>NC_082341.1:63499760-64699760 GCF_027477595.1 Haemorhous mexicanus | reverse complement strand
ACCTTTGTCTTGCTCTTATCTTTCTCAGACCTGCTCATTTTTTATTTGTCTTACTTGGGTCCTTTAGGGTCAGATCTTGGTATCTCTCCCATCCTTGCAAATGGCCTCTGTAAGTCAAAGAATTGTGGAATGTCCTGGGTTGGAAAAGATCTTAAAGATCATCCAGTTCCAATGGCCCGTTCAGGAACATCTTCCACTAGACCAGATTGCTCAGAGCCCCATCCTGGCTTTAAACAGCTGGCCTTAAATAATTTCGGTGGGGTCTCACCAATAGTTTCGGGGATAGGGCATCCACAATTTCTCTGGGCAACCTTTTCTGGCGCCTCATAACCCTGACAAAAGGGTTTTTTCCTAATATCTCATCTAAAGCTACTTGCAGTTTGAATCCATTCTCCCTTGTCCTCTCACTACTTGCCCTTGTAAAAAGTCCCTCTCCGTCTTGTATTGGAAAGCCACACTTAGTTCATCCTGCAGCCATCTCTTCTCCAGGCTGAAAAACCTGAATTCTGTCAGGCTTTCCCCATAGGAGAGGTGCTTCACCCCTCTGATCATTTTGGTGTCAGTCAGACTCCAACAGGTCCGTGTCCTTCCTGTGCTGGGGACCCCAGAGCTGGATGCAGCACTGCAGGTGGGGTCTCACCAGAGAAAAAAAGTCTTTGACAGGGAGGGCTGAGTATGGAAAGTAAAGGTTTGGCATGCATGGGACGTGACTGGATGACTGCCATGTTTATTAAGCCATAAAAGGACATGACTGTTCTGTGGCAAAAGCTGTGTTTGCACAGTGGTGCGAAGCCAGCCCTCAGTTCTGGGGTGAAGTGCCTACTTTTTGTAGTCTTTCAGTACTGAGTTTTGCAGTAAAACAAAAAATTCTGGTGGTTGCTTGTTCTTTACAGAGAAGTTTTTTTTATTATATAATTCATTTTCTTATTAACTCGGTGAGTGAGTAATATATTCCCTGTTCCATTTTTTCTGACACTCAGCTTCAGTTTATTTTATGCTACCATCAGATTTCCAGAATGCCCCAGATTTTGGCACTGACAGCACTTAAATAAACTGAAACAGTTGTCCTGGGAAAGTTGGAGGTTTTGACAGCTGCATGAGGGATCATGGGACTTCAGCCCGTAAAATACCAGTGTAAGGGGAATTACAATGTTTTAAAAACCACTATCACTTGATAACATTGTAAATAGCAACAGGAGCTGTATTTTAGCAGATTCAGGGCAAACCCAAGTGTCTTTGAATGTAAAAATGAAATTTTGCTGGAATCTCTTCATCACCAGATTTGTGTGAATCAGATGTAGAGTTTTGGTTTTTTTCATGTTATGAAATTTATCATATTCTATGTCCTATACGCTGTCTGCCTAGTGTGAATTTAATCTCAACTTTTTGTTCTGGATTCATTGATCCAGAAGAGAAGCAACCTGAAAAGATTCTGCCAGACTCAAATTCTTAAGATTCATAAGTCAGGTTGTAAATTTAATGGCATGTTTGAGGTTAAAAAGTGGTAATTATTTTCTAAACTGCATTTAATGCAGGTGAGAAAATTAGTACTATCAGGTCTCTTACATTTATTAAGCAAGGTGATTTTGCCCCCCACTAGAAACACTTTGGGCCACATCATCTGTCTTTGCCCAGAAATTAATTTTGTTTTGAACTACCCAAACAATGCTGTCTCCTGCAATTTCAGCATCATTGTGCCATTCTTTCATTATTTCTGCTTTTGTGGTAATTTTTTCTTTACTTCCAACTTCCTGCTGAAATCCTGTGATTTCAGTGAAATCTGAAAATACAGGGAGCTGATGGCACCATAAATTGGTTTCAATTAAAGAATATGTGCCTGCTGAGCTGGGGTCCCTTGAAACAAATATCCCTCACCAGATAGATAGCAGCACCTGTGATCCAGCTTTCAAATGAGAAAATTTTGTAAAAACACCAGAGCAAATTATTTAATTAAACAATAAAAATATTAAACATCAACAACAACGATAGTAATAGTAATAATAATATCATGTCACTCCAGACATCAGAGGGTTTGACATCAATAGGTCTAAATCTATGGTGGCAATTTCAGAATCAAATAGGAATAAAATATCTTTTGAGGCCATAAAGATTGAAACTTGTCACGGAAGAGGCATCTACACTCTCAGAAAAGAAAGCAATCTCAATTTGAGAGCACACAGTCTATTCTGACGAGTAGGGTCTGATGAGTCAGCATTTCAGCTACTGAGTTAATGCAGCATTTGGCAGCTAAGCTAGAAAAAAAGAGTATAAAAAAGCCCTTTGGCATGAACTTTGCTTCTGAGATATATGCAGTGAGTGTATCTCTGAGAAGTGGGAAGGTTTTTGAACTTATAACAGAGGCTGTTTTAATTTGGGGCAGGCTCATTACAGAGCGAGGTTTAAAAACATAGATTTTGTTCCCTCTGGCTGTACGCTGGGCCTCACACTAAACTTGGCAAAGACAAAATACAGTCCAAGAGAAGGTATCTGTATTGTTAGATAAAAAGCCTCAAAGACTGCCTGCTTTGTGGCTGGCTCAGATCAGATAAGGGCTGCATCTATCATACCCTCCTCGTGGTGTAAACCAGAGCTAGAGGTATTAAGGGGTATGCTAAGATGATGTGTCAAAATTTAATTTAAATCCTAGTGCAGTCAAAAAGGCCAAATCTTTCAAAACATTAGATGTTGAGCAGCAGTTGGTGCCACTGGAGTTTTGTTGCCTGAAAGGGAAATGGTGGAAGATGACGTGAAGAAGCAGTTGGCAATGCTGAGTGTTGGTCCCACCTATTGTCACGGCTGTTTCACCCAGGCAGAGGCACACCTTGGTCTCTGTAAAGGCTGAGCTGTGCTTCTGCTCACTCTTCTCACAGTTTCCACAGGGAATGTTAAGGCTGGCTTTCAGTGTACAACTTATGGAGGAAGGGCAATGTCTGCTTTACAACTGAGACTGAAATGTTAGACTAAAGCTTAGACTTCAGATCCACAAGAATTTGTACACAAGAGAGCAGCATGTAACTGATGACATGCTTTTAGGGAATGGATTAAAAAAAAAAGTAAATTGTTCTTTTCCTTGGAGAATGATAAATTTTCAGAGTAAAGTGGCCAGCTATCCATTACAAATGATACACAGGTATTTCAGACAATGGGTTTTATTGTTACAATTAATCATTATTTGTGTCATGAGTGAGCCTCTGAAGGCCTGGTGAAACCAGATCACTGATGAACCAGGCCCAACAAATACTAAGAATTCATAGCTTTAATACACAGGAGAGCCACGAGAAAGAGCTGTCTTGTAAAAAGCAGCACAGTGACCTGCTGTGGAGAGAACACCCAGCCTGAAAACTGCAGCCGAGTCCTTGTGGCAGCCCTGCCTGGGCAGTGTGATTGCTGTCCTGAGCTAAGCCTTGAGGAAGCTGCAGGAGCCAGGTTAAGTTCTCTGCCCAGCACTGGGCTGGAAAACACCACTGAGTGGCTGGGAGGTGGCACAGCAGCCTTTAGCGTGCTGCTGTGTGTGTTTGTGTCCCCAAGGCACAGCCACACCTGCAGCCAGCCGGCAGTGCCCGGGATCCCTCCTTCCCCTGGGCTGTGTTTGCCTTCCCGTGGGCAAGTGCAAAAAACACCAGTGAAGGAAAATCAAAGTAATGGGCAAACATTCAGAGCTGACCCTGAATGCTTGTGGTTGGTAGATTAAAACAAAGCTTATTGCAGCTGAGTTGCTCGGGATGACCCTTGGAATTTCACTTTTAAAGGTCAGATGGTAAAAAACACTGCTTTGCTGCTTGTAGGAAGGAGAGTTTAGCTGTAAGGTCACTTTGTTTTCACACTCTCAGAAATGTTACCTCCACCCTTCACAGGGAATGTAAATCAAGTAAAAACCACCCAGCAGGGTTATCAGGGTAACACTAAATCAACACCAGCTGCAGCTGCTAGGGGTGAATGTAAAATTTACAGTGAGGCATATGTCTGTTGCTACTGAGCGATTAGCAGTATTCTCAATTAAAACATACAAAGACCAAGATGATTTTTATTTTAGTGGTCTAAATAAAAGCAAACTTAGAGGCCAAACTAATCTAGGTTTTTAATTCAGTGTTCATGGTGTCTCTAAATCAGGACCATATTGCAAGCTGGAAGAGAACAGAGAGGAGGGCAAACTTTCCTTTCAGCAGTTTTAAAAAACTGCTGACTAAAATCTGCATCTATCATCTTGTTATTGAAAAGTATAAGTAAAAGGTGAGAGAAAATTGTGTCTGATATGGGATGTTTAGTTGACAGACAGCTCATTGTAACAGATGTGGCTCCTTTTAAATAGCAGCGTAAATGAGATCCCAGAAAGACAAGGACAAAGGCTAGGAGAGAGCACTTAGTCTAATTAGACAGAGAAATCCATTTCCGTTTTAACTGAATGCTTCTCTGAATGTGCAGAGATTTCCAAGTTATGAAGCACAAGCGAAGGATGGAGGCTACAGCTATCAGTTCATAATCTGCAAGGCATGGAATAATAATGGTCCTCATTTTTCAAGCGCTGATCTTCAGTAGTTTGTTAAACCTGCACATCAACTCCTCACTAAAGCACCTGCAGATTAATGGCATGGGTAGAAAGCTTTTCATCTGGTGTGTATGCAGGGAGAAATCATAAAGAAAGGAAAGAATGGCCTTAAAATTTGTTCCATTAAAAAAAAAACAAACCACAAAGGAAAGGACTGGTAGTCCAGATTTTTACTTATGCCAAACTTACAAGAGAAATAAAAATTAAGACACAGGAAAAAAGACACAGAAATGGTACTATGGTTTCTATAGCAATCAGCACTCCAGACTTGCCATGACTCTCTGTGTGTGCTTTATGCTTGCCACAAGATATTCAAGGCAGGACCCCTCTCACCAACTTCTGCTCGTTCACTGCCAGTTGTTCATATATTTCTGCCCTTATAAATGTACATGAACCAAAGTTTTCCAGGATCCTTCTACAGTCAACTCTGGAGAAAAAGGCATCTCCAATATCTGTTTTATCTTGTTCAGGCCATGTATCTGAGTCTGGCACCTCTGGAGGGTTAATCTGTCAACCTATTGCCCTGTTTTGACTGGAGAGGACAAATATTTCAGGTTAGCAGATGTGCTTCAAAGCAGAGAGTTAGCTTGTGATTTTATGAGAAGTGATTTTGCATTTGTCTCCAGAAAACGCTGAAAAATTTTCAACAGAGGTCTGCACACTTGCTTATTTTTGATCTTTCTCTGTCCTATCCAGAAAGAAAGGGAAGGAATCCAGAAAGAGAAGCTCAAGGAAATGGAGAACATGACGAATTTTTGTTGTCAGTTTTTTGAGCTGAGCAGTCATCCAAAATGTAGTGCCTTGGACATTAGGTATAATGGATAGCCAGGTATCCAGCTGAGTAGTTTTGATCAACATTTGTGTTTTTCTAAAAAAGTAATTCTGCTTTCTTGGAACCTGAGGAATCAAATGAGTGGAAAATGGTTCTCAGCTCTCACCTCTATACCTTTTCAGCCAGCAGTTCCCTGACATCCTTGAGAACCTTTATTTGCAGTCCTGTTAAAGTGCTTATGCAAATCTTGTTTTTGCTGGTGGTTTTGGATATGTTTTTCTGCACTCCACCAATAAGTAGCATGTGCTAACAGGGCAGTAGCAGTGAAGACAGACCAATGTGGTTTTTAGAGAGCCATGGGAACCAAGGTCTGTGGATCATCTGGCTGCTGTCATATATTGAAGCCTGAGCTGCAGTACATTTTCACTGCTCTTGCCCATGTTAACGTCAGTGAAAGAGTAACTAAAAAGTCTGGCAAGAGAGTGAAGTGAGGAGAAATAGAAAGTAATTGTTTCCTCCAAGGGAAAAAGCCTGAACCTCCTTTTCCAGAGTCAGGTCCTCTTTAAAAGAGTAGGAGTGGGAACAGGGAATGATGAGCCCTGCTCCTTCCTACGTCTCCAAATATAGGAAGAACATCTAGGATAGAAACATCATTTTAGGAAGGATTTGGTACTTCTGAGCTGTGCTCCTTGCACATAAAGGAACGTTTCGTTAATTTAAAGGGAAAAGCAAAACCTCTTGCCAGAATGACAAGAGCAGCTTTCTAGATGGTCTGAGGAGAAGTGCAGTGTCTTAGTAACATATGAGCCAAACAAATACTGGTTTTTTTGAGCGTAAGATCTGCCAGACTCTTGCCAGTGGTGTTTAACAGGCAAATTGCATAACAATTACAGGATGGGTTCTGCAACTGGGATCTGTGCAGGTGCAGGCTCCTGGTTATAGGCCAGGCAGATTTTGCAATGCCACTGGCTAAAATTATTTTTAATGGAAAGCATGATGAAACTGTGTTTGTTTCAGTGTGTGTCTGTACCCATAAGTTCATACACACACACCTTTGTGTGTGTGGGCATGTGTGAACATAGATATATGTGTGTTTGAACTGTACATTGGCAGTATTTGGAGCAGCATAAAAATCTTGCCAACGCTGCTGGTGATGAATTAACCCCAGAGGACTGAGTTTAGTTTGATGACTCTGAAACAAAACAAAGTCATCCTCAGCCCTGAAGATTAGCAGCACATAAAATGATGAAATAGTGGATGTTAGAAACTCAGCAATGTGGTTTTGTGTTTTCAAGTGGCATGGGATAATGTGGGCTCAAAAGCCTATTGCAAGCACAAGCTGGGCATGGGTCAAGATACCAATCTCAGCTGGATTTCCCCGTGAATGTGGGCAGGTAGTTGAGCACACAGGGTAGTATTTTCCAGACTTAGCAGCTTGTGGACTTCATTTGCTTACAAAGCCACAGAATATGAAATGTACTAAGTTATTTTTCTATGATTTTGATCAGAGACAGCCTTAAGTGAGATACTAAGAGAATTAGCTGTGGAATAGATTTTGGTGACAGATGTCCTGTGCTCTGCTGTTATGTAAAAAGCTACCTTACCTTTTCTGTCAGCTGTGATATCTGGCTATAATTAGAGGAAGTAATATCTGTCAAATAATTGGTTATGCACATTTTGATTAATTTCCTGAGACAATTCCACTCCTGTGCCACTTCTCAATCTCCCTGTGATTTTTAATTTTCTCATTTGGGGAGAACTTTTAATTAGCCTTCAAAATCTTGCAAACAGCTCTGAAAACATATGTGGTAAGACTTATTTCTTTATATTTGTGAGATCCTAGTATAAGTGTTGTATGAGTATATATAATAATAATATATATCCTATATAAGCAATGCATGGTAATCTTCAAAAGTGTCCTCTAAGCTATATAGCACTTTGCTACTGAAAATGGAAAAGGAAAACTAGGGTAGAGAATTTTTCTTGAAAGTTTAGTTATGCTATGAGGAAGGACTGTAACAGTCTAGGAGTGCTGTAAGCCTGCTTTGCTGGTTGGTCATGCTTCAACCAGTTAAGATTGTGAAAGATGTTTTTGGTGAGATGAAATGTTTTGAAATGTGAGGCTGAAATATATATTTAATTTTCTTAGAAAAGGAGTTAACCTGAAGACTTCTTAGAATCTAGAATTTGGTGTATCTGTGAGACAGCGATGATTAACCTCTTTAAAATGCAAAATCAAAACAAGCTAGAGGAGAACACACACTTTAGGAAAAGGTGTTGTCCCAGGCACGGGACCAGCTGAAAGGCAGGAAAAAGGTATGGAGAAAACCAAGGAAACCAGCTCCCAGTCTTTCATAGGCTACTGCTTTGATAGCATCTGTGTGTGCTGCATTGGCAGGCGAGCTGCCCGAGGGGCTGCAGTCATCTCCAGCGGATGCACAGGTGTTGGAGCTGAGGCTGGCTCGGGATGGAGCCAGGCGCCCCGTGCCGTGCCTGGCAGCGCTGCCCCGGGCTCCGCTCGGGCAGGGAGGGGAGCGAGCGGCGGTGCCAGCCCCGGCATGCTGCCATGGTGCTAGCCTCCAGAGCTCCAGGCTCAGGGCAGGGTTTGGGATGAAGAGGTGATTTTCTCTGGCTTTGGATAGATAAGAAACCATGAAACATCCAGAACTGCTCTGGAATAAGGTAACTGGAGAAAGATCAGGGTTTTTTATCTTTTTCTTTCAGCACTTCCTTTTGGGCACACAGCAGTAACTGCAACTTACCCCAAATGTGCTGTCATGGTGAAGCAATAGTGCAGGACCTTAATGGAGCATATACTGCTGATTATCTCTCCTTATAAAAATTTTGAATGAGATCCACCTGCATTTTGGCAAAGATTCAGGTCAAACATCTTAAGCCCTATATCAGGGTTCACAATTAATTCTTGTGCCTTTTGAAACACCATGGAGACTTTTACTGATTTGAAAGGGGACAAGATTTTTCCATTATATGGTGTAAAAAGACTTAACTTCGATCTCAGCATATGATATCAAGTCTCTTCTCAGTCCAATCTCCACTTATTTTCTATGTGAGTTCATCCTCCTACATGGAGAAGGCAGAGCTTTTACTCCAGAGCTGACCTGGGAATGGAGTCACTGTGACCAAATCTTGCTGGGTATGGCAATTTCCCTGCTGACCTGCATGTTGTTCAGGAGATGGAGCCTGCAGAGGAACCCTGGGATTGACTCAGAGGGCAAGGCAGGTCAGGCTAAGGCTCTTTTGTTCTTCCTGGGGTGATGAGCAGGGTGCACCCCTGTGCACAGGAGGGAACTGCATCAGGATGCTCCCTTCCATGGACTGCCTCTGGGCTGGAGGATGTGGCAGGCAGTGCACTCAGAGGTGCTCTTCCTAGCTCCACCTTGCTTTGGGGAGTGTAGATCTGTGGTGTTGCATTTTTTAGGCACTTTTCAGTACTGAAGGCAGAGCGCCAAGAGTGAAATACATTCCACCTTGCTCTTCTGGACCCTTTGGCAAGGCCAGTCCGTGTGAGGGGGAAGAAAGTGAACTGGACAGTGCCTCCTGCTGTGCTGTGATAGATAGTGCTGTGAAATGGATGTGATGTGGTTATTAGGCTGTGATCCAGTTCATATTGGGTGGTATTGATTGGTGTTGGTTCAGCGCTTGCTACGTATTTTATCAATTGACCTTTGTGATTGTATTCCTCCTCTGCTTCTTTTACTTCTAATTCTCTTTGCCTCCAGTTTCTGTAACTCCTAATCTTCCTGTGTTTGATTTATAATAGTATTTCCTTAGTCTTCTGTTACAGGAAAGCTTTTTTAGAAAGCCATACTTTCCTTCCTTTGCTTCCTTTCCCTTTGTTTGCTTTTTAAAATCTTTTTTTTTCAAGAAATCCACCTGCTCTTCTTGATACATCAATTCCATTAAGAGATTCAGCTTCTAAAATATTTTGCCCTCAGCAGAAGAAAGAAGTATAAATGCAGGTGTTTTGCAATAAAGCTCAGGGGTGCAGAAAGTGGTTTTATGGCAGATCTTGTCAAATAGGATTTACAGAAGCCGATAACATAATACAGTTCGATAACATAATGCCTCCATGAACAGTTCTCCTGGCCATCTGTGGAGCTGCACGGTTACACCAGCTGAAGATCTGGTAGCCTATTTCCAAGATGTTGTTTGTAAATATGCACTGAAAACCTGAAAGAATAATTGTAGCTAAGTGCATTTAGCTGGGTGCAATTCACTGCGGGTATTAATTTTGGACTTTCACTGAAAGCAAAGAAGACAACGTTGTCTGCTGGGTTGTTTTAGCACTGGCTGGTACTAAAACAAGGTAGGGAGCTAAAATATCTTCCTAGATGTATGCAGCTGCCTATATAGCAAAATCAGGGTTGAAACTCAAGAGTTTCTGACTCAGAGCAGTGCTCAAAGCAAGAAATGTGCTACCTGCGTGTCACAGACCTTTAACACACAGAACTCCTCAGGTTGTAAGAAATGCAGCACGGGAAAAAAAGAGCAAGTTTTGCCAGTCAAAAAAGTGAAAGATAAATAACACACTGTTAAGCCACAATATGCACAAAATCAACCTTTCAGCAAGGGAATGCAGGGCATCAGAAACAAGGTCACAGGATTTTGAAACTTTTTTTTTAGTTGCAAGAGATATAAAATGTCCAGTGGTAAGTGTGAATCACCACAGATATCAATTTGATTAATTTAAAGATCTCAGATTTTTATTCCTGGCTGAAGTTCAGAGTTATCAATTTGGAAATGCTTTCTAGGATCTTATTACAGCCTTTTTGTAGGAGGAAATTTGAAACTCACAGCCCAGAAGAGTGGTGGTTGATAGCAAAAGGGGGAAAGGAATGTCAAAATATGTATTATGGAACTGTGATAAAGTGCCATCATTTTAGAAATCTTGCCTTGTGAATAGTTCACAAGTGCCTGTTCTTCATCCACTTTCATCCAATGCTCTCTTTAATGACCTGGATCATGTGAGGCTTAGCAAGCCTGAAGCTAAAACAAATCTGAGAATGACTGCAAGCACAACAGGGAAAGAGTTAGAATTAAAAGCGATTCTGAAAAACTGAAGATTTTTCCTAAATATAAGGTGAAATTCCCCAGTGCCTGGTGCAAGGTATGGGGCAATAAAAAACCACTAATTAAATAAGGGGTGAGGAAACTGTTGGTTTCTTCCAGGAAGGATCTCAGAGTGACACTGGATCACAAGCCAAGCAGATGTGAACAATGTCAGCCTGCTGTGAAGAGGAGAAAGTCCACCCTGTGATGAGTAAACAACAAAGACATGAAATGATGCTTCCTGTGCTAAAGCTATTTCATGGCCAGTGTCTGGCACTGTGCTTCATGAAAGCCATTGATTACTTGGAGGGGATGAAGGGAAGATAAGGTTATTAAAAAAATGTGATCTAAGTACATAGCCTAGGAAGAAAAAAGGCAAAGATTTGGGTTACTTACTCTAAGAGAGAGAAGATTGATGAAGGAAATGGAACAGGATAGCAGTTTTCAAGTGGAAAGATGATCTGTTCTCTACATCTCTGGCAGGCAAAGCAAGAAGTAGTGGTTATAAGCTGCATAGAGAAGGACCTGGGAGAGAAAGCAAGAGAAAATATGAGGATAGCAAGGAACTGGACAAGAAGTGGAAGTGGGGAGCCGTCCTCCTAGGTGAGGTGTTTTTCAGAGCAGGGGAGACAAGCAACCACTAGGAATGGCATTGAGATACAGCTTGTCCTACCCTGGGACATCGCAAGGTGTTTTCCAGCTCTGTCTCCTGTGATTACACAATGTCTGTGTTGGTGAAAGCTGCAGGAATGATACCACGTTTGCAGAAAGCATGGGACAGAGGATCAACTGGTCATGCCACACTATGTCTGTGTTGATGCTCATGAGAGTTTTTCCACTGACAGCCAGCAAATACAGCACCTCAACTCTTTTCTTAGAATTGTAGAACTGCATTTTGGTGTTGTGCTTTGTGATGATTGAAAAAAATAAATGGAATTATGCCATCACAAGAATGCCCTTGAGCCTGCTGGCGATTCCCAGAGCTTTCTTCCACACACAGTAGTCTTGCATTCTCCTGAGGAGCCTTTGTTGCAGTGCTGCTTTTCCCTTCAGTCTCTCTGAGTAGGTAAAAATATTTGTTCTGCACATCATCCAGGTTACTGTGACGGGTCTTTTGGTAGATGTTGTGGTGCCAATAGAAAGAAGTGCTTTAGGTAATGGGGTATGTACTGGGAAACAAGCATTGCTAACAACACTCTGCAGAAACAGGCAGCTTGGATGCATTTTGAAAAGGTAGGGGAATTCAATTTCATGGACACAGGCTGTTCTCTGCCAGCTGATCTTACTACCTCAGGATGGTGCTGGTCATCCTTCTTTTACTAGAATGGATGGCACCTCCCTTGTCAGCAAATTCCACTAAAGCAGTAGCTGCTATTGAAGAGAAATGTGCCATGAGCACAGTGATTCTCCAAGCTCAATCCAACAATGAGCATG
Source organism: Haemorhous mexicanus (assembly GCF_027477595.1). NCBI lineage: Eukaryota > Metazoa > Chordata > Aves > Passeriformes > Fringillidae > Haemorhous > Haemorhous mexicanus. Next base: position 64,687,938 of record NC_082341.1, on the reverse strand, counting down.
ACTTCACTTAGAGAAAGGTAGTCCTGAAGAGATCCTCTCTAGTTCCCAGAACAATACACGGTGATACTAATGCATTACCCAAGCTGTACCAGCTTCAGCAGATTGGCAGCAGCTTTCCAGCCTGAATGGCTGTTCCCAGACTATCTGACCCAGATGGAGCCAAAAACTAACAGACAAAAGAAGATGAAGCCTCTTTGGTTTAAGCTCTGAATGCAGTGTGTCTGGTCTTCATCTCAGCACGGCACAGGGGGGATTGAAAGTGCCTTTTCAAGCCAGTCTCTCCATCTTGTACTAATACAGGAAGGAAAAAACACATCCATTTTAGAAATTGCCTCTCACTCAATGTGGTAGTATCCAAGTGTGTTTGTGAAACCACTTCAGAATTACACTTAAACAAAAGGATAAAAAATTCCTCCTTCAGTAGTGCCTGAACAGATCAGCCTGTCTGATATTGTTACAGCATAAGGGCAGTGAGAGAAGTGTTTTGACGAACAAATCACTTACCAGGAAAAATGGTCTATTTTCTTGAAACTAGCACAATTTATAATTTCTATATACATTCTTTTTGTTATTTCCCAATGTATTAAAAGCAAACTAGCCATTGCCATTAGCATCTTTGAGATTTTAAAGTAAATTGCTATGGTCACCATAGGGATTTCTTCTATTTTTTTTTTTTTTTAATTTGTTTTAATACACTTCATTTATTGAAAAAAAAAATCACACTTGTATTATCTTGTAGTGTCACATGACTACAAATATTTGACCAGTTTTGGGGTCGAACCTGAATGTTTTCTCATTTTAGATATTTGTGTGTCTCAATGATATGAAAATTAAAGTTGAAAATATGGTGAAGACTTAGGGTGACTCCTAGAAAAGCTGATGCTATTAAATATGAAGAATGATATGAAGAATGATGTTGAATATGTGTACCTTGGTGTTCCTTCGGGATCCTCTGCCTCCCAAATTTTGCAGCTCAGCTTTTTTACTACCCCACAAGCTGCAGGGCTTCCCTCAGGGAGCCAGCAAGATGCAGTCAGTTTCAATACATCCTGTAAGAGCCACAAAGTCCGGAGTGTCTCTGGGGGTGCGGGATAGCTGAAGAGGGTCTGGTCAGGGACACTGATGTCTGAGAGTATTTTTTAAGACTGTTGTGAGGCAGACAGAGAAAATCTGTAAGATGATATTGAGAAGGAAATTTATGTGTACCAGGGAGATAGCTCCTGAGAGGGAAGGAAGAGGAAAGATGCAGGAAAAGCATTTTCCAGAGCAAGGGGAAAAAGAGGATGTTGGGGTAAGAGGAGAGAAAAATAACCTCAGTGGTTTTATTTTTGGGGCAGTAATCTTGGAGCTGGAGTCTCGTGATATTTTAAGTAAGTTGTTTTGAAATTGTTTACCGTTGCAACATTGCTTCTATTCAGCTTGAAAATCAGGGATGGTGGATGGCCAAAGACCACTTCTATCAACTATCATGTTTGATCACTGGCCACTTGGGTACTGAAAAGTAAATGAGAGAAATTCTACATCCTTTTACTTTTAAATTTTTTTTTACACTCCCAAGGGCCACAAATGGCGGGAAAGTATATGCCTTCAGTCTTAAAAACTGAGGGAAAGTTCCCAAGGGCAAGCCATGGAGTGACTCCAGGAATGACCACATTGCTGGATGAGGGGAAAAAACAGCCTGTAATGGTACAGCCTAGCAGAGCTGTGCTCCATTCTTTGAGCCCACCACAGCACCTCCCCACACCAGCAGCTGATAACCTCGACTGCTCATACAGCAAGGATTGATTTTTGCTCTTTTTTTTTTTTTTAATGAACCTCTCAAGCATTGATAAATTTTATTCAGTCTTCTACAATGTGAACAGAGTGTGAAATTCTACATTGCTGCACAGTGGAAAGGGAACAGCACTGTCTTGTAATGTACTTATTTGTCTCCATGAGGGATTGCTGCCAAGTTTCTGTGAATACACTTTTTTTGGCTGCCCTTAAATGAGCAAGAATGCTGACAATTTATTCCCACAACACCCAAAACTTTTTTTTCTGTTTTTTTCTGACATTCAAACACACACATAAAAACATGTATACACATGTGCAAAACTTTACCAGAATTAAAACCACTTTTTTTTTTTGTGATCACAGCATCTTATTTTCTACAGCCTCAGAAAATGCATGGAGATAGCTAAATTATAAGTTTACTCAAGTGTTTGGGATTTTTTATATCTCCGTAATGGTAAAATAGTTGCCATTCTGACAGACAAAAACCAAACATGAGAAATATGATACATATCTTCTGCAGCTTTATTAAGACTCTTTCTGAGATGCAGGAAAAAAGAAGGGAGAATGGTTAAGTCTGACATTCAAGAAGTAGGCAAAAGTTCACATTCCAAAGCTGCAGTAGTTTTTAATTAAAAGAAAAGCAAATAAAAATGACAGATTAAATGTTCCTTGCATCTTTATAAATCTGCTGTTCTCCAAAGATGGCCAGGCACTTGCTTGGAGTGTGTACACATGAGTAAGTGAGCGTGTGCGTGTTATATCTACTTCTACGAGCAGGACATATTTCCAGCAGTGGCAGGTAGTAGAAATGATGAGTACAAGATGGGAAAAGGCTTTGGTGATGAATGATCAAATTTTCAGAAACATCTCACCTCATTTGATTTGTTCATAAAATCCATTACAAGAATAAATAGTATTTTCCTACCTCAGGCATTCTGCGGTTTTTGGTCACAGGATGATGGTTTTCTGCTCTATCTGAAGTTGGAGGTTTGATGTTTTTTTTGTTAAATAGTATGTCATCAGAAAAAAATACCTGCATTTTTTTTGAAAAAACATTGTGGCATTGGGAAGGCGACAGCATCATCAAACAGTCAGCAGTAGTGTATAGGTAAGGAATTTGTATGAAGAGCTTTCTAGCTGGAACGATCTATTTAATAGCCAGGATTGGGAGAACCAGAGTGAAAGAGCCAAAGGAATGATTGTGCTGATATAAACATTTCTCCTGTCATTTTTCTTCCTCTGAAAACAAGAGCTTCTTGAATAGCCAGCACTGTCCATTTCCATCAGCTTTGGTGGGGTGGAGGTGGAAGCTTGGACTCACAACCAGGAAAAATCTCTGAGGCTTGCAGAGTCAGAATCGCTATGCAGTTTCCTGCAAATATTTCTTTACAGTTTAATCCCAGAAAGTATTTTCTGCTGCTACTACTGTTATTGGCTACTCGTTTTTCAACAGCATTCATTCCTTGTGAAGTAATAAAGAAAACATGTTTTTATTGTCTTTGCTGGCCTCCAAAGGCAAGTGGGTTTGAGAGACCACTTTTCCACGTGGGCTTGTGGGGCATTTAGTGAGGTTTTTTGTCCTTGCATATAGCATATCATTGAATGTAGCAGCACTTCTGAGTGACTGAGCCTGGGGACAGGTTTTCTTAGGATGAAACTAGTGGACATTAGTCTTTGCAAGGAAAACCCAGGCCCAGTGAGAGCAGAGTACACCATGATCCCTTAGGAACCCCAGACTTTGTGGCAGAGAGCTAAGCAGGTAATATAGGTGCAACCACAGTGAATGACATTTGCATTAATTGCAAGTGTTAATGATTAGGCCACAGAGACTCACAAATAATTAGGGTTATTAATGTATGTAATGGCTTACAGAGCTGGGAGCCATTATCAGAGGCTAAAATACAGTTTTTATGGTATTGCAGTAGGGAAGTTTTTGTGGCTCTTGGATCACTCAGGTGCTATGGCTTTTCCTTCTCAATCTTAGTAAAATTAGCAATTAGCAACCTTTCCAGGTTCTCTGACATGAGAATTTTCATGCAGCACAACTGAGGCATAGGTTCCTGCAGAATCTTCAGGAAGTCGTGCTTGTGTGCTTCTCTTCCCAGGGCCAACAGGAAAAGTGGGATTCTCAGCCGTGTGCCTTCCATGGATACTCAGAGAGGCCCTCTGCCATGCTGTGGTTCAGAGGGTGTCCCTGCAGATGGTGCAGCATTCTGTCTGACAGCGTGCCACCTGAAGTCATGTTGGAGTTCAGGTTAGTCTCTCCCATCTGAGAGTGCACCAGGGGCAATAGGCAGGGGCCAGACTCTGCCTCCCTCCCATAAGAATTTTGTGCAAACGTAGCCTCTGCAAAGATGCCATGTCCCATGACTTGTGCCTGCTGCCAGAAACCACGCTGTGGATGCAAACCTCTCACCCTATCTGGCTGCTTATGGTGTTGTGTGCATGAAATGGTGAGAACTGCCTGGCACAGTGCAGCCCCTGTCTCAGCTCTGAGCTCTGTATTTCTGCTCCCCATTAGGTGCATTGAACTTTTTGCTGGAGGGCTGTGCCCGCTGGTCCAGAATGGGCAACTTTCTTTGCCTGGCAAGCTCTTGTGGCACCAAGAGTTTGTTCCCCCAGAGGATCTGACTGGATGTTTTGCTGCTGGTACTGATCACCCTCTGCTCCCTTGGCAAGCATAGGTTAGCCCTCCCAACATTTGTTGATCAACTCCTCTGCCTTACGTACATTAAAAATTCTTCTACAATTTCACAGTGCCTTCATATTCTTGTCTGCTTTAAAACAAAATTTTCTTCAGATTGTTTTCCAATTTGCAACGAAGCATTGTTCTAAATCTTTTCCACTTACAGGTTTCCAGAGAGTTTAATCTCTATTGTGGGTTTTACTGCTTTATTATCTTCATAGATACTTGTTTAATTCTTCTGACGACTAGAACCATATGCTCTGTGGTTGTCACTGAGATGGGGAGTCTGAGAGAGGTTAAAAGTGCACGTTAAAAATACAATTTTTCACAGGTTGCATTGGGAAAAAACACTATTGATCTTCTGTCGGCCATTTGGGCTTTTTATGTGTAGTTCTGTTTAAAATGCCTTCAAGGAAGTCCTTTGAGAATGAAATTTTAGGTCATGAAAGACAGAAAGGCTGAGAACTCAAAAAATTAAAATCCTTTGTTTTTTAAGAGTGCAGCATGCCTCTTGAGCGAGGCTGGTAGCAATGTAGATTTCCTTCTGCCCTCCCAGAGAGGTACTGAACTGGAAGTAACTGTGCACTGCTCAGGGGACATTGTGCCAAAGGTGGGTCAAGCCCTGTCCTCTGTGGTGAGCCTCCGAGCAGGAGTAGTGGGGAGGATGGGTCAGGCTGGATCAAGTTGTTCAGTAGTCTGAACCACCCAGCTTATTTGGAGGAGGCAGCAGCAAATTCCTCAAACAAGTCCTGCCTCTGCAGTTTCTCAGGCTTGGCCCAGGGTAGGTCTTTTGGCTGTTCCCACACATCCCTTATGAGTGACAGGCAAAAGGACACTCCAGGAAGGCTGAACTCTGCCGCTGCCATTTGGGCGTCGTGCTATTGTCTAGATTAAAAATAATCAGCTGCACTCTCAGCTGTCTGAGTTAAATACTTTAAATTTTATTGCAAGTGGGTTGACTTGAAGTATTTGGACACCATGCTCTCCATGCTGAAGGAGCTGAACTTCCCTCTTCTCCTTTCTTAGCTTACTTTTTGGCAGTCGATTGCAGAAAACACATCTGCTACCCTTGGCAACTAAAGGCACCTTCGTTTTCAGATAGATTCTGTGTAAATACCAAACAAAACATATATTATAGATGCTTGGCTTGGATCTAGTAAAAAATTTGCTTTCTAAGTTGCTTTCTTCTTCTCTGGTTTGTGCAGGCGTAAGGGCATTTCTGCTACGCTATGAACGACTTTCCACCGACATAGTATTTTCCTATCTAATTGAGGTCTAGTGGCCACCATCCAGCTTACCCTCCTTCTGAGGGCATATAGCCTGCAAAAACACAATCTGAGGGAGCACTGCTGCTGGTTTTTGCCACAAAACCAGAAGGGAATAAACCCCATTCCACCTCAACTTCAGTGGAGCTGTGTCAGGCCTCACGTGCATTTCCTCACTTCACCAAATGTGATAGGTATGCTAAGCAAATAATTGCCATGAGTTGATTGCTTCATAAATTTTGTCCTTCCTCTCCTTCAGGTTTTGGTCTGCTTGTAAGCAAGCTGGGATTTTGTCAGCTGTCCCCAGTACCCCTCTGAAGGATTCTTTGTCTGCAGAGCTGCTGGGTGCCTGTCAGGCTGGTGGAGACAGAGGTTGTGTGGTATGTTTCTGTCCTCTGAGTGGACTTCTAGAATCTTTTTTCTGGGATAAATATTTGGGTTTGCAGTTTTGAAAATGGCTTACCACAAATATTTGCCTAAAATTTGCCAGTGCAGGGAATGTTTCTTCAGCAAACACATTTACCAGTGTGCTTTCAGTCTGTAAACACCACTGAGGTGTGAACACAGTCAAAATGAATTAATTTTTAATGCAAATCATTATTAATATAAAATAATTTGGAGAAGGCTGGAATCAGCTTTTTGTCTTCTGTTTTGGGGAAGACTCATCAGTCCAAATGCAGACAGGCTCTGTGCAAGCCTGTACCTTTTGGGGTTGGGGCTGAAAAGAGGAGTGTGCTTTTGGAGTTCAAGCTGCAGTGACATCTGCCATCCCCCATTCGGAGAGCTGAACGGGGTCCCTGTGTGTGCTATGAACCAGCCCATTGAGCCTGTCCGGGCATGAATGATGAATCATGGCACTCAGAAGGTCCTTGCAGGTGTCCTGGTGACCAACATTTTTTGTGGGGTCAAGGGAAGATGGGAAATGGATGCTCTTGTTTTACTGAGCCTCAGTAGAGGTGGTGCTCAGTGGGGCTGGGAACCCCCACTGAAATCCCCACTTGTTGGGACTCAACCTGATCCTGTGGTTATGTAGCCCAGGAGAAACAGGCAAGCTGAAGAATAGAGGCTTTGTCTTCTTTTTGCTGAGGTAGCAGCTCCTGGCTAGGCTAGTAAGTGCAACCCCTTGTGTTTTGAGCCGCCACTTTGGTGTACTTCCATCCCTGTTGAAGTTCTATCCAATTTGGTGGTAGGGCACCTTATCATGGGATCAGTTTTCCATTTCAGGTTCTCCTGCCCTCCTTGGTGCAGAAGTGCTGCCCTGGATTTGGTTCTCTAAGATGTGGCAACTTTGGAAGGAGAGCAGATGCTGTGGTGGCATCTACTCTCTGCCTCTGTCTCCCCAGCTGGGGTCAGCCTCTGCTGGAACACACCACCTCGCTGTGCCCTCGCCGGGCCTGGGATTGGGGAAAGGACACTTTGCTTGAAGGACTGGTGTTGGCAGTCTGCAGCAAGTCTGTGGCTTGATAATTATGGATTCCCACTCCAGTATTAGAGCTAATTTGCAAGCTCTAGAGAAGTGATGGCTTGGCAGAGGGGAGATGTCATTATTCTTATTAGCACCGGTAGTTTAGACCAAACCCTCTGTCCTCACGCTCCACGAGAGTCTGCAGATTTTCAATCGAGAAATGTGTGGCCCAAGTTTGGGTAAAACATTTATTGTTAGGCTGAGCAAGATTATTTCATGGCCAGGAACACGAGCAAGAAATCTTATTTTCATTCTAGGGCTCTTGGAAGGTTGTCAGGGTTTCTGAATATAATCAAACTCCTGTCTTATTAAAGGTCCTTTTCTTCATCAGTACATTGTCCACTAGCAAGGTGGGAGGCTCAGTCACTGATGCCAGAGCAGACTGAGGACTTCTTGTAGGGAAGCTAATTATATTTTGCCTTTTATTTTTTTTTCTTCTTTCATTGCAGAAAGACAGAATACTTGTGAATAAATTGGGAAAGGGGAGGGTGAGGAGAACTCAGAATTCATTAATATTCATACTTAGCCACAAGTACACAGGAAAGGTGACAAGGAGCTGGCTGCCCAGAAACCTATGCACCTTGGCACTAGATAGAAAATTGAATTTAATTATAGTTACCTTTAGCTCAGCACCTAATGAGCATGTTTGAAATAATGGAGGGTTGCTGTATAATAGAAGATCCAGGACTCAAACAGAAAATGCAAACCTTCCCTCCTTCTTCCCTGCTCTGCTGAATTTAAAATAATTCTGCCAAGGCCCATGAGACCAAGTAGATTTCTATTCTTTTTTCTTAGTGATTATCACAGAAAATCATCCAGAAAAAAAAAAAATCAAATAATATGGTCAGTAGGGAGGAACAAACACATTTTAATGGGGAATAAAAGAATGGAGACTTATTCCATTCTCACTTTGCCTAGTGAGCACTGCTAGGGTCTTGAGGTCTTTGTTTTTTTTCTTTTTTTCCTCTCATATCATGCTGTTTTATCCCTTCTCTGATAGCTCTTAGGGCTTTTTTTATCCTTTATCTTATTTTCTGGTAGACTACTATCCATAGAGTTTACTACCTTGTTGCTAGGGGAGAAAGAAGCCAAGGAGATTTCTTTCACACACATTTCCTAGGGCTGCTTCAGAATGTTGGTTCTCACCAGCAACTTTAAAACCCAGACCCAAATCCTTCACTGTAGCACACAGACACAGGCTGGGATGGAAGCTAGTGGAGATGCTCCAAATAAATTTATGTGAGTTTAGGGGAAGGCAGAATGTGGTTCGTACTTGGCTGTTTGTCTAATACTTTTGCCTTGCTGAAATAAGAGTTGAACAAAGCATTTGAAGCTGCTTTTAGCCTTACAGCAAGGACCTGATGTTTGTAAGCACAAGCCCAGCTGATATTACTTCCATTTTGGTAGCCAAGGTAGGAAAGTGAGCATCACGAATTATCCCTCATATTTTTATCACAAGCTGAAATTAGGCTTTTCACAGTCCAGTCATGAGCTGGCTGAGTTAATGACCTAGCAAAACATAGCATTTATCTTTAAGTGTTACCAAATTTCTTCCACTGTTACCAAATCTTAAAAGGTTCACCCGGAAATGACACCATGCAAGCTGGCAGGATGGAGGGCAGATGGCATGGGTACCAAGCTGTGAAATGATGGTCACAACCTGGCCCTGAAGCTCTCAAGTTTAGCCTAGGTCTCTCTCAGCTTCTATTTTTTTATTGAGAAAGGGCCATGTTTGTTTCTTTCCTGGCTCTGTTCCAAGGTGCATTTGGTAAATCTTGGGAGAAAGAGAAAATCATACAGTTTTCCATTTGGTCTCTCTCCTCTTTGGTTCTTTGTTTGGAGAGACTGGGCTAATGGTTCATGTTGCCTAAATATCCCTACACTCCTAGCAGACAGATAACACTGGTGCTTGAGAGATTCTTGAGATAGATCTCTTATGGACACATGGTAGTTTCTACACCACATGTTTTCTCCTTCCTGCTTCTTTAGCATGCTTTTGGTGATTTGTTTGTTTGCATGAATTACTCTCAGCTTCAGAGCACATCCATATCTTTTATTTCTTATTTCCTTAATTGGGGATTTTTTTTCTGCTCCTGCTCTTTTTGGATTCATATTGCTTTATTAGCAACATTACAGTCTATTTTGGGTGATTTAGAACAGAACAGATAGAAATGCATAAATATTATTCCCTGGAAAACAAGCAAGCCTAGATATGCCTCAAACACATTTTAAAACATTTTAAACCCTTATTCACAAACAATTTGTGTAGCTGACTACTGGGCAAACATAAATCCCTAAATCCTTCTTTTCCTTTATTTTGATCAGCATTGCTTTGTCTTTTTTCTGCTTTTCTTGTCAGCTTCTGTCTAAGGGGCGGTAGGTGCCACCATGCTTTAAAAATCTTGTTATTTTGCTTGTTTAGGTACCTGCATACCACAGCAAATTTTTGCCTCAGTTGCCACTTATTTTTTGACTGAAAACAGTCTTTAATTATGATCAAGACAGAAACCTTCTATGTGTGTCTGTCTTTAAAGGCACAATAGATGCCTTGGCTGGACGCTGCTGCCACTGTGCTATCTTCTGCTTATTAGAGTCCAGCCCCTCACTAAGCTGTCAGGCGAGCAGAGGAGATGCAGAGTGACAGGCATTTCTGAGTACACTTCATGGATATGCCAGAGCCCCAAAGTGAGTCATGAGGTGTGACGGGCATCCACAGTTTTTCACCGATATGTGGAGCTTGAAAAGCTGCAAGATGGTTTTCTTTGGGCAAAAGAGCTGCCATCCCCAGAGCCGTGATCCAGGCACTGAAGGTGCTGTCTCGTTGGTCCTGCAGGGAAGGAGATGCTGTTGTGCAGGCTGGAAATGGCACAGCCCAGTCAGGAGAGAGTTATGGGAAAATTTCCTTTGGCTTCTTGGTCTCTCACGTGTAACTGTCATGGCCATTGTGATACCTTGTGATGTGCAGTGAGCATTGCTGCGTTTTGCTTGGGGAATGAGAAGGGATGTCCTTTGCCTGCTGTCTGGATTGTCAGTAAATGTGGTCTGAGGAAGTGTGGGGAAAGGGAGAAATACAGAGTCTGTGCAAATGTGAGTGGATTTATTTTTCTATACTCCCTTTGCATAGACTCCCTTGGGGAAAAGGGAGTCAATGAACTAGCACATCTCCTGAGGGACTGAAGACATATTTCCAGTCAAAAAATTCTGTTTTTCAATGAAATGCATGTCAGAAATATTTTGCTTTCACTGAAGTATGTGGCAAAAAAATATTTTTTAATTATTTTTTTTCCCAGTGAAAATACAGCAATTTTGTGGGGGAATAAGTAGGCTTAGCTCTATTAGTAATACTATTTTCTGTCAAGAAGCTAATTCATCTTAATGGAAAAATTATAATCAAGCGTGGGAAAAGAAGCACTTTTCTAGGCAGCGATCCTGTCACCTGTAGAGAAGAGATTTGGGATCTGGAGTGGTTTGCTTCTATTTTGAGCTTTAATGCTAATATTTTCAGGCTCCTCAAGTCAGCCTCATGCTGTGCGGGCATGCACAGCTGGAGCATTATGAAAAATAAATAAAAAGATATTTCTAATAGAATAGCCAGAGCTGGTAAAAGTGGCTTCACCTGCTCTGCTGAGAGGTTTGTGATGCGATGCTCCCCTGTGGCAACAGACACGCACCCGTCCTTGCCCTCATCTGTAGCACTTCGTGCACTTCCTTTGAAATGCAATTCCTTTATGCCAGCTCTATCTTTATCAATCAGGGTGGCACGATAAAGTGTGAACACTGAGATAATAAAGGGAATTTAGATTGCTGCTGCCATGATACCCGCTGGCTGATCCTGAGCTGCTGTGTAGGAGCCTGTGGGAGGATGCAGGGAGGTGTCCCTGCAACAGCATAGATGGAGTATCAGATTGCACCAGGCGTGAGAATAACTGTATGTACAGAATGTATCCAACCCTCAGGCACATATCCATATGTTTGGAAGCTGGTGGGTGTTTTTTAAAGTTACTCTTTCAAAGATATCCACACAGGTGGCTAGCAAGCGTTTTTTAGATGGCACAGCATGAATGTTGAAGCAATCTGACTGCTCGTGGGTGAGGAATAAAAGGAGAAGCAGTGCTGGGTGTCCAGGATTTTCTGGATAATGGTTATTTGCCTTAAGAAAGAAAGGACTATTTTTTTCCATTTAGCTTTGGGAGAATGCAGAAGGCTGTGCGGAGGCTGACAGCAGCCTCTTGTTTCAGAGAAAACAAAAACCCCATCAGGTAGAGACCCTTTAGAAAAACAAACCAAACCCTGTTTTGGTGACGTGATTTTTTTTTTTTTTAATGATATTTCATGCCTGTGTGCAAAGTAGGTTTCTTTTAGTCCTTCAAGGGAAATAATAAAATAAAGAACTCCAGGTGTGTGTGTGGGAAGGCAGTGTTTCGGTTTTGAGGTGGGTTAGTTTTATTTTTTTTTATGATGAAAATATATTCTGAGGCCAGAATGTGCCATTGTAGAACAACTCTGTGACGAGCCACAGGCTCACCAAAGGCACAGTCCTGCTCCACTTCCTGACAGGATGATGAGAGATTTCCCCTATGTCCAACCAGATTCTCTGGGTTTGCTTTCTTCCTTCCGTATCACTGAAAGGCTGGCTTGTCATATGGGCAGTCACTTAGAGGACAGCAGCTGTTGCTGGGCATGTTCAAATGCAGCTGAAAGGATATTGAAGCCACTTTCAGTCCACAGCTGTCTCTAGGCCTAAATTTGCTCAATGCAGAGACAGCAATAAACAGCAAGTGAAGCTGGGTCACTAACTGTAAAAGAGGTTTCCTAGGGACATATTGTTTTGAGGACCCTTTTCTTCTAAAAGCAGCTACTGAACTGAAGGAAACACACCCTTTATTTCTGAACAGTTGCTGAGAATAAAAGGACTGTCAGAAAAAAACCCAGCCTAATTCATTTTCCACCTCTAATCCAGAAGCTCCTGAAGCCGTGTAGAAAACAGAATTTCTTCAGACCATCCCATGACTTCTCCAACATGTTTCCAGCATGAACACTCTCACAGCAACTTTTTGTGGCATCTACAAGATTTGTGCCAGTGCTCACTGAGGAAAGCAATCCCAAAGTAGATTTGCTGGCTCATTAGCTGCGAGTCTGTAAGGACATGAGTGACGTACGAGAGAAGTTAATTAAAAGAGCTATTGTTGGGAGGATGGAATGAATGCTGGTGGTCATACAGGGTGGGAGTAGGACCCAGGTAATATTCACATAACAGATATATATCTGCCTGGGCCAAGTAGCAGCAGAACCACCATGGCTAGGAAATGAAGCTTCACCACAGGAAGCTAGGAAAACAACAGGATCAAGACTTTGACTCAAAATGCTGACATGGATCCCTCACCAAGCTGACCTGCACCAAGCACATCTGTGTATTGGGAAGGGAGAGCTGTAGAGATCCTGATATTTTAACCTGAAGCTCTTTGTAAGTCAGTCTGACCAGCACTTGTCTGTAAAGACAGCAATTGTCTATCACAATTTGCTTCAAATGAAATTGAAACTCAAGGAAAATTAGAACAGCCACACTGATATCATCTGACTAAAAACCTGACTAACTGACTGCAAAAAAGGTTAAAAACACAGCAAAAAAGCCCCATCACAAACACCTGGTTTTCTGTTGAAAAGCTGTGGGCTCCATGGGAAATCTTGGAAATGACTGACTAATGCTCCAGGTCCTTCATCTGTCAACTCTTCATGGCTGCTCTCTGTGGTGGCCAAAGATGGTGGCCCTTGGAGCAACTCTCCATTTCCAAATTTACAACCTCAGGCTATTAAACTATAGTGTGTGTGGGTGGTCTTTAAAAATCCTTACTGAAGCCACACCTCATGCAAGCACACACACGTGTTCACCTGCGTGCCTCATGGACTGTGCACCGTTTTTCCATCCTATGTTTTTGGTCATTTTGGGAATACCTTCCCTGGTGGGCTCTGGCTCATTCTATTCTTTTGCCATCTCTGAGCGGCGTTTACACTGCATTATGCTGAGAAGCCCCTTAAATCTTCACATGCCCCCTCCTGTGCGCAGGCAGACAGTCCGGCATTATCCAGCTCCGTGGTGAGGATGTTCACATCTCTTTTCATTAGTGATGTGCAATGTAAAAGGCTTGCCTTGACTTTCTTGAAGACGGCAGTAATGAAGCTCTGAAGAAATAGTCAGGGGAACGGAGCTAATTAAAATGCAGCAGGGTGTAGAAGTAAAGGTAGCAGCAGCTCGCTATGCCGTGTCTCTGGCAATCAGCAGTCCCTAGTTTACCCACACTAATTGACAGGAGACGCAGTGCTACTGAGTGTGCACACAGCCAGCGTTAATGGAGTCAGCACACGCTGCTCTTCCTGCCTGACTTGTCTCATTATCGACCTTGAACTGGCAAAGGTCACTTGATGGTGCTGCTTTCATCAAGATGACAGGTGTCTGAAGATCTTCTCTTTGTAGTATAATAATTTGGCAGTTGTCTTTTCCTGTACGTGAATTAGTGATCTGATCCCGAAGAGATGACAGATAAGAAAGACCGGCTTACAGTGGTGAGGAGCTGGCCTGTTGTGTGTTTGAAAAAAATAACAGGTACCAAATGTCCTGGAGGAAGGAAACAAAAGTATATTGCATAATTCCCCCTGGAGAAGATAGTGCCTGAAGAAGCAAACAGGCAAATTTTCACAAGTGGAAATGCAGTCAGTCCACTGTTAAAAATCAGCAGCTTGTTTGAGCTGATGATGAGCACCAGGTGCACCGCTGGCACTCAGCAAATACCTAATAATAATAATAACAATAGCTGGGGCACCTGACACCTGCAGTAAGCCGTGAGTGACAGTGTTCTTGGGGAGATGTCTCATCTGAAGGCAATGCTGTCTCCAGGAGATGCATCATTATAACATGCTGCACCCGGGCTGCGTCTCATGTGCCCTCCTTTTTTTATTCTATTACAGATAGTCTCAGCAAAGACACTGAAGATTAACAGAAATGCTTCTGCCATCTTCCCCCTCAAATCTACAAAACCAGCATTTTTGAGCATTTTTAATGAAAACCAATGCTTTGATTTTCTGAGAGATGATCCACAGTCTCCTGTTCTCTGGTTAATAGGTTGCTGAAGCCTAAGCTTGCATCTCCTTTCCTTTCCCACAACCACTTGTGCAAGATGTGTGTAAAAGTGTTGTGTGCTGTCATAGCATTTGGCCAATTGCTTGTGGTAAATGGGGTAAATCAGGGCCTAGACCTGGGAGGAGTCTATATTCCCCAGTAGAGCAGACAGAAAAGTGCTCCTTGTTGAAGAGCTGAGGGGAAATCCTTGTGGCAACTGACTTGTTGGCAGCGCCGCACTGCGTTTTTCTTGGCTGAGGCAGGGAGGATGAATGTCAGTGTGAGCCCAGATACACAAAGCAGCACCTGCAAAGGGACTCCTTCAAAGAGGTCCCTGCTACCTCATCTCAGTGTTGAGGCTTTAGCCCCACTTGCTGGCTCATGGGCAGCTCTCTAGTCCTGCTCTGGCCCTACTAAGGGCAGTGGGAGGTGCTGGCCCCCAACGTGCTGTGCATTTCTTGAGGAAGATCATAGGATCATAGAAAGGCCAGGAGCAAGTCCACCTTTCACTAGACCAAGTCACTCAAATCTCCATTCAGCCTGGCCTTGAATGTGGATGGGGCAGCCACAGCTTTTCTGGGCCACCCGTGCCAGTGCCTTATCATTCTCAGAGTAAAAAATTTCTTCCTAATATCTAATCTAAACCAACTCTCAGTTTGAAGCCATGCCCCCTTTTCCTATCACTCCATACCCTTGTAAATAGACTCACCTTGTTTCTTGCAGGCTCCCTTCAGGTACTGGAAGATCACAATTATTTTACCCTGGAGCCTTCTCTTATCCAGGCTGAATAAACACAATTCTCTGAGTCTTTCCTCATAGGAAAGGTGTTCCATCCCTCTGATCAACTTTGTGACCTTCTCTGGACTTGCTCCAACAGGTCCACATCCTTCCTGTGCTGGAGGCCCCAGAGCTGGATGCAGCAGGGCATGTGCTGCAGGAGTAGAGGAGCAGAATCCTGTCCCTTGCCCTGATGGCCATGCTGCTTTGAAAGCAGCCCAGGCTCTGATTGGCTTGTGGGGTTATTGCAATCCTCACCAGCGCTGGGGAGGGGAGAGCAAACCAAGCAGAGCTTTTTGTTCTTTGTACCTGCAGTTTCCCAGAATATTTTAAAAATATCTTTTTCTGAAAGTGAATGCTCTTTGCTGGCATAATTACCAGAATACTTCATTTATCTGTGATTATAAGAAACTGAAGTATTGTCTGGGGAACAAAATACTCTGTAACTTGAAAACGATTTATAGCAGCTCTCTTTAAAAAGATGTGTGAAAATAAAATGCCGGGCAATGTGATGTCTGTGTGGCTGCAGTCCAGCTGTAAAGGTAAAAGACCAGGAGATTTTTACCAGGGCAAGCCCAAGGGCACCAATGAGATCATTCTTTAAATAGAAGAATATTTTTGTTATTGAGCCTTCCCAGTCAGACAGGTTTTTTCAGCTGCCTCTGTGTGACTGTCAAGGGTATGGGATGCTGCTGATCTGTGTCTTCCCAGCACCTGGTGCTGCAGCAGCCCTCAGTCCCCCCCTCACACACACACACACACACACACACACACACAGAGTCCCCTGGCATTCAGAGGGCCTGTTTGCACTGCCCTCAGCACTACATCCACTCTACCATGTCAGATTGCACTCTCCTTTGGGGACACGAGAGCAAATCTCCACCTTTGTGCCAGGTTGTGAAAGCAATTGTAAAATAAATGTTAAATGAAAAAAAAAAACCCAAAAAACGTGTTGCCTAAGTGCATACTGAGATCAATAAAATATGCAAGAATGGACTCCTGCTGTTCAGGGCTGCAGCAGTCTCTAACCTAGAGCAGGAGTCCTGGAGGAGCACGTAGGGGCTGCTCTAAGTGACAGCTGATAGGAATCCTACATTAAAGCAACAGGTAGGGCTCATATGTTTGCACCCAGAGGTCTCATGTTCAGGTGCCAGCTACGAGAGTACTCTCAGGAGGCCTCTGTCTGAAAGGGCAGTGATAAAAGAAAGAAACAGTGATAAAGAAAATTCTAGCAATTATGGTTTTATGCCTGGGTTAAGTCCTTTGAGCAATGGGTCATTTCTTGTTTTGCAGAAGAAGCTCTATTCCCTTTCTTCCCAAACAAAGAGATAACCAATTATAAACATGGTGAAAAATAAAGGTAGTGACCATTTTTCTTCTGCTGGGGAAAGAGAGATGCTCCTATCCAAACCAAAGACAAATGAGATGGATTTATGAATAGTTTCTTCTAATATCAAAAAGCTCAGCTTATGCTGCTGAAACCAATAACAACATGGTGGGACAAGAATTCCTCTCTTCTACTGATAGAAAGGGAGCACTAATATGCAAATGGGAAATATAACATGAAAACTATGACAAATATATTGTGTTTGCCTGATAGATCAACCTTGGTTCCTGCTATTTCCCAGACTCTCTCTTTAATTACAGAAAATAAAAAAGAAAAAGTATTAATTAAAAAGAAAAAAAGTACAGGAAAACACACCACACAACTATTATAGGTGCTTCCTTGTCATCTCTGTTGGGAAGGATTGCCTAGGTCCCAAACATTGATACTCTGTGAACGGCAGTTTGCATGTTCCAGAATTGGGGCACCACTAGAAATTTCTAAGGATGAAAGAATTTGATTTAAAGTGAAGGAATCTAGGAATATTTGTGGCTCACAGGAGTCTTTGTGTTAAGAGCGTTTGTGTCAGTGATTTGAAATCTGAAGTGTTTTGTCCCTGTCCTTCCTCTGTGTGTGTATGTCCTGGAAGGGAAGTCAGGACTGAAAAGCAAAGTGGCCTCTGATATGACAGCTTTCCTACAGGGTGTCAGGAGAGGTGTTCTGAGAGATTTGTTTGTCTTATTTGAGGAGGGAGGAACAGGGCCCATGCAATTTGTGCAAAAGGAACCAGAGTTTTTGGGAGACAGAAATGCAGCAGCTCTCCCACCGAGGTCAGATATTTTGGGGATGCAGCTTGGATGGTGCTCCCACTTTCATCAGCAGTTAAGGCTTTTTGTTTTTACAGCCATCTTCTAGTACCAGCTTGCACAATATCAATGAAGTGTTTTACTCTGAAAGCCTGTCACTTCCATCTCCCAGCTACTGTGGTGTGGTCAGGTGTGATCTGCCACTACCATGCTATTAATGGCATTATTAACTCTTAACATCCAATAGATTATGTTTGTCCCGATGCACTGCCTTGGGAAGTGAATCAATCTCTGTCTTTAGACCCCTTCAGAAAGCCAGTTATCCCTGCTCCAGAAGTATGATTCTTTTTTCAGCTCTCTCTGATACTCTTCCCAAGAAGATCTGGAGTGCCTACTTTATTTTGCACTCATTTGGAGCAGCATGGAAGCCTGTCTGAATTTTCACACTGTCCTTCAAAGGAAGCGGCTGTGTCTTCACACTCTCCTGGTAGGAAAAAAAAATTCTCTTGCCTTTAAGTCACAGCTTGAAAATTCCTGTATGTTCAGAGATATCATTAATATTTCTCAATAATTTGATTCATATAATTTTTGATTCCACAACTGGAAATACCTAAGTCCTGGAAAACAATTCTTTTTCTAATCAGTAAAGATCTTAGAAGAAAATATGCTGAGGGAAGGACAATGACAACCATTCTTTTATCTTGTTTGTTTTCTGTCAAGTCTTCTATTAATCATCATCAATACAGCATAGCAGAAACATTTTCTACAACAGAAGACTATGAATTTAGTGGAAAAAGCCTTTCTAAAATTTTATGCCTCACTTTACTCTGCAATTTTTGTCTGATATGCGCATTCTCTATCACATTGCTATGCCATAGGAAGGCCAAGGAATGTGTAAGAAAAATAAAAATAAATAAAAGGAGACAGATGAAGCAACCTGCAATGCTCTTCAGTGGTGCTTGTGCTGTTTGGATCTGTGCATAGATCCAGGAGCATTGTCGCTGGTGGCCTGGGGAGTGAGTGCTCAGCAATTACAGGGGAAATTTACAGCAGAGCCATGATGAAGACCAGGCTACAGCAGGCGACTTGGTCAGGAAACACCACTGATGTTTCCCCTAAGTGGATTGCTTTTTGGTCATCCCTTACAGGTCACGAGAGAGAAGGGAAATGTTGATGCTAGAAGAGAATGGATTTGCCTGACTCAGTGCAAACCTGAATTCATAAGATGCCAGCATAGCTTTGCAAATCCAAATACTTCAGGCATTCTTATCTTCAGATAAGAGTTAGAAGAAGGCTTTCTTTTCTTCTGTTTGTCCGCTGCTGCCTAAAACCTAATACCAAGAAAGCAATTTAAGCAATTGATTTTTTTTATCATTTCTGCTCAAATGCTTTTTTGTGGTCTGGATTTTCTTCTGCATTTCCCATTTTCATGGGTTTTGGTCTGTTATATAACAGCAAAATCAAGCTAAGGAAAAAGGCAATATTTCTTTCTGTGTGCTGCATTTGAATAAAATTAAGGTCATGGCAGAAAAGCAGATGAGACATAGATCATCGGAAAATCTTGAGAGAAGCCATCACTGCAAATATTTGCAGCATGAAAAGTCATAGAATATTTTTATATGGGTGGCTTATTTATCTTCTAGATTCCAAATTTCTGGTTCTTGTATTTAGCCTTTTTGCTTATGTCAAAATCTTCTTTTCTTTGGATATGTATAGTGATTCATTTGGCAGATCCAAAGCCAAATGAAGTCAACAGGACTATGCATTTCCATTAATTTTAGTCTGTGAAAGTCTATATTTATATCATATTCAGCAGTTTGGAATCGGATCTTCTCTATTAGCAATGTAAATATATATATATATATATATATGTGCTTATATCCCACTTATTCTTCAAGAAATTCTTTTATTTGTATTAGTATTTGGGAAAAAAAGGAGCTATCTGCACTTCAGTGTAAGAGATTTTTTTTATGAGAAGATCACTGCTACACCTCGGTGTCACCTCGGAAATCTACAGGCATCTTTTCTGTGATGGAAGCTTTAAGAAATAAAAATAAGCATTAAAAAAGAACAGACTGGACTAGTTAATTACAAGGAATGTCAATAATTTTCTCCAGCAAACAGCTTGACCCAGTCTTTCAGATCCAAAGGGGATCAATGAGTTTCAAAATAAGACAGTTTTTGGGTTTGCCCCATTCTTCCCATGCTTGCTGCTGGAACTAAATGCAGAAGGATAGAAAAAGTGGGAGGGGAAAAGGCACCTCTGGGAAGCACTTTTTGGCAAAGTATGAAGTGCCAGGAAAATGTACTTGTAAGATTAAATCCTGGGGGATTTGCACCCCTAATCTATCTAAATTACAGAGGAATGCTCAGACTGTAAGGGAGCTCATTGTGTCTCAGCCTATGAATTTCTCATGTTCCCACTGCTTCCAGTAATCACATATGCAGACAGTAGTTTTATTATGACTACAGTCTGATCCTCTGTTCCTATCTGGGCTTCGTTGTTCATTTGCAAAATAGCAGCCTGAGGCATCCTTCATGCTCTACTGTAAGATGCTTGAAATGAGTCCCCTTTTTTCCATTCAAGAAGGAAAACAGTCAAAGAGGATGAGAAGAAATGGAATGAAATGTTCAGTTTCTCTCCATTACCTGGTGGGAAACATTTGTAGTTAGAAGTTTGGCTCTTCCCCTATTTATCAGGAGAGCTACCAGGAAGGGAAAGACGAGATACCTGTTCAGTCTGGTCTATGCCCTATGAAAATGTGTGACTGGATTAATTCTTCCTGATTATAGTCAATGCAGAAATACAGGTGCTTTCCTTTCTTACCAGTCAGACTGGCCACAGTTCCTACAGAAATACATCTTCTGCCTTGTCATAAGGGAAATTAGTCACAAAACACTGTAAAATATTACAGAGAAAGCTTAAAAAGCCCTTATTAAAAAGGCTACCTGTTCCAAAATGGCAATTTCTTTGTCATTGTGACAGACACCACATGGCTGCTTCCTCTAACAAAACCAATACCATGGCTCACCCTTTTGGACCACATTAGCCTAGCAAAGCTAGTTACCCCCTTGCTAGCCGTGGTGTGACTTCACCTCTATGGGTTTTAGCATGTACCTGCTTAGACTTTCATTTCTTTGTGTCCATCAGGGGTTCTCTTACAGCGACCCAGTGGAAAACAAGTCGTGTCATGAGAGTTCATTTCCTGAAGCTCTTTGTGAAATCAGAGAGAACTGAAGGTAGATTTGAGCCTTCAATATCCAGCCATAAAGAAGCTGCTATTTAGCACCCAGTTCTGCCACCCTGATCCCTATGTTATCTTCCTTTGCTAAGCCTTCTCATTAATTCCTGAGAGCCTAGTCTAATATGCACTCAGTGTAAGTAATGATGGCAGAGCTAACTTTAGACAGAAGAGGATTGCAAATGAAGGAGTAAGAAAGACTGGGATGGAAACACAGAGAAGAAATTCAGTTTTGCTGTGGGCATTGGTGCAGTATCTGTATTGCAGTAAAGAAAACCCCATTTTCACCACTGTGTTTAGGCAAGATCCCAGAGAGGAGCACTAACTCCTTAGTGGGGGTGGCTGTGAGCAGAACAACCCCTCCACTTTAATTTTTATTGTCTGTATGGGACGTTTCAGGCAGGGAAGCCAAAGAGAACAGGTGTTACTCCAGTGCCCAGGTGTAGGTAACCCAGATATTCCAGGCAGATTGGATGTGTGTGGGGTTGAACTTTGAGCTCTTTGTCTCCTGCTTGCCCAACCTCCCTGAGCTGCTGAAGGCTTATTGTCTCTGTTCTGTCAGGATCCATGCTGAAAGCTGTTTCTCCTTCTGCTGCTGAAGCACCACCACACAGAGGGATGATCAAGACACGTCCTGAGGCGACCGAGATATATTGCTGGGGAAGGCCTTGGATTTCAACCTCAGTCTTGTGTTATGAATGCAACTTATTTCCTGCAGAAGATTTTGGAAAGTAGATCAGGCTGTTCTTTAAAAAGAGCTATTACAAGGCTAAAATAATTCCAGCAAAGAAGATTGTAACATCACTCAGTGAAAAGGAATCCTTACCAGACTCTCAATTACAACCTGCAGCTTCACTAAAAGCAATGGAGCAGTGTAGGCATAAGAAATGAACAGTGCTGTCCATTTAACTTCCGAGGCTGGCAGGAGCTGAGGCAAAGATTTACAGTTGTTGATGTAAAGCGCCAAGGATTTGGATTAGACCCCTCACTTTTATTTTTCAATTGGGATGCTCGAGAAGCTGGTCATGACTTTCCTATGCTCAGTGATATTTTACCTAAAAAAGACCAAAGATCCAGCCAATGTCAGAGCAGTTGGGAGCTGCATGGAGCCAGGCAGAAATTCTGCCCCTTTATCTTAACCTTTAGCCATTTGGGGACTCTCCTCTTTGAAGAGGAATATCTTGCTATTCCACTTGCTCTATGCTGATAAAACTATGAATTGACTAGTTTGCTCTGAATTTTCAACAGTTCTGTTCTTTTAAAGATCATCTTTCTTCTTTCCCTTCTGCTCCTGCTTCCCCCAAAGTCCCCTAGCCATGATGAAATAGCATTGGGCATGACCCAGGGAGAAAGGAGCTGTGTTGAAGTGTGTGTGCTTTGTGGCTTTCCTGTTCTTTCATTTGGCATTGAACTATCCATGCAAGAAGGGAATCAAATTTATGTGAACTTTTTTTTTTTCTCCTCAAAGTTTCCCTTCCTGAACTTCACAGAACAACTTTAGGTTTTTGCTCAAATAATCTCCCTCGGGACAAAGCTTATGGGCTGTGTAAGACCGAGCGTTGCAGAACTGCAGCATGCGTTGAAAATCATCCTAGCACACACTTGGGGGCAGTTGTGTTTTTCTGTGATTCAGTCGAGCAGCTCTCTGAAGTACAAATCCTTATCTTTGATTCTGGTGGCTAGCAGGATGGCTAATGTGACAATTTGGGTGAGAGTTACCTGTTGTGGCCCCTGTGGAACTGGATAGTTACCATTCCTGAGTACCTGCAAGAGCAATCGCCTGTGCTTTTTCCCTGTAATGTTCATGAACTTCTATCAGATGCAGGGAAACAAGTTCATTGTAAAAAACGTGCAAACAGTTTGAGTGTGGTGAAAGTGCTTATGATTTTGTACAAGCTGAAAACAGTATCAGCCCGTGACTTAGAAAGAATTCTAATACAAAGCAAGTTATGTTTGCTAATAGCATAAACTGAAAGCCATTAAAGAGAAAAAATAAACAAAGGACAAAAAGAAACTCAGAAGAGGCAAAGAGAGCAAAATTTGGCTCATTGCACTCCGCAAGCCCCACTCTTGCTGCCAATAACCTCGCTGCCTTGCCAGGGCAATGCTGGGGGCTGCTGCCTGACAGGGTACCCCCGGCTGCCCCCTCTTCCTGACCACGATGACAACCTGCTGGGTGCTGTGTTCTGCCCTCCTCAGTGGTGGCAATGGGAGGAAACTTTACAGAGAGAGGCTGGCTTTAGGCAAGAGCTGATCCAGGCTGCCTGCTTGCCTGCCACCACATCAGCTGGTGCTTTGTGTGGAGAAGAGCTACCCCGGGTGTGGTAGGAAATATCCTGCAGGCTGTTTCTATGTTAAATCACACCTCCTCCTACTTTTTTGAATTCAGCAGAGGGGCAGGGTTATAAACTAGCAAAAAGCATTGGCCCCTTGTGTCTGTGTCTAGTCTGCTCAAGTTAATTCGTTTTTTGGCTCATTACATTTTCTGCCCCATTGCTAATTGCCTCTTGGGCTCTACTCATTGCCAGGGTTTTCTGACCATCAAAACATTACTAAACAAATGAACTAAATAAAATAAGCCTTCTTTAAGAGCCTTCCCCCAGCCCTCCCCTTGTGTTAATATTCCAACGGCGCCCAACAGGTAGGCGTCTGCACTCATGTTATCTGTATTAATTAGACTGTAATACCCTTGGCACAAGACAAGGACAGGGAGGCAAGAGAGTCTCCTGCAGCTCTCTGATAATTTATACCAACCAAAAGCCTGCTGCAATGTCTTTCTCTAGTGCCACATGTACCAATAGTGATGCATAAATAAGATTAATTTCTATTAGGTGTTTTCCCTTCCTTCCAACTAATTAGCCCCTTCTCCATAATATCTGAGCCCTTTGCAATATTTAATGAGCATTCTGCAGCAAATTCCGGAGGCAGAAGTACTTTTATCCCCAGACAGATCAGCTGGGTCACCCATGGCCGTAGAAGTTTCTGATAGAGTGAAACATGAACTTCAACTTTCCCAAGGTCTAGATTAGTACTCAGACCAATGAACTCTTCTGCCTAGCAACAATGTCTAGTAGTTGTTCACTGCTAAGTGACTTTTCAGCTGTCAGGTTTTATACCTGAAGGATTTGGGCATGTTCAGCATAAGATACAAGTGTGCAATCTGTCCTTTGTATTGGGTTTCCCATCTTTGCCGCATCAGCATTTCTTAAAATCAGAGGGAACAGGAGGGTAAACACGGCTGACTCGAGGGATAAGCTTGCCGTGTTTTTCATTATGGCTGATTATTAATATAATCAGTTTAGTAGCAAAAGTACTACAGTGAATTACTTAACCTTGGGCCTTGCTTGACCAGGCTCTGAAGGATCTTCATCCCACGTTCAAGTTGCTGTAACAGCGGGGCAGGTTTCATTATGCAGCCACTAATACTGTGGTAATAAAAGAAGCACCAAAAGTGGTTTGTTCATTACTGCCTGAATCCATGTTGTCTGCCAAGGGCTGTATCCTACCCTGATAAGCATCTTGTCTTAGCAAGATAGCTTAGCAACAGGGGTTGTCCCTGCTGCTCACCTCACTCGCCTCAGCACAGTCACCCTGGTGGCCCGTCTCCTGCAGCCCCTGCAGAGCTATATCCCTCTTCCTCAGCAGCAGGAGCAGCTGGTAGCTTCAGGCACCCCTTTGGCTACACCCATCTTATGCCTCTTGAGGTGCAAGGGAGAAGGTGGCACCTACACCCTGCATCACACTTTTTGAAGCACCTGCTGCTGCACATCCCGAGTGGGAGCGAAGGATGGTGCTGGGGCCCTGCTGTCCCAAGAGCTGAGGACGGGTGGGCAGTCTTTAGCAGGAAGGCAGCTCACCAGAGCCGAGGTGCACTGGAGCCCTGAGGCTCTGCATAGGAGGCCCAAGGTTTAGCCTTCGATGTTGGTTTCTTCAGAGCAGGGCTTTGTGTCCCCGCTGTACTGTTAACGTTGTGTTTTGAGCCACTTCGGGAACTTGCACAGTTGCCAAGGTCTTTGCTTTACCACATTCTTTTGGTTAATAGAAATATTTAGCTGAAGCATGAAGGCATTGTATTTCCAAAAGGAAAACACACAGAAAAAGGTCCGATCTTTTTTTTTTTTTCTTTGGGCCTGATTGTCTCTGCTTGTTTATGGCTGCCACTAATTTGCTCGTTTGCTTGCTGGAAAATAGCTAATTAAAACCCACTTCAGCTAACAAGCTGACTGGGACCATGCAAATGTCACTCTCTGCTGTCTGCTATTTTCGTTTATACTTTACATTATTAGTGTTGTTTTTCCTCCCTCCATAGTAATAAACGCGAGGATAGATTTAGTACCCTCTTCACAGGTGTGTGCTTGTACATCAGCACATCATCCCGAGAAAAGTGCTGCTGTTTTACTGCACTTCAGTACTTTGAGTGTTATTACCCCTGACAGTTAATGGTTTCAGACTACACTGCTTGTTAGCACTAGATTCTGAACAGCTTCATCTATCTTTTTGTTTTTACACTGACTGGTCACATTAAGTATATGTGTCTGAGCTATTAGTCCCGTCTGTTCATTGCATGCATTTCATTTGCTGCGTTTTTTCGCTAAAATTAGTATGTATTGTCATCCATATACTTCAACACATCGACTTTTGTTATAATTATGCTGTCATCATTTTGCTTCCACACACTTGCTAATTTATTGTAGCTAAATTAGACCTAATATTAGCAATTTTGCAGCTGTTCCCATAGACCACGCTCAGCCATATATTTGTACATTGTTTGGTAATTGGATTTGAGGGCTCAGGAACGGACGATGGCACTCTTTAGAAACAAGGGAAAGATTTGAGGAAATGGGAGAAAAATAAAAAACGCAAGCCCCAGAAGAGGCTTCAGGGGTAAATTTCCAGAGCCTAGCTTGAAAGGTTTTCACAAGGCCAAACAAATCAGAGAGTTAGTGTACCAGATCACAAAGAGTCCAAATGGCATGTCGCATTCAGGCAGGGGATTAGTCATTCCCCCCAAACATGCTTTCTATTTTAACGAAGACTGGACCAAGAAAAATCCCTGGGGACTTGTAGAGGGTCTTGGGAAAAAATGGTTTTTACTGTAGTCTATTAGAAATCTCCAGGGAAGGCTCTCTGCATCAGGGTAGGCTGCTGTCAGATGATTTCTTTGAATTGAACCGTGGGCAAAGAAGGAGAAAGAAAAATGGTTTTGTTTTGGAATGTCAGCTCTCTGTCCCTGAGTTTTGATGCCCACCTCTTGTTGGTTATCCAGGGCCATTTCAGATGTCAATACAAGCAGAGGATAAAAGGGAAAATTGAAAAAAACCCACCAACAACAAAAGAGTGCAAACGAGGAAAGCAGAATAGAGCTCTAACAACAGTTCTTAGTTATCCTTCCTGGGCATGAGTTATTTCATTGTCAAGGGAGATACAACTCTGGCTAAAGAAGTTATGAGTGCCCAGCGTTGAATCTTACATGATCTTTTTGTAAATAAGTTTCTAACATGATAGAAAACAAAACTTTGAGGGAGACTGTTCAGACTGACGCTGTAGAATCAGTTAAATTCTCAATCCGGCAGAAGATGTAGATGAAACTTAATGGCTGAAGAGCAAACCCTTAACCAAAATGGAACTTAATCCTGTCTGCTCATGATTCATCCACCTGCTTAATAAGAATATTATAACAAGATGCAATGCTGCTGGCAGATGCATATGCAAGTTTAAAAATAAGACAGTGAAATTAACAACAAAAAAGAGAAGGGTATTTGATCAGCTTTCATCTATAACACAGAGTTCTTTCCAACTCACTGCAAGCTGTTATAGCAGGCTGCATTCTGCTCTGCTTTTCCCTTGGCCAGAGCTTAATTTCTGTTTGGAGAAGAATAGAGCAAAGTGACCTGCCAAAAAGTGAGATAGAATAGGCCAAGTCATGTAAGAATCCAGGCCCTACAAATGTCTTGTGCAGGAAAGGAAAGTGAAGGCAAAAAGCCAGGCCATTTAACACATTTTTAAATGATTTACACTCATACAAAATATTTAAAATAACCAACCCAGTTTAAAACAACTCACTCCCCCCAAAAGCCCAATCATTAATAACCAAATGATTGCCAGATTATGTTCTCTTGTACTGACAAAGCCTTCATTATGCTTGCTTTCTTCCCAAATGCCAGGAAAATACATAGATAGGTCTTGCAGAAGCCTGCACGGTTACTGGAGGCAGTGATGGAGAAGTTGGTCTCTCAGTTGTTTCCAGTAGATGCTGTGACCATGATCAGCATATCCTGTGGGGAACAGGGAAGATCTGCTTTGCTCATTTGCTCTGCTTTGGGTTTTCTTGGGGCTCATTTTTTATTTTGTTTTTTTTTTTCATTTCATGGCAAACTTTCCTCTAGCCAGTTGCCTCTTAGACTCCTTGATGTAGGCACCCAACTAGGTCGACCTGTTGTTTGTGTTTGTTGTCAGCACATGTTGCAGGTCTCTGGTTTTGGTGTTATTTCTCACTGTCTTTTATTTTCACTCTGTGTGAGATTGTCTCTCAAGTGGAGGTAGACAATTGCAGTGATTCTCAGTTATGATGAATATTGCTGAGCAGAGTAGAAATATGCATGCAAAAAGCACTTGCAGCAGCAAATGAATATAATGTATTGTATCATATGCATTTCAAGGTCAGCACAAAAAGAGGGGGCTTGCACATGCTCTTTTTATTTTTACTAGTTTACTGTACCATGTATTCTGTCAAGCTGCTAAAGACCTACTAAAAGGGTACAAAATGAAGCCATTAGCAGAAACTTGTTTAAGAGCTCCACACACATATGTGCTCTTCAGGTAGCTGGCTGGGCAGTGCTGTGAGGCTCTTACTTGGAGGCTGGAGCAATAAATGTCATGTCAGGGGCCAACTGTCTGTAATCACAGTTAGCAGGTTGAACAGACTTGTGAAAATATTTTCTTTATGTGAAGGGAGACGCTGCACACTTTGCCACAGCAGAAGTTGCTAAACCTAATGTAATATGACAAGTCCTTTGGCAGCAAAAGCCACATTTAAATAGACATGCTTCCTGTGAAATGGGAAAGAAACAAAAGCAGTTTTTCTGCAGAAATGTCACCTCCTCTGTTTTGCAGTATGTCTCACCTTGTCTTGCTACCACACCCTTTTTCTTTCTGGGTGACATTGGCCACACATCATGGTCTCCTTCCACATCACCACAGCCATCTCCTGTCACCAAAATGTTCTATGAAAAATCCTTTCTTTAGGATTTTTTCCTCTTAAGTTGTTGAGAGGCCTCAGGAACAAACTGTAAACAATTCTTATTTGTTGCTGTGGAATGCAACAGGTAGATCTGTGATTGGTCTCATCTGGTTGTTTCTAATTAATGGCCAATCACAGTCCAGCTGTCTAGACTGTCGTGGTCAGAGACAAACCTTTGTTATTCATTCTTTTTCTATTCTTAGCTAAGCCTTCTGATGAAATCCTTTCTTCTGTTCTTTTAGTATAGTTTTAAACATAATATATATCATAAAATAATAAATTAGCCTTCTGAACACAGAGTCAACTTTCTCATCTCTTCCCTCATCCTGAGACCCCTGTGAACATTATCACAATCTCGTCCTCCGGGTGCCCCAGGGCCTGGCCTTTCCCATCCACAGCCCAGCTAGCAATGCCACCCTGCGTTTAGAAATCCAGCTCTTGAGGGGTGCCTTGCTCTGCTGGGAGGAACCCTGGCCATGGAGGGGGATCTGGCACACCCCAGCTGCTCCTCAGGGCTGCAGCAGAAAGGAAGCCCTGTCACCCCACAAAGCACCATGAGCAGGGTGCATGTCCCACATGCCACTGTCAGTGACAGACTCGCACTGCAAAGTGTCTGCAGCACCTTGTGCAGCTGGTGCTGAGATTCAAGATGCTTTAGGGCACTGCTGTGAGGCAGTCAGGAGTCTGTCTGTCCTCTTGCTTGGCCAGTGGCATCAAGCTAAAGGTGAACCAATGCCGCTTGTCTTGTGCAAACAAGAGAATTGTGCATATGCACCCTCTGATGCTTTCCAGACTCACCCTCCGTTGTCCTGTCTGCTGGAATGCCAGCTGGAGTTGGACCTCTCTGTGTGCAGATGTGTGAGAGTGTTTTGCACTCACTTTGCACTGATGTAAATGATTATATGAGGTGTGAGGCAGTGGAGAATCGGGCTCCCGAGGGCTTCTTACAAGATGGCAAATAATTAATGATAGTGTGCAATACAAATGCAATAGCAGGAACAGTGGAATCAAGGCTTTTTCTTGCCAGGCATTTGTCTGTCACTCAAATAACAAACTGCCAGCATAAAAAGGATATTCCCATGCAAAAGCTTCCAGCATCACCCAGAGTAATTTTGCATTGGCTTGCCACAGAATCCAAAGTCAATCCTTTCAGCTAGCACATCTTCAGTGCTGAGACATGTTCAAGGAAAGGATAAAAGGAGCCGATCAGGAAATGGGGTTCTGAGATTTCCCCTTCCTAAGAATTATTGGCAAGCTTCATGACAATTGGCAGCAATATTTGAGGGCCTAAAGGGAAGTACAGTGCTAGTCCACTTGCCACCCACTTTGGTTGTTTTATCTCTGCAGGACTTCTCTTCCCCTGACTAAGATGCTTTTTAAGCTCAAAGGAGGCAGATACAGGTCTCACAGCAATTTTCCTATCTTTTTCCATTGAATGACCAAGGTTGAGATCTTAAAAACAACAAAACACCCAAGAATAAGTGAAACATTTTAAAGTTACAGCTCCTTTTCCCAGTTCTTTTCACCACTTAGGCTTCTTAGTAAGATGATGTCATGAGGAGAATAGGAACAAAGCATGCCTGACGGCCTATAAAGGGAGGAAAGTCAAGAAATACCCTGCAGCAGGATGCCAGGCCCACATTTCTTATTCTTGACTCATTTTCCAGCATGCTGATCCACACAAAAGGATGTAGTGGTAGTGACTGGAAAAGCAAGCCTAGCATCCCTTGCGCTGTAGATTGTTTCCAAGTTGCCCTGAATGTGACAGAGAGACAAGCTGATTTAGTGAGTAAGGGTGTATGTGCTGCATTTCTTTAAAGCTGCAGCAGGGAAAAGCAAGTCCAAGCACAAGCATTATACGTGAGAAAATCAAGAGATTTGTACTTGAGGTAATAGTGTTTTCCTTGAGAGAGTGATTTAAGCATACTAAAGAATAAAATTGCAGAAGATGTACATGATCCCTCAAGTTTTACCAGAGGTCAGCCTTTGCTGTCTCTTTTAAAATCGGTCTACCTTTCTGGCTTCTGCTTTTCTCTCCAAGATTTCATCAGACTTTCAGGTTCATTTGATGTAGGATCACAGCATACATGTCCCCCACAGCCCTGTACCTATGCCAACATCTATAGAGTTCATTTGAAGGCTAGTGGTCTATGGATTCTGAGACTGGCACAAGTCAGGGTGGGTGTCAAGGTCTGCCCAGTGCAAGCTGAAGCCAGGAAAGGCTGGAAGAAATAAGTGAGTTTTAGCTGATTCATATTTAAATCACATGAGCTTCTTCATAGCATTATTTTCACCATCATGGCCTCTTAAAGCAGCATTTAAGCCTGTCCTCTCAGCCACAGCTGCATGCGGGAAATGCCATTTTCCAAGTTGATTTGAATGTACATATAGATTTACAGCCTGTTCTGCAGAGGAAGTATTTTTTTGCTGACCCTGTTTTGCTTCTTAAACCTCAAGTGGACCACGAAAATATTTCATGTGCTGCACTGGCTAAACCAGTAGCATTAATGTTGCCATCCTATATTTTAGAGAACTGCAACCATACTGTTTTTACCATAGAAGTGACATTTGTTTTGGGTATTAATTCAGTACATAAATGTATAACAAATTGTTTAGTGATTAGGGCAGTAACTTTTTTTTTTTTTCTGAACAAACTACCCAAATGACTGAACCAGTGTAGTTAATTAGAATCGATCTCACTTTTTAGCACCAGGAAGTGCATAATGGAAGATAAGATTGATTGTAACATTGGATCACTTCATTTAAAGACTGCTAATAGGCTAAAATGACAGAACCAATCTAAAATTATAATTTCAGAATCAATATAATTTTTATAACGTTGTCAAATCTAAAAAATTAATCTAAATTTATGCTGTGAAAGTAGCAAATCCTTCCTAGCTATTATAATGAAATGAACCAACATTTTATTATATTACTTCTTTAAATAGGAAAAAGGCTTCTTTATTGGCATAGCATTGCAGCAAGCTAGATAACCAGGCTTTCACTTTGGGAGGCATCTGCTCATTTCCTGCTTAGGGCAAGAGTAGAAACAGGTTTTAACCTTACCTCTTTCCATCGTGGACCCATTTTCCCACATTATTAAACCACCACAAGAATATGAAAGCAGACTTCTTTTCAGAGGTAGAGATCAGGATGAGGAGGAGAGTAGCACTTCATGAGGGAATTCAAGTTATCTAACAAAGCTATAGTGGAAGCACTAGTTCACTGTTGCTCTCCCTACACCCTCAGAAGAAATGTAGACTCAACTTCTCCAGAAGAAAGAAAGGAACTGGAACTGGTGGTGGCTGGAAGAAAAAGATTTTTCTTTGCATACAAATTTATTCTGTGTGTAAGGCCTGACGGAAAAACATAACGCCAATTTTGATGATACCAAGGATTTTGGTGTGTTCTGCCCCTGCAGAAGCCAAAAAAAGCTGGTACATGACTCCAGAGCACATTGATTCTTTGGAAGTCAAGTGATCAGGTTGACACTTTTTTTTTTCCAGTAATAAATTTTCTGCAGAACTTGCAATGACTCATTTACTGTAGGTTCATAACCGCTCTTATGTTCTGAGCCATAATGATGTTGAGTGGGCAGAAGTGGTCCCCAGGTGCTTCCAGCTGCAGAGCTCACCCACGGCTGTGGCTCATTCCTTTCACTTGACTTCCTCTGCAGCAGCAGATGTCTCAGGAGCTTTAGCAGCCACATGATAAAGCAGCCCTGGCCACCACAGACGAGGGCTATTTGTACCTCTGAGCCCCTCCTGGAGCTCCTTATGTTCCTCCTATGGGGAGTGGGAAGCACTACTTGGGAGTATGAGAGCTATTGCTCTCCAATAACCTGTGACTAATGAGTCTAATCACACTCAGGGTAGTGGCTCACTGTGTTTTATTTCTGTTTGCTTTTTGACTGATGTTGATGTGGTTGGCAATAGCCTTGTATTCAACTCCTTGCACTGTGCTATCCTAGGATGAGGCCGTTCTTTACAGCAGGGATATCCCTGTACAACCTTCGTCCTGCTCAGAGTAAAGGCCAGGCTAAGGACGGCGTTTCCTTCTGAAAGCACAAATGTTGCTGACCTTCTCCCAGCACTGGCTGTCATCACTCGACTCCACAGGTGTGAGGGCCATGGTATCCCTGAAATCAAGGGAGCCTTGGCATAGGTGCCAGTCAGGCCAGGACTGTGATTTGACAGCTCTGCCTTTAGTAGAGGGAATAAAGATGGTCCAGAGAAGTGGGTTGGAATACCACCCTCCCTATTTCTCCAAAGAGGTTGAAGAAGGCCCATATATACCCCTTTTCTACAGAAAAGGGACTGAACCTGGAAAAGTAGGGCAGGGCATCCTTGCAGACAAGGCATTTCCCTTGCTTCTGAGCACAAAGGCAGCGGCGACGTGCAGGCAGACCCCATCCTGAATTCATTTTGCAGCGATAGGAGGTGAGGCTGTGTGTCAGAGTGGGACCTGCACGCAGGAGCTGACCCTGGGATGGCAGCAATTATTGCAGAAAAGAGCAAGAGAACACATGTATGGAGACCCCAAAGAGCACTTTGGAGAGCTTTGTGTTTCTTGGAGGTTTAATGTATTATAATCTGATTCGGCACAAGCCAGTCTGGGAATAAAAGAGAAATGCAGAAAGACTAATGATTTGAGGTGTAGAGGGAAGTGGAAAGAAAACAGCACTTTAAAGTGCATTTTTTCCCTTTTATGCAAGATCTGACTGGGGCCAGGCAGAGAGAGCAAAAACCTTCTGTGAGTTAACACGAAAGTGGAACAGTGCTTTAAAGAGACTTTATTTGCTCCTTAGAGTCTTCTTTTGATTTTTAATATCTCTGAGACTTGTCAGGGAGAAAACAGAAAAAGACATTAGATTCTAGGTCTTGAGCAAAGCTCAGGGAGCTGAGACTTCCACAAAATGAAAGAAATTACATCCTGGAAAAGTTAATGACCTTACCCTAAGTGCTGTGCTACATCAAACAGAAGCAGGCTGGTCCATCCGCTGTGGAATTCTCTTGCACTGGCTGGAGAAGTGCTTTAGGCTGATCTCATCATACCCCCAAATTTCCAGATGAACAGTTTTGGCTGGATTGAGAAGGACAGGGAGTTGGGGAGAAGCCTGGCACCATACCAGAGCTGCTGCCTCCATTAACTCCAGCAGGCAGGAGCTGTCCCAGTGGTAAGAACACACAGATTACATTGGCTTTCCCAAACCCGCTTTCCTACTGCCTGCTTGGGGCCACACTCTGCATCCACCAGTCTCTGTGTCCAAACTCTGTTAGGGGAAGACGAAAGTCCTGAAGCTGCTTAAGCTTCTGAGCCAAGAAGCCATACTTGGTTTTCACTCAAGGTCAGCTTGATTCTGTTGTTTGAGCCTGTTTAAGCTACACAAAAGAAATAATTTCAGTTTCATTTAGTATTTGTCTGCTTTCTGAGAGTTTCATATATTTGTGTCACTTGCCTGCCTATCATTTCAACCAGAAGAAAATAATGCTAA
This sequence comes from Haemorhous mexicanus, assembly GCF_027477595.1. Classification (NCBI taxonomy): domain Eukaryota; kingdom Metazoa; phylum Chordata; class Aves; order Passeriformes; family Fringillidae; genus Haemorhous; species Haemorhous mexicanus. Next base: position 64,654,752 of record NC_082341.1, on the reverse strand, counting down.
CAGTAAAGACGCCATAAAAAATAGAGCCTGAGGTAAATTTTGCCAAAAGCCAATTAGAGATTTGAAAAAGAGTTGCATTTTTCAGGCCAACTCAAAGCTTATCAAATTAAGCTTCTGGTGGTTCCAAAAGAGTGTAGAGATGGAAGTGACTATGAAACATCCAGCAGATGCAGCCAGAGAGATGGCAGCTGGCTGGGACTGTGTCCTGGGAGAGCATCAAGGTCTGCAGGAAGCCCAGAGAGCTCAGTGGCTGCAAGGGACATAAAGACAAAGTCTGTCTCTTTGTGAAGTGGGTCCCTGACACGGAGGGATCTGTCAGTATTGGTCAGCACCACACGTTTGCTGGAAAGCAGCCAGCGACCACTGCAGAGTATTTAAAGGACGTCTGGTTTCTGAACCGAGTGGAGTTTTCCTGTGATGGCTTCAGGAAGAAAAAGTTCTACTGCTCCAGCCTTGGGACTGCAAAAATGTTGGCATAGGCCTTGATTTGACTCTTGCATGGGAAAACTCGGGTTTTCATAATCATGCATGGAATTCACTTGTGATAAAACATGAAAGCAGCTTGCATAGAAATCTAGGTTAAAAGTCACTACAGCAAGTTGTGAATTTGCCCATATTTATTGCCCGATTTAGGATAAGGAAGTGACTGCCATGAAAGGAATGCACAGGGAATAAGTTGGGAGGCTTAGATATTTTTAAACCAATGGTTTCTGCTGAGTGTAAGGCCTATGGCCATTACTTCATCCACAGGACTGCCACCATTTGTCCCAGCAAGGACTCCCACACATATCCTGTTTTCCACACTTCTGCAAGAACATCTGTTTGCAGCTCCTCCAACAGATTTTGAAAATACAAAAGTCACTCATGATGGGACTTTTCCATCATGACCTAAAACCTGGGATTGTCCATTCCAGGAGAAGATTGAATGGCTCTGACCATCAAGAGAACTTTGATGTATCTGCTTAAACTTGCCTCTCTGAAGGTGGAAACTGATGTAAAGATGAGGGAGAAATGGCCCTTTGGTAACAGTGAAAGAAAAGTAAAGACTTTTGAGATATTGGGAAAAATAGACCTTCTTCTCCAGCAGATCCACCAGAGGGAGAAAACATGAGACACAATGGTCTTCTCCAGCCCACCCAAACTGCTGCTAGTGGATTTGGACTTCTCATCCCCTGCTGCTCACTCACTGATGTTTATTTTAAGAATACCAAGAAATTAAGTCAAAGTTTAAACTGCTTGTTGTTATTATTTTTTTCCTGAACAAATGACCATGTTTTCCTTTAAAATATGAGTATATATGCACTGGAAGGAGAAAGCGGGTTTGTCAGCTGTTGTCAGAAGACAGCAGCAGTCTTCCTCCTTCTTTGTGCTGATGTATTAGCTCTAGCTAGGAATGATCCAGGGTTGAAAAGCTTCATAATCCCAAAGTTGTTATATGTACAGATGATGCAACCAACACTTCCCTGCTGCATCTGTGGATGAAAAGGGTTTGCTCTCTAGACCGCCCACTTCAGAGAACAAATTCTGCACACCTCACACTCCTGCATTCAGTGAGGAGTCCTCAAGCACTGGTCCTTCCAGTGAGGGCTGGACAACAGCCTGCACAACACTGAGCAAGTGTTCAGGCTGAACAACACTGACAAGGTAAGAGCTGGCCCCCAGCCCTTGCATCTGAATCAGGGGTTCTTAACATCTGCTTTACAGCTGTCCTCTGATGCAAGAGAAGTGGTTTCAGGATGCTACGAAGCCCCTAAACAATCAAGAGTGCTCATGGCCACAAGTTTTCTTTTACATAGGTGTTTAATTTGTGGGAAAAAATACTTTTAAAAACTCCAGCCTCCTGCATGTGTGTATGTTTTATTTTCAACTTATCCAAACTAGAAAGAGAGCTTCTTTCACCCTGAATAATAGCTTGTGGTATTCACTAGAACTAGAGATGTAAGTCTCACAGGTTAGAAATATGTGTCTGAAGCAGCAAGTGTCTGGTTATTCTCAAGCAGATATTCCCCCTCCTTTTCTGTGTATCCTAGATAACAGTTCTCCAGTTCTGAATATTTTGAAATGGCAGGAGAGTCTCTAGTTGTCACACATGAAAGCTTTTACAAGGTTCAGGTTCTGCTGCAGAAGAACCCCATCTTCTTTTTTTCTGTATTATTTTTTACTCTCAACATGGTTTTTTTGGGGGATGGCTAAGCTGCTCTCCCACAGCTCTTGTTTTGATAGTTTGAAATCTATTTGTAATCTTCAAAGAGATAACTTGTTTCCCGAGGGCCTTCATTAACTGTAAGAACACAAAAAGTGGCTGGGCATGAAGGTCGAGTGTGTTCCCCCTGGAAGAGAGACATATTTTTAATAGTACCAGTGACTGGTAGAGACCTTCACTGGTACAGATGACTTACCTAAATCTTGAAATTGTCTGTCACAGCCTAAGCACCTAGCAGGAAGATATACTGTAGTCAATCTGATGTGAGCATAATAATGCAAAAGCTCTCTGTTCTGTAACACCCAGAAGATGTGATCGGAGATCTCTGCATCCCCCAGCCTTGCCTCTGGGGAGGCGAGATCTGTCTGCATTCCCGCCTGCATTCCTGATTCCTGCCTGCCTGGCAGGAAAAGGCAGGGGTGCTCTGCTGAGGCCTTGCAGTGATGATCCATGGGGTGTACCTGAGGCTGTGGGGCCTCGTCTGCACAGCCTCCTGTGCATCAGCTGGGCTCTGTGCTGGTGTGCACTCTGAGGAGCAGCACAGCAGCTGTGGTCTACAGCACTAGGTGATCAAACACGCCCCCAAAAATCTACACAACAATGCAAATACATGGTACGTGCTGCACAGGTACATCTTGAACTATTATTTTTCCTCTCTGTGCTTTCTCCTCTGAATGTTACCACAAAGAGTTTTTTTTTAATCTGGATCATAAGGAAATAGAAGTGGAAGGTAAAACCACCATTTAAACCCAGGATATTCCTGGGTTGGTAAGGTGATAGCTTTGTCCTCTCATCACATTCATAAATGAGCACAGGAAAGAGTTAAGCTATCCTGAAAATACTGCCAGGGAGAGGGACTTGTGGAATCTAAATGCTGTTTAAGAAGGCAGGGGGTAATTAGGGCAGTTGGTTTTTAATTATCACTGAAGTCAGTCCTTGCAAGGCCCCCCAGCCATAGCCAGGTTAATGGTCAGCACTGTATGCTGAGTCAGCAAAATGCTTGTGCTGGCTTTCACCAGGGGCTCCTGTCAGCTGAGGGCAGCTCTCTTTGCTGGATGTGCCCAACTTCACTCTGAAGCCAGGATGATTAAAAGAGAAAAGCAATCTGCAGCTTTAATCAAGCTTGCAGGAACACACCTTTCGGATTTTGTGAGACGAGGTATTTGTTACCTCCTGTCCTCTGGCATGGTAGCAGTTTAATGAAAGGCTGCATATTTTTCTGTTAGCAGCTCAACCACTTAATTCTTAAGTTCCTTCAGAGCTCTCAGATGTATGCCATCTGGTCATGGTGACTTGTTGCTCTTTAATTTGTGAATTTGTTCCAGCACTTCCAGTTTTGACACCTCAATCTCTGACACAGTCTCATCTTCATTACTTGAAAAGAATAGCTCAGAGGGCTGTCTCTCTCTCTCTCTCTCTTGCATGAATCGTCTTGTAGCTTCAATTTCATTAATACAATTTCAACTTACAGCAGAATTTTTAGATTTCCCAAAGAGACCATCTTTCCACCTCCTACCCATACTGCAGTATTTTATTGTGCTATATTTTTATTAAAAAAAAGCACCTCTGAAAACTACATGGAACCCAGGCACTCAGGTAACCAGTAACTTTGCTGTCTTTTGAAAAGGCTTGAAAGTTAGTTCAAATGAATATCTATGACATCCACCAAAGAAATGTTCTTAGTTCTCAGAAAATAGGGAATCATACAGCCTCTTTAAACACATCTAGCATGCATCTTCATGGCCTAATGCTATTTATTTATGTATCATAAATAATATCTATTATTTACGGTCTATTTGCATTTCAGGTTTTCAGGGAAGCTGAGTCCCCATTGTTTCAGGCACTCAACAAGCACATGGTTAGAGGCAGTTCCTCTTCTGAGGAATTTACAAATAGGGAAGACAAATGGCTAGGAACAGACAGCATGCAAAGAAGTTGTCAAAGATGGATGTCTTTGTATTTACATATTTAATGAATTTTCCCTTCATACATGGTGTCCTTCACCTTCCCTCCCCAGTGTTTCTCCTGGCACATATCCCCACCTAGCATCACCAGCATTTCCTAATATGCTTTGTTTCCATCCTTTCCCTAATGAAGGAAGATATGACAGCAAAAACCTTGGTAATACAGCAAGCCAGCCCATGGCAGCCATTTTTTTTTCTCTTCCTGGGAGACTGAAGGGGTTTTCCAGAGGTGTCTGTGCTTGTGGGGGTCAGGGCAGGAGGACCACCTGGCTTGCTATCTCCGTTTTCACCCCCAGAGCACGGCTGGCATGGTACCTGCATTGCCCTAACAGCTGAGGCCACTGCTGGAAAAAATCCTTTGCCTTCAAACCAGGGAGCAGCCCTGGCTTCTCCACCACCCCTCTCCATATTTTCAAAATGCAGGAAACTTCAGCAGTGCCATCTGCAAACTTCGGAAACGGGCTGTCTGGAAGAAGGGATTATGGATGGCCATGGAAAGGGCAGAAACTCAAAACTTCTCTTCACCACTTTATTAAATCCAGGAGATGACAGAAAGCACACTCCCCTTCTGACAAAGTTGGAGGGTCTCTAGTGACATTTATGTCACTGGAAAGGCATATAATACGTACACAGTGGTTTAATTTTATCTTAATGAAACAATATACATATAAAACTATCCATTAAATATAAAACAGTGAAGTAATTTGCAAATTTTCCTACAGCATAATAAATTAAGCATGGAGAGCACTAAGGAATGCAATTTGCAGTCATTTATAATGCAGTGTTTTATGTTAATAATTCAAAATCACATGCTATTTGGAGACACTTCTAATTAATGTATTTATGAAATTGTGAACTGTGACTGTTTTGGTTCCATTTAGCTAAACATTTCAACAGAATGCGCTTGCTGTTGTTTTGTGTTTGCTTAATGGCACCAGCAAGCATCAAATGTACAACTGGGGGAAGCTGGGGGTGGTATCTGATGTGGCTTTTTTGATGGGTATGTGTTTTTGTCTGTGCACTGTATACATGCATGTGATTACACTCCTGATCTCACCGAGGAGAAGAAAGTTCTGCAGTAATTTGAGGAGGAAATAAGGAAAGTTTTATGGATGAATAATTAATCGCAAGGAAAGTTCAGTACCTTCCTAAAGAATTGCTAAAATATTCAATTCTTTTTACATTGCAGAACTTCATACACTGCTATTTCTCCTGGCTGGTTAATTATGACTAATACAGCTTGTAAATTTATATTCATATTTTTATTTTGATGTCTTTCAGGGTTTTTTTTTCATCATACTAAGCATTTGTCAGGCTGCTTCTTTATTGGAACGCTATGAGGAATGATTCCCCAGAAGGTTAGTCTCTTGAGAGGAGACTTGCAGGGAGTTGGGAGTGTTTTGAAATTTCAAGTACATTCCAAGAAAAAAAACTCCAACCATATCAGACTTTTTTAGGGAATTATCACATGTCAAGGCCCTGATTTTGAAAGTGGCTTGAAATGAATGAGCTTGTAGGCATATGCAGAGCCAGATGCTAATAGCACTCTGTTGTAGCTCTGCACAGGAAAATGAAGGGAAAGCTCTTGAAATAATTTTCTATGAACAGTCTGTTTCACACAAGAAAAAGAGGGGGGGAAAAAAGAAAGAAGGAAACCTGAAACCCCTCAAGCCCATTGTAAGGACGTCCAGCTTTACATGGTCTCTTCTACCTTCCAAAATGATAGTGAAAATTCAGTGGGATGCTGAATCAAAATTTTCATGTCTCCTGGTAATTTCAAAGCTCACTTGCAGAGCAGTAACTCCCTGTTGAATGTTTTATTTCACAATTGTGCTTTTTATATGGTTTCTGCTCTTTTTCTTTCTTGGTTGCTTGCCTTTTTTTTTTTTTAATTTTTTTTTTTTATTCTCGGGACAATATGTATATGGCTGGGAAAATATTTAAAAAGTTCTCATGGCCTTTAGCTGTGGTCTTGGAAATTGACCAATGTAATCATTAGACTGAGAATTAAAGCTCTATTTGACCACTTTGTGTGATTTATATTTTAAACAATGTAGGAACTGTTATGATTAAGGAGGCAATATGAGTGTCTAGGACCTAGCTCCCTATTACTTATCATCATCCAAGTTGCTTTATTGAGTCTCTTTATTTCCTTGGTATCAAATAAAATATATTGGCAACATATTAGATTAGCTGAATGATAGTCTTTAATAAACTCCTTTTTCCTAAAATGAAAAATATTACCGTATCCATTTCATGTTGTCCTTTTTGTCCAGTATGAATGCTTTCTGTAAGAGCTCATGTATTTAAATATTTGTCTGCTTCTGTTTTCAGTCCCAGACTAAACTGGAATTGTTAGGAACTCGTCAACATAAAGACTGGGATTTGGGTCATATTTCAGGTGAGTCGCTGTATTTAAATATCCTTTCTTGCTGGATTTTTAAGTAGAATTTGTCTTTCACTGAGTGAAATGGATTTGTAGGAAATTCCATAAACGAGGCTCAAGCTTTTTAGTGAAAATTATTATCCCAGCTATGTACTTGTTTTAAAAAAAATGTTTTACCTGTCACAGGGTCCTAAGGTGTTATATCTGTGATGCATCAACACAGGATATAAGATGTAGTGGTATCAGGAAATATGCTGTGAGATAGGGGACTTTGCCCACTAACCTGTTATTACCTTTTTGACAGCAACTGTGGTGGTCTGGATACATTACCCAGCTCCATTTTGAGCCATATGATCCCAGGTTTATATCCGAATCTGAGTTTTATGGTTTTTGCCAATCTCCAAAATTAATTCACAGAAACAGAGAAGGAAATTGCTTTTCATATTAGTTTTTTTTTCCTTCTGATTTGAATGGAAAATTTTTACTTTATCTTGAGGCATGGTGAGTGCTTACAGCTTCTGCTTCAGCCCTGTATTTGAACATTCAAAACATTATGGAGGGCTTGTTTTAAAAATCCTTTTTCCAGTGGTGGGAAAATGACAAAACTTGGGAACATGTGCATTTTTCTCTTTTTCTTTTAATTATTTTGGCATGCTTTATGAGACTAGATCTGCAGCTGCCTGTGGTTACATTCTGCTCATTAAAGGTGTTGTAAAACAGAGCAAGGCCAAAATACAGATTCTAACTGCCCTGCTCAAAGCAATATTGCCATTTGTGATGGCAAGTTTGTCTGAAAGTTATGGTTTGCTTTTTAACCTCTAGAGGCATAAATCCAGAGTAACTTTATGAAAATCCATTCAGTAACAACATCTAGGGTGTGATTAGTTTCACAATTTGTAAATATCATGATTCTTTCTCTCATGTCTTATAATCAGAGGGTAGAAATCTTTGGAGTGCCTGAAGGCATGTCAGGTACTTCAGCACATATCAAACAAGAGTTAAATTAACCACCATGTTCTGAAAAGAATAACAAACACAGCACATTTGACTTGGATATCTTATGGAACATCACGACAAAGCATGCAAAGATTATCTTTCCAATGAACATTGGGGACCTTAAATGTAATTATTAAATTCAGCAGATGAGCTGCCATCCCTTGGCATTCTAATTATCTGAAAAGATTTTTATTTGGTGATTTATGTAGAATTCATCAATTAGAGTTATTTCTGTAGAAACAGTGCTCTATTTCTGGGGAGCCTCCTTCTCAGTTTGACATGGTTTTTTGATATAGAAGACTGTTTTTAAAAAGATCTTCAAAGATATCAAACTAATGGGTTTGAAGAGAAGCAAAGAAAGACAGGAAAACAAAGACTGCCAGAGCTCTTTATGAAGGAAGAAATAGTATAGTTCTATTTCTTTTTAAGCTATGTCTACTAACCTGATGTCCTGGGGATAGCTGTACCTATTTATCAAACTGAAAATGGCTGCTAGCTAAGGTAAATACACCATTTATTTTTTAGATTTCATACAAAAACGTTACCTGTAAAGTCCTTGTTGCCCCTTTTCCCCCTTGGGCTGTAAGAGGACATGCTGTCCTTGTTTGCAGTTCTACTCAGAGCTATGATTTGGCTAGGCAAGATAGTCATAAGGGAGGATAAACACACTCTGGAGATGGAGTATGCAGAAAAACGAGTGAGAAATACCCCAAATCTCCTTGACAGGCACAGAGAGCTCTTTGGTGCAGGACAGCTCCTGTGGAGGCTGAAGCTTCGGGGCTCTAAAATGGCTAGAGACGGTGGAAGGAGCAGAAGGTCTGGGTCTCTTTGCAGAAGCTCATTAAAACCGTACATATGGGAAGAAATATAGGACTTCTTGGTACATTGCAATCACAAAAGGATAATTTAACCATTCAGTAAGAGGAAATTCAGCATCTGCTGCAGTGGCAGTGTGGTAAGAGGTAAAGGACTTTGCTTTATCCAGCTCCCACTGAGGTCCTTGGGAACTGAATTCAGCCTTTCCAAGTTAAAGCAAAGGAAGTTTTCCAAGCTGTTAAGAATACTTTTATTTCCATGAACAAAGCTACTGGGTAAGATGTAAGCACACAAAAAAAACCCCCGAAAAACCCAGATACAGTCATTACCAGCAGTGTATGGAGCAGTCTAGCAGCAGTAAACAAGGAAAAAATCCACACATCCCCTGCTGAATGGGGAAGCATTTGTCTCAGCCATGTCTGTGTCCCCTTTGCATCTGCCTGCCACATACATTGTGTGAAGGCGCTTGAAGAGACCAAATGTTTAGGGAAAACGGATTTCAAGTGTCACATTTCTAATATTCTTGGGCAGAAAAGCTAAGAAATCTGAGAAGGAGTTTTATGGGCCACATTTTCTGAGATGTATCTCCGTGAGTCACACCAAACATGGTGATACCTGGCCTGCAGTTACTCCTACCAAAGAGCACAGGAGGAACTTAGAAAGACCTGCAGGACATTTTAAGTTAAATAACATTTTCCATATACTATTTAACCACCACTGAGAAAACAGTAGCTTTGAAACCATTAAGCAAACTGAAAAATGGGGGGAAATCACCATATGGATGACCTGCTCTGAGTGATGTCTCCAGCTCTCTCCCCTTGCTTGGTTAAAGAGAACTTGGAATGCCTGTTTTTAAAAGCACCCATCTCCCTCTCTCCCACCTGTGATTTCATGATGTTTGAGTCAAACTTAGGTTGGGATATGCAAGGAATTAACAGCAGGGCTCCCCAGCACTTCTGCAACCTGAGTTCAAGGGGCAGGGGAAAAGGTCTCTGATGTTGGCACTTAGGCAACATAGAGGGTTAACAGCCACTGGGAGACTCAAGTGAGATAATGGAGTAATCTTGGGTAATCCTAAAGTACTGGGAGAAAACAGGCTGGACAGAAAAAAACCCAAAAAACCAGAACCCCAAACAACCAACTTTCCTCTCTCTAGTGCATTTCTGCTGCCAAGTCCACCTCTGATGCAAGGGTGTTGTGAAATGTAGCTCACTTGCTAAACGTTGTTTTGATGTGTTGTTTGGGACACAGGGAAAGAGAAATGGACTCCATTCAATCTCTATTAAAGCAGAGGGATGTCTTCTGCAGAATTTATTTCCAGGAGCTTTGCGTTAACTTCGTTTTCTTATTAGCTGAAATTGCTAGCGAGACAGTTTTAGCAAAGATGCTAAATGCCTTCGTGGAAAAGATGAGTCTGTGCTCAATGAATTGGCTACTGTTGTGTCAGCTTGTACAGAACAGATCTTTACTATGGGATTTGGGGATCTGGGATTAGGTCCTAGTGATAATTCACGTGGGAAAAATTTTATATTTAATTACAGAAAGGCAATTAGATGAGAATATTGCAAGAAAATGTTAACAGGTAGTTACAGTTGCAGAAAAAAGCCAGGAATTTATAACCCACAGAAAAAAAAAAGAAATCTGATATTAGTGTTAATGATTGTTGAAAATTGAGGGGAAAAAAAAGTGGAGGGGAAAAAACGTGGGGGGGAAGAAATTGAGCTTTTTTTTTGGAATTAAAAGTCCAATAGAATTTTCTCAGAAAAGTGCTTTTGGAACATTTTTTATATCATCAAAAAACCATGAAACAAGCTGAGAGATAAATTAAACAGAACCAAACCACTCTTGGTCACCAGAAAAACAGGTTTTCTGACCATGGTGTGGTGAAGCTGAAGATGAGGAGCATTATGGTTCCACTTTTCCTGCAAGGGACTAGTTTCCTATTTGAGCTAAGACTCCCACAGTGCTGGGAAGGGCATCCCTGGAGGCACGGGTTCTTGGGAGGCAATGTGCCACTAAGGCAGTTTGGTTTAAGCTGGAAGTGCCACACAATGAAAGGTATAGGTCCTACTTTATCCTAAATGGTACCGAGCCACCATCTTGATACTCTTCAGGATGTTGATCCATAACTTAAAAGAACTTGTCAGAGCAGCTTTAACTCTCATGGAGAGAGTCTTTTCTCACCACTCACTCTTATGTGTGTGTTATGTATGACACAGCCTAAGCAAAACTATCTTTAGAGAAGCACTTATCTGAATGACTTGAGGAGTTTGTGTAGAGAACCTGGAAATCCAACAGGCTACACTGCTTGTGCTGAAGAAAGTCCAGAGTTAGATCCTATTTTATTCAGCAGCCTGGTCTCTAACACCTCCTCCTCCTCAGAGGTGAAGCATGAACTGTGACTAGCACAGAGGGGCAAATCATTACAGGCAGAAACTGCAAATTTCAGAGCAGCACCACTTCAGATTGCCCTCAATCCATTGGGAGAGTCTGGGAGGAGGTAAATTTGGAGGGTGGAGAAAAACCTGCCATGTCTTGTGCTCCCTTTCCTAGGGTGAGCTAGAAAGACAAGAACTGCACAGGATGCTGAGATGCCTCTGAAGGAAATATTGGCCTCAACCAAGCTGTCACACTGAAGTGTGTGGAAAGCTGGACTTGGGGCTGCCCAGCTGAACTTGCTAAACCAAGACAGCACCTTTCAACAGCTCCACAGTAACACTGGGTTTGTACGTACATTTACAGAATGTATAGCATCATGTTCCATGTGTTTACCTGTCTGTGCATCCCTCCAATCACTTTTGCTCATTTCAAATGAATTTAATGTAGGAGAAGGAGTTCCTAGGTATTTTAGATTATTGCCAGTTTATTTGTTAGGTGTGCATCCAACAAGGAGCTACACAGAACATGATAGCTGGACATGTTGTGATGGCTCATTTGTGAGACTGTGCTGCTGCTGTTCACTTGTATTACCCTCACTCTCCCATTGCTTACTGCTTTTAAAAGCAGCGTGAAGAGCAGGAGCAGCTGCTGCCAGGAAAGGAAGCTGCAGGAGCCGGAGGGACACACGTGAGGGAGTGCAAAGGCACAGGCTTTCTCTGCTGATGACCTTGGCTTCTAGCACATCCCATGATTACAGCAACTGCTTCTAGAGCTGGAACACATGGGAGCTGAAACTACACATCTTATTTAGGACTCAGGGAAGGGAAAAAAATCTGTCCTGCTTTACAAACAGTGGAAAAATCACTGAATTTCTACTTATGGTTACTGCGACCTTATGAGGGAAAAATACTTCCAGAAATTATTTTATTCTTCAAAAGAAAGAACTACTGCTGCATAGTTATTAGAGGGAAACTGATCAGTATTTGTTCAGTCTCCCATTCTCCTCCCTGCTGTTTCATACACTCTTGAAAATGTCATTACTGACAGGGCATTGCACTTGTTCTACTTCTCTGAAAGTGCAGCCCTTTGTCTTAGGAATTAGCATAGAAGCATCATATTATGGTTTGGGTTGGAAAGGACCTTAAAGATCTAACCCCCATGCCATGGGATGCCCCCCACTGGATCAGGTTGCTCAGGGTGAAATAACAGAATGGTTTACCTTGGTGGCTTCCTCTCCAACAACCTCCTAGTCAAGAATAAGATCTCTTTAGGCGACTGTGGCTGTTTCCATTAGCTATTCAATGGCATTAGCAGCTGTGTGTAAAACTTTTGGGCTTCTGAGGAAATCTTACTCAAGAGGTGAAAGATATTGCCAAAAATTAGGTCCTCAAAAAGTCCTGTCTACGCTTCTGCAGTGTTGTCCTTCAAGAGGCTTTGTTCTTTGAGGCAGCTGCATACAAACTGAATTGGAAAACTGCTAAATAAAAATGACAGGGATCAACTCTTCCACTTACCATGTTATCAGGTGACTGTGGTAGCAGGGAGGTGGAGAAGAATTGTACCCCAGGAACCATCTCGGGACTTGCTCGTCTCTGAGGCCAGCATGTAAAATTCCACATGTCATTTCACAGGATGTTCCCCTGTTTTTCCTTCTCTCCTTATCTACCTTTTATCTGCTCATGCCATCTTTCCATTTATTTTTCCTGGTTTTCTCCTGCCTATATTTTTTTGTTTCCATTTTCCTCACTGGGATGAGAATCTGATACTTGACTATTTGAACACTTGCTCCATGATATTTGAATGCACTAGGAATTACAAAAAGTAAGTATTTCCATTTCTTGGTGCTTTCAATTTGGGTTCTTTCTTCACTTCCCCAAGGACAATGAATGCTAAATGCAGTATAGCTGAATTTAAATATTTAGATTCACTAAAAACAATCAGAAACTGCCTATATAGATTTTTCCTCTGAGGGAAGGATGTTGGGAAATGATGGGATTTTTTAATGTAGTAGATATGTAACATGTGCAAAATAAAATAGTGATTGTATCTGTCCTCTTGATTTCAGAAAAGTAAAATTCCTGCATGTTATTCTACAGTGCTGCGTGAATATCCATGAATACTAAATTGTTTTTCTGGAGGAAATATGTAAAAGCATGAAAGTGATCATCAGCTGATCTCTGCTCCAAGCTGAATTGTGCATTTTAGGAAACAACAGGGAAAAGAAATTTATTTTCAACTAGAATTTGATTCTGAAATAAATAGGAGGCTACTTCCTCGCACATTTAGCTCACATCTGTGAACTAAAAAGAAGAGGGAAAACTTAACATTCATCAAGAAGAAAGGAAGAGGAAAAACTTAACATGCATCAAGAAGCATCTATTTTTAAAGCCCTTAATAACCTTTTCAAGACTAAGACTCTGCTGCCATTCCCTGAGCTGTACAGAATCACACTGATCACAATTGGCTACTCGGGGTGTTTCAGTTTCAGTGAAAAAATTAAGGCAAGGTATTTTCTTTTTGCATCCTGGAATTTTTTTCCCTAATCACTCTGTGCTAACTCATCATGATGAACCAGCTAGAAAACTAGTAACTGTGGTAAAGAGTAACTACATCTCTCCTTCAGGTGCACGTGCTCTGTCTGCAGTGTCTGCAGGGGGGCTCTGGGGCATTGTGCTGCTCAGCCTCCATTCACTCACCCTGCACTCCTTTGGAAGGAAATTTGGGGCATAACCAGGGAAAGAACTGTGATACCCTCCAACGGGTCGGTGACCACTTCTGCTGAATGTGGTGGGTCATACCTGTCCCACAGCACAGACACAGATTTTTAGGTGGTGTATGTTCAGAGAAAGTGCATTGACACCAACTGATCCCAGTAAAGGATGCTGAAATAGCTATAGCTTTTTGCTCCTAAAATGCTGAACCAGAAGGAGCCAAGAACAAGTTCTCCTAGATGGAATTCCTACCTTCTCATCCATAATTTTCTCCGAGGGAAAAAGTGAAAAAACCCACTAAAAATAATAAAAAATCAGCTTTTGCACAATGACACATAGCCTGGAGTATGAGGAAGGTAACTGAAGGAGAGATTGAGCTGTGTTCATTATCCACAGAGTAAAACAAGCCTGGTATCTTTTGCTTTGCTTTAGTGAGGAAAGGTTAGAGCTCACTCACTCAGTCTTGTGGCACACTGTACTCTTTTCAACTGTCTCCAGCTGAGGCAAGGTATTTGAGTAATATGAATAGAGGCTCTTATCCTGTGAGCAATTATATGTGGGTTTAAACTAGCTGTTAGGCTCTAATGGTCTTGCAAAAATCTTTTCTCAGTGTTCTATGTTTATAACAGCTATTTTATAATAAGAATATTCTATATGTGGACAAGGTATAACCCCTTTTTGATACACACAAAACTGTTTTCAAGAATTCTTTTAAAAAAATACACAGACTTTTATCAGAATAAAAGATTTGGCTTCTATCAGACTACACGTATTTTTGAAAGGGATAGGAGCTTTTTTCCCCTACTGTTCTTTTCCGTTGGCTTTAATTTAGTTTGCTTTATTCAGACCTTAGGTCAAAGAATTTTTACATTTAATATATGTATCCTGATGGGGGCTCTGAGCACATTTTTGAATCTGGGAATTTAGAAAGGCACCTCTAATTGATATGTGGAGATGTATGCCTGCAAAGTCTCAGCCTGGATCTTTCAAACCTGCAGGCCTTACGCTTGTGATCACACACATTTGCTAATTTGTGCATGTACCTATTGTTCCCTTTGATTTCAGAAGCTGAGGGAATTTAATGTCTGAATACAGAGCTCGGGACTGAACTGGAGGAACCCAGGCTTTGTGAATGCTGCTCTTGGTTCACACAAAGTTATCAAATGGCGAAATGCAAGTGCCCCATTCTTTTATTCCCTGATGTAAGTGTCACAGTAACACAGTGATATCCTTCCCTTTGCTTGCAGCAGCATCCCCACTATGCCTTTGAAAGAGATGAAGTCTTTCAGATCTGTGAGTTGTGTCTTTATAATGCCCAGGGAGCAATTGCTCCTGTTCTTCAACCGAAAGCAAAACAAATTCCCCCATGTAATTAAGGCTGAACACACAGCCATTGTTTCCACCCCTTCTGTGTTATAATATTATAATGCAAGATGTCACTGTGTGCTTAATAGTGTTTCCCAAGCACAAACAGTAGGGTGGCCCAGCTCGTCCTCCTCTCAGCACAGAAAGGCGAGGTTGCAGGCACCTCTCACTGGCTATAACTGCGTTACACCATGTGGTGTAAAACAGCTTCTGCCAGCCACACTGCTTTGTCTCACAGAGAAGCAATTTTTTAAGGGATTTGATAAATTGTCTTGTCACACTTGGATTAAACTATTGATTTACCAACACCCTTTGTATGTTGACCCAGGAAAACACAGTGGATGCTATTTAGAATATTACAAACCCTCTGCCATATGCATGTTGTCTAGCCTACACTTCAACCCTATCACCTTTCAGCAGATTGCTTCAGACAAGAGATCTCATGGGCAGGGAATCTGCAATGCATATAAGCTTACTTGCTCATTTAATACAAGAGAGTCCTAGACACTGACCTTGTCTAAGCTTCCAGCTTGGCAGGGCTGTAACACCACAAAGACCTGCAAATCCCTTTTTAACAAGGCTACCTGAATCAAATGGCCCAGGTCCAAATAGATGGGAACATGAAGATGTCCAGCAGATCTGTTGCCTGTACTGCTCACTGGAAAATTGTCTGAAGCTGCTGTACTGGTGTCTGCTTATGTGGTTCAGTATCAAATCCTGCCATAACAGCATGTCTGTTGTCTGTTCCTAAACATTTCAAGACATTTGGAAGGAAGGTGTGCGTCTTTCTGTATTCCCCCAAGCTTGCTTCTGCATCAGTTTCCATGAGCCTAGAAAAGAACAGAGGGAACCTAGATATGGAAGCACACACAGTGAGGATTGTCAGCACCCGGGTGCTGTGTGGCATGCTGATGTCCTGCAGGAATTTGCTGCTTCACAACAGACATCTTCACTTAGCCGAGATCTATCTTTCCAGCATAAGCAGGGGTCACCCCACTGTAGGTGATATTTCTGGACTCTTTCACTGTTTCCATAACTGTTGTATGAGCTGTTTCATGGAAGTGCTACTGTATGTCTGGCGCCAGAAAGAAATAGTAAATTGGAAAAAAAAGTGAAATTAAAGACTTGTGTTGGCCCCTGTAGAAAACGCATAATGATAAAGCTTAAACTGCAGTTCAGGAAAACTTACCAATTAGGTGTTACCAAACACCATTCCCACTTCTGGATTACCCTGATCAGAAAATTTCAAGGTAGTGTCAGAAAAAATTTCATGATCAAAAAGCTTTTCCCTTTTCCCTTTCCTTGGCCTAGGAACAGCTTGTGTGTTACAAATTATATCAGGTTTTCTTTCACCTGTGATAAAGGAGGAACGATGTGGCAAACTATAGAGTTGATTTTAAAGCAATAGGTGAGTAGGAACTGGCAAAATCCCTAGCCTATTGTCTATCACATACTTATTTTAATGCTTAAGGGACCCGTGACTCTTGCACTGTCCCAAATATCCCATATAATTCTTTTGTGCTGGCTCATGGATAATGCCACTCAGCTGCTATGAGGTTAGGTCAAATGATGTCATACAGTATGATGTGACATGCCCTGGTTCACTGTGCAATGTAACAACCTTTCAGCTTCTAAACAAAAAGAAACAAGCACCCTTGAACCTGGATATATTGCTGCATTCTTATTCAAAGACGTGCAGAGTCTCTTGACGGAGCAGTTAGTTGAATATGAACATTTCACATGAAAATAATGAAGTGCAAAACCTCATCACGCTCAATGGCCACAGTTAAATTTGTCCCCCTTTTGTTTGCTTTACATTCTGATAAAATAAAAAACAAATAACTGAAGTTCCTGCAGAATCATGGTAGTCTAAACCATATAGACTGCTCTGAAGCTCATGAAGATGTGCATCAATAGGCATATCAAAGGGAGGCTTTCCAGACAGAAGTCCTTGCCTAAGGAAGCACTGTCCCTGAGCCTGATAGCTCCAGGGACTGACAGCGAGAGCTACTCAGCTGCACTTATCTCGAAGGCTGGGGGGCGAAGGTGGCAGATGTACAGACAAAGGTGGTGTCCTTCCTACAGCAGACTGAAAAATTCAAGGTTATCACTGACATCTTGAGTGGTGATGAGCAAGGGACAGCAAGGGAGGGTGAGAGAGGGAAATGTGACACCTGTGTTCGCAGGAAGCCCCTGGCAGGCAGGAAAGGTGGACTGTGCAGTTGTTGTAATCCCTGATGCCCATAATAAAAAAACCCCCACACTGTGTGCATCCCAACAAAAGCATCCAGATACAAAGTAGAAGAGAGGAGGTTTCATTTGCAAATACTGTTTCTCAGCTGTTTTGTCAATTTACACATGCCCAGATTGTGGCCTCTAGGCACAAGAAATGGAACTCAAGGGTGAAAAAAAATCACCAACCCGTGACCATGTGATGTTAGAAACACTGCCCAGAACTTACAAAAACATTACCAAAAGAGAAATAAAATCAGTCAATCAAGCTGTCACTGAGCAACCCGCAGATAACTCTCACCCTATAGAAGGGACTTGGACCTCTCCTTTGTCCATGATTGCCAATATAATGATCTCCAAGCAGGCTTCTCTCTGGCTTCAGCCTTGCAAATTCTTTTCCTGCACAGATATCCTATTCCCAAGGACAGATGGGGAGAGTACAAGTAATGAAAAACACTGTCTGCTAAGTTTTCTGAAAACTAATGCAGAAGGATAGTCAGAAGAGAAGTCTAATTAAAAGTGCTGCTTGCTGGCATGTAGATTTTGAGGTCCTTGCTGATCCCTATTTAGGCAAAAAATAAGATATTTTCCATTTGTCCCAAGGAGAAATAACTGTCTCACGGAGAAGCCTGCTTATTGTCTGGATTTCCTTCTCTGCTGTTAAGAATAGGGCAGGGTAAATTATTTGATCTCTGTAGGCTGACTGCCAAATAGGAAAAACTCCACCAAATTTTGAATACCCAGGCTATAATTCCCAGAATCACTTGTGAAGTTTTTGGTAGTGATAATCTCTGTCTCTGACTGAATAGATCACATAAATATTCTTTGCAATGGAGAATGTTATCTGGAGAAACAGGATTCCTTATCTCAGAATATTCTTTAGTAAGGCATTGAAGATATTTTCTGAAAAATCATAAACCCTTTCTTCAAGCTAATCTCAAGTATACTTTTCCACTAGCTCTGTTCTTTTCTGGTTTAAAAGTTCCTATAGATAATACTGGTTGTTCACGAACCTTTTCCTCCCTAAACAGTTTATAGATTGTAATTAGTATAAGTTCTTGTTTCTTCTTTTATGTCTATATAATTTCTATAGTGTTATTCAAAATGATTACTCCTTACCATTGATTTTATAGACAGTCCCTTTGTCTCCTCATGTCAACCTTTTGTTACTGGTTAGGTTTGAGCACTGGTTAGGTTTATGAATCTTTTATATCACTGGGATTTTTAGCACACGCATTTTGCACCTGTATTCTCTTCCACAATCTTTTAGAACTTGCTGTGAAAATAAAGACCAGGTAGTTTCATAGTGTTGTGCCTCCTGTAACTCTGTGTGAGTGATGGGATCAACATATAGCATTCAAGTGGCATCACCATTATTCTGACAAATGTTATTGACAAATGGACTCTGCCACAAAGCCATTCAGGCCATGCTTGCACATGAGTTGTGACTGCGTTTGAACTCAAGCCTTTGTTATTTGAGTGATTCAACACTAGCAAAATTTTAACTAAAAATTAAAGGGGGGTAGGGGGAATGACTTTGGGGTGAGGGAGAGAGAGAGAAAGAGGGAGAGGTGCTATTTGTTCATGATCATAATAAAAATCTAAATTTTACTGATTCTCTTAACGATGATTTGGCTCAGGCAGATATAAACACCCCAAAGAATGTATGCAAAGATCCCACAGTCCAGGCCCACTGCTGCTGCCTTTTATTCAGTCACCCACCACTACAGTAATCAGATCTTGAGGTACAGGTTAATGAGATAATTAGCCAAACACAATCAGACTTGAACGCTGCATGGAAATGGGCGGTTTCTCTCTCGCAGCCACTTGTTGTACAGCACCAGGGCAAACTGCCTTTCTTTTCAATGGGCAATAAAGCAGGAAATCAAGTAGATGTAGGTTGTTCTGCCTGCTCACGGTGGTGAGGGCAGCTTCACTGGTACTGAATTTTAAAGAGCAAATAATATCAATTAGCAATTGTGTCTGGTAGAGAGTTGGCAGGGAGGTCTTCCGCTCATCGCTCTCCTGAGGCAGGCCAAGCACTCAAGTCTCAACAGCTTCCATTTGAGGACTTTCCTAGGGAACAGTGCTGCCAAGAGAAGGACAGCCTGCTAAATTGTCCTCTTAGAGAGGACCCTGAAGACTCTTCATTTTTGGTAATTTTATGACAGAACTGAAATAGGCAGTTTCGACAGCCCATGGTGCTTGCTCATAGACTTCCTTCATAGCTCATGGCTGACATGGACCTGACCCATGACTTGTCTCCTGAGATTGAGAGGGAACAGGCATATGTTCAGACCTAAACAATTTCAGGAATCTTTTCAGAGGAAAAGACTTTAGCTTTTAATTTGAATTTTTAAGACTGCTATAAATGCTTTTCATTCAGAGATCTTTTTTTAGATCAGTCTTTAATGACACAAATGAACTAATATTCTTATAAAAGTGTTGGCAGAGGCTTGGTTCACCCAACACTGATTGATGAGGAAGCCCACAGAGCAATTTTTAAGTAATGCCAGAAACATATTTTGTGGTAGATTTAGGAATGCCATCCCAGTCTTCAGTCTTTTATTACTGACTCAAGAGGCCATCTTCTGCAAAGTCAGTGATTCATGCAGAGTGATTTGAAAGGAATGTGTTTGAATGAGCTTCCTGTGTATTTGTCACAGTTTATGACTTTTTAATAACAAATCATTATTACTGTGAATTTTTAAGCCCAAAATCCTCCATAAATCTTTTCAAACTCATCTCTATTTATAATCTATAAAGGAACCTGTTCACTGTTTTTGTTCATTCCACTGT
Organism: Haemorhous mexicanus; assembly: GCF_027477595.1. Lineage (NCBI taxonomy): Eukaryota > Metazoa > Chordata > Aves > Passeriformes > Fringillidae > Haemorhous > Haemorhous mexicanus. The sequence continues at coordinate 64,634,901 of NC_082341.1, read as the reverse complement.
TGTTGATTCATGGACTATTATTAGACAGGTTACAAAAATTTAAGATGGTGTAGGAGAGTGGATTTTGTTTAGAAACTGGTGATTTTTGCCTTATTTTTCAGTTGTAGCTGAGGGTCAGCTCAGTTTACACGGCAGCCTTCATGGCTGAGCAGAGAGACCTACTCTGGAGAGTGCAGACTTCCACCTAGGAGAACCAAGTCTGGCATGCAGCAGATACTGCATTCACCTGTAAATCAAGTGGGAGGGAGTACACTCACTGACAACAAGCCCTGCACAGAGCTTGTTTTTCCCTATTTTTCCCTATTGGCTGCATTTAGAAAGAGTAGTTGTCAATTAAGATAGAAATAATGTAAATGGCATGCAGATAAAAACCTTGAAGTTTAGCAAGTCATTTTGAGCTCACAACATATATTTGCACTTTTATTTCTTGTAAAATTTCCAGAGCATCCCATTTCTATTAAAAAAAAAAAAATTTTAAAATGATTGTGTTTACTTCTAGCAATAGACTCTGGTTTCTGTTCAGTAGGCACATTGTAGATTTGGGGCTCCAGTGTGAGCTCCAACTTGAAAGCTGCTTTTTTCTTAACTGGTTCAACCTTTCCTATATGTGACCAGCATGGATCCTGAACCTGCAAGATACTGACAAATCTATAGGAGGGAAAAACATTTATCATCTCATAGAAAGTGCTCATGGTCTAGTAGCATGAGGCCACGATGTTTGTACAGTCCTCTTAATTGGTGAAAGCATTAATTACACTGAATAATGGTAACCCTGGTAATCTTGGCAGACATCTGAAACCTTGGATAATTATAGCTTCTGCTAGACAAATTTTAGTTCTCTGAATTTGATTTTAGGGGACAGAAATAATTTTTAGATAATCCAGTGCCTGAGAAATCAGGATGTGAAGAACTGGAATTTTACCTGTAGAGAAATGACTGACAGAGAAGTAAAAGACTGTTTGTATCTACTTCTAATGAGATCATACATTTCTCCTAACTCAGAGGAGATGGAAAGCATTGAAAAATCAGTGGAAAAGCAAACCAAACAGACTCCCAAAACATACTTTTAGCAACAGATCACAACATAATGGAACATGAAAATAAAAAACCCCACCAGAATCAGTCTTGATGAAGATTGGAAAATCTACATGTCAGCAAAAATAAACTTGTTACTTAATAAGGTTAATAATAGATAAAGTCCCTTAAAGATAAATTGTTATCACATTTGACGACCATTTTATTAAAATGTTAATGGCCTCAGGCAAAAGCAAACTGTTCCCTTAATCTGCCAGAAGAACTGCTTCCTCAGGAATTATATACACCAGAGAACTTGGGATCTGAGCTAACAAGCAAGTTTGAAAATTGGAGCATCCACAGCTTGTGAAATTGTGGCTAAAAGGCAATGGATCTCCCATGTCTCAAAATGGCTGTGCCCTTTTCTGCCAAACACAACTTTCACTCACATTTTTGAATGCAAAATCCGTTGGATTTAACAGCTGCGGTCAAAACAGCTGAGGTGTCAGTGATTGAAGGGAGGATTTTCTTTCTTTGCCTTCTCCCATGCTAACTGTGAAAAAGGTGTAGTGTAATAAGTGCAATTGCTGTAATAGCAAACAGACAGAAAATATGTTTTCATCAGCACCTCTAAGCACGGCAAAACTGCGAAGCAGCCTGGCAAGTACGCTAAGCATTCAGTGAATTGTGATAGATTGCAGTATGGTTTGTCTGGGATGAGAATACCAACAAAAAATCATTCACAAGATTTGATGAAAACTCAGCCCATACACAGAGACTTCTTGCTACAAGCACAGTATCAGCTCACAGCAAAACGGAGCTGATGAAATTGAGTTCACATTCTATCTTTCCTTCTGACATATGAAATGTATTTCCCTCAAAGCCTGTGGACTTCCTTGGACATCTGAGCAACAAGAAAGAAAAGGTAAAGCAGAAAACATCTGTGATGCTGAATGCTGCATTTCTTTTCAATGTATCCCAATGGCAAAGATACAAAGAAATTCATAAAAGCTACACTAGAAATACATAAAAGCTACACTAGAAATACATGCCTCACACCCAAGTCTCATCTGCCAAAGTTTGTGTGAAATAAAAGGGAATGAGGAAAACTAAGCCAAGTTAGCACAGTCAAAGCTTTTTCTACCTTGGAGGAGGGAGGTATATCCTGGTTCCAGCAGAGGGAATCCAGGCATGAGAGTTAGTCTCATGCAGCTCCACTACTGAAGCTGAATTGTTTGTGCATACAGAAGGCACTCAGACTCCACAGCCTCTGGTTTGGGAAAGAATATTGCCAAATCTTATTTCCTTCTTCTCTCTTTTACCTGAGGTCCATGGCAATGATGACTTAAATTTTGCTGAAGACTTTTGGGACTGGGGGCAAGTGTGCTGAGAACTGCCCTGTGCTGGGTCACAGCCAAGAGAAACTCTGGGAAGAGGAATAAAATGCTTCACCCTGACCCAGATGGGATGGCCTGTGGATGAAGTGTTTTTACATACTCTAGGTCCCCCAGCAAGATTAGAAAAGGGGTTGTAGCCTCTTATTTTCTGGCTTTTAACCAATCTTCATATGTATAACTCCTATGCAGTTTTTAACATGGGTTCTCTACTTCTGCTTCAGGGTTCAACTCTCTAAAGTGAAGCTTTCTCCTGTCCTTTGCCTCCACAATACAAAAGGCAAAGATTTCATGGATATGTATTTGATCATCAGTCTTTTGGGGAAGTACTTATTGTGCTTTTTATGGAATTTTCTGTGCCAGTTGGATCAGAGTGGAGGCACAGATATTTTGGCACAGAGATAGAAGAAGGTTTCTAAGACAGCCTATTTTTTTCTCCTTTTCACCTGTATGCACACAATTATTCTCCTTTAGTGCCTGTTTTCCAAGCCAGCTATTAACCTTCCTTTAGAGAAATTGCAATTTTCCTGGCCCAGCTTATTTAACTACCTTGCTACACCAGCAGTTCATTTAGTGAATTCCTTCCACAATAGACACAGTATATCTCAAAAACTAGGAGATGGCTGAGTATTAATCACTAATTATTCCTCCACATTCTGTAATTCAGCTTTGGTATAACATGAATGTGAGCAGCATTCTCACCTATGAGATAATTTTTCTTTGATATAAAAATTACCACCTCATTAGTGTAGTTAGAACTCAACAGGGCAAAGAAAAGGTGGTGTGTGCAGGTTATTTCTGCAAGTATGAGTTTCAGAACTTGTTCCCACCTGCAATGATGGCACTTAATGGACCTCAGGTTTGTGCTGTGCTTGGGAGAAGTGAAGTTCAGGATATCTACCCCTGGACTAAGGTGTGGTATGCTCAGCTGTGCCTGGCTTGCCCACGATGCACCAACATTTTTGGTCTGTGCTAAAGCCCTGCTCATGCTCTCTTCCACCTGGAGATGCACCTAAGATGAGTCCATCTCTTAGCTTGAGAAAGCACCCAACATTTGCAACAGGCCCACTGTGTGCTGAGGTGATAGGGTAAACATCTGTGCATCTGCCTTCTTTCACCACTGTTTACTCTGGTTTTTTCCCTCAGAGCACCCATGAATGCACGTTGCCTGTTGAGCATGCTCCCCTTGCAGCAGTGCATGCCAGGCTGCCCTGCACATGGGTCAGGGGACAGCAGGGGATGGTAGCATTGTCCCTGACAGAAACCACGTAAGTTGCCATTTTTCAGACCCCTATGGACACAGACATTGCTCTGAAGAAAGAAACAAAGGCCATGACACCAAAGTAAGCAAGCATTGCACAGATTTTAACAGATAATGCCACATTTCTTTCAAGAGTAAAGTATTCTATCACCTTTTCCTTCTTTTAACCTGATATATAATGTTGCAAGAAATTCAGTCGTGGCACAGTTTGGTGCTAAGCAGAGAAGAGGAAGTAGCTAAACTGCTCTGGGATCTTATCAGCCTGGAGCACTTCTGCCTGGTAGTTTTGAGGACTATAGTGCAGCAACAGAGTGCCCAGGTCGGCACTTCTTTCGCGGACACCTGGGCAGACAGAGCTGATCCCCCCACATAAAATGCGCACTCCGGGTCCCTTTGCTTTTGCAAGAGTTGTGATGGTTCAAAAGCAGAATATGCAAAGGTTGTGGGACGGCAGATGTCCGGGAGCCTCCCCAGCGGCTCCGCGCTGAGCTGATGTGTGTCGGGCGGGTCTGTCCGGGGAGCAGGGATGCAGTGAGGCAGGTGCGCTCTCCAGGCTGCAGCCAGCAGCCTCTAATGGCTGTCGGAGGGGCGGCAGAGAGCGCAGCCCGTGCGGCAGGGCTGGCCTGCCAGCTCTCCCCGAAGATGACAGTCTCCTGCCTGGGAGTGCCAAGTGCGGCGGGACACAGCCAGATCCCTGGCCGAGCTTGGGAAGAGCGCGGCACACAGCCCCACAGCTGTCAGAGCGCAGCGCGCCCGAGCACGGCCTGATGAAGCTCCAGCGAGTGACCCACAGCGTCCAGAAAGGCTCCGTGATGGAAATTAACAGCTTCCATTATAGCACTCTAACGACCCCATGTAGACAAGCCCTCAGAAGCCGCATTAACCCGAGTTTAGGCCATAAATTGAACTCTCTGGCAAAGGTACTCCCTAACTAAATGCAGAAAATCTCTATGACGAGCAGTAAGAGTGCATATAAAATAAAATAACAGCAGGACTGGGGAATAGCAATGGCACATCTTTCCTTCCAAATTGAATTGTTCACTTTACTGTGAGAAGAAATAATTATCATGTTTATTGCGTTTGGCTCAATTAGGCTGGAATCTTAGGCCAGGAACCTTTCTTTTTACATTTCTGTAAATGTTGTCCATGTATGGCTGTGTCAGCATTGATTTTGCTGTCATGAAGGTACCACAGCTGTCTGCCTGAAGTGGAACATGCAAACCTGAACTAATTCTTAAAGTGTCTATTTTTCTAGTTTTAATCAGCCAAAAATTCTAGCAAACTGAAAAGGACCAAGCAAGCCTCCTGCATTATTTCTGTAGAATTTTGCTCTTGAGTGTGCTGTGGACAGAAGGATGGTTTGTTTCCTTTTGCATGTGGAGTACATTTAACTCATGGAACCTATTACAGCAAGATGGAGTAAGACCACATGCACTGAGAGGTTACAAAATGTGCACATCAAGATGCACATATCTGTATAAAATCAGCATATAGCATAACAAGACCAGGGTAGAAGATAGTGAAGGTTTTGGTAGAGTCCAGCATGAAGAGCAGAAGATAAATACCTGACATGAAGGGCACAGGTACAGTTTAGTCAGCAGCAAGTCTTCTCAGGACTGTGTGCAGCAGCCTCCTACTATTTTGCATGGCAGGGGTGCATGCAAGATGCATGCAAGCAGTACATTTAAGCCCTGAAAGAGGGGCACTCTCAAAGACATCCATCTTCAGTCTTCACCTGTAGAAAGTGGTCACTGCCAGTGATCAGAAAGGGTAGAAGAAGTAGAACAGTCTAAATCAGAAGGAGTAGAAGAATCTAAATCCACATTTCTAGAAACTGATTTACATCCACTTCCTTTGATTATATGCACTTTCCCTTTTCTATATGAAAAGACAGAGAAGCATAGAGGCAGAGAAGCATAAGAGTTTATAACTGTGTTAACAATATGAGATGAAAAGTGAGGGACGAAATGTATGATTAGCAGTAGAAAAAATCTGGTAAAAGGCAAACTACCTGAGTTAGAGAGATCAGCTCTTTGATAGAGAAATCTGTTATGAGTAGATTAAGGATAAAATGATAGGTGCTGCCTCTCAAAATTTTTGTGAGGATGCTTGATATCAGGAAACGTTTTTTATCTCATCAAGAATTGGACAAAAATCGCAAATGAAATGCATGTAAATAGGTTTTGGAATGAAAAAACAGCCTAGAGAGCATTTGTCTGACTATTGAATGCATAAAGGAAAGACACTTAAATAAAAAATTTGATATGCCAGTCTGAGAAGTTAAGGTGAGCTAGAATGGATGACAGAGGAAGGGCATGTAAAGAAAACTGCTATGTTTCAAATTCATGAGAGCTGTGGAATTAGATGACCATGATGCCTGCCTGTTAGCTCAGTTTTTCTTAATGTTCAAATAGTTAGAAAGGTGATAAATGCAGCACAGAGAAGAGCTATATTAGAAAGAGAGTGTTTGGAGTTTCTTCCTCATTTCATGCTAAAACCCACAAAATTCTTTATAATATCACAGCACACAGGTTTCAAGTCTAGCCTGAACCATACAGGAAGAGGCCAGTCCAGAGGTAGTGCAATGTGTACAGCACATAGGATGAGTTCATGTGACTGCAGAGGCCAGTCTTTAAGCCCTTCCATCTGGCTGGTTTGCTTGAACAACACCTTCAAGACATTTAAAGTCTCTTGAATCTGCTATTAATAAAATAAAATAAAATAAAATAAAATAAAATAAAATAGCATTACCAAGTCCCATTTTCCCCTGCTGATGCACTTATTTCAGTGTCCAAGTTCACTTTTGATGGCCTGAGGACCCAATGGTTTTCCCTGCATCGTAATGTGGGATTGAGCACAACTTGAGCCACTCCTCATATTGTGAGAGTTGCTGCTTCAAAGAAGGCCTTGCTGCTTGTCTTTGTGCTGGTATGGAGGCATGGGCTAAGCAGGGAGTGACTGCTTCAAGAAGTGAGCAGAAGACTTTCCATGGCACTGGATTGTTTTGTAGCACAGAGTTGGGTAAAGTTTCAGAAGCAGAGCAATTCCATGCCATCCTCAGTGACGGTATGTAGGGAGTTCTTGGCAGCTCAGATGGTGGGTCATAAATTCTCCTTCACTAGTTTGGGGGCTTGATTATTCTTTTGTGCTGTGCTGGAAACATTACTTATGAGAATTGGGGCATTTTAATTTGGCTGTGCTACCACTTTATTAATATTTGAACATCTCACTGTTTTCTATCTTGGCACAATGGGATCCACAAAGAGAGGCTAAAAGAGAAAATGCTCCCCTCCCTGGCAGTGGATTCCTGCCCTTTTATTTTTAATTACTTTGAATTATTTCTGGAACTTTTTATACCATTCTGAGAATACAAATTAAGTTTTGACTGTAAGAAAGAATACTGTGGAAAGCAAGCAAATGTGGCCTTACATGCTCATCCAGAGACTGCATCAAAAAAGCAAGGGACAGACACTTGCCAATCTATCCATTATATCCTGGCATAACAATGATCCATTAGCCTGAGCGAGGCCTATGTGAACTGTATGCACATTTGGCTTAACCCACTCAGTTTATTTAGCCTCTGGTGTGCTCTGGATTAAAGCAGGCAGTCATTAGAGAATAGTATTTCTTCCACAAATGTTGTTTTCCATCATCTGAGAGAAGTGACAGAGCTTTTCAAAAGCCTTTGGTATTTGAGGACAAATGCTTGCTCCTTGTAAATGTTCATCCGAGACTCAATAGGATTTAACTGTTAGTGTTTCTAAAAGCAGAAGTTGATCCTGAGGCTAAAAGAAGACCAGAATCATGGAAGATTGTGCACCTTTAGCTGGGATTTAGCACTTGTCTGCAATGTGTTTCTCTTCTCTAGCAGCTTGCTATAAAAGGCTGAAGCCACGAAGCTCAACCCCCTGACATTTCTGAAGCGTACCTTGAGACCCCTAAAGAAAAACTTGTCCCATGCAGCAGGATAATTCTGTACTGTTGCTTTCCAGGAGGATTTAGTCAGGAGTTAGAAGGAAAATGCACTACAGAGTATTGAACAATTATCTGATTATCACATAGAGGGGGGACCTGATTCTTAGTAGCACTGTACCATTCTTACACCAATTGTATAAAGAACTTTAAAACAGCCATTTCAGCCCATTTTAGTCCTCTTCAGGCATTCAGACTCCCGACCATTTTTTGGAGAAGAGGGAACCAACTTCATGTACCAGGGCAACATAGCATTTATTTTCTTAAAATTGTATTGGTGTATTTTTAGCAGATTCACTAGGAAAACTATCACTCATTACTGTAAAGTCATTTAAATACAACATGTATCCTTCAGTCAACAAAAAACCCCTGTGGAATAACCCCTGAATTTAATTAAAATCAATGCAAATACTCATATTTTTTCACATAAATTAATGATCCTAAGCTGGAGATGATGATTTGTTCAGATGAACTTTGCTGCCCTAGACAGTTGGATAGTAATTTTATAATATGTCCAGTTCAGTCCAGATACAGTTCTGTTATCCAAAACTGCTAGTTCTTTTGCTATCCAACATATATAAACCTTCATAGATTAACTTACAAGACTTCAATTTGCTTTTATATTTACTCTGAGTTTCAGTGCCTTGCCATGGACCAAACCCACCCACTTTTGAAATTATATACTTTGTGGATTCAGACATATAAATAATAACACCTAATAAAATCAGGAATTAATTTAAAACATCTGTTTCCCAGGACAGAGCTGATTTCATACTTTTTTTATCTTTCCATTTTTGGAGGACAAAGTCTATAGACTGTGTACAATATAGTTTACTTTGGGAGGGTAAAGCCAAAGTAAGTGCTCCTGAAAGCCATGGCTTGCCTGTACTCAACATTGTCACAGTTCAGTATTATTCCTTCCCCCTCTCAGCCAGACCCTAGAGCTGTGCTTTCTGATAGTAAAGAACAGCTAGGTCCAGGCTCTGTCTCCATCCCTGAGGAATTATGTATTATGCATGAATGTATTTAAACAGGCTATTTAAAACTCACTGGTTCATAGTATCAGAACATGGAACAGCCCTGATGGATGTTATTAAGGTATTATTTCCTATTGATTTGGTGAAAGGTATTCAATATTCTTGTTTCAAACATGAAGATATTTATTGATAAAAAAAGAAGAGGCAGATATAAGAAATATGTTAACATTAAAAAAGAGAAAAGGAGCAATTTTCAGAAATATGAAGGTTTCCCTATTTCTCCAAAACACAGACCCAAAATTTATGAATCCTAAATTCTACTGGGCATAGGATGAATCTTTTCCATAGGCACCAGACTAACAGCAAGTGGCAGCACTTGCTGGAAAAGCAGGGGACATGTAACCTGGATGAACCTGCACCAAGTATCCCTGTATCTTTAACAGAGATACGTTGGGAAGGTTTGGGTTTCTGTTTGTTTTACAAAATGATTTGCAGGTGTGCAGACAGGTCTGTGAGTAAAAACAGGTCAGAGACTAAGTGAGCTGCACCAGCAGCAGCCTCTCACCAAAAATCATGAGAAAGGTGGGGCAGAGAAGGGAATGTTGCTATCAGCACCTCAGCTAGTCACAGCTACTGCCCTCAATCAAATATGTGTGAGACCTTATGTGATTAATGACAATAACAACTACAATAGAATCCAGGAGCAAAGAAGTTGGTGCAGAAGACAAAATGTAAGCCTATTCTCTCAGGAATGTCCTGGCTGACTTCAGCCAGTTTGTGGAGCAGAACGTACTGGCAGACAGCACCTCTTCCTGCCCTGTGTTTGAACAGCTCATGAGGTCTGTCTGCCTCTGTTTCTCCCAAATCAGTGAGAGGGTTCAATGCTCAGGTAGATGGGATGAATTCAGGCTGCTCTCATTGCCTGCAGGGCTAAAAGGCATCTTGAGATGCCCTCTCTGCTGTGGTATATCTAAGATAGAGAATGGTAAGTATATCTCCTGGCTGCTCCTGCTGTTTCCTATCCCTCAATATTCAGAAATGGATGGGAGTCTGTAGCTAACAGACCTGTGTGAACTAACACGGCTTTGTGCACATTCCCAAAGCTGAGAGACCTTTGCTCCTTCTTTTCCAGATTGCTTCTGGCTATCCACCTAACCTCACCTCTGTGTCCTCCCGGCGAGATCAGCCCTACAGCATTCCAGCCTGGGATCCAGCAGTCAGTCCCAGCTAAGCAGGATTTGTAGGCAGTCCTGTTGTGCTTTATTTCCTCTGCTGTGCACTGAACAGAAAGGGAACCAGACCCCTGTTACCATCAGGAGAGACAACCTATCTGTCTTCTCAACTTGCTCAGTCCCCTCAGAGGGACAGGGATGGGGCCGCTGAAAGACAATGTCATCATTCCTGCCATGTCAGCAACACTTCATATATCAGAGGCAGCTGACGGGTCGCCAAGGAGAGCAGTAACGTTATTAACCACTTCTCTCATGTTGAGCAGCTTTAGTAGAAATCTGAATAACTGCCCCATCCCCTGGGTTTATTGGACATGGTTTGTTTTGCAAGTGGGACAACAATAGTGAGTTTCATGCCTGGATGAGCTAACATGTTTACACAAACACTGCTGACGCAGCAGAAACAGGATACAATACGTGTCAAATATTGCTTGGGCTGCAGGCAAAAAAACTGGAGCTGAAAGGCTGTGCTTAGCACAGGGCTCCTCGTGCCAGAGGCAGCTGCCGGGTACGTGTCAGAGAGAGGGAAAGGGAGCAGGTCTCAGCGTCCCAATCCCTTGTTGCCAAGCAGTTCCCAGAATAAGGAAAATTTTTCCTAAGTTGGTACTACTCTCCTGATAATGAATAATACCTATTCTCATCAATCAATTTGGTTAAAGAGGAACTTGAACGGTGCAGAGACCTCAGCTTCACCCTCAGTATCTGACTCTAAGCCATTTGAAGCCTGTGGGAGACTTTCACTGACTTTGATGTGAGGCTCATTTCTTATTTTGGATGGTTAGGAGATTTTCACAGCCTAATTTCTGCATCGGGATGTCAAGGAGAGAGGGAGATTTGCTTTTTCTGACACAAAATATCGCCGACCAGAGAAAGATGGGCATTTAAGATGATTGGCTTAAAAGACCTATCCTATAATGGTAGCAGAATTATAAGCCTGCAGGGAAAATTTCTGGGCTCTTGTATGAAAAAAAGAGCAAAGAGGAACACAAAAGGTTTTACTGAGTTACAGTGCCAGGGTTTCAGCTACCAGTTATGCTGGAAAGCCAATAAGAGGGTTTAACAAAAGATATTTCCAGCGTCAAGCCCATACACAAAAAGGGTGGTTGTGCAAGAGCAGGGCAGGATGCAGAATGGGAAGGAAGGGGGTGTGATACCAGGTCATCCTGCTGCAAACAAGAATTGCCACAACAAGTCACCAGACCAATGAGGAGCAGAAACTTTCTGGACACAGAAGGGTGGGTCTGGTGCTTTCTAAATAAATGAAGATTTAAAAAAAATAAAAGAAAGGAAAAGAGAGATAGTGAAATCAGCTGCCAAGAAGTGCTGGGGCCAGAAAAAGCAACAAAGCCCTATTTTTAATGTAACTTTTTTATTCTGCCAGTAAAAAATCAAACGATAAAATAGGCTAGAGAAAGGAAGCAATTGGGAATGGCTGAAGAGGATTCCCAGCTGTGCTTGCAATCAGTGCAATTCATGACTCACAACATGCTGGCCACATCACTTCCCAGGAGCAACATATTCTCATGAACAAGCAAAACAAGTGGGAGACTATCTTTAAAGGCTTTTTGGAGCAGTCATGGCTTAGTTATGAAGTTGCCCATGAAGCAGCTCGCTGGCTTTGAGGGTCAGGGTTAATTTGAGGATTGGTCAGCTTTCCTTTTCTTTCCGCTTCAGCTGCTGCCCCTTCTACCAGCCCCTGGCAGCACGGCTGGGAACATCCATTCTTTTCCTTCTTCTGACCAGAATGAACAGCTGGAAGTGGAACTGCTTTACTGGCTTTTGAGCAGTCCTTGTCCTTCTAGTTTACCACAAGGACCTTCTGCTACCTTGCAGAGAGTGAGAAAAGCATTTGAAAATAATACTTGTAAGTTTATGTGAAACCACATGTCTCAGAATTGACTGCCTACACATGGATCTTGCTAGCTCTCACCTGGCTGGTACATAAATCATCCCATTTAAGTGATAGCACTTCAGGTCCCTCCAAATCTCAGCTTCAATTTAACTGAGTCAGACTGCTGCTTTTACTAGTATTTTTCTAAAATAAAATTGTGTACTTGCTCTACCACACAAGGAAATATTTTGCAATATAATCAACACATAACTATACTGCTAAAATAAAAAAAAAAAACCAGCAAAACCATTTAGCACTGCAGTGAACTTGAGGTTTTTTCCATGATTGGTGTTTATTTTCTTATTTCCATGACTGACTAATTTTTTTTTTCTCATTTTTTGAAGTCATATCACTGATGAAAGGGTACAGGTCTCATTTATAATAGTTGTGGGTATCACAGATTTACTGTTAGTGTTGGAAGCCAGCTAAAGTTCCAACCTTCTGGGCAGTGCCTTTCCTGTCATCAGCTTTCTTACCTGGCTGTGACATTTCGCTTGTGTTGGAGTTTTGTGTGCAGAGGGTACAGCTGCACCCACGTGCAGCAAACAAACCCTTTTCCTCAGGGAATGGCAACCTTTTCAAATTGATCAGCTCTCTGAATCTGAATTCCAAATGAAGATTTTGAAATTTTCAGGCAATCAGTGCTGTGAAAATAGAAAATAAAAAACATCAAAATATTTTTTTCTACATTATTTACATGCTGAATCTCATTTTTAAGTACTTATTATATAAATTATATATTATTTTTATAAGTAGAAATATTTATGATGATTAATATGAAGATGTCTGAATGAAGAGATGCTTGATACATGAATATTTTTAATGAATAAGGAAAATAACATGTTATACAGTAACAGAAGGTGAAAAATAATCTCCAAATGAAATATTTTTATTTTCTTGGAATAATGTGGTCTATCATAATTGAAAAAAATAGACAAAAATGCTAAAACATTAATATAATTGGATTTTGTGTGGATTTTTTTAAAACAAAATACGTTCTCTGATGGAAGAGCATATGTGATGTCCTTCTAACCATCTCTCTTTTTAATACATCTTAGAAGAATGCAACTTATGTGCTTCAGTGGAGAGAGAGTGAACTTCTATATGGAAAACAAAATTGCAGCTGTAAAGTTCACAGGCAAGTTGTGTCTCAGTAATATCATGATAAACAAGGTGACAAAATGTGTTGATTATTTAATGCACTATAGCTGAACTTCATCCTTTAAATAGATGTAAAAATATTAACCCAAGGGGCCTGTTGAGACCAGGGGGGGTCTCTGCTCTGAAATTAATTTGATGAGATGTGTGTGAAAAAAGTTGCAAAGCCTTATATTTACCTTCTATTGCAGAATTAATAAACCCTCTATAAACAATTTTGAAACCATTTTAATTTGTTCAGAATCACTGTTAACTTCTGCTAAAGCTGGGGCAAGAGATCTCCAGTAATGTAGTTCTGCCCTCTTTTGAGACATTGCCTTCGGGGCTGTCCTGAACTTTGTTTCAGATTTCTAGCGAGTGAAGTCTTGCAGCTGAATTTTAGATGAAAACAAGTGTGTGAAACCCCTGTGGTTTTTTCTCTTTTCAGTTAGTGTCTACTTTTTAAGGAGGGAGAACATTTCCAAGTCTCTGGGAAATTTAAAGTTTAACACATCAGTCAACAGACCATTAGCTTTAGCATTTGATTTAAAGTGGGGTCCTAAAAAGTGGGAATCAGGGACGTACAATAGCACTGGCTTAGCCTTGCAAAGGCCAACTTCACTATAAACAAGTCACATCTTCAAGATGTTGACCTTCTCTTGACAGAATACTCCATCCCTCCCAGCAAGTAAAAGGCCAGAGTCTGATCAAAATAACAACAAGAAAAACCCCAGTAGTTTTCTTGTTGCCAAGAGATTTCATTAAAAAAAATCCATGAAGTATTGACATATCTATTGCTTCTTCTCTTTGAAATTCTTGCTAGACAAGATTTGACTGATTTTGTTTAGTCCAGCTGGCAGAGGCTCTGGGATTGGCTACCTGAAATAACTCTCACAGCAGCATTTATCTCTTCACAGTTTGGAAAACTAGGGAAACTGCAAATTACAGTATTAAAATGCTGAACCAGAAGAGAAACAAGGAAATAATGTTTCAATTTTCAGCATGAGAAAGAGGACGTTTCAGCCTAGCAATATTTATGAGCTGGTAAAAAGCTGTTCATGCCACAGTGCTTGTATGTTCCTTAAATGTCAAGTCCCAATCAATAACCTCGCTGAAAATTGACCCTGTTGGGCATGGTGTAGGAGAATTGGATGCTCTCTAGGCTATTGGTTGAAAGGCAAGAAACAGCAAGCAACTGATGAGAAGCTATCAATAAAACCTCAGTATTGTTTTGAGTTCAATTTCAAGTAATTTCAGACATCTGAGATTGAGTCTGACAGACATGAAGAGAGCTAATGTTGGTTCCTGGTAATGAAAAGTAGGCTTCTTGTTCAAAGTAGCACAATGGGACCTAATAGTGAAATGGCTTCACCCTCGAAAAACAAGTTGCTGTATGAATGTAGGAATCAGTGAAGCCTGTGTTTTTATGGATTTGTGCCCTGTGTTCTTACAGCCTTCTCCTGTGGAAGCTCCTTTGTCCTTCCCTCTTTCCCTCAGCTGCCCCAGAAGCTCCAGCTTCTCTTTCATACCCCCTGTTCACTGCTTAAAGCAACATGTGTCCCCTATTTGTTATTCCAGCGTTCACCAAAAATTCCAGGGCAGGGATGGGTTTTCCCTTCCTTTTTTTTTTTTTTTGCCTTCTCTTGCTTTATAATAGAAATTATGCTGGCACAAAATATGCCACGTGAAATGTTTTTCAAGTGAGTTCTCTGTAAAAGTGGTGGTTCTCCTCACAAAATTGGGGCTTCCTTGACACCCTAAGTTAGAGCAAAGTTCTAAAAGGTACATTTTGCCTCTCCACTGTAGGCAGGTTAAAGGCACATGGGGAATTACAGTAGTAAGATTGAGAAAGGGCTGTTTGTTAAGCTGCTCTTAACATAATTATCTGTGATCATGTGTTGGAATGCCTCTTTTATATTATTTAATGCACTCTGCAAAATACTTTGTCAAATGTTCTTCAGTGGTGCATAATTCAAGAAAAAAAATCCTTAAAAGAAATGTATTCCCCCTTTCTCATGCTGATAGCTAGGAGCTTGCCAGAACACAAACTTCTGGCAGAAATTGAACATATAATAGCACCAAAATCATTGAAGGAAATTGCAGTCTTCAGGAGGCTTTCACTTCACTTCCCACACATCCCTCCACAACAGTTTTTGAGCTGAGTTTTTTACTACTTTGACCCTGTAGTATTTTGGGAGGAGAGCTCAGAGGAAGTGGTGCTAGCAGGCACATGAGGTTCAGTGTAAGGCTCAGTCCCAAGGCTGATTTAGGTCTTAGTGATCAAACTGGCAAAAAGAGGGGCTGAAACTGCTGAGGCAGTGCCCTTACTACAGTTACATCCTGACCACCAAGGCGAAACTCAGTGACATTTTAAAAAATTTCCTTGGCCAAATCCTCATGGAGACAGGTAATAACGTAAAATTAAAGATGCATTTGGAATCTGTTGAGGTGGGTTATTTTTTCAATTCTGCCCTCTTTGGGAGGATTTCTCTTAGTTTTAGTCTATCACTTGCCTTCTGCCCTGGCTATGAGCTGGGGTTAGACTCCTGGGGAGTGCACACATTGATTATAGTGAGGGATTGTGATTTAAAAAGTGCACACTGAGTCTCTGGCAAGAATTGTTCATCTGCAGGTGAATTTTCCTGCCTTTTACAGAGTATTCAGGACATTTTTTAGAAAGCTTCACTATGGAACATGGAAAGCTTCACTACGGAAACCAAGACTAACTGGACCTACCTGATTAGTTCCATCTATAGGGCGGATGCTACAGCTGGCTTGATATTGCAGCAATGTGATTTATGTTTCTGAACAATCTCTCTTTCTGCAAGTCTCTGCATATGCCTTGCCTCCCACTGCCAGAATTCCTGATCTAGTTTCTCTTCCTCAAAAGTACACAGACCTCGTCTTCAGTTCTTTGGAGAAAAATTATTCCTTTGTTTCCACATCTGCTAAGAGACTTTTTTATACTTGGATTATTTTTTTTTTCTTGTTATAGCCAAGACATTAAAAGACAGAGGATAGGAATCATACAAAGGGTGAAAATTCAATCTGTACCTTCTCTCTGGCAAACCAAACTTTACTGCTCGAATAGCTAAGCTTTCTTCTTCATCTCTCTGCTGAGGTTTTGTATGTGCTGAAGGCAAGCCCAGGTCTAAGTGTGAAGATGTGCAAATTTCAATATAAGTACTGCGCAAAATTGCCTTTGAGCTTTCAGCCCAGAAGTCCTGTTAGATGTGAGTTCTTAATGAGGCATCCTAGTGATATCCTAGTGATAACCTTGCACCTGAAGCTGCATAACTGCTTCATTGGCACTGCCATTATATTTCCTTTTGCCTGTTGGAATTCACCTCTTCTGATGGGGTCAGGAGTGGGAGATTCTGCTATTGCTCTTGATGTGCTTTTTTTTTTCTTTTTTACTACTTTCATGAGCTTGACATTTGGAGATCCTAGTTCTAATCTTTCTCTTGACATGAATGTGGATAGATGTGGTTATTTGCCTGTGGAAATCACTGTGCTAAAATTCATGGTTACTTTTAAGGTCAACTGACATATCCTGAAATCACACCTGCCTCAAGCTGCTTCCGTCATGAACATGCTGTGCTAAAACATATAAAATTGTGCAGCCTGAAGCCTTTTAAAACCTTTTTAATAGCAAAGAGTGGCTTGATCAAGGGAAGATTTGTGATGTGAAAATAGCTCCAAATGTGACAGAAAAACAGATTTTCTTTGTGAAAGATTCTCAGTGCCTGTGATTTGCAGAGGAGAAGTGGATAGAAAAGGGGCCACTCAGTGCCTGCCTTGTAACAACCCAGTTAGGTGCACCCTTGCCCTTGGGTTCAGATCACTGTCTGTGCCCTATGTAACATCAGGAGGCAATGGGAATGGGAATTAGCAATAGAAATACAAAGCCCTATCCAACCAGGAAGTGCCAGTTCCAGGCCAAGATGTAGCAGGTCTCAGAGAGGATCAAGACCACACTTGCTTCTGGGTAGCAGTATCTGCCTCCACTCTGTGCCTACACCACTGATCTCAGTGGAGGAACAAGCCATGTGAATATCATTTGCACATATTTCTTGTAAGGACAATCTAAGCTGGATCCATTTGAGTGGTATGAGTAGAGAGTGAATTTTGCTTTTTAAATGAATATTTGAAAGGAATTCAAGTAATTTGAACAGCATGTGTATGAGAAAAAGGTTTTGGTGTCACTCGTCTATATTCCCAATATTCCCAATGTTGGTCACTTCAGGAAGTATTCTGATTAAAAAAAAAAAGTTTATTTTTGGATGGAAATCAAGAGGAAAAAAATGAGAACCTAGTGGTAACAAGAAACCATCCTCCACTTTTGAACTTGATTAGTGGTTTGATTTGCCTTCAGTTAAACTTCAGTTTGAGCTCTGGAGACAAGTGTTCTTCATTCTCAGCTCCACAGTGTGAGGGAGCCATGACAAAATAAGTGTC
The DNA here is from genome assembly GCF_027477595.1 of Haemorhous mexicanus. Lineage (NCBI taxonomy): Eukaryota > Metazoa > Chordata > Aves > Passeriformes > Fringillidae > Haemorhous > Haemorhous mexicanus. The sequence goes on along the minus strand of NC_082341.1, from coordinate 64,617,568 downwards.
TCTGTGGTGTATCTTTTATGCCACTCTTCTGTGGTTAAATGGTCTCCATAGATGTGATGGGAAAGAGGGTGTCATTAGTTTGTTTCTTCATCAAAAATACTTGCAGAGGACTTCTGGATACAGTCCACTCCCAAAGCATTTTTTCTTTCTTCAGAATAGGGGAATTTTGATGTACACTGAAAGGAGAACAGACTCTGACTTTTGAGCTATAGGGAAACTTGATTGTGGCAAGGACAACTCAGCCACTCAAGGCTCTGCTTCATGGGGTGCTTTCTAATGGGGTCCTGCAACCCTCTTACGATCATCACACCGTGAATGCTTACAAAACTGAAAAGAGTCTGCTCCCATGTATGTGTTGGTGAGGAGTCCCATCAGCAAAGCTCAAAGTGGACTGAATGTAAAACAATCACCAAGATAGCAGAGATGGCCTTTTCATTTGTTTTTGTTCAAACTGAGTTTCTTGTCTACTACTTTTTATTTTTTCACAGAGGGATCTCAAAATGGATGCCTATAAGTAGGGCTGAGGGAAAATATCCCTCCTTTTCTCTGTTCTAGAAGCACAGTCTGTATGGTATGTCAGGCTAGCTTTCTATGGGAAGAGAATGGAAAAAAGAAAACTGTATTGAAGTTTGTCTATATTCAATTTTCTCCTTCAGGAATGCTTATCCCAAACCTTAGAGTCTCTATTTTCATGAAGCTAATCTATCCTGCTAATAGCCATGTGGAGCAACAAATTGCCTTCTTGCCCAAGTGGATAGAATGTGTTCAATCTAATCACCATCCAGCTAAAGGGGTTCAAATTAATCTTCCTGGCTGCTTTTTTTTATTGCTCTCTTCCCCCCAGTTCCTTGTCCCCAAGAGCACCCATTCCACCTTGATCCTCTTCTTTTTCTTACACTTAAATGAAATGTTGGCATTTGCCCTGAAAATGGTGGGAAGATTTTCATGTTTCTTTTCCTCTGGAAACATCCAAACTGATGTTGGGAAAGTCTATGAACCAGCCTGAGGAAGCTCTGTCACATGCACTGTGACATGTTTGACAGAAACTCTGGGGAGGGTGACATCCTTCAAAGACAATTTTATTTAATTTCTCCATACTCATAAAACTTCCCAGCAGGCATGAAGACCTTCCCAGAGCTTCTGGAGTAATAAAGGACACCGGGATGAGTCTCCTTAGGATGGACAGTTCATGTCCTGGTTTTACTACATTTTCTAGTAGCCCTGAAAAGAGAGATGAAGAAACCTTTGAACTTCCACTAGGGGTTATGTCCTGTGGGCAGGGCTTTCTGTTGTTTTAGGAGCAATCCTTCCCATGTGCAGCTGTCCGTGGTGGCCAGCATGAAATACCCGTCTGTCCAGCCAGATCTCTAACAATGCATTTCACCAACAGAAGCAGAGCCTTGCATCTATGGCAATTTTCTTTGATCAACAGTTGTTAATCTCATTACTTTAAAGACTTGCCTTCTTGGGATTGGTGAGTCAGTAATTTGAGTACACTTTATAATCCAATCTAATAGAAGTCAATTATGAAAAATAAGAAATGAGAAAGGAAGCAAGCTTGCTAGGTTCATTTCTCTTTGGATTTGTCATGACCTGATCTAGAGAAGGCAGAGAAATATTTTCTTCTAGCTAGCTTTGAATACAGTTGTGAATACAACATGGGTTTTAGAAATTCAATCTCTGCAGCTTCCTACCTTGTCAGCTTGCATGTGAATCCTGATGAGGTGTCTTTTGGTCTAATTGTTTGTTTCCTTTTTTCAGATGTTACTTTGCTTCAGAGATGTAAAAGTTTAGTTTATAATAAGAGCTTAATTGGGCAGATGTACAAAAAGAATATATTAAATAATCTCATTGCAAAAATCTTTTAAAAGATCCATTTTGGCAAAAAAAATGATGCATTTTGACAACATATAAATATCTAGCCTCACAGGAAGATGTGTATGCTATAGCACTGATGACTGTCCTTGACGAATTTGGTTTTCAGTAAGTCTCCATTTTATTTACTTTTCCCCATGAGGGCACTTGCATGTAGAAATGGAAAGAAGAGTATGTACCATCCTTTCCTATTACTTGCAACATGGAATTAAGCAAATCTCACAAACGGATGTTTTCTTCAGATCAGACCCTGGATGTATCATTAATTCTGTAAGATTTTTTTGGTGGCCTTTTCTTCCTTGAGGAATTGCTGAACACAGTGCTCTGATATAAAGGTTTATGTTTAACACTGGGGCTATTTGCAAGGCTATTTGCAGAAAGACATATAGTGTAGGATCAGTGATCATATATCATAGCCTCAGAACGTCATTAAAACTCAACCTTTTTGTAGTGCACTGTTGTGAACATTTATGATCAGGCAGTAACAAGAAAAGGGAGATAATGTTAATGAAGCTGAAGGTATTTAGGATAGTGTCATCTACTTAGACATGATGCAAAAGAGAATTTGCTTCCAAAAGGAGACTGCACACAGAGCAGGTTCAATATCTGACTTTCAGTTATGGTACAGTTTTGGGGTAGAGAGGAGCTGAAAAAGGAGAAAGCAAATTGTGGAAGCAGATAAGCCCTAACCTCAGTGCAGCTTTCATTCCTGATGTAAATTTAACATCACAACATCCTAAGAATCTTACTGTATTACCACAGTAGTATTCTTATTTTCAACTTCACAACTCTCATCTGTGTGACCTGGATATTAGTGTAGTATTGTAAACATACTGTACATACTGTAAAAATACTGCATCGTACTGTGCACTGTTAAACTGCTGCCTTCCACATAAATAAACATCCAGCCTTCAGCTGCAAGTGAAATCACAGCAGGACACTTTATCTTGGGAGAAAGCTCCTACCCTCAGTGTTTGAATGACATGGGTATGCTCTTACTTGTCCTGAAATCCTATTGGGTAAGGCAGTTTTAATGCTATTTATTATCCTAGATGTTGTCAATCTGGACCTCAATGCACCTCCTGAGAAATAGTTTGAGAAACAACCCTTCTGTTAAACCACAACAGTTTTTTCCACAGGTATCATTGACAGTTTGATTTTTTTTTTTTAATAGCAAAGACTAGCTGCACCTGAGCTCCACCACTTTAGTTTTACTGATTTGTAGTCTGATGTGATAATATGAACTACTGTCATCATAAGAAACTTGGACACACAGCTGCGAGGAAAAATTCAAATTAGATCTGGTCAGAACTTTGAATTATTACTAACACAGAAAATTATTCTATATTTGTTGGAAAAGTCTTAGTAGAACTGTGATGATGTTTTAAGCTAAGAGAGACAATCTTTTTGTTTTCACAAGAATGTAGTTGAAATGTCATTTAATTCACCTACTGGCAGCTTAAAAGAAAATTCAGCATTCAGAGGGAGGAAAAATGCACTCTTAGCATGCTTCTAGCACACTAACATTAGTAACTTCCCTCTCCTGGCCTTCAGCTTCCATATCCTGGTGTGCTGCTGAAGAACTATTAGGAATGATGGTGCATGCCACCAATGAGAAGTGCTCATTGGTTTAATTCAGTAAATGAATGTGTTTTCATTCAGATGAACAGGAGGCATAGCAAGGTTAAGGACCTTTTTTTGGAATTATTTTATTAAATCCCATTGGTTGCTCTGACTTCTACCCTGTAAACTGCAGCTCATCAGCCTGTCACTTGCCTGTGCTCTAGGCTCATCTGAACTGAATTACAGAACTATAATTCCCACCACTGTTTATGTCATATGGGCATACTGGTCACATCTTACCCTTTCTAGGAAATATTAAATATTGCAAACCTCCAGATTATGGATGCTTTCTTTACAGGGATATCTGATTTTCTTATGCCTTCTTCAGTGAAAAATAAATACACAGATAATTGGACTATATTGCCTTTTAATCAAATGTAGATATTATGTTAGCCTGGCATTTATTTTGATGTACTATTTGGAGTTGTGTGTGTGAGGGGGAGATTGTTGTTTTGTTTGGGGGGGGTTTAGTTTATTGTTTGTTTTGGTGTTTATTTTTATGTTTCTAAGACTAGATTGAGGCAGTGTTTGTTGTACTGGCTCGTGCATGCAAAGAAGGAGAAAATTCTGCTGGTAGGGGGGCTAAAACTTGATGTTATTAACTTGCCTTTCCTGAAAAGGCAGATTCCCAAACCATGGTTGGTCAGCATCTGTTGAGGTTTGCTGCTGGTAATGAGCACTGCCAGTGAGAGCGACACCCACAGAAACCCAGTTCAAACTCTGTCAGGTACAAACATGCTGGCCCTAGAGTGAATATGGCGTATTCCCACTCTGGCTGCTCAGTCTCTGTCTCATCCCACCTTCCCAGCTCTGGAAAGCAGACTTTGCTGTGTAATATATGGACATAGTGGCTTGCATGACAGTGCCAACATTTTGGATGCAAAGACATACAAGCATTTTGCTTCTAGGGCCTTATGGGTCTAGCATAAAGGATGTTGAGAGCTACACGTTGTGGTCATGGCAGCATGTAATGTCATGACTGTGCCCCCATCACATATGACTTCTTAATGGTGTCTAGGAAGCTTTATTTAAAAAGAAGATTAAATGTTCAAGCTCTTGCTTAAAAAACAAAAGGAAAATAAATGACGTTGTCTATAAGCTCAATGAGCCATATTTTTGACTTACAAGCAGTGAATTAACTGTTAAATAAATGGGTTGACACAATCAGAAGGTAAATTGTAGGGAGGGGAAAGGAGAAGAAGGGAAATAATTTGGAGAAATTTAATTGTTCAGCAGTAGGTTAAACTCATACCCTATGGCACACTGACAACAACCCCTTACAAAGCCTTCCTGTAGTAGTCAGTGGGGGTACCAGACTAGCATTTGAGTTTGAATCAGGCATGCATTCCTGCAATAAATCTCTTGACTACCCCCACACCATGCTTTGATTCTTACTGTGGAGTGGTCTTGGAGTACACAAACTGTGTTCTGTTTGAATGAAATGCAATTGTAGCATGTGCTCTAGCAGTAGACTTAGTGTGATCCAACTGTCCACAGTATTCATATCTTTGGGATCAAACTGAAGCTAGTTTAAATTCAACCCCACAGAAAGACATATAGCACAGATACAGAATTCTCAGCACCATTAATTCCACTCTATAGATGCTCTTCTGGCTACAGAACTTGCTACTGAACAGCCAAAGTGCTTGTTACCACCTTTTCTCTGTTTTCACTCTTGTCAGACTTCTCCTAAGGCTCAGGAAGTGCAGCTGAATGGAGCTATCTAAAAGGTATTCCAGCCAAGGTGAACATAGCCTGAGCTAGTCCTTCTGAATGTGCACACAGGAGTTGTTGCATAATGCATCTGTGATAATCAGAGAGAGCTTAAAAACAGAAGGTGCCAAAATGGAGAGCTGAATTGCCATCAAAAGACCACAAATGTGTGAGGGGTTAAATCTGATGATATTTTTGTGCTGGAACTTTGCAGATTGGGCTGTCCAGGCTCACAGCAACCTTAAATAGTTCCTGAAAAGAAAATTAGGCCAGAACACACATCATGCCTCTGACTGTGGCAGATAGAGGAGCAAGAATAAGGAATGTACACAGTGGTAGTAGCTTCAAAAAATCTGGGACTCTTCCTGACCTAAAAATTGCATCTACATTATCAGGTTTAACCCATCATGGACCTTTCTTCCATTAATTTGTATAATTTCTTTTTGAACTCATTTATGGTTTTGGCCTCGCAAGCATCCTGGGTTATGTGTTCCACAATTTCATTATCCAGTGTGTAAAAAAGTACTTCCATTTGCTTTAAGCCTGTTGCCTGATAATTTCATTAAATATCTTTACTTCTTATAATAGAAGAAAGAGGGAATGGTTGTTCCTTGTTTACCTTTCCTAAGTAATCTTTAATTTTATAGACCTCTATCATAGCCTTTTCCAACCACGTTTTTTTCTGGTTTGAACAAGAAACTCCTATGCAATTAAAAAAGACCAAAACCCCAAACAAACAACAGTCCAACCACTCTGCATCTGCAATAGCATTTTTACTCAAAGTGAGATCTGAAGCAACTACTTTCATATACTGTACATTGCCTGGTTGCTCTTCGCTCTGCCAGACTAGAAGCTCTGCTCCAGGGTTGCTGTAAACATGTTCCAAGTCCTACCAGAAACAGAAGGGTCCAACCCATCACTGATTCTGCTGTCAGCTTTGGTCCCCATGTGTGGGAAGGACATTCAGCCCAGGTGATGGAACTATATCTGGCCTGAAATTATTTCCCTTCAGGAGCAGAGCTCTCAACAGCAATTGCTTTGATCTGTCAGTCCACCCTTCAGCACCCAATTACCTTCTAATCTAGATGTGATTTTATTCTTCCTGCATGGAAGCTTTGTCTAAACCCCAGACCTCCCAGTTGCCTGCTCTGCACTTTGTCTCTCTAGTAATTCCTCTTCCTGCTGGTGGGTGCAACACAAAATATTTACACAATTTATACAATACATATATTGATGCTTTCTCTTTTTTTTTTTTTCCCCCCTTGATTTCTTTCCTACTAATTACCAACAGTTTTTATGCTGTTTTAGCAGATGATAAGCACTGAAGGGATGAGTTCAGAGCCTGGTCCACATGACACAACATGGTTTTGCAGAGAGGCTCGGGTTCAGCCAGAACACACTGTGTGTACATGTGCAGACATAGATGCTGTTTTCTTTGTGCATGGTATGTCACAACTGCCAGAATCAAATTTACTTTGCCCTGTTATTTTCCAGCCACTCAATATCAAGAGATATATCTGAACTCTTTGCAGACAAATTGCATTTTTGCTGCCTTGAATTATTTAGTAACATCAACATACTTCATTATTTACTGAGGCTTTCATCCTATTTTGTGAGTATAGTTTCAGTACACATCACTGTGTGGTTCCACTAGACTTCCCTCCACTGTAAAAACTGATCACATATTTCTCTGCTTTCTGTCTTTTACCAAGTTACCACCCCTCATGAGAATCTTATCTTTTGATGTAAGGCTTCATAAAAACCTTTTTGGATATGCAAGTAAACTTTATCAATGACATTGTCCTTTTCTATCTGTTCACCCTTTGAAGGCCTTCATAAATTTTGATGGAGTTCCTTCCTGAAAAGCTTTGTTGGCCATACCATTATAACGAATTTATCTGTATGTAAATGGATTACTTTCTTATTCACAGTTGGTGTGGAACTCGGACAATTTGCCTGTAGTTTTCTGGACCAGCTCCCCTGCAGAGCCTTTTTTTCAATAGTGGCATCACTTCTGTCCCTTTTTGTACCTCTGATATGAAGACCAGTTTTGCACATTTGACTTTCTTCAGGAATTAGGGTATTTTTCTCACATGAATGTAAGAATTTACTATTAATTTTGATTATATATTTTAAAACCCCTTTTACTGACATTTTGATATTAAACAGTTGCTCAGACTAAGTCCATGTGGAAATTCCCTAAGCTTTTCTGTAATGAAATCTGATACAGAAATTATCTGGGTTCTTGGGATTCTGACTGAAGTCCCCTAGGTTTTGATTTGCAAAACTGCCTTAGATTTTTTTATTATTAAAAAAGCCTTATGTCCCCACTAAAGTGTTATGGATCATCAGGGGTTAAAGGAGTTGCAGAGGAAAGAGCCCTGTTAGTTCAATTGTTTATTCTCCTTGTCTGCTCTGAGATCACGGTGGGGACTATACCAGATAAAGTTATCTGTGGAAACTGGGCATTCTCTTATCTCTCCTACGCCCATCAGTGAAATACCAAGATATCTAGGAGACATTTAAAAGTAGAGATAAGTTAATATTTTTTTCTGCCTTTTACTTCTTTTGCCATTTCCTTTATAAAAATCTTGTTGGAACTTTTCTTACTGAGAGTATATGTGAATAATTAAAAAAAAAAAATCAGTATCTATGCACCCAGTCAAGAAGGATTAATTGACTTTTCTGGTTCCTTCGCATAAGACCACGGCTATCTACTCCCAGGACTCTCAAGACTTCCATTTTCAACTTTCTTCAACGATTCTGGGCTGTGACTTCTCATGTTGTAGATCTTTAATCATGAATTACCAGCCAGCTGGAACAGCAGGAGAAGGAAAGTTCATACATACCCTGTGCTCCAGTTAAGTCACCATGAGAAGTGCACAGGAGCTCCGCTGTTTTGTCTAATGCTGGCAGAAAAATTACCAGCAGCTTATCACCCCAGCAAGTTTTAAGGTAAGCTTAGCAGCTAAGTGTTGATACTGGAATATTTGTCATCAGCACTCAGGGGAACCATTCACACCTCGGATTTGTATAAACTTTACATCTTAATGTGAAAAAACATATGCATCCAACACATGTAAAGCTGCATTTGAATTCAAATGAGATTAAGAAGTGGTTCCCTGACAGTCTTGCTTTTAGAAGTCTGTACCAATGCCTTGCTGATGATTTTTTTTTCCTGGTCCCTAGTGATACTGAATGTCATTTACTGTGAACTGCTGAACCTGCAATGACAAAAGCAAGAACAAACCTTGGTTGCAATAGTAGGGGCCACTTTTGGCTATTGTGAATAGCTATTCCCATACATTTTTGCCATCGTTGTTTCTTAAGGCTAAGTCAACAAACGGCCCTTTGTGGTACTGATATGAATCAATGGAGACACATGTAAGTGGGAGATGACAATAACTGGAGAACCTTGATGACTAAGGAGCTGCTAGTTCAGGGACTCCCAAATAACAACCCAGCCATCTGGCCAGCCATTCAGTTGCCTGCTGTGAAGGCTCTGCATTTAAAAATTGTGTTATCAACTTTACAATAAAAAAACAACCACTTGAGCATCAGCTTGCAGAGCAGACAGGACTAAGGGATCCATTATTTAAATATAACCCTTTCAGTCAGTTGGGAGTAGAAGGGGAAAAAACAGAAGCTCTCCCTTATCACTCAACCTCCCCAGCATGAAGAAATGAACACAGATACAGTTGGAATAGTTAATTCCAGTGCTTCATGTTGCTGGAGAAAAGTCAAATTGGTGGAGGTGTGTCCTTTCCATCTGTTCCCCATGACCTTCTCTCCCTTCCAGAGGAACTTCAGAAAGTATTGTTTCATACTAAATGCAGACAAGATGAAAGGCACTGCCAAAGCTTACACCTTAAAAAAAAAAAAAATAGACTACTGAGTGTTGTTTGCTGAGGTGATGAAATAGAAACAAATTGATGGGAATAAAATAACCTCTGGAAGTAGTTAGATAAACAAAGGTCTCTCTTTGTCTAAAGAACAGCCATATATGGTTTTGTGCTGAAATGGATGCTTTCCTCCTCAGTAAGCTAATAGAGCAATTTAAGACAGCTTTTTTCTCTTGATAAGTTGAACAGTTGACATGCAATTGCCAAAGAAAATAAATTCCTCCCAGCACCATTCTTACAAGGAAAAACTTTATTTACAGTGTAGAAAATTCACTGGACATTTGGTGAAGCTGATGTAAGAAAGCAGCCCCTTCTGCTGTTGTGAATCCATGATCTGCTCAATGCAGATAATCCAAATTCCCTTCTTTCTGGCATTTAGCTTTACTAATGCTTTAGATCTTCCAGTACACACTGTAAATGTTGTCAGATGGAAGCAGCCCACCAAAATAACTTTTCTTGCTATTCTGGAGTGAGGTACAGGTTCATTAGCCATAAGCAGAGTACTTGTAATGAAAGAACAACTAATATACAAGTATCGTAGGACTTGGCAAGTTTCAGGGAACTGTGTGAGAGCATGTTGTGTGGAAAAGCTGGGAGGTGGGAGACATGTCCATGTGATTTCAGTGGTCCATAATGTATCATTACACACAGAAACATATAGGTGTATATGCACATGCTTGCCATCAAATGTCATTTACAATGGCCAAACAAGACCTTAGCCATGAATGCACCCTTCTTGTTCTTGAGAAGAAAACCACCCTTTTTTTTTAATCTCATAAATAATTTGCATGATTTATGATTACAACATATATACATTTACTGTGTATATATTATGCTCCAGTGGAAAAACAGGTCCTACATCAAGACTGAAGGTGAATTTCACTCCTAATTTCATCCTCATCATCTATCAGTCAGGAGTAATTGTCAGTTATGAGAATGAGGCACACAGTTTCGAATTTGAAAAATCCACAGGAGCTCTCAGGATGGCTGTATTTTGAGCCTTGTAGTTGTGACTGCTCCCTTACATTTTTGTTGAACCTTGTGGATGTCCCACATCAGTCCTTCTTGAAAGAGGAGTGTCCCATTTTTGGTGGTATGCTGGCCAATTCTGTGACAAGAAATGAATAAATCTGGTTATCTTCCCTTCTCTCCAGGTGAGATCTCTGCTGTTCTTTTTTCTTTGGAAACGTGTTTCTCATCCAGAGAAAAGTGAAAAGAGAGAGTGGGTGAACAGACACAGGGAAGTGCAGAGGCTTCACAGACATATTTTTTTCTTTTCTCAGCAAGGTATCATCTGTTCCTCAAAGTACTTTATTTTCTCTTCAGCTTGCTTGGAAACATGGTCCAGACAAGGATCAGATGGTTTTTGTCAGCTCCAGGATGGATTATTGAGTTGTGTCACGTCTGAAGCTGAATGTGAACATAACATGCAAGTTTTGGCTGTTAGAGAAGTTGGCTGTGCACTTGCTAAAGAGTTCAAACTTGTGCCTTACTGATTCCCAGAGAGCTTCCAGAAGAACAAAAGGTTCAAGCCTTTGCTACATGGGACATGCTGCCTTATTTGAGGAGCTCTCCTTCTCCTGGTCCACAGATTTCAAAGCCAAAGGTGAGGTGTGAGAGGCCTGGGAGTCCCCCTCCAGAGAGATCAAGGGAATCATGAGTCTGCCTGGCTGCATGAAGGACTGAAAAAACAGCTTTGAGGAGCATATTTCTTTTATGCTTGCAGATCAGAAAGTCCTTGTATTCCCATGAATTCTTCAACCCCAAACACAATTCTGACTTTATAAAGGCCAAAATACTAGGCACCACAAAGACTATTGCTGTTGTGATTTTATGCTGATGGGGGTTTGTTGATCATGGGCAGCAAATATACAACTCTTCTTAATGTTGAACATTGATACCAAGCCTCCTTATGTTATCTTCTTGTGTTTAATTTTGGTGTCCTGTGGAAGCAGGCATTGTAGAGGCTCAAAACAGGAATAGGGAATTGATATGCTTAAGGATGAGAAACCCTTTTACTCCTTGCTTCAAAGCTTAAAGGAAAAACACAGAGAATAAAAGAGAGTCTTCAGAGTCTTTCTTCTGGCCTAAGGCAATGGAACAATCCTATAATAGGCTCTTTTTTTTTTCCTCAGGAACCCTACTAGCATGAATTACTTCTGTTCTGTCACAAGAACACATTGGGGATGTGTCCTGTAGGATACCACAATCTCAAGGCATGACTCTAAACAGCAATGGAAAACCACACGGTACCTCATAGAGTTATTAATTCAGCTCGTGTCCCACCCAGAAACAGCCAGATATAGAAAGTGCTGTGGCAAATTACAGCCACGAGGAGCTTTGACAAAAATGCTGCTTGACAACTGAGCTCTTTGTCCCAACAATTTCCATAAAACTACCCATCTAAGATGAACATACTTGCTTTTTTTTTCATATTTCTGCCAGGAGGATACTCAGCTCAGTGGCTGAGTGCTCCTTGGTCTTGTGAGTCAGTAGTAGCTACTGAGGGCTGGGACACACAGCCAACAAAGGAAAATTACTGCAGTTTATTCAGTATTTTACCAGGTGTAACAGACCATTGTATGACCTGTTTAAATAGTGGTGCAAGCACACCTTGAGACACACATAGCAACTGCTTTAGAGCTGCCCTTGATGGGCTCATGTTGTCATGATGGCAATTCTGGCCACCAGCTCCTCCTCCTGACGTGTCATGAATAACATTTGGGATGTCTGCTTCTTTTCCAGAGCTCACTATTCCTTCACAGATGCATAACGCCCTTGAAACAAGCAGTATGTGGACGTTTGTGTGGGTGGGGGTGGGGAAGCATTTGGGATGAGTGGGACACCTTCATGGAGTACTGTATGTTAAATAACAGACTGAGAGAGGGAGTGATGAGTCTCTCAAGGAAGCATAAACACTATGTACTCATTAGAAGACTCATTATAAATAAAGTACAGGAAAGGTGCTCTGAGACAAAGCTTTTTGGTTGGTATTTATTAGGACAAAGAGCTCCTTTAATAGAGCAACTGAAAAGCACTCTGCTGCAATCATTAATAGGCATTACCACTTCTACTGAATTTTGGGAACAGTTTTGTCCTTCTCACTTAATCTGCATTAAAGGGACAGGCTCTTTATTCCATATTTATCCTGAAAAGTACAAACCAGGCCAAGACTAAGGGAAAGGAGTGAGAACCCCAAGAACTTTTATATGTCTGCCCAGTGGCAAAGTTTGGCTGATGGAGTGAAACACAGCAGGCTGCTGATAGACTTGGATAGGCTCTTCTGCCTGGATTTCCTCTATTTTGGGAGCTCCAAATGGGTACCTCAACCCACCAGAGGAAAAATATAGCAAAAAAGGGGAGTAGGAGAGAAAGAGAGGATCTCACTCTCTCGAGTTTCACTATGTATTTTATCACTCTGCCAGGCTGGAACAGAGTTGTCTGCTTTAACTAAGCACTGTGCTTCTAGCTTTCAAACCTCAAGGATGGCTGCAATTTGGCATCCGAAAATGGTAGCCATTTTCTCTGTAAGGTTAAGATACCCTTCTTGAAGCTGTAGAACCTATCAGCCTGCTGGAATACAGCTGTGGTGAGTGTGATGGTTTGCTCTTTATACTTTTTAGGGGTTTTTTTCCTTCTCCACAGTGGAATTTTAAGGTCTGAAAACACTTTTTTTCTGAGATTTCTTTCTTGCTTGTTGTTGGATTTTACCAGGCTGCGCTTGATAAATGTGCATGGAAGGCTGAGCTCTGCAAAGAATTGGAAGTTTCTGCATTATGTGATCTTGAGCCAACACATGTGATGAGCATGTGGAAAGGGAGATATTAAAAACAATTGTAAAGAGAAAAGAACTTTGTTATTTTCCTTAAAAAAACATACACACATGACTTTGAATTGGCTGTTTCTCCTATCTGCACAGCCACATGCACGTAGCAGTCCTGCTCTTCAGTAAGAAATGAAACAGCTGACATTTTTTTGCTGAAGGCCAGTGCCTGCAATTGCAAATGTTTCATCCCATAAAGGGTGCTGCCCCTGCAGGACTGCACAGTCACCCCAGCAAGGTGCAGTTCAGAACTAGACCCAAGCTGAATTGGATACATCGCTCCTGGGTGAGACACACCTTGGCTTCCCTTGGCTAATGCTTTGCTTCAGGCTGTCCCAAAACTCAGAAGGAGTGGACACATGACAGCCCCTCTCCAGAGAGGTCTGTGTCAGGCACTGCCTGAACACTGGCAGACAAGCCCTGTGCAGAATGTGAACCTCTGTGCACCACAGCTTTTGGTCCCTGTTATTTCCCAACTTCTCCCAAGGCAAAGCACATCAGCTACCAATGAAACCCTCGAGAAGACTTTCTCTGCAGTTCACCCCTTTGATTCTCTATGTTTCTATTTCCTCTTTGCTTACTTTCTCCTTCTCTCCTCTAGTTCTGCTTGTGCAGTTCAACACTGCCAAGTCCTCACAGCCCCAGACGTATGGCAGTGCTGGATGAGATTAACAGTCCATCCTGCTTGGCACCTTGCTTCTGACAAGGGCCAGAACTGAAGAGTTTAACATGAAAAAATGTGGACAGAAGTAACATCTTTGCCTTTTCATGTAGCATTAGGCTTACTCTGGTATCTATAGAGAAGCTTACTTAGAGTGATGAAAGTAATCTAGATGAATTGTCTGGTCCATTATTTCTCATTCTTAGTGTAAAAAATAAGTATGTCTTTCTAGGTTGTTTGTACTATATATTTACTTAGGCAAAGTATTAACCACTCTGCTTCCCAAATAACTATCCTCAGCTGTCTGTAGTGAAGGTTAATGAGAGAACTGTCAAAATCAGTATTGAATTGTGAGTTTTGTCTTCGTGACAAACCTGCAGCCTTTTGGTCAAAGGTTTTTCTTTTAAAATCATCAACTTAAAGAGTGCACAATACTCTTATAGCTTATTTCATTTGAAATCAGGCTTATCTCAATTTAGATTAGACAGACAAGAATCAATGCAAGGTGTCATCAATGTCAGTCAGTGTTGAACTGAACTGAGACTGAACACATTGAACTTTACACCAGTTTAATCACTGGTTTAAAAATGAACTTAGATTGAACTGCTGTGACCACCTTGTAAAGAAAGGACTTTGCTTTACCCCTGTGGACTTTAGCTGAAACAACAGGACCAACAATGAGCACTTCTTAGCTTTCTCCTTCTGCATGCATTTCTTTCAAGACCTTTCTATTTTATAGGGTAGAGACCCCAGGATGTTTTAAGAATGGCACATGCAGGTGGTACAACACAGCCCCATGTAGCAGCACTTACTTCAAGCAAAGTAGCTCAGGGACTGTATGAAATGATGCCTACCTCCTGCAGGGATATGTCCAACTTAAGGAAGCCAGGTTATACCTGACTTAAAAGGCACAGCTAGGTAGGTGGGACTGTGGGCTGTGTGGCATCCTAGAGGTACATGGCATGAGGAAATGTGGATGAGCATTTAACCCCGTTCTTGCTCACCTCCCATTTTCTGCTGCTGAGTGCTGGGGTCTGGGGAGGAACTGCAGCATACTTGCTGCCATTCCTTATGTAGCACAGGCTGAACTCAAAGCCTCCTGGAGCAAGAGGAAAATCCCCTCAGAGCTTCTTCCCTAATTGAGACATTTCTGGAGGAGGTCTCTTTCTCTTCTGGGTGCAATACAGGGGGCTTGGTGTTTGGTTATTTTACAAAATGTCTTTGAGTTTTAATCTAAAGAGCAAATCTAAAAAGCAAAATGCAAAAGCAGTCTGCCTCTCTCCTCAAAAGGTCCCCAAAAACTTTCAGCCATGGAAGAACTGGGGGATCTTGCACTGTGTCTAATGTCCCAATTGCCAACAACACTGTTACAATCAACACCACACTCCCCCTAAACAAACCAAGCAGAAAAAAATCACCACAAAATCCAAACAACCTTCCTTATAGCAGGCTTGTGTTGGGAATTTAACTCCCTCGGAAATGAATCTGGACAACTTCCCAGATAATATATCTATCCCTCTAATTCCTATCTCAAGGATGAAGTTGATCATAGAAGAACTGTAGAGGACTGGTGAGTTATTCTCAGTGTTTATCAGGGTAGCACCTGGAGGTGATCTGATCTTCCTGCCTCCTCAAAAAAATAAATCTGTCTTCCCTTGGCTAGCTCACAAATCTGCACTCAAACCCTTCTGTGCCAAACATGTGCAGGTGTACAGTATGTGTGTTACTACTGAGCCATCTGCAGCCTCCCCTGCACGGCAGTTGTTGTACTTTGGAGTTCCTTTCCCAACCAAATGGAAGTCCGCAGAACAGTTTCAATAGCACAAATAAAGAAGCTAATACTTTCTCAGAGTGAGATCAGCTTTTGCCTGAGCTCACGTTGCAGGAACAGATTTTTCTCTCATCCTGCTTGTCTCACTAAAGAAAATATATGACAGGCAAAGGAAGTGACAGTGTAGGATCCACCTTTATCACCCACACAGGGTATCTGCTTAACAGGCAGTCCCAGTGCAGGGAAACAAATGCTAATATTGTTTTTTACCTGAGGGTGTTTGGTCAGCTGGTCAAAGCATCATTATCTAAGAGCACTGAAGATTTGTGTCCCCCCCAGATCTGGCCCCTCAGCAGAACCACACCTGATCTCAAGATCACACTGAGCATCCACCGTCAGCTGCATGAGGTGTTACTGCTTACCACCCTCTGCCAAAACACACTGGCTTCTCCCCTATCCCTCAGCCCCCTCAGACTGTGACATACACGGCATTACTCTGAGCAAACAACGCAGCCCCTGTGGTTGTAAGGGAAGGAAGGCTGTAATGTGTCCATGAAACCAGAAACATCACCCCTTCCAGTTCTTGCTCCAGTTGGTGCAACAGAAAACATCACCGTGCCCTACTGTGTTCTGCAAACCTCAAGGAGCTGCCAGCCAACACGCTGAGCTGGTGAAATTGATGACTGACTAGATGAACAAATGTGCACTTTGGGGACCTCCCCATAGTCTGTCATTCACTAATGTTGTCCTCCCCTTGACTTCTGTGGGCTTCCTGGGGAGCCAGCTGTTCCCCACACGTAGGTCGGCAGCTATGTGGTGTTTGTGAGCGTAGGCACAGCTGTGAGTGGTGAACCAGAAACAGGTGAAGAACTTGTCCTAGTGCCAGCAGGAGGTACTGTGGATGACACGTAATCTGGAGGCTTTCTGAAGCATCTAGGCACTTCTGCCTTATGTGGCTTTGGGCCCCCAAAGCTATGCCCAGCAGACCACAAATAACACATACTTTTAAAAAAACCCCAGAAACAGTGATGAACTTTTAGCCCTACTGAGCCCCGCTTTTTCAGAAATGTTTTCCCAAGAAAAAGCAAGTAGAGACTTTCCTGTTTATGGTTCTTCCTGTGGGTCTAGCACCACTATTTAAGAAAACCTCACTGCAGAAGAACAATTTGCCTGTGCACACATCTGTCCACGCCCACAAAGACAGGCAGAAATACTCACTGTATGAACACATCAGTGTCTGACTGCTTCAAAAGAAGTGCTAGCTGAACATAGCACATTTCCACTCTTCATAATTTCAAGAGCTTTTTTTTAAAATTTGCCCATTTTCCATGCCCCTGCATTGTTCTGTATTTCAGAAGGAGGGACAAAAGAATTTGTTAGATCATATAATTTGATGGCAAATAAGAAGTTCGGGATGTGGAACACTGTGTATCAGTGGGAGAAACACGTCAGCCCAGATTTTTCTGGACTGAAGTAAAAGTGTTCACTATTTTAAAGTGAACTGCACAGGAAAAGTGTGCTTTCCCAAAAAGTCTAAAACTTACACCTCAAAAATTACTGCGATCTTCCTCCACATTTGTTGCATAAATAATCTGGAGAGCATAATATTTAATGTAAGGAGTCAAGCTGTTTACATAAAGTTTAGTTGCACTGGAGCATGGACTGCTCTGGCAGAAATACTGCCTGTGTTTGCTGAAACAATAGAGGGATTTTCAACCAATGCCTCTGCTGAGTGTGGAGGAATTAGGCCTTTGCTTCTCCCAGTGCCTACAAAGTACAGTGTCTGCATCTCTTATAAAGTCACCAGTATCTCCAATTCTAAGAAAGCCCTTAAAGTCTCCTCAGTCCTAGTTTGTATTCTCTTTGGTTTTTGTTTTCCTCCCACACTTCCCCTCCCAAGCTTCCTTTTGCATGTTAGTGCCAAAACAGAACAAGAAAGGGAGAAAAGTGGTCCAAAACTGGCACTTAATTATTTCAGATTTTTTTTGTAAATGCATTTTATAAGTTTTGGTGTGTGTTCCTCCTACTAAAAAGATTTACTAATCCCTCTGGAATGAAAATTATTCATAAAATGTCAGTTCAAAGTTATTCTGAGGAGTAATTAGCAACCTTAGCCAGCTCTTAGAAATATCTGTTTAGGACAAATCCTTCTGCACAAAACTTTCTAGTGACTTATTGTGTCTGCAGTTCTGACCTTGGACAGATACTCCATTCACTGGTGGCCTCTACAGTCAAGCAGCCATTAATCTAGCATAAACATTAATATTTTTGTAAAATATTATCTCCCCTCAAAAAAATGTTATGATTCTGTGCTTTGCAAAGGCCTAAACTTAAAATCACCACAACATTGTTCATGGCTTAATTACAGAGTTGTTTCCCTGCAACAATCAGGTGTTATTCCCACAGAACTTCCTGGCTGTCCTTGGCTCTGCCTCGAAAGAGAACACACCCTCCATGAGGCAGAGATGCAAGAGTAAACATTTGGCAGGGGTACGTTCCTTTTCTACCTGTTCCCTCTGTGCGCAGTCAAGGATTTTATTTTATCAAAGGTATTGTATTCCTTCCAATGAACCTGAACACTGTGCTGTCCTACTGACATCAATCTGGCAGTTTCCGTGTGAATGATATCTGTGTCATTCCCACCTAGAGGAACTGTCCGTAAAAGTGATCAGTGGCATCAGTTTCCAAACAGACTGAAGGCAAAGGCTTGTCTCACTTATAAGGCATTTTCCAACATGACAGTTGTCAAAGTGCCTATCTCCCAGCGTCTAGTGTGTGCTTTGTTTTCATTTTTAAGTGAACTCCAGTCAAAGCATTGATATGCTTGCATACTGTATACAAAACTGCCTATGAAAAGGGCCTTTTGCTTCCAGCCTTCCTGGGTTTCATGGAAGGTGATCTCAGTTGCATGTACAGAGGAAACCAGGCTGGGATCAAACAATTTCATCCTTACCCCAGAAATTTCCACTTTTAAATGCTGAGGGCAGAAATGGCCATTTTTTATTATTTTTTTTTTTTTTTTCAGGGCTGTATTGTAGTATTCTGCAAAAGGCATGAATTTAGAGCTTAGCTACATTTGGGAAGGCAAAGCATTACTTTAATGGAAGGAGTGATCAAATTAGCCGAAGAAACCTAACTATGACAGATGCCATCTCAACTGAGCAGTTTACAATTTACTACCACAGAAGGAGCGCAGAGGAAGGTGAATACTGACAAAAGAGCATTCTTTTCCAAGCTAACTGCTTTTGAGATGAATGTCAGCTCCTTACTTTATAATGAGACATATCTATAAATCCTTTATGCAAGAGGTTAATAGGAGCTGGCAGTCTCTTGACTCGTGCAGTTCGTTCAGTGCTACAAGGGAAGAACCATGGCCGGCTCGTCAACAGAAATGAGCCTAAGTGCTAGGAGTCAAAACTGGTATCCCCCACAGTGATTAGATGGCACATTTGATATATGCCAGAGCAGGACAACTGACAGATAGCTGTGTGGAGGTGGCAAGCCCTTATATATAGCAACTACTTCAGCTCCTTAGAACTGAGCTATCCCAATAGCTGCATACGTTTTTTAAGAAGCCCTAAAAACCTACAGCCAACCACAGTAATGAATTCAGGGGGTAGTTTAATGGAAATCTCAAGAAGGAATGTAATTAGATGAAGTCAATTAGGCTGCTTGGGGATTTCTAGCTGCTGTTGTTGCTATCTGGGAACCCTAATAGGACGATTAGGATTAACTGAAATCAGCCTGATTGATTAGGGCATATAAACCTACATATGCCAAATTCCAGGGGGACGGTGCGCTTGAGCTTGAATCCATCTGGAGCTATGAGTCAGGAGCATGAGTTTACTTTGCTGGCCTCAGAGAAAGTGACAGATCAAGACTGCATATACGCAACACGAAAAGCCAGGCGGTGACACAAAAAGGCTGCTAGGGAAAGGACTGATTTTATCTGATATGGCGCTGTTATGTGAAGGCCATCCAGTCTATCCTGAGGAAGTGAGATTAATACTAAGCAAATCTTTTCCTTTAAAAAAAATGTGTGTATAACAAAATAAATCTGTGTATCCTTTATACAGCTTTTTAGGCTCAAGTTCTTACTCAGTGTGGCTGTGAAATTCCCAGGAAGTCAGAATTATTATTGCAGTTATTACTGCAATTCTGTTTATTTCAGAGCCAAATTTGCAATCATGAATTCAAAAGTGCAAGAAAAAACTGTCAGTGAGTAAATCCTGATGCTTCTGCATCATGGGTCGAGCACACAAATGCATATTTGCATAAATTTAAAATCCAGTCTATGCTGAGCAGGGAAACCCCACCTGCAACCTTCTTAGAGGACAGCTGAGTTATCTTGGCTGTTTTTGTTGTAGAGAAAGATCCTTATGGCCACAAAAGAGTTTCAGGAATAAAGACTGAGGGAAAGAGGGGAGTTGAGGGGGGAGAGCAGAGAAGAGGAGAGGGGACATAGCAGATCTCTGTTATTCAAAAAAGCTGCTCTAAAGCAAGGTAAAACAGTGCAGGCAGGAGCCTAAGGGATCTGATCCCAGTCATTACCACTCATGCGAGGGAGAGGATATGTCAAGGGTAGGGAACGTCTTGGGGGACCTGCAATATGGTAACTCACTTTCAGCTAAGTGGAGAACAACAGCTTTAGCTGTACAGTTTAATAACAGGCTAGGCCACTTTGTGCACCGGCAGGGCTGTTAATGCACAGTAGTCTGCCTTTCATTGTTCGGAGAGGAACCCCGCAGCTCCCATTTGACAGCCAGGAGTAAAATTATTTTGCCGCTAACATTTCTCTTTGGCATGAGGCAGTGGGGTTGCGCATTGCACTCATCCTGCCTGCAGCTCCCCGCACCTGCAGCTCCCTCCTCACAACACAGGAAGGTTCCCATGGGCTTGGAAGCAAGGGATTTTTGCTTTCCTCCTGTGGCTCTCATGCTATTCAGCTCTATTTGGGTGGCATACCCGCCTGTGTACCATGGCTGCCAGCTGTGGAGTGCTGTGCAGCATCCTGGAGTGCCTCCAATGGTATTTTGAACAATTAGTAACCAGCCCGGCATGATCATATCCTAATGAATTGCTGAACTGCTTTCTTCTGGTTGAATACTGGGCTAAATGCTGAAAGAAAGTGGACACCTGCAGATTGTATTGGCCAAGACCTGTCAGTGAGAATTTGCCTGAGTTAGGACCACAGGACTTGCCTCAAACCTTCCCAAATATGTCCCATGGTGACCTTAATATTGTTAATTTCTCTTACTGTTTTAGGAAGCATGCTTCACACAAGCATCCCACAGCAAGTCAAAGAAACAGAGGCCCCTATCATAACACCAAATGCCTCAATCACTAAATAGCACTCTCCTTAGTTACCTGCTGACCCGTGGAAACTTTTGTCTTTCGTTAACTGGGCTTTATTAGGAAATGACAGGGAGAAGAGGATTTTTCCCAGTACCACCCCTTTGCCCATATTATTAATAATCCAACTCACATATTCACAAATCCAATGTAAATCTTGAGAAAAGTTATTAGAAAAAACAGATTACTCAGAGAAAAATGTTTGAATCTATACAATATTTTTTGTACCTCTTGCTCTATTTTTCCACCTCTTAATCAATACCTTAATTTGAATCGTTCTAAAAATGCTATTGGACACTCTTAAATTAATTTTGTTCAAAGTACTTCCTTCACTGCAAAATATTTTATAATATTCCCAGTAAAGACCTTAACATAAAATTTGGTGAAAATTATGAAATCTCCTTTGAATGCTGCTCAGTAGAATTATTTTTTTATCATCTCCCAACAAGTGAGAAATCTTTTTCCTTTTCATAAATGTTTCATATCTATGGGTCTGACTTGGCAGTAGGTGCAATTATACAGGTAATTCTTTTAGTGAAACAGATCACCTCTGACAGAAGATACTAATATGTTTTGCCTTCAATAGCAAACGAGTTATAACTGACTGGGGCATCTGCTAACAGAGATCTTCTTTGTGCTGCCTTTTTGGTGTTCTATAATACTTTTCATAATCTATTTTGTAAATTATTTTTTTATTGTACCTGGTTTCCTGGAAGATTTAATCTGTATCAGAAACAGTTTGACTCTTCATTTTTCATTCTAGTTAAAAAAAACTAAAATCACCATATTTCATGTAGTTAATGTCATTTTTGTTCACAGCGAATCCCAGTATCTGAAAATCCTGGATAAGGAAGAGAGACTGCAGCCAGCACTTGCTTCTGTTGCTAGACCATTTCACAGCTTCTTTCATATGCTGTAAGTTTTCACAAGATTTGATAGAAAGTCTGTGAGACTTGGGGGGAAAAACACAGGATTGTTTTTAACACGGTGGCATTTGACCAAACAGGAAGGAGGAGGAGGGGGAATGTGAAAGTCAAAAGTGTAATAGAGGCTGGAAATTCTTGAACAGATGTAGCAGGTGTAAACATGTTTCCTTATTTTGGTTCCTGGATTTAACATCCTCCTACAAGACTTCAGTGTGCTCAGAAAAAAGGTTATATGTGCAGATGGTAAACTGCTAAAATGCCCAGAAGGTTCAAACTCATCTATGCTTGTGAAGACAGGGAGAATTTCCCATCGTCTGACTCACAGGTGTTTGGAGTGCTCCGAGTCAGAGGCAGGTTCGGCAGTGCCGAAGCACGGCAGTGCTTTGCTTAAGCAAATGCCTTTGGTTGTGCACTGGAAACGTGCAGGCTCTTTCTCTTGCGATGTCCAAGTGGCTAAGAACATTAGGAGAGCTCTCTGGAGCAAGGAGGTGGGGAGAGACTTTTTGGCATGTGGTCCACACAGTCATTACAAATTGAGGCTCTGGGCTGTTGCTGTCCCTGGGCTGCTGCTCTCTCTTCCTGACACATTGCGCTGCCTCGGGTCACTGCCTCGCTGCTTGCCTGCCCATTGTAGTTTTGATCATACATTCCCTTTTGGCACAGAATGATTATTTTCTGCATTCTGCTAGGTCCTCTTCCCGTTTGTCCCTATTAGTCTGTGGCCAGCACAGGAGCGAAAAGAAGCAGGTGTCTTAAACGCTTGGCTGACACGCTGGAATGGGGACACACCGGGGACAGCTCTGGCTGTGCGAGCAGTGCTCACAGCACACTCTGACCGGCCGTGCTCAGCACTGACAAGCAGCGAGGAAGCAGGGGCCTGCCTCTGAAAGTCCTGCTTGTTATTAATAACAAACATACCTGTCAGTTTGCGTGGAGGGAACGACGATGACACCACCGCAAGGTGGGCAAAGAATGGGCACTGCCTCTGAACTGCAGGTTCACCCCCAATCCAGCACTGCCCCGTAGACTCTGTTCAGAGCACCCCACCTGTCTCCATCACCACGTCCAGCTGAGGCCACCCCACCTCCATGTCAGCTGTCCCCATGCCCGTGATGATGCCTGGCTCCTCGTCTCCAGCCGTTAAATCGGTTGTGTCAGCTGAACAGCTGGCCCTGCGCACGACGGACAGCCTGCACCAGCATCCCTCCAAATGTGCTGCGGGGTCAAAAAGAGCCTGCCAGCACCTCCCTGAGGAGCAGCTGGCTCAATCCGAATCTAGGTGAGATGCAAGCTGTGCTGATGGAAAGAGGAGAAATAGTTGCCCACTACTTCCTCCTCCAGCAGCCCTCTAATATCACCAGAATCTTAAGTAAGTATCAAACCCATCTGCCAGACTCATACACTAGGAAGGGGTTGAACAGCAAGGTGGCAAACTTGTGGGTGACACAACGTTATTTATGGTAGCAAAAACATGGCACATGACAGAAACATCATCTCATGATACTGAGTAATTGGGTGATAAAACAGAGAAAAGGCAACACAGATATGTGTACTGTAATGCCAGTGGGCAAAGCAGACTTTATATACAGAGCTGAAGGTGCTGAACTCACTGTTAGCTCTCGGAGAAGAAATCCTTGAAGAGCTGTGAAATCTAGACATATTTATGAAAATGCCAGATCCATTCTCAGCAGTGTTCAAAAAAGTAAATCAAATTTTAAATTTAGTATGGAAGAAACAAAGCTAAAAACACTGCTGCATTCTGATATAAATACATTTGATGTGCCTACACCCTGAAAATGGTGTTGTTCAAGCCTGCTAGCTCTGAAATGGTAACACAAGGGCCAGAGGAAGGTCCAGACTGTAGCATGGCTTCTGTACTGGGATTTCCCAATAGATGAAGAATACAATATCTGAAAAATAGAAATGTGAGGGAGCACATGAGAGAAATCTGTAAAATCATGAATGGCACTGAGAAGGCAAATAGGGAATGATTGTAATTGACTCTCATACCACAAGAACTAGGAGCATCAGATGAAATTATTAGGAGGCCTGTTCAAAACAAACAAAATAAGGGCTCTTCTTTAAACCCTGCTTTGTTGGATTGTGCCACTAATTGTCACAGGATGCTGCAATGTCAAAAATTGATATGGGTTCAAAAAGCAATTACACAAATTCATGGAAGCAAAAATCCATCAAGGGCTATTAAATTTAAAGATACCACATCTGTCTCAGGGAAGTCCCTGAGCCACAGCTTGCTGGAGTTTGGGACAGCATGCCAGGGAACTATCATTGTGTGCTTACCCCTCTCTTATGCTGTTCCCCAGGCATCAGCTGTTGTTTATGTTTGAGACAGGCTATTGGACTGGATGGACTTGTCTCAACCAGCATGGCTGTTCTTATGTTTGGATGCCAGGAAATTAATTTTTCCACATCCAGTCTGTCGGAAATTATGCCCTTTCTTTCATACAAGGACTTGGGTAGGGTGATTTGGGAATTTGTTAACTCTAGATTATTTTAATCACCTGTAATAGGATTTGAAGACTCAGGCAACACAGACATTGCTCTGAGCAGGATTTGGTAGCACATCTCCAAAGCATGAGAAAAAGCAGGGGGTACAGGTTTCACTGCTCTCAGACTCCCTCCGTATGTTAATTCCAGACCCAGTGCCCACTCTTCAAAGCCTGAGTAGCCAGGGGTTCACTAATAACCAGGAATTCATCAATCAGAAATCCTTGATATATGTTTGGAGGTCCCACTTCTGTGGGACTGGAGCAAACTGCAGAGGCTTATGGCAGCATAAACCCTCACCTGTGCCAGACAATGGACGTTCTCCTCCTTATTTACTTACATTCTAAGATGAAGCCTAGACTTCTTTTAGCTTTTCACCACCCACCAATGCATCTAGCTGCGACCTGTTCCAATGGTCAGCCACTCCATGATGCCGTTTAACACACGAACAAGGGACTGCAGATCCTTTTTTCGGTCGCGGCTCACTGCTTTTGAGCAGGCTGCTGGCTGAGGCGGGCCTGGAGGGGCAGTGGCAATGCTTCCAGCGCTGCACGAGTCACCACGGTACACGCACCTGAAGATTGGCCTTTCCCGTCCATTATCTTCAACGGCAGCGTGCAATCCTGCAATCCCGCACTTCACAGGCGTGCAAAGCCCACGCACATCCGATTTAGCCTGCAGGAGGCCGGTATTGATCAGCTTTCCGTGGGAAAGCCGCGTTGGGAGACAACGGGTCCTGTCCGGCTAGCAGCCACCGCCGTTCCAGAGCCTTCTGACTTTTAAAGGGGGGCTGCCCATGCAGCGATTACTGGTGAATTCCGAAAAATAACAACAACAAGAGCGACAACAACAACGGCTTCGTTGCTTTAATTTTTATTATTACCAATATTCCAGCTACCGAACGAGGGAGGGCCGCAGCGCAGCCGCCCCAGCCCCGGCGCTCTCCCGGCGCCGCCGCCCCCCGCCGCCTCCAGGGGGAGCCCGACGGCCGCGCCTCCGCCGCCTGAGGGGCCGGGGGGCGGCGGGGTCCGCGCCGAGGACGGCCGGCAGGATCCATCTTTTACCTTTAAAAAACCCCACCTCCTTCCCAGTTAAAAAAAGCTCTTTCCTTTCCTTAAGGCCTGAGGAGAAAGCTCCTCTTCAGCTTCCTTGCCCCAAGCACCCATCCTCGCCCCGGGCATCCCTCATTGCCCCGAACGTCCCGCTTGCGCCCAACACCCCTTCGTTGCCAGCGACTTCAAGTACGCACCAGAGCAGTTCTCACTCGGGTGTTTTTGCGGGAATCTTGACGTGTTGAGGAGGTGTTTGTTGTCAGGGGGAGGCAGGGTGAGGCTGGGGAATGGGCGGAACGTTTTTCCAGCTCTCTGAGGTGGAGTGGGTTATCCTCCCCTGCACCGATCGCCGAAAAGAGGTTACAGGCCCAGGCTCAGACATCGGATGTCTTTTTTTTCTTTTCTCTTTTTTTTTTTTCCTTTTTTTTTTTTTCTTTTCCCAGTCAGTTTTTGCCACATCGTTGTAGGTAAATATTGTAGGGAGAGTAACTTGTTAAGTATTAGTAATCTGGGAGTGCTGGGAATGGGCTGAGGAAAGACATGGACCTGTTCAAAGGAGTTCAAAGGGGGACCAGCAAGATGATCGGAGGGCTGAAGCATTTCTCCTGCGAGGAAAGGCTGAGAGAGTTGGGGTTGTTCAGCCTGGGAAGGAGAAGGCTCCAAGGAGGCTTAACAGCATCTTCCTTTATAACACCTTTATAGAACCTTTAGTATCTAATGGGGGCCTGCAAGAAAGCTGGATTGGGGCTTTTGACAACAGCATGTAGTGATAGAACAAGGGGGAATGGGAATGGCTTTTAACTGAAGGATGGTGGTTTTAGATTGGTTATTAGGAAGAAAATGTATACTCTGAGCATGGGGAGGTGCTGGCACAGGTTGCCCGGAGAAGCGGCGGATGCCCCATCCCTGGAAGTGTTCAAGGCCAAAGGCCAGGTTGGATGGGGCTCTGAGCAACCTGTTCTAGTGAAAGGTGTCCCTGCCCGTGGCAGAGGGGTTGGAACTGGTTGATCTTTAAGGTCCCTTCCAGCCCAAACCATTCTGAGATTCTGTGAAATAAGTAAAACTACAGAATTAGTATTATGAGATGATTAGGTTTGCTCCGGTGTCTGATATAGGGTGTTGGGGCCTGTTTTACCACTGGGGAGGCTGGGGTGGTAACAGATGATTCCCGTGATCTTAGTAGTCTTTTCCAACCTTTACAATTCTATAATTCTGTGATTTGCACAAGGTCACGGAGGGAGCCCTGGCAGGTCCTTGCCTGGAGCCAGCAGTTTTCTGATCCCTTTCCTCTGTGTTTGAAGGCTGAGCTTTTCTCATAAATGTATTGCCCATGTGGTTTTTTGTGGGTAGAGCCTGGGTGGGCAAAAGACCATGCTGCCAGCAGCTCAGAGGTTATATAGCCAGGACAACCCCAGCACAGAAATGAAAAGTGATTTGAAAGAGAGTATATTTTATTCTTACATGACTGCATACCAGTGCTTGGCTCTGGGGAGAATGGAATAAGTGGGGCTTCTTAAAAAAGAAGGTAATCTGTCAATTTTTGTTTTTGCAGAAGTCAGCTCTTAGTGCCAAATTTTGTATTTGGCAGATTCAAGGACAAGGAAGTATTCTGGAAACGGGGATGGGAGGCGCAGTTGAAGGACAGCTACAAATAAAGGCTCTAGTTCACTGTAGCACAAGTGTTCCAATGCTCCTGCTTGACTCTGGTGCCTCTGCTTATAGTCTCTATTGGGAAAGGGTTTTTTCCCATGGATAATAGACATTCCAAAGAGTCTCAAAGAGGCAAAGTGTGCATACAGAGCAGCTCTGGAGTGGCATTATGAAAACTGGAGGCAAAAAGTTCCCTTCTTGAGCTGTTTCACTTCCCTGCAAGAAACTTTAGCGTGCAGATGTGACAGCTGCACTGACGTTTTGATCGGCCTGTGCTGATTCAGCCTGTTCCTGCATCTCCCCATTGCCGTATTGATCTGGCAGTGATTCCTCCCTTATCAAGGAGCACATCTTGCTGGCTGGAGGGCTGCTTGCTGGGAGATGCTCAGGCCCTGGCAGGGTGTGCAGCAAGGTGTGTATGCCATCCAGGAAGCTGTGCTCCTGCAAGGAGGCATCTTCCACCAAACGTGGGAGTGCCTCAAGCACGTGCAACTACTGATGAAATGGCAAACCAAAACAAGTTATCTGGGACTGCCACTGGTGGTTTCTTGATTCAGCAGGCTGGATTATGTAACCTGGAGAGCAATATTCAGCTGAGGAGGAGCTGTATCTTCTACCTGAAAGATGGTATTTTCTTTAAATATTTGGAAAGATGGTATTCTTAAAATAAAATATTTCTTAAATATTCTTAAATCTGATTTGATTAAGCATATACCCTTGCCTTAACACTGAGGAAAAGCAGTCCCTCCCACAACACTGCATTCTGTCTGGCATACCTTTACTCATCTGTCACACAGTTCCAGGTCCAGTGACAATGAAGAGATATGAATTTTCCTTACCTTTGGCAAAGGGAGCCAAGGATGATTGCGTTAGTGTTCTTTCATAACAAACTCCAATCATTGGCAGACAACTTACAATCAAGGTTTTCTTTCCATCCTCAGCCCCACTGCTGGTTTGAGTATTGTATCATTAGGGTGATTGGATAACAGATTCATGCACGGTGCTGAAATTAAACTTGACCTGCTTAATCACATCGCAAATAGCAGTTGGAGGTTTGGGGGGGGGGGGGGTTCAGCCATCAACCACAGATCTTACAAAATATGGGTTGGCATTGGTGATGCAGTTGTAGGTGGTGAGAGAAGGAAATATTAGCAGAAAAGGTGTGCAAAATACCAAGATACACTAGTCAGTTATCTTGCACTGGTGTGCTTGCTTAGGAACTGTGGGGAAAGAAACTGGTGTATTTGGCAACTGGGAAGCTGAAGATGAGTGCTTTCTATTTTATTTCTCTAATTGGTCTGGCATTTCTCTAATTGGTTTGGCATAACTTTGCAAAAGGTTAACTTGCCAGGGCTGCCCTTGACAGTGTTTGTCAACAGCCACAACAGAGCCAAAGCAGAATTCCCCCTTCTAAAGACAAAATAAGATACAAATGTCCCTTCTCACACCACTCTTGAGTGCTAAATATCATAAAAGGTCAAACAACCAAGAAAAACCATGAAAGTGCAATGATTTAATAAAGCATCAGAATAAATAACATAAATGACTTATACACTGTATAGAAGTGCAATAAAAATCTAAACAACAAACAGCTTCTCAGCTTCTTCTAAAACTTACCCAAATTGTCTGGCATGGAGTGTGAGAGAACTGATCCATATTGGTGCTTTGGAAGGGAATTCACCAGGGGTCTACGGTTAAAGTCTTTGTCCAGTAACTTAGGTGTGAAAAAAGTGAAAAATCAAGTGAGAGTTCATCATATTGTGGTTTTCTAAAGCAATGCTTTTAATGTAAGTCATTAAAAAAAGGGAAGGTAGAATGAAATAGATAGGAGACTGCAAAATCTGTCCCAGTTTTATGATGGATAGTACCCCCAAAATACCTGTGAGCTTGCATAAGTGCTTAATGCATAATAAAAACAGAATTTGACTTGTCATCTAGATCAAAAATTATTTAGAATGTAAGCTATTATTTATGGTACCACCAAAGAAAACCTCCAAACACAAAATTGGTAACAAGATCAGCAACATGCTACTGAAAGTCTTTGTTTTCTTTGTAGCTTGGGGAAGTTCCAATTTTATATTTTGTTGGAAAGAGTTAAGGTGTTTGTTTTTTTTAATGTAGGAAAAAGCACAAATTACAGCCATTTTAAAAGTCTAATTCAGAGATGAGAAAGATTTATTTAATTTCACTTTTTTATTTACATTTTTAAAAAGTGTTTTTTCAAAAAATTATTAAGAGCAATTAGTAACAGATAAATTAGTGACAGATAAAGATAATTATATCCACTTAGTATAACTGTCTTCTTTCTTAGTACAGAGTGCTTCCTGTTTG
The DNA here is from genome assembly GCF_027477595.1 of Haemorhous mexicanus. Classification (NCBI taxonomy): domain Eukaryota; kingdom Metazoa; phylum Chordata; class Aves; order Passeriformes; family Fringillidae; genus Haemorhous; species Haemorhous mexicanus. The sequence goes on along the minus strand of NC_082341.1, from coordinate 64,588,381 downwards.
TGTTGTAATGCTGAGGCTGTCAATGTTATTTCATTACAAAACAAATAGGAGATTTATGAGTATTGCAGGTGTTTTGGTACCAGATAGCAGGAGTGCTTAGTGATATGCCAGTAAAATTAAACCATTTTTCAACTGCCCTATTACTGCATAAGTAGTAATAGTGCACATAGCACTAACTAGTTATGAATATATGAAGATATATTGTGAAAATGTCTGTATAAAACTTAACCATTAATACAACATTTTAAACTGGCTTTCAAAATAACATTCAGATTTTAAAAATGTGGCTAGAATTTGCAATTAGAAATAAGAAATTTTGTGAAAAAGAAACTATTTTTCCCCTCCATGCTCTGAACTATATTGCCAGCAGTCTTTGATAAAAAGACATCCCGGTTCTTGTCATGCCTGGTTTTCAAAAGGGTTGGGTGTTCTGCCTGACTTTCAGACTTCCCCACTAAGCAGCCCCCAGGTGAAAAGTGGCAGAATGGGTGCTGTGTCTCATCCATCGTCCCAGCAAACAGGTTTCCATTTCCATACTTGCCGGTGCTCCTATAGGAGAAGGCTGAGGAAAAGACATATGGCTAGCACAGATTTCAGACTTCTGGGCATAAGTAAGTCTCTGTGAGCCCTAGGAAAGAATCAGTGGATTGCTCTTAATTGATTACCTCTTCTTTATGCCCAAGTTCAAACATTGTCATGCAGAATCAGAAAATCAGACTCTACCTGTGCCTACTATTTTTACTTGATGTTTTTGCTCTGGACCCTTGTTCAGTGCTCTCAATCACTTTCTGTCTTTGGTTATTTGACAGGGAAAACAAGAAATATTTTAAAGCTTAAAACAATGGCTTCTACAAAGACAGTGTGTGAAATCTTTAAATTAGTGGTTTTCTTCCCTTTTTTTTAAAAGCTTTTTTTGATTTTATTTTTTATTGAGGCTGAAGCAAATATTACTCTTTGTGTGACCCACAGACTGACATTAGTCTTGCTTGTCTGGTTCCTTTTCACTGACTTCCCTTAGAAGTAAGCCATAGATCAGGAATCTGCCAACCAAAAGTAGAAAAAAAAGCCTCACTGTAATGACACCTTACTGGAGACAGAAGAAACGCAGACAGAAGAAACATCTTAGACGAAGAAAAACTACATTGCTGGCAAGCTTCATTTAGCAAAGACTGATTTCATCTGCCAATGATTATTTAGAGTACATGCTCACTTTTCATATAGATACTCACACATCCAAGCTAAACAGAGCTTCATTCGCCAGGGCCTCCGAGGAGTGCCACGATGCAAATATTAAAGAGTAGTAACAAGGCTCTAATGACAACTGGTTTCCAATTTTCTGGATACAGATATTCAGACATTCTATTCCTAGTGAATGCACTGGGTAGAACACAGAGCAGATGATGAACCTAGATTTGTTAGGTGTGTAATGCAAGAGGGTAACATACTGAATAAAATGAATTTCAAGTGCAACCAATAAAAACAATCTCCTTGTGAAAGTATTTTAAATAGATTTGATGCTAGCAAGAGAGAAATCACGGAAATCAAAAGCTAGCCATTGCAGAATGAAACCTGCTGCAGACAGAGGAATTATAATTTTATAGGCAACACTGAATTCAGTTCCAGGAAAAATGTACATGAAACATAGCTGTCTTGACAACCCCATTCAACGAGCTACTCAAGATGGAAGCTGTGTGAACAAAAAGCCTTCTGAAACCATAAAAGCAGCACTCAGTAGCTAAGGTGAAAAAGCTCTAAAATTATGGGAAGGTGTCACAACCTGTCAATTTATTAGCAGATGCTTCTAAATCAGTATAGGAACAAAATATCAAACCCTTCCATTATGCCCAAAAGTGGCATAATGGAACTGTTCTGAAAGAGGAGAGAAAACATGTGCCACATGACTGGGGTTTTCAGGACGTTGGCTAAATGGTCTTTGGAAGATTGTAGACAACAAAGCAGGGCACCAGCAGCTGATGTCAGTTTTTCAAAATGGTAATAATTTTAAGCATATGGGACTGGAAAAAGACTTTGCAGTGACTTTTTTGAGAAAACACTTTTAGTCAGGAATAATAGCTAAGCAAAAGAACAAGGGCCTTATTTTGCTCTACCTCGCTTTTTGTTTAAAAAGTGTGAAATGCTATCATCAAGTCAGAATTTTCTTTTCCCACAGCGTGTGTTAATATTTTACTCCCAAAGAAAGGCATTGCTATAACTAGTGACTACACACAGTCTATTCAGTCTAACCTAATGTTCAGGGGTCACAGCCTTTGATTAAGGAGGCTTTTGGGCTGTGGGGTTAAACAAGACGTGGCTTTAACTAAGTATCGAGAGTACTGATTTTCACCAAAAAGCTGCTTATGATTAGCAAGAGCAAAACTGAGAATATGTCACTGCAAAAAACCTGGAACTAGATCACTTGTAACAAAGCTGAGGGTTTGATTGCTTTCATGGGATGATGGCAAGTCCCAGGTTAGTGTGCTGATAATAACTGCTGCAAACATTAGTTTAGCAGCAGTGTTTCTGACAGAAAGGGAGGAGGGTATAAGGTTGAAGGAAGGAATAAATCATCTTTCTGACCTCTTTAAACATGGTGGAGCTTTAAATTAATCCTGATAGCATGTTTGCTGGTGGCACTGGTGGCACTGCTACCAGTCAGGTTAGGATAGGGGGAAACTGCCTGCCAAGGTACCTGCCAGCCTTAAGCCACGTGCCAGAAACAGAACAAAATAGTTACAGAGTAAGGGTGCAGGCAGGATGCAGGACACAGGCAGGAGGGTGCAGTGAGCTGTTTGGAACCTCACTGTGAGGTTGCTGTACTAGCCCAGAGCCACAGAGCTCTTACAGCTTGCTCTGGAAAGGAGCGGGAGGCACACATGGTGGCTGGGTAGGAAAGAACAGGATGAGACTGAACCCTCCTCCCTTATGGTCAGTGGTCTCAGCTAGAGAAAGGGGGTGGGGATACAAGTTACCTCAAATGCTCCTCCACAAGTCTTCCTCCAAAAATGTCTGGCTAAGCAGGCCAGTGAGTACTGTGGGGCTGGAGGTGGCTTGTTGCTCCTGTTGATGCTGCTTTACTTTACTGATGTGCCTCAATCTGTGCTGAAGTCCTTGTGTTTGCCCTCTCCAGTTTGCCCTGAACTCTTCACTGAAGAGTTAGTCTCATGCTCTCTGACTCATGTGAATGTGAAAACATTGTGAGCAAAGTGGAACACATCCAAAAGGAGAGATTGAGGCAAAATGGCCTCATAAGGCCTTACATTTAGAGCATGCTTCTGAGGCTGTGGCTCAGTGCTTTAAGTCCACTTCCAGTGCTCCCTCTATGCCATAAAATATATCTCAGCTAGACTTGTATTGCAAGTGCTGACACTGGGTTTGTGCTGGTTCCAAAAATATTCATGGGTTATCTTCAAATCCCAGCTTTATGCTGACTGAGACTGACTGTTGTCTTGTAGCCAGCAAAAGGTCAGTGTAAGGATACAGGCAGCACAAAGACCAGTCACATGGCAGGTTCAATATAAATAAGCTTGAGTGCTCCCCTCTGGTCTGGATCAGACTGGGACATGTACCAGTTTGTACAAGTCTAGGATTGATCTACAGGTTCAGGATTGAGTGATGAGTTCTCAAATCCTTGTTCTGAGAGTATGACAGAGAATTATTATTGTAGAGGGGATTGTTAAAGATACTTGCTTGAGAGGAGAGATCTTTTCTCCAGACTCTGACCTAGTGACTGTCAATTTATGGAAAATGTAAGAAATTAATAACCTGTAAACCTGAGAATACCTAAAGCCTCTTTTGACAATCTTATTGTGACAATCTTACTAGAGCTTTTTGAACTGTTTCCTTCCAAGTTTTGAGGTGAGAATTAATTATTTCCCCTTGCTCCTGCCCTCCAAATCCAGCTACTGTGTAACAGTAGTTGTACACATCCAAATCCATTTTCCTACTGTTCAAAAAACCTGTGTTCAGAAGACATGACTATTCCAACTCCATCTTCTGCTGAGAGCTAAACAGAATCATTCACTTTAGTTTACATACAGTATACCCACAACAGGAGGTTTCATGCAAAGAGATGTTTACCCTCTACAGTGCTTGGAGAAAACTCATCCCTTTTCTCCAAGGCTAAACCAAATACATGTTTCAAAGGCTAAACTAAATATATACTGCTCACTGTCTATTAATTGAGAAATAATGGTCTCAGCAAAGGGCATTTCCTAGGGATTAAGAACTGGCTGCATGAGTGGATAGCCTGAGATTTTTAATTAAAGGTGCAAGCTCCCTCTGTTCTGGCACATGACATTCCATTTAAATGAGGTTCTATTGAATTCAGAGGTTTTTCATGGCATGAAGTTCACCAGTTCTGACAGGTCCATGCCCACACCAGTTTAATGGGTGGCAACACAGTCTAGAAGGATAACTTCTGACTGTCTCATCAATGCCAAAGTATTATATTGGTGCTGTGAATGTGGTCAAAGACATCATTTGTGATACTGGGGTATTCAGATAATTATAGTTCATCTGTGGTAGTGAAGCAGATATTTCAAATGACAAAAAAAATATGACAAAGATCCTCCAGTATGACCTCATAGACCTCTAATTTTGGAAATATCTCCTTCATCTGTGGTAGTGAAGGAGATATTTCCAAAATTAGAGGTCTATGAGGTCATACTGGAGGATCTTTGTCATTCAGAGTCTACATTGAACCCCACCACAGACCATCGCCTACATAAATGTGAAGGTGGGAAGCTGGGTTTATGGAAGAAATGATAAAAAGAAAGTGTATGAAAACTAGAGATGTGTCATGCCTGAGAACAGCTAGAAGCAGTTTCCTTATGTGTTGAATGGGCCATGTCAATAGCCCTTGCATAAACATGAGATAAATTAAAATGGCTGGTGTCTATTTCCTTAAAAGATAAAGAAAATGCAACTGAGTTTTTGCTGTTCAAAATCAAAGACTTTTCCCTGTCTGAGTGGAGATTATGCTGTATGCAACCTTTGTTGCAATCAAAGAGCCCCAATGGCCAGCAGCAGAGCTACTACCAGAGGCAGGGTCTGTGTATCTCAGTCAGGCCTGGATAGGAGATCTGTTGGTCACAGCAAAGGTGGGTCTAACTCAGAGCAGGAATGCTGAAATTAGTTAGCTCCAGTTAGCCATAAAAACATCCCAACAGCTCAATCCCACACCTGTCTTTTGTTGCTGGGACATTATTTTTGTCTTTAGTTTTTCTGAAAAAATCATGCATTATCTCCCTTTAGTACTCATTAGCAAAAGAAAAGCAGGATCAGGCCCTAAATTTATGGAAATTAAATGCTGTCAAATTTGTTTAACTCCTGTAGGACTTTTTCACAACTTTATTATAGTTGCATCAGAGGCTGTTTTGTTAGGAAATAGTAACATATTTTCTGCTCCCCCACCTTATAGCACTACTGTGGAGAAACTGATCTGACAGGGAGCAAAAATACACTGTTGGAAATAAATTCGGTGTTATGCTGAAAGTCAGCCATGAAACCTTGCAGAAGATAGTGGGTGAGAAAGCTTCCTTTCCCTGGGAAAAGAACTGCCTGCTTTTTGGGACATCCTCGTTGAGACTCCAGGAGCTGCACCATAACATTCCGCACCCTACATACCATGGCACACATGCCTACAGTGCTGAACTGTGGGGGCTGAGGCATTTCTACAGGATCCAACTGCAAAGGCTGGGGACAAGGTGGCATATGATGAAATAGAGCAACTCAGAAAGTGACAGCAGAAACATCAGAGAAGCAGACATAGCAAGTAGCAAGGACATGCCAGAGCCAGCAAGGAAAACCCTTGTAGCCTGACCTTGAGCGAAACCTAAGAAAGAGATAACTTGAGTTGTGGCTCAAAAGAAGCTTGAAAGTGTGAAAAGAGAAAGCACTGACTATTGTTTTGACTCCCGCTGTGCCCAGAGTAACGGGACATTGTGTACAGTTTTTCTAAACAAACAAAAAGCTCAATTCACTCCCTCATCCATTTTTTCTCCAAACAGAAACAACCTGTAGGGACCCTGAATACTGGTCAACTACCTGGGTCAAGGAGGGTAACAAGAAGTATTTTAATAAAGGAAACTTTCTTCTCAGAACTGATTTTGCCTTTTCTTCTCTCTAGTAAAAGGTTTTAGTCCTTGTCTGTAGTGATATTGTCATTAGCATTGTCATAGCAACTGATAAACAAGGAGAAAGTGATGTGCAACAACTTTTTTTTTTAAAGACAGTCCAAATGTCTTACTAACAAGTAATTTGGTGACAGAATTTAGCAAAGCGGCTGCACAATAAATGGGTTTATCTTTAAACATAATGCTCTTTTCCATTTTAACTGAGCATAAAATCGTATCTTTAAAGGATTGGCAAAAAGCGGGGCTTTATGCCTCTTGAGTAGTTCCATGTGACATATGGTCTTTCCAAGCAATAGTTTTATCGGCTGCGCGCAGTAGCAGCAGATTTGAGCTAATGTTCCTGTGAAAACAAGTAAGGGTTTATCCAAAAACTGAAGAAGGGAGGAGAAAGGCACCTTTGCCCTGCTGTACAGAAAAAACAAATCATGTCTTACGTCAAACTTACGACATCCCTCTATAAATATAGCAGCTACTGGTAGTGACTAACTTCAGCACATGCTCTGGGTGGGTTGAAGAGGGCTCAGTGACCTGTTTGATTCCCTGCCCACCAGTGATATTCCCAGGAGTGTTTCAGCCCTGTGCTGCCCTGAAGCCTTGGATGGGGCAGGGTGGTTCTTGGGAACAGATGGGGCATTCCTGCCCAGAAGGGCTTAGCTCCAACTTTTTCTGTGTAGCCACATCTCCATTTTCCAACATAGATGCTCATCATCAGCATCAGGCACTGGCAAGCAGCACGGCTTGCTTGTTGTTAGATGCATCTCATGGGGTGCTGAAGGGCACCCTGTCTCCATGCTCCCCAACATCCTGCTTCACTCTGGGATTATGTTTGGGGATTCACTTAGCAGCTGGGCAGCGGTGCAGGGCAGGATGAACCTCATATACAAATACACATGCCCTGTGTTTGTTTTAGCTCACAACTTTGCCTAAATATTGGCCTAAAATTATTTTGAGCTTGCTGCTGCCTCAGTTGAGAACCACTGCACTAGAAATAGACTCTGTAAGTTAATTGGTGATGATGTAACAAGTGGAGGAAGAAGGCAAAAATTAATGGATTGCAAAACATTTCTGCATCTGAAGAATTCTGCTATAGTAGCTGGACACATGCACACAGGATGTAAATAAGTAAAGATATGCTCATATGGTTATATTCATGCATACATACACATATTTATACTTGCATTTATATATGTATATTCAGAATGACCTTAAATAACAGGTAACATGGTGGGGAAAATTGAAATGTAAAATAAAAAAAAAAAAATCCCGTAGCTCAAAAACTTACCAGAAGGCATGTTTTCAGAAAAGCTTTCAATGTGCTTGAATAGCCTTCTGATGCTTTTGTAGTAATGAGTGATTTTTTTCTCATTCTTACAACAATGCAATAATTTTTAGGTTGAGTTCCTCAAGGCCTTCTCATCATCAAGAATGATTTCCCTGCACTCTGAAGTCTTTCACGAGCACTTCTCTCTCCCCTGCTGTCTGTGCCACTCTCTTATCCCCAATCATGTGTCAATTTTACTTCTATCTGAAGTTCGGTGAGATATTTTTCTGGTGGTTAGCTGAGATCTCTTTGTAGCAGCCACACAAAATTTTTCAGAACTGACATGAGGTGTCACAATTGTGGCAGTGTTGCATCTGCCCTGGAGGACATGGAAAAAGATTGGTTTAGGGGAACATCTGAATCAGGACTGAGGCTCTAAGTCCAGTCTGTGGATTGTCTCAAGTCCTAAAAACTATAGGGGAAACAGATATATTTTTTATTCGAGACCTACCACTGCACTTAGAAATTGCATCTGCCTGTAGTAAAACACCACAGATCAGGAAATTACTCTTTTGCATTATATATAGTTACAGGAGGAGCAAGCAGAGGCACAAAAGAAATATCCACCATTAGTTATTGCCAGAGATGGATGGCATTACAAAATAGAAGAAAAATGGGGCCCCTGAAAGTGGCTTTCCATGTTTGAGTTTCTCCTGGGACTGTGGCACCATGCAGAGCTGCTAACCCTGGGATAGGAGTACCAGACCTTATATATGGCATGTTTACAAAGGACACAGTGGTACACACTGCAGACAAACTACTCTGCAACAAAGAAAGGCTTTGTGCTGACTCAACAGAAGTAGGTAACAAATGCAGCTTTCAAAATGACTCTTTCTCAATAAAGGGTAATCGGTTCTTCCCTTTTCTCATTGTGTAAGATACTCTATAGACTTTATTCATTAGAGACCACTCTGCAAAGTTGAAGTAAGAAATGGGAAAAATAAGGATGGCAATAGAGTTGTAAATTCAGCTTACATGTCAAGGAAATTACAATAGACTGATACACTTTCTGTAAAAAACACTGACTCAAATAAGTCATTGCCATTCCTCAAATAAAGGCAACAGACATTCAGTATGCCAATACCTTCAAGGTATAGACAAAGATGGGGGTGCCACAGAATCACAGAATGGCTGAAGTGGGAATCATCTGGAGATCATCTACTCCAACTCCCCTTCTCAAAGCAGTGTAAACTAGAACTCAGTCCTCTGGGTTGTGTCCACTGAAGCTTTCAATGTCTCCAAGAAGGCAAACTCCACATCCTCGCTGGGCAATTTATTCAACTGTTCAATTAACCTTATAGTAAAAAAGTGACTGGCCTCCAGCTGGACATGCCAGCCACATCACAAGCCTTTAAGCCTGGTAGTTCTGCTAGTTCACAGTCCACCTGTAAATTGACAGTCCACTGTCCGTTTATTTACTGCGTAGTTCATCAGTTTGCTGAATGTTATGCAAGTGGTGTTAGGGGAGACAATGCTGAAGGTCCTGCCAAACCTGAGAGAAATGAAGTCCATTGTTCTCCCCTAATACGCCAGGCCTGTCACCTCATCATTGAAGTTTATCAGTTTGGCCAAGCATGTAATAACTGCAGTGTAGACATTGCTGGCTTGCTATGACACAGCTGAATAACTTCTAAGGAATCATTTATTTAATGATGTCTGACTTCCTGATCACAAAATGTTCCTGAGCAGGCTATGCAGAGGTTCCCCGTGTCATTTTGTGTGTCCCCCCAGTGTATTACTGTCATGGTTTGAGCCTGGTGCAATGCCAGTGCCCCCATGAGAATACCTCTTCCCTGGTATTTACTGTGAGATGTGATCAGAGACAGAGCAGAGTAGGCTCCAACTTAAGAATGAAAGAAAAAAAAACTTTATTAACCTAAAACTACAAGAGAAACACACAGAACTACAAGAGAAACACACAGAACACAGGATGAAAACCTTCCAAAACTACAAGAGAAACACACAGAACACAGGATGAAAACCTTCCAAATTTCCTCCTCCTCCCCCCCCACCAAATTTCCAATTCAGTTACCACCCCTTAGATCACCCAATCTCAGTCCATCACCACCCTTTAGATAATCAATTCTCAATTCCTCGAGAAGAGAGGAGTCCCTCTTGCATCACAGACTTCCCCAGGAAACAGTCGAAACTTCTTGTGTTTCCGTGTCACATGTGGCACTGCCCAGAGAACATTTGCCATCATGACCTCTTCCTTCCATGTCCAGTGCTCTCACCACTGCACATGGACCAGAGCTGCTTCTAGGGTTTTTCCCTTTAAGGATGCTTTGTCCAGTTTCAAAAAGAGCACAGTCTCTCTCCATTGGGACACCTGTCCCCCCCCAAATTTCACCCCCTGGGGCTGAGGGGTCTCTTGAACAGAGATCATCTTCCTCTTCTTCTTCTTCGAAGACGGAGGGCATCACCACCACCCTCCTCACCCGTCGTCTCTGTTCACACACCTTCACATCACCGCACTCTCCTGGCTCTGAGCCATTGCCTCCCCCTTGAATGCAGTCTCTGTGTCACAGGAACGCAAGGGTTCTGCCATGGCTATACAAGAAAAGTCCAGCCAAAGGCCACTCCATCATCTCCTCCCACCTAGGATTCTTCTGAGCCTCTCTCAATGCCTTTCACTAACTCCAGGAAGATCAGCATTTGGCAGGTTTCCATCATCCACAGGAAGGGTTAAAAGTCCCAGGCTCTGCCTGTCCAGAACTCCCACGGCTGGCTGCCCTGCCGGGCACCCCCCCCCCCCGCCCTTCTCCTTCACGCCGGACGCGCTATCACAGGCACAGGTTCTCTCCCTCTCTCTCCCTTGGGGGGGGGTGGGGGGGAATGGTGGGGGATGGGGGATGGCTGCCCGAAGCCTTGCAGTGCTCCTCCACCCTTCGAATCTCGCTTCTGTCCTAGGCCTGGCTTACCTCCGGCCACATGGCCTCCCCTCCCCCACCTGCCCAGCTTGGAGCTGGGCAGGGGGGACATTTGTTCTCTTCCAGGACCGGAACCAAAGAGAATTTCCCCGGGAGTTCACAGCTTTTAACCCCCGTGTTCTCAGAGGCATATCCATGCCCTCAGTGGACAAACCAGGTGCCAATATTAAAATCTGAACACCCATTGGTCTGACCACACCATCCTAAAAAAACTCATTTCCTCTCAAACCACGACAATTACACGTCCTGAGACTGGTGTCACTTTGGTTTGCATGTCATTCACCTGGTTTATTATAATCTAATGTTTTAAACTTAGCCAATCTGACTCGTCGTTTATTCATGTAACTTGCTTTGGTTCCCTCATTAATTCTTAGAATGAAGTTTCAAGTACATCTTGAAAGTCAAAATTGGCTTTCAGCAAGTATTGATATGCTGTGAAAAATCATTGTATTTCATGTGCGTCACTACTTTTTTTTACAGAAAAATTTGGGGAAACTTAGACATGGACTGAAGACATTAAGTTAAAGTGAGAGCTAACGACATCCAAAAAATACTGGCATTTTAATGGAGGACAATTAAGAAAAATACTTGTTTTTCTGTTCTTACAGTCAAATTTTCAAGATATTGTTTAAATCCTGGGGACACTCTGATAGCCTTTCATGTTTATTCCATTAATGGATTCTTAGCTCCTGGGTTCCTGGTTGGAAGAAGACCCTGGAAACAAAAAATAACTAGTGGACCCCACTCTCATGAGCTGCCCTGCCTTGTTCCTGTCTAGTGGGCTTTGCTAGAGTGGGCAGAAAAGCTGGACTTAAAGACAGGATTAAAGCTACTGCTGTTCTTGCTTTCCCAACCTTTTCTTGAAATGAATATCAAATTCTTTAGGCTGTATTAGACAGGGAGGAGTAGAACACATCTTCTGCATCTCCTTTAATTCTTGATATCTTCGCGGCAGCTGTCAGCTTTAGTTTGTTCATTGATCATTCAGTTGAGCAAGAGCAAGAAGATGAAGGACCATTCACCCCTTGATGCTGTTAACAAGCCTGTCAGGCTTTGACAACTTAAATGAGAGACATTTCATAAAATTATGAGTGAAATTGTAAATGTCTCGTTGAGGCATACCACAAAATCCATTGCTGTCAAATGAGCACTTGCAGTAAGTTGGGTTTTTTCCCTGACTCAGCACTCTGCTCACGTCAGACCCATCAGGATTTTGGAAACATCTCCTTTTTATAGGGGGCATGCTCAGAAACATTAACACAAGCATTAACACTCAATTTACCTGCTGACATTACTGTTGCACATCAGTACTGTCATTTATGTACATGCAGCAGAAGGGCAGGATAGTTTAAAAAAGAATCTTTAAAATGGACTAAGCTTCTCTGTTCCCTTATCAAATACTTCTACCTGATTTAAACTGACAGTTTTTCACAACCAATTCAATGTACTTTTTCTCCCTTGCCATTGCCTGAGTGGCCCACATGGTTTTAAAGTGATGCTTTAGTCCCACAAGAAGAAATATGTGTGGTTTTTAATGACTTTTTATTGAAACTGTGTCCTAACTGTACCCGTATTGCAAAGGGTATCTATCTGGCCCTTGGCCCAAGCAAAAGCCCTGAGAAGTGGCTGAAGCCATCAGGGCATTTAATAATAGCTGTGGCCCAGATCTGTGGCACAATAGCTGCACAAGTCCTAAAATCTTCCATGCTTGAGGAAGCCCATCACCCAAAGGGCCAGAAGTTTTTCTGTCTGCCTTTCACTGGACGCACATGCTCTAGCAGCCTCTATGACAGGATTTATTCCCAAATTTTGCTCTTCAAGGTACAGCAAAGTGAGGGAGTTTCTTTCCCTACAGGTTTCAGCTAAGGCGAGCATAAGCAGCTTTTGCTCAGTTGACTGCAAACCCCATTTGAACAGAAAATTTTGTTTCACAAAGTCCAATGTGTGTGGTACCAGAAGAATCAATTAAATTACATGAATAACAGTTATTGTAAGCTTGCTTCAAACAGAATAGGGTATCTGTTTTTGAGTATTAGCCAAAACCAGAAGCAACCATGCAATTTATAGCTAACTAGATAATCCATCAGCACTTAGTCTCCAGCTTGGAAAAATATTTTGAGTACCAGCTTAACTTGAAGTATATGGATATATACATTGATTTCAGTAGGGCAAACACATATGCCTAAATCTATGTGTGACTGCAGCTATGTAAGATTAAATGCATCACTGAAAGCGAGTCATTAAAAAAACCCCCTAAATTTTAGCTGAATGAATTTGTTCAGGAATAGATAAAAGACCAACTCCACCCCGGCTCTGTTTCTTTTTTGGCGTAGTATAACATAAGCAAGATCCTATTACTCTACAATATTGATGGTACACCTTCATGCATAGGAGAGAACACTTTCCCAGCATATTATAAAATTTAAAATTGATCTTTTGCACTGCTAGGTGGTTTGGGTTTTTAACTCAGTTTTACTCCCCAGAATCTTCTAGAAACAATAACACTGATCCTGTGTGTTCACACTATATGAAGAAGGGAACTTACACAATTGCCAAATTTCTTTGTTTTTCTCTGCTTCCCTTCATTCACTGTACTTTTTTCTATGCTCAAAAGTGAATATACTTTCTGTCAGACTTCCAGCATATTTTCCTGTCACACATTCTCCTGCTTTGAGCTCTTTTGTTCTAATACTCTTGACATTTAAGCTGGGCACTTTAAAGGTTCTTTCTCTTTACTTTATTCTATGATTTATTGATTACTTCCAGCTTCTGTTTCCCTAAGCCTATCTCCTTTCAAGTTCTCTCACCCTTCTGACTTGTTATTTCATCCCTTGGTACAAATAATGCTTCACAGTCCCAGTTTTAAAGCCACAACCATGGTACAATTTTTTCTCCCATTGGCTTGGCACAGCAGCATTTTTTTTTACACAGGGAGGCCCAAAGACATTGTAAATGATTACAGAGGTCATTGTTACTGATAAATGTGTCACGGCCACACATTTACAAAGGGCCTGCTGAGCTGCACTGTCTTCCGCAAGTGGTTCCTGTAGAAGTTATAGGCACTACTCACAGATCAAGGGACTAATCCGTGTGGCAAAGTGACATTCTGCACCATGGCAAAAGCTGGCATTTTATGGGGAGAAGCTCCTTCCCAAAGCCTGGGCAGTGCTGGCTGTGCTAGTCTGACTGAAGACCAGAACAGCAGGAGATGCTGGATGAGGGAGCTTGCCAGCAGTTAAGGATTATTGCACCTACATATTGTGGTGCAAGTTCTGTGCTAATTGCTACCTGGTGGGAGCCATGCAGTCGGTGACAGAGCGTGGCTGTGTGTGTGCTCCCATCCGCATTTCTGCAAGGCACGGTTTTGTTCTGGTGTTGCTCCTATAAAAGGAGGCTTCCATTCACCAGAAAGACCAGTTTTAGCATAAGAAATACAGCAGGAGCTGTATTAGGTGTGAGTCTCAGTGTGAGTCTTGGACTGAAGTTACCTAATTGGCTCCATCCCCATTCCCTGCCATGATGTTGGCACAATATTTGGGTCTGTCTTGGCATCTTCCAGTGACTCAAGCTATACAAATAGTTTTGGAATCATCAGATAGGAGAGCCTAGAATGAAGCAAGGCATTACTACCTCTGCAAGGCTTTGAACAGCCTTCCTCCTCTGTTTCCTGCTCTGTTATGGCAAAAGACTGGAAAGGACCCTTGTCTTTCTCACGTCTGTGTTCCCATCTCGGACTGTGACACACTGAGCCCTTTAATTTCCCCTCAGTGTCCAAAGTAGTGCAGTGATTTGCTGCTGTACATACGCAATAGGAAAGTCCAGTAATTCACCTGGATCCAACTAGGAATTTGTATATTAGGCATTAGGGGGTAGATTGCCCAAGGAGACAGCCGGATTTTGTGCATTAGAGTGCTGTGTTCAGAGGGGCACTTTTACCCACTTCCAACTCAGATGATACAAAGCGAAGCAGATTGTAACCAACACTCACATATAAAGTGAACTCTAGTCAGTTAGCTGGTGATTTTTCTGACATACAGGATTCTGTGCAAATGAAGAGATATCAAAGATGCAGAAATTGATTGAACTCAGCTGAACATGTACCTCCTGCTTGGGTTCTAAAGTAAATAAAGACCTTTTACAAGAAAAAAAAAAGGAGCATTGTTTTTTACATTTTACTGTTTCAATAGAGATGAAAAATTAAATTGCCAATAAAATTTCATGAGAAAGGAAATTCTTGTTAGAAATTTTATCTCAGAGTATTGATTTTGCTACTGTGAAGAAAATTTCCCTCTAAAAGTTAATAAATAAAAGCAAACTGGGATAGACTTTTAATTGCTTTTATTTAAAAATCTCCTAACATATGCAGTATTAGTCAGATTATGTTTTAAAAGAAAACTTGCTGGTTTTCCTACATTTAAATGAAAGTTAGAAAATTTTAAATGGTGCAAAGTTGGTCTTAGGTAAGTGAACACAGCTCCTTATTAATCTGTGAATATAGATGTCTGAATCCTTGGCCTCTTGTTTGTCTGTCAGAATGCACATACCAGCAGGATGTTACTCTGGTTCATTTTACATACAGCACACCAAAGGGGTGTGTTTTCCTGCAAGGTTAAACTTTGTTTTACTTTATGCTAAAATTTCATACCAAATGATACAGCCAAGACTGAGAGATTAATAAATTGTAATAACAGTGTTTTTATTAACACTGGAAAATTGGAAGTTGTGTTTCCGGTAAGAAAATGGATTTTACCGAAACCAACTATTAGTACGAAATACTTACATTGTGGTTTTGTACATTTGTATGTATGCAACCACATAAGCACATGTATATTATACACATGTACTTGCCTTTCCTTTAGGCAACCACACAGTGACATTTTCCAAGGAATAAGAAGCTGAATGAGCAACTAAGACAAAGCTGTGTTTTTGGTTTCTTTTTTTCTTTTTCAGCAGTGGAAATAATTTTAATCAGCTATGTGGCTAGAAATTTTTGGAGAGGGCCTTCAGCAAGTTCCCATTAATTTTCTCATTTAAGAATCTCCACAAAAGAAAAATAGTCAAGATATTTCAAGATAACATATTTTTCTTGTAAAGGAGGAATTTTAGATTTTTTTATAGAAGCTGTGGTTTGTTTCTTCTGGGTTGCCGAGAGAATTGCCTCAAAACAACCAGAGCTATGTTCCCCTTCCTTAGGGCTTTAATATGGTCCATGGGACTCAAGTGCTCTGCCAGCTCCAGAGGAACAGGACAAGAGAGGGATTATAGGTTGGAACTCCGTGTATTAGAGTAGTGCTCTTACATGGGTTTTAATGATGTTATCCTCAGATGAATTGGAATGAGGCAAGCTCAGGAGCTGACAAGCACATATAAATCTCCAAATGAATGACCTGGTAGTTGGTGTGTCTCCTTATTTCCTATTTAATTTTGTTTTGGGAGTGGCTACTGTCTTGTGCTGTTGTGGGTTGTTTTCTAATCTCACAGATGTCTGCCAGCTGCTGGATACTCAGAAGACAGTCACTTGGGCTCTTTCCCGTAAGCCAGGTCCCTGAGTAAGTTCTCACACACAGAAAAGAAATGCAGGGCAACAAAGAGATATCAGTGAAAAGGTTCTTTTAGAGTAAAAATTTGGTGGAGATTAAAATAGGGCAAAAGTTCAAATGAGAACAAACCACTGCCAAGCAAGCAAGAATCTTGGCAAAAAAGAAGGAAAAGAAACATTGGTTTAAAAGGCAAGTAACCATGGCAAGGCAACAGCTCAATGCTAGAATCTGGTTAAGAACTAATATCACACAGAGCTGTGATTGTTTATTCAAGGCTAACCCATGGGAGAACAGTTGTCTCCAATGAGTGTTCTCACAGCTTGGATCCAAAATTATAACTGCATTTTTTTAAGCATCCAGCACTTCAGCACTACCCATTTACTCTTAGACAAAAGAAAAAGAAAGTACGAAGTTTTTTTCTTCGTGTCCCTTGTGTGTTTAAGGCAGAGCTTTACATATGGAAAGGCATTTCATGTCAGCTGTTGAACCAGTAACATGCTATTCTGCAGCAGTTGCCAATGGAAACTGTTGATACATTTTCAGTGCCTCCCCCAAGTTTCAGAAGAAACTGGAAGCAGTGTATGGTTAAGAGATGTTTTGGTTTGTGTGGGTTTTCGGAGGGTGAGAGAAGAGGTCTTGCACTCCCAAGCTGCATTGCTGCAGTTGTGACACAAAACAGCTAATGGAGTGTGGGAGCTAACAGCTGTGGAATTAAGTTTAGGCATGAAATAAAAATAATGGCAGCTTTGATACAAGTAATAATTTACTAAAGATGTTTTGTGGCTATCAGCAAACTCACAACATATGCACACATCCATACACCTGCTTAAGTTGTGCACCTGTTGTCCTACAAATAAATCAAAAGGGGAAAATGGAAGCTTCCAATGTTCTGCTATAAATAAAGGATGATTAATACCATTATAGTGACAAACAGGTATTGGCAGCACACAGAAAGAATGGAAGATTGTCGTCTAATTTGTGCTTTTGTTTCAACATCTAGATGAGCTTGGAACACATATACAGTGCTAGAGGGCACAGCTGCAGCCCAGCAGATGAGAAAGCGAGAGCGGGTCAAATTCATCTCTCACTGTAAGTCAAAAGTAGCTCAACCAAAGCATGAATTATCATGGAAATGAACACCATCTGATTTTTCTACAATCTGGAGGATTTTGTCACTTACAGAAATGTATTGCTCAGAGCTTCTCGGCCTGAGCTATGACACAGTGGTTTGCTCTGGGTCTGCAGGTCTTGGCACTTTTGGGAACCTGACTGCAGCTATTCTTCAGAGATCTATGGGTCTGTGTGGAAGGTCTCTTTTTGGAATTAGTATGCACATCCTTAAAAAGATCTCTCAGGCTAAGACCTATATGCATACATTTGCACTTTGTGGGATCCTTTAGACATCTGCAGACGGCAGCTTTGAATATTGCTGGAATCTTTGGTCTCTCCAAGTCAACAGGGCACATGGAAATTGCTGTGTAGACAACTTCAAAGCTCCCGTTTGCCCACAGACTAATTAAAATTTAGGCAATAGAAGCACAATTTCTTTGAACTTTTCTACTTCAGAGCTGGCTACACTGGCTGTTAAGGTGATTAAAAACCATTTTTTTTTAAAGGAGAGGGTTGGATTTTAGAGGGTAAAGCTAAATTCTTTCCCTTGCCTCTGTCCTGTGCTTCTCCTCCACCTCCCCACCCCATGCTCTTGGATGCATGGCATTCCCCTCCACCGAGGCAGCTATTCCACTGCCTGTGGAATTCCCTCTCCTGGATTCAGACTCTTAGATAGGCTGAGAATGGGCAAATCACTCTATAGGAGTGCCATTTCTTTGAGTTCTGAGGAAAGGAATCTATTCTAAGATACAATTTATTTTGGTGTGTTAATGGCATCTGAAGTGTGTTTTGCCCATTCTTGAGTAAATGTAGCATATATTAAGGACAGAGAGACAAGGAATTCTGTGTTTCATATGGCTGCATTTTCTCTGTGCCTTCACAGTTCCGAGGAGCATTTCCCAAAACTCACAGCTGCCATTGTATCAAGCCAAAGTGCTATAGCACTTAAGAGAGAAATGCACAGTCTTCTATTTAATTTTTTTCTTTACCTGTCATCTAAAGTGAAATCACTCAGAGTAGGAGCCCCTCCTCAGTCTTTCTGTATGGAAAAGTCATAACGCTGTCGGTTTGTGGTGTTCCACATCCCACCTGCACTGTGCTAATCTCCTAATGTCAGATTCTGTACTACTGGCACATTAATGGAGCTGCACAGGAAGAACAGAAACAGCACCTTGGTTTAAGAGCTCAGCGGTCTGCAGGAGCACAGAGGCTTTACGTTTATTTTTATTATTATGTATACTTTGCTTGGAGCAGAACAGGAATGCCCAAATTTGATGCCAGGCCCTTGTGCAGGGCAAAATCTGATTTCAGATTCTTTTTGCATCTATGATGAAGATCTCTGTTGTGTCTTTCATATTCCTAGCCTGATCCAAGGGATGCTGGGTCCCTCTCTGCACAGATACATCACTGCTATAAACAGGCGCTTGCATGGAAATCAAGAGGCAACCCAAAGCATATGTGAAAGCGAACTCAGCCCACTTTTAGTGCATAACTTAAGTCTGCTAAACAGGACTTTTGTGTTATTGTTTTTTCCTTGGTTGACAGTGAGAGTCTTAGGACTCTGCAGTATGGAGTGAGGACACATTTTCATTCTTCCTTGATGATTTTTTCCTTCTTCACCACAATCCAAATGACTCACTTTATGTGAGCAAATATTGCCTTAGTTTGAATTAATTTATTTTTGTTGCAATCACCTTTGAATGTTACTATAGTAATATCTCTGGTTTCTCCTGTCAAGGAACTGTCATAGACAATTTCATAAACCTTTTAGGCAGCTACAGTGCAAAGAAAACGATGCATATATTTTACTATTATGATTGCCTGTAAATAATAAGGATATTTTAAATGCACATAATTGCATCGTAAGGAAAGAATAGAAAGATGCCAGAATAAAACAGGTTAAAAATAAGAAAATATTGAAATTAAGGTTAATATTATCTCCCTTGCTTAACCTTTGCCAAAACTCTACCTTATCCCATTCATGCCTTTTTCTCTGGGCATGAACTGCTCTAGTAATTGTAACTGCAAAAGAAATTTCCCTTGATTTGTGCTCCATTGACAGTAGCGCACTATCCTTCATCCTTTATCCAGCAACACACATAGGTTGTGTTGCTGGCTGGAGCATGCCAAGTCACCTGATAGCAAGACTGCATAATTTAGTCTCTAGGCATGAGAAGATGAAGCATCCTCATTGGAAGGTTCTGAAAGTGGGATTCTTCAGATACTTCAGTTGCTAAGCTTCAAAAAGTCTTCTCCAGACACAGGCATATGGTGATTTTCATTTTATATATGTATATATATGTGTACAGTTTGCCACATTTGAGAAAAATGTCCACTAAAATGGCAAACAAGCATATGCACAGTAAGATCCTGAAAGCAGATACTCAGTTTCAAGCAGCACAATGTTAGGGCATCTGAATGAAGGCTGTATGCTTTTTGGTTTTCCAAACAAAAAACTTTCCTTGATTTCAATTTCAACTTCATCGAAAACCCAAAAAACTGAAATATTTTGATTGAGTTTCTCCCAAATCCTTTGCTCTGGATGGACAAAAGGGAAAGAAAAATATTCAGTTCAACGATTTAACAATTAAATGTTTTAACAACTTAACCTGGCAAAGTTCAGAGAACATAAGAGCAGAGTATTGAAATGGGAAGATATTCAGGGGAGAAACGTGGACCTGTGTGTCCACTAATGTTTACGTACATCTGTTTCCTCTCACTCACAACATTCCATCCTGAACAGTTTGCCTGGCCCTCCCGTGTGTGTGGCTGGGTGCATCATCTTACATTGCTTATCCAAGTGTGGCTTTTCCTGAAATGGAAGAGTTGGCTTAAAGCACCTGAGAAGGGGTTGATTTGTGAGCTCTTCTCCATAGATTGACATGTGTGCAGTGGGCAGACACAGACACAAATAGACAATTCAACATTCCTGCAGTGTCTGGCAGGAATTCCTCTTTCTTCTCATCTCTGCCTGCCTTGAGCCTCCTGCTGCCAGTTCTCCTCATTGTAAGAATGGATCTGCCAATACTCAAGGAGTCAGAGGGTGCAGGAGAAGCTGCTGGCTGCTGCTGTACGAGCAAAAACAGGTAAGTATCTGAGTTTGTGTTTAAGCAACAGGATCAGACAAAGAAAAATAAGTGAGCCCAGGTTTTCTCTGAGTCTGAGATGAACTAGAGAACCACACGCTCTCCTGGAAGAGTGGAGCCTAAGCAGAGCCTCAGTAGGCATAATGAAGTCCAGTCCTGCCCCGGGAAAGCAACCGTTTTTTCAGTGAGGATTTGTCCACTGAAACAATTTATTGTCTCTTTAAAAGAGGTTGAAAACACAGACCAGTTAGGAGAAGACACAGTATTCCCCATGTTGAGTGAGGTTACCATGGCAGAGTCCCACTGCTAGAGTCACAATTTTCTGCTGCTGTACCATATGCTTCCCAGAGAGACCTGTTATTTAAATTTCCTTATATATCTCCCAGAAAAGGGTGCTGTTAGGTAACAAAAATCTTTCAATTTCTTTATGGCTAGATCAGTGGTAGACCAAAGACAAGGATTATCACATGGATGGATGTTTTCTTCAGGGTCATGAGTCAGCCTACACAGATTAATTTTATATTTTAGACTTCTTGTGGTTCCATTTTATCAGTCAGTGTAAGCAGGCAGGAGGCTCTTGCTTCAACAGTGAAGAGTGAAGCATTTGAATGATGAAATGGCATTAGGAACTTGACATGGCTGTGGAATAAGATCTTTTAAAAAGTATGTGCCTGTAGCTTATGCAAACCAACAAACGTCCATAGTTGGCTTGGGGCAAAGGGTGAGGGAAGGGCTGGTACGGAAACGCTGCTGCAGGACAACTGGCCACGGGAGTTTACAAGTACTACCTGGAGTCTATAAAGTAGAGCAAGGATAAAGCATTCACAGTATATGACAGGATATTTCAAAAAAGGAAAAGAAATGAGAGGAGGCAATAGTGAAGAAGAGAAGTTGGAAGAAAAGAGAACCATTGGAGAAGGGAGAACGGCAGGCAGCAGAAGCATGGAGTTTAGTAAAAAATATAGAGACTCTCAAGTACAGGAAGGAAATATTTTAACACTGTAGGAAGATAAATTTGTGGCAAATTCTGTTCATTTCCTTGGCCAAAAGTAAGCCCTCATGCTTAACAGGACAAGCAAAGCTCTCTCTGGTATCATCTCTTATGCCAGCTCACTGAACTTTCTCCTTCAGATGCAACCATTATTTATTTGTGTCGGCATGCTGCCCTCCCTGTGGTGCAGGAGGAGAGGGATTGGAAGCATTTTGCCAAAGCCACTTTCAATGGGACAAAATTCCAACACTTAGGGCCAAGAGTCCAATCTGAAGCACTTTTTACGCTTGAACAGTTTAACCTCAACTTTCTTCTTTAACAAAAATGTGTTTGCAAAGAGGAATCCTTTGTTCAGTATTTCACTTACCAGCTCTGAACTGAGGCCATATTCAAGCTATCTGCTGGGATGTATTTGCAGAGGTTTCATCACTAGCAAACTGTCCTTGGTAGGTTTACAACGTAAAATAAAGACTTATTATTTCCCATCTGTTTTGCCTTTTAGCATTTGTCCATCATACACTGACACTTCAAGCTGGCTTGCTGTGATTAGCTTAGTATGGCAGAGAGATTGCTCACATTATCAGTAAGAGCTTGTGCTCACAGTCCTGGTCTGAAGCTGAAAGTCAAATCCATGTGCAACCCTTGAACTGTTGCAACAGCCTGATGGCCACTGGAAAATTCTTTCCTTTTTTCTTTCTTTTTCTATTAGAAGATTTTTGGTGAACAAGGTCTAGGAACAAGAATGAGGTGTGGGAGGTGAGGAAGCAGCTGTAGCAGGGGGAGGAGCAGAAGAGGCGAGTTATTTCAAATAGAAATGTGCTGTGCATATGTCATGGCTCACCAGGACGTGAATCTGCAGTGGAAATTAGAGGGCAAAGAGAAAAGCTGGAATAGGTTTTTCATTTGGAATCACACTGACTTTTCTTATAAGGTCTTTGTGGTCTTGGCTTCCCACATTGATGGGACTGGTCAAGGCATTTTTAATTAAGTAATGGTTCCACCAGAAGGTGCTTAGCAATGAGAGGGCTGGCTGGGTTATGTGAGCAGTGGTCAGTCAGTCAGGCCACCAGCTGAAATGTGCTCAGCCTTGTACAGTAGCAGTTCTGATCGGATGTTGCTTGCTGTGATGACTGTCAGTTGGGAGACCTTGGCTCAGTTTTCCTTGGCCACAGATCCTTATCATAGAAAGGAAGGAAGGAAGGACAAGCTCTCATTTAAGAATTTCTATAGAAGTTTCTGCAGAGACCATGAAAGCACAGACATGAAGGAGAAAATCATTCAAAGTGGACAATGTGCCATTCAGAAGAAGGCAAGCCCATCACAAACCTGTCACAGATAGGAGAGAACTTCCTGTGCAGGATCATTGGGCACCTTTTGGTGAAGAAGTAGAAAATGCCTGACTTTAATTTTGTATTACTGCCTGACCACCACAGGAGTTCTTTTGAGCTGTAAGAAAGCATGATAACAAAGCTCGATGATCATATCACTTTAATTTATGCAACCAGCAAGGATGTAGAATTATGAGGCAAATATGTAGAAAACCCCCACCCACTGCCCTCAGGGAAAGTTGCACGTAGAGAGCTATAGCAAAATGAGTTTTCCAGATGGATAACAGCTCACCTTTATAAGAAAAAGATAATATTTAGGTGGCTGCTTCCTCCCTTCTCCTCCCCCATCACTAAATACTGCTTGTATTTAGCATAAAGCTTTGGTAATCAGGGGGTAGTCTTGGTTCCACAGATTAATATTCCCATTCAGTTGATAGATCCAGAATCAAGCCCTGAATTTCTTTGGGTCCAGGTAATTTAAGGATTTTTAATTTAGTAGCTTCTACTGCATTAACAATTGATGACTTTTTTCCACTGCACTAAATGGAAGGTTCTGTTGCAAAATTACCTGCTACTTTTTGAGCATGGAAAACCTGATGGTTTCTTAAGTTGTATTAAGGAGCTACAGACCTTTGAAATGTAAGTTACCAGAAAATGAATTAACACATAAGGCACATTCCATGTGAAAAACAAGGGAAGCGTTATGAGATGGATAAGAAACTAATTTTCTTGGACTGTGGTGCCTCAATGGGAAATCAAGGCCACTGCAGGCACTCTTATAGATCAGATAGGGCTGCCTCTACCCTAATTTTGAGCCACAAGTGCCAGCTAAAGGCTATACGACCATCTGTGGCTGCTTGTTTGCAGGAACAGGGCTGCATGTTAAGTTGTCACGTTAGTGCTTCTCACCAGACACCCAGACCATACCTAGGTATGTTACTCTGTGCCTCAGTTCCCTGTTGCAACAGGGCATCAGAGGCTTCATTTACTCACCTTTCATAACATCTCTAAGATCACAGAATCACAGAGAGGTGGAGATTGGCAAGGACCTCTGGAGATCATCTTGCTCAAAGAGGGCCACAGCTCAGATGCTCAGATGCTGGACACTATACAGTAAGCTGAGTTGGCTCTAGCTAATCACTATTTTCAAATAGGAGATAATTTCAGATTTGAAGCTTATTGTTCTTGAAATGCAGATGAACACATGCCATTCCCTCCCCCTCCCACCTCCTCTCAGACCCAAAACTGGTATCAAAACTGGCAACTGCCTTTACATCTTTCTTTCGTTCTTCATTCATGAACAGCACAGCTAACAGTGAGAGAGAAAAGATGTGAAGACAATGAATATCACATTTCATCAGATGAACCCTCTCTACCTTCACATTTTAAAGTACTCTGAACCAGCTTCATTAGAATCCTTGAGCCCAGAGACTAAAAGGTAACTCACTCCCCACTCACTCTATCTCCATCCACTGAGGAGAGGCACTGCAGATGATAAGGGTGCAGGGTCCCCAGGAGGGGCCCCCCAAGCTCTGTCCCATCCCAAATGGTGCCCACCTGCCATGGCAGTCAGTTCTTCTGGGCCATGCTCAGCTCCATCCAACTGGGGAGGGAGCTGGCATTGCAGCAGCTTGAGCAGAAGTGCTCATGCTTCTCATGGCACCATGCAGGACACCCAAATGCCACAATCCCTGCTTTCCAGGGAAGCTCAGTGAGGTGAGGAACCACATCACCTCCTGAGGAAACCTATGTCAGGCTCTGGCAGACTCTCTTGGGCAGTGAGCTGCAAGGTGGAGGCCGAGCTGATGGGACCATTCTGGTCCTGTGCCTTGTCCTCATGCTGGCAGCAGGAGTGCCTTGGCCATGTTGGCTTCTGCACAGAGTCACAGAGCATCTCAGATCGATGGCATCCTAAACCATTTGAGGCTGGCTCTCTCCCTCTCACACAGTAACTAGATTGATAGATTGAGATTTAATTAAAAATGATCAGCTACTGCAAGGACAGGCTTTTTCTTTTTTTTTTTTTTCTTTCCCCAGGCACTTGGTTTGCATGTTTACTGTGCTAAAAACAGTTACGAGCAATCTGGATAGCCCTCTGTTAGCTGTGATGAAAACATTCTCCTGTATATCTGACAGTGCCTGCCACTGAAGAGGCCCAAGAAATACTTCAGCTGAATGGGGAGTGATCCTAGCTTTCTACAAACAACACACTGAAGACCTGATGCTGCCTTTCACCTGGGGCCAGTGCTGTGGCATCATCCCTGGTGGGGATTTGGGCTTGTTCATGGTTCTGACATCCAGAACACAGGTACTGATGCTTGTGGGCTGCAGTGGGATACACCCTGTGCTCATCTTCCCTCCTCTATGCCACGTTACTCACAGAACTGTGGTGGACCTGAATGTGGGTGGCAAGGAGCTTGCTGTCAGGGCCTGATGCTCTTGGATGCCACTGACACATTCAGCAGGGTAAATAACAAAATTCTTTAAAATCCCTGGCCTCTGGTGAGCTCAGGCACCAAAAAAAAAAAAAAGCTTACGTCTAAAATCTTTGCAGAAATATGAGCCTGACAGAAGACTGGGATAGGACACTGTAGCAGCTCAGACTTCTCAAGCCAGATGTACCCTCTGCCTTGGAAACACCTGACCATTGCATCCCCTCATAGGACGTAGCTGAGGACCACTGCCCATTCAGCAGCAATGTGGTGCTGTGGCCATGGCCATGGCCAGCTCTCCTTCATCTCACTTCAGTCTACCTTGTGGCATCTTTTTCCAGAAAGAGTTATACAAGCCCTTTCCCTGGCTGCAAAGCTGTTTCCTGCTCCTGCATGCCACTGTTCATTCCCAAGGTCATCCTGCAGTTCACTGCCCTTCCTGTTGCACCAGTGTGGGGCCATCTGTATGCTGGGGCAGTGTTAAGAAATCCTCAGTACGGAGTTGCACTGAGCTCAATGGTCAAGTGGGGCAAGCAGTTCTGCAAGCAGGGCTGGCAAAAAAAAGAGAAAGTTCATCTCTCCTTTTTAGTGATAAGGACTCCATTCATTACCCATTCAGTGCTCCCAAAAGTCCTTCTGGTTTGCTTGCAGACCTCTACTGATAATGCAAAAATTGTTCTTCCTTCCCACCTAACACACAAACGCAAACATTTGGGTAATCTCATGGCTATTATTATTTTTGTAGGTGCCAGTGAGCTGTAGCGAGTCAGAGCATTCCCAAAGCAAAGCTGCTTTATTACCAATTGTGAAAATGCCTCTGTCCATCATTATCAAATATCCTAAATACCCATGTTCAGCGGCATTCTGCTGGTACTTAGATTATGAGTCACTGGGTAATTTAGCCCTGCGAGTGAGACTGTAAACTGTTCTCCCCCTGCCTTTTCCAAGAGGAGATGCCAGTGGGGGACCTTCATTAACATGCACTGTAACATACATCTGTTAGGCCCCTCAGCCACTGCATGAAAATACACAAGGGGAGGGGGAAGAGCAAAGGGAGAGCTTTAAAATGTTTGCAGCCAAGGCAGGAGGCAGGGATGCCTGAGCTGTGTCTGTCAGTCTGACAAGGACCGCAAGCATTTGCCATCTCTATGAGCCATTCTTTGTGGCTTTACAAGCATTGAGGCATTAGAAGCAAGAAAGGCACCGGCTCTGAGTGAGGAATAATAGTGGAGCTCAGGTTGGTAATGCTGCTCAACCACTCAGTGTTAGGGCTGGATCTTGGGTGTGGATGCGAGTGACCCACTTAAGGTTTTATGTTGCTGTTGTTCAAAAATCCTCACCGTCTACCTTCTGTCCCATTGAGACTCAGCTACGACAGAGTCATACTTCATATTCATCTATAGGAACATCTGGCCCATGTCTAACATTTAATTTCCACACCATTAGAGTCAAACAATACATGTACATCAGTAGATAATGTAATGCATTATCACGCAAGGCAGAGAGCAGCAATTTATTAGCCTAATTTAAAATAGCCTTCAGCAAAAAATAGTGCATCTTAATTCATGGATCTGAAAGGAATGACATATTTTCCTGTAAAATGCAAAGGTATGAACAGAGACATGCTTTTCCACTGTGGAGCATATATTATTTCTTTTTCTTGTAAATCTTTTAAAAGATGAAATATCAGTTCTCTGTCCAAAAAGAAGAAAAAAAGAAAAAAGAGAAGAAAAAAAGAAAAAAGAGAAGAAAAAAAGAGAAAAAAGGAAAAGTTCAAAACCAAGGTACATCCATAATAATACAAAAGGAGAGATCTTACCAAGGGGACAAAAGAGAAAAAGCTGCCCCAGAATACAAGCAAAAGTGACCTTTCTTTTACAGTGAAGTTGTGATCTGAATGTGAAGATCACTCAGACTTTCCAAGCTCATATTTCAACAAATCTGGGCACCTCAAGTGCACATCAAGCATTTCCTCCTCTTTTTTTATCTATTTCTTTAATCTGTCTTTTCCAATAAGAGACATTCTCTGGATAGGACCAAAAATATCAAAACAAATTAAAAACCTTTGCCGACCTAGCAAAATGAGTCACTTTTCACAAGCCTTTGATTAAAGGCCGTAACTTCCTTCTAGGGGGAAATTAACTTCCCAAATGGCAGAGCAACACCAGGCTTATATGACACCCAAAGTTCACTTCAGTTCTCTGAAGCGGGTGAAATTTTCTCACTTTTGGTTAATAAATACATCACAGGCTCTGACAATACCACTCAGCTCCAATCTCTAATGTACCCAAGGTTTACAGCTGTCTAAAGCTGAGATTTGTATTTGGCAGCTTTTCTGGCTATCTTTTTTTTTATTTGACATCAAAATGTCATTGAAAAACTACACAGCCTTGGAGAAAAGTCTAACCCAGTTAATCCCGCATTGTTTTTCCCACAGTGGAACAACTGTGCTAGGGGAATTAGAGGGTTGCCATGCCCCACTGGGGATACAGCCTGGAGGTGGGAGAGTGCCCCCTCCCTCAACAGCACTTTAAAGAAAGCAGATTATGAGAACATGTGTCAGGTGTTTTAAGAGCTTCTTGGAAGACTTAGGTACAATAACCCATAATTCTGGTTCTGATCAGCTTGAGCCCTGCCAAAATGGAAACTGTGCAGCAATCAAAGCAGAACTTTTAGATGACTGGGAAACCCTTAGGATAAAAAAAATGCTTATCTCAAATATCTGCGTCAATGCCACCCTTGTTTGGCAGTGCCTGAATGGGGACTACCAAAATCTCAGCTGGTGGACTTTGCCATATAAACATATAAATGAAAATCCCGAACAAAAGAAACCTTAAGGTTAGTTATTCTTTTGGCATTAAAGACAATGATCTCCTTTTCATCCCCATGAAGTGCTCCTTTCAGTGGGCTTGCACAGAATAGCATAGGGATGATTGGTCATGGGGGGTTATGAAAACACAGAGAACAAAATGGCAGCAATTCCAGGTTCTTGTGGAAGCTCTTCTGGTCAGCCAGGGGCAGGACCTGCTGGCAGACCATCTACAATGTCGCAACTGCACTGAGACCAAGGGGCTGGGCTGGGAGAAAAAGGGTGAGGGTGTAGGAGCACACTTCACCTGACAAGGGATGTTGAAACTGGAGATACAGCCTCATGCAGAGAATCCCACAGCAAAACTGTGACAAGGCATGCTTATCAGCAGTGGCAAGGGGAATTCTGGAGCTGAAACTGAAAAACCGGTATAATAATTGATCAAATTAAAGAAGTATTTAACCAGAGAGACAGTTTTCCTGCTTGGAGAAGGACTGGTATTCATGTGTGTAGAAAAATACTCTACTACTAACTTAAAACATGAAGAAAGGCGAGAGCAGGGAGGATCCAAAATGCAGGCAGGTGACCCAGCTAAGCATTCAAATAGATCACAGATCTTCTGAAAAGTACAATAAAAGAAGAAGGTCTCAGAGGTTTAGAAAGAGTCACACCTGGCACTTATCAACAGAAAGAGAAAACCAGTAAATCTTACACCAAACAAAATTCCTCTCATCCAAATGGCTGGTGTACTGGAAGGCTTCATCTGGATGCTTTGCTGCCTGGCTGCAATACAGCACCATGGCTTGGGGTGGGGGTGTGCAGTGTGTGAAAGAAGTGAATGATGACACATTAGCGAAAGATTTTGGCTTTTCCATCTCAGCTGGAAAAGAAGGGGAGAGTCTCCTGTCTACCATACCCCATGAAAAAACGACCTGGAATAAAACTGGTATATCTTACCTGACCTTCTCTCTACCATCCCCTTATTAAAAGTCATGGGAACATATTCTCCTGGCACAGTTACTACCCTTGTAAGGATGCAGCTTATTCTGAGGTACCTGTGTCTCTCTAGGAAGGAAATAAGACAAAGAAAAGGTGCTCGCATTAATGCTGCCTCAGGGCACCAGCAAGTTACGGGTTGGTGGGTTTTACAAGACTACTTACTATGCTATTCAATTAAAAAAAAAGAGCAGTTACCATAGCAACACCCACATCTAATGGCTCTTATGCTACCTCTGAGATACAAAGCACCTTCTTACAGAGATACATTGACCAATACAGCATGTCGTGGGAAGTTTTATGCTTCAAGCAATGGTTTAAGGGGGAGAGTGTGCGTTCCAATAACCAGACATATTTATATCCCCAGGTTGTAATATTAATTTATAACAAATTGTTTTCATTCCTTGATATCTCTTTTCTTCCCATTACTGTTTCTTTTCTAATAGCACTTCCATTTTTTTCTTTTCCTCGCCTCCCCAGATGGATGATATTTGATTAAGTACAGGATGAGATTTGCATATGAGAGCTCTGGGATATGTCCCACTGTTAGGTGGGTCATATCTGTCTGTAGATCTCGTATCTAGGAAATGCTACCACCTTATCATAGCTGAGCACTCGTGGTGGCCAAAGGAAAGCCGGAGGCAAGTAGGTGTTTGTGGAATGCAGTCTGGCACTATTGGTGGTAAAAGATGGGTTTGCTGTCCTGAAAAGGGATGAAGAGCAGCAATTTTTATTTCCTTTGCCCAGCAGGATTAAGTGGGAAGGTGAGGTGGTGTTGCATCTTCCCCAGAGGTATAGAAGGGGGTGCGTAAGTGTCCTTCTCGTCCTTTGTTACAGGCATGGTTGAATGGGAGAGAACTTACACAACCTCTTGAACGTGGCGAGAGCAAAGTTAACACCCTCCCAGACATGCTGGAGCTGGAGTGCCACAGTCAGAAATGTGAGAAAGAGAGAAGGCACAGCTGTGCCTCAGGATGTCCTCCTCACTCCTTGGCCCTCTCTACAAACATTCTATTTCTCTGCAACAAGTCACAGAGCCAGAGCAAGATGCCGCAGGATTCTGCATCCCCTGTCCCCAACTGCTGTTTTAAATATACCCCTGCCAAGTGGCAAATTGCTGGGCCACTGTCACTTGGACAGGCAGGACTGGCTTCCCTGGGGACATTGGAGGGATGAGCGACAAATGCAGGAGTCCCAGAGCTGCTTACCTTTCCCTGGGCAAAGCCCAGCTTGGGCCCTCTGGGTCTCACAGCTTGTGTGCCACTAGAGCTCCCACTGTGCCTCTGAAATGTGGGGTCAAAGCTGACAATTAGTTTCCAGAAACAAAAAGGAGAAAGCGAATCTTCAATAACCTCTGATTTTGAGTCTTCTAATTATCTAGCCAGCTCAGTAGGAGAGGAACAACATGTTTGTCCTTCCTACACCAAATATTGCTTGTAAATCTAAACAAAAAAATTCCAGAAAAACCCATTAGTGATTTAAAGAAAAAGGGATACCAATTAATCACAGTAATTATTATTTAGATATAGATTATCTTCAGAAACACAGGACA
This sequence comes from Haemorhous mexicanus, assembly GCF_027477595.1. Lineage (NCBI taxonomy): Eukaryota > Metazoa > Chordata > Aves > Passeriformes > Fringillidae > Haemorhous > Haemorhous mexicanus. Next base: position 64,558,152 of record NC_082341.1, on the reverse strand, counting down.
CTGCAATTTTGTCACTGCAGCATCACTGAAAAATGTCTTTCATTCAAATTGCAAGATTGAGCATAATTTCCATGTTATTTTTCTGCGAGCACAGGGCTCCATGTATTATTTGTGATGTTCCTAATTTTTAATTACCCCAAATTAAAACAATGGAATGATATATGATGAATGAAACCAAGCATATGTTAAAAACGTCTAAACAGTTTTACCTGGCAAAATGAACAGAAATATAAATTGCTTGTAGTGCGTATTTAAAAATTCAATAGCAAGCTAAAATTATCATTTGCATTAATGTATTCTGAAATATGAATTATTAAGTGATTCACATTGGTGCAACAAAAGCCAGTTTGGAGAACCTAGCTTTAGCCTGCAGCATTCCTCAGCAGCCTTATCTTCCCAGTCCCCTCTAAGTAGCGCTAAATATATAAAGGAGATTCTTCTAATTGGAAAAATGTATAGAGAACACCTGTATAAAAAAAAGAAAGCCTTTTACAATTCCAAGCAGCCTTAAAAAAAACCCTCTCAAACAAAAGAAATTCAAATATTCAATGCTATTCAAGTCTCCCATCTCTTTTTCTCTTTCCTTTTTAAACCCTCTTTGTACTTTGCACTCCTGTAATTTTTTTCTTTGCTTCAATCCCAGCCATCACGTAGCTTTTTCTTTTATTTTTCTCCTTTTTTTCTTTTTTTCCCCCCTTTTGTCCCTCCATTCTTTGCATAAAGTTTCATTGTTTAGAGGTCAAGGTAATGACCTGCCGGAGGGAAGCGAGGCAGGCGCCTCTGCCTGTGATGCTGTGAGGAGCTGAGGACAGCTGTAACAGCATCCCAGAGGAGCACTGGGTGGTGGGACAAGGTGGCTTCCCCATCTGTGGGGCAGGAGGGCTGCCTTTCTTCTCTAGGCAGTGTCAGGGGTGCACCAAGGATTGTGCAGGATGAGAAGTCAGACTGACACATAATTTGGTGTTTCATCCAGTGAAATCTTAGTTCACTGAGTAATACCTCCTCCTCTGCGTTGTATAAAAAGGGAGAAACCTGTCAGTGAGGTTTTCTGGGTCTGGGGCTTGGGCTTCATAATTCGGGATCCCTTTGTAGGACATTTTTTTTACCCTGCCTTTTTATTTTTGGCTGAGGAAATGAGATCCTGATCCATAGCAAGAAAAACAAGTGCTAGTTAAAGAAAAACAGCCCAATGATGGAAAAGCAGCCCCAGGTCACTCTTGGACTCCTGTCCTTCTTCTGTTGTGCTGAAGGTCAACAGCAAGCTTGTGAAAGAGCCAGAGTTTTCAGCCTGTATTCCCAGCACTATGCTTTCACTTTACAAACTCAATTTCCCAGATCACTTCCTGAGCTCCAACTAACTTCAATGAGAGGACAGTTGCAAAATGTCTTTGTTGACACATGGCTGAGATGCTGCTGCTTCTCAAAACAGTTTATCAGTCATGAATGCCAGATCTGTGATGTGCATTGTACAGCCCAAGTTTACAGACTTCCTTCTGCACCGAGACACAAAGCTCAGCACTTTGGAAATTGAATTTCTCTTCAAACCATGTGATTACAGATATATTCTGACTCACTATTTCCATTTCTCTTATGTATTAGTAAAGAGAAAAAAATGGTCGGAAAAAATTACCTCTGTAGCATTTTTTCTATAAAAATTCATTTAATATGCAAAGTATTAGTCTGCTCTGGGAAAAGTGACACCAAAGGACTTACGTGTAATTATGTCTATGTGTTGTGCATATACAAACACACACACACACACTCACAGAAAGCACCTGATAAGCTGTGCTAATAAAGAAACAAAAAGAGGATGTGACATTTACCCAATACAATAAACATAGGTCAAAAAATAAATTGCCACAGGATCATTAGGAGCCCAGTTATGCATGAATAGCTTTACATGGCCAGCAGTCTTGCTGCTACAGCATCTTGTCACCATACAAGCATCTTTAGGAATCTTCGTTCCCCTTGTAATATTTTAGTCCTGTTCTCCACTCATTAGAAATGAGTATAAAGCTTGAAGTGTTTTTTCTGCTTTTGTAAAATTTATTAACCTGGCTGGATATTTTTGTTATATCATTAAGTTTCAGGCCCTTGAAAAAAATTCTGCTATGTTCTTGGCCCCTGAGATTTCCTGGAGCAGAGATGAGATTCATTACATGCATGCAGGCAGAAGAAATAATCTGTCTTGCATTAGATTTGAATTTTTCAATTTTCTACATCTTTGAATTACCCCATGTTCTGGTACCAGAATCCATCATGCTCTCTGGGATAGGAGCAGGGAGGGCAGGACCTGCAGAACAAGCTCCTGCTCATGCAAAGCACCCATATTTGTGCCCGAGAGATCCCAGTCCAGAGTGCATCTCTTGAGCTTGCCCAGGGAGTCCATGCTCTTTGCATGCCCTGTGTAGTAGGAAGACTGAGAATCCTTCAAATTTTGTGGGGATGAATGTATGTAGAGATATGCTCCTGTATAAACTTCCAGGTGGCCAGGACATGCTGACAGATGGACTGCAAGAGGAGTGTCCACTCTGGCCCATTTTGCCCATACTTCCTTCAGACATCCTGAAGTCTCACACTTTGCTGCTTTTCATGGGATGTGTCTGAAATAAACTCGGGAAAAGTGACTGGGCTCCACCTACCCCTGAAGTTGCATTTCCAGGTAAACCTCTGGCTACTGCAGGGATGCTTCCAGTCCCTGGTGGTCTAGAGAAGCTAGATCCCTCCCAGTTCTCCATATGGGACAGAACTGAGGCCAACAGTTCCCCCATGTTATCCTGTGCCTCGTTACCCGGATCAAACCATATCTGGGGAAGGGGGCACCTCTCCAGCCTGCTTCACATTCCTTTTTGGCAAGATTTCTAATCTCTTACTGGCCCAGCGAGCATGGGGTGGGAAGAGTTCCTTTTGGGCACCTCATAGCTGGGTTCCAGGAACTCTCCCCTTGTGTCTATCTGCTGAACCTCATGAACTGAGGCAGCAATTACTGCTCGGGCCCCTTCTTGGAGACAGCTTGCTCCCACCTGCCGAGCTTAGCCGGGCAGTGGTGAGTCAGGGGCCATGCTTGCCCATTTCTCCACATTGTTTCACGTTCAGTTAAAAACAAAGCTGTCAGTAATTAACAAAACATGAGATATTTGAGAAACCAGATTTGCCAAGCTGCTATTTTAGCAAATCATAACGGTGTTGCTGCCAAAATGATCACTTCTCTTCTCCCCTCTGCCCGCCCCCCTCCAGAATCAGTTGTGTGCTGTGAAATTGAAAAACTCTGTGTGAAGGAGGAAAGTGAGGTTCAAAGGGAGCTGTGGTTTTTCAGTTTGTTACACTACCAATGCAAAACATGCCATAAACTAAATTAATGGAACTGTCTAAAAAATTCTCGCTTCTTTGAATTTTTCTTGCTGTCTGAGTAATAATTAGCGAGCTCGTTCTAATCAAACAAAACAATCACCTACCATAGAGCTTTTTGAAACAAAATTAGCATTTTCTCCCTTTAAACAGAGGGAAATTCAGGCTGGCAGAGTTGTAGTAATTCATACAATGTGGTTTGTAGGCCAGGAGTGAAATATCCAGCTCCAAGGGCCCAGTCCAGCACTTTGACTGCTGAACTGCAGTTAAAGTGTCCCCTCCTGTTGCAGGATGGGCTCCCAACATCAGGAGTTATTACAGGCCCCATTCTGCACCACACTTACTCAGTGTTTTAAGATGTACATGATGCTTATCTCACACAAACCTTTACTGGAACAGAAAGCTCTCACTCTCTCACCAGAATTGCTTAGTATTGGCCAAAACCTAATTTATGGCATAATCTAAAAAATTTTATTGCTTAAGACTGTATTATTTTAAAGAATCACAATATTCACCACCCTTTTGGCTTTGTTCTTAGTTCAACCATGCTAGCAAACTACCCTGACATTTCTAAGAAATCAGGCACAAATCAGGTACCAGACAGAACGAGATTCCCTAGGATTTTTTTTACAGGAACAAAGCTGTATGAGGTCAGGCATTAAACGGGGTGGAAAAAGCCATATTAAAAGCCTGAGACAAGACCTGCATGGGTCATCAGAAATTTTCTGTCTGACTTCTGTGGACCCTGGATGAGGCTGTGAAAGAACATTATGATTTCACATGTCAGTATTCAAACCTCAGGATGTCAGAGTTAGGATATTTACACTGCCCCTAGACTTTTGGATTCGGTAGCACTATTTTTCATATAATCCAGTCTTATAGGAGACAACTTCTTTTAGAAACCATATAATAAATGTTGAAGGATAATTTAATGCTGGGATGCTTATATTAAACTCACTGATGTAATTGATTAGTGCATCTTTTTTGACTAATGGTGACATTTTCTGAAATGCTTAAACAGCTGAAGAATACAAACTAATTAAAATGAATTTATGTCCCTTTGTAAAAAAGGAGGCATTTTCAAAGTTGTCCAATTAGAATACTCTTTTCCCCCTAGAAGTGGGAGAGACTTGAGTGCCAACTTTCTAAAACTAGTTTTGAAAATCTCACCTTTAATTCTTTCTCTGAAACATATTTTAGTATTTTTCCATCCCAATACATTTATGCAAGCACTGTCACTCCATCTTGCTCTTCTAACAGGTATTTTCACCAAAGACAGCAATACTGAAATACTCATGTAACCAAGATAACTCCTCCAGTACTGCACCATCACACTTCTCAACATGTGAGACAACGTCTATCCAGGGATTCGATGGAATTTCCTGGAGTGCTTTAGCTCGTATCTAGTTTCCCACTCTCCTTTTGCTGATTGCTTCCTAACACACAGTCCCTTAAAGCTAAAATAGCCTGCCACCGGCTGTGAGTGCATATGTAGACATGAAGTTGCCTTATTATCCCTAACAGTGACCCATCTTGGCTGAGAACTTTGCTGAGGGTTTCTATTCCGTTGCGTTCCTTCTTGGGAGCTGCATGCACTCCATGTACCTGATGCACTGTTAATATGGGCATTAGCTTTTATGATTGCCCTGACCTGGTCCTAGAGGCATTTGCATAATTATTTCATGCTAAGTAGAACAGCTTCATGTCTCGAGAAAGCTTCCTTGCACCATTTCCAACGGTGCACGTGGGAGCACCAGGTTCTGGCATTCTATCAAAACTGGGTCTCTCATGTCTGAAGATATCAGGTACGCAGTCTCTTCTCCCCTTCCCTCTTCCCAGCACTAGCCCTCAAGTGGAATTTAGGTGTGCTCTGGGAGCCCCTGCTTGGCTGGGCTATAATACCAGCTATTAAACATAGGGGAAACCCAGAGCTTGAGAAACCCACCAAACTTCTGATGTGAGGTGGGTTTCTGATGTACAGCTCAACAGTTACCTGGTTTAAAGGGTTTAGTAGGTCAGCACAGGCAGAAGGGAGGCCAGTGCAGGGCTGTAGCTACCTCCACAGTCAGCAGGCAATCAGGCATTGTAAGGAGAAAGTCCATGGTGTTCCAACACTGCAGTAAGACTGTGCTCAGGGATGCTATTTTGGCTGCTGCTGATCCACACCAAGACTGCCTCTTCTAGCCCAGCCCGAGGCATGAATGTTGGCTACCATGCCCACAGCTCATCTCCAGGATTATAGTCTGACCCAGTTAAGGCAAACTGTGCTTGTTTATCCTTGACAGTTTTGATAGTAATTTTTTTTGGTAATTTGATCATTCTGGCCAGGCAGGGAGTGATGATCATACTGGCAGCAGATCTGAACTCAAGGGGAGAGGGAGGCAAGTGCCTATAAAGAAGATAACTGATGAAAATGGGCTGTGTTTGATAATCTCTTAGTTCATATTAGCTGCAGCCAGAAGAGCTGGTTTACATCTGATTATAACCTTTGTCTTCTAGAGAGCTCTGAGTCCCTTGGTGGATCTTAGCAGTTTCAAGAAATTATCTGCTATCTGCATATCCTACATTGCTTAGGTATACAAGCAAGATATTCCTTACAGCCCCTCCCTCAGACACTCTGGAGACACGAGACAGATGATTCCAGTCTGGATCCATTCCACTACAATTATCCACTGTTTTTGGGAACATTTTTTTTATTTAAATAAATCAAGAGGTTTCATTTAGCACATTGCGTTTGTCTTGGCATACACTTCACACATGCAGAAACTCTATATTAAGGCTTTCATACAGCCGTTAGCAAAAGAATCAGCCAAATGCATCCCTGGTGTGCAACTGTACTGACTTCAGCGAAGTTTCTCCGGGGTATCCCTGTTCTCTTGATTTGTCCCCCTCGTTCTCACTCCAAAAGACAAAACAGAGGAAAATGTATGTTTGTATTTAGTTAATGCAACATATTCCCCATATGAGATGCATGTAATCCCCTGAACTTCATTGTCTTCTACATTGTTTCCTGCTTTATAGGACTGATTCTCACATTTATCTGTCATTCTGATTTTATGACAGCTGCCATAAGAACATGGAGGTTGCAAGAACAAGGAGTAGGAAGTCAGGAAACATTAAAGTCACCATTTGCCCAAAAACTTAAGCTAGCAACCTTAAAGTGAGCCTGTTGGCACCAGCAAACACAAGAGCAGCGGGAGTCACTAAGTTTTGCATGCCAGTCACCAAGGATCAGTTCTTGGCCCTATTTCAGTCTAAGGGTTTGAGGAGCAACATCAAAAAAGTAAGAAGAACCAGATCCAGATGGGCTGGTGTGGTCTGAGAGATGGGCAGGACATCACCTGGCTTGCAGTGCAGTGATTGCACTGCCTGCATGTCATGGCTCCAGGTTTGCTTCAGCTGGTGTCAAGGTAAGCAGAGCTCTGCCTACTAGGAGAGTCCATCCAGAAAAGTCAAAGCAGAGTGACACCTGTTGGGGAGGTGAGACTTGGGTTGAGCTACCCTAAAAACTAATTTTTGTCACTTTGTTATCAAACACTTTTATCACCTACATGAATAGAAACATAACTGCATTACAGACTGTCATGGAGTCACGGAGCCATTACACTTGGAAAAGAACTCTATGATGATAAAATGCTACAGGCCTGGGGACAGTGGCTGGAAAGCTGCCCAGTGGAAAAGGACCTGGAGGTGCTGGTCGACACCTGGCTGAACACGAGCCAGCATGCGCCCAGGTGGCCAAAAAACAGTGGCATCCTGGTCTCTATCAGCAATGGTACGGCCAACAGGACCAAGGCAGTGATTTCCCCCTATACCCAGCCCTGGTAAGGCCACACCTCAAATCTGTGTTCAGTTTGGGGCTTCTTACCACAACAAAGACACTGAGGGGCTGGAGCATGTCCAGAGAAGGGCAATGGAGCTGGGGAAGGGTCTGGAGCACAAGTCCTGTGAGGAGCAGCTGAGGGAGCTGGGGATGTTTAGCCTGGAGAAAAGGAAGCTCAGGGATGACCTTATCACTCACAATTACCCTGAAAGGAGTGTGTAGTGTAGTGAGCTGGGAGTCAGTCTCTTCTCACAGGTAAAAAGTGACAGGATGAAATGGCCTTAAGTTGTGCCAGGGGAGGTTCAGTTTAGATATTAGGATTTTTATTTTTTTTTCTTATTTTATTGTGGGGAAAGTTGTAAAGCATTGGAACAGGCTGCACAGGGAAGTGGTTGTAGTCACCATCCCTGAAAGAGTAAAAAAGGCAAGCATATAAGGCATTTGAGGACATGGTTTAATAGTGAACAGAGTGTTGATGCTGGGTTAACAGTTGGATGTGATGATCCCACAGGTCTTTTCCAACCTTAATGATTCTATGACTCTATGGACAGGAATCACTGTTTTTCCTGATACTCATGCATCTTCCTGTGTTTTGTTGTGGCATGATCTCTGCAATACTGTGTTTCTGGGTGTTGAAGCACTGATGAGCATTCAGAAAGTATCCATTCAGGATAATGATGGGCTTGGGGCACATGGCTAGGGTACAGACTGAAGGGCACCGTGTGGTTAGCATGTCAAGGAGAAGGCGAAAGACTTATTTGATCACCATTCAAACAGGGTGCAGAAACCTGATAGTATGTGGTCTTTTTAATTTAGCAGACGTGTAACAACATTCTGTGGCTGGAAGTTGAAACCAGTCAAAATCAGAATGAAACTGACATGCATATTTTTAACATTCACAATAATGAAAGTGGAATTATTTCCCAAGGGCTACAATAGGGTATACATTATTGGAAAACTTTTCAATCAAAAGAGAATGAGGCTGGATTTTTGTTTTCCAAACAGATATGCTCTAATTCAAGGAGGAATTAATTGAGGCCAATACTGCAGTCTGCACAATGAAGCAGATCACATTAAATGTAACCCTTGATGTTTTGAGCATCTTTTACTGGCATAGAGGCCCAAAAGCAGGACTGTCCATATATAAAAATAGTCTTATTTTTTGCTAACACACACAGCAATAGGCCAGGACTAACATTATTAGGGTAAGCATTCATATGCTCAGTATCCATGGGGCAGCCACCTTGTGAGTATCTGCTGGCCAAGGTGCTGTCAATCAAGGAGAGAAGTGTCAACCTTTGTTTCTCCTTAGAACATGCAGATGCTCAGTCCTGTGGATGCACTGCCTGCCTCTTCTCTGCATCCTCTCATAAGGTTTTCAGAGCTTGACAAGTCAGTGATGGTTTTCTGCTTTTCCCCCTGCTGAATCTCTGATGATTTTATTTCTCTGCTTCCAAGCAGCGCTATTACTGACCTTACAAGCTCACCTCTGTGGTCCCTCTTTGTTTCTGCCTTCTTGCCTATCAAAATCTCTCACCTCCATCTTAAAATGGGAGTGACAGCAACAGCTCATCTCTGTTACAACTGAACCCTGAGTCACAGAAATGGTTCCAGTGGTACCATTTGTTTTCACAGTCAACCAATACGCAAGGGCCCATATCTGCTCCAAGGCTTCCCCTCATGGTTTTCATCCCATATGGACATATTTCTTAATGAAAAGTATCTGCTCATCCTTTTTATGCACGAGGGCTGCAAGCACATCCAAAGAGATAGAGGGAATGGTTACCGCCTTCCTTACCCCCACGTAATGTGAGCCATGGCTATGGAAAGCTGGAAAATCAGCAATTAAATAGAAATTCTGCTTTTGCACAAATACTGAGAGTTATGTATGATTAGGGTTATGAGGATTACTGAGGGTTTTGTGATTAGGATCTCATATAGATAGGTGAAACTGTTGGATGAATAGTACTAGGCACTGCTGTACTCTTATATTTTGCATTTCGTATCTCCCTCTATAACTTTAACTATGCAGAAAACCCAAAGTCATGACTGTGGTTGGGGATAATGTATATGCCAAAGTTCAAAGAGCTACACCAATTCTCTAAGGTTTTAAAACTGCCTAAGAAACATAACAGAAAGAGTGCAGTTCCCCCTCTTCCCCCATCCACCTCCATCCCATTTTCTAAATTCAAATCTTAATTACAAAACAAAATTTAGCAGCTTCACCCTGGGTCCTTCAAGAAATATGTAATAATTTGGACAAAATGTCAACAGAATTATGAAAATTCTGCAAATGCCCTGTAGAATTAAAGTACTTTACTTATGGGGAATGGAAAGCAAAGGATTCTCTAGCAGTGTAACAAGTGGTACCATAGTCCTTAGTATCCTGCTTCACAAGCTTCTGTAGTGTACCACTGTCCTGCAAGCTACACAAAACCTGTGCATGCATCCCTCTCAGCACTGGTATGGCAAGCAGAGGGGAAAAAACTTCCTTCAGCTTTAGTGCAAAAACTTCCTTGGTGGACAGGCAAGTAATGTTTGTTCTGGCTGTAGTATCTCTTTTAAAGGTTGTGTATTGCTGTGCCTGGAAACTCTACTTAATGGCTCTGTGTGTGTGTGTGTGAAACTCTGACAGATGGATTATAGAGATTGATTACACTGGACATTTTTATGTACTTGTAACCTGATAAAAAATATTTCATTTTTATGTCCATAGATACTTAGAGAAGTAAAATAACAGCAACCCCCTGCCCTTCCCCAGCCAAACAACCCCCCAAACCCACAACACCCTGGCCCCAACCAACAAAAGCAAAACACTAGCAGAGATGCAAAAGAACATGAGAGGACAATGAAATTATTTATACAAGCACCTACCTCACCTCAAAATAAGACTCACGTGAGTTCCACCACTAAGAGCTTTCCAAAACCTCCCCCTTCTGCAGGAGGATGTGACATGCTTTCAGTCTGGCTAGGAAGGGAGAGCCCACCTGATGAATCTGGCTAAAGGTAAAACTCATGAACTGAATGCCACTTCACATCTCTGTGCTTATCTCTTTTTCCTCCAACTTCTGGGAAAGAAATGCAACTCATCTCTTCTTACTCATTTCCTCACCCAAGGAGAATCAGCATCAGCAAGGTTCTCAGAAATTTGAATGCATTGTTTTTCTTCCTTTTTCAAAGAGTCAGGAAGATTACAAGGTAACTGTTCTCCAAACATTAGGGCACTTCAGCTTCTAACAGTAAAAAAAAAAACCAGAGCAGGTTCCTGAAAACAATTCCCTCCTTCTGTTTTAAATTAAAGCACATCCATTGTCAGAGAGACTGTTTTGATCTGGATGTTGAGGCAATATTTTTGTTGTTTCTTATTTAAAAGTGCTCATCCATACTCAGTCATGGCAGAGACTGAGCACAGCATTACTTAGGTGTCTGCCTGGGGTGTATATGTGTGTATGGATGTGTCCTATTTTTGAGCTATTTTAACTTATGCTTCATATTCTAGTGCTTTCTGATAAGTAGAGTTTATGTCAGAATAATTGGCCTGAGGATTTTTCTTTCCAGTCCAGTACATTTCTGAGGTACAGCTACATGGGAGATAATGGAAATGCCTCTGGAGTATCTGTCTGACAAGGGAAATAGCAAGAGTAAGGAGTGAACACAAAACAGGGACCTCGTCAAAGAGTGTGCAAGTGAATCAGTCCAATCACTCACTGTGGGTGACGTATCTGAACAAATTGAAGCTGACACAATGGTCAATTTGACTGAGGAAAGTATAATTTTGGATTAGGGTGAACACCTTTAATCTGTCAATTGTGGCAGTCTTAAACTTGTAATTGAAAGAGCACAGCTCTGCTTTACTCCAGATGTCAGTCAAACCCATTCCCCCTCCTCTGATCTCTGATCAGTTTGCAGTCTCTTCTGCATTTACTGATTAGGCTCCTAAATATGTCCTCTTTTAGACAAGATTCTTTGCTCCACCTAAAAAAAATATCAATCTAATAAGAGCAGCCCTTCAGAATAACACTTTGGTTCACCTGATTTTCAAGCAGATGGTGTTCAGGGCACAGGAAACAACAAAACAGAGCATCGCCATGTGTTTAATTTTAGCTCTTGCTCCCTGAATTGCTGTTTGAGCTATAAAACACTATCTTACTTTTAGTGTGCTTGTGTGCCTTGCCATTCCAGAATTGAAGTCATACCTCTCTAGTGCAATTCAGAATGGGGTGATTTCCACCCTGGGAGCACCACTCCCAGAAGATGGTTGAGCTTCTGGGCCACCTTACTTGTCCCACCTGTTCAAATCTGGGACAGGTAAGTGAATGATTTCTGTAGGCATCTTACTCTCAAAACTATTTGTGAAATTACAGACCAAGGATACTGACTCATGAGAAGTAAGCACATATTAACAGCTTCAGGAGAAGAATTACTCCATCCCTGCCCACTTGCATGCAGATGGTTCTATGATTTTTCAAGAGAAATGGTCCATATGCTGCTCACAGTCTCCTGAGACTTTTACCCTAACATCACCTCTTCCAATGTTTAGATTAAAGCAACATGAAATGGAGAATAAAATTAGCCTGACCTTGCAGTAAGCAAGGAGGTATCAGAATGACTTGCTACTTGAGAGGCTCTCCACTTCTTTGCAGCATCTCAGGGCAATTCAAGATCAGAATAATGGAATTTTCTGAGCTGGAATAGACCCACAAGGATCATCAAGTCAGGAGTTTCCTTATCTTAGCTCATGTTGCAGGTGAGCCATACCCCACACTAATATCCTTCTCTGAATACTGAACATGACATTCTCCACAGCAGTTTGAATTCTAGCCTCTTTAATTTTATGGTCATCACTGATACCATTGTTTTAAATGTTTGCTGCTGTTGCAGCTCTAGAGGCAAAAGGAGATAGGAACCTCTTGGCATTATTAACAGCAATGCTGTCTTTGTGAGGCAGGCCACAGGGAAGTACTGAAGAGAAAAGCAGATTCCCTTTCCCTGGCAGGAGAAAATGCAGCAAAATATTAAAGTAGCTAAGCAAACTCATTTCTTCAGCATGAGAGGCTGAAACAAACAGGCAAAGAAGCATCCCACCCTCCAGAGCTTCTCAAGAGTAAATCATCCAAACTATCAGTTATCCATGCTCTACTCTGTCATTATTCTCTGCCTGTCAGCTCCTTGTAAGGGCTGCCTGTTCCACCCCTCTTGTGTTATTATGGTTGCCATGCCCTCCTCTCACCAGCTCCTATCAGTTATAATGACACAGTGAGGGGAGAAAACCCACACTCAGGCTTCCAAATTACCAGGAATTAGAGGAACAACAATAAAATTGCTTAAAAAAAAAAAAAAAAAAAAAACCAAACCCAACCAACCCCTCCCCCCCACCCCCCACAACACCCCCTCCCCAACAAACAGAATAAAATAACCCAAATGAGAAAATGAGAGAATTTTGCAATCTGTAGATGATTTCTGCTTCTGGGATTGCATACGTCATTAAGATTTATAGGTCAGTCCAGAGCTTAAAGAGCAGATGTTTTCTCATTATTTATCTTCCTAGCTAAGGCAGAAGATTCCTTTTTAAGGAAATCTGCGTAACACATGCAATGGAAATAGATCAGGTCCTACCATCAGCCTTTTTACCCAGCTCATAAAGGGTGAGCTGAGACACCCATCAAAGAGCAGTTTCATTTTACCCTCCACGACAGAAAGAAATGTGCTCACTAGCGTCTGATACCGAAAATGTCAAATAACAGAACTGAATTTTACCTCTTATCTGGCTGTCCTCTGACTATAGCTATGAACATTCGAAGAGTATCTTGTATGAACAGTCAACTGGCTAGCAGGCTTCAGCTTCTGCACTCTTCATCCCAAGACCTGGATTTTTGGGCTTTAATCAAAAGATTGCTTTGGTCAAAGTACTATTCTGAATAATATCGCTGCTATACATGCTCTCTGTAAAGCACAGCCTGTTAGTTCTGCGCTGCAGTTCCCCAAACCGATCAGAGCGATGTCACTTCGACAGGCATCTGTCCTCAGCACAGCCATGCTGGACTTTTTACTTAAATAGCCACAGAAATGAAGCAGCTTTCAGGGACCCACTTTTCTAACCATTGCACCCCTTTGTAAGCCAATCATTGGGCACTTTGGAGGCAATTTGCACAGGTCATCTTCTGTTATGAAGATGGAAAGGAAAAATCAAAATACAAAATATTCAAAGAAAATATTCCAAGAACTTGGATTCTGCATTTTTTTTCTTGCATCCCTTCCATCAGAAATACCTGATTCAGAGCTACAGAATATCCTTTCCATCTTGCAACATTCTTCCAAAATATATGAGTTCTACACATTTATAACGGCCATAAATCTTTGCATAGACTCTTCGGTCTTATTTGTCAGTGGAATTGGTCTGAATAGGAATCCCACATATTCCCAAGGCAGCTGGGGCTGTGTCTGACCTTTGAAGTGTTTCTAACTTCAGGATCACAGAATGGTTTGTGTGTGAAGATTCTTTTTCTGACTGCTCTTCCCTTGAAGAGATGCCTCTGCAATCCTCCTGCTCCAGGCCTTAAAAGCACTGCTGAGATGGCTCATGCCTGAAGAACCCACTCAAGGCCACACACCTCCAGGATGATAGATTCACTTTAGAATCAAAAATAATTAAGAGAAAAAAGGAGGCAGGCTTGCACAGCGGCCTCACTATCAAACAACACCATCAATAAAGCTCTCCAAGTAAATCATCAAAAGCCTTCATAATCCTCTGCAGAGCCAATGTCCTCTTCTTGTGACTACGGGATCTCCTTTCCTCTGCAGATGTTAAGGCAGAGGAAATAAAAGAAGCCTTGTCCCTCTTCCTGAGATCCCAATATTTTATAGCAACCACCCTGCTTCTCAGTGTCTTCAGACGATTAAAGCTCAAAACCCATTGCTGATGAATGGGAATAAACAATTCCCTGGAGCCTGCCTGCCCCCTTTAGCAGATCTTTTGCTCTGAGAAATACCACCACTGACCCCCACAGCAGCTGTGATGATGAGGTGCTGTGTGAGATTTTAACTGCAGCCAGGGATCTGGCCAAGCTGGATCAACAGGCCAAGGCCAATTTCATGAGGTTCAACGAGGAGAATGCCACATCCTGCACTTTGGCCATAACAACCTGTCAGGTTCAAAGTAGACAGGACCAAAGACAGGAGTGAAAAAAACCCTCAAATCATCCTTCATGGTAGGAGAGAGCCATCCAGAAAACAAGCCACCTCCAGCATGGGTCTGAGGTCTGCACAGGTCTGAGAAAACTCCAGGGTCAGCGTTAGACACAGGCACACCTGTTTGTTTCCTACTGTTTTACTGTATTTAGCTTTGGTGTGGCCCCACCTTGAGCACTGTGTGCAGTTCTGAGCCCCACAGGGTAAGACAGATGTGAAGCTCCTTGAATGTGCCCAGAGGAGGCACCACAGGTGGAGTAGGGGCTGAAAGGCATATCCTGTGAGAAGTGGCTGAGGACTTTGTGCTTGTCTAGTTTTGAGAGAAGGAGTTTGAGGGGCAACCTCACTGCTCCCTACAGCTTCCTGAGGAGGGGAAGTGTAGATGGAGGTGCTGAGCTCTACTCCCTGGGATCTAGGGTCAGGACATGTGGGATTGTTATAAAACTGCATCAGGGCAAGTTTGGACTTGACATTATGAAGCAGTTATTTACCAAGAGGATGGTCAAACCTTGAAACAGCCTTTCTAGAGAGATGGTTGATACCCTGAGCCTATCACTGTTTAAGAGGCATTTGGACAGTGCCCCTAATAGAATATTTTGACTTTTGGCCAGCCCTGAAGTGGTCAGGCAGTTGGAATCAGTGACCACTCTATGTCTCTTCCATCACTACTCTTCCATTCCACTCTACCTACAATGCAGCACAAACAAAGATGGAAGCCCAGGCCTGAGCTGAGATGGGGCTCTTGGGTCCATGGGAGGAGGTGTGAGTGGGTGCCACAAGTTAGGCTAGTCATGAGCATTAAGGATCATTAGTGCCCTCGGGACTCTGGCATCTATCATGGGGCATTGATCGATCTACCTTTAGGTGACCCAGTAAAGTAGCTGAACAAGCCTGACCTCTCAATATCACCCATGGCACACATTTGGATTTTGACAATATAGTTGGAATTTGCTTAGATTAGCTGGATGGTGTGACTGTCCCACTGCAGATCTCACTACCTGTCTCTGTCTGGGAAAGTATAATAGTTCTGTACTTGTGACTCTCAGGCTCTGCTGGATTTTCCTCTAGGTAGATTGCACCCTCTCCTTAGCCCTACAAATTCCAAAGTTTTCCTCAGTCATTCTCAGAGCAAATTACCCTCTGATTCTTGTCTTTAACCTTTTTCCTATGTATTTACACAGCAGCTCAATGAGCCATCTGTAGTGCCAGTCTATCCATGCTCTGTTCTACTGTGTCATAAGGAGGTAAAGAAAACACATTAAAAAGCTGTAGTCAGTGCTGTGTGCCAGCTGCTAGTGTCCCTTGGAAAATATTTGCACTGTTTGTTACTGACATGAAAGTTCTCTTGGTAATTGGAGTGCTGCTTATAGTTCTTCAGGATTCCTTCCCTCTCTGGCTACCCCAGAGAAATGTGCTGTACAGGCCAATATGAGCACTCAGCTGAGCTGATCCAGCCCAGTACTTTTCTGTATTAGGCGAAAATGTTGTTTTCATTACCAATCCTTAACTCTTAAAAAAAAATTTAAAAATTAAAAAAAAAGAAAATCCCTGCAACTGTAACTGTTTCTCATAAAGTCCACATTGCATAAACAGTTGCCCCAGGTCCTGGGAACAACAGCCCGTTCACACATGGACTGCACCACAAAAGCAATAGCTCACAGTGGTCAGGCCAGGGCAGAACAAGGACGTGCTCTCTGTAAGGGACAGATGGTATCTATTTAGCTAAACATTCTTCCACTAAGGCTGTTTTAACGCCCAGATAATTTTTATCAGCTTCTTATCACATTTGGGAGCCCAGCATGCTTCTGATAGAGGCTGTGTAAGTGCTTCCCAGAGAGTGCTGCAGTTTCAGGGTTCAAGGCAGCATATCAGCATGAAGAGGAGGTGTGTGGATGTGGAGGGGTGGAATAAAAACAACCCCATGCCATGTTTGCTGATTTTGAAATGTTCTTGGATGATTTTCCAGGTAGAATATAGATGCAAGAACGTGGGAGGCCTCTTTCATCCATATTCAGTTTTGCTGTACATTCAGGGCCAGACTGTGAGCCTTTAGCTCATCTCTGTCTGTGTGTGTTTTTTATGCTGACACGAAGGAGGTCTGCCAGTGCTCTGAGCAACTCAGAGATGCCTCACTGGCATCTGTAGCCTGGTATTAAGCCCAAGCTATCCTGGCTCACATCTGACTGCAAAATTCAGTGTAGACATGTAACTTAGCCTGGCACCCACTCCTAGGAATGCCTCCCTTCCCAGATACTTCTGTTGTGAGGACAAGGTGTTACTCATCCTCACTACGCATATCACAGGGTGCCTTACTGTTAGAGCGACAGGCAGAGCTGTCATCTGAGAGCCCCAGTGCAGCGAGGTGATGCAGCCCTGTGTCAGCCCTCTTGAACTGCGACAGCACCGCATGCGACACGAGGAGCGCGACATCCGCACAGTGCGGCATGCACCAGAGCACCTTGATGTAAAGAGCGCTTGGGTGTTCAGAGAGAGCAGAGAGGAAAGTATGGGACACTTATGAAAGGCAAAGGAAACTCTCTCTCTCTCTCCCTCCCTCTCTCTCCTTTTCTTTCTTCACCAGGGAACTGGCTCACACAGTACTACAATAACAAGAACTGGCAGGCTGCCCAGCATCGCTGTACTTTGGTTGTAAGTGAACTATGAGGCTCAAGCAATCTTCTGGGAAAAGTTCACACCAAATGTATTGTATGTTATGTTTTCCCCTCATTGTATTTTTTTCCAAAACAGTCTATTATATTCCTTCCCTGTTGCACTGTGGATTTCTTTAAGATCCCCAGGAGCTGCCCTTTTTAAAACCAAACATTTGGGTAATCGAACAGATCTGTTTTTTGAAGTAACAGAGATAAACTAGTAATCCTCCTTTTAGAGCCAGCCTTCAGAATAAAACCGGAGCACAATTCATTGAATGGTGAGGGTTTCTGTTGTTGGAAATTAATTTGCTTGGGGCTTTTTACTCAGTTAAAGCCAAAAAGTTAAATAAGAGAAAGAAATGTGCCATTAAATTGCTATAATTCTCTATATGATGTATATCATCCATGGAGTGGAAGTCGAAGCAGAAGGGGCTTTACAATAGTAGTGCAGTAAAAAAAAAAAAAAAAGTTCCAAAAGGTATATTCTCTGTTTCACTTGAAGCTTTCAAAAAAAAGTCTGATGTGGTTTTACATGATAGTCCTGGACACCTCAGAGATGACAGCTGTAACTTCCACTGTAAGATGCCTTCATTTATTTTTTCCTGTTTCTCAATATGGTTTTTGCAGGGGCATAAAAAGACACATTTTTTAAGTTCATAGAAACTATGAACACATTGAACACAATTTATCTGACAAATCAGACCATGGACAGTCAGTTGGAAACTGGGTAACAAAAGTATGCCAGCCCAAGTACATATTCTCCGTAGCCCTGCAAATACAGATGCTGTGAATTTATAATTTACTGTTGTTTTTACTAATTAATTTTACTGTATTGTTGCCTAGAGGCATTGGTGAAGCTCTGCATTGCATTGGGTGAGGTGTTGCACCTATGCATAGGAAGTTTGTTCCTCAGAAGATTTAGGAGGTTAGCTTAGGGTCGTTTTGCAGATGTGTTGGCATGGTACACAAAATAAACTCACAGCAAACGTGAAACATTTATTTCAGCTTAAATTAGCAGTGGTATCAAGTACCTGTAATTCCAGAAAGCCTTGGTAGGAGTTTTGGGTGTTCAGCACTTTTGAAAGCCAAACTGAAGTTGCTTGCCATGCTTCTGACAAAAAGTCCTTAGAAATTAGACAGAAAAGAATTATTAGGTTATCAGTCCAAATTCATCCCAGAAGAAAACCCATTGAAGTCAATGAAATTTCACTGGGGATGGATTTGCCATAGCAAGATTGATCCCTATAGTATATTTAGAAGTGCTTTGTCCTATACAGTTTTAATTAGCTACACATTAGTCAAGGTACTGTACCATTGTTTTAATCAGGTACCCTAGCAGAGAGCTGTCTCCAGCCATCCTTGTCCACATTTCCCCTCCCACCCCCATCCCTTGCTGACTCCTTCTCACCCCCTCATTATTTTATCTCTAATTTGGCTAATGAATTTCTCAGACAGAGCCTTCTTTCATGTTTGAGAAGGACTTTGCCTGTATTGAGGCTAAAGGAAAAAAAAACAAACCACACCGAAGAAAAAAAAAAAAGGACCAGAAAGAAAGAGCAAATTCTTCTACTGAGAAAAGCAAAAGTATCTAAGAAGCTTTAGGCTGCTCTTTGTCATTCCATCAAAAGATATATAGCTAGGTCACAGTTTTTCACCCCATATTCTGCATTAAGGTGAGCATGAGTACTTTAGTCTTGACTTTGCAGTTTCAACACTGACTCACTGAATTGTCAGAGCAAGTGGTTCTTGTTTCAAATCTCTGCTTTACCAGAGTTACAACAGCCCTAATCATTCACATGTACATGTAAAGAATTTCTCATGTTGCTTCACAGAAATAGGGAAAGCCTTTTAAATTCTCTAGTGGAAAAGTACATGTAATACAAGGCAAAGTACTGTTGACATCAGTAGTACTGTCTTTTTTTTTCATCATTCTAACGCAAGCATTAATCTTTTCTCTGAGTTTGCCAATTTTTTTTTTTTACTTTCTTTAATGAAAGTTCTAACAAGATTATAGGGAATTTGTAGTCTCTGTATGCTTTCAGTCATATAATTACAACTAAAACAACTGTGTTGAGAATAAGTGCAGAAACTGTGGGTTCAGTGCTGCCTTCTGCCAAAGAAAAAAATGTCCACAACTAAGGAAAAAATCCTCCAAAACCACACTGGACAAGTTACTAAGTCCCATCTACGTAAACCCGTGTGAGTTAATTTCTGAGTCACTGTATCATTTGACCATGCAAGAAACAAGACAGTTTGCTTGAAGAATGTCAGGAAGACCAGAATACAATTTTTAAAAATGTCATGTTTTCAGTTTTCTTAATGCTCTTCTAAAACAGGCACACACTCACTTTAAATTTAACCACAGAGTTTAATTAAGCTTCTTCTGATTGTGCTGGGAGAGTTCCATGTTGTCTTCCTGTGGTCATTTCATCAGCCAGGGCTTTTCATGTAAGAATGTGCTGCATCCATGTCACAGCATGGGGTCTCATCACAGACACCTGCTCTCAGCCTGTGAACACAGATTTTAATCCCCTTCCCTGCAAAAATGGTGACAGAAGGACATGTTATTTAATTACTCATGCATGCTCTCCAAGACAGGGTCCACGGCTCCACTTGTTTCATATGGCTTGTGCTATTTTTGGGGGGTGATCAAATAGGATAGTTGTCAAAAAAGGAGAAGGCTTCACAATAGATTTCTCTTTGCTATTTGATGAGAGCAATAAATGAAAAGATTGGCAGGATAAGAACAGAGTGGGAACTGAAGAAAATCTAGGTATGGTAAATATGGCCATAAAATTGCTTGTGACTTCTTCTGTTCTCACTGTGAAGATATGTAAGGCAAGATGTACTGTGTAACTTCTCTCTCCTCCCCTACAAGATCACGGGTCCAGCAAAATTTAACTGGGATAGCCATGTCTAACATACTGAAGAATATGAAACCAACTGAAATTTACTGAAGCCTTTATCTAAGTAAGATCTGCAGTAGTGGGTACGTTTCCCTCAGGTGCTAGAAGAGGAAAAAACAGGAGGAGGATTAAAGAAGAAGTATAAATTTTTAGTTGTGCTTAAACAACGCATTTGCTAAATCACTCCAGTCAAAATCATTCAGCAATCCCTACAAAATCCTATCATGGACCAAAGCAAAGCGCAGCTAAATGAAACGTTACATATTGTATCCGGCAAGCAATCACTGCACTTGCATTCTCATTGCCCTCAGCAGCACCTGCATTCTTTGATCACAGTCCTTTTATGTGCTGCACTGTATACAAAAGACTGAGCCAGCAATTAGCCATTCTAGCACTGGGTCCTGAAATCTCTGCAAATGCTTCAGCTCTTTAATGAATTCCTAAATAGAAGGAAGTTACAAACAAAGTTCAGCTTGTGTATTTTATGCCAGGTTCCCACAGCACTGTAGGTTTTCAGAGCTTAATTAATGACACTTGCATCCTGTATGCCTTCCAGAGTTTTAGTGGAACTTTTACTGGTCACTTCAAACTTTGACATCTTTTGGACAATTGTCCTCAGAATATTGGGCAACCTCCCCAGTCTTTGGGAGGAAAAAACAAGACATTGCTGCCAATCATGACTCATCTGTATTAACTGGATGAACAAAAACTGGAGGGACAAAATGTGCAACATTTCAAGTAAACTACTCATCAGAAATCCTATGCATTGTATAGGAACCAAAATGGGTGATGAAAATTAAAACCACAGCCTAATATACCAGCATTTGGGAACTCTGCCAATGCCCCTAATTAAAATTTTGAACTAATCTCTTCAGGGAATCCAAGAAATTCTTTCAGAAAATGGAACATTCTTCTATGCATATCCAACTACTTATCCTGTAAGAGGGAATATAAAGGAGATTGTATACGATCAGACAGAGGTCAGTCGAGTGGAAAGGACAGTGTGAAAGCTACAGGAAATGAGCCATCTGTAAATGAAAATACTGGAATTCCTTTTTGAACTCTGACTCGCATAATGTAAGATTTTTCTGGTCCTCATCAAAGGATCATTACATCAATGGGAAGTCTTCAATAATTTTAGTGTGATTTTAATCAGTTCCCAAAACAGGACAATATAAACATAGGTGTTTGTAACATCAAAGTGTGCTAACATGTACTTTCTCTTCTTTTCTACCATCATTAGAGAGCTTGGCAAGAGTGGTTTGGGATAAATAAGGAGTGTAGAGGCTGGACTGGAGAGGGCCTAAGCCAGCCCCTGACATTGGCTTCTGGACAATAAGCAACAGATCCAGCACTGTTAAAGATGCAAGTAGACAGGAAAGGATGGAAAGGGTTGGTAATCGGTTGGTAAGTGCAGAGGGAAAGGATGTTGATAAGAATTTCTTGGAAGGGAAAGCCCAAATCTTCTTTACTGTTAATTAAAAAAAAAAAAAAAAAGCCAGAGTAAGATTTTAAGAAGAAAAATATGATTATAGGCAGGTTTGGTGAAGAAGAGAGGAATAAGGTAACTAGAGGAAGTGTACAAGGCTGGGTTAGAACATCACCCATGAAAAAAGAGACAAGATAGGTAGGAGTTACAAAGAAAAAAGTTACAAGCAGGGAAACTGCATCATACTAAGTAAGTTTTGTCTTTGGAGAAACCACTAGGGTCCTATAAAGAAAAATAAGTGAAGGCAGTAGGAGAGAACTACCAAAGATTAATCTAGGCTGGCTCTGCAATGAGTAAATCTGTTTAGGTATGCAACTGAGCCTCATAAATCAAGCAATCCTATTCCTGAGCTCAAATTATTCAGATCTATGGCTTTTGTTTGGCAATGTGGAACTACAGGGTTTAATCATTGTCTTACACTTCCCTGACACTCAGGCAGACTGGCTGACTTTGGGGAAATAGAGGCACAAGACTCCCATTGCGTGGCTGTAAATGACTGCATGCAAAGCAAGGCTGTGAGTACCCAGTTCTCTTGGCAAATTCTCCCAATTGAATCCAAACACAACTTTAGCTCTGATATGTTTGTCATTTGCAGAGCTTTGCCTCTCCTCTCTAGCTTAGAAACAAACAAAACTTCCTCTCTGCTACCTTTTTCTAAAGGATCTTTCTGTGACTATGCCATTTATGGGTCTATATTCCATGTAATTCTCTGATGCCAGATGAGAGAGATAATCCACATAAAGGATTTGTGGCATTACAGATTACACCTTCCTTTTGTATGTTGTATGCACTGCCCTGAAGAGGCCTTGAGTGATGCTATAGGATCTCTGTATGCAGATTACAAGATACTTGCATTCAGCACTGCCTTATTGTAGGTTTACAAATACCAGCAACCCAACTAAGCAGCCAGCTCTTCAGATCCTACTGTTCTCTTAACCCATGCAAAGGTAAAGTACTATTGTGGTCAGTGGGATCCTTGCCAGGGTAACAAGATTGAAACCATTTTCCTTGTATTTACTCAACTGCCACTTCAGTGGTAAAGTAATATTGGTAAAGTAAATAATAATAAAGTGATTGTTTAGCAGACAGAACAAATTATTAGAGGAAGAAGTCATCTGTGGTTCAATCATAGTTTGTCCAGGCCAGAAAGCAGAAAGGCACTTAGTTACTCTGCTTTTTCTTCTTATTATTATTTCCAAACTTCTGTTGACACAACCAGCTGGAATCTTGAAATTGGATTTTACTTATAATTTAAGGGTCTACCTAAGGTTTTAAAGACTTTTGTAGATCTACCTGAAAGGGCCTTCACTGGGCATCTCTCAGAAAAAAAAAGCTGAATAACAGCTAAACTGCTGTTCTGGTACTCAGTTTTTCCATCAGAATTAATATGGCATTAGTTCTTCCAGGGTGATAATCACTAGGAAGGTCTTCAGTTGTGTTTCCTGGTGTGCAAGATGCTCTTCAGATGAAAGAATGGAATAATTTTGGGCAACACAAAGGAGCTATGTTCAGCAACTTCACAATATGACTGCTCTGATCCAAGGCCAACTCTGGTTTCTAAGTCTGGAAAACAATATAGCCAATCTCTGTGGTACTGGATGGTGTGAACACAATGGTATATCCTGCCTAACACATGTGAGATATCTCTAGGAGGAACATGGCTGATGATATATTTACATGACATTAACACAAATGTCATTTACAGCGCTCATTTGCCTAATTAATAGTGTATTTATGTTTCTTGAACATAGCAGTGATCATTTTTTAATCTCCTCTCCGGTGAGAGCATTTAGCAGAGTGAGGGAATTTATGTTTGCTCTCCAATGATGGTACATTAATCTCTATGGCAAAAAATCTGCTTTTTCTAGTCTCACCTACACTGACATTTTGCCTGCTCCTGAATGGAGCAGCAACATTCCACTAACAATAACCATTCTCAGTGTGGAACAGTGATTCACACCTCTTGATTTCTACTGCTCAGAAAGAGACAGTAAAGTAGCATAATTCTGCTCCATACAAGCAGGCAAACATCTGATGGAAATACACCTTTAGCACCTTGTGCCTGCGTGATTTAGGATGTCACAGATCTCAGCTGTTTGCTGTCTTTCTGACTCCCCTGGCTGTGTTGAAATCACCACAGTGACAGCCAAGATAAAGTAGCTGACTATGTGAGCATTCCTTGTCCTTTCCAATACACAGCAAAGCTACTTAGCTTAAATCACCGCTGACGGGAACTAACTTCTTAAACAGGTTTGAACTTGATCCTTGTTGAGCACATCTGACTGTGGCCCAGATTGCCTAGTTCAGCTCCACGCCAGCACATGTACCCTATTATCAGCAGCAGCAGCTCGACATCAGCCAGCAGCTGGCAGACAGGCCCTTGGGGACTTTTCTAGCTGGGGCTGGTGCAGCCCTATGGCTGCTTCAATATATTCCCCGTGCACAAAAAGGGACATATCTCTGTGCAAATGTTGTTATTGCACAATGGGTGTCATTGATAGCAGGAAAGAGACAATGCTTGGGAGCTGGACATGTTGTTCAAACATCATTCCAGTCTTTTTATATACTCTGATTAAGGCCCTTTACTTAGAACTGCCATCATGCTGTTGCTGGCTGCTTTGGGCGTACAGAGAATATCTGAAATCCCTTTTCAGTCTCTTTTGAAGAATCAATTGAACTGCAGTTCAGTGCCTGTAATTCTACAGTTTGTGACTTTCTCTTAACGTAGATTCTGGCTTATCTATGTAAGATACACAAACAGGTACATCCATAGTACCCATCTTCTCAAGTAGTACAAATATTTTCACTATTAGCCAATTCCTTTTCTCCACTGCATTTCCAGGTCATAACCTCACTGTTGTCAGCATTACTTAGCCCTTGACACCCTAGCAGTATTTCTTCAGTAGCAGCAGACAGGGCTCTTAGGCAACCAGGAAATCTAAAACAAAGAAAAACTGTTACAAGGAGAATATGGGACAGACAGAGGAGCAAGTGGAACAGAATAAAGGCCCAAGGGAAAGAAATCAGGTTGAGGCTGGGAATAAGGGCAGCAACGTTTCAGAGGATTTGGGCAGGCACAACAACAACTGCTAAGTCTGCCAGGGACAGTGTCAGTCAGATCAGCCGGGAATTCACCTGGTTTCAAGGTACAGCACCAGCACAGGGTAAAGTTATTAGCATCCCATGTTCAAAATGATACAAAACTAAGCACAGAGATAGAACATATGACTAACTGAAGGGATTTATTTTCTAAACTTAGATGTCTCTTTTCAATTCTAAGTCTCTCCCAAGGGACCTGTGATGCATCTACTATGCCTGTGCCAATGTCTCAGATCATTACATTTAGCCTACGGAATACTAACCGCCGTGTCCTTTCCAGGCTTGAGAAAGTGCACGGGGACCAACTTCAACCAGCTTGAGATAGAACAGCTCTGATGGCCCAGGTGGTACCTGCAGCTCCCTGAAGATCTAACCCAGGGTAGTGGGCCTGGCTTAACCACTTGGCCACCTCTAAAAGCTTACAGAAACCCCTGCTCCCTGCCACCTGTGCTGAATGCAAACTGTGTAGCTGAGCACTGCCATTTCCCACAGCACAGCTGTAGAACTCAGAAGGAACAGCATAAACAAGATCCAGGCATCCCCCACCACTGCACCCATGAGAAGTGGTGCCTTGCCTCAACACAGCCTTTTCCCCCTGCCCATCCTGCCTGCTCTCTGTCAGTCACTGCCATTCCTCCCTAAAGCTCTCACGAGGCTGTGACAGGAATGTCTAAGGAGATGAGACAGAAGCACCTACAGCAAATAAATAAATGAATAAAGCACTAAAAAGGCCAGGCTGGAGAACAAGGAGGACATGAGCTGTAAGAGGCTCGAAGGCCAGCCCATAGAGTCACTCAGTCTAGACTCCAGATGTGAACGCAGAGCCTCAGTGAGTGCAATACGGGACTGCGTAAATATCTCAGCCAGATGTCTCAGGACCCGAGCTACAAATCCTCACAAATGGTGACAGAGTTGGCTGTTGCTGTTTGTACTGCTCTGCTTCCAAGAGAATCAGTGGTCATTCAGTCAGCAGCAGTTCATTTTTGCTGCCAGATGGGAGGGAAAACCAGGCTCAGAGTTGCAGTTAGTCTCATAGCAAACTCAGCAGTCGGTGGATGGGTCATGGAGCCCTCTGTGGGTACTGAGGTTGGCTCAAAATAGCAATTTGGGGAAAGAGCTGAAAAGATGATAGTAAGCATAAAGGCACACGATACTGTGCCTTTCCCAAATAGGCTGGCGTGACAGGCTGCCATGTCAGGCATTTGAATTAAAATTTAGGTCTTCCAGACCCCTCCCATTTGGTCAACTAAGCTTACAGATGCTTAAGATTACGGGATGGAATTACCTTATGTTTTAGTTGCTGGAGACATGTGATACTCTGGCTCTAAGGAGCTTGATGCTTGTATCTGCACTTTCAAACTAGGCATTCCTCTGCCCCACATTCATGTTCCCAGAAATTGTCTCCTAGGTGGGTGCCTCACAGAAAGCACCTGGAGGAAATCTCACCACCTTCCTGTCCATTTGCAGTTGGATCTGTCCATGGGGAGGCTGGAGATTAGTTTCAGCTCCCTCTTCTGTCTGACTTAGACCAGAGAATTGAGCCTGTCTCTCCCAGGAAATTCTACCACTAGTCTATACTGCATTTCAAACCAAAGCTTTTCCAGTCTCTTGGATTTCTCTCACACTCCATAAATAAAATTAAGTATTTATTGCAGCAGGGTATAGGACCTGGGGATCTGCAGTAAAAGTCCTTTTATAATCCACCCAGTCACTGACCCAATTTAGGATATATCAATTT
Source organism: Haemorhous mexicanus (assembly GCF_027477595.1). Lineage (NCBI taxonomy): Eukaryota > Metazoa > Chordata > Aves > Passeriformes > Fringillidae > Haemorhous > Haemorhous mexicanus. Next base: position 64,531,910 of record NC_082341.1, on the reverse strand, counting down.
ATGAGCTAGATTCTCTTCAGCAAGTGACCAAAATTGGAACTGGCTGAATAATTTATGAGAAGATTTGTAAGCAAAATTTCTGAGTTGGGACACTGATTCATGGGGATAATATTATATATGATTTCTTGTTCAGGCATGAACATGTTTTAGGATGGCAAACATTTGTTGCAAGATTTGCAAGAGGATGGTTTTCATTCTCCTTTTTTAGAGTACCAATAGAAAAGTGAATCTTGCAGTATAAAAGACGAGCTTTTGAATCAGCTCAGAAAAACTTGTCAAAGAGACATATGCCAGTTAAACAAACCAAACAGCCCAGAAAAACTTGACAAAGTTTTTCTAAACTGAGAATGTGCTACCATATGTGCTACCATATCAGTCTCTCTAGGTCCAGTTACAGCCTAAAGTGGCTCCTTCTGGAGAAATATTTAAGAAAGCCATTGTCCCTGTCTTCAGACCCAGGCTGACAGAGATAACTTGGAGTCATAAAAGTTTAGGATAAATTGCAGTACTTCAGACTCACCGTTGGCTAAGGACTCACATATCAGCAGTGGCTGATGCAGGGTGAACTCTTTTATCTTCCATAGAAAATGCTTGGGACTGTGAGCCCCAATTCACAAACACTTTTGCTTAGTCCCAAGGTCCTAATGGAGGTCATGCCAAAAGATGTTCTGAAGAACACCGGGTTCCCATAGTGGTACATTTCCCATAAGGGTTGCAAGGGCTTACTCTGTTTTATACCTCTGTCACTTTGACCCTCAAACTATTGCTGGGATCCATTTAGTTCTAATACAAATGTTTCCTGAGCTGCCACATTCAGCCCTGGGTCTAAATCAGATTTATCTTCACTGACAGGTGTATGCTTTTGAGATTTAATTAATTTCTCTCCCTATTCTGAACAACTTTACCCCCAAACATATAGTATAGAGAGACCTGTGCTGGACATGGACATCCTTTTCCTTGTTATTCTGCACTTTCTAAAGAGAAAAGGCATTGTGCATAATAACCTTAAATAAAAGCTAACTCCATGTCTAAAACAAGTACACTGAAAAATTTATTCAAGCACATCATGCTGTTCTTCCACCTCCTTGGTAATGAATGCACAGCATCACCATGGCTGAAAGTAAAAGGGGATATTTCTTCTGGCAGTGCCCTCTGGGTCTGTTAGGCTGGCTTATCCAGCAATTGTGTTGGCAGTTTGGAGTTTTTCCCAGGATCTTCTATGGCCAGGGATGCTACAGGCTACTTCATTAAATGTCACTGGCCATTGCAGATTAATTTTGGTGGGGGGCGGAAATCAACCTTAGAATGTTTTCCTTCTGCTTCACTTCAAAAATTCATCTCTTTAAAAGTCGTTTCAGAGGGGGTCCTTTCTTTTAGAATGAAAGAGTCATACTCGGCATCCTACTGGGCAGCACTGACTCTTCCATGTCAGGAGATAAAAACTTTTCCCCGTCTTGCCCTTGAATCTGCAGTTGCAACCCCTCTTCTAGCACAGGCTCAGAACACACCTCTGACTCTCAAATGCCAGTTCCAGTGTATAAACAGCAAGTAGACAAAAACATGAGATAAGTGAAACCTTCCCTCTCACAGTGCAGAGGGAGGTGGAACTCATGTAGACCAGTAAAAAGGTAGGTGTTGAAATACAGTGTTGGAGGAGGATGCAGAAATTCCATAATCCTTATCTCTGTCCCTGAAAAAAATCAGTCTCTCCAACCACAAACCACAGCAAGTTCCTATCTGTGGAAAATCAGATTTATTTTGCCATTCATGCAATTGCAGTTGCCATCTGAGAGCCTCAAAGCTGCATTCCTCAATGCCTGTGGCCATATCAAATTTTTGGGAGGCCATGAAGAATCATTATCAGGAAAACGGTGCTTCATTTACTCTTTGACTCTCAAAGAATGTTTTGTCTTCCTCTCTGTTTTGTGAAGTGCTGTCAACACTTACAGTGAAGTTTATTGTAAATACACAATAATAACAACTGTGCACATTCATCTCTGATTCAATTCCTATGTAAATTTATGTTAATGTGCATGCAGATTAGGCCTGCCCCCCTTGGTCCTGGAAAGTTGTCAGAATGACACATGGGCTCTGAAGAGGTTGTGTACTACTGATCTGCACTTTTTGTATAGTGTTCAATAACTGGCAAGCCAGCAACAGGAGACTGTGGGTATTTGTCTTCCCTTTTGCTGGATAAATCAATGGAGTCTCCTAGAGTCTGACTAGCCTAACAAGGACTTTTCTAGAGTCTAGCTAGAATTAAAAAGAAGTCTCTAAAACCTACCTCTAAAACCATGACCTACTATTTTTGTTTCTATTTCTCAATAGAAAAAACACACATTGAATCTTCTGAAAATTGGGAAGTACAAGGGAGCCTAGTAAGTTTCAAGGTCTGATATGCCATTAATGAGACAGAAAAGCATTTTTTTTCTCCCTAATATTTAGTAACCACTAGAACAATTCCTGGACTTTATGTGTATTCTTCACTTTTTGCTGACTAAATCAGTACACTCTTTAAGAGACCTTCAATAGGTCATGTTTTTTATTCTTTCCTTCTTAACCTCCTTTTTCTCTGTTTTAACATGAAAAAACACAGATCTTCCACCTGTTTGTGCAGCCAGAGCCATTTTGATCACTCAGATCAGACCAATGGGGAGGCAGCTGGAGCTGCAGTTGGCTGCTCTCTGCTTTCCTGACAGGGGTGTTTTGCTATGACACTTTCTAAGGACCCTTTGCAGTAAATAGAAACTAATCTTTAGCTCATCCCATGACTGTGTCCCTACAAGGCTCCCAGGCACTTCTTAAATAATCACAACAGGACTTAAATTGGGACTACAAGAGATACATGTGCTCATTGCACAGGGATGAATTTCTGGTAATCCAAAAGGGGTTGGAGAAATTGCTGTCAGAAACAGCAGGCACCAAAATTTTTGGCTAGGAAGACATATCAGACAACAAAAGTCCAATTGCCAGAAACTATTTATACTCCTGCAGTTCACAGCTGAGGACTTGGTCCTGGCCTTTGATAGACAAAACAAATTTATTGTCAGTTGGAAACTTGGTTGTGCTTGGAGGGTAAGACTGCACCCAGAGCTGATAAAGGTGGGATCTGAGTCATCATTTCAGAATGTGGCAGCAGTCTCCTGACCATAATCACCTCCAATCCTAATAATGTTTCATGGACTGAGGTGGCCAGTGATTTTGGGGGGAAAAAAAACCAGCAAAGCAAGAAATAAGAAAACAACAAACAGGAGCAGAACTGTACCTCATAGACTGATGACTGACTTCAAGTCACCATTTATTTCTGGCCTTTCAGCTGATTTAAAGATTGATGCTGAGGAAATCTCTCCTTCAAGTTCTTCTCACTTGAATCTGGTTTAGAGTGTTATTTCACTCTACTTTTTTAATCTCATTTTATTGAAGGCAGTGTTAGCCCCAAGAGCAAAACAAGCAAAAATAAAAACAATTAGAGCCTGGAAGGAAACTGTATTTTTTCTTTGAAATAGAGCCCTGTGTCAGACAGCTTTCCACGTACCTTGTTCAGCATAGGTTCCATTATAGCATCCCATCAGGCCCATTCAAACCAGGTTGCAAAGTTATTGTGGCTGGGATCCAACGCTGCTTTCCCTGCCCATGATAGCTGTTGGTGCTGATTTCATCTTTATCATTTTCTCTCTTTCCACCTCTCATGCAGCTGCCTTCCTGTCTTGATAGGACCAAAGTGCAGCTCATAGAATCTATATGATAATCACAAAAATAGCTGTATCTGTTGAAAAATGGATTTAATTCCCCCTCTAAACCTTTGTGGATTGCCAACTGGGGGTGTGAAACCAGCTGGCAAAAGATGTGTTCAGTTTGATTTCATGACTTTCATATACTGCAGCTTCCCATCTTTAAATGGTTCCTCCCCTGTCTAATGAGAGCATCAAGGCCTTGATTAACAGCCCTCACTTTAAACAAAGTTTTGGAGTTTCTTTTCATGGAAACTTCTCCGAGGATGTCTGACAGCCTGCTCAATCCTGGGCAGCCGAATGCCTCTTCTTTCACAGCATGAGCATTTGTCAGAGGCACTAGGAGTCAGGCTTGGTGAGGATTTGTATCCCTGAGTAGTCTGCAAGTAACTTGCACAACAGCGTGGGAAGAAAGCTTAAAAGTAGTGCTGGTAAAACTGTGAAAAACTAATTTAATCAATGTTTTCAAAATGTAAAGGCTTGGAATGGACGATGTTTTACTTTTTTTAACTCTTTTATCCCTATTCTTATAAAAATACATTTTTATTTACTGAGAAGCTTGTCTTCAGTACATTGTTTGCAATTTTCTTTTAGTCTAAACAGGATTTCAGCGAGATGACAAGGCAGTGTGAGAGAAAAGCCTGGTATGTTTTTTCACTGTTGATCACAAAGAAGAGAAAGGCTATTTCTTGGGAAAGATTCCTCCAAGACAGGTAGAACCATCCAGATCAGAGCCTTGAATTAGGACTTAGAGGGCATGACTGAGCCCTCTTGGATTTTTGTTTAAGATTTAGACGAAGTTTTGTTTTGGCTATGCTTGACAGTCAGAAAGTTACACTTTCAGCCAAAGCTTGAAAGGAAATACTGGGGTCTTGGGGGATGGAGGGAAAATGTAGAGAGGGGTAAATCAACCCCTAAGTAAAAAGCTCCCATGAAGCTGGTAGCATAACCAGACAAGCAAAGCAGCAAAAAGAGAATGAAAAATTTCAGTCACAGAAGTCAAAAGCTGCAACTTTCTTACAGGGAAGGAATACACTGCCGCCAGTTTCTGCTGTGCCTACTGATACCATCTACAGAAAATCTATCAGCAGTTGAAAGAGGGTTACATTCCTTGTCAACGCATTCCACCCCATTGGTGTCTTGACTTTCAAGGGTTCATTAAATGCACAGTCATGGAATTTTCTTTGAAACAGAAAGCTCCTTTATTTTGGCCTCATAGAACCATTAATAACTCAATTTCTTTATATATTAATTTCCCTCCATTTCTTGCTTCAGCTATCAGCACCACAATAAATTTACCTAGAAGCAAATTGTGGCATATCTTTCTCTATAGATTCCCCCTATCCATGTATATATATGACCCACACACAAATTCATATATACATTAACATTAAACCTGACAGTGAATAGCAGAATTTACTGGAAGGCAAAAAACCCCCTAGCATATTCAGAAATAGGAGAAAATTAACACTGAATTATAAATTATACAGCCTAGCTATTAGACATATTTTACATTTTGTTCTTCTGTTATTATTCTGTTTCTAAGATTATGACATTTAATTTTTGCATACCTATCTTTTAGAAGATAGCCCCTCTGGAAGATGCCATTGAACTGGGATACTCACAGAGAAAGACCTGACTAGTTTGTTTAGAGGGAAAGAAAAAACCTGGAGTCAAAAGACTGAAAAGAGCATGCTAAGAATACAGCACAGTCAGTGGAGAGTGGTAACAGCTATGGAGCCTTTGTCTTTGGGCAGAAGCTGAAAAGCACAAATAGATTCAAGTTAACAGTGCCAGAATAGCAGCTCAGTGAAGTCATTGCACATGTTCCCACCAACTACAAAGAGCTTTGGTCCAACATTAGGACTTGTTCCTGTGCTGTACTTTCTTCCCATGCAATACCTGCCTCCATAAATATTGGTTTCTAGTGGTGATACGGATGTGAACTTCACTCAAGGGAGACATAGGACTGGGAGAGCAGAGCATGCTTGCAATGTGATTTAACAAGAGTCTACCAGACTTGGTGTCAGTTCTTCTGTCCCTAAGACTTAGAAAAGCTAAGTTTCTGATCTTAGAAAACTCTTCTGTCTTTATTACAATTTAGAAATATCTACAAGAGTTGTAACAATACAGTGTAATTTTCACCCAGGGAGTTCCAAGCACAATGAATGAAAAATGAAGGAAGTCAGCAAGTAATTGCTGTACCTCATAGGCAGAGCACAGAATTGGTAGTCTCATTAAAGGTGATAAAAGCAGGACTCTTCATCTGGAGAACCTGTGAAATCACTGCTTGTAAAATATCATTTAGTCCTTACCCTCAGCCAAAAATGATGGGAAGCAAAGCTGCTCTGCTCTACCTTTTCACTGAATTCAGAGCTTTCAGCCATTAATACAGCACACGACCAGAGTCAGCACTGCACCAATGGACTTTGCTCCTGGCAGGAATGGCATGAAGTCCCTGTCTGGATCAATACAGCCTTGTAGGACGTTGGTGCACTGTTAGTGGGAATGCTAGAATCTCAAGCCCCAGACCCAAGGCTGTACATACTTAGCACTTCATGATGTACAAGAGACAACTCTTATATAAACCAGTAAAGATGTACATATCCCAACCCAGACAGCAAGGAAGACATGCAAGTCCCACATGTAATTCAGATTTAAACAGTACCCAATGTGGCAGACATCCCAGTGTCCTAACTCAAAATGAGCATTTTCAGAGCTTTCACCAGGAAACAAAAAAGAAGAAAAGGAAAATAAATTCTACCTTAACGTCTTGAAAAGAGGCAGTTACCTCTCCAGGGTTTCTTCCTCAATTAGGCAGGGCTCCTTGCCTTGGTTGGATAACAAATGCACATTCAAAAGTCCATGTGTGCTCAGACATTTGTAACAAAACATCATTTATGCCACAGCTAAAAGACATTCTTACTTTGCCTGACTAGTGAGGCGTCAGCTCAAGCTGGTGTAATTCACCTTTTGTTCATCAGTAGACAATTCTAATATAACAATGGAGGCAAATATAACTTCATATAACTGGTGGGAAAGGAGGGAATTAAGTTTACATTCATCACTTCTGTAACACTTCAGAGAATCTGAATAAAACAGCGTTTTATTCATGTGTTGGTGCAACTGTCTCCCCAAAAAATCAGAGTCTCTTGCATTGAAAATAAACTTGTTTTGATTGCCCTGTCCCAAGTAGAACACCATAAAAGTGATACAACATAGGATCCTCCTCAGAAACATCATTTTGTTCCAGAGAATCTCTGAACCTAAACATTTCCTTTCAGGCACTTTATTCCCAGAGGAGCCTGGCTTTCTGCAAGAGCCCTTTGTAGTCCAGCTGGATGTCATTACATAATTAGGCCTGTGAGCCAGGAGGTAGTCTTGAGTATGGCAATTTTACAATGTAAGATCAAAATGTTATTCTTTCTTTTAAAAGACCTGGTGCCATTTGTTGTAGTGCCTTTATGCAAGGGATCAAATGTAGTATTGATTATTCATTATTACCTTTAAAGAGGTCAGGAAGCTTCTGGAATTCAGAAGATTTCTGGGGATCTGAAGTGATATAAGGCCTCGGGGCTTGATGGCTCTTCTTGACCTGAAGCTTTGAAATATCACCTGCTGTCTCAATTGTTCCTACTTGCTGCCTGGGATTTCAAAGTCTCACTGTCTCCCTCCCTCCCCCCCCCCCCCCCCCAATGTCTTTCAGACATTGCCAGATCAAGAGAAGCAAAGAATGCAAAAGAAAGTGAGAGACCAGGAGTTGCAGGCCCTGCTGGCATAGATCTGCTTTGCTAAGCTTGAATTGAAAATGAATATCATTATTCTTGTTCTGCTGCATCCTACTGTGTTTGGTTATTGCATCACACAGAAGAGGCAATGGGCATATCCTGTGGCCAGCTCCATTGCCTTCAACATGGGTTAACCAACTGTCCAATATCCCAACACAGGGAGTTTTTAAACCTTTCTCTTCCAATTTGATCTTCGGGCACATTCAAATGGAGGAATGTTTAGAGGAGACTAGGAGTGTAGTTATGTGGAGACCCTGACAAAATTTAAGACACTATCTTCATCAGAAAAAAAAAAAAAAAAAAAAAGAAAAAAGAAAAAAGAAATCAATGTCACAATAATCTAAACACTATATTAAAAGTTTCTATTTTCAACAACAGTGCCTTTATGTTGTAGAATAAACCTCCAAGAGTGCTTTATGGCAGATGGTTAAATATTTAAGTAGTTGGCCACAGATTTTTAAAAATTGAGATAATTAGAATACTTGAAGCAGTTAATATTTATTAGTCATGAAGAGTTTGACGGATTAGATGTTTTCCTACCCACACATTCTCTGTCAGAAAAAAAAAAAAAAACAACCAACAAATCCAGAAAAAGCCATTAAAAAAAAAAACAAACAAGCCCCCCTATCTTTCATTCTATGGGCAACAAACTTTGATATGAAGCAGGAGTAGAAAGCATGGACTTCCCAGTTTACTCAGTATGAGACACAGAGTAGTTGCTGTCACTTAATTCAAGAAAAGGCCAGGAAAAAAATGATGGAAATGACAAGATCTCTGTGGAAATGCAGAGAGTGCCCTGGAAAGCGCCCAGAATTAAAACCTGAAGACTGAATCTTCTGCACCACTTCAACTTTCACTATAAATTACAGTGTCCCTAACAAGGTTGCAGGGCTACTCCAGTCCCTGGGGATCATGAGACAACCCATCCCCTATTAACCTTTTTCCTTCTGTTGGCCTTCCTTACAGGAGAGGAGCTGCATGGAACAAAGGCACTCCAGAACTGCAGAGAAGACACCGAGACACAGTGGAGTCTTGGCCTCCCGTCCTTAGAATGGGAGACAGGAGCCAAGAACTGACAGATTACTGAGGCTGCTCTAGGGGCTGGTTTCACCAAATATGTCCTCTTATCTGTCCAGAAATCTGGCTGAAAATAAGGATTACTGGTTGTCCCACAGACTGTCAACAGCTATAAGTGTTCGAACAGTGTCTGGGCACAGACAAAGCCTGCTTTTGCATGGAATGTATATGTTACTAATGTATAATAGAGCAGCCACATGAAACTCCAGTCAGCAATTCATGCAAAACATGAAAGTACCACCAGTGCTAGACAATGTAGCTGGCTGGCTGGAAAGACACCCCACTTGATTATATCTTACCTCTGCTTTTTTAATAGCACCACTGGATGGTCACAATGTGCCCCTGTATGGAGTCCCTTGGGCCCCTTTGCACTCAGAGACAACAAGGCACCTCAGTAATGGCATTTGCATGTGTCCACATACAGTGTTAAAAGGGGTGAATGCATAGGATCAACTGTGGCAGGCAGGGGGATGAGTGGGAAGGATTTTCATCGCTGTCCACACAGCAAGGTCAAGGGCACACAGGAGTAGATCATACAACTGCTCTTACCTGGTACAGACCAGTAGGGCAGGACTGACTGCCCTGGCAGGCTGAACACAGGCCTCATCTGGAGTCACCCCAGCACTGCCCTCAAGGAAATCAAGAGGCAGTCTGGAAAGTAACCCTGGATACCACCCTGTGCTGGTGCCAGTTTGCTCTCTTAAGGGGATGGTAGCTGGAGCAGAGCAATCTCTCAGCTATACCCTCCCTTCCTGTGATCAGCAGAGATGAACTGCTGAAATCACTGAAGAGATTTTTCTTTGTCCTACAAAAATCTTTAAGGGCCATCCCTGTCATAGATAAAAGGATGGGGTATTTTTCTCAACTTTTTTACTTTCATTAAAATGATTTTAGGGATATTTTTCCAGTGTGTTCCAGCTATTTCCTTGTCTGACAATAGCAATTCATGCTTTAATTATCTCATTGGCATAGTAAGACTGTAGGAAAACTGGTAGAATTATGAACTACAAGGGAAGAAAACTGTGGTTTAGATGAGCAAACTCAGAAGTTTCCAGCTCTCATACATTTTCTTTGATTGCTAAAAAAGCATGTTGGAGAAAATCTGTTAAAGTTTCAGTATCCTTCCTCTTCAAGGGAAATCCACAATTCTTAACCCTTAAGAGCACCATCAAGACTCATTGCAAACCAGAAGACAAGACATGAACAGAACCCAGCAATAAAAAAGAAGTCACAACCTTTTAAAAAGAAAGTAGGATACCAGAATCCTATTACTTACCATACAGACAAAAAAAAAAAAAAAACCAAACCAAAAAACGGAAATGAACACACATTGTTTCCTCTTGAAGTACCCAGAAGAAAAATCTGCACCTTAAAAAGGTTTGACCTCAATATAGGCCATAATGTAGAAATGTGAGGAGCTTGGAAACTTGTGCTTTTCCTGGACTGAGGCCCAGATTTTGTAATATATCTTGCCTGTTACTATTTTTCTTGCTTCTTCCAAAGTAGAAAAGGTTCTTTTGAAGAAATGTGTTTTCTAGACACTTTGATACACCAGAATTGGGGTCTGTTTAAATACTTCAAATTTGACATATATACACATGTAGTTATAACATTTTGTGAATAGGAGCCAACATTGCCTTCTCTGGATCCAGTCCTTCCTATCAATATGTTGTAAGACACTAGACAGAGCAGTGTCTACCCTAACATGCAGAATATGCACTAGGCCAGACAAATAACAGTAAAACACTCAACCTTCTGTGCCTTCACCTTCTTCACCACAGTCTTAATGAACAGCACCTGAAAGAATTTATGCCCATGTTGAAATTAGAGTTCCAGGACACAGTGCTGGCATATCACATCTGCTTGGAAAAGGAGCCTTTTCTTCCCCTCAGCCTTACTTCACACAAGGAAATCTATCAATAGTTTGATCCAGTGACTATCAGCAGTATGAGTATTCCCTCAGAGGACATTTTCCTACCCTGACCACAATGTGCTTTTGCATGTTGACCTGCTATTTAGTTCCTGATGCTTTCCAGGCTGAGTTGAAACTGTGGCTACAAGACATTAACCCTACCCCCTAAGAGGCTCATGGCCTGTCACACACATCCCTCTTTTTTGCTATTTAGAGAGTATGGATGCAAATACTGTCCTGTGTGTTATCTCATACCAGTTCACTGAGGGCACCAGAGAACTGAGAGACCACGTCTGATCAATATTTCTCCTCCAGATACACCTTGAAATCTGGCTAGAAGGGGGCCAGCCATACAATACTTCATGATTACTAGCCCCACTAAAATTAATTCCTGCCATATCTTATCAAACAATCAGCCATGAGAGAAAGTTTTCCCTACTGGAACATGCATAAGTCACTCCAACTTTTGTGGCTGTGAACTGAAAGCAATTCTTTCTCCACCTTCCAATGTTTGCTCAGGTGCAGCTTGGTTTCCATGTGGACTGATTGAGGAGAACCTGCCTGAACCAGCGAGCTGACAGGAGCCACCAACCAACTGGCACTGACTGCAAACAAAGTCTTCATCCCCAAAGAGTCTGTTACATAAAAGTGCACAACATAAAACCATCTTTGTATTTGTGACTTACTGTAAGTCCTTAGGAGGTTTGCCTTTAAGGATGACTACATTTTTAATCAATCAGCAAGGCATGCAGTATGTAAAGTTCATGCTAGCTTGAGCGGCAGCGCACTCTGTTTTTCCCCTGGTGAGCAACCCCCTCTCAGCCCCTGAGCTTTAGCTGGTGAGGTTATGCAGCCTTGCCTATTAGGACTGCTCTCAGCCACATGCCTGACTGCACTCTCAAGTCTCAGGGCCAAGAGTAAACTTTGAAGGAACCCTGCCAATTAAATGTAAGCAGAAAACAAAGTCTTCATTTTTCAGCAAAGCTAATGTGGTCAGAAATGTTCCCATGCTGCTGCTACTGATAATTATTATTTTGCATTCAGTAGCAACGGCTTTTAGCTCTATTTGAATATTAAATTCTGTCATGAAAATGAAGGTATTAAAAATGAGTGTTGATCAGATATATTGTCATTGGTAAATAGACTAAATACATTTTACCACTGGTGAAAAGTGAGCCCTTCTGTGAAAAATGTTTTACAGTCTTGTTTTGGGGATCTCACATGGAAGAAAAGAAAAAAGCTTAGATGGCATGTATTATCTACAACAGGCAAAGACAAAACATTGCAGAAAGGTTAGCCCAGATGAATTCCAGTAAACCCTTTATATCATTTCATAGTCCAAATAGACTACAGCAGGTTGCAGAAAACATATTTGAGTAATGACATACAGAATTTAATAGAATATACTTGGATTAGCTCTTGTACTTTCTCCATTTAAATATAATTGTTTCAGTCCTCAGTTCAGCTACAATAATCTTCCAGTTTCAGTGTTTAGTTGTTCTACTGGATTGTGACCCTGCCTGCAATGGATCTAACAGCACCGACAGTCTCCAAAGAGGTCTAAACTTAAAAATGACAGCTTTTTCAATCCCTGTATCTTCTTTTCCTTTTCAACATTAGAAGCAAGTGGTGTACATACAACTAGAAAACTCCACTGCTCGAAGGATCTTGATTGTAATCTTACTACCCTGTGAGACAGCTAAAAGCTATGGCAGAGGAGATGGTTATCTGACTGTCAGAGCTTGCCCAGAGCTTCTAATGCAGTCTGGGCACCAGGAAAAGCAAGGTGGTCATAAAAAATTTCAGAATGTCCCAGACAGATGCTTGCTTGCCTGCTGCACTGCATCAATGGATTTCTTGGAAACAGACCTTGTGGAAATATATTGGATTCATTTCTCTTGGGGCCTCATAACACCCTCATGAAGGTCTCAGGTAGGTGCCAAACAAAAGGGAGAACAAAGAATTCTGCTTTTAAAAGCCCATCAAAAAAGATCAGATCAACTTCAGCTTAAAAGTAGGAATATGACCATTCCAAAGGGATGCTTGTAATTTCTACCATGATTTCCATAATTCAATACCTTACAATTATGCTTTTCAAAGTCATCTGAAAGTATCAATGAAGACAGATTGATTACTTTATTTGTATACATTGCTATGAGACATTATCTTTCGATGCTGCCAAAGCCAGTTCCATGCCAGCCCTTGATCTAAAATTAGAGTAAGGACAAGGAAGTGTTCTTTCCTCTGCAATGATCACCTGAACCCAAATGAGCCAACAGAGGCTGAGAGACCATAAAGCAGTCAGTGCCAATGGGTGTTTGCTGATGAAAAACCACAGAAACTCCAAAAAGGCCCCCTGGAACTTTCTTGGGAACATACACAAATTTCAGCACCCAGTCAGCAAAGCGCTCAAAATATTCCCTAGGGATATGGCTTGAAATTTACCCAGAGAAGGTAACTAGGCAGGGGAGACAGACTGTGCAGCAACGTGAAGAACTCAGAGTGGTTTTGGTTTCCCAAAAGCCATCATCGGCCGTAACAGAAGGAGAAGGTATTGTGCATTGACTTCTGCTCCCTGCAGCTGCTCCTCTGAGAATAACAGAGATCTCACAGGGTCCATCCCTGCAGCTCTTCCCTGCCTGGGCAGTGCAGAAAATCTCAGCCTTGTGCCTGGGCAGTGCCATTTCACAGATACTGAGTAGAGGGTCAAGGAAATACCTTTTGGCTCTTACTTTCAAAGGCAGGTTTGGCACTTCTTCACACCCACCTGACAGCTCTTGAATTCAAGCTCCTGGTTAAGTAGGGGAATCTGTTGCTCTCTGGAAGACAATGCCTTCTTCTATAACCCCAACCCAGGGTAGATGTAAGGTACTGAGAGCTCAGCCTGCACCACAGCCTCTCCATGCAGGACCACCTGTGAAGAAGGTTTACTCAAAGGATTGTCCTTATCTAACTTCACAAGTGCCCAGCCTGCTTTCACCTTAAGACACAAGATGGGTTTGTACATGTGTACCTTAAGTTATTTCTGTGCACGCTTATATGTGCTCATTGGCCCCGATTCATGAGTGCGTGTGCATGCAGATAGATAAACAGATAATCTGGAACTGTTTCACAGCAAGGAAAACATTTCTCTTTCTTTCCTTTTGTCTTTCTTTCTAGCTGTTTTGCAAAAACTTGGCCTTGGGATCTTCCAGGGAGCTGTGTGTATATATGAGTGACACACTTGCCTTTTTTCACAGCTCCTGCCTTATGTCAATTTAAGCATCTTTCCTACACCTGGAGGAGTTCAACAAACATCAGCTCACAGGTGTCACACTCCATTGGCTGAAGGCTGGCTCCAGAGAGTCTAGCCAATATCTGCTTTGGCTATTAACAGCCTTGGAGAGGCCAAGCTCAGTGTGTGTGGGGAAGCAGGGGGAGGAAAGGTGGAAGGAAAAGGAAGGGGGGTTACATGTATGTGCATGTGCATTTGCTGCTGCTTTAACTTTCCATCCATTTAAGAGTTTAAATACTACTCAAGCACTTAAAAAAACATTAGGACACATTCCAGCTTTCTCTGCCAGTCAGAGGGAAAAAATGTTTGAAACCCTGCATCTCAGCACCCCGAGGGCTTTATGATTTGTTAGGTTTAGTAGTTCAGAGGATTAAAAAGACAGAAATATTAGTAGAAAAAGAAGAGGAAAAAGTCAATGTATTCACTGAAGCAAATCTAATGGGTTGCTGGGCCAGAGAAGAAAAGGTTCTACTACCTGACTGAATCTTATTTATATTTCTTGCTCCACAATAAAAAATAATTTTCTAGACATTTCCCCCCCTTTTTTTTGCTATGCTAGTCACATTTCCTAAATCCTTTATCAACGACTGCTCTGCATATGAATGGGCTGTAATTGAACTGTCACATTCATGAAGGTCAGTAACCTTTCATTAGGAAGAATGTGTCTTTCTTGATAAATTGCAAAGTCCCTGAGGATTTGAAAGCATTTTTTTATTTCATTCTTTCAAATATACCTTAAAAATCTAACACAGATCTTTCTCTCTTTTCATAGTACTCTGACAAACCCCTCGTCTTTTTCTTTGTCATAGGCAGTTCCATGCAAAATATTCAATCACAAGCTTTCACTGTGACCTTCTTAAAAACAAAATGGGAAGCATAAGCCCCCCACCCTCAACCCCTCACTTTGAATTGCAGATTGCTAATACTTCTGCTTAAAAATCCCCAAAAGTCAAAACCTTGAGATTAGAAGCTTTGCCATGCCCTTGCTTCTTCAGATTGGTTTGAGTTTCTATTGTAATGCAACTTAAGTCACACTCTCTTGGTGCCAGTACATCAGTCCATCTTGGTGTGTCCATTCCTGTGCAGAGATGGACAGACAAATACACCAAGTAGTGACAGGCTGCGTGAGAAAAACAAATTGGGGGAGAGAATGGTGCTTAAAAAAAACTTATTTAGTACTGCAGACAGTTTTCAATCCCTGCCACAGGTTAGCCCCATGCAATTCATTCTTCCCTGTCTAAGGAAAATAAGCTTTTCAGAGGGTTGGTTTTGCACCTTGATCTGCACCCTGACACAGCAGGGTCCTTAAAAGAAACTGACTGGCTGCCAAGTTCATAACTGCTGCCAGAAGTTCAATTCCTCCTCCAGATTCTGATCAGAAAGGGTGCAACAGGATGCATGGAAATGTGTTAAGCTTCCCACCCTACCAGTGCAAAGGTGCCTTCAGAAGTGTTAAAATACTAGCGAGGCTGCTGGGGCAGAAGCCATCTGTTCCTGTGCCACGTTCTAGCTAGCTAAGCCTAGTGCCCATCTTCAGCCACTTGACTGGCTGGGGATTGACTGTCAAGGGGTCAGAAAAAAGACTACTTGGTGGAAAGTCAGATCAAGATAGAAACACCACAACATGAAGGAGGTGAGACTTGATAAATGGAAGCAAACATCTGGCCTTTGCGTTAGCTATTCAAATGCTTCAAAAAGTAACATGAATTACAGGTTCTTGAGAGACTATCCTTTTATTGTCATCACCCATAAAATTGTGGTGATTTAAGGTTCACCCCATAAGATGGACTATAGAGGAAAGAGGAACAAGGCATAATTGCTAAGCAATTGAAACACTTTGATGGTACAGGCCACACTGGAAGCTTTTTAGCTGGAAGGAAAAAAGAAGCAAATATTTCTTTTGATTTTTTTTTTTTTTGCAGGAATGATTGAAGAATTAATACTTTAATTAGGCTTAACTCACTTTTCTGAAGACTTCTCTCAACTAGTGAATACTGTTGGGTTCATATGCCCAGCTAGGAATGGGAATCATTTACTGCAGTACCACAGAATGGATCTTCTTATACCAGTAACAGAAGTCATAGAAAAAAGACTCACAAAGCAAAACAATATAGGTTCTGCCTGACTTCCATATTAACATCCTCCTTCAGAAGCAAGAGTATGTTTGAATTCACATGGAGAGGGTCTTTATTTAAAAGCTAGATGTCCCCTCATGCTCCAATTCTGCAACCATTCTCTAGACACAGAGTTCATGGTGACATGTTAAACAGTCTTAGCTAGCACGAGTTCTAACGTCATTATAGTGCTAGGATTTCATATCACCAGAGCTTCATACTTCCTCTATGGTTCTTGCAGGCAGCTCCTCTAAGCACTGACTGTTGCTGGTCCTTGCAGCAGTCATCTGACTCTAGATCCCACCAATCCACTCTTTTATACCACTTGCTCTTATTGGCTACAGGTGTGGCCTATTAAGATCAGGCCTGCTTCTAATCTTTAGTAATTGGTCCAGCTGCAACTCCTTGGGGGATAAGATTACCTTCATTTACCCATACTGTATCTCCCTACAATTCCCCCTTTTTCCTTTAACCACAGAGTCGCAGCACTTCCAGAACCAGAAGTACACATTCAAATAAATTAACATTATGACATATTTGTACATTTAATTTAGAACTAAGAGTTATACAAGTGTTCAAACAGCATGTTACAGCACAGATATATATATTTCTAAATGTTAGTTCAGTTCTATGGCTTTTCCCAGTTTACAAAGCACTTAACTTCAAGGTCTTTTACACTCATATTTATCAAACACCAATAGCTCTAACTGATATATTTTGCCAATAGTTTAGTATTCAAATCCTGTTTCCCCAAATCCACGGGGTTATATGGTCAAATCCTTTTCCCCTGAATCCACAGGGTTATATGGTCAAATCCTGTTCCCCCAAATCCATAACGGGGTTATGTGGTTTAGTCCTAAATCCATGGGTCATCCTGAATCCACATGGCAATACAGTTTAGTCCCGAATCATGTCGGGGTCACCATTTGTTGTCTTAGTTAGCATGAGTTCTAACATCATTATAGTGCAAGGATTTCATGTCACCAGAGCTTCATACCTCCTCAATGGTTCTCACAGGCAGCTCCTCTAAGCACTGACTGTTCCTGGTCCTTGCAGCAGTCATCTGACCCCAGATCCCACCAATCCACTCTTTTATACCACTTGCTCTTATTGGCTACAGGTGTGGCCTGTTAAGATCAGGCCTGCTTCTAATCTTTAGTAATTGGTCCAGCTGCAACTCCTTGGGGGATAAGATTACCTTCTATACCACCTTCATTTACCCACACTGTATCCCCCTACAGTGATGGGTAGCCAGGGGTGCCCAGAAGCATAAATCAGCCTAGACAATTCATCATCTGAATTCTCTCTGCCACTGGTGAAGTGAAGTACTTGTGATAACAGTGTGAAGAAAAAGACCAGACTTCACCAGTGGCCAAAGGTATGTGGCAAACAACCCCTAGGACTTTAAAACAACAGAAAGGCCTTCACAGACCATTGCTTTCAGAGCCACTGCATTCAGGCTGCTCAATGAAAGAGTTTAATGTAGAAACCCCGACTACAGTGGCATCTAAGGTCAATAAGCAAAGAGTGATTCAGACTCCTAGTGAGCAGGGACCACTAGATGCATCAAGCAGGCAGGACTGACTTCTCTACATGCCTGACTGGGGTACCAAGATGACTTTTCTTTCCGCTGGCTGCACAGGAAGCCAAGGTCTAACAACTTGGCAAGGTGTGCAGAATTGCTCACCAGTCTCTTGACCTGACACACTGTCCTTGCTCCTGTTTCACACTGGGCAACAGGAATACAGCTCCCAGTTTCTAGCTCCCAGTGTCATTGCTGCTGTGTGGAATATATAAATGTAGTCTTTTCAACTGTACATCAGGAGAGATTTGTAGGAACTCCTGTTTTGGAGGCAAGATGATGACTGCTTTGCTAGAGAGAGTAAGGAAAGAAGAAAAAACAAATTATAATTTAATGTTGGACCACTTAATGTTGTCCAAGTTATGGACCAGTTTTCCCAAGTGTTAATTTGGAGACCACTGATGAATTAATCTCCTGCCATGTATTTGGGTGTGCCAGTGATCTGGAGAATGTTTTCATGCAAGTGCCCAATCATCCAGACACTTTCAGTTGCTAAAAAAACTAGGATTATCTGACAGTCAAATCAATTCAAGTGGAAGACTACAATCTTGGGAAAGAACTTGCATCAAAATAAATATTTTTGCAGATATTTTCTAGCATGCCTGCCCTAAAATGCCCCATAGGCAATAATTCCTAAGGTGTACTGTTATTTTTCTTCTCAGATAAAATGTTAATAGCCAAGTGAATATAAGGTTGCTATTTACAAATCTCTGTAGAATTGATGTTTTGATTCATGCGCTTTGGTCCTCTGTCCAGAGTATACTAAATTTTTTCCTCACTTGGAACTGGAGGTAGTTTCCTACATAGCAGTACTTGGATTTATACACAGCTAAATGTTTCTGCATATCAGGGAATTCAGATTCCAAGATTTCAGTTGGTAACTGCTTATGGAAAAACAACAGAGCAGTATATCACCTCATTGTATATATCCAGACCAAACAATGAGATCTCTCAAGCACTCCACACTGTGTATAAAATAAAAGTCATTAAAGAATTTGTTTAGAAGTGTGTTAAGCATTTTCCAGGCAGGCTGTGAATAAATCCACTTTACCACTTCATGGCTTTACAAAGAAGCCCATCCATTAACATGGGAACCCTCTTGTTTGCATTTCTTAACAGCTGACATTTGTACCTTTCTAAGGAAAGTGAAGGGCATCTCATTGCCTCATTGTTTAAATCAGTGTGAAAATAATGGGGATGATAGGGAATTGGAGCTAATTTCCTTTGTCTCCTATTCAGCAGATAATGGTGGTATGTGTGGGATGCTAAAGGCCAGGCAGAGGAGGTGACCTGAAGATGACTTCATTCTTATGAGGTTTATCAAAGGCTCCTGTCAGTCAAATGCATGCTGAGAGATTGGGGACTGGCCATCTGGTCCAAAGTTAATCAAAGAGGAAAAAGGAAAGTGAGGAGGTGAAAAATCCCCCTGTCAGCTTTGTGGAAGGTGGAGGGAGAGGCAGACAGAAGAGGGAACTCGGTGCTCCAGCAGCCCAGTACCCAGACTTGATGGCTGCAGAGGAGGCACGGAGCAGAGTGGGGTGGAGGAGCAGCAGGGAAAAGGAAAGATACCGCTGTTTTGAAATTTCCCTGGGATGATCCCACACCAGCTTTAAGTGGCAAGCCTGAAGGTCACTGCTGCTGTTAGCCATGCCTCAGAAAAAAAAAGGGAGAATGACTGACTCGCAGTAGGGAACTGGTGTAAATATAAAGCACAGGGTTTTCTGTCACAGAGCCAGACTTCCTTCCTCTGAGTTCTGCTTCTTGCAAGCAGGAGCAAGAGGTACAGCCATGCCACCTTCCTGTCCTGCAGATTCAACCATACTCAACTCCTCACCTTCTACCCCCTCCACCCACTGGGCTCAAAAACAGCTGTCCTGCAAGCACTACCCACATCCAAGAAGTTGGCATAATTTGCCCATAATGGCTTTTCTGTCAGGGCTGACCCACATACATTTTTGCACTCTATGCAAGCTAACAGGGGTAGAGAGCAGAGATTTATCAACAAATGACTTGGTTTTTGCAGGGCATCACACAATGCTTGTACGTGAAAGGGAAGGCACCAATCAGATAACTAAAATACTATTTAAACGTATGTGCATGTATTATGCAAAAATGCATTTCTTCACCAAAGATGCATTTTGAAGTAAAACACCAGAGTGTGACAGCCTGATTTTCATAACTAGCCCTGTTCAGCTGCTCAAATCAGCTAAATAGAGACATATTTTTAAGACTACAAACGTCCAGATTGTGAATCCCTCCTTCATGCTGGCAAGTAGTCATGCTAATGAGTAGTCTCCTTGACTCCAGGGGAAAAACTCTTGCCAGCAAAGGTTTCACAATCCCAGCCCTAAACATTTCTAAAATGATTAACCAATGTGAACTAACTTAAAACAAAACAGAAAAAGTAATTAAAAAAAATTAAAGGGAAAAAAAAAGGAAATAGAGGAAGGTTTTTTTTGAGGGCTGCAGATTAAGGCTGAGCATTAAATGTGTTCATGGAATTAGCAGAGCAAGGGATGAATGTGCTTCCTGTAGTACACACACACATACACACACACACACACACACACACACACACACAGAGAGGCTCCTCCCTCCAGGACAGAAACATCCTAAACCAAAGACAATGAGAACAAAAGAGTTTGGCTGGCTCATATACCTGGGTTGGGACTTGTTTCTCCATTAAGTTTCCATTCCGCATCTTCCTCAGGTCGAGGTCCAGTCAGGCCCCCATAGAGGGGAACATATGGAAAACAGTGGCAACGAGTTCTGCTCTACCTGCAGCTTTGCTGAGCTGAGTCTCCTCCAATGCCCTGTTTGGGAGCATCACTTTGCATGGCCAAGTGCTGCAAAATAGAGCTGAGAATAGTGAGAGTAGAATCAGACAGGACTTTTAAACCAAATCTTTACAAAGCACCTAACCCACAGAACCCCCACTGAAGAGAGGATTTCAGTTGAAGATATACAGCTCTGTCTGTACATACAAAATACAAACATTACTATGCACTCACTGCTTGCTGTCCTGCTATTTTTATTGAGTTTTTAAAATAGCAAGCAACCTGCTGCACACCAGGCAGCCTGAACCAGGCACAGCCAAAAATGCACAAGGGTGGATAGATAGTGGGACATCTAGAATTTTCTTGCTGCTAATGTCTGATGTGACCCTTTTGTACGGCAATAAAAGTCAGTAAACAATCTCAGGTACCAAACATGCACTCTGCTTTTACATACCCCAATTTGCATTTACTTTCTACTGAACTGCTTTGCTTGAACAGTGATGACTTCGGAAGGAAGGCAGTTAATAGCACTAAGGGTTCTTTTTCAGTTTTGTTTTTATCTGAGCAGCTCTAGATCTCAGAGAAATATGACTAAGAAAATGATCTTTCCCAACCCCTGGAAACAAAATGCAGCCATTTGGATCCCAACATAAAAACAAGAATCAGCATGTCTGAAATTTTCTGCCGGCTATAATTAAAACTCACGAGCAACTACGACACAACTGTTTCTGTCTTTATGACATGAAACATGCAGAGATTTAGAAATGGACTGACAGAAAATTCAGCAAGGAAATTTCACCAGAAACCTTCTATCTCCTGGAAAAATTAGGTATTTTTATCAGGCAGCAAGCCATTATCATAATATTTATGATTCCCCTTGCCCAGTTCCTGCTGGATCTCACAGAAGGAAAAAGCTTTAGGCTTACCTGTGTCTGGCACGGATCCCTAGTCTAACACATTGGTTGAATACACAGGCCTGAACATGCTGTCATCAGCATATCCTCCTCCTTCTTGTGGGCTTGAAATAATTCAATATGCTAAATTAGACAATGCCCTTAATCAGTCAGTAGCTCCACTTTTGCCACTGGCTGAGATTTTTCCAAAAGCAGGTAGGAAATTTAGCTCCCTAACCCTAAACTGATGGACAATAAGAGACCACATCCCCTTGAAGACATTGAGAACATTGAACTGTGCTCTTTTCCCCACACTTTCCACAGCTCCCTTATTTCTAGTTAGAAATCACATAATTGCAAATTTCATATTGTTAAGTAATTTCTGAAGGACTTTTTCAACTTCTCTGTTATACTTCATGGTCAACAGCATGCATGCTGAACACATTCTTTAATGATAGCCACAGCCGTAATTCACACAGAAACAGTTTTTTTCAAACACTTCAGAATAGTAAGGAGTTGGGGGAGGGAAGTTATCAGCACTAATACAATTTATTAGACAAACCCTATGTGGATGCCATGGCAGGTCTGCTATCAAAGGCAAAAACCTTCAGGCTTTTTGCATCCCATAATCCCAATGAAAGCCTGCTTTTGCAGATACCCTGCAGTTCCTGAATCACTGGCTGTAGCATACAAAATCCCCTATTTAAGTAATTACTGTACAATAGACAAATCTGCACAGTGGCTGATGTTATATAAAATATTCCAAGGCAGTCTCAAAACCACAACATATTAGGAAAAAATCTCAACTGGAAACAAGTGTCTTTCAGTAAGTATATATTGTGAAATAGGGGATGCTGTGATCTAATCATATTAGGTCTGTCCTGAGGACTGGAAATGGTCTGGCAACAGAGGAACCCAAGCCAGTCATGGACACTGAATGGCTACTATCTCTAGACATTCTTTTCTATTTGTATCACTTGGACTTCAATACACCCTCAAGCTCCTGATTTTTACATAATTGGATGGTTCTGTTATTGCCAACTTAGTTTTCAAACATCAAAGAACACAAAATCATCTCAAATCCATGCATTGCCTGAATAACGGGGCTGGCTTCCTGGCTTCCATTTATTCAGCAGAATGAACAAAAAGCCCAGTATTTTTAGGAAGATAGCAAACCTGGTCTTGTCCATGCATTGTCTTGGTAATGGAGCCGGCTTCTACATCTTCATCAGAATGAAACAAAAGCCTGGTATGTTAGAAAGACAACAAAATTTCACCAGTCTAATCTCTGATTTATCCCCACACCTGAAAAGCTCCGCTTCTACATTCAGCAATGAGGAAGATAAGTTTTCTTTCATGAGAAGCCCTTATTTGCCTAACTTAGGTTTCACTCGTGGACGAATTACTTCACCAAAGCTTGTACCCTTCGGCTAGTCTGTAAATCAGACTTGGAGTGACAGGCGAGTGGCATTTTGCCAAGTCACTTCCAGAGCAGACCAGCAATGCTCAGTCATACCCACATAATCAGAAAACAAACAAAAAAGGATAAAGAAGGGCAGAACTGTGTTACAATTTACAGAGCATGATAAATATGTTCAATTTGGATTAATTATAAAATATGTCCTATTCATCTACTTGCAATTTAAGATCTGGTGAATGACACAGCAGAAAAAAAAATCTGAACTGGAAAATTAGCACTATTTTAATTGCAAGACTACTGACTTTTCTCTTTCTTTCAAAGGAAACACACAGAGCTTCTTCAGTGGAAGCCATGGCTTTAGAAATGTTGATCTGAATCAGACTTAGCCTTTTCAGAATTCTCCTGTACCTCCTGCAATGTTCAAGGTTTATTACAAACTTTATTTTCTTGTTCTTGGTGCAAGAAATCTGTGGGACAGTTGGAACTTGGTTTGCAAAAAGAAAAATTATAGTGGTCCACGAAACAGAAGGTCAATCAACATTTTGGAAGTACTTTATGAACTGGAAATCTTTCTCCGAAGTATTTCACTACAGCCCAATAAAACATTACATGCTGGTGGAATTTTGTCCTTTTAAAGTTGGCAATGCTTTCTCTGCCAAAGAGTAAGTTTTGTTCAGGTTTAATTTGCTTTTAGTGCTCCTCCCAAAATCAATAGAATCACTCCAGTGCAGTTTGAAAGGTTCCTGAGATAGTGCAAATTAAGTGACCCACAGCAACCAAGGCACAAACACCAACTACACAGAGAAAATGTGGAGGGACAGCAATTACCAGCAAAAAAGCAAAATCTGGCAAAGGCTGTCTGTGTTAGGTTTGTGTGGAGCTCCCAGGCAGGCTGCTAAAACAGGCATAAGTTTTTATTTGAAGGAAGGCAGAGCTAAGATGCAGAAGACTTTTCTGGATTAGGTTAGACTTTTCTGCCTTTTTGCTACAAGGATCAGTCACAGAGAGTGCAAGTGGTTTAAGACACAGTAAAGAGTTTGGCAGAAATTTGGACTGCTCTGTATGTGGGATGTTGTGATTCCTCCAGCTGCAATTCCCTAGGATGCATTTCACCTAGCCAACACCTGACAGGAAATATTTAGGAGGTTATAAGTCTTCTTTAGAAGAAAATTGCAGCAGGAAGAGGTCCAATATAACAACTAAAACATGAAAAAAAAGCTTTCTCACAGTTTGTATTCTAGGTGCCTGGCTGAAATCCTGGCTCCATAAAGAGTCTTTTTCTGTGCACTTCCAGGATGCCAGGTTTGTTAACATCCAGCTAGCTTTCATATATATTTGACCTACTGTGTTGCCTAGCATCATAGTCAAAGAATAGCAGATTCAATCTAGCAGTGTGAAGAAGAAACACAGTACACAGTGAGGTGGTTTGCACAGCCCAGTGCACCTCGGGAGGCAACCATTTTATACACAAAAAGGTGTCCCCATCCTTGTCATTTATTGGATTTATTTGACAGAGGCAGGGAGGGAGAACTTTGAGAGCATTTTATGACACAGCTGATGTGTTGATGCTGATCTTATTTTTTCTCTAAAGAGTTTTATCGACTCAATAGATTACCAAGATTTTAGATTCAGGGATCACATTGCTACAGCATGACAACCAATTTGTCTGCTGTAAGAGAGACACAGCTGTACCACAACTGTTCCACAGCATCTAATCAACCTTTTTCATACACATATAGGTTACTTGGAGGCTTTGATTTAAAGAACAGAACAAAATATCCAGCCTTATGAAAAAGGGTAGCTGTTGCTGTCAGACAGATGTTTTGCTGAAACAAGCCCTAACTCACAAAGAAAATCAGAGAGGTGGGAAAGAATGGGTGCAGCCTTTTCAGTCCTACCATTTCTTGTGAGTTTAACACACCCAATGCTGTGAAATTGCAGCAGTATCAACAGACAAGCTAGTCAGTGTCATCTTCTCATCTTCTCATCATCTAAGCCCAAGAAACAGAAACAAATTTTTAAAAGATGGCTTTTTTTTTTTTCCTGAGGCATGTCCAATGCTTAATATCAGCCTTTTAACCTGTTTTCCCTTGGTCAAACTATCAAATGAGCACTGGAGTGTGTGTCCATCCTGGCAGGGTATAAGAACTCACAGAACCATGACTGAGTTTAGAACACAGCATCCAGAAAAAAACAGGCAGTAATTTGTGCCTTTGCCTCGTACTTCCTGTTAGCCCACACCCTTCCAAAATACACAAAATGAAACAATCATCAGAAGAAAGTAGCATAAAATGAAAGAAAAAATCCCCATGGTTCTCATAATCATTTGGAATATTCTATATGGCCACCAAACTCAAGCAGAGATCTTTGATCTATTGTGCTGCATTATGTGACTTCAAGAAAATGAGATGGGAAGGTAAATACACAAGGTAGGATTTAGCAAGATGCTGGGTGAAGAGGGACAAAACCCCTTTTTATGGTTGTCAGGAAAAAGGAGGGTGACATTCTTGCAGAGTTAGAAGGAGGTCAATAAATCATCATCCTTATCTTGCAAACAGTGCCTGTGACTTCAAAAATTAGCTCATTTATTCTGCACAATTAAATTTATTGAAGTGTGACAGAAAAAGTTTAGCAGTCGCTGATGCAGAAAGGCAGCAACAACGGAGGCAGGCAACTGACTGAATGACACAATTAGTTGATTTTCATTTTATTTATCAATATAATTATTGAATTGTATTCATCTTATTTCACAGATTTTTACCATTATTAGAGCCCAGGCCTCAAGGGAAAGAATTAGTTCAAATTTTCAGTTTAACTTAATGTGATTATCGAGCTGGTAATAAAAGAAAAGTTCTATAAAATGCTACACAATCTTGTATTCAATGTCACCCCACCATCCAGCTCTGAAATCCAGAAACCTTTCACGTAAAAGCAGTAAATTGAATGTGAATTGTGAGCATCCTACATTCCCTAGGTGGCAACCGAACCTGTGTTTGCAGGATCCCACCTTGATGTGACCTTAAAGGAGCCAAGATTCTACCTGAATTTTAAACTCAGGTGTATTTTCTTTCGTAAAAATACTCCAAATGAACAAACCCACCAACCAGAAAAAAAACCTCCAAAAAACTTCATTGCATCATCTTTAACCCCACCCCTATGACAAGGTTCAATAAACTTATTTGTAAATGCTGTGAAAACCGTGCAGGAATATTAGAGAAAGACTGCCATTCCAGAGGAACAGTGGATGAGTATGGTTCATGTGTAAAATTACCACACTGGCCATTTTAATACACACTGAAAAAATATTATTCCCAAACTTTTGACAATTTTTTTTAAACAAAATACAATAAAAACTATTTACAAATTAGAGAGAAAAAGTTATTTTTCTTCTTGTCAAGTCCAGTTTAGAAGCATCTAGACTATTCTAAGTTGCTCTGGCTCACATCTTGGCATGCCTTCCTGTCAATCACAATGTCTGCTTTGGTTTTAAACCTGGAAGAGACAGAATGAGAAAGGCTGGACCTGACTCACGCACATATTCCACCCTTGCTTTCTGCATACATAAGGAATCAGGCATATGTTCAGCAGTAAGCTATATAATAATTCATGTCCTTTCTCACAGGTTCAGGAAATTAGACCACATGCTATTGCAAGTGTCTAACTTTTCCAATGTTTTGAAAGATTATTTCCATTGCAACTAGCTTATTCAGTTCTACCCTGCACTTACCATTCCATAAAAATTAATTTATTTGCTCTGAGAAAAAGACATACAGGCCTTTCTTTTTCATAAATGTTGGTCAAAGTGTCATGGAGCATTGCCTAAAGCATTAAAAAATGGAAAAGGTCCAATATAATTCTATAGCCATAATTAATAATAATGAATATTATTACTTACCATCAATGAGTGATTTTGGGTGTGAAAAGACTTCCAGAATTCCCACTGACTAAAACAATATGTTCCAGTTACTAGGATCTTGATATCTGTGTAGGCTCAGACTATATTTTGGGAATTTAGTGTACTGACTTCTTCAGAAATGAGCAGGAAGAGAAGTTTATGTCTGTAAAACATATAAATTATTAGTGCTAATAAAGTGGGTCTCACTGGGACTATTCAACTTAAATTTGATGTGCATTATCTAAAGAAAAAGGGATCAAAAGAAAAGGAACTGTATGTTGCACATTTTCCTTTGTGTGTTTCTTTGCGGCAAAGCCTGGAAGTTTGCCTTTCCATTTCTGAAGAATGATACACTCCACTGGGACCTGGAGTTGATGGAAACCATTCCATAGCAGCACCATGCAGTGAGCTGCCCACCTCCAGAGAATCAGGAGCAGCAAATGAGCCTTCTCTTCGCACTAGAAAAGATATAACAAAGGGACAGGTGGGTACAAATAGGGATCAAAGGACAGAAGATAATTTTATTGGTGTAATTGACTGAAGATATTTCCATTGCAGTCAAGACAAGCAGAATCTTCACTGCTTTTGCTTGTACTTCACTTAAATAGAGAAGAGAATACCTTCAAGGATTAACTTCCTATAATCTCTGCAAAATTCAGCAAGGCTCTCATCACCTGGGAGGAGCACCATATGAACACAGGAAACGGGCTTCTAGACCTGAGGGAGTATTCAGCACTTCAATAACTACTATGTAAGACTTCTGTGGTAGTTTTCATTCCAATAACCTCAAATCATCTTGCAATGAAAGAGCTTTCTTCTGTCATGAGATCCCAATTCAGCAGGTAAACCTCCCTTATTCAGAGCCCCTCAAAAGAAAGGCTTTTGAACAAAAACCAACTGGATTTTACTAGAATATAAATGAGAATTCCTAATTTCTCACAGAATTATCAAGGCTGGAAGAGGCCTTGAATGTCATTTAGTCCAACTGTCACCCCAGCACTACCACAGCTACCCCTAAACCTGATTCCCACCGGCCACAAGTCTCTCCAACACTTGCAGAGATGTGACTCCACCATGTCCCTGGGCAACTTTATTCAAGGCTTAGTCACTTTTTCAATAATTTTTTAATTTCTAATAGCTGGTTGGAACCTCCCCTGGTGCAACTTAAGGCTGTCTCCTCTTGTCCCTTCACTTGATACATGGCGTAAGAGATGATCCCCACCTCACTACAGCCACCTTTCAGGCAGTGGTAGAGAGCAATGAGGTCGCCCCTGAGCCTCCTTTTCTCCAGACTCCCTCACCCAGTCCTCAAAAGACAGGTTTTCTAGACCCTTCACCAGCTTCCTTGCCCTGCTTTGTACAGACTGCTCCAGACCCTCAATGGCCTTTTTGAAGTGAGGTGCCCAGAACTTAACACAGATTTTGAGACATCACCAGTGCTGAGTACAGGGGAAAATCCCTGCCCAGGTCCTGCTGGCCACACGATTGCTGCTACAGGCCAGGGTGCCATTGGCCTTCTTGGCCACCTGGGCACAGCCTGGTTCATTTTCAGTGGCTGTCAGCCAGCACCCCCAAGTCCCTTTCTGCTCTCTCAAAGTGACAGCTCTCAAGCCACTCTGCCCAAAGCCTTTAGTGCTGATTTGGGTTCTTGTGAGTCAGGTGCAGGACCCGGCACTTTGCCTTATTGAAGGTCACACAAGCAGCCCCAGCCCATTGATCCAGGCCATGGAGACCTCTCTGCACAGCCTTCCTGCCCTTCAGCAAACCAACAGTCCCACCTAACTTGATGTGTCTGCAAACTAACCAGGGATGCACTCAGCCCCCTTGTCCAAAGCGTCAATAAAGATGCTAAACAGGACCAGAAGATGAGTCCTGTGGAACACCACTGGCAACCTGCTGCCAAATGGATTTAGTTCCATCCAGCACCACTCTCTGGGCCAGACCATCTAGCCAGTTTTTCCACAAATTGGACTGACGAGGTCAAACATAAAATGGATGACATAAATCCATTTTCCCCTGCCCACTGCATCCTTGCAGGGATGCTTTCCATCCTGGTTTCATTCAACTCAGTCAATCTTTGGACCAGAGCAGGCCATGCATAACCAGTCCACGAAGCTGCTTCTTCCCATCCAAAGACACTTCATTATGAATCTGCTTCTTGCTTTTATCCATTATGTCCCAGCCTGCCCACCTGGAAGCCTCTTTAAGTAAGTGGTTGCTCCTTCCTGCCTGCCATACCCTTCCTCTTCTATGAAGTCACCTTTTCCTTGACACTTCACGGATGAAAAGGGTAGAAGGAACCATCTTCCTCTCACAAGGGCTGCAATTGAGTCAACTGTATCTTATTACAATGAAATCTAAACTTTAAACTGAGGATAAGTAAAACAGACACTGTCAGTTGAACCTTGGCATTATCCTAATTTTTCAGTTGGGAAACAGGAGCCAGGAAAAGGAAACATCTAAGATAAGAAAGATTAGTGCGGGGACACTGACTTCCTAGGTGCCTTGACCAATTCTCCAACTTGGCTGACTCATATGGAATGCCATAAAAATTTAGATGAGTCCATTTTAAAGTCTTCCATGTCCTGGAAATGCTCAGAGAACTTACCCATTCACCACTCACAAGAATGTTGCTCCTATGCATATATAGAGCATTGGGCTTAATTAATCTGATGTACAACATTGCATCTTAAAAATGTCAAAAGCCTGAAGGATGCTTTTCTCCACCCATAGCAATCAACAGTGCTTTGTTTTCCTCTCTATTTCTCAAAATAAAAACTTCACCAGGCCAGTTTTGTTCACGGATTAATTTGATTTTTGACTGATTTCACAACCTTCCCAGATTAACACTGTGGACTGCTGTATAACCATCAGGCCTTTGAGCTGACTTTTCATTCCAAATCAATGTTTTCTAAATAATTATTTACCCATGAACAGGTCATAGAGGCCCTATGGCAATGTTTTTCTCTGCTTTCCATATGCAGAATCATTACTCAAAAGGGCAATGTGCCTCAGGTTTCCAGACTGCTCACCAATTCATCTTTTCTTTAAGCCACATTATGCATAAGCATTAATGTGCCTCCAAATCTGGAGAAAGCCTGTCCAATTCTTCAGAGGAAACAAATTAATTGAATGCCATCAGTGAGAAGAAAGTGCAGAGGCACCCTGGGTGTGTGAGGTTCCTGAACCCCTCCTAAGCTTTTCAACTAACAGGGGCTCAGGCAACAGTAAACAGCAGCTCTGAAAAGCACATGGGGCAGTGCCATGAAATTTCATTTTTCTACATACAAGTTTTCTTATCCAAAAAGTGAAGATTTA
Organism: Haemorhous mexicanus; assembly: GCF_027477595.1. Classification (NCBI taxonomy): domain Eukaryota; kingdom Metazoa; phylum Chordata; class Aves; order Passeriformes; family Fringillidae; genus Haemorhous; species Haemorhous mexicanus. The sequence goes on along the minus strand of NC_082341.1, from coordinate 64,502,129 downwards.
CCAGCCAGCCTGAAACATTCAGCATTCTAGTGTAAAGGAGGCTGCCAACAGGAATTGTTCCAGACCTGAAACTGGGCAAGCAGGAGGAAAGGGAGAGGATCACAGAGGTGAGTCTATGGCGTGAAGAAGTGTAGTCAAAGTGTCAGAGTTGCACAGTGTTTTAGGGTGAAGGAACCCACTCTTCCACATGGTTTCTGCTGGATTGAGTAACACCTCCACTTGGACCTGCCCTGAATTCAAACACAAAACAAAATTCCCTTTCGAGAAAATTCAAGTACTACAAAAGATGGCTCAGTTCTGTTAACTCCATCTTCCCCACCAGTGTTCTGCCCACCAACTTCTTTGCAGTGTCTCTCAAATTTTAAATAGATCAGCATGACAGATCTGACCTTCACCTAGGCTGACTTTAGTAGGTGTAGGGGCAGGTTGCTGCTCCTTCAGAGCTGGTAACCTGGACATGGCAGTGTGCTACATGTGAGGGACAATAATCAGAGCCGACACATGTTAGAGTGAACAGGTAGCAGAGCCAAGAGCTGAGTTCATGGCTCTTCTCCTTGGCTCTGATGAGATTGCAGAGTAGGACGTGCTCAGGGCTTGTGCCACCACATACACAGACTTTCACAATGAATAAGACAGATGCTCATGGCTAAAAGTCAGATCCTGAAGGAAATGGGGAATTAACTGTGGAAAATGGAACACTAAAATTCTCTGGGGGAAGTGGTGTTTTGTCCTGTGCTTAACTGCAAACAACATAAATCAACTGAGATCAAAGAAAATGTTCCTTCTCCCTAGCTCTCAAAACCTTTGAACAGTAGGAGACCCACCAGTCTAAGGCTAAACAAAAAAAATGAAAGGAGCGATTAGAGTGAGGTAGTAGATCAGCACACAAAATTTGGAAGAGAAAAAGCCGTATTTAGCAGCCATTACTTGCCTTTATACCATGTAAGATGTCAGAACATCGGGGCTTCCTCTTTGTGTCTCTGTCAGCAAAAGTGGGGGGTCAGCAGAGCACCCTGTTGCTGAGCAAAGAAGTCACCAAGAAGACAAGATTCAAGCTCTCCACAGCAGTCTGTGGTGGGAAGGCAAGGCATAAGTGGAAAGCAGTTCAGGCTGGTTATAAGGATATTTATATTTCCCCTGGGGCCAACCAGAGCTGCCCAGAGATTGTGCAGCCACCTTGGAGGTTTTCAAGGCCCACTCAGATAAAGCTTTGAGCAGCATGGTCTCATCTTATGGCAATCCTGTCTAGTGCAGGGTGTTGGACTGGAGACCTCCTGAGATATTTTCCCCCTAATTATCCTGTGATCATACTTTCTCTGATAGTGTTTGTGTGTTAACTGATCCTGTATCAGAAAAGAAAGCAGCTCTATAATTGGTAGCAAGGACTCAGTGTTAGAATATTTGGGTTCTTCTGCCTTTTGTAATAGCCAATTAAGTACCACAACAGTTGCATTATAATTGAGATTACACCTAGATGTCTAACACCTCTGTTTTAATATCCAGTTTTGACTTCAGCGTGTCAACAAGCCAGTACTTTGCAGCACAGAACATTTGCATGCTGTACGTACTACATATAGTATGGTGTTTTGATATAGTGACCCATAATAGGAAAAAATACACACTCACAGGAAATTAATCTTCATCTCCTGGAGCTGTTCAAACATCCAAGGTTCCATCAGACTCTTCCAGCTTAGCGCCATCTTCCTTTGCATTTCTAGAGGATGAGAACATAAGGAAATGCCATTCCTTTTACAGCTAAATTGTGCTATTACTCCAACTACTTCTGAGAGATTGGTACTGTTTGTTCTCCTAGCAGCAACTTTGAGATACTCAAATAGTCACATATTGCTCAGAGAAAATATAGAAGAAAAACAAGCTGAAATTTTGGTGGAGACCTTAATTATGAGCACATAAGGATAAGTGCATTTTCCTTCATTAAGTCCAGAATGTCCAGCCTGTACAGCACAGCAAGAATTTTTAACCCTTCTCAAGTAATGTCATTGATGCCAGATATTTAGTGCAATGATTTCAGCAGTGAGTGTCAAATATCTCTCAAATATTTGCATGCTTCTTAGCTCCTAAACTGACAAGCTTTAAGCAGATATAAGTGAAATCTGCCATGGCACATGTTGGCTAAGATATTTAAATTATACAGTCCACAACGAGAAAGATACAGAGCAAATGCAATCCTCATTAGAATCAGTGTGGCCAGGGCTCTTCTCATTACAGTTATTTAAACAATAAATTAATTAAAAACTCCTCCAAAAGCTCAAGCACAAAACTATTCAAGATGTGTGGGAAAAATGCCACAGTCTTGCAATCTGCTCTTTCTGGGAAAAATGGCAGTCCTCTCTTTTCACTACAGATCTCATATGGAGTATATAAAACATAACTAAGCAAATGGGGCAACATAAAGCATGAGGACATTAATTCCTGCATCACACCTTTGTGCAAGCTCAACAGACCCCAGCAGTGTAGGCAGTGGCAAGCTGAACTGGGGGGATCCTCAAGTTGCTAAAAGAATTACCTGCTCTTTCCAACATGAGTCCTTGATATTCCATGCCTCCCTCAGTCCATTCTCTTGTCTTTAGCCCATCCCTTAGGGATACAGGGAGTTTCATAGGACAGACACTACACCTTTTTAATTTTACTTTTCTCAGGAAAGCACTACATGCTGGCCTGTATCTATCTGTCTATCTGTCTGTCTATCTATCTATCTATCTATCTATCTATCTATCTATCTATCTATCTATCTTCTCTCCCCCACCCCAGCCTTTTGAGCCTGTTGGCACATATCAAGCTAGCTACTAGAGGACTGGAAGGTAAAAGATGAAATCCCATAAATCATGTGAAAGCAAGAAGGGAGAAAATAATTGTAGTTCGTTAAACAAAAGAGAACTCTAAGAGTTCTTTCACCATATTTTTAGTCACCAGAGAATCCCCAGAGGAAAGAACTTTGAGGAGTTTCCCAGCTGCAGGCGAACCTTGGAATAGAGCTCATACCTTCTTAGACACAGGTTAATCCAGCCACAAGGTCCAAAGCCGTAGAAAAACAGGCATCTCATGGGCCACTCATTAATTCTAGCAATCAGACCCTAATTTGAGGCCTGCTTTTGGATAGAACAAATTGTTATCTCTACCTGTCTGTTCAGGTCCATGGAGGACAAAGGACTGGATCTAAATCTGCAGCTAGGTGTCCACAGTGCCACTTGGATAGGTGGAGAGGCCTGATAGCAAGGGATCTTGAACAGGTCCATGGAGGACAAAGGACTGGATCTAAATCTGCAGCTAGGTGTCCACAGTGCCACTTGGATAGGTGGAGAGGCCTGATAGCAAGGGATCTTTTGTCCCTTCTCTAACCACTCAGTTCTCCTCCAGAGCAGTTACTCAGGCACCTTTAATTCATCGGCTGAGCATGTCCAGAAATATAAATGTTTTGGCTACATTGAGCCAAACATCTTGGAGCCACCCTACCCAAGAAAGCATTTGGGACTTATGAACTAGGTCCTCTAGTGCTGACATTCACTCAGCACACAGCTGTGGAGAAGAGACAGTCCTATTGAATCTGTCTGGTTAGACAGCCAGCAGCAGCTCTACTCCCAGGGTAAGAAAGAGTGCACAGTGGGAGCTCTCCTTTTGGGATCTGGTCACTCTCTGCCCCAGGTGCCTCCATCCCAGGTAGTGTTCAGAATTATTCTCTCAGTCTGAAGCCAAGGGAGCTGGGAATAACAGACGATGATGATGACTAACCACAGGCATCCTGTTAATGCCTTGCTGAGATGATCAGCCAATAAATTTCCATGCAAAGATAAGTGCCTAAGAAAATGGAACATGCCAACATCTCTCCACTGATGGAAGAGGCAACCTAAACCAATAAACTTCTCTCTCTTACACAGGTACCTTTAAAATCTGTCCTTCAGACTCCAAAATATACAATTCAATTCTTTAAACGTGTGACAATTTTATTTTTAATAAATAATCCAGAAAAAATTTGTTAGATTCAGTTGGGGTACATTTCAGACTCTATAAATAATGTCCACATATTTACATTATAAATTTAGCACAGAATTTCAAGTCTTACTTTTTAGATGCCAAATGCTTTTAGTAGAAAGCTTTTTAGATAATAGGATCTTTCTTGTATTATGCATTCATAAATTTCCTTCAGTGATAGGGGTGAGTTGAAAGATCAGTTCAACACTGCTGATTAGTTTCTTAATTAAGTTATTGTGTTCAAAGAGGGATAAATAAATACTGGTCACAATTTAAAGGGAAGCAAAAGTGGGTCACAGAACTTGAAAAGGCTGCCCAGTGAAATAAAAACAACAAAATGTTGCATTTTTCTCTCTGGAGAAGTGCTTTTGCAAGTGGCTAGTGCTATTTTTCTCCCTCTCAAGAAGTGGACTGGAAATGCTGCACTGAGCTATCGTGAAAAAGGGGTCAGTCAGGGGTGTTTTGTAAGGTGGGGAACGAGATTTACAGCAACATAATCAGTTGGCCAGTTCATCATTACAGACTACACGTGTCCTAAATTAGGAGAGCATGAAGCGGGTGGATACGTTATGCTGTTTCACGGGAAGTAATTTGAGCGAGTTGTTCTTGTTCCAGTTCTTTGAGACTCAACAACACATCTCCCAGGAATCTGTAAATCATCAGCAGGTGATATTGTTGGCTGTCATAGCACAGACAGGCAGAGCCAGTTACAGCTTTTACCAGGCTTTTTTTCTGTTCTTGTTCTTAAAGTTCTCCTTTCCAGGAAGCTGCAAAACAAACCACAAAGCAATCAGTAAAGCAGGACAGCAGAAAACAAAATTCCAGAGATAAGAGACATGCTGATAATATAGTCTTTGACATCTGTTTGGGGGCATTGCTGAGTTAAATATCAGTCCTTTACCAGATTAATATTTGTATGCCTGATCTCTTTCTTTCGCTCTCTCTGTTCACCTACGTAGTCTCTGTCAGTGCATTATCTGAACTCCCTGGGAAACACCAAAGAATGTACCCTCACAGAACTCTTTTGGGGTATCAAAATATAGAGATTAACAGAGTTCTCTGAGGACAGATGTAAAATACATGTCAGAGAAAGGCCCCCAGAACTCTGGTTCCACACAACCTCAGCAGAAGCATCTATGTTACAGGGTCCCCCATCTGTCTGGTACATCAAAGGTTGTTACTGATTGCTTCTGTGGTCACTGTGGAGGGAGCATGATTTACATCAAAGCTGTGTTGGACATGAGGGGAATCTTCTAACTGCGGAGAAATGAGATACAGGGACAGGATATTCAAAGCAACACTGGTGACTTGTCCTTCAAATAGGTTTTTCAAAAAGGGCTGGTAAATAATCCTCAGGAATGGGTCTTTTGAAAGATGGAATTGCCCTGCTGTGTTCTATGCTGTGGACACGACAGCCTAGGGTATTATCTAGTTTGTTTTGCTGTCTTCAGCTTTGCAGTGCATATCAGGACTGGAGTGGTAGACAAGTAGTGGTGACATTTATTATCACCATGCTAAAAGAGAAATGGGTTTAAGTCTACTGTGTCACAAGATAAACAAAATTATATAGCTCATGAAGTTATTAGAATAAACCAAGAAGCTACGAAGGGCTAAGGACAGGGTGTCTCAGCAATGCTGAGGCACGGTCAGTGGGGAAAGAGGGAACATCTCTGTATAAAGAGACTAGGGCTCTGACATGAACTATGGGGAGTATGTAAGGTGTGCTGAAAAATAAAGTAACCTTTAGGAATTCTCTCAGCAGCTGGTCAGTCAAGAATCTATGAGTTGGAAAAGCAAAAGAAACAGCCACATCTGCATGGAAGATGAGATCTTATGGGTCCAACCCCTTTTTCAATTCAACAGAGCACTTCCATCTGACTTCAGGAGCTTGGACTTGGCTTCACCTTACAAAAATGACCCAAACTTCATATTTTATAAGGGGCTGAATTCCTAGGGAATGCCAAGAAATTTAGCACCCTCCAATGGAGTTTCTTTTTACAGCATACTTGTGTGGGATTTCTGAACATCTGGAAGCCCGTCCTGACCCACAGTCACAGACAAATAGTGACTGCACAGATGCAGTCAGAGGGCTCTCAACTTTCTTTATGTGCACTCAGCAACTCACAGTGCCCAAGCATTAAAACACAGGTATCACATTTCTGAGCTGGGCTTTCCAGTCAAATATATATCAGTGCATGACCCCAGCCATCATTTTACAGTGCATCTTCCTCCCTGTTCTTGTTTGAATGGGGTTTGCCTCTGCCCTCTTTTTACAGATAAAATAATTGAAACAGTTGACATAAAGCATGTGTTCTGAATTATTTATGTGTTTTCTAGGGGATTAAAAAAAAAAAAAAGAAGGGAAAAAAAGAAAAAGAAAAGAACCAAAATACCAAGCATACCTGCCTATCTATGCGGCAGAAATGGAGAGGATCTGGGAACAAATATAGCCCAGTTCAAAACCATGGTTTGCATGCTGTGAGGAAAATATCTGTTACATCATGTATAGGTATGTGAGTTTTCTATGGATTAAGCAAACATCACCATATGCAGCAGGTCAAAAAAGAAAAATAAAACCCTGTGCATGTGTAGAGATACAGATATCTGTCTCCTTCTGCCATTTCTAACAGCATGCAGAGCTAGAGTTCATAGCAGGATCTGGCACTGAGGAACCAACATGTGCATCTGAATGTGGCCCTGCAGAGATGGATACATTTGTTTGTATGCTTATACTGCATCAGGGGTGGAATATGCAGCTCATTTCTTCTCTTTTGTCTAAGCTGGGGAAGGCTCAAGTCATGAAACCCTGGCAGCATACCACCCATCAGGGCATTCCCAACATAAACCTCAAAATCCTCTGAGTAGCCAAGCTGCAGGTATATACCTGAGGGTTTCCACAGCCCAGCTCCCACGTTACAGGATCGCAGCTGTGATAACTTGATCTTCACTACACTCTAGGGAGAAAACTAAGTCAAAAGCTTTTCAGAGCTATAGGCCTCACTTTTCTGTTCATGAGAAAGACCATTTTTATGTGGCCATGGTATGTTGTGTTTATCTGAAGATTATGTTCAGCTGTTGCCTTTGCAAACCTTTTGATACAGTGCCTGTAGATGTTCACTAGCCTGTCAAGGATAAAATGAATACAGGGGAATCTTGGAAAGACATCAAGCAGAGAGGAACCTAGATCACAAAAACATGATATCAAATGTAGATAACGATCCAAACTTATCTAGGGCCTGGGGTTTAGCTGGCCCCTTTCTGTCCACAACATCAGTGCTTACAAAAAACCCTCTAAAATTTTACACATGCAACTTCTGTGACATTGGCCATTGAGGAACTCATGCTGGTTTTGGTAAGTGCTGGGAAAACTGGCCTTTTTGGCATAGAGCTATTCTTTTGCCTCTGGGAAGCAAAGAAAGTAAAAATAGATCAATAACTACAGCTCAAGAGACAGATTTACATGGCCCATGTAAATAAAAAACTTGGCCAGGCTTCTTTTATTTCCAATTGTTTCATCTTTATAATATCTTTTCAGCTTTACATTAAAGATGGTTCTTATCACCAAAATCACCCTCAAATCCAAGGTTCTATGTGGAATATCCTTTACCAAGACCAACCCTTTTTAACCCCATGTCTGCCCTTTACAGGGCTTAAGCTCTGGTTCAAAACCAGACACATTTCCAAACTGCCCTTTTTTAACAAAAAATTGATCTTTGTCTAAGTTTTCTGGCCATAAAGCATTTCTCAGTTTCAAAACAGCTTGGCTTCCCACATGTGTCCTAGGGTCACTTCTAGAGAACCTACCCTAAGTTGGTATACACTGTTCAGGAAACAAAGGCAAATATTAGTTGTCTTGTGTGACATGACCTATAAACCTCTTGCAAGCCCACCTCCTTGCCCTTCTCCCTCTAAGGCCAGAAACCTGTTGCTACAGATTTTTGATACTCGAGGCTGGAATCAGGCATCGGGTAATGAGGGGAACATGCAACAACACAACTGCTTTCTGCTCACATGGGGGGTGCTCCAGGGGAGTCTGCCAGCATCTCTCTCCCTACCTTGACAAATATTGCCGCCTGATTATTGAAACCACTTGCAGGTCTCCCCTCTACTCACATGACGAGCAAATCCAGATCACTGACTAAAAATCTCTATGCCCTAGGATCCCCTTCCTTCCTGTTTTAACAAGGACAATTTCAAAATCTGGTAGCTCAAAAACTCCCAGCATTCATCACAAATTGTTTTAAATCCCAGTGGAAAACAGATTCTTCTGTTTCAATAACACAGAGTTTGCTTAGAGAGCTGGCAATTCAGAGGAGACTGAACCACAGCTCCTGCCAAGCCTTGGCTGCACACCACAGCAGCCAGGGCAATGAGTATTTATTTTTTCCCACAGTGTTGGAATTGAGATATCACTTATGTAAATATGTTTCCCCATGTTTTAAATGATGGCTGCTGAAGGGTGTCTCCCACACTTCAAGAAGCTGAGTGCATATCTTTGCCTAGTCACCTGCTCTGGAATACTTGGATCAGGTCAACAATACCTTAGATTGGATAGTCCTGCTGGCCTTTAAAACACAAAACATTCTCCTAAGGGGATGGAAAGGAGAACCTCAGTAAAACATTATAGATGGCAGAACACTTATTCTCCTTCAGTTAGCATCCTCCTCTCTGGTTTCAGTCGTCCTGACACATAAGCCCACACTTACAATCATCAGTTCCTGTCTCAAAGACCTTCTCCACAGCCTGCTGGGGGCTTATGTTAAATACTGATCTGGTCTCAGTCCCATCCAACCAGCAATATCTTTAACACTTTGCTCACTAGCAAAATGCAGGAGAATTGGGATTATTCTTTGTCACCCTCAGCCCAGTAAGCATCATCCTTCTTAGTCACTCGAGTCCAATACCATACAATGTCTCAGATCTTACAGGCAGGGCTTGCTGCTGCAGCCCTAGAGGAACCAAATGTATTCCCTTTCTTTTCAGGTAAAAATGCCAGCACCACGATGAGCCTGCCTCCCCAAAATACTCAGGAGTCAGCACAGTAATCAGCAAGTGCCAGAAGTTTTCTACAGAGCCCCAGATCCAGGACTGCCACTAGGATTTAACAGGGTCCAACACAGGCAGATGTGGCCAAAGAAATCCAGCTGCTGCCAAATTGGTTGCAGTTGCAACTTCATCTGAAGCTGGCCAGCACTCTGAGGTGGCCTTTTCACACCTTTTCCTTAATGTGAGCAGCCCAAGCATGCCAAGGGGTTAGGATCTGCACAGATGTGAGCTCAGGCAACTGCAAACAAGGAGAACACAAAACTTGGAACAGAAAAAAACCCAAGAGTCCTCACTACTCCTTCCCCACCTCATCTTCCCAACTGTTATATATTCGCATGCTAAGGAGCTCCCAAATCTTCCCTAAGTCCAGCAGTTTTCAATGTTCAGCTCCAAGTCCTGGACCATTCCTGCTGGCTCCCAGGAGATGCTCTATGAGGGCCAAGTGGGGATGTCATGGCCCATGCTCAGGAGTTTCCCAAGAGCTCTGCTCCAGTTTTAGGGGTATGTGTCAGGTAGAACAGGATGTCCCACGCTGCCCTCTGTAAAAGCTCTCCTCCCCTCCCAAAAGCCTTCTGAGAAGGGGTAGTTTTCCCCTCTCTTCAGAACTGAAGCAGGCAGAATAAAGCACCTTGCTGTTCACCCACAGCTTTTCTAACAGAGCATGCACTAGCAGAAAAACAAAATAGCTGCCTCCCTTTACAGCAAATTACACAGCTTTGTTTGGCATATTTTTCTACTCTAAAATCATCCTAAGAGTGAAGCAGTCAGTGGGCACCTTCAGGGGGCTGGGTACAAGTATCAGAACAATTCCACCATAAAGCACTTGTGTAGCCACAGATACACATGCAATGATGGGGACACAGAAAAGCTCATGAGGGGATCAACCATTTTCTCATCAGAGAAGATCTTGAATGTCATCCCACCAGTAAGGGTAGGGGCCACACAGTGAGCAGTAAGGAGAAAATTAAATATTGAGTTGCTGCTCAGTAATTGAGCACAGCACAGTGCTGTGTACGAAATAGGGCAGAGATGAAGGGGAGGAAAAGAGCAGAAGCACATGTAATTAAATTCTATGACACATAAACAATCCCACAGGGACTAACAGAAGATACCAGGGGTAGCTGGAGTTCTGGCACTTGCTGACTTGGAATTGTCAAGCACGTGCATGTCTGAGGGTGTCTGTATATGTGTACTCAGGCCGAGCACATGGGATTGCTCCATGCACAAGTCACCTACATAAAATCAGTAGTCCAGTCCCTAGAGAGAATGCTAGAGGGATGGGAACTGATGCTAGAAGGACAAGTGTTAGAGATCTATGAACAAAAAGCTGTGCAGAAGAGCAGTGTGATTCCTTATACTGTTCATGTAGATACATCATTCCCACTACTGAGGAGTTTGTGAGAGTAGCAGGACCATTAGAGTCAATTTGCAGGTTACCTACTAGAAAACAACAGCCTTTGCAACTCTGAGGGCATCCTTTAATTAGTTTTATTTTTTTTAATATGCATGCATTCAGTTTCAGCATGAGCAATGGCTGGAGTAGGAGAACTTTATGATACCTCTCCTCTAGTAAAGGAAGTAGGAAGCGAGGCACCTACCCACCATGCAGACCTCTCTCCAGAATGCTGTTTGCCTGCAGATCTTTGATCGAATGATAGGTTTTGATTGTAGATCAAAAAAAAGCCATTGTTCCAATTCTGGGACAGGCTAGAGAGTGAGGCAAGGCCTGGGTGGAGCTGGAAGAAATGACAGCAGGCAGCAGATGGGAAGAGGTGGCCCGGGGAGGAGAGGAGAGGCAGTGGAAAACTGTCTTGGTAGGTAGCAGCTGGAAAGAGAGGGGAAGTGGTCAGTTTACGGGAAGAAGAAAAGAGCTGTAATGCTGACACTCAGGTCACTCCTGCAAATTACAAAAAGGGGCATGGAAAAGGAAAATCAGAAGACAGCCTTTAACTTCTCTGATTTCTGGCAACCTGGAAAGCCTTGTTCTGATCATTAAAATAATGACCAGCCTACAGTACAGCAAGAGAGGAGGGTGCCAGCCACCTCTCTTCCAAAACTGACCAAATCAGCCAGAAATTTTCCCACTGGTTTGGGCCTAAGGGTGCCAGTAAGCTGATTGCTAATCTCTAACACATGCTTGGTCTCAGCAGTTGCAGTGGGGTGAGGCACAAGGGTTTTAATTTCTGCTTTACATCCTTCCCGCTAACGCCCAGCATGCCTCTCCCTTCACCACATGGCTCTGCGACCTCTGCTTCCACTATTTTCCACCTTCTTTTTCCAAAAGTCAGCCTCAGGGCCAGGGAAGGTGCTGAAGTACTGTGCGGGAGCAAAACCCAAACACGGCTACTTAAAGCAAATATTATTTTTCAACTGAAAGACTTTTAAATTTTTTCTCCCCCAGTTTATTTTTAGAACAATGGTAAAACATACAAATCCTGGAGGCCTCAAGCACTTTCCTGCTGTGCTATTGACTTAATTTATTTCTTTAATTTGTTAAAACCTCACCAAAAAAAATGTTATTCTTTGGAGACTTTGCTAGCCCAAGTTTTGCATATATTATTTGCTGCAAAAGATTAATGAGGTAGCAGAGGCATTTTTTAATGGATTCCCTTGGTTTTCTCTCACTCTCCATCACTTTTTTTCTGTTTTTTCACTTCACACGACAGCGCAGGTCCACAAGTCTGCTGAGAGCTCTCCACAGAGAGGATACAGGGTATGGGAAGAAAATAATGAAATTAAAAAGCCTCTCACAACTCCTGCCCTTCTCTCTCCCCACTCAGAGATACCATGCTAGCCAGAGCTCTGCACCAGCGGATCCAACACCTCCAGAGCCCCGTCCTCTGCAAGGCTCCGAGGGAGAGAACGGAGCTGAACAGCCCAGGGTGGATCCAACACTTTCAGAGCCCCGTCCTCTGCAAGGTTCCGAGGGAGTGGTTGGGGCTGAACACCCCAGGTTGGATCCAACACCTCCAGAGCCCCGTCCTCTGCAAGGCTCCGAGGGAGTGGTCGGGGCTGAACACCCCGGCTTTACAGGAAGGCTGCACGTATGACAGCAGCTAATCCTACGCATAGTTCAGAGGTGCCGTCAGCCAGCCCGGCCAGGCACAGAGGCCCTTCTCTTGGCTCACTGAGGAATCTGCTGACACTCCCAGAGACTCCTGGGGAGTACTTTGGATGCTGGCCCCAGAAACCTTCCCATCAACCTGCTCCTCTTACGGGAACTGAGCAATGCCTGAAGTGTGGCAGAAACACAGACTTCCGTGGTGGTGGCCCAGAGTCAGATCTGTTTCTCTTTCTTCATCCAGAATAACCAGGCTATTTGTCAAGAAGACACACTCTGCTTAGAGGTGTCTAAATACTTTCTCTCCTCTCAGCCCACGCTCAGCCTCTATTCCGCAGAGCACAGATTTTGTCTAGCAGGAGGGAAAATGGAGAGAGAGAGAAGAGGAAAACAAGAAGTGTGGGAGCACAGGGAGAGTGGGTTAAGATACTGGGGTCAGGGCAGAGAGTTAGGACAGGTTCTTTGTGATAGCAGCTTTAGATACAGGGTACGTCTGTGATGGGGCAAGGGTATGTAAAAGGGAAAAGAAGGCACAACAGCCTGCTGCAGAAGTGAGGAGAAGAAAGGTGAAAGTCTCTTGAAAAGCAGCCAACAGAGACCTCCTATCTTTCTTCACATGCAAAGCTGATTTTTAGCCTGAATGGATCAAAAAGAAATGGCAAGCAGCCACTCTTCTAGCTTGCCTCCCTGCCTTTTGGGAAGTCTGCCCATTGCTTTAGGGCTGGAGACTCTTATATGCTGAAGAACTGAAAATGAATGCACTTCAGCATGACTGCAGCCAGCCCACTCAGCACATCACCGCTCTCAAACCACTTAGAACAGTTTGGAACTCTCTCCAGTTTGACCCATCCGAGAGAATTCACAACAGGAACTGAGTCGGGGATACTAACCATGGTATGACTTCATTTAGGGAGATCAGCAAGTGGTCCAAGGGCCATGTACAGTCTATGGGGAAAATCCACGCAGCTCAGTATCTTTATTTGCCATAGTCTTAACTCTAACACTTTCAGGACCATTGCCAAACATTTCTGAGTGTGCCACTGGTGCAGCACTGAGCCCCATAATCAGCACTTTTGCCTGAATCAGTGTGTCAGACATGATCAGCCAGATTTCTACTGGCTCTATTATGCACACTCAACTGCCCTGCTTCGGGTGCTGGTGCCACACAGGCACAAATGTTCTGTGAGAAATCTGGCTCCTGTAGTGTGCCATTCAGGCAAACACCACCAGCACATTTTTCTCACCCTGTCTTCTTTTTCCACACAGAAAGAGCAAGCCAGAACAACACTGCAGGAATAAGGAAATGACACAAAAGTACCTGTCTGGAACAGCCAACTCAAAGACAGTGACACACAATAAATAAGCCTGAATACTGAAAAATGGGGCTGCCATTCTCTGTCACGCCAGAAATGTCATAAACCACAAAAGAGACATGCCAATCCTTTGAGGCACCCCCCAGAAGAATTTTTATGGCACTATATTTCATAACTTCTTTTGCTACCTAGAGGGCCCAATTTCCTAATCTGTGTCTGCCTCTGCCTCCCCAGTTCAGTCTCCACTGCTGCAGGTGCATTCAAGTCACGGACTACCCATCCCCAGAGGCACCTAGGGCCCTCCAGTGCACATAAAACACAGCTTCATGTAACATGCTTAATGCTGACATCCAAAGGAAGGACTGCTGAGGGAGGCAAAACCAAACAATAGCTCAGGTAGGATTCAGACTAAGGAATAAGATCAGCTGAGAGGAAGTGTCCCTTGTGTATTTATCAGGTTTTGGAGGCAAGACTTCTGTCCACATTGAACTCAGTGCTCTTGGACAAGGTAGCTTAGAGCTACTTTGGTCATTTCTAGATGAGTTGCAAGCACAGCCCTGCACCCTCTCAGGTAACTCTGAAAAAATATGGTGGTTGAGTGGTTTAGTTCAAAAATGTGGTTTAGTGGTGGTTTAGTTCAACTAACAGAATTTAAGTGTGCAGATGTAGCCCTAACATATTTGAATATCACTGACTGGATTGCTCAACATATCATGTTGATCAAAAACTTGACAGCATTCCCCTTCTGGATCTTCTTTGATTTGGTTTGGTTTTTTGGTGGTGGTTTGTTTTCTGGGGTTTTTTTTAATGGTATGACACATGGTAAACAATATCGCACAGATATGGTAGGCACTTAAATAATCCCATACATAGCAAAGATTCTTGCATACATTCATTTAAAGTAGGCCTGAGGCAAGCCAAATATACAAACAATTAGAGATCTGTAGGCATGCCAAGAAATATTCATGCAGTATATAGGCCCAAGAGAAAATAGAGTGAAGATTAAGAATATTATTAAGACATATCCAGAGATAATAGTATTTGATGAATTTCTCTACGAGTATCTCTGTGATCCTGGCAATTCCCATAAAAAGGACTGGACTGACATTTTCCACATTTACCTACAACAGTCTAATCTATAGCTCTGCAGCAGGGCTTAGTATCTGCAATTTAAATGGCTGCTAAGCCACCTTCCTTTGTTTTGTTATGTAGTAATTAGATCCACCTCCTTCACTCAGTTGGTGACCAATGTTTCTATTTCACTCACATCTCAAGACAACTTCTGTTGCCCTTTAATTTTTTCCCACAAAAATGCTTTTATTCCCATCCCAAAACTTGTAAGCTTTTTGTTCCCATTACAATCTTTGGCATGCAAAGCAGGTAGTATCACAAAGTGCAAATGCTTCCATATTCTTTGAATTACTACAAACTGCTGGATGGTTTTGCTCATCTTAAGTACCCAGTCTTTTGATATCTCAGCCAGTCCGTTCCACGCTCACAAGTTAATAAGACTAGAGGCAGGGAGAGACATGAGAAAGGCCACCCAATTAAAGTGAGAAAATGAAGATCAAAGCAGGCTACTGTGCTGTCATATGGTCAGGTACTGAACTGTGCCTGGTGCAGTCACTGATAACAGGCTAGATATTGCTGCACATGTCACTTTGCTGTGACCTTCACGTGTCACCTGGCTCCAGCCTTATGAGGGCTGACTAACTTTTAAGTTAAAACACTTAAATTAAAAGTACTAGTAACCCTGGAAATCCCCAAATAGCTTCACTGAAACAAGAGGAATGACTTTGAAATTACAAGCCCTGTGGAAAGGACTCGACATAATTTGATAATGGACACAGATCACTTTCTTCTCCTTGAAACCAGGAGGAACTGAGCACTGAAAGTCCGTGCCTACTAGAGGGATAGGGGACTAACCCATGTGGCATGTAAGCATGAGGATACCCAGTGTCTAGGTCAATCCTTGTGTCTGCTCAGGTACAAGCTGCTCCACACTGCATGTACTGTTCTCCTGATCATGCATCCAGAAACCACAGCATAAACATTGCTCTAGGCATCAATGCTATGGAGTAAGTGTTCCCAAACTCAATGTTCCTGTTCCTGAATGCACTGAGAAGGAAGTGAGGGGCAGGAAACCCACTGTTAAGCAGAGACATAAGCCTTCATCTAAACACCATGATGACCATTGTCTACATTTCAGAGAACTCTCACGCCTGAAAACTGCTAGGAAAAATAGAACATATCTAATTTTCAACATAATAATAAAAACCACTTCAATGGATTCTAGGAGTATTTAAATAAGGGTTGCCTCTTCCTGCAAATGTAGGGAGTTAGAAGGGCTCACCACACTTTGTAGCAAATAAAACTCTTACTAGAAACAGAACTCATGCCACAGGAATTATTTGCTGGTGTGTTCTACTGCTTTTGACCAAAATTCTTGCGAGTTCGGCTGCCATCAGAGTGTTCAGTGAAAAAGAAGAGGAGGGAATCTAAGAGACTAAAAGCCTGTCAGTGCTACTGGACATCTCAGCTTGCAAAGAAGGCTGACCAGTTTACCTCCTGGTGAACTTGATATTTTACACAATGACCTGTAAGGAGTCCACCTTAAATAAAATAACTAGGAAAACCCAAATAACTGGAAGGAGAGTACAGGTATGATTTTGTTACCTAAGACATTAAACAGTTTCACAACTGGTCTCTCAAAAACAAAAGGAAAAAACCCATCAAAATGCTGAATTTGGCTTCCACAGTGCAAAGAACAGCTGGAGCATTTCTGCATGACTTAGTTTAATGCAGCAAGATTGGAATTTTTAAGTTCCCAAGGAAAAAAAAAAAAAGCAGCACAGTTGCTTTTCACTTTCTGCTATCTGTACCAGTTACCACCTGGATCCAAGTATTTGCCACTTAGGATCCAACTATTCAAAAATCCAGAAAATTAATTGGTATCAAAGCAAAGGTCTTTGAAACATCTGTACTCAAGGAGTGACCTTTGGATGAGAGAACACCATTCCTCGACTCCCCAAGTTCTACAGTTCAAACTTGCTGCTTGAAAATCTGTTTTACAGCTCCAAGTCCCAAGTCCCAAGTCCGGCAGTAAAGTGCAGGTGAGATATAAACAAACACAGGAGAAAGGAAGAGATTTCTGAGGCATTATTGTAGGCTCAGCAGGTTTCATAAATTTGCCTGTTCTGGGGAAATTCAGACCCCTTTTCCATTTCTTTTCTGATACTTTCCTGAAACCTACACAACACAGCAAGCACTGCATTAGGCAGCACAGCTTTTGTGCCACCGCAGTCTCACGGGTGGGCACAGATCTCAAACCAGCAAGGAACCCACAGAGTCACAAGGCAAGAGCTGGGCAATGACTTGGGAGCTATGCACCACATCTGCTGGAGGTCTTTATGGGATCAGAAGAGCAAGGGAGCTAGGGACCTACTTGCCCCAGATTTGCCCCCAGATTCCCTGTTTCTTCCTATGGAGTCCTCTGACACACCCAGACATGGGAATGGGCACAATGCGTGTTCCTGGATGCTATTCTCTCAGACATAAAATCATACTGCTGCTCGTGCCAGGCACTGGCACTTGTTCTTAATCTTACAGCACTGTTTCACCTAATGGCTCCAAACCTGGCTTCCTGAAAGCAGCAGGGGACAGCTGCTGAAACACCATCAATCCAGACAAAGTCAACATGACCTGTGGACGTGGTCCAGCTCTGCCAGGAAGGGCCCAACAGTGAGGGTGGCTGAGGAAATATTATTGCAGCCTGGAGGCTTTCTCATGCAGAATTCTATTTTGGTGCACCATTTTTTTGTTGCTTGAGCATTCCCCAGACATTTTGGAAACTCCAGACGCAATAATACTGAGTTCTAGGTCACAATGTTTTTATTGATAAAGGTTTCACCATCCTGATGTGGGTGGGAATGCTTGCGAATGCTGCAGGATTATACAGGGAATAATCACTCACCATAGCCCACAACATATAATATGCCCACCAAAAAGCACAGTAAATTAAAAACCAGTGTTTCCTGCCAGTCCAAACAAATGTTTTTCCCTTCCTAGCTGAGCAAAAGAGTACTAATCCACAGAACTGCAGTGTTTTGGAACTTCATGTAATAGTAGCAAGAAAAAAGTCGCACTACTATGAAGTGACACAGAAACATCCGTAACACATTTTTGTCATCAACACAGCAGCAGTGGTTACACACAAGGAAATGTTTATTTGATCCATTTTCTAACATGTAAATCAACTTGTTCTAAAACTATTTCATAATATGCGTTCTCAAGCAGTGACCCAGTTTAGGTGAGCTATTTGAGGTGATCACCGCATGTTTTGGGACAAGACAGCCATCTGAGTAACAGCTATACCTTCTTTGTCCACAGACTGCAGATTCTGCAACTTCTGCAGGAAGAGACCTGCAATGAAAATAAATTAACTCATTTTACTTGAGTCATGTTAATTATTTTCACTTGGAGAAAAAAAAAACAAGAATGAAACTGTGACTTAGTCAATGGGAAATCCTTAAGGACTTGGATAAAGTTGTCATGTGTATCCACTTGCCCTAACCTTTGGCCTTTTGTCTAAGTACAAGGGGCATATCAGTTAAATATATGATGTCTTCTCTCTGGGAAACTCAGAGAGTTAATGAGTAATTTTAAACCATTATAATTTTGATGCATGGAAAAAAAACAGCTTGGCTTTCCTCAGACAGTACAGCTGGGTAAGTACAGAATTTCCCGGCACTGTTTAAGGCAGGGTGGGGTGGGAAAAAGAAGAAGCAAAAAGAGAAACAAATGAAGTTGCTAAAGAAGGGGGGAAAAATTTGTGCAGAAATCATGCCAGAAATTCAGGAAATCTTTTCTTCCTTGTTTTGCTTATGGAGATCAAAAAATCCAAATTAAATATGAATCCCCCTGCAAAATGCTGATTACTTTGCTCAAACTAGGGCAGCTAAGGTGCTGAGAAGCCATGAAGCTCAGCTATAGTCCTTCAGATAATTCATAAAAGCAAGTAGCTTAAGTGATAGGTCTCCTGTCTGCAGGATCAGCACAACGCTCTAATCCTTAAGGAGGAACTGACTCCTGGGTATGCCCACAGCCCAAACCAGTTCTGTTCAAGTCCTCCAGGCATCTCCACAGTACAAGCAGAAAACAGCAACTGCAGAGAAAAGCATATGACCACAGCAAAGCCACGGCCATGTTTTCGGGGAGATCTCAGCCCACAACAGAGGAACACGCAGGGAATTGCAAGTATCTTTTCCAACCTGTTGCGCAGCAGAGTGAAATGCCACTAGCCAGCATGTAAATAGGATTTTTCCCAGTGCCAGGGGATGGGACTGTGCTCATAGCTATGCCTGGCCTTCAGGTGGGAGGACAGAATTCCAGACTCAAGAAAGGGTCTTCTTATTGCCTGTTAACTTGGTCTTTTGCCAGCCTGTAGCCATATTCTCAAATCAAATCTGCAATTCCATTGCACCAAATCACTTATTTTTTACCTAAGCACCTCAAAAACAAGGCCTGAAAAGTCTACATATCACAATACATGTCCGCACTTGAAAAAAGACAAGCATTGCACAAGCTAATTGATCAAGAGAGGGTACATGGAGGAAATTAAACCCACCTTATAAATCCCATTCATGAAAGGATCAGTCTTCTCTCACTTTCCCCATGGCTTCCCTAAGCAACAAGATTTCTCTCTCTAGGGTTTTTGAAAGAGTCCTTTAATAAGTGCAGGACCAAATTCAGGACCACGCATCCACAAAATAGATGTTTATCAATATTTGATTTACATATTGATCTTACCAATGTTAGTGACTCCCCTGACTGGTTTTCTGTGGCCAAACAAGAGCAAATAAATTTTTAAGAGAAATCTGAAGCTAGGAAATACAACCTGCAGATGTTTGTGAGCCAGTATCTCCCTCTCACCCCCAAGTTTGGCAGACAGATCTTTCAGAATCAGCTTGCTGGAGGTGGCCCTGCAAGCAGGAAGGCTTTTTAAAGCAGTGCACAGGTACAGGGATGATTTTCATGCCAAGAAAATAATGTTAAGTCCATTAAAAAAACCTGCTTTCTGCAGTGATTCAAGGACCTGTGAAGTTGGGAGAGACCACTGGAATCCCGCCCAATGCAAAACACAGCCCAGGGGATTTCATCCATTTGTTCCTGCAGTTGTCTTGCACATCCCACTTCATTAAGCCCCTAACTTTTGACTAACCTCAAACCTGTATTCGAGAATTAAAATTAGCTTAAAAGTCACTGTCTTCAGGGCCATGTCAACACTGCCTTGTGTAACACAGACCTGGGGGCAGGCCACTAAAATATGACTGTGCAACTGTATTGAACCTGCTGCTCAACCTCTCCATATCCCATGGAGCATCCATGTCATGCAGTAGGAGCTTTTCCAGGAGAGAACTTGGCCCACCAACCTCTCAGGGAGCATTTCCTCATTTTTCACAGGACAGGCATTGGCAGGCTCAAGCCAGCATGGGTGTATGTCAAGAAATGCCTTATCCTGAACCCAGCCCATCCATAGTGCAAGAATTGTTCAGTTTGGATGCAAGATGAACAGGAGAACGACCCCAGACTTGGAACTGTGCTCAAAAGGCAGCCCAGCCATAGCCTACATGCCAGAAAACCCATGATCACTCCTTTGATCATGCTCCCATCATCTGAAGCACTCTCATCAAAAGGAAAATGCATGAAATCTCTCCTCACACAGAGCATAATTCTGCAGGTTCAAGAAGTGATCTGTATTATGCTGTTTGGGAGGAAGGGGTACAATTATGCAGTGCAGTGCTATTAAAATCATCCATATAAACTGGATGCTCCTCTAATCCATTGCACTGTTTGGCCCACTTGCTCTTTTGAGTTTCTGTCTTGTACTCCAGCTGCAGCTGCCTTGCAACTCCCACTCCTTCTTCTTTACTGTCTTCATGTAAATCAAAAATCCATCAAACCTCACTTCTTCAGTAATAAATCAATTCTTTGGATTACTCAACTACAAAACCATGACTTTGTAGCTGCAAAGGCAGACTATGTTTGAGCACCTGGATGACAGCAAGCAACAGAGAAAAAGAAGTATTTTAATAATACTTAAGGCTCACAGAGGACCTTTTCTTCTTGGCACATCTGAGCTTGCCAGAAGGGTTGTACTATACTAAAAGAAATTCTCATTTCTCGTTTGGTAGTCACACCCCCCACCCAAAAGAAAAAACAAAAAAAAAAGGCAAATATTCCAATCCTTTTCTGTGCTATTTTCTCTGTTTGTGTGCTGTATTCATGGCTTTCTTTTCTGAATATGGGCAAGTACAAATGTCAGATGCAGCCTAGAAATGCTGGGGCACACATAATGCATTCTTGGCTTCTTCTAAACATCAGACATATCACCAATTAAAAAAGAAAGAAAAAAAAAAAAAGCACTCTGCCTCCATCTACCTGCTTTCAAGCAAAGATAAGGAAATATCTCAAACTTTCCACAAAGCCTCACATTAGCTCCCATCAAAGGCAGGAGAATCCATCCTATTGTTTCCCTTGCTAGCGCTGCATCGCTGCATTCCTACAGAGCTTCTGAATTTGTTCAGAGCTTGTTGATGTTGTTGTTATTGTAAAAGCTGAGTGTTTCACAAGACAGAGAGCTTGACAGCTTTCCCACAATCCTCAGCATGTGGGAATAGCGAGTAACAAAGTGTTAACACCTGCCAACTGGTGGTTAGGTGTACATGTCTCTGTTAACAACAAACACTGCTGCTAGCAGTCATCAGAGCAAAGCAGCAAATCTGTTCCCTTCTCCAGCGTGGAAAACACCAAACAATGACAAAAAAAAAGGCACCTAATTGCTTGATTAAGATGTATCAGTGTTGGAAACTGCTGATCTAGAACATTGAATCTCTGACATTTACTTCACTCTTGATTAAACAGAAATGTTTAAAACCAGTTATTGTGCAGGCAGAAGCTCAGAGCACTGTGTACCATCCAGGGAATTGTGGCAGCGAAACTTTTTACAAAGAAACACAATCAGAACCACCTCCTCTCTGCTGTTTCATAAAGGCATCAGATGCTGAGACTCTCTGGCTCTTAGGAAAAAGGGATGGAAGAGCACTAATGAAGGACTAGGAGTCAGCTAACTCCTTGGAACTTCCAGGGGAACTTGTGGAAAAGTCCAGCTCCTGCTCTGAAAAATGTTGCTAGACATGGAAGTCAGGACTGTTTCTTTATATTGAGAGGGATTAGCTGTGTACTTTTAAAAATCATGTTTTCATTTGGTGATTTCCTAGGCAGCTTTGTGAGCCAGGTGGCACTGATTTATAATCACCGATTTGCATGTGACTAATGTCCTAGACCTGAGGCTAAAAGCCTGCTTGCTCTAGATTTGCCCTCAGTAGCCAGCTTGCTTGTTTTATTGCTCTTTCTCCATGACAAAACTGTAAAAGAAAAGTAAGGCAACTCACTCATCTCAAGTAAACTAGAGATTGCTAAGTCAAAAGGAAGGAAACTTCATTAATGTAACAGTACTCTCAAAAGCTCGCTGCTGTCCAAATCTCCCTAACTGCACACACAGAAACTCCAGCTCAGCTGGGGAGAGACATTAATCCTGATTTTCATCAGAATGTACTTCTTCAGTAATTGCTATAAGGAAAAGAAATTATCCCATTCTTTAGCAGTGGGGCATGGGGGTAAATTTCACATTTATGTCTTTCTTCTAAACATATTATCTGAAATAATTCAGACAACGATGATTGTACTGATTAATCAGATGATGGCCAGGACAACAGATAATTTTAACCTACATCAGTTCCTGAATCTAAGTCACATGGGAAGACGAGGGTGAGTGGAAGGCACGAGTAACTTCTTTTGATGGTTCTACCAATTTCTGACAGAACTAAAATTGCATGAAATAAAGATTTCCAGTAGTCAGCACCTTGAGACAGAGGGCACTCATTCTTCTTATTTCATGACACATCAAGTATTTGAAAATCCTATAAGGAGTAGGCAGTTAATGCTAATAAGTTGTCGTACAAAGGCTGGCAGAACACTGTTCTGACTCTAAGCAACATCATTTACCAAATTGCTATGGTGAAGGCTCAAACAACCTTCCATATAAAGCTCCCTGCAGAAGGTTCTATGGGTAAAAATGGACAATTTTTTAGTTGGCCACAAGTCGCTTTCTCCACCAGGAACGGAGGAATAAGGTAATATACTTGCCTGCCAACATGAATATTGACCAATTTACTGAGACAGATATTTCCAAATAACAGTTGGAAACCTTTTTTGGTATAGGAGGTTTAGGATCACCTTTACCAGAATAGTATTAGAGGAACATTTCTAAGTTTTGTGTGAATATTCAAGCCCCTTAGCAGATGAATTTAGAATCTCAGTCACATGGTTTCTGTGACTCAGCCCTTTTTTAGTCATCCTCTGCCCATTATATCTCAGGAAAGTTACAGATACCCATAATTAGAAAGGCAATCCCCCTCCTTCTGTCTTTTCTGCCTGCTCTCTAGATATCATGTCCTCTCCCTCCCTTATTTACCACAGGTCCTGTGTTATTTATTCCCATTCCCCTCCCAACCAGACTTATTTCATTGCAGTCTCACCCATTTTATGCCCTCCCCACGTCTCTAGATCCTACCCCAGGTTCAGAATGGGTCCAAATCAACAGCTGCCCTTGCAGCTCTCTTCAATCCTCCCTTTTCTAAACCCAGCAGCTCTGCATGGGTCCTTGTTTCTCTCTCTCTCACAGGTTTTTATCAACAGTTGCCTTCTGTGCTCCCATGGGCTTTATTTGATTCAGTGCTATTCTCACAAACTATGGGAGCATAATGCAAGAGAACTGGGTTGCTTCTGTCTAAAACCTCTCCTGGGCTAGTTTTTTAATTTGTCTGAGTTGTTGGTCTGTGGAGCTGGCACTTCTGTTCTTCCTCCTAGTAACATTGCTACCTGATGTGTTATTTCTGCTCTTGGATGCTACTCCCTCCATGCACCATTCCACTAGTTCTCTCTCATTTGCTGCATCAAACAGCTTTCTTGGGTTTGCCTTGCAACCCACTATCTTTTCTTCTTGCTGTTCAATCAACTCCCACCATCCCTCTGCCAGGGGTAACTGCATTGATCAGAAGCAAGTCTAGTTTTCCCGGTACTCCACGAAAAGTTTTTTTTAGTATTTTCTATTTGGTAAAGAGCAGAGATCTCTGAACTACCAAAGCCAGAGGGCCAGCTGTCATTCAGCCTGAGACAGTGTAGCTCCTGTTCATGAGGACAAACATACAGAAAATGCTGTAGTGAATGATCAGTGTCTGATCTGCAGGAGGCTAAGGGGCATGAGTCACTTACATCTCAGATTCATGGCCCAGGTACTGGGAAGCAAGAGAAGACTGGGGAGGACAGGTACATCCATGCCCTTATCACACCGAGTATGCTCTGAATGTGAGGATGAGTCTCTCTCACACAAAACTCTGTCCATTTAAAAGGACTGTATAATCATCCCGTCAGAAAAAAACACCTTGGTGGAAAATTTCAGACCAGTACTAAACTCTCACACCCTCAATGCCATAAACATCTCACACTGACATCTGTAATGCCTCTGCCAATTTACAAATTCTTCCTGAGCTATTTCTTTGGTGGCAGAAGACATTAGGTTTGTTATTGGCTCATTATCCCACACTAGTCCCAAACACATGGCACGTGTATTTCATCTGAGGATAACCCTGCCTTCTTCAGGACGAGACACCCCATGGCAATCCCTTTTCCAGCAGCACTCCTTCCCCTCAGGGTGTTTGCTGGGCATTGCCAGGCTGCCAGGCAGACAGGTGCACACCAGGGCAGCAAGGCTCACTTAGACCCTATTGGTCTGAACCTTATCCATTGTGTTTCTTTCTGAAGTAACCATCTTCAAGGCAGGTTGGTTTCTTGTTCAAACACCTTATAACACCTGAGGCCACAATACTAGAACACTCCAGCAGCAGAAGAGCTAAATCTAAATGCAGAAAAACCCAGCACAGTCTGGTATTTAATGCACAGAGCAGATGATGTTGATTGAGCACAAAAAGTCTGAGTCCATCCATGATTCTACCAGGTGGTGAGGGCCCTGGCAGCTCTGATTTGGCATAGTGAGGTCACATGCTTTCCTTACTGCCACATGCACATTCCTGTCCTTAGTTTTAACATGAACAGGTTAAAGTATCTTCCTCTACCACATTCAGATGATGACTGAAAGCTGAATCTTCATAGTGTTTTCCCATTAGGTCAATATCAGCCAACAAAGGAGCATTTGCTTCTGGCTCTTTAGCTGAATAGGAGAAAACAGTTGGTACAATATTAGCCCAAAGAGGGAGGAATATAGAGCACCTGAACTGCACTGCCAACAAAGCAATTAGCAGGAACACTGGGGATGGGCACTGCCTGCCTGCCCTGTTCATCCACCTCACTGAGGGACTCAGTTCCTGGATATCCAATAGAACTCATCAGAACTAACATGCAAAGTTTTGCATACAACCATCTTGGAAATGAAGTATTCTTCCTGTGTTGCAGGAAACAGATCTAGTTCTTGGTAGTCTTTGAACAAAGGAATGAGTTGTCCATTCTGTTCCATGCTAATCTTAGTAGTTTACATTACAGACTGCACTACATTCCTTACAACTGGTCTGTTTGAAGAGCAGCTGGGAAGGAAATAGTTCTGGTGGTGGTGATGCAGATGACTCAAAAGTTCAAACAATGTAAGGACAAAACAGGCATGCAAAAAACCCTTCAACACCTACCTCCTGGTAAATTCCAGGCTGTTTGGATGGTTTTTTGGAGGGTAATGTCTCAGTGCCAGGCAAGTCTTGTTTCTGATCCTGTAGATCAAGGCTCCAGCATTGCACTTTTGATATCCAATAAAGTAGGGTTCCAAGAGTCACGGGTTCCATCCAGGGTTCCAACAGTCCAATTTGTCTTTCATCCCTCACCAATGATGTGCAGCCTTTTCACTGCTGAAAATCAGATAACCAGATAATCAGAGTCTTAATGAAAAGGAATATTTTGGTGTGATTCTAAAAATCCTTCAAGTGAAAGACACATAGGCTTACTCTCTGGACTAAATGCATGATCTCTCCACCATAAAGCAACCAAAGTAATCTTGCTAGTGCTTGTCAGGGCCTGAGCATTGGAGTTGTCCTGATCATAAGCACAATAATCCTGTCGAGAGGCAAATACATAATCACACATCCCCCGTCCTTTGGTCTATACAGTTAGCTGAAGGCCCTGCATCTGTGTGATCAGATCCTTCAGAAGGAAAGGATAGCATGAAAACAGTAAGCTCTTATTTCCAGTTCCTGTTTTGGTTTCTACTCTTCAGCAAACGAAAGATGCCTGTCTTACCCAAGGCTGCCTCAGCATTAGACAGGCTGTGTTTCCAGGTCACTTTCTCTCCTTTTGTCCCATGTTTTAGGTTTCGCCTGTAAGAACAAAGCCAAGGGTCTTGGGGCTATTTGCATCTTTGGGGGATTTGGATGCACTACGGGGCGAGGCTGGGCCTCATTTTAAGTGAAGGCTCCAGCCCACACCAGTGCCAAGAGGCTGACTAATGCAATTATTTCCTTGCAGAGCAGCATTTTTCAAAGTGCTGATTCTTATTAAGAAAAAGGAACGGATTTGGAGCTCATATTTTGATCTGGTGCCCAGGATTATTTGGAAATTCTTTTTCCTGGAACGAGACTTTTTATTCCAAATTTCTCCATGGTGGGGAGAGAGGGTTTCCTGGGCAGAATTAGGATAATGATTACAGCCTGTATACAATCAGTTCTAACCGCTGTGGAACTCCAAAAATGAATGTTATTGCTCAGTGGCTTCATTGAAAACAGAAGTATTATTTAACCAGAAGGATGGCAACACATGGAAATAGCTCATTATCATATTTTCTCCCTATTTGAAATGTCACATTGAGTATGTATCTTTCACGTCCACTACACTTTAATTAATTTGGACAGTGTTTAAATATATTACACAGCATGCTTTATTACAAAATTCTGACACATTCCCATTGATGAAGCAGGGCTTTCCTTCAAACACGTGTGAAAGGCAATAGGAGCTACACTGCTAAATATTGTTTTAAATACAATAAGAATACCACATCATCTCTGTGTCTGCCCGTGTTTTTTTGTGGCATGGAACATACAGAGCAAAAACAACATTACATCCAAAACTTGCTTGCTGTTTATTGAAGGGACAATGATGTTAACATTATTATTCTAGATCTAAATCTTAACCACTTACCTTATTTACATAATTGCAAGACAAACATATATTTTACTCAATGGCTGGAAAAGATTCCAGCAGTGTGATTGCCTAGAAATTAAAAAGTAGAATTGCAGGGTGTATGTGTGAGATGAAAATGGCTTGTTTTAACACAGCTGGTGTATCTCATCTCCTGTGCACTTTCAAACACAGCACTTACCAGAATGATTGTCCGCCTCCACCCAGGTCTCCAACAAAGTAGAGGATTTATTTCATTTGCTAACCTTCCTCTGGAATGCAATCATTCCAGAAGTTATTCCTGATTTATACTTGTTTTAGCAACTGGGAGAATCAAACCAGTTTTTAAAATAATGTAAAAATGAGAGTTCATTCAACTTTTAGCTTTCCTTGGTCTGAAATCTTCTATTACTTAGAATTCTATGCTGAATGGGATCAGGGATTTTGTAGAAGGTGTGACTAATATCTGACTGATAAGATGTCATCTCTGCACTACTACTTCTGTTGGGGCAATGATGCATTAGCTACTGAACTACTGTAAAACCATTTTACTTTGAACCATCTTGGGTACAACAAGCAGCTGAGGACTTGCCTCCTCGGGGTGGTTTTATTACACCCTGTTATCCCACCCACTAGATGCCACCAAGAGCTGAATGTGCTTGTATCAGGAAGGAATCTCTTTCCTCACTACCCACACCCCGTTCAGGAACCACTTGGAGCCAAAGCTGGTGAAGGAGACCTGATTCATTCCCTGGGAGCCAGCTGAGTGATGTACCTCACACAACAAGCCTCTGCATGACATTACAGTCAATCCCAACAGCTTGTTCTAAAACATGTTCCAGGGACAGCTCCTTGGACCGTTGCATCCTCATCCATCCTCCTAAGAGAGCAGTAATCAAAGTTTTATTATCTGAATCATGGATTCATATTTTTTTATTATTATTTTCCCTAGCAGATGGCCTTTTTCCAAAATAATTTCACAAGCAGAGATTCTTATCATGAGGAAGGTAATACTGTTCTGAAACAAACTCCCAGATGGGACCACGTGGAATAAATGTGTTGTTCCTTAGATAAAGGGAAGGCTTTAGACTGCTGATCACTGTGTGGATGCTGCCACGGAGGAACAGCACAACCCTGCTTTGTGCAATTAAATACTCTACTACTTATTCTTCTGCCCTGAGTCTTCTCTCCTCACCCCACATAACCCTTTCCTCAGAACACATTTACACTAAGGAGAAAAATGTTTTTAAGCATTTGAAAAATAACAAAGAAGTTGTGTTTAACTATAACACATGTCTGTCTTAAAAAATCTGGATTGGTTTTGTACTTAATTCATTGACTGAATTGTAATAAATGAATAAACCTAATTTGGAGGATAATAAAAAATATGAACTGTGTTGCTGATGCCAAAAGCAATAGCTACAATTTGGTTTCTCCCAATTCTTTGCTCCTTCAGACCCAAGCATTACTGTTGTAATTTTTTTTTCTGTATTTTAAGTGTTTTGTTTATTTGATTTCTGCATTAAAGGAACACTCCAGTGTAATATAAAAGGATACTATAATCATGATGTCTAATTACAAAGAAAAGCTAAGCATCTAATATACAAACATGTAATAAAAAAAGAATTACTACCAGATCAAAAGCCACCAGCACAACAATTGGATGAAGCAGGCTAGGAAGCACCACTCAGCTCTCCCCCTTACAGGGTGTGGGGAGCCAGAAAACTTTGCTGTGTGAGAAGATTGAACAGGGTACTGGATAATCTCATCCAGTAGGCTCCCTCTTCCATGAAAGCCTGGACAAAAGGACCTTCCAAGACCCCTTCCAGCCTGGGCTGCTCTGTGATTCTATAAGATTGGAAGATCTCAATGATACATGGCTCTCACATTAACTGCAGCTTTTCCTCCTTGGTTCATTTCTAATTTCAAGAGCTTGTTCTTACTTGTTTTGTTGGGTTTGGGGTTTGTTTGTTTGTTGGTTTGTTTGGGGTTTTTGGCTTGTTTGTTTTTCCCCTGATTCCCAAGAGTAACAAATGTGAAATGGTATCCTTTTGGCTGCTAGTGGGCAGGATCTTGTGTTCTTCACACATTTAGATTTTCCATCAAAATCATCAGGAATGTATTAAAACAAGCAGGCTAGTTTCCATCTCTTGGCACGAGTCAATGAAGCATTTAGATGTACATGAAACACAAGACTGACTATGCAACTGGCAGCTTCTAAAAAGGAGTGGATGATTTAAATATGTTCCTAAAGCAGCAATGTTTCTTTACCTGGCCACAACCAGCCCTCCTAGATGAAACAGTAAAATTGCAGACAGCCTTGCTAGCTACAGCTTCCCTTGAATTAACAAGCAATTTAGGTTGGTTTTGTAGACCTTAAAAAGTCTGAAGACCACCTTGTATTAAAGGCAGCTCATTACTCTTGCCCATATGCAAGTGGACAGGAGTCTAATGTGCCAAATTCCAAGCCTGAAAGACTGTTTTACCATAAATCCCCTCACAAAACAGAAGCATGAGTGACTTATGGATTTGAAGATAGAAGGGACAAAGGAACAAAGTAGAGCCATCAGAAGGATTTTTCAGATTTTCAACACCATCGACCCAGAGCAAAGCTCGACTTTATTGAATCAGCAGAAATTATCCTGCAGAAAACAAAAAAAAAAAAAAAAAAAAGCCCACCAAAAATCACCTCAACCCACAAAAGCAATCCACATTCCCAAAAACCTCTAAACACTTTTTTGCATCTCATGTGTAGGACTTCATGTTTCTGTGTAACTTGGCAGTGGAGCAACTTTTAGCAAAGATACCAACAGAAGATTCATCAGCAACCATACTGACATCTGAAGAGGCATATGCTCACAAGAAGTATTTTGCCTATTTGCTTTAACCTGATATTTAAACCCACAAAGTATAGATATACCTTGGATAATGTCATTTACCTTATACACAGGTGTGTGTTCATGATTTTATGATTATTTCGGCACTGCAAAAACATTTTATAAAATCCAGATAATGACACTATAATTATGAGACTGACAAATAGAAACATTTGAGAGAGCATTGATTGTTATTTCTGTTTCACTTTAGAAAGAAATTTTAAGTAGGCTGTTTGGCTTTTTCTAGCTGAGGACAACAGTCATGAGACAAACGATACTTCTTGGAAAAGCATTCTCTATAGATCAGTTCCTTCTAACTCATTCTTCCATTGTCAGACCTCATTCATTTTTCCATGTTGATTTTGCTAAAATTAAATAGCTTTAAGAACAATATAATTACAAGAGTTTTGAGGGAAGATGAAGCCTTCAGACAGATAAAATATTTTTTTTTCCAGAAGAAGTCTGTTACAATCAATTGGCTACAAAGATTATGTAAACAGTCAGATTCCCCTGCAATTCCAAAATGTGTTTATTTAACTAAGATTTAAGCAACTTAAGTGCATTGTTCAGGAGAGATTCTAGTCCAGAAGAATTCTGACTGCATTTGCCAGGCAATGATTACCTCCATTATTTGCAGTATTGTTCATTCCTTTGCTCTAGTGTTCCCATTCTGCATGCAACTTCCACTGATTTTACCATTGCTGCAATTAATTGTCCTAAATCTAAAACAGTACTGGAAACAGAACTTAACTTGGTCAAATCATACTTAATTTGCAAGAGATTCACTGCAATGTAATCTCTGCTGAAATGTTTGCAAGTTGCCTGTGGAGGAGAGCTAAAAGCCAAAAGGGATTTCAGAAGGAAGCTTGTGGAAAGGCCAAACGTACCTAACTACATATACCATGCCACATCGCAGCCGTGTGCTCTCTCTCCCAGATCTTCAGGCCTGCCAAGAATTATAGCACTTCAGTTCAGTTCTATA
This sequence comes from Haemorhous mexicanus, assembly GCF_027477595.1. Taxonomy (NCBI): domain Eukaryota; kingdom Metazoa; phylum Chordata; class Aves; order Passeriformes; family Fringillidae; genus Haemorhous; species Haemorhous mexicanus. Next base: position 64,471,628 of record NC_082341.1, on the reverse strand, counting down.
CAGACACCTTCCACTCAAAAGGCCAAAAAAAGTGGATTAATCTGCAATAAAGTGGTAGGCATGCAAAATCTAATTGCTGTCAGCATCCTGATGCAAACCACCGTGTAAATCTAAAATCTTTATCATTTCTTTCAATGAGCTTTATCACCAAGATTCGTTTGCACATCAGGTTTTACCTTCACTGCCCTCATACCTGCATGTTTCTGAGACAGCACGAGTCTCCTCATGATTTTCTGTGGCATGCTCTAACCCAAAGAGGAAAAAATACAGATTTAGCTTCAATTTAGTCAGTGGGACTGTTCCCCACAGTATAACTTTCAGAAGCAGAAATCTTTGCTGTTACCAAATGAAATGAAAAATGTTGCTGTTTCTAGAAACATCAGAAAAAGATCTCACTCTTCTTTGCCCAAAAAGACAAGTGAAAAGTATATCCAAGACTTCCACATTATTACCTTGACAGAACAGGTTGCTTTTAGGCTCCAGGTAAGAGGCTGAGCTGTTATAGTTTTTATTTCTGGATGGCTCTAGAAAATTCATCCCAAAGGGAGTCTGTGATGATGGGCTCTGGCTGTAGAGGGAAGCTACTCATCAGCTTGGAGAACATTCTAATAATTCTAGGATTCAGTAGGCTCACAAAATAGAGACAACACTGCCAGGCACAATGCCCTATCTAATACTAATAAATGCTAATAAAATCTTTAAAAGCATAAAAATGTAAACATATTCTCTTAGAGAAAGATATGTCTTAAAGCCAGCAGTACATATACACTTTTACAAACACAATGAGGTCTTTCTCCCCAAAAACTTGTGGGTTTTTTTTTTAATTAGTATTATTTTAATATACAACAAACAGCACAGAACTCCATATTCTGAGAATTAGGAGGACATGGACAGGTTATTTTTCAGTAGAATTCATAATCTATTTATAAATTGAATTGGTTTCTTTCTTAATGGCCTCTATGCCACCAAAAAACTGCAAAAATGCCAAGTAATGCTACTAATGGCTTGTCAGTCTCTATGTATGAGAAGAGTTTGTACTTCTGTACCTGTTTGTACAGAGAATCAGCATGATTATTTGCAGGCACAAATGGGTCATCCAATTAAAGACTCCATTTGGCATCCTAAAAGCTGTGCCTGGCTTTTTGAAATTCTGAGAGTCCATTCTGGAGGAATAAAACAAATTATAAGGCATTTTAAAGAGACTACAAAATATAAACTATGCGGCTATATAATATATATATAAAAATTGCAAATGAAAATATATGACAGATGCATCCAGAGTTGGAAAGAATGGAAGAGGAGAGGAGTGACAGACTGAGAGAACAGAGAATAAGTCCAAGGTAGGCAGATATGATCTAGGTTACTCTTCACGTTATAGATGAGTCATAATAATTCTGAGCACAAGAAGATGACAAACAACCTTAATGAGAGAGAGAGCATGAAAGTCAATAAACACATGGGTCTTAGAAACCCATTTATTGATTTAATCTGGCATCTTGGATCCACTAAAGCTTGAAAATGGGGGTGCTGGAAGCCATTAAAGAAGAATGCTGTGAAAACCAATGTATGAAGCAATTTGAGATGCTCACTGATGACAGCATATGAGCCACAGAGACCTCCACCCAAATAATATGTTCCATTTTTACATGTTGAGTCTGGATGGAATAAGGAGGTGGTTAAGAGCTGAGCAGCGGTATGCAGACAGGAAGATCCATAATTCTGAAGAACTCTGGGAAATAATAAAGGAAGTGGTAATTAAATGATGGCGTCCTAGAGAACACAGGAGATTTGGGACTAAATAGTGGGGAAAATGGAAGGAGCAATGAAGGAAGTCGAAGTCTGAATAAAATGACAGAATTTGGTGCCCAAAGTAACCCAATTTCTCAGCATCTCAAGAATGCAACAAGGTCGAGAGAAAATCCTTTTGAAACCTTGATGATTGCTTTTGCCACTGAGCTCATGTCCCAGTAGTGCTTTCTGCTTGAATCAGACTCTAATGTAGGACATTTTAATCGTGGTTGCTGGCCCAGCAGAAAATGGTGAGCCTGCTGGGCTGGTTATATTTAACATTGCAGAGAGAGAATATGCAGTGAGAGGTGGAACATCAAAAAGGAGAAGCAACAAAGTGAAGAGTTACCTGGAGTCAAAGAGGAAGGAAATAGATGGTAGAAGCAGGGCAAACATGCATTGGAGAAAGGAGGATAACTTCCCACTTTTGGATTGCTACATTTCTTTACATATATTTCCCCAAGTCTGCTGGTCTGTATTGTGACCTCAACTATCTCAGTTTAAGTTCAGACTGATTTTTTCATTATTGTTTTTTTGGTTTAGTTTCTCCATAAAAGTGTGTATCTACCAGAGTCTACAATCAAATTTACCTTAAGTGGACAACAGTGGAAAAATGATGGATTCATGGAACTGCTGAGGTCTGAAGGGTCCTCTGGAGATTGTCTAATACAACATCTGTGTCCAAAGCAGGGACAACTAGACAGGTTGATCCAGTAAGGTTCTGAGGAACTCGAAGGATGAAGGCTCCTCAATCTCTCTAGGCAACTTGTTCCAGTATTCAACCAGTTTTATACTACAAAAGTTGTCTTTCAAGTTTACACAGAGTTCCCTGTGTTTCAGTTTGTGCTCATTACCCCTTGTTCTTACAGCAGGCATTATCAAGAAGAGTTTGGTTTTGTCTTCTTTACCACTGCCTCATCACATATTTTTGCACATTGAAAAGACTTGCCCCATGAGACTCTCACTTGTCTCATGCTCTCCCAATGTCAGATACTCCAGTACTTTAATCATCTTCATGACCCCAGCTGGACGCTGGGGAGCCCAGAACAGGATCCAGAACTCCAGGTTCTGGAGGAACCCGGACTGAGGAGAGGGAAGGGAAAGATCATCTCCTTTGACTCATCTGTTCCACAGTATGGCAAATAAGACAGAACTATTGCAGGGGATTAGCAAAGGAAGACTCAATTTATTACATTTTGCAGAAAAGATTATGAGAAAAGCAGGGTGACTGTTTGTGTCAACAGTCCAGCCTGGTTGCACCAAAATATCTCATGGGGTTTCTCTGGTATAGACCTTTCTACCACGTATCTTTCTCTTGGACTATGGCAAAGACTCAACACCAAAAATCCAACTCCCAAGTAAATTTCAAAAAAATCCTGCATATTTTTCAGGATTGTTTATCAGAGTTGTTCACAACCTGTTACAAGACCTAGATCTGTACAGAAACAGCAGAAGAACAGCTAGCATTATATAACAAAACTACAACAAAGAAACCTTTTTCCACATAAATTACCCAGCTGATGAGAAGTAAATGCATACTTGTCAGAAACTAGAAGAAATCACCACCAACATATTAAAAATTATCATAAATTCTAGACAAATCTTCACAATTTTCCAGGGTAAAGTTTACTAGCATGCACAAACTGAGATGAACATTTATAGCCCTCCTTTTCCTCTCTCATTACAGTGCACACTCTCCTGCCTGTGAACAAAAAATCTCTGTAAGGTACGAGTCACAACAGGTGGTAAACACTGCAACATTTAAGGGCTTGTTTAGATGGTAAATGAAACCAATCCAATTAAATCAGCTGTAAATCACACTCTTAACATTTCATCAGTAGTTAGCGTGAGACAGAGATTTCAGGGCCATTTTAGTACAGCTAAATGTGATTTCTTTTTTCAGCTTAAATTACATCAAAACTAGGGTTTCCAAATAGACCTTAATCAAAATATTATTAATTAGAATGCAGTTATTTCCTTTGGTTCTTGTTACCACATAGATGAATCCTAAGACTTTGTAAACATATGCATACACACACAGAACACTCACTGGTTCAGTGGGAAGACAGATTACAAATTACTCAGCGCTGCCAATTAGTGAACAAGCAGGGCAAAAAAATCTGCAAATACAGGCAAAGCAGAATGCTTCACAAAATGTATGCTGCTTCTTTTACTTGAAAAATGTCATAACTGATACTGTGAAACATCTTACCAAGAGAACCAGGGAATATCCTGTAACACTAGATATCAGAAAATATATGAAAATATTTAACACATAGGAAAGAAATTCTCATTACAGCCCTGGCTTAAATATTTAGCAAATATTCTCAGAAGAGACGCATGTCAGCTTGAGATTCATATCAGCAAATGTCAAGGGAAGCTTTTATGCTGATGTATTGACATAATTGTTCAGGAATACTGCAAGTAATTTTCTGTAGGATGCCCTAAAACAAATTAGTGCTACTATATACACAGCCCCACGTTAAGCTTTCCACCAGCATTTCTGTGGTCATGTTATAACAGTGCAAAAGTGCAAGAGCCAGCAAATCTTTAACTCTGCATATTCTGCAAAAAGTTTTCAAATAACTTCCTCTGAGGATTCAACAGAAAATTTTGACCTGCTAAGCTCATTCACTCAGGGAAGAAAAACTGTGCCACATGACCAATAACAAACAGGCTGCACAGCTTAAATTACCAATATTGAACACCTCCACAAACCACAGAATAATTTACAACATATCAGTCAGCTGCAAAGACATCTGAGGAAGCGGCAGCCAACTGGGAGCTGTTGCGTAAAGAGGCGAGATTCAAATAAGCAAATGAGGCAGCTTTAATACTTACATAAGTCAGTGCAGCCTCTACGTTACTTTCACTGTCCTGTCAGCAAGTGGGACTGTTTTCCGAGGATCATGTAGAGCCTGTGCTCTTACACTGAGCTGCTTTCTGTACCAGGGAATCCCAGGCAATGCTATGCAGGAGGGATATGACCAATAAATAAATGGATCTTCACAAAATTAGCATCACTGGTGTTCAGTTGGGATTCAGTCCCTAAGGGACAAACTGATGCAGTCAGAGTCAGGATGGCTCCAGGCAGATGCCATATCCCCTGTGTGGATTAAACTTGAATGTCTGGGTGAGTTTTTGCCACCCCATAATGACCTTAAATTTTCAGATGCTGGCTCAGTGTCAAAAGACATGGAAAGGGATGTGATTACTCTCTGCAAACATACCAAGGACAAAGTGTATGATAGGAGGAAAGAGGAATGTAAAAACAATGTTGGCACAGCAATAGGGAAAAGTCAGCCAGAAATATGTTTAGATATTAGAAAAAAGATCATAAGCTTCAGGGAAAAAAGTGACCCTGGGGCAGATATTGCATAAATATAACAAGGGAAGAAATCCTTTCCTCATTTTTAAGACGGTTGTTGCTAAGCATAATACAATGTAGTTACTTGTTGCAGGAAGGGACAGGCCTGGGATGGTCCCTCTACTCCTATCAAAATTTATATATATAGAAGGAGAGACAGACATAGAAAAAGATTGGTTGTACATAGCAAGGTGAGCATCAAAACAATATGAACAAAAGCAAATTTATTTTCTCAAGGAAAAAATAAAACCAAAATCCGACAGTGAGTAGCTAACATAAGCAGCTGCGTTATAACTTTGGATGCTGTTTTTTTCAAAATATTGGCATATTGTTGTCATGCAGTTATTATGAAGAAATCACACTGTGAAGCAAGAAGCCTTCCTGCAAACCAGGATGAGGAGCACAGAATCAGCTGCAGTTTTTTCACTGCAGGGGTTTCTCTAAAGGAAAAAAATAATAATATGATCATTGGTTTTGTGCACACACACTAAGAAAAATTCAGTTTGCAAACAATGAACATCCTTTGTGTTCAGTGTTGGCAAAGCAATTGATTCTAGTTTGAGATTGGACTTGTGCCACTGCAAAAGCAGTTTGTCTTTTCTGTTCTGAAAAGTACTGTAATGAAGAGCTTCAGCAGAGAGGATTTTTATCATGAGACTCTGGCTATATTTTCTTTCAATTTCTCTCACTTCACCAAAAAAAGTATGGAATTCATCATTCCAGCATATTGAGAAATGAAGTAACTCTGGAATGCTGCAGAAAATGTTAGAACTTATTATATAACCAAAAAAAAAAATCCCAACAACCCACGAACATCAAAGACAAACACAACAAAACAAACAAAGCAACCCCCACCCCCCCCAACATTAAATTTACAATATACTGTTATCCTTCTCCTTCACAGGATTTTCTCTGCTTTCTCCCCCAGCATTCAGGAATACATGAGGATATGACTTGCCATAGGTCCTGCAGGTCTTAGAATGCATGATGGAGTAAAAACCACTTTTACTCCACACACATGGTGGAGTAAAAGAGAAAACCCCATAATTATCAGGTGAGAAATAGGGTCACATAAATAGAAAAGATTCCTAGAGTGCCAGAGAGCTTTTCTTTTATATCCTTATGTGTTCAAGAATTCACATTTCCTCTCAAAGCAGATATCTCTGTATATCCAAGCAAGCAGAATTAGTCCACTTGAAAAAAATATCTGTCCTTCCAATGGCACCTTTATAATCAAATATGAGTAATCCCCTATAAAAATTGGGACCTTACTACAGGTTTCTGAGCCCAAAAGCTTCTTTATTCTTCACTGTGTCAGGATGTCTAATAAAAGATTTCACTTCTCCCTGTGAGTGCTCTACCTCTCATATCCTCAGACCATCTTGGGTAGAACAACCCTGCTGCATTAAGACTCGCAGCCTTAAAACTTGACAGACGTTTCTTTTTAACACCTTTTTATACAAAAGCAATAACAGCAGGTAGTAAACTAGCACTGCTGCACAGCATGGTATAGGAAGGAAGTGCTATAAACCCTATCACAATTATTTCAGTGAAAGACAAGGCCATCATTAGTACTGTATTGATCAACCTCCCCCTCCCATCTCCACTGTTTGAAAATTCATTCAGCATTATTATTGCTGCCTCAGACAGTATTATTATGACAGACCTGCATTATACAATAAGAGGCTTTGGTATAATTGACATCTGAAGCACCAGGGAGCTCGAATGTTTGCTGCTGGTTAGAATGAGGTCTCCAGAGGGACACTTTCTTCCTTGCAAAAGGGGCTATCACATAGTCATTGCAGTGTGTAAATCAAATCCTCAGTGACTGCTGTTTTTTCATTACTTGTTTGTGACCTGGAACCAGATCCTTACAACACTGTGCTGCTGATTATCCACTTCTGGAACTCAGAACAATACACTGTGATGATGAACCAATACTTGGAAATTGGGTAAAACTAATGACCTATCTGGGTTAAAACAACAGAAACATGTTTATTTTTTTCCTAGTTAACAAGGAAATTGGATATATAATATATATAATCCCACTGTTTGGTGCTGTGGAAAATCTCTGGCTCCCATGCATAGCTGGGCACAGGCCAGACACAGGAAGCACAGGTAGATTTAAAGCATCCATTCCTCCCACCCCCAACCAAATTAAGCTTTTGCCAGAGGTGGTCATTAAAAGACGCACATGTTGCACATTAAAGGCCATGTGGAAATCAAAGCCAGCAATTTACATAGGGTTTCTGCTAGTGTGAAAGCCCAGGCACGCCTGGGACCTCCATCTGGCAGGAGGCTGAACACAGGAGCTGATGCAGGCAAGCACACACTGAGTCCTACTGAGCCCTGTCCCCCACCGGCAGCTGCGCAACGAGCAAAGCGCACGAGCAGAATCGGCCCCCAGACAACACATTAGAAAGGCTGATTTTTAATGTCTGACCAGAGCCAGCTCGAGCTAGTGGTAATGATTTATAAGAGGGAGTTGAGCCCATGGAAAGCACTCTGCATTTGCCACAGCATGGGGAAATTCTCCTGCATGCCCCAAAGTCAACACAATTTACAAAGTTCATACCCCGCAGCAGCTGGCCTGAGGAGGAATTTCACCCACACACCATTTGCATGGATTCACAAGCCCAAAGCCTCCAGATCACTCAGTTAAATTGTGACTCCCCTGGTAATTGCCAGGTCCCCACTCTGCCCATACCAGTTAGGTGGGGCACAGCCAAAGAATAATACTTAGCTTCGTTCCCTGTTGCCATCATGGCTTCAAGGAAACGCTACAAGCTGGCACAGGTCACAGCCACATATTCTTAAGCCAGGACCTGAAACCACACTGCCAATACCCGAACCAAGGAAGAAGTGGGTAATGGGGAAGGCTGAGAAAACAACAGTGGTTTTCTTAGGGGAGTGAACCCTCAAATCCAATAGGATTGCTCAGGATGTGTGAAGGAGTATCAGGTCTGCCACCCTCACCTGAGCCACATCCAGCATGGTGGCATCCATGAGTTCACATGGCAGGAGAAAGATCACACTACTGTGTCCACAGCCTGCTCCCCTCCCCAAAAAGACTACTTTCACCCTTTCCTCGGTTAGGCAGAAATTAAACCATTTTGCAGTATGGACCAGTGCCTATTCCCCATGCCAATCTGGATTCAAAGCCTGACACCATGCTAGTGGCTGGCTGCTGCTTGGCTTTGATTTACTGGGCTGGCGTGGGTGGGGAAGCAGGAGGAGAAACTGCTTGACATGATACAGAATGTGTATCCTTACAGTCAAATGAAACCCTGGTGTTTTGTGAGTAATGAGTCAGGCAAAGGCAGGAGGGGGCTGCTTGCCACCCTGTTAGGGCTGGATATCTCTGGTTAAACAAGCAGGAAAGCAAGGGGTGCTGGAGTAGAGGCCAAATGCAGGAGAAATGGGATAAGTTTGCTGCTTGAGTGGAAGAAGAGCACGTGGATCTAATTCTACCCAGGATCCAACAGTGACACCATCACTCCTGCATTTAAGGAGAAGAGGAAAGGTGACTAATGGAGTTTGCTTAGGAGGAGGTGAGAGACCCAAAGCCTGTCTGCCACAAGGAAGGCTCTGGGCTCTTTTGCCAGTCACTGCCAATGCCCTTGGCTCCCTCTGCAAACAGCAGAAGACACAGGCATAGGCTGAACTGAGGAGATGATCCAGCAGCCCCCCCACACTAAGGCTGCAGTGCCAACATTTGTTTTCAATATTCAGGAAAGCCAAGCAAGTAAGTCTCAGCAGTTATACTGAGAGAAAACAACAGAAGTCATGGCCCTGAAACCTCAGCGGCGCTCTCCTGCAATTATTTCAAAAAAAAAAGACCCATCTTATTCTCCTGTATTTGTGCTCAGCAGGGGGAAGTGAACTTATCTGCTGCCTGTGATGTTGGCTTAAGAGCTCTGCTTAGGACACCATCATAATTCTTGTCTTTCTTTTTGCTAATGGTTGCATACCTTTGATTAAAACCTGCATGGTGCATTAAAGGCTAAAACAGATGATGAATACCATGTAGTACGTTGCATTAGATCAGAGTTGATTAGAATTTTTGATGATCCAGCAGCTAGAAGAGGAAACTGCATGAGCAGTGAAAATATTCAGCTGTTACTGTTGTAGGAGGCAGTGTCTTTTGTTTGACACAAGATACAAAACAGTAACTAAATGGACAATGTACTCTCTTGGTCAATGAATAGCTTTCTAGCACAATGGAGCTCCGAAAAGAAAAGCTGGTGAATTAATCAGTCCAAATATTTGTAAGACTTGCTTGTTTTCAAGTGGGTAACCCTCCCCCCACAACAGTTTTGGAGCCCGATGCTAGTTAGCTTATTTTTCCTATTGCAAATTTAATAATCAAGTATCTTAAAGAAATTGCTTTGTTGTTAGCTTGTTTCTACAAGCTAACAACAAAGCCATGTAGTAAAAGTTAAAGATGCTGACCCAAGTGCACATTACATCAGCATCCAGACAGATACCTTCAGTAATCTCTGCCAATGCACCAGTTAAGCAAAACACTGTTGCTGCTCTGGGTGAAAAGATTTAGTTAAACAGGACAGACCTGTTGCAGAGGAGGAAGCTGCCTGATTAAACATAATGCTGTCAGAAAACTGGCAGCATGAGCAAGCCCAATGTGCCAAGGTGGGAGGTTCACTTTCTAAGGTCATCCAAAATATTAAAGAGGAGTGCATAGAGCAAGTGTATTGAATAGGAAGAAAAAGAAAGAGTCAGAAATGAGTAAGGAGAGATGGAAGAGAGAAAAGAAATGATAAAAAAAGGCCAAACTGTTCTTATGGTACTGACACCAAGGAAAATGGGTTTTATGTGCTCCTTGGTGATCTTATTAACATCAGGATTTTTTTTTTTTTTTATAGGTAGCTTTTAAAGATGTCTTCCTCCATAAGACAATTTTTAAAGAAAGACACTTATTGCACCATTTTGCAAGACAGGGTACAAGGTATTGGCTCACTAGTTGTAAAAATGTTGCTAAATACTGTCAGTCACCTTTCTAGCAAACTGAGTTTGAGTAAGTGCCTTAACCTTTCCAGATCGGTACACTGATGTTGCAATGGTTTCTTTGTCAGTTACTGCCCCACATGTGCACTTCTAAACTAGATCAGGGCACTCTGATCAATGGATGGCTGGGGTTAGAGAGCTGAAGGGAAGTCAAATCCAAGGCCTCTCTCTTCTAAACCTACAGTTTTAGAGCTGAGTCAGAAGTAGGAGCACATGTTTTGAACAACTATCGATATCTTCGGGTCCACAGGCCATTCTAGTGTTCAAGTTAGAGCTGCTTTTCAAATCTGTTAGAGATATGTGTACACACACACACACACATCAGGAATAAACTGTCAAATCTCCTCTTAGATTTAACAAAGCACAGCTGGGTAGAAGGCATACTTTGAGAAGCCCAGAAGTAGTAAGGGAAAGCCACAAAGGCCACAGAAATGAAAACGCTTCTGTTGGTAACACATACAAAGCCACTTCCACAACTGCAAGGAAGCTGTAACTTGCTTTTGCTCCCGGCTTCCCCAGGATGTGGGGTTCAGAGATCTGGATCCTGGATCCTCCCGGGCAAATGCTCTGTTCACCATGCAGAGATACAAGTTCTTTCTCAAGCAAGCTGTTGTTTGAATCCCATACACAGGATTTTGACCTGTTCCTCTCTCTTGCATGTACTTTACCTATTCTTGCCTGGATGATTCTGTCTGATAAACTTTCCTTGTGCTTTCTGTCCATGAAGATATGAGTTCCCAAGGCAGAAAGAAGCCATCACAAGGCCTACTTAACTTAAATATTCATTCAGCAGATTACAGGATATCTGGCCCTGTCTAGGCCAGTGTGAGTTTTGTCCCATCAAAGTGCACCATTACTGCTATCCAGACATGCTTTTCCAAAAGTAGGCTGCTGGAATCAGAGAAAAAAGAAAAACAAATCACAGCAAATCAGAGCAAATCAGCATTTCGAGCTGCAAAGCATACCTAGTGCCTTTTTTCAATTTTTGCTACCCACTACTCCATTGCAGCAGATTATGTGTTTAAGATGGACAAGTGAAAAAGAATCATCCTAGAAAGAGGGTGAAACAAAAGCAAAGTGCTGCACAGACAGCTTCAAACAAAACTGGCATGACAAGCCATAGAAGTGACTAAATAATCTCTTCTCTTATGGAGATAATGTGTTTTGATTCCCAAAAACTGTATCAATTTTTTTATGCATTTGCACTCTGCTCTGGTTACATGCTCTTTCTCCTTCATGTTTAAAAGGGAACATACTCCAAAGACACACCAGCTAGATTACATGGGCACATTATAAGTTTCACAATCTTGAGAGCATTCTACTTTGATCTCAGAAGCTGATTGTTGGAATCCCACAGAGCTAAGAGACAGCACAGGAGGGCCTTTTCACTGATATACACATAAGGAAAAATTTGCGAGATTTCTGTGAAATTGCTCTGGTTTCAAATTTTCTCAAGTGTTTCATTTCAACTATAAATAGAAAACAGAATCTCATGACAAAGATGCAGTTGACATAGTGTGCAATGTATCATCTGTGAGCACATTTCAGAGCGCTTGTCTCAAAGCTGACATGCTGTGTGGACTCTGCAATATGACTACTTTAATATATTCCATGACAAATGCAAGTAAAAGCAGCTGAGATACAAACGATCCACAAAGAAAATTCTCCATTGCCTCTCCTGATCTGGACTTCTTTCTGCTAACAGACAACCTTGGGGAGACAAAAATCTTGCAGCATAAATGGAAAAACTGTGGTTTCTCTGGATTACTTCCTACCATGCTTTTGCCATGGGTTGGAAAGACCTATTCCTGGAAGCACACTTAAATAGATTTGACTTCTTCCCCACCTATAAAAATACCCCAGACATGCAAATGATCCATAATGTATATGCAGGCAGCCACTGAAGTCAACGAACCGACCTAAACAGAAACTGCAGTATCTGATTCCTGGACTGTCACTTCTTTTCAGAATATTTTTCTCCTCAGAACCATTTCTACCAAGAAAGAGAAGGTAACGTTTTACAGTCTAATGCTCTTATTCTCCCACACCTCAGACAGCAGATCCACGGCTGTAAATGTAGGTTAACTGTACTAGTACCAGCACAACTGAAGGAAGCAGATGACCTCATCTGCTAGAATCCAGTGGAAGGTGTCCAGGGCTGTAGGTGATTTAAGGCTGTGGCACTTTGGTGGTGAGGTGCCCAGTCTCAGAGTCCAGATGATGACTATTACAGAAGAGGTTCTAGGTTCAGCCTACTTGAATATTGGCTTCAGAGACCATACAGTACTAAATACACTTGGATAATCACTGAGAATTTTCTTTTGTTTCTTGTGCTCTAAGAAGAAAATTTCTATGTGCTGCAAGGGCAAACTCCTAACTTTGCTATTGTAATAGTCAAACAGTTTAATGGTTTCCCTGTCTTTTCAAGCCACTTTCCAACTTTTTTTTGCACAGGTATAAATCTAGACTGCTGAGTCTGGCTCCAGCAGAAGTCTGGATTTGCACAGGGATAACTGGTAGCAGACTTTAGCCCACTATTCTTCTTTTACAACTCTTGCAGTAAACTAAAGCAACAGCAGACAACAATTCCTAAAAAATAAGGCCTTGACCGATACTTGCTGGATTTTTCTTCATTTCCTGGAGCACCTGCTCTCTTACACCAGTAGTGCAGACTCCTGAAACTGGGCCCAGCAACAGCCCCCTGCTCCGGTGGACACGCCACCAGAGGGCAATGAAACACATACACTGCACCAGCATCTTGCAGATGGAGCGTTTTGGCACCAAGCCGGGCAGGTGAAAGCTCCTGTGACAGCCATAAACACACTTAGCAGCTCCAGTGAGGAGATCTGGATCCATTTAAAAACCACATCCACTCTGCACTTCCACCCAACACAAGGCTCAGGCTGCAACTTCTCTTCTTGTACTGGTCACATCCTGGAAAGCCAACAACTTCCATAGTCCTGACAGACAAAAATTTACTGGCGACCTTGGTGTCTGAGGCAAGTACTTCCACTGGAGAAACCTTACCCAAAGCTGTTAACATGCCATTGGTTTCATGCTCATTCACACTGCTGCACCTCTGTGCAGCTCAGGAAAGGGGGAAATCCAGGCTCTGAGGAATGGCTCATTCAGATGAATTCTATGTCTCTTGGGCAGAAATTACAATGTTCTTTGGCACATGGCAAGCTGCCATTGAGTAGCTTCTGCTCTTCAGGGGTGGTTTTCACTTTTTCAGATCTATTATTTACAAATGCCATTTTTGAAGTCCAGAGACTAATAATTGGTTATGCATTTTTTAGTGCTCGATTATGTATAGAAATATATGTAATGTACCTCTGGTTTCAAGTCACCTTCCAACACTTTGTTATTTTGCAGAGCAATACATGGCCATTGATTAAGCACAGAATCAAAACTGAATCTTGCATTTGGTGGGTGACTAATTTTCTAATATCACAATTTAATCATCTTGCTTTGGCACCAGAAACTACTACATGCTGTTTTAAGCACCAGATACAGGATTTGGGTATCCTAGGTAAATTCAAATTGGCCTAATATAGAAGGTGGTTACTGCCATTTGTATGATGAGAGCCCTCTGAATCAGCTGCCTATTTTGGCAGAAGGTACTGGGGTAGAATAGCTGGCTGATGTCTTTTCAGCTCTGCTGGTCTCAGCTCTGGATTACTTCTGAACAAGTTCAGGTATTGATGGTACTCAAAGCAGGGTCCCTATATCCAGGTATCAACAAAGTCTTCCCTGTTTTCCTTGCCCTTAATCTGGGGTTTGATCAGGGAAGCTGCTGAAGTCCATGGGAGCCAAAGTGATTTCACAGCTTTAGAGAATCAGCAGCTTTATCACGTTAAAAATAATTAATACAAAGCCAAGGAATAAGGCAAATCTTTACCATAAGTAATTAGAGCTTTAAAAAGCAGGTATGCTGTCTGCTAATCAGCACCAACCAGAGTAACTTCTCTCTTCCAGGCATGAGTCAGAAGGTTAGATTAACTTTCAACACTACAATACTGGCATTAGTTATTGATGTCTAAAAGACTGATACTGTGGTGGGATTTGCATACTCACCAGTGAAGGTGGAGCTCAACTCCAACAGGTACAGAAATAGAGTTCAAAAAGTCTAAGAGAATAAAGAGTTCAAGAAGTCTGAGACTGATCTGCTCTTAATGGAGGGGCTAGGATAAGTCTTCAGTAAAAAGAAATAAAGTAGTCAGTGCATGTAAAAGATGAAGAGATTTAAAGTGTAGGGTGGGAGGGGAAGGAAAGGAGAAATGAGACTGGGATTTGGAACATGCTTCTGTAAATGTTGCTTTAACTATTAATTGAAGAGTAAACATCCTATTAAATTCTTATGGAATGTGTGTATGAAAAGTGGTAGCACAAGTCAGATCTGCCCCATGTGGATGTTGTTTATGAAGCAGCCTCCTTGGAAGTGTTCCTCAGACTTCTGACAAATGAACTTTCTGTAGGTTGTACACTTGAACATGGAATGCCTATTGTTTCCATCTGCCTTTGGCTTGCACAGTTCCTTGGGGGCTTAATAGAGAGACAGACATTTAGTAGAAAGAAGGCTTTATGGAGTGGCAAAAGCACATTCTGGGAGAATGCTCTTGGAAGAAAAAAAGAAAACACAACAAAAACAACTCACATCCAACCACTGTTTTCTACAGAAATTAAACCATTGCAGAATAAAAATTCTTTTTAAAAAAGCACATACATTTTTCATGGAGTGGGCCTAAAGCACTTATTTATATTTCATCTCTGTATGACACGGTTTTGCTCATCTAATTCCATTTAGAACATTACAATTTTTGTTTCAAATGTCTCTGTGCTGAAACATATTCTCTAAAGTGCCCTGGAGCTGCTGGTATTGTGAATGTTATCTAAATGACTCATTCAAATTTTTAAGGACAACTCAGCTTAGAAATACAGTATTCTGGTTTGCAGTTATTTTTATTTGAAAGTTTTTAATTTGGGGTGCAGAGAAGAAAGATGTAGAACAACAGACAGCACTTGAATAGAGTCACACAATTGCTGCTGTTTTCCACTTTACAGGATGAAGCCAGACACGAGCAAGTGGCGCCGTTTCTCCTGGTATGCACAGAGTGAATCTCGATTACTTACGGTGTTTCTGCAAAGGCCCCTTCACAAAAAAAACCCCTCTGAAATATCTCTGGTTTTGATCATAATGTGAAAGACAACTATCAAAACCACTGCTTATATGATGTCTGTTTCTGTTGTGCTGCTGCATATTTCACAAATCGTGGAACTTCGACTTAACATTTCATGCATGCATTGGTTTTGCACACCTGTATATACCTGTATGGTGAAATTCTAGCTTCAGTGAAGCAAAAGTTTTCTTAAAATACACATTATATTATTACAATACACATTTCTTAAAATACACATTATATTATGTTACATTACATAATCCTATGCACATAAACATTTACAAATACTTGCTTGAACATAGAGAAGGTCAGGTTCTGTGTCACATATATCACAGGGCCCCTGAGGCTGTAAAGTCGGTATTTTGAAGGCAGGATTTGTTATTTTGCTGAAGTAGACAGACTTAAGGGCTAAATGCTTTCTGAAAAAAGAATTCAAAGTCAGGAATACCTGAGTTTGACTTCACTGAAATGGAAAAAGTCACTGCAGGAAGGATGATCCTCTGGTGCCAGCATACAGCAAGACAGGAATACATTGGCTGTTGAGCTACTTTAACTACCAGAACACCACTTAACATGAGTTACCTTTGCTTATGCACTGGTGGTTTCCACACAGAGTCAGAAAGCTCATTGAAGAGGATGTTCAGGCAGTACAGACATTCAGTTGGGCTCAGTCTATAGAATTGCATGGTTTTTACACATGGAAATGCACCATTTAGCTGTCTATGTTCACTGTTGTTTGAAATTAAACTAAAGCAAGCTGGACTTCTGCTCCTTAGGGAGTAAGATTTTCTCAGGCTGTCAGAACAAGATCTCTAAGGGAGTCAGGCCATTTTTCAGAACAGAAAAGAGGTCTTTCCTAAATAACCACCCCAGCCCTAACCAATCAGACAGCATATATAGATATCATTTCCTAAAAGTTAAGGCCAAAAAGGATACTGGATGCACCTACTGTGTGTTCACAGACCATCAATTTTAACCAAAACATCTAGTTGATGCTCAAAGACTTTAGTGAGGGAAAAACATTTCTCTGCTTAGAAAATTATTCGCTACAGGCACAGGGTTGGCAAGACCTGAGGAAGCCATGCAATGGCAAGGAATTAATCATCTGAGATGTACACAAATGATCCTAGCAGACAAACCACACCTCATGCTATATGAGGTGAAAGATCCACAGAGCCTGCCAACCTGACCCAGAGAAAATTCCCTCTCAAACCAACTAAGGCAATCCATAATCACTCTCTATGCCACCTACAAAGAGATCTCTTGCTCTGGCCAATCTCTTGTGCTGCAGGGGAAAGCAGTTCATAACAAAGAAAAGAAGCTGCATACAGAAACCTTCGTTCCTTGCACAAGGGAGGAGATGAAAAGAAATCTGCCCTGATCATCTTCAGAGAAATTCGGGTCTGTTAATTGTCTTAAAGTGGAATTGCTGTCTACGAGCTTTTGATTTGAATACTTTCCCATTAAGGAAAAGGATGAGAAAGGCAAGCTGTCCCGGCCAGCCTTGAGCTCTCATTACCTAGAGACCTTGCAGCCAGAAAGCAGCTTCTTATTTCAAGACTGAGTTAGCTGAACTTCAGCTTCTGTCAGCCAGGTGGAAAAGCCTCTGCTGTCAGGTGTCTTCTTCAGGCTGACCTCTCAGCCTGCTCTCAAATTACCTGAATACTCTGAATTCTTGACACCCCTCATCCTGATGTTTGTTTTCCAATCCTTAACTCACATTATAGCCCAGCTTAGACAGAACAGGACACATCACCTGATGAAGAAGCCTACAAACAGCACTAAATGTTTCTCTTTTTCATGGATCAGGCCATCCCTTTTTTGCCACAACACAGAAGGAAAAATTAAAATTAAAGAAATTATCTGTGATGCCACCTAAGCCCATTCATAAATCACTATTTTCCAAAATGTGACTTGCTCTGTTCTCCAAGACAATATATACCAGCCCGGGCTTGACTGTATTAAAAAACACCTTTTTGTTGCAACAGAAGTCTTAAACTTAACTTTAAATCTTAAGAAATCTTAAGATCTTAAAAGGCGAGAAATCTTAAAGGCGATTACTCTTTACTTGGCCTTATTGTTTATTTTCTTGCTAACCTTTTTCTCAAACTTGATGTTATACATCAGCAGATGCTTTATATTACTGACTGTGTGACTGATTCAGTTTTGCCTGGCCCACTCCCCCAGTGTATGGAGTAAAACTACTGTAAAAGTACTTGAACAAGCTGAATGAATTTAGGGGAGAGGATGATTCCCATAGAGACTGTCGCAACTGGAAGGAGAGAAAGATTATCAAATATTTTAGGCAGTAGGTAAGCTGTAAAGCTGAAGAATATTTCTTTGCTTGCATAGAACAGAAAAAAAAAAAAGAGTAGAGGAGAGATTTTGCTCAGGGGACAGCAACTGCATTGCTGATTGAGGTGGAAAATCTGTGAAGGAGCCTCTTGTTAGAACTGTTGGCAGTGTATCATCCAGAGCAGTACATGCTTTCTCTTCACCAGACAGGGATTTTTCATTTCATCTATCATTCAGAACTTGCTGTAACGCTTCCAAAAGTCACATTACATTGTCATACACTCCCATTAACACAAAGACTTACTCTTAGTGAAGTAATTGGCTGCTGAGGAAGATGGGCATGGGGAGCAGGTGCTACAGGTGCCCTTTTCACACTGAGATGCTCCATCAATGCACTCAGCCAGAGAAGCTGCGTTTCTCCTGAAGATGAATTGCATCTCCCTGGCTTCCTGCACAACACTTTGTACCTGGCTGTCCTGAATATTTCTAAAATCCTTCCCCACCACTATGTCAATTATACTACTACAACAATCTCAACCAAATTAAACATAAGAGTTGCTTCCACCGAATAACAAAATTTCTGAGACCTATGGAAAGCCCAGCAACACATCGGAAATTATTGGCTACAATCCTCTTCCCTAAAGAGAGAAAGGCCAGGCCATATCATACCATTTTTTCTTCATAAGAAGGAGATCACTCTTCTTCTCAACAAGAACGCTACAATAAGCCATGTCAGAAGCAGTAGCAAAAGTTGTATTTTCAGTGGTCAGGAATGAAAACGCACTGGTGTTTCAAATTGCCATTCTAGAGAAGAGAATGAAACAAACACAAGTCAGACCATGAATTTTAAATTTCCATACCTTCAAGTCAGTGTGATAATCATCTTTCAATATCAAAGGTCAAAGAAAGCAAAATTTATTATGATCATTCTTTTCCTTTAAGCATTGCAGTTTCCACATGTCTGAACTTACCAGCGTACAAAAGTATTGCCTTGCTCCAGAGGCAGAGGTGATCGAGGAAGCTAGATGAACTTTGGATATGCTATTTGGACTACTAAGATAGATAAAGGGTCAATTCAGCAACATAAATTATGTAGCTTGTTAAATACACCACCACCACTACTTCCCTAGAAAATGCAGGTATTTAACAAGGTTAGTAATTTGGTACAATGGGATGGATATCCATTACTGGATCAACATTTACACATACAGTAAATTAATTCTAAGCATTTGATGTTAAGAGAAATTGCATAACTGCATACACTGTCAGGATTTCTGCTTATATATGTCCTGCTTAATGTCTTTATTGATAATCTGGATGAGGGGATTGATTGTACTTTTAGTGGATTTGCGGGTATCACCAAGATGGGTGGGAGTGTTGATCTGTTGTAAGGTAGGAGGGCTCTGCAGGGGGATCTGGACAGGCTGTATGGATGGGCTGGGACTAAAAGTATGAGGTTCACCAAACCAAGTAGCAGGTTGTACACATTGGCCACAAGAGCCTCATGCAACACTATAGGAGACAAAGTGGCTGGAAAGCTGCCTGGCGGAAAAGGACCCGAGGGTGCTGGTTGAAAGCAGCTAAACATGGGCTAAACATGGGCTAAAGCGTGCTCAGGTGGCCAAAAGACCAACAGCATCCTGGCCTGTGTCAGCAATAGTGTGGCCAGCAGGGTGAGGGAAGTCATTCTTCACCTGTGCTCAGCTCTGGTGAGGCCACACCTCCAGTGGTGTGTTCAGTTCTGAGCCCCTCACCACAAGAAAGGCATTGAGGGGCTGGAGTGTGTCCAGAGAAGGGCAACAAAGATGGGGAACGGTCTGGAGCACAAGTCAGATGAGGAGTGTCAGAGAGAGCTGGGGGTGTTTAGTCTGGAGAAAAGGGGTCTCAGGGGGGACTTTATCACTCTCTACAACTGCCTGAAAGGAGGCTGTAGCCAGGTGGGGATCAGTCTCTTCTACCAGGCAATCAGTGACAGGACAAGAGGACACAGAATTAAGGTGTGCCAGAGGAGGTTTAGGTTGGACATTAGGAAGAATTTCTTCACAGACAAGGTGATTAGAGTTTGGAATGCTCTGCTCGGGGAGGTGGCAGTCATCGTCCCTGGAGGTGTTTTAGGAAAGGCTGGCCATGGTACTCAGTGCCAGGGTCTAGTTAACATGGTGGTGTTCGGTCCTAGGTTGGACTCTATTGAGAATCTCAGAGGTCTTTTCCAATATAACTGATTCTGTAATTCTTTAGTTTTTAATTACAACCCACAAATAAATATTACAGCTTTAAATATCAAATATCACTGTTTGCTAACTGATTTTTTAACTTCATGTGCAGTCCCTGCAATCCTAAACCCACCTCTTGCTATTCACCTCATTAAGTACTGTGTTCAAAAACAGCTTTAACAGCAAACTGTAAACAGACGGACACACATATGTCAATGAAGCCTGAGGAGCTAAAGAGAACAGCAAAGTAAAGCAAAGTTATATCACTCTGAGCCTTGGTGGCCTGGCTACAAGAAACTCTTGGGTCTTTACCTTAGTTCTAGGTCAGCTGATTGAGTCACTTAAGAGCTGTAAAGTTCAGGATTATAGTTATTGTGTGGGCTAACACTAAGATAGTCAAGTCCTTTCTAAAAGGTTTCAGGTCATTTGAATGGGCAATGACACCCTAATTCTTCTGCTTTACTCAGACTTGCTGCCTTTTAGTTTTGTAATAAATTTCCTTGAAAGATTATACCAGGATTTGTACCTCTACAAACTCATTTAAACCTTTGTCTATTCTTTCAGGATAAACAACTCTTGATGTAATTAATCACAACTAACAAAAGAAAAAGAAGGGGGGAACAGATTATCTAAAGATCATGTTCTGTATGGAGCAACAATGGTTTGCATGTGCTTTCATTCCCAGTTTTAGAAAGACTCCTCTATGAAATGGACTTAAATTGGCACAAGCAGCTCAGAAATACTAACTTAATTCAAGACATAACCAACAATGTTTGATGCACTTTTTACCCCCCAGCTGGTATGGCCGTTTTCGTCAGATATTTTCTGTTGGAAATTTGTGCTGTTACCTGCAGCTGAGAGGAGTGGCTATGATTCCAGAAGCAGTAGTAGCATTTAATCCCCCCAAAATTCTTACATAGTACTGTCCATATTCTGGATGTTCACAGATTACAAGAAAGGTCTTAGGGGAAAAAAATAAAAATAAAAATTCTCATAAGCAGAAAGACAATTTCAGGAGAAAAATGTTAAATCATTAAAAGAAAGCCTCCACCTTCACAATGGACAGATTTTAAAAAAATTCTTTTCAAAAATTCTTGTTCTATTTACTCTTTGACAACATACTAAAAATGTCTTAAAGCCACAGACCTATTCAGAAACTTCAAGAGCTGAGGGTTGATGGCATGCTGCACTTGCTGTTTTGATGAGTTTACACTCCATGAAGAGGAAGGAAACATCCCCCTGCACAGCATATGGCAGCACTACAGGAGATAGCAACAAGAAACGACCTTCAAGGGACCATCTGCCAGTTCTGCTCCAGTCACACCTCCTCCTTGCCCACACCATGACCCTTATACCAAGGAGACCAGCAAAGGATGCACATGGGAAACATCCTAAACAGTTAAAGCTCATGCTAGGCTTGTATCATTCACTTCACCTTTGCTAGAGTTTTCCCAATCAAATGCCAAGAGCATTTAACCTTTAACACTGTTGTCCAGAAGCATCTGAACACACCACTGAAACCATGGCCCAGAGGTGGTTATCCATTCCTCACTGCCTCCACATCTTCAGATACTCTTTCAAAGAATAACAAAGGCAGAAAACTGCTAAGACAAAAATGTGATCTTTATGGCAGATGGTACCACAGGATAAATGGCTGTCGGTCTGCTGTAAATAATTCATCATTGTCAAGGGTGGTGCTCCAGTCATCTCAACAGAAGTATGTGATATTGAGAAAACTGTAACATTTGTCACTGAAGTACCACAGACATCATGGGGCTTTCTTTTTAACCCAAGTTAGGCACAAGAATATGATTGACAGAGCCAAGCAAGGCTTTAGAGATACACAGGAACAACCTTCCTTACACACACACACACCTGCCTCTGCAAGTGATGTGACCCCCATAACCAGAGACAAGCAAGCTGAGTACCACTGACTTTCCATTCACATGTGAGAAGGTGATCAGAGAATGAGAGGAATGGGCAGGAGCTTTGTTCTCTTTCTCTCCCAAGCCCCCAGCGTGGCAGTCAGTGCGCCTCACCTTCCCTGCACATTTAGGCCACCAGCAATTCATAACACGTGCTAGAGAAAAAGTGAACTAGAGGGTCAGCTGGGGCTCACAAGATACCATTCAGCCTCACAGCTCTTAGCACAAAGCCTGGGACAGTCCAGCTCATGCCACACCACTTGACAACAGGTTTCAACCTCCTGTAGGGAACAGGGGGGCAAACAGGCAGCCACCAAGTGGAAGATATTCCTGAATACTGCCCTTACACACAAAAAAAATCCAGGTAAAGAACTGTAAACACACAGTTATGCTGATCTCCCCAGAAGCTGGGCACAGAGATTATATGCTTGACCTCAAAGGGAGGCTTGAGTCACCTATTAATCTCCTTCCAGAAGAGTTCCCCATATCCATCTTAAGTGCTCAATAGCAGCATTGAATGCGTCCTTAGTGTTCTCCCTCATCTACACCTCTTATATACAAGGTTGTTACAGGTCCCAGCTTGAGCATGCAGTTATTTAGCTCAAGAGAATTTTTTTTAATCCCCTGCATTTCTGGCTGATTCTTGTGCATTCCAAGCAACAGTGAGAAAGGCTTTCCTAGCAGCCATGATGGATGGGGCATGTGACCAGCCCAAAAGCTCTCCAATGCCTGCCCCTGGGCAGACACATTTCCCCAAACAGCAGGCAAGGATGGGCCGTCTATGCTGTTCCAACCCATAGAAATAGCAGGTAGACCTGAGATGTAGGATAAATATAGTCTTCATTTAAATAAGATATGTTCGTGCAAAAGTGTCAACACCGCCCCTCTTTTTTTTTATCCCCTCTTGTCATTTTTCTCTCATTTCTGCTCATTTTACCCACATTAGAGCTGTAGCTGTATAAGTGACAGGCTGTGGCCTAGCATCATGTGACAGATCATCCTACATCAGCTCTGAAAAATGGAGATGCTGTCAACTGTCTGGTTCTCCTCACATTCACTGTCAGCATCAGTGCATTCAGGCAGCATGTCACAGCCATTTGAACAAGATGAATACAGCACTGTGAACATCAGCTTGGGAACCAAGTCAATCAAATATGTGACCACAACCACACAGAATCATTTGTGCTGAGAAACTGCCACAGAGAAAGGGTTCCTAGTGCCCTACTATACCAGTACTGCCACTGGTAGTTTTTAATTAAAATATCTGCTTGACCTGGTTGAAAAACAATGAGGGATTTTTGTGATGAGGCTTTCCATGCAGTAGATTGTAAAGAAAATCTCAGCAGCCCCTGGGGTTGAAAGCAACCCGGGCGTGAACTACAGCTGTCAGGGACCAGTCTTGCTGTTCCTAATCTCACTGGACTAATCTCACTGACAGGCTCCCACTGTGAAGCAAGGGGATTGAGTCTCCTGTGCTACCCAGGCACCTCTAATGGAGGGTCAGAGGAGAGAATGTTGCATCCTTCTGTCTACCTACTCTGATAGAAGGTGTCACTGCCCATGGCAGGGGGTTGGAACTGGATGATCTTTAAGATTTCTTCCAACCCAAGCTATTCTGTGACTCTAAAACTGTTCAGTCCAGCTAATCCGGAAAGGAGATGAAATTAAAGAGACCAAAGAGAAGACTGTTGCCATTTAATTCTCATTTTTAAAAGCAGAAATAGCAGTGAGTCATTCAATGGTTCAGTGCTACTCTGTTCAGAGCACAACATGGGTGTGCACTGCCTCCTTTCCTACTGCCCCCGCCTCAAGGCTCCTGAACTCTGTATCCCAGCTGAGGGCACTGAAAGCTGTGCACCCCTTATCAAGGCACCTTGAAACAGAGGCCTTTCCCATATAACAAGAAGCTGCACAGTGAAAAATTGTGGAGGGCATGAAATGGGAGAATGAATGTTAATCCTGCTCCATTGTATTTCATCAGACAACATCCATAGTTTTTCTGTTTTCCTGCTTTCCTGTCTCTTTCCTCTCTCTGTCCCCTAGAATGCTCCTCTCATATACATGAGCAAATCTTTATGTGCCTCTCTTATAAAATGTCTGTATTCTGTTGCCTGCTACAGGTTGTTCTCACAACCTGGACAAACAATCAATCACTACACAAACAAGCAGGAAAATGTTAACCCATTGTGCCTGTGCTCAAATTGGTTTCAACATCAACAAACTAAAGCAATGGTCTGGAAAAACACCAGAAATGCCTTCAGCAAATCAGTGATAAAAAGCAGCATTCACTCAGTTAAAGTGGCATTTATGGGAAAATTTTTGAGCACTGTCCCAGAATGAAAAATGGGCAGTATGTTAAAACAAGTATCATAAAAACACCAGGAAAAATGCCAAAACAGCAAGGACTTTGCAACAGTCAGAGAACTGTTGTATTCAAAGAGAACAGGATTTCAGCTCAGATAAAAGATAGTTCTTTCAGATGTGTTGGGAGGTTCTCCAACCAGAAGATCCATTTGAATTGTCAGTGGAAGCCTGGACTCTTTCTGGCTGCTAACACAAATGTTTAATCTTTCTGGAGTGGCAGAACCTGTGCTACATGGCTGTATATGAATGACACAGCTCAATCATAGGGGAAGAGGATCTCCATTTCAGTTACAGGAGCACCTCTGGCTTTACCTTCATAACAGAAGGAGATGGGCTAAACTGTGAAGGAAAAGCTGCTTAACATGCCATTAAAATGTCCTCCTGATTTCTGGGACTGCATCTCTCAGCCTTGTTTGAATCACCATCTCATTTGGTACCTGAATGGGAGCACTGCCTCATTCAGTTGTATCTGAAAATGAAAATGTGGTGTAATTTAGAAATTTGTAAAATTTAGAGTAATTCCATGAGGATTCCTCCATGACTCCTGCCCCTCATGGGGCTCTTTATAAAAGGAAAGTGTTCTTGCCTTTTTGACGTAGAATGTGCATGGAGCTGAGCTAGGCAATTTATCTGAAATATGACACCCATTATTAAAAATAGCAAAAATCAAGACACTTTACTTAAATTAATAAAAAGATTCCCCAAATTCCAAAAGACAACTACCGTAGTTCTAGTGGATATTCTACTGTCCTTGTCCCAGTCAGTAGGGACAATCATATGGAGATGTTCATGTGCTACTGTGGATATGAATCAAATGAACACACTACTTCTGAAATATATACTAAAGTCTACAGGCTGCCTCTGTCCTGGGATTTGCCTAAACAAAGAGATGCATTTGTTTAAATAGCTCCCTGCACTGACAAAGACCTTAAAACAGCTCAGTATCAGCAGCTAAGATCTAGAAAGTGAAATTAGCTCACAGCCAGGGGAACACATAAATTGTGGAAAGTTTCTTCAGTTTTATATCTCAGCCTGTGTTCCTGCCATACACACATAAAAAAATAAGCAGTGAGGCCAGGCTGAGACCATATTTGATTCTGCTAATATTCAGAACTAGTCCATTTGGGAGATAAAAAAATTCTATCATAGCTCACAAAAGATAGAACAAAACTAAATTTTTCCTTTCTACCAATAGTATTTTGAAGAGTAATGCAGGAGAGCTGCAAGAGATTTTATTTTGTGTTTAAAAAAAGCTCTATAGAAATTACAGAACAATCTGTGTTAAAAGAATTAATTCTTCATGACCTAGCAAATTGGACTTTCATTTGCCATGAGGTACAGTTACCTGACACACTGTTGAGTTGATGGATATTTTTAAAGTTAGATCTCATTCTAAAATGCAGGCTGTCTGCTGCCAGCACTTGAGTAATGTGCTGGCTCATTAACAGATCTTTTTGTACGAGAAGAGGTAGAAGATTATCCCCAAGCTCATGTCTTCTAGCCAAACAGACACATTATTCTTGCAGTGCTCAAAGTTTTGAATGGTCATTTACAGTAAAGGCAACAGCTTTCACTGGAAAACAAGTGACTTGCCAAGAAATGATGAATAAAAAAAAAAAAAAAAAAAGAAAAAAGAAAGCATAAAGAGAAGCAGATCTATTGCAAATCTCCAAAAGATGAAGCTTTGACAAGGAACAAACTTGAGAAATGCTGTAACTTGATCATCTATCTCATACCTCCACAGGTCTGCTATTCCCTTGGATTCTACTGAGAGAAATACAGAAATGTGACAGAAATGTAGGTGTCAGAAGACAATCTAACTGGGGGCAGGGATTGAAGAGGCAAAGAAAGCTATGAAATGTGATATAGGTATAGTGCCAAGTAATGCAGCATTAAGACAAGCTGACATTACTAGAACAGATATAATTCCTGGCCCTACTTGATGGAGCTTATTCACTGTGTTCATCACTTCTTATCCAAGCTGTCAGGAACATTGTAGCACTTATCATACACAGTATTAACAAAAAACACACCTTTGAAAACTGTGTTAAACAAACTGAGATAATTCATGACAGAGTTGCTAAACTCACAGGAAACGGGTTTGTTTTCTGACCACCGAGCCAAAATCTTGAAGACTTTTCATGACAGGCACTTCTCATATAACCATTGCTTACGTTTTTCTCACCAAGAAGCTTTCTAAAATCTCAGTCTTGTGGGGTAACTGCCAAGAAAGTAGACAACTTCAAATTCTTCAACTCTCAAGTGTTAACTGGTGGGTCAGATAGAATCTGGTGGGTCATCCGTGTGCCATGTCAGCACTTTAGTCAATAAGAACTAATACCTAACAGACCAAAACCCTTTGGGATGTTTGCTCATGTCCTTTTAAATCAACGTTGCATGTAAACTAGTCTACATAACTGAGCTCTGGGATAACACTGGGGTATTAGGGCAAGATTTGAGCCAGTCTCACCTGTCATTGCTGCACTAGAGGAGCATAGACGCAATATCCATTATGGAGTGTGGTCACACTCGTTTGTCAGTCGCATACAGAGAACATGCTTCTCATCATTTACATCTCTGATCAGGCAATTAGACTTCTGTCAGCACCAGCCGAGTCAGTGAGGGAGAAAAGAGTACCAATCTGCATTCCTTACTAGATGGATAAAGTAGATCTGGTCAAACAGTGAACTAATTCAGAACTAGGTCATTAAACAAGTTAGCTCTGATATTATTCACCAAGTTGCATTATTCATTGCGTACAGATAATTGCCAGGTCATTTGCAAAATATTTCTGGCTCATGATTATTTCACAAATATTAATTTCTTAAAGAAAAGTTTCAGTCACCCAATGAGGAAACAGGGAAAGAATGAATATGAACTAGATAATCTATTATATATCATAAGCATTGTCTTGCTGAAGTGAACCCGTCATGAATAATCCATACACCAAAACAGATGCACCTATTGCTTACAACCAACACAGAGATGACAGACATGGTCTGCAAACAATAGAAAGTAGGTTGTTTATTGTATAATTCATTTGCAACAAATAATTCAGGGTGCTGATTTCTTTCCCAGAACACATTTACAATAACATCTATTTTGAGAGTAGTATAACCATATGAAGTTAAATAACACAAATGAATTAGATTAATTGATTCTAAGAACTTGAAGGTTGACTTTAGAGCCAACAAGTAAAAAGAGTAAGATGAACAAAAAGAAAAGTCTACTTATTGATTATATAATGCTCCTTCTTCTGGATGATAAAAAAGTGATATTTAACAGTGTCAGTAAACTCATAAATTTGCTGAGATCACCAGCACCATTGCTAAAAAAAGTATCCCATAACTCTCTATCAGCCTCGAGACATGATTGTGCACCACTGAAGGTGGTACTTTGCTACATGCACAAGACCACCTCAGTACCACCTTCAGCAAGTTCATTTCAGTAGTCAACGTATTATCAAGAGGAAGTATCAGGGAAAAGTCAGTTGTGAAAAATCTAAATTACTTCATCTCATAATGCTTCACCACTATGAATAAAATAGGTCTTCACTGTTTTAAAGACATCATTTTGCTGCCTCCAGTTGTAATCTTCCCAAAGGCCAAAGACTAATAAGAATGAAGTGTTATTTGGCCTTGAATGGGAGACTCCTTGTGAGAAGAGAGCCTAAAGGACACAGGGAAAACTATTCAGACATTACACATTTTTTTTCCATGGTATTCTTATTACGCTTTGAAATTTTCCTCTTGAACTTCCAAATCTGGATATTCCTTTAATGAATCAGATGTCTAGGAAATGGCCACAGTTTGCTTATTTTCATCTCTTTTATCATTAAGTACTTTCTAAAAAAGCTTTCCTAACTTTTTTATAGAATTAGAATTCATAAGACTGCTGAAGAGAGAATCTCCAGATTTTCCATCACAGAAACAGCAAAACAAAACAAAACAAAACCAAAAAAACCCCAAAAACAAAAAAAGAGAGACTCACTTTAAAACCTATAATGTGGCCCAGGCTTCAGGTTCCACAACAATACTTCTCCTTAATAAAGGAGTGGGAAAATGTGGCGAAAATATATTCTACATCAGACACTCTAATCTGCCTCTTTCTTGTTTTATTAGTGTCTCAGTTTACAAATTTTTCTAGACTTCATGCCTGAACCTCACAGGCAGTTGGAGATAACCACTAAAGGGAGCTGTAGAAAACTTTAAAAAAAAGCAGCTGCAAATGTTAGGAGTGGACTAAAGACTTAATCCTGCAACATCCTACTCAGGTAAGTGGGTCTTAATAATGTGAGCATCTGAAGTTTGTGTAAAATTGGACACAAGGACCAGCTTGGAGACTTTGTGAACATTTTGCAGTACTCTGGAATGTTTTCTGATGAAAACCAGGTTTTTTTTCAAGTTATCTTTTGAGTGTCACCATGATAGTTGATATAAGGAAATAATTTTCAAAAGCATAAAAATCAACTGCCTGATGCCCAACAATCATCTTCAAAATACTTGAGGGACAAAGACAGGGTGATTTACCCACTGTTGGTACAAGCAGGAAAGAGTGTAATCACTTTGCACTGTTTCCCTTAGGAGGCTGAGGCCAAACAGGAACAAATCTGAAGCCTCTGGAGGCTAACAGGGCAATTACCTTACCATCCTTTTTCCCAAAAGGTATCCCTTGTGCTTTTATGAGTTTTAGAGTACTCAGCAGATGCTGAACTTCCAAAACAAAGGATTATATGAAGGGTTTGTTCATATTCCTCCCTCAGAGTTTAAGGGACAAGGACATGCTAAAGCATTTCCCTGATTCAGAGACTGGATGAATAGACAAATCTTGAGACTATATTCAGGTATCTTATTACTCTGTTCAACTTCATTATCTGTTTGTAAATACCTCTTCTACTTTCGTCCTCGCTTTTTCTGTTAATTTTTTTACAGTTTCAGAAGAATTGTGGAAAATATCCTCATGTTTTTTATTTATTTTACTTATTTAGGATTCATATTTTTCATATTTACCTCCATTTTATGTCCCCTTGGAATACATGAGTCATATCCATAGCAATTAATAGCCATAAATAACTCAATGTCACGTAACAACATGAAATACGAAAGCCACACCTTACAAAACCAGACTGGTGAACTTCCAGCTTGTAGTCCAACACTCTCAATAATCTCAAATATCTATCTAATTCAGATTAGTAGTTTTACAAGGAATATGAAATTTTTGTCTAAATCTCCTTTAATGCTTTTTAGACCTAAGCATAATAGCCTCTTCTCAGATATTGTTTTGGTTTCAGACCCATATAGAGTGCTTTTAACATACAGGGAGAAATAAAACACAAAGGGAGAGAAGAAGAGAACAATTAATATGATTTATTAATATGAAATATGCATTAATCATTAGCCAGCCAGCCATTCTACATTCACCACTTACAGGAAAGCTCATCATTCAAACCATTTTTGGTGCCAATGTTAATTGCCTGATCTCGGGGATGATCTTCCTTCCCACTGAAATCAACAAGACAACAACTTTCACTGACTTTTACAAGTATGCATTTTTCCCCTTCATGGCAGCCAAAGAGTCACCTCCTTGTCGTTCCTCCTTTTCCAAATAAAATGCCTCCTAGGCACTTCTTTTTGTCTTAATTTTTCTTCAAGATGACATCTATAAGCTCTTTTTTGTAGCAACTGTTTTAACCTATGACGATGGCTTTGTCAGTGAAACTGCTGAGAACATCACAAGGCTCACTCTGTAAATCGCTTCACTCTTTGCTCTTGTGTTTTACTTCTACATGTACAGCCACTACCAAAATAACACCTGACCTGAATATTTATGACCTGAATAACGCTCACCTGCCACTGAAACCATTACTTTGAATATCAGCATGGGGCAAAACCAACACACACTCCTAGCAGGAAGGCTCCTTGGCAGGAGGATGGTGCATCGTCGGCAATGCATAAAGTCAGAGCAGATGACATCTGCTATGTCATATCTTTATGTGAGAGAATGTCTTGTTATGCTTTACCCATCAGACAACTGATTGCAGAGGCCAAAAACCTTCTAGTGCTCATACGGTGCTTCTGGAATAAGTGTCAACCCATTTTTACCTCCCCAACAGAAACCAGCACGTTCAGGGGCGCTCTTGTGGGAAATAGCAAGTCTGCAAGGATGCGCATCCAGCCCAAACATGGAAGTTCACAAAAGTCTGGGATTCTTTGCAATCCAGATCTTGCACGTGAGATCCTCATTCAGAATAGTGGCTTAGACAGGCTTAGAAAACCACTGTACAACAGGCAGCTAGATCAGTTTAACTCAGATATTTAATAATACATCTCTGAAGGCATTATGCTACATGCACCAGCAAGCATGGCCATCACACAACTCAACTCTGCATCACAGAGAAGGTTTTCCCTCCCCACATACCCAATACACATTTGTCTTTTAAATAGTCCCCACACCATTTTTGTCACTGAAACAGCATTACTGGAAAATTGTCACTAATTCGTTTTTCATCTTTCACAATAAATGTTTCCCCATTATTTTATTTTAAATGTTCACATCATTTTGAAGCAATTTTCAAAATCACTGACATTTTTATTTCATTAGAATCAGTCTTTTCTTAGCCTTCACTAAAAAAGAATGTAATCCCTACTGTTTTCTGTGAATTGGCATTTTCTAAAGTTGCTTTTAAAGATATTCAAAAATTATTTGGAGTCTAGTTTTTAGTGTAACACAGCATAGAAAAATTCATTGGAAATAGACTCATTTCAAATGGTGTGTGTTATATTGTTTTCTAAAAAAACCTGTACTTTCTGGTCATCCAGATAATTTCTATCAAGAGCCCTGAATGTGCTAATGGATTCTAATTCCCTTGAATTCAATGGAAGTGACACACTTTAGCATCTCATAAGGAGGCAACTACAACAACATGACTGGATTTTCAAAGGACAGTTTCTCAAACTACCTTTGTCTTGAAAGAATTCAATTCAGTCAGCCCCAAAGCCTGTCTCAGTCATACAATACATGTTTACAATCCAGCTATTTCTCCCATTGTCCAGTGCACAACTTTCAAAAACAGCTATAAAATGGCTGCTTCCTTGGTCCCCAATCTCTTTAATTTGCAAAACTACTCATCTCTTTGTTGGAATATCACCAGAGGACTTGACCATTGTCTGTTAGGGAGCCTATCTAAAGTCATAAGATCAAACAAACAAAAAATCAGGTTTCTGGAAAAAAAAAATGTTGTTTATTGGTTGCACAATATAATTCAAGCCAAGTTAGAAGGTTCTGGATTTGAAGCAATGACAAGAATAAAAATCAGAGAAACTGAATTGACTAAATTAATTTTCTTGTAAAAGTGTCACAGTTGCAGATGGTAACAATCTAGAAATAGCTGCAAAGAGAAAATAATTACAAAGGGATGAAAATGTATTAATGTTCAACCGTACTGGATGTGTGGGAAAGTATACTCTGATGTATTCCGGCTGTCCTTAATTCATCACCCCACTGTACTAAGCGCCCACTTTTACAAACAGAAACATTGTCTCACTTGTTGAAATCCTCTATTTAGTAATCTGTGTAGGCTGAAATGTTGAAAATGGTTTCTAAATGCCTGGCTTCTGAGTCCATCCTCAAAGTTGTCTTTGCCTGTATTATCATACAGCTGCAGGCTTTAATCTAAGGTCATTAGATTTACCAATTTCTGTCAAACATCCTGACATCATTCCTTCAAAGGAAATGACTACTATTTTAGAACTTGCAAGGAAATGTCACTTAATCCAAAATTGTTCCAAAATAAAATCTCACACCAAGGGTGAGAGGCAGGAAGAGGGAAACTTTGGAGCATTCTTCAGAGTTGGCATTAGTATGGTTTGAAAAGCTGCAAAATTGCAGAGAACATTTAGCCAAAATCCAGAAGTCAATAGACCCTTGGCATCCATGATACCCATGTCATTTTTTAGCACCCACAAACAAGCACTGCTCCATGAAACACTGCACCTGTCAAAAATCACACAGGTTTTCAGTACCCTCTGCCTCAGGTGCTCACAATTGCCATCATGGTCTAGAAATTATCCCCAAGACGTTTGAGAAGTCCAGTCCAGCAGGTGTGCTAAAGCACCCTTTTTGGATCAGGCACATGGCAAGTAGAGCACCATGCCTCAGAAGTGCATGCCCTTGCCAGGAAACAGCAGTGCTTCATGCAGGTACTTGTGCAGGCAGCCTCCAGGTAATTCCATGTAATTCTCTCAGAAAAGATACTGTATCATATTCCCTCCCTCAAGACAGATCTGCAATTCTATACAGAATTAAATGCAGCCTTGGAAAAAGTATGAAGAAATGACAAATTATGTGTTTTCTCTCATTTACAAATCACAAATGGCTGGTATGATACATTGAGTGGTGTCCCTAAGTGCAGGGAGGACATGCACAATACTCTCTTTTTTGTAATCCCATCAAGGTAGTAGGCTCAAATTAATCCCTGATGTTTAGGACATTTGAGAGCTGCCAGAAGAAGTAGAACAGGAAGAAGGAAGGAGGAGGACACATGTTGATAGGATGCACCTCTTGACTACAATGACCAACTGCTGCTTCTCAAAAGGTGACACAGCTACTTAATGTCACTTGCCGAGACAACGACTTTCACCTCCAGCAAGCCTTGAACAAGGATTAGAAAAAGCTTTCCAAAAATGGAATCATACTAATTATATTTGGGCTATTTAATATCTGTTTCTAGAGATGCCTTCTAAGTGACTGCCTGGACTGGCAAAAGGAAACAGTACCTCTTATAGATCCGTCTCTCTCCACACGAAAACAAAACATGTACAAACACTTTATTACTTTTTTTTTAATCAACTTCTGACAGTGACCCAAACAGACTAAATATTTTATGGATCTATCAAGAATAGCCTACTCCCTTGAGCTCAGACATAAAAATAGGATCCACAGTAGACATGTTCCTTGCCCATTCTTAGTGCTGTTTACAGCTCCCAACATCATCAAAAAAATAAACAATGGAACAAAACTGAGTACAAGATGAAAGTGGCATGGCCAAAGAAGAGCAATTCCACCCTTCCTAAGTGGTACAATTTGAGTTTTGTGAAGAGGTACATAAAGGGATGAAGCTTGAACACACACAGCCATCCAGGCATCACAGGACTAAGAGACGTTTATACATGAAGAAGCACAGCTTTCTTTCCAAGCAATGCACATTCAGAAGACCTGCAAACACTGGATGCCTTTATGTCACTGCCAAGCAGTCGTAATGAATCAAGCGCTTCTCAATCCCAGCTAAGATCAAAACATTATTGGTGAAGAAGAAAGGTCCTTCTGTATTAAACAAACCAAAGCTTCTGCACTGCCAAACAGTCCTTTGGGAGTTCAAGTGGAGCCTGAGAGGGACATGATAGAGAACACAATAGTGCCTCTTCTACAGAAGCAAAAGAAGAGTGCTTTCCTTCTTTCCAGGCTTGCAAAAGCAGTGTTAGCCTCAGCTCCCACCTTGTCTCGGCTGGTGCTATAAAAGGTTCCATCTGCTCCAGCCACAGAGTCAGTTATCTATGATGCTTACTCTATGAAGGCACTCACACTATTACTGAAGATTGCTGTTCATTTCTGAAACTCTGTTCAAAGCAAAAAGTAACTAATATTTTATTCTGGAAAGGATCCCAGCAGATACATATCCCCACCCTCACCATTACTTAAGTTTTTCCTCCGTATTATTTTGAGAAGATGAGATCATGCAGATAGACTCCTATCCTGATAGTCTAACTGAACTGAGATCTAGCTTTCTGAAAAACAGCAATCTAGGTTGCAAGCACAATTTTATTTGCAACCAAATGGCATTGGTAGCATGTTTATTAATTTTCTGTAGGGTTTATGCTCAAGTGTATGCACTACTGTACAGAATACACACAACTTACACTCAGTTTATCTATAAAAAGGTTTGTTTTGCTTGCATTAGACAAAAGATCTTCATTGTCAGAAGAAAGTTAAAGTTTCTGTTATTGTTACTTGGGAAAAACGGTGTGTGGGTTAATGGATCTGCCCACAAAAGCTAAATAGCTTTAGCCACTTCAAACACAAACTGAAGAGTTGTTATATCCTAAACTGCAGCCACAAAAGGTCCTTGGCATAGTGGGCCTAGACTAGGAAGCATCTTAGCTATGTAAACTGCTTCTGAAGGAGATTAACACATGGATAACAAGTCCTTGTCCTGATGAGCTCATAAATGGAGCAGAGTTTTGGTTTTGTTTTCCTGGGGGTTTTTGTTTTGGGGTTTTTTGTGCTTTTATTATCCTTTTTTGTTTGTTTTCATTTGTTTTATTTTGGGGGTTTGTTGTTGTTTTGTTTAGAGGTTTGTTTTGGTTTGGGTTTTTTGTTATTTGGTCTTTTTTTTTAAAGGGCATCAGAAAACTAGTTTCAGAAGAACTAACTGTAGCTTAGGTTCCTGCTGCTATTTCCCAACTGGCTTCTCAGAACAGTAAACCATCATAAGTCTCTGATATATCTTTACTCTGTTTATGTATTTCCATTTATTTCAGTTTGATCAAGAAATAATTGAAAAATTCACTCTTTTGCTAATAATGAAAAAAAGGACATTAAAAAAAGGTCAATAATTGACACAATCACCTAAGTAATTTAATTGTTAACATAAAATGAACATTAAGTTTACCCTGTCCTTAAGGAAAGCTTAGATCGGACATTTCTGCTAGGCTTTATAATACCTGTGAAGCATACTCCTGACATCAATAGCAATAAACATGCTAAGTTCTTCAGGTCAAGTCTTGCGGTGTCTTAAGTGGGTGAATTGAGTAAGTCTCTTGTCAAGTAACCTCCACCTGCAAAGTTATGCCTGAAAAAGTTCACTTCCAGGCCCAAAAAATGCAAATGTGAAACTTTCTGGGTTTTTTCCCATCTACTCTTCCTCAGTCATTAATGTTCACAAGAGATATTACAAATATGGAAGGGTTTTTGAACTGAAGTAAAAGAAAATATTTAGAGAAAAGTAAATAACAACATAAGATATCACTTTCCCATTTAAGCAGCATGATGGGTGACTAAAGCTATTGAACAACAAGGTCACCTCTTTTTAAAAACTGAAGCGATGCCAGACTGGTGAAGCAATTTCAGCAACCATAGAAAAATGTACAGTGAAACCAAGTCCAATGAAAAACCTAATCTCTTACACATACAGGCTAATTCACCAGAGCAGGATTTGCCCAGTTGCAGCCGCTCAGAATTGATGCTTGCCTGCCCCACAAGCTGCCTCTCCAGAGCAAGGCCTCTTGACCAGCAGAAACACTCACCCTGCCTGTCTAACCTTGTGTTCTCAAACCCTTACTAACACAAACACATTGACTGTAAATCCAGGCTATACAGCATTCTGCTGAGCATCTCTTTCATGGTTGAAGTGGAAGAAGTTGCTGCCTTTTCCTAAAATCAGAGCAGAGAGGAAGGTTACACAACACAACACACACCACTCCATGGGACAAAGCTCAAATAAGATGCTGCATCATATGCATGCTGAATATAAATAATACGGTATGTATATACTGTATGAAAATGAAGATTGTCAGTAGTTAGCTCTTGCCCTTTCTTCTTAAGGATGGGCAGAGAGCTTTCTTGACATCAATCTTTTCTTGCTCAGAGCTGAAAGAATGAAAGAATGGGAGGTGCATGAAGAAATGGGAGGTGGCCTGTTCAGGTCCTTTTTCTTACAGAAACTCATTTCCCAGGCCAGCTACTGCCAAAAGGTTTGTTCTGTGAGTAGTCTTGCTTTTAGTACGCTCGAAAAGTCAAATGCAGCTAATGACAATACAGAATCCTTGAGCACAGCTCGAAATGCTTGCCTAATTTTGAGTGAATTTTACAGTGAATTTTACACAGTTATGACTACTGCTATTTGGAAGGAGGCTAGCTGGCACAGGATCAAGCAATGCACCAACAGCTTCAAATATGGAGCAAGGAATTAACTTTTCCAAGAGTTTGGTTGCAACCTCCCAGCAGTAGCTATCTTTTAAGAGATACATTTGAAGAAGAGGAAAATAAAAGGACTTTTACAAGTACTGCTACTTTTAACTACTGTTAGCAGTTTTAAACACTTTAAAAGAAGACTTAAAAGTACAACTAAGCTTATATCTGGGCTTTGTTTTAAACAGAGAAATATAATTTGTATATTAAAAAAAATGAAACAAAACCAGCTCTGCCTGCCGAATGGACAGAGCCAATTTAACCAGGCAAAATCTAGGCAGCATTTTCTCTCCCAAAAAAAATGTAAATACTGTACCTCTAACAGTCATTAAATTATATGTAGACATTAAAATCCCTGGATTCCACGTGCTACAAAGTAAAATTTTACTGTCATGCAAGAAGTCATACTCATACTAACAGGTGCTGCCTACTGAGTTATCTTTCACTTGAGAAGGAAAGTTTGGCTTGAACTTTCATCATCCTCAAGACCTTTTATTCTTTTAAAAGATTACTGTCAATCACCATTTTTGCTAAAAAAACACCCCAACTTTCCTCTGCTCATGGTTTCTTAATTGCTTACATATTACCTTAAGATAATCTTAAAACATTCATAATCTTCTTTAAAGCAAACCCCTTTGGGTATAGGAACATAGAGAGATTCAGAGCAAGTTTTTCTTCTCAATCTATTTGTACCTGTCTTGCTAAGTACAATGCATCAACCAAGCCCACATCCTGGATTTGAATTTATAATGCTCAGTTCACCAGAGGGATTTACCTTTGCAGGGAGGAAAGAGGCCTGTTCAGATGCATCTTAATGCCTGAATCATTTTCAGAAAAACTGATTATGCAAATGAACATGAATAGCATTAAAAAACATATCTTGGTATTTTGAGTTGTAGTAGGAGCAGGTTGTTTTGGTATGCTTCCCTTTATCCACAGCCGATCAGTACCAGACGCCGTGGGCTGCTCTGCACTGGCCACTCAGCACAACAGGGCAGACTCTGCTATAGATGTGAGAGCAATTCTATAGTTCCTTCCTCTTCCCTTCCTCTTCTCTAGCCTCTAAAACATCTAAGAAAGGTTAGCATTTGTTGGATCTGGATTATACCCATAGTCTAACATTTTAATCTTCTGGACGCTAAGCACCATCCACAGGAAAATGTGTCATGTCCTCAAGAAGCTGTTTACCAAGCACAGCCTCATTGAGGCAACATAATTAATGAATATTAATCCAGACAATAATTCAGCAGACAGACAGGAATGCAGAGTCAGCACCCAGCAAGATGAAAATGCGATGCCTTTCTTTGTGCAAAGAAGGCAAACACTTTCATATCAAAGGAATTTCAGGAAATGAAAACAGAAGGGGCTGGGGAGTTCAGTTGGAGGTAGATTTGGGCACTGTTAGGTTTCTATTTCTGGAACAAGTTTTTACCTTTTTGGTTTCAAAATGAGAAACTATGAGCAGCTCATTGGTGTCCCAGTAAATCTTCAAAAGTAGTGAAATTCATCTTCCTGGATTTTTTTGGTCAGCCAGCAAGAAGCGATTAAACTCTGTATTGCTCAAATTAGCAGTAGGTAACTGCAATTTCAGTTACAGCGCTGGAAGGAATACTGGGAGAACAATCCATATTTTTATATCTCTGTGCTGGCTATGCCAGATCACAGGAGGGGAGTAGAGACTGGATTGTTTGCCATACAGCCTCACCAGTTCTTGCAATCTTTTCCCTGGTCTCTGTTAGGGTATCTGTTGGTATTCAAAAACCTGCTCTTTAGATCTGCTTCTTGGAGGTGATGCTTGGTTTTGTTTGAGGAGTTGCAGTTGACTCTTCTCAGGGAAGGGAAGAAGCAAGTCCCTGGATCATGGAAACCTACTGTGAAGTTCCATATGTATCTCTGCTCAATATGGAATTACACTGTGATGATTAAAACCAATCCAGATTTTTTTCATTATACTCATTTTCCAGAGGAAAAATAAATTATACTTTTCATAAAAATTATCTGGGATTTTTTTTTTTTTTAGCTAAACTGAATTTCTTTAGGGTGCAATTAGTCTGGAAACTCATATATATTGTGTCTTCACGTAGGGCACTATATAGCTCTTTTGAGGACAAACACAAGAAACTTCATCAGAAAACATGAGGTAAAGATTTAAATTTATTTTAGATACAGTGCTAATCTTTCCAGATCTATGCAGACATAAAAACATCAATTTGCTGAATGGATGGTTATGGGATCTGTTGACATATTGTTACTACTAACTCTCAGCAGCACAAAAGTTCCTTGAGAAGCAAAACTAATGAAAACTGGCTGGTTTCCTATCAATCAGGATTCCACAGACAGTCTGTCTGATACTGTCTATGCTCAAGGCACAGATTTCCCTCTGCTTTCAGGACATTCATAACATCACTCTCCTCTGCCCAGTAACACAGTTAAGTTGCTGCCTGTATGTCAATGTGGATGTGAACAATATATCTCCTCTACTTACTTCCATGAGTCATGCAGTTTTATAAGCTCAGAAGAACTAAGTATCTTTAGAACTTCTGTCAAATTTGGTTTAAAACAGTGAAAGCACAGAGAAGAGTAAAAGGAGATGTGTGCAGATGTGCAGACAAGCAGAGAGCATAATCTCTTAAGCCATGTTTCCTGACGAAAACCAGCTAAAAAAGGAGTACGGCAGTAGTTTTTTCAAAGCTCGTTCAAATAAGGAGATACATTGTATATCCTGTTCTGCATGCCTTTTTTAAACTATTGGAATGCAGTTGAATTCACAAACAGCTATAAATATATCCCACAGAAACAACATATAGCTGCTCTTTCTCCCTGCTCCCAGCCAAAGCTCATCTCTCCAAATCTCAGACAAGAGCCTATTTTGGAAACTGAACTTCTGCAATATATGTATTTGTGCTATTTGGAAAAGGACAAGATTTTTTGAGAAATGAAACCAACATAAAATGCCCTTGAATCATTAGTTTTACAGTTTTCCTTCACAACTAAAAAGAGCAATAATTTTAACCTTGCAGACATTAGGATGCAGAAGCTGTCCTCCATATAAATGACTTGTCAAAGAGGTGCTTTTCTGTCACCCCAAAATAAAGCAAATTCAACATCTCATACCTACTTTGTAAATACACCTCACAGACAAATGAGAGCAGCTTGCTTTCATAGTGTTTGTATCTTGGAGAAGTTGATCCATGCCTCTGGCATATCAAAAAGACTTTTCTATAAGATCAGGGAAGGTTTTGGGAATTGGAGGATGTGACAGCACAAACTCACAAGGGTGCTAAATCCACTTTCTGAAGAAATCGTTGATTTGAGAGGACTTTTGTCCCTGAGTGGCAAGCTTGCCATTGCAATGGAAGAGGCAGGCTTAGCCGTGTGATTCCATGTTTTCTGTACAAGCAGCAAGAGCAGTCCAGGATCTACTCCAGCAGCACAACACATTAGGATAAGACCAGCAGTGCGGAGCAGTGGCTTTCAGCTTTATGTTCACACAGAAGCTCAGAGCACCTGGTGGTGCCAAGTACTTGCAAAACCACTTTGCTCTTTTTCAGCCCACCCTGATCTCCAATTCCGAGTTTGGAAGGCTAACATTTAATTGCATTAATTAAGTTGAGCTTCATACATTTGAGGGAGAAACAACCAAACTGTATCCACAGCTCCTGCCAGCACTTTGATGTGCCCACAAGACCACAGGCTAGAGCTACCACTGTAAGCAAAATAAGCCGTGGGCAATGCCTGCCCAACAGCCTTAGGCAGGGAGAGGAACCTGTCATCAGCAAATGTGAGAATACAGTTAGAGAGTACAAGTGGTGCAAGCCTTCTGGCAAACCCCCTGACTTCCTGCACTGCCACAACTGGCAAGAGAAGCTGAAAATTGCTCTGAAAACTGAAGACAGCACAGCTCTTCTCACAAGGACATTCCTATGACTAAAAATATCTTGATCAGAGCTTCTGACCAAAGCCACTCTTCTGTATAGCAGAGCATTTGGTTTTAAGGCAATTTCTGTTGGATCAAATCCATAAACAAAGTGCTGAGCTATGGCAAACTCATTCCATGCAAGCACATTCTAAAAGAAAAAAAAAAAAAGAAAAACTTAAAAACTGAAGGGGCGTCTCATTTCTAACATACTTACACCAGATTAGGCATTGTCTTTTCTCCCACAGCTGGCACAATCCCAACATAAATTCCACTCTGTTCTGCTTAATTTGACACTTGATCCAGATCGTATTTGTGCTGCTTAGTGACTTGGTATTAATGAATAAGAATCAGATTTAGGAAGATCTTTTCCGTCCTAAGGTCAGTCAGGGTAATTATGATATCTTAGTTTTTATTCCTGCATTACAAAAATAATTTCTGCTAAAACAATGGAGATCTACAAATTTAAAAATGTTTAACAGCCATAGTTCATCCTAGTAATCTTCAGAGATTATTGAATCCCATAAACTACAGAAACCATAGCATCAGAACTATGTGTTTTGTGAGTTATTTTCTCCTTAGTTTGTCACTTCACCTAATGGGGATTCCCAAGCAAACACGACTGAGGGAAAATATCAGCTCCATAAAAATAATGACTGTAACCAAGTTCAGAGTGCTTATTCATTAATATGCCACTGATAACTTGCATCAATGCTGTGTGGAAAAGGCTTATGCTCATTTTCCTCTAACAGGGTCTCCTGTCACTGCTACCATCTCCTCTGGGAGTTGTGCACGTGCGCATAGACTGGCAGGTTACTCTTCCCAGTCAGGGTCATTCTCAGAAATCCATGCATCCCAAATGAAGGGTAACTTGTTCCAGCTCATTGCCTGCTCTTCAGATCTATCCTTGGCCCAGCCCTACACTGGGTGGTGCCTTCCCCTGCAACAATTTCCTCTGACAACAAATCCCAGACTTGCAGAACCACAAGACAGGAGGAATTATCCTTTTGAGACACACAATAGGTCAGGAATTTCGTACACAGATACATATCTGTTCCTATGCAAGACTTCAATCAAATGGTTTAATCAAAGCAGTTCAACAAATACAAATGCTTCAAAATTAGGCATTTATTCTTTAACTTAGCAAGAATACCATCACCAGGTTTGAAGTTCTAACCTTGGCTAAATTAACACTGACTTCTACTCAGCAGGCTTGATCTGTCATTAATGCACCAGATTCATATATGGTAACAAATATAGGGCTGAACTGCATTTTTATAATTTTAGATCTCAACTTGTAAGGTGGACTTGGATGTAAGTTATTAATCCACTGATCTGCAAGAGCTAGCAATCATCTGTAACATTTTCACTATAGCAACTAGAAGATTTATATAACCAAGAGTAGTACATCAAGTCCGATGGGTTTATGATTGTATTGAGCTATTCATCAAGACAGTTTCTCAGAGATCTAGACTTGTTCTATTTTTGTTTAGAGTTGATTTCAGATATGGTAAGGCAGATATAAGCAACATTTACAGTTTGTCTTCATGGCAGATAAATAATTGAAATATTCATTTCTCGTGTGCCACCTCCCTATCTGTAAAGAAGAATTTTAAAAGCAGCTTACACCAAAGCCAAAAGAACTGAACACAGCATGGATGAACACACTGTGCTTACTAAACCAACGAACCACAAGGATCACAACCAACTGACTTGCACACATCTCCAAGATGGCCAGTGAACTTATGTATTACTGTAAATCTCTGCCATTGCAGGTCAGATTTTCGTGATGAGATGTTCTATTAAAAAGTGAGTATAGCCTGGGGTGGGGTTATTTATTTACACGAGCAGAGGTATCAATGACATACTTAAATGTGTAAGTAAAACAAACGCAAAAAAAAAAAAACCCAAACAAATGCCCCTGATCCCCTGCCAACTTATTCTATTTGTTTTCTTCCAAAAATCTTTGGTCACTTTTGGCAGTGTTCTCAGCTACTGTATACTGCCTCCAAACAGGCAGGGCTTTCAGCACAGAACTGGCTGAGTTTCCATGTACCAAGCTCTACTGCGGGCATCTGAGGATTGTGGCAAGAACTTCAGTTGTGCTCTCACCACTTCAATACTGTTTGAGAAACATGACTCTTTTTTGACAGGCCACCATCAAAACTGAGAATGAAATAATAAAGTTGACTGCAAAGCACCCAGAGCAATCCAGCTAGCTCCCTCGATCCTGTATTTCCTGAAGGAAGATGCATTAGGTAGCAAGAGAGAGAAAAATTGCTGGACAGTGGGTTTCTCAGCCTTCCTGTGGATCCCAGAACAGCAGTGCTCATGGGCTCCATCCCGCAATATGTGGCAGTGATAGAAGTGACAGAAAACCTCAGGACTATTTCACTCCTTGGGACCACACTACTTACCAAAGCGAAATGTTACAACCACCAGAAGGTTATGCAGACATACTGAAAAGCAAGTAAAACTACACGAGGAAGGCTAATTAGGTGCTGGTTTACCTAGTGCTTTGTGTTTCCCTTTAACTCCTATCTTCAGTTTCACTCCCCACACTTCAGTTAAAAAAACCTTTTATGTATAAAAGACACTGAACACAAGATAATTGCCCTCAGGTGGCTGGTTTGTTTCAGAAATAATGTACCTAAACCATACGTTGAGCTGCAGTCCTGTCAGTTAGCAGAAGCCAAACTTCTGCTGAAGGCTAACACATTACACAAAAAAACTCATTAAACCATCACATAACCTTGCCAGATTTCCAGCCATTAGTTACCACTAAACAAAGGTAAATAATGCCTTTTATTCAATGCACTATCTGCATTGTAACAGGAAATCATGCCTCTTCATTCCGGGTGCCCTGTCTGTGTTAAGCACCCAAGACATATGTACATACAAATGAATATATAAGAACAAAAAGATGTAAACATGCCTGCCAAGTACACATGAAGACTGGGGAAATTCCTCACTTGGAAGGACAAAGCACGATCTGAGCATTTCTAACCTCACAGCCT
This sequence comes from Haemorhous mexicanus, assembly GCF_027477595.1. Lineage (NCBI taxonomy): Eukaryota > Metazoa > Chordata > Aves > Passeriformes > Fringillidae > Haemorhous > Haemorhous mexicanus. The sequence goes on along the minus strand of NC_082341.1, from coordinate 64,428,574 downwards.
CCATAACACACAGTGCTGATTTTCACCCATGTGGATCATACTCCTAATTTTGAAGTGTCGTACACAGTTATATGGCACCAATCCATTCCAGATGTTAGCTCAGCTAATCCAGCATTGTCCAAGTGCCAGAGAAAGGTGTGTGTGTCTTTTGACACCATACCAAAGATGTAGGTGCAATGTGGCATGGCTTCATGGCGCTCCTTGCTGGCAACCTATCATCAGCCATGACAATGATGCTGCAGAAAAAAAAAGCAGCAATATGGGGACATCAGCGCAGCTATGGCATCTCCTAAGAGAGAATTGTAGTAATAACTGCCTGGGGTTCTCCTCCAAGAACAGTTTGCTTCTGGCACCCTTCCTCTTCTCCATACTCTTTTCAGGTTTACAGGATATTACAATAATGTTTAGGAAACACAGGAAAAGAGAAGGAGCCTTGTGTTTCAAGCACTGTACAGCCTCAGAACTAGAACTGCCCCAGGAAGTTTATCCACACCAATCTTCCCATCATTTTCAGAAAAAAACAGAAAAATCCTTCTCTACAGACCTGGCAGACACAGCCCTCTTCCCTTTAACTCCCTGTGCTTCAGCCTGAACTCCTTCCCTTGTTCCCTCTGTTCATTCTGACCAAGAAGTCCTGTGCTCTGAGCTGGCATCTCCTGGGCAGTTTTGGACACAGGAGCCAGACTAAAAGACAGCCACCCATGAGGAAACTGCTATCCAGTTCATGAATATCAGCATAGCTCTGCCCTCAGATTTCCCATGCACAAAGAAAGCCCTTTGTGACAGTATTCCTGATTGACTTCAGCTGATGGAGAATTCCCCTAGTGCCAAAAGAGACTGTCTCCCCAGATTTCCCAGGGAACCACATTTGCCTTCAAAAACACAAATCTTACTAAGGATTTCAAGTACAGGAAAGTGAAAGAGTTCTCATGACATTTAATGGGGGAGTCAAACAGAATAGCAATCCCAAGGTTTACAGGTCTCAGAAAATGGACTAGAACCAGGCCTTCAAAGCTGCAACAGAGCAGAAATTCCCAGAAGGCTCTTCTGCTGGTAAAAGGATTCTGCACACTCAGAATTAATGTAAAACTTAATTAGAATCTCTGTGAAAAAAAAAAATCCATTTGGAGGTAATTATAAAAAGGAGGCAGTTATAACAATTATTTATCTCTATTTTTGGAAAAGAAATCAGGGGCCTCATTTTGGGAGGCATTCAACGAAAGTAACAAGAAGGCAGGTCCTGCTGGCCAGCACAGGAAAACTCTGAAGGGTTTCCACCTGCTCGGATCACCTCCACTCAGCCAGCATCATTGACGTATAACCAGCTGAGTTATTCCACAGCACAACTGTTATTTCAGGATCTCGACCTATTGCCTCACTTGTGGGCCACTCTTCTCGCCACCACCCCCAAGTCACCAGGAAATCTGACTTGTCCCCATGCAGCATGAGGCCTCTGTGTTGCCTTGTGGCCACAGGACAACACCACCAGCCTGGAGACAGATGTCCTGGTGCTGCGCAAATTTCAGCTGATGTGTCATGGAGCACAGGAGGCTGGCTATCTGTGTGCCAAAATCCTGCTTCATGTGCCTTGGGAAATAGCCTATAGACAATGCTCTTGGGAGCCATCTACTGGCATTTAGGAATTAACCATTTGCATCTCCACAGAGACATTAAAGAGTTGCTTTGGACTCCACCACCTCAGGGTGCCTCCTAAACTCCAGCATTCATCACTTGAATCTTTTCAGGGATCACCTGCAAGCTGGTTATTTAACCACAGCTAAGCATTATGGACCTATTTATTAGTTATTCCTAGCAGCTCACACTCAGTGTGCTACCTAAGTTTTACCATCTTTCCTAACATGCTTGGACCCCAGAACATGGAAAGCATTGTAGAAGCCATGTTATTTTGATGCTAAATGCAAAGCCCTAGTAGGCAAACTTGGGAAAAGCAGAAGGAAATTCCAGGCCACATAGGAAACTGAAATACCATCATTTGAAGACTCAATTCCATGACTGGTAACATGGTAAAGTCAAATAAATTCCCAGGAACTAGGTAGAAAGAGAGTAGAGGGTAGCTTAAAGTTGCAGGGGAACATCATCACTGGGACAAGAACATGAGAAGCATGTGGACAAGAATCCAGTCCTTGAGCCTGGAAGAGCTGGTCTTCCCGTCCCACAGCATGACAGTGTGAACACAGCCCCTTGGGCTACTGCAGATAGATTGCAGGTGTCAAATTGGGAGAGAGCAGATGCTGATTATGCTACATCTCATGCTTGGATGGTTTAAATTGCTTCCCTACTAAGTGCAGGTCCAAAGGCAAGGAAAGAGTCCCAGCAGTATTGTTGTAAGGGCTGAGGGTAATTAGAGGGGAAAAAGGTACATGTTCAGAAAAAGTGGCTACCTTTCCAGGAGAGAAGAATTTTCAGGCACAGGGATGTGCTCACAACACACATCAGTTCCCAAGCCTGAGGGCATGACCCAGCTACATTTATGTTATACAGAGGACAAACCTGCCAGCAACCATTGTTCACCCAAAATGCAGGGAAGAGTGTGGCCAGCACATGCAGGTCCCCTGCCCTCAATGCCCAGGATTTCAGGTGGAGGCAGAACATCTGCTTCAAATGGCAGCCCTGGCACCTACCAGCTCATGCACTGTGTGGTTAACCAGCAGATTAAGAAAAAAGTCTGGGGCAGTCTCCCAGGACAAAGAGTACAGCCAGACCAAAACTGATTCAGAAATAACAATGTCTTCCAGGAAGGTTTCAAAACTAGTGCCTGGGGACTAACAACAAAGTACCAGGAAACCAGCAAAGAGGAAGTGATTCATGTTTATCCTACTAGATTTTGCATGGCAGAAGGTTTCCAGGGCATTCCAAGGGCCTAGCAGACACAACACAGGTGGGTACCAAAGTAGAAAAAGAGATAATCCCATATTTATCCTGTGGGGATATTGTGCGGTAAATTCATAAACCAAAGAACTGAGGTGAGAGCCCATGAAGTAATGTCATTGCAACACACATGTGCAATATTTATTAACCAAAAAGACATTAAGTTTGTTTACATATACACAAATTAAAAGGATCTCACTTATCACACCACCTGCCAGTGACAAAGCAGAAGATGGCAGCTTAAACATGTATATCCAATTCCCATTGTGTTTTGTACTTGGGTTTGGATTTAAAGCTATGTTATTTCAAAATTAAAAGTAGACCCAAAAAAGTTCTGCTCATATATCACCTCTACATCAATGCTCAGTTTTCCTTCAGCCGTCATTAAAGCACCAATACTGCATTAAGACCTAAAATGCTGCCAATTTTCTGTGCCCTTTGTCAAGGTCCAGTAAATTTCTTGGTGTGAAGTGGTGCTGTTTCTCAGTTCAGTAGTAGTAATGCTCCATGTATTTGGGTTTTTCCCCCCTCCTCTCTCTTCATGTCGTTTTCTGAGCCAACTTATTTTAGTGAGGCTGTCTGGAATACTTTCCATTCCTTTTAATGGTTTAAAAGAAAACATTTTTCATCAAATGGAAGCACTTTGAACATAAACAATTATGAAGAAGAGAAAAATAATATTTTGTCTTTTTGAATGTCAGTTTTGTAGGGCACTAAACTAATTTTTTGAGGTGCTTAATATTGCTAAATTTAGAAAGCCAAGTAATAGCAGTCCTACATGGGCCAAAGGATGATCTAAGGATGAGGAAAGCAATATATCTTTTTAATAATTGAAAGAGTTGGGAACGTTCCCACAGTGAGAACAGACTTAGCAAATTTTTTCTGCAACCAGAACACTTAGATGCAAGGAATATTTCAGCTACAGTAGTAATACTGCAGTGTTCTGTGCTGGAAGTGGATGTCAGCCTTAAGGGAATTATATTAGACATACAGTCAGACAAGGCAGGCACCTCAGGGAATAGCTGCTTGCATAAATACAAACACACCACCTGCATGTATGTCATTGCTTCCATGATGCCACACCTACCCTTTATCTCTTCTCTCTGCCTGACTTTTGGAAATCCAGAATTTAATGCCATGCTATTTTGAAATATCCACAGCTTTCCTTTATGTGCAAACGACATTCCACATGCAAGTAAACATGAAGCAGTCGGGAAAACCATTCCCAAAACAATCCACAGTGGCACAACCAGGCTGTTGATGCACAGGTCTGCATTCAGGACTGTATTGTCTAGACCTGTGACACTGGGAAGTCCACGTCAGATATTCTCAAAGAATATAAAATACTTTAGGTTCTCAAGAGAGAGGGCATTTTCTCCGAGAGGTGATTTGATGTCAAAGCCTGATTTACTGCTTCTCACCACAACCTATAGAGAAACTCCCCCAGGTGTGATCACCCATCTTGGATGACTCAGGTTCAACACTGTAAGTCCCTCCCCTACCCAGCAGCAAGTGGTTCACCCACAGAGCTCTGAACAGACCAGCTGAGGACTTAAAATGGAAAATTCTCTGTGCAGGGCCCAGCTGTTTTGGTACAACAACCACAGCTTTTAAAAATCCACAAGTGCAACCTGTGAAGCTTTTTGGAGAGTCCACCCGAGGCTGTCTCTACCCTCGAGACACGTGCAAGGCCAGCTGAGTTCCTGAGGGAGAGAAACACCATGGCCAAGTGCAGACTGGAGCATGTTCTGGGTTTTTTTCCATTCACAGCAGAATGGCAACATACTTGAAAAAGCAGCTCGAACCAGACGTTGTTCAGGGATCCAGGGAGCACCACACACACATACCTCCTTTTGGGTCCCCTCCCAGCACAAGCTCTTATATTACGAAATCTAACCACAATTACTCTTTTATAAAATACTGCAGTGTCAAGATCCTGCTGAGTCCCAAGTCTGAAATTTTAAAAAAAGAACATTTACAACTAGTCTTGCTCGTTTGGAGCTCAACCACAGAGACCTGATTTACAGAAACCAAGGAGTTGATGCAGCTAGAATAATTCCAGACTGATGAAGGACCTCAGCTGCAAATTACTACTGTTTTGTCCACTCTGTCTTAAAAACTGCTAGTTTCCAAAAAATGTAGCTCTTGTAGAGACAGCTTGGGTTAGGGAAACAGCATTTCTTGTTCTTATATATATTCTTAGTGTGATTTAATACACATAAACAAACTGAGCTTGGTTTTCAAAACATATCCCAACGAGTTACCTTTTTTCCCTCTGGTGACATTGGACAGTGAACACCAGAAATTTAGCAACAGTTTATTCACTGTATGCTTCCTCTTTTTTTTGCTATTTTTTTGTTTGAGTTACAATACATTTGTTATATATATTACTACAAAAACAATGAGTACAATAGCAGAAGTTGGAGCCTGGACACTTGCAGCCTGTTCTTGGATGTGTGCAGACATGCTTGGGTGAGGTAACCTGCTGCCCTCAGCTGAGCTACTTCTGTAATAGAGGCACTAGGTACCTGTTTCAGAGGATGTTGTGAACAAGGTCTCCAACTGCTTTGAGATCCTGCAAAGGATGGCAGCATTCCAAGTATAAAGTATTTAATAACTGGGAACCAGAAACAGAAGGGTAAAGCAGTTGCAAGAGTTGGTTGCACAGATTTTTTTTTTTTTTTTTTTTTTTTTTTTTTTTTTTTTTTTTGAGAGAGAGAGAGAGAGGACAAGCAGGAAATACAAAAAGACAGCTTGGGCTTACCAAGCTCAGCGCTGCTTGGTGATCTGTACCTCTGAACATCCAAGCCAGCAGTTTCAGTTCCAGGCTGAACACCATTGCCTGCAAACTGCAATGAGGTACAGCTGTTCATCAGGCCAAGAAATCCAAAGGAGGATTCTCGCCAGGGATCTTGGGGTTTTATGAGGCACTGAGTGGTGACAGCATCTCTGGGCACTGGAAACACATGGAAACCTGCAGGCACATGACTGCACTGAACAAAAGAAAGATGGTTTCACTTCTGAACTCCTCAAGCCTCCAGAAAAAAGGCCCTGCAAATGTTCCAGCAAGATATCCTGGACCAAACACATTCGATTCACTGGAACAGACAGTAAAATTTTAAGTTACTTTCACAGAATGTACCTAATTATGTCATCACAAACTATAAAGGCTGTAAGAACACATGCTAGAGCCAATATCTTGACATCATGCACACATGCTTAATGTCTTACTAAATCTTACAAGAGCGAGAATAACATCTTTGTTTAACAACAAAGAAGCAATGCTGGGTTTACTTGTCTTAATCACCTTATGTATAAGATTATTTTTTCTAGAAATCCCTGCTCATACGAATGAATGTTTGCTGCAATGTCACTACAACAGTGCTGTTTTCCACTTGCTGTTTAACTTTCCTTCTTCGGGAGGAAGATTCTCAATGTGCTTCACAGACACTGGATCAGGTATAATTCCTGCTTCCTTTTTTTCTAATTATTCATGTAAAAAAAAGGACTATGATTAAATGAAACAGTGCAATATACCCAAAATGACTACAGCAGTAACAACTAGCTAATGCTTTCAGCTGCTTCTGTGAGGAGTTAACCAAGTAAAGCCATTAAGCAGGAACAATCTGAATGGTAGGAAATGTTTGTGGAAATCAAATCTGGGATTTGAAATTTTAAGTATCTGCACCCAAATCCTGATGCAGCAATGCAATCAAAGTAACCAACACAATTTTTTTATCCCATGTAGTCACAACAAGCTGCTTGAGAACAATCTACAGATCAAGACAATTTTGGTGCTTAAAAAAATCGTGAAAACCCTACACTCTTCAGAAATCATTTAAACACAGGAAAATTAGGCTTAAAAGCATCAAATATACTATATTTTAAACTACCTTTGAAGAAAACACACATGTTAAAAATACTAAAAATTTCTACAAAATACTTAAAAGATGTGAGCATGAGAAACATAGTCAATATAAACAATGTTCCAATATGCACATTCACCTCCTATATTAACATCTCTATGTCTTATCAGATCTTTAATTTTTCATTGGAAGCATTCACTCATTCCCATCTTTTTACAAATATGACTTTTAGACAAACTTCAGATAGTCAGTTCTTAGTTAAATCATAATATCTGCTGCATATATGGCTGAAATATTAAAAAAAATATCAGGACAAATCCTTTGTATTTAAACTGCAAAGCTCCTCATATTTTTCAACATCATGACTAATGGATGGATGGTACAAATAGGAGGGACCAGAGGTAAATCCCCCACTTAGATAAGTTCCTCGGGAACTAAAAAGTAATAAATAAGGTATTGATGTGAAGAAATTCTTGGAGAGCAGTGTTTCAGGGCCACATCTGGAAAATGATCCCAAGAAATGAAGAAGAATATTGAAGAGGAATATTTATGGCAAACACAAGCAAGAGCCAAAACACAAGGTATCCCTCAGAGTATAGGGCCCCAAAAGAAAGAACAAATTTTCAGCCTCCAACTTGTCCTGGCTCACCAAGCTATCAATTAAGACATGCTATAAAGTGGCATGTCTCTGTTGCAGACTTCTGTAAGGCAGATACAGCAAAAAAATAAAGTCTGTGTCTGAGGCACAGACCTGCACAAGGAGACATGCCCCAAGGGCAGCAGCAACACCAAAATTGTCTCTTCTTGAATCCCCAGCTGTCCAGCCTCCAGGCACTCACCTCTACAACCTTTAGGCACACCAACAAATGGAAGGTGACAGCTACACTCTTCCTCTTCATTCCCTTCCTCTAGCACTGGGAGCCCAGGCAAGAGAGGAGCCAAAGCAGCAGTCACTGGGGATGAACGCTGCCATTCTCTTGGATCTCGCAATGGCAAGTTTACCCTGTCTGTGGCTATGTGCTTCCTGGGATCCCTCTCTGCTTCCTAACATGCTCAATTTGCCCCCACCCTTCACTGCCTGTCTTGCCTGGCAGTCAGGTGTCAGGATTTTAACCTTTTTTTCTGTACCTTGTCAACACAGTGTACTGACCTCAGCCCAGCCAACAACTCTGCCTTGGCCAAGAAGCTCAGAAGAGAAGTTCTCACAGCAATTACTTTGTCAGCTTTCTTATCCACCTCAGACAATGAGCTCTGATAACTTTCTGGCTAAACACATCCTTCCTCCTATTCCCTTTTCACCCTCTAGATTAGAGATTATGGTAACACAGGGATGTTGGAAAGCACGTAATGCCCCTAGGTTCTCAAGGAAGCACGACAGCAGCAAGTTCCCAGTTTCCCTGGTTATAGTCCCATGAATTTGCATATTAATGGAAGAAGAATCAATTACAAAGTTCTATTTATCCTCATAAACTTCACAGGATGGATCATGAAAAGGAGGTTTTTGGAAACATTAAACAAAAATGTCTATTCTGAACTGGCTTAACATAGCAGAAAATTTATTAAATCACAAACTAAAGAAATACACATGCATTGTTTTGTTTCAAATAATTAAATATTAGTCTGGTTATAATTACTGCTTCCAATCTTTCAAAGACTCAGTTCAGTTTTTATCTGTCTTAGTCCCAACATAATTTGAGATATTTTGAATTGGAACACACCACCACAACCATGGGTCCAGCTTTCAGTGCTCCTGCTCTACTGCTGGCAGTATCCCACACAAGTATGAGAGAGAGTCTCACTTAGCAAGAGTGGTCAAATACATCATAGCTGTGCATATATTTTCAGAATTTCATCAGAGAAAAGAAAACGATTGATACCAGCTCTTACACCTTGAAATAACATACTTACCCATTACAGTGTTCTGTCTGAACTACAGTGATATCCAGAGAACTCCAGTGCTGTAACACTAGGCTCATGAAATTGGCTGGCAATTTTAGCATCATAAACTACCAGAGAAAGTACCTGCTTATGTATTCAATCAAGCAGGATCTTTTTTTACTTATTATATAATCTGAATTGTAGTTGTAAATGCATAAAATTACCCAATGTACCTTATATAATTTTCTATCATAAAAGAGATGTTGGCTTATTGGCTACACTGCACAGGAAAGAAATCCTTGTGGATAAATGAGTTCTGAAACTGGAATAGTGACAGCCAGGTCTCACTGAAACACACCTGCACTAGACAGGCCAATTCATGCAAGAGAAAGGCCTAAGGAGCTGCTGCTCTCACTTTTAGCTGACTGCATCACCTCACCGGAGGTGTTCTCCTGGACATCATGTCACATCAGTGTGACCTGGATCCAGCAAATGAAGGCATTGGCAGAGTTCTCATAGACACTTCTGGATGAGGATGAAAGAGGTTTTCAGAAAGCTACAGCCTGTGAAATCTGAAGTGAATGTGAAAGTGGGGATGGCACTGGACAATAGCAAAAGGGACAAAAGATGACTCATGCATTAGAGTCCAACTGTCCAATTAGGAAACTATTTGTACCCTTTTATTGGCTAACATCCCTCCACCAACTACACAGAAAACTAGAAAATGTGCACAAAATGTGCTCCAGCTAGAATCCTCCTAGCCTTGTTTGCATATGAAAAAAAATCAACTCTCGATTTCCTACTTCAGAAGTAGTTCGTGTGGACTGAAGAAACTGCCCACTTGGGAGTAATCTTTCAACGACTAATTCCAGCATCATTTTGCAAGTGGGATACTCCCCTTACTTCCAGCAATGCTGTTAGCTGGGAGGCCTGGATCCATTAATGCCTGTGCACAAAAGAAAAATGTTTCCATTATTTGCCATTTTTACTAAAAGAAGCATCTTCTAGAAAAAAAGGCTGAAATCAAGGCAAAATAGCTTTTCATGTGAGGAACAGAACAAAGTCATTAGCTATCCCAGAGGGTACATTTGTGTGCTGTCCCACAGGGTTTAAAATTCCTGACCTGTAAAAGGAGGAAAGTCTGGATTCTCTTCTCATTCCTGTCATCTTTATCTGCTCTCTCTGCATAAGTAGGTATGCTTACAAAGAGCCACTTTAAAGGAAATATGCTTAGATCTCAATGGATGTCCCTTTTGGCACTGAAGATATATTTTAATGTATGGTAGCACACACTGTGGCAAAATAAAGAAAGGAAAAAATAAAAACCTTGCTCAAGTTCCCCAAGCCTTTGCTGTGAGCCAGAATAGATTAAGGAATTACAATAAAGAGAAGGTTTTGCTTTGAAGTTTTTTATCTGAGTGTTGCTTAACTATGTGACTGTCGTGGACACCTAGCCACACATCTCAGAGGACAAAAGGAAAAGAAAGGAACATGACATCTGCAGTTGTGGAACAATCTGCAGCCTAACTCATCTTCCTGATCTTACAGGCAGGTAGAACTCCTGCATATGCATTTAAATACTGCAACATCCTGACTTACTCTTTCGCAAGGACGGAAGAGGAAGAAAAAAGATGAAAAAGAAAAAAAATATCTGACATCTGTCTTTACAGAAGAGCTTCTGTCCAAAGTCTGCTTCTTAGCAGGAACCATAGCTTTTCTCTTGCTGAGCACTTTCCAACCCCAAAGCATCCTTCATTAAATGGAGAAATGCAGCAACTTATAGGCAGAATAAAGTTGCAACCTACACTGATAATGCCTCTCTAACTCATGCTGCTTAAATCATTAGTTATATAGGATCTGGCAAGTCAACAAGCCTTGCTCAGAATCTCATTAGTTCTGCCTTTTATGAGTATTTTTCTACCTAGTTTGAGGACATTTGGCCCATGTTCACAGTACAGGAGCTAGAGAACAACCTCCCAAAGAACTAAATATTTAACTGATTTAAAGTACAAAATCTGGTAAGCCTCTGTGTTTGCGATATTTTTAGTACTTCCACAATGAACCCTAGCTCAGAAGAAGATAATCAGAAACAAAGAAGACATTGAGAAATAAGACTTGGAGTTCATGTGCATGTATGAAATCCTGAAGAACATGGGTTGTTTCTTTTAAGGGCAGCAGGTCATTACAGACACTGCCCTGCTAGCAGCTCCACTTCGAGACTACTCAGAATTTAGTGCTGGTCTCCAGCATTTTCTTTCCCTGTGCGTGTTCAGTTTCCCACCTATAAACTGGAAAAAGAAAGATGGAAATTTTTCAGTTGGACCAAAGATATTAGAACCAGGCACCACTGACTAAAGCCCATTTGCTTTCAAAATCCATGCATTCTCTTGTTAAGCTCTTTAGGTCACAGCTGCTGACCTTTATTTTATTGTACTGCAAGGCTATTCCAAGCAAAGCAACATTTTGTATGATGCTCTTTTACTAACAGGGCTGGACAGAAAAATGCCTGAGGTAACAACACTAGATGTTATTCAGGCATGGAGAACAAGTACCTTTCCAGGGTTTCCCTCAAGAATTAGCCTCTGGAGCACACATGCACCTGGCTTTGCCAGGGAGGTGTGGTACTGTGGGTGTTTTTCATGCCTGAAAAATGAGTCATAGCTTCAGCCCACAAAAGCAAAGCTAATGAAAGGTGAGATTCTTTTTCCTTGCCACCCTTTGACATGTTTCTGTGAAGATGCCCAGTTATTGGAACAAGTACAGCCAGGGAGCATCTGCTGTTGCTGTCCAACTATCGAGAGGAGCTCATGCCAACATACACTTTACTTACAGGCACTTCTCCTTAGTAATGCTGGATAATGCTTTGTAAATAAATAAATGTACCAAAACCACTGAGTCTTCGTGGTGAATAAGACTAGAGGAAGCCACTGGAGACATAAACACTGGCACATAGAATCTTACTTGTCACCCGTCTATTCTAACATCCTGCCTCTGGCCTGAGCCATGTACTGAGTGTCTTAGAAACAAGAAAATCTGTTAGAGGTAAGGTTTCAGACATGCCACTCCTTGGAAGGATTTTTTGCTGTGTTTGTTTGTTTTGGTGGTTTGTTTGTGGGGTTTTTTTGTTGTTGTTGTTGGGTTTTTTTTGTGGTGATCACTAGATTTTAAACTCTAAAGTTTGAGGTAGTTTTTACACCTGAAAAGTTTGTTAACATTAACAGCTACAATTCTGGATATTCTGGTTATTTATAAAAAAACTGTTTGATCCCTTGCTCAATCCTGCTAAATCCTCTGGCCTCAGCAGTGCCTTATGGCAACCATTTCCACAGTGAAATCACATCCATGGTCAGGGACTCCGGAGCTTGCAGGCTTGCTGCCATGGAGTTGGTTAACACAGCAGTCCTGCAGGCCTGAGGGGGCTCAGCACTCGCTGGGACTCTTTGCCTACAGGACACAATGAAATACCAAGAGCAATGCCATTCCATTCTTGCTGGGAAGCAAGGTGCAAAAACCAAGGCAGAGGTTGTCTCCTGGCCCCCAAATTAACTCAGAGTAATTTTGCTGTCTGCATCAGATGTATACTTCAGTATAGTCCTGTCCCCATTCCTGGCACTTAGAGCAGAACCCAAAGCTCCATGACATCTCCCAACACGCACAAATGACCCACGACTTCTGAGTTCCAAAATCCTCCTTAGTTAGGATGGTTGGCAAGCAGCCTGTACTTGAGAAACAGAGCTACTGCTGAAGCAGTAAGCTTACAGCTTGGGCTCTAAGGCTTTATTTCAAAGTCAAATCAAAATAGACCAAGAGAAAGGTACTTCGCTTTTGACTTGCCATAGAAAATGTAATCCTTTTTTTTCCCCTCTCCCTGTATTTCAAATGGAGCGAAGGTTTTTAACTTCTTTTCAAAATCCAAAGTTTTGCACCTGTGCCAAACATGCATTTGGAATTCATGCAGTCCTTCCTGTAGTCACTGCAGGACCAGTGAAAGGTGCACACAGCTTGCCCTAAAGAAGTACAACTACAGCCAAGAAGTTGTGCATGGTCCTTGGGATGCTTTCTATCAAAATAGGAGGTGAAAATTGCAAACTAGGGACTGCAGGCATGATGTGACACACACAAATGCTTATCCTTATTATGATTTGCTATCACTCCTGTCCACTGTTCAGGGACAATTAAAAGCAGCAAGTTGGCTTTGATGTGCCAGTTAAAAACTTGCTGCAGAGAGCCCAGTGCAGTGCATAGACACACCTCTGATGAAGGTGTGAAAGAAGAATTGCTTTGTATTTGAATCTCCCCAGGTGGACTACTACAGAACCCTACAACCACATGCCACTACCACTTATAAAAAGACTCACTACCTGGGCAGCTTGTGAGAGGTTCTGTATTCTGGCAGTAGGATGGCTGCTCTAAAATTATTTTCAAAAGTAAACTAAGCATAGATCAATATTACTTATGATAGCCTAGGAACTGTCAGGCCTCTGCACAATGCCAGAATCATACTTGGAATCTGCAGAGACTAACTATTAAAAGTAGTCCATGAGCAAATTCATGTTGTAGATTATTCTCTCAATATATTTAAAAAACAAACCAAAACAACAACAAACCCTCAGCAAAACAAAAAACTTGCCTTCATGAAGGAAACATTCTATATGAACTGAAGAGAGAAACAAAAGTAATACTTTTGGCAAATATTTTGTGACATGACCTATTTAGAAAGTCATCAGTGTAATATCTGAGGTGAATCTCCCAGACAGAATTAAGACACCTTAGACTATGCCAGCCTAAATATTTCTGGTGGTTTTGGGGCTCTGCAAGGTCTCAAAGAAGGCTGAAAATTGATAAATCTGGATGAAAAGAATGAAGTTTTTTAAAAAGGAAATAAAACCACTTTGGATCATCTTTTAACGTCGTGTGACATTTAGACCAATTTCAAGATATCTTGAGAGAACACAGAGAGAAAAGTCACAAGCTTTGAATACTTGGATTTGGCTGCCATGGACAATTCCACGGGTTTTCACATCATTATGGGATTCAGATCAAAATCAATCTCCTTGTTGCAAAAATCCTTCACAGGCTTAATCTGGCCAACCAGTGAACTGTGCCCCTTGTATTCAACAAGTACTGGCTTTCTTTCTGTCCTTTCACTCATTCTTGCCTTTCTCTCCCATAACTCCCTGCATCTGCTTTGTGAGTCACCAATCTACTCACACAAACAAAACTCAGCAGAAGCAACAAAAAGCAAGATTCTACTCCCACAAAGACTTTTTTTGCCACCTTATTTTCCCCTTGATTTCTCTCCCCTTCCACTACAGTTCACCATTTCCTTTGGTACCTCTGCTGATGTCCTGACTGCAAAAGGCTTCTCAGACAAAGAAAATCGAGACACCTCACTTCCACATTCCTTACCTTACTTAATCATCTTTATACCCGTACCAGATGGCATAAGCCATCCTATTTATCCCTGGAGTGATGGTGGATACTATGTGAGGGATGCTTTACAAAATAAAATGAATCATCCGGGTTTAATATTAGGATTGGGGGAAAAAAAAACCAAAAAAAACAAAAAACCCAACCAAAACAAAAATCCAAACACCAAAACCCACAAAAAAAGTCCAAAAAAGCACGATGCTAAGACTAGAGACTGCTAAGGTAGGAAAAAGTACAGTTATAAAATAGATAGATTTTAGTGCTCCCCAGAAACAGCATGGCAATATCTTCTCCCATTGACAAAACATCACCTACAGCAACATTTCTGTACGAGAACAGTAAACCCTTGGTGACTCTGCTTCAGAAAGAGCATTAGACTTTAAATCCTCCCTGAGCACATTTATGTTTAGCAGTTTAACACAGCCCTGGAACTGCACAACAAGGACTAGATGCATATCTACACATATATAACTTGCAAATTACTTATAAACTTATTGATTTTGGAAGACAAGGCCAGGTATTTCACATATTTCTCAATTTAAAACATTCCATGCAAAGGTACATTTATGACAGCACTAGGGGAATGATATGTACTTAGATGTGAGTTGTCAGATTTTGACTCAAAGACCTGCAACAACACCATCTCTGTAGCCACCTGGAGGATGGAAAAACCACCATACAGGTAAAATGCTGCAACCTTTCCTTGGGCTGCTTACAGCGGGAAGCCAATAGACAGTAACTCCAGGTGCATGTTCACCACATATCAGATATTTGCATCAGATGGAGAGGAAGAACATCTCTTCAAAAGATGCAGGATATGATAGGCAGTGATAAGAATCCTACCCATACGCACTTAGATCCAGACCCTAAAGAAATTCAGCAGAAAAATTGCATTTCATGGAATTATTATTCAGGTAATGAAGAGAAAGAGGAGTGCCAAAACACAGGTTGCAGCAAAGGACACCGACTAGTTTTTCTTGCTCTGTGCATTTTTACTCATTTTCTCTGCTTGGTTGTAAATACAACAGCTGAAAAATCAGACCTTTCAGTGGCCCATTCTCCCCTCTCACTTCACCTTTTCATGGTGTGCTTTTCTGACGTTTCACTGTAAAACCTTCTCCAGTTTGTACCACAACTCAGAGGTCCTGTCCTTCAGACCACACTTCTCAAAATATATTCTCAGCCTCAAGGAGTAAAACCTTTCATTTGGTCATCTGTGCTATTATATGACTTATATGTATATGCAAACCTTTTCAGAGTAAGCATAATAAAATACAAATAGTCAATAAATATAATCATAAAGGTTATTTTGTTACATGGAAACACATATTGATCAAGTACAAACTATCACAAGCCTGAAAAGGATCTTCCATATCTGTCCAACTTCTCAAGAGGGAAAAAATAAGTCAAGCACAGCTATGCCATGAGTTTGGTCTGTCCAAAATATCTTTTTTGTCATTCCAAAGCTATGACACTACTCTGTGCATTTGCAGCTACTAAAGAGAAAGAAGAAACTAGACATTAAGAAACAGCAGCCTTGTCAAAAGACAAGGAAGACCAGCACTCAGTTAAGGAATTAAAACAGCAGTCAGTCCCAGAGCAAGAAAGATAGATGGCATTTTGTCCTGTAGGGAAAGTGGAGCTTAGAGGAAAACAAATAGCACCTGGTAAACGAGACACTGGGCACAGGAGAACATTCAGGTCCACACTTGACAAAGAAACTCCGTATGAAGCACTTGGCTACTATCCATAGTCAAGTGATAGCAAACTTCAGGGAGCCTCAGGGAAGCATCCCTGCACTGCCCTAATCTAGGACGCAGTGGAAACCCAAGGTCCTTGGAGGGCATTGTGTCCTGCATCATTTCAGGTGTGGTGCTGTCATACATAACCATCTAATTCTGAAAGTCTGGGAACAGCAAAGAGATTGCTCCTTACAAAGTGAAGCTTCATCAAGAGGCACAATATGAGAGTGGGGAAGCAGTTCTCTTTTCATTCCCTATATTCCCCTTTCCTGCTTTGTTTTACTCCCTCTCCATCTTCTGCTTAGAGATCATCCCACAGTAGAAACCCAACAGGCACTGTAGATTAATGAAAACAGCCCAGAAGTAACTCAGAAATTTCCTTAAACATTTGAGGTGAGGCATCAAGAAAAGAAAAATCCCTTTTGTCCTTTGCATCTCTCCAAGAAAAGCGCATCATCATTAACTACCAAACACCATGCAAGCTTTTAGCCAAAAATAGGTTGATAGATATATTATGTGTTGGCTCATCTTATCTAAGCCTCATGATACAAACTCCTTGCTGGTTTATTTTTTCTGCTGTTGGAATTATTTATATTATTTGCCATTCTAAAAAAAAAAAAAACAAACTAGTACCCATACAAACAACCCAGATACACTCCCTTAAACCACCAACAAATCATTAACTGAGCACCAAGTTAATAGCTTAAGAATATAAAGTATAATATATTGCAACAGCAGTGATAGAAAAAAAAAGATTTAAAGGACATGGAACTATTAAAACTAGTTTTGAGAGAGCTCAGTGTGAAATCAACCAGAAAATGATCATTCCACAACTATAAATACAAGTACTAAAAACAAAACAAAGTCTCTAGCTTTGTGAAAAAATCCATAAATTTTTTTAAAAAAAAGCCACCCCTTAAACCATTTTAGGGGAAAGTATTTAATGCAGCTATAAAATAAGGACTCTGTTTTCTTTATATTAAGTGTAGCTTTGATTGAGTTTGTGGAATTAAACACTAATGTTATTGTAAGTAAAACACAGGGAGCTGGAATTTGTGTTTGGCATATAATGAAGTGAGTCACAAAGCCAAAGGATGTGATATGCCTTTATATGGCTTAGTTAGGGTTACTTTTGATGCTCTGTAAAATAAAAGTGTTCTTTATGCAAAGGTACAAAAATCTTTGCAAGTATGCAGATAAAGCATGCAATCTAATATCCTCTATATATACACTGTAACCTGTAAGTACAGATAAACATGTATAACACATTTGGGGTTTGGATGGACGCGTTTGATGTTCTCAATTACTTTGTACCCGACTGAAGGAATTCATCATTTTAGGTTTTGGGTTCTTTACAGCTATTTTAGGTGTTATTTTAGGTGACCTACTGCAATTGATCATGCCTATAAAATAAACTGGCAATCAGAAAGCCGAGTTTTGCCAGCTCCAACAATTTCAATCAAAAATGTTACAGTCTTTGATGTTCTGGTTAAAGTTCCAGCTTCCCAATGTTAGCAGTTATGTGAGATCTAAATTTTCTCTATTAAACTAACAGTGGTGTAAAAACACCCAAAAAACAAAGAACACAAAAGAAAACACAAACAAACAAAAAATACAACATTCAAAACAACACAATCACTTCAAATCATGACCAAACTGGCACCTCGGAACTCAAAAATGAGAAAATACTATTAAAAAAAATATACAGCTGCTTTATCACTTGATAATTTGCTTTAGTGTCCTGCATCTCACAACATAAACCCTTTGAAGAATTAACTTAAGACCATTTAAATACTTGAGCCTGGTGGTACCAGAACATAGACAAGACATTAAATGATTCCACCTAGAGACCTCACCCTGCACAATTTCCATCTCTCCTCTCCCTTTGTCAAAGTCAACAGAACCCAAGGTCTTGGTAAGCTGAGGCACCACTTTGTATAGATATTGCTAATATAATAGGACAACAGTAGCATCCAAATTTGAGCTTCCAGGGCCTCTGGGACAGGACTAGATTAAGTTTCAAATATGTAGTGGCTCTAGGTGCATACTAACAGTCCTGTCATTTGTCCAACTGTAGTGGTAAACTGAGACAGTACAGTTACTGAGTTACTCTGTAATCTCAACCCTCTCAAAACCCTCGCCTCGACTTCCTTCCTATATTTCCCATCAGCAACCAATAAAGTAGACAGGATATGCGTAAGGAATCTGTGTGAGAGAAAACTAGTTGTAGCTGATTTCAGACTTAATAAAAAAAATTAAAAGGGCAATGAAGCATACATATTTACTGGTGCCCAGCAGTCTAAACGTGCATATTAGGCAGTGGCAAGTAGAGGAAATTTCTCTAAATGATGAAACAGCCAGCCAGTGTATGAAAGCTACTGCAATGCACCCACATTGCAATTAATGTAGCTAAATGTCAGATTCTGGACTCACTGTGGGTTGGATGCTTGAAAAGCCAAACATAAAATGACTGGGGTTAAAATAAGGACAGCATTCACTATCAGCTGCATCAACATGACAGTGAAGACAGCAAAGAGAGAAAAGCCAAGAATCATTAAGTAACAAAGATGAAAGGAGAGCTGCAAGAGTAAACAAGCATCTTTGGTTTGTGTGGAAATGGAATGTTTCTTATGGAGACAACTTTGAACTTGATACAAATAGCAGACAAGTTGTGATGGCTCAGAAGAGCCACAGCCAATCCAGCATACAATTGTAGTGTAGCTGCTCCATGTACCATTCTGAAATCTGCATTCCTTCTCCTTGCTAGCTCTCCAATAGCATTTTACTTTTCTGCAGGGAGAATCAAGTCTGCACCTGTTGTTACTAATTATAATTTCAAATATAAAATGAAAAGGACAAGGATAAATTGGTACAAAGTCTACTGTGAAGATTTAATAGCTAGTGCAGGCATATTTGTGCAAACTGACATGCACTAGTACTCCACTGCATGTTTGGTCACACTGTATGTGGGCCTTTATGAATCTAAGTGGTCCTGGAATGACTCTGTGAAATCAAATTGGTTACCCACAGGTTTCTAGAGGAGATTATACTTAAGTGGTTTCTCTTTTTGGTTTAAGGATATACAAGTGATGATATTATCACTGCAAGTAATGATGTAGAGTATTCTGCAGGCAAAGAGTATTCCTACCTAGTTCATCAGCATGCCATGGTGAAAGGCTGGAACAGAGGCCATTATCACATAAAGATCCGAACCTCTCACTGGGATACACCCAACTAGCCCCATACTGGGAGCTGTAACGCTTGGAAAGAGTGATCAGAGAGATCACAGGAGCAGCTTTCTCCTGTGCCTTCACATAAGGACCTGCTTTACAAAAAATCGCTAACAGCACTAATAGAGAATCAAGGACCTGCTGAGTACATTTTAACTGTTCTTCAGTGCTTTGATGCCGAGCACTTCCTGCAGACAAAAGGAGGAAGTATGCTGATAAGATGAATACATCTCACTACCCTCTGCACATAACCAAGTGGCATAAAAAAAAGAGAGAGAAAAGTAAAAAAAAAAGAGAACCAAATTCCCTTTGGCTGGGAGGTCTGGCACATATGATCTGAACTCAATCGCAACAGCAATTAGTTTCCATGTGGAGGTTGGAAGGGAGCTCTGGATATCATCTTGTCCAAACCCCCACTCAAGCAGGGTCACCTAGAGCCAGCTGCCCAGGCCCACATCCAGATTGCTTCTAAATATCTCTAAGAGAGAGACCCCCAGGGCAACCTGTGTGACCGCTCAATCACCCCCACAGTAATAAAAGTGTTTCCTGGTGTTCAGAGAGAACCTCCGGTGTTTCAGTTTGTGCCCATTGCCTCTGGTCCTGTCACTGGGCACCACTGAAAAGAGTCTGGCTCTATCCTCTTCCCTCCCTTGCTTCAGGTGTTTTTATACTTTGATTGTGATCCCCAAACCTTCCCTTTTCCCATCTAACAGACATCCCAACAATCTTTCTTAAAGCTGGGTGTAAACCAGCACATTTCTGCTACCTATACACATATACATATTTGGAAGTAAACCAGGACCAATTCATTTAGTATTTTGTCCAATGAACATGATCATGACCCATACTGGGGACTTTAACTTATCTTTGAGGCTCTTTGCAATTCAGACCAGGTAGCTACTGGGTTTTATGTTTAAATATTCTTACAGGGAACTAATTCATCTGTTAGATTGCTTATGTGCAAATGTGAATATTGCCACTTCAGCTAGTTCCACTTCCTAAAGTTAGCAAAATATAAATACTTGTCTTTCACACAAAGTTATCCTAAAACATCTGTTAGTACATAGTATGGAAAAGGTATTGCATGATAAAGTACATACCAAAAGCCTTGACCCTGGGACCAAAATGTCTTCCTAGACACCTATGGCAAGATGGAGTTTTCCAAGTGAAAATATTTCAGCTAATAGCTGAATCTAATATTTTGTTAGTGGAAGTGAAAATATAAGTATACAGCCCTTAAGTTGCAAAGATAATTTTCCAAATATCGGTTTCATGAATCATTGCTAATATTGCTGCCTGCCTTTCCTCAGAATTGTGCAGTCCTCTGAACCACAAATCTCAACTCCTTGTTTGCTGCTTCATAGCATTCTATCAGTGTCTTCTGTAAGGTCTTAAAAATACCCCACAACTCTTCTGAAATGATTTCCAGTTCTTTGAATGAAGTAGACTCAGCAGAAGCCTGAAAAGTGTCTGTATTTGGAGTTTGATTACTGTTTAACTCCAGTAAATTTAAACCAATTTCGTTAGCAAGACAATTGCAAATAAGTGCTAATTCAATTATGAACAAGGAATTTTTTCACTGTACTCTACAGCACCTCGAAGCAATTTTGAACTGACACAAAAGTGACCATTCCCAAACTAAACATCCACAATCTGAACTTCAAATTTAAAGCTGATTAGAATTCAACTAATGTCATAGTCTTATAGAAGCATGGCTTTCCTTCTACCCCTTAGATGAATCCATTCTTCCTCATGTTTGATTCCATAAATTCAATCAAGTTACTAATTGAATTTACAAAAGCACTTAATGTTAACAGGTTTGGGTTTGTGTGTCTCACTAGGAAAACGCTGCCTCTGGAGGCAAAGACAAACAATATGAAAAATGTCCAGAGAAGTCTAACAACGAATTTCTGTGGCAATCTACAGACAAGCTGTCTCCACTCTCCAAGCTTAGCAGAAACCTTGGCTCAATAAATCGGTCAGACTTGGACTCAGTCATTTACACCTCTGGCTTCATCACCCTCAATGGAGCTCTGTTTGTTCTCTGAGTATGACCTACTGAACACATGACTTTAAAAGTTGGCCTCACCACACTTTGAGCTATGTGCTATGTAGAAAGCACTAGTGTTTTTCAGGAAGCCCCAGACTTCCCGCAGGAATACTGACCCAACTTCTGCGTGAGCACCTCCTGCCTGGGAGGTGAAGGATAGGCTTATCCCAGTGCAGCTGATTCCACTCAGGGCTGGTACATCATCTTACTTAGCCACAAGCGCAGAAACACAGAACAGACAAGCATTTCAACACTTCTGGCTAGGGGATCTTGCCCTCAACACACATACTGATGCTTGTACATGGTCTCCTGGCTGTCTATACTCCTGTCCATCTGTTGGGATGGCATGGCGCCAGCTAACAAGGTAGCACGCCAGCCTCACTAGCACAAATGTGCCAAATAAAGATAGGTTCTGTTGAATGCACTGCTTTCAGAAGACAGCAAGAGCCACGTTCCCACTAAAGATAAATAGCAAGAAGCTTCCACATATCCCCAGCATAACTAAAGTTATTTTAGGTTCCATCTCCCTTTTATTTTCAATATTCAAGCACCTTAGCAACATGGAAGTCTTAACAGAGTTGTTAAATTGCCAGGCAAAGCAGGCAGTATTTTAACAGACTCACTGGTAAGGACATTGCATGCCTGCATGAGGTCCTCTCCCCGCATCTAGACACCCCACTAAAATCCTTAGGAAAGAGCTTTCCCATCTAAATCTGCACATTTCTTCACTGTTTTCTTTCTAATTGATTCTACTCCTTCATATTTTAAGAGCACCTCTTTTCATTGAACAAAACTGATTTTTCAAGCACTGATTAACCTCTCAAATAGAGCGAGAGTTCTTGCTGTTGGAAAGTATATAGGAAAGCCTTCACATCCAGTAGTACTCATTTAACTTCAGTTTTAATGGGAGCTTGAAAATTACAAAAACATCACAAGACTCTGTGATATTGTTGCATTCATAGAAGTAGAAACTTCCCTATACACACTAATTTAGGGATCTGGAGAAATGAACACTCTCTCACTTTGGAAGTTCACATGTGCTTGTGAACCACACAGCCTCGGTTCCACAAGACCAGGAAATCTGAAGAGCCACAATAGGCAGGGTTTAAGAAGCCAGATAGTTTGCCAGCTCTAGCCATGACTGAGCACTCAGGAAGTTCTCTCCTCGAAAGTTTTACACCTAAGCTATGTATTGGCCATTTAAAGAGAGTTGGCTAAAATTTGAGCTGGGGCGAGGAAGAAAAGGGGTTTAGGTAATAAATATTGTTAAAAAGAAGTAGGGAAATGGAAAAGACAGTAAAGGCCTAAACAAAGGGAACAGAAGCAACATGAACTGATCCCCCCCAGGTTAATATTCAATCCATCATAAAGATGCTCCAGCAGCCACAGAAAATTACAGAAAAGTTGGTTTTCCCTTAAGAAGCAAAGCTCAGACAAAGCTGCCTGTACACCTCCAAAGTCTTTCCTCAGGGGTTATTTCTCTGAGCAGTACATTCTGAGTTTACTGGTGAGTAAAGTTTAATGAGTGTGGGCATCCTTTGTGCTCTTCCACAAGTGCTCAGTCCATGCTCCCCAGCCACCTCTCAAATAGCACCATGAAGGGATGGAATCAGAGGAAGGTGTGTCTCACAAAACAGTTGACTGACACACCAAGGGTCTGGCCTGCCTCTATCTGTATCAAATCCCTGGAAATATAATATGAACAGGAGAGTGTTCATTCAGCCTTTTCTTCCCAGGTCAGTTCAGCCCAGTTATTTAACTGCTCTGTCAATCAGACCCCACTGCTGGACTGGGCTCAGGTAGAGACCATGTTATATGCTTCATGACTCCAAAATCAAAGAACAAGTTCCACCCCACCCTTTCCTTTCCCCTACAGAGATTTTGCTCTAAAAATAAAAGATCTGGCTCTTAGCCTTTAGTGCAGTTTGTCACTAGCAGCCCTAAACAGGGATCATACTCAGAAGCATCATTTTTGACAGCAATAGAGTATGTGCTGGTGGGGGGAAACACAGGCTGTGGAGACAGGCAGATCTGGGAGAGGTGTGCAATAGTAAACAGAGCCAGCATGAAGGTGACCATCTGCTGGGAGGTTATTCTGACACATAAAATACTGAGCAAGCATGAATGAAATACAGCAAACCCCACCCGAGCACCAGACGCAATCAAATCTGACCCTCTTGAAATTTTTATTTGAGTTAATGTTACCTTTTAATAACCTTTCACTGCTCTCTGCAAAGATAACAGGTGTCATTAAAACAGCTGTCACGGTGCCAATCTTCCCTGAGACACCTATTTATTTGGATCTTTCAAGAGAAACATAAATGAAATCAGTCATTCTATATTAGAGGGTTCCCAGGGACAGTTAGTTGATTGGCATCTCTTACTAGTGGGCAAGTCACTGGAAGACACTTGTAGAAGACAGCGTTTTCCCTGAAGTCTTGATGCTTTAACATCTGACAGGAATGTGTGTATATGTATGGATTGATTTTTTTTCTTTTTTCTTTTTCTTTTACTTTTTTTTTTTTTTTTGATGAATGATATTCTGTGAAATATCAGAGAGAAAAATGTCAGACATACATTGCATAGCAATCGAGGGCTAATGAAGATCCAGGTATTAAATCAATTAAGAAGTATCAAAAGCTACCTAATCATCAAGGAACAAAATTGGCACCACAATATGTAGTGAGTATGGGAAAGCCTAATTTACTAAACATACCCTGCAGTCACATAATTGCATGTAATTTTACCAGCATAATTAACTAATTTAATTACCACTTCTCAAGTGCATCAATTATTGACATTACAGAGTTTTCAGACAGCAGAATTACTGTGTGGTACATTCAGAGAATGCAAAATGCTTTGTACGCCTATTTTCCAGTCACAGTCAACAACTGAGGGAACACAGCAGCAAAGGAGAAGGAACTACAAGTGCACCACACAGAGCACAGTTTAGCAGTCAGGTTTAAGAGATGAACTAGACAAAACCATGTTTATGTGGGACTGAAAAGTCAACAGCAAATAGCTGGAGAGACCAAGAAGGCAAAACCTAAGCTTGGTACTAAAGCAGACAACTCTTGTTTCTGAACAGCAAGGTCTAGCTTAAATCAAAGCTACCCAGGAGGGAATAAGCTCTTTGAGATCTACCAGCTACCTTTATCTCTCAAACAAGGGTTTGATCTTACAGTGTTATCTGCAAGGTTGTACAGGTGCACCAAGCTCTGTTGACCTCACTAAAAAGCCATAAAGGTGTTAGGTCTGTCTGCACAAGCCTCAAATAGAATCACAGCCCAAAGAGACTCCAACTAGGATCTGATAAGAAACAGTATATGCTTGAAAAAACCCCAAGATGGGTTGGGGCAGGGGGGTGAGGGAGGTGGGTCTCTGTGTGTGAAAATACAAAGATAAAGTATGGATGCATTCTTATTAATTAAAATGTAGCTTTGCCATGTGGGATCATTACTCAGACTTGAAGAACTATTGATCCCCCACTTAATGTTTAGACATTTTATGTAAATCTTTGCATAAACCCCTTTTGTTTCAGCAATGAGCTTTTCAAAGTCAAGAGAGATGTCAGCATCTGCTCCCTATGGAGTCTTAAGAGTCAGTGTCAGTAAAAAATGGGCAGCGTCAGTGAAAATTATGCCCTGTGTCAGTAAATTTGTTAACAGGATGGTTGGAAACCCTGGGAGCTGTGGTGTCATTTTCTTCTCCTATTGCCCTCTTGTACTTGACCTTTGCACAGCTGTTTCACAGTATCTGGAGATGGCTGAACTGTGAAATAGTGATTACAGGAAAGAGGGCATTTTAATGAGAAAATACACCCTAGAACAAGAAGAGGGCATTCTTTCAAATGCCAGCTGAGATCTTTACAGTCTTTTTTGTCTTTCAGATTCAATTAAGAACAATCATGACAACCCCCCCCTTCTAAAATCTAATGCCAATATTAAGTTACCCTTCTTAAGGTCATGAAAGCTTACTGAATTCATTGTGGTGATCATAACAAGCAAGCAGAGACACTTTGTTGACTTAAAAGCCCAAATAAATAAAAAATAGCCAGAAGAACTAGGCGAGGACTGCTCCTCCCACAAGTAGCTTTGCAGAGATGGTGCCAGAAACCTGTTGCAGTCTGTCCCTGTGAGGGCCTTTCACAGATCCAGCTCAGGAAGAACTTATGTTTAAAGCATGTGTTTAAATTTAAGCAATGGCCTAATCTGAGCCACTCACTTGAAGTATTTCAGACAAGTACATATTTTACTAATCAAACTGCTCTGGTGCATGTGGTAGTAATGAACCTTCCTGCATCCTCCAAAAGCACAGGAGATTTCCTGAATCTTCTTCAAAGGTTTCTATGCAACAGTAAGACACAACCTGATCCTATCTGGACTCCTCACTCGAAACCAAAACCACAATGTGAAAAGTCAAGACAGTGAGAAAAAGCACACATTGTCATCACAGGCAGCAGAAGGAAAAGAATGGAGGCAGGGGACCACAAGTTTTTCATGCTAAGAGACAAGTTTTTGTAAGCAAACCTGATGAATGATGCCCTTCATGCTGCTCGTTCTGCAGGCTGCTCTCTGTACACCTGCCACGTGGCTGCTATCAGTGAAAGCAATACCAATAATGACATTGATGTGTGAGGGGCCTGCACTTGTGAGACATTGGGTCTAAAACATTATTCATTGGAGTTTTAAGTGGATGGTGGAACTTCAGCAGTCACCTGAATTAGTGCATATAAATGAGCATAAACAGACAGCAAAAAGTGTGGATGAGTCAGTAGCATCAGGAAGGAAAAAACGATGAAATGCAAAAGTTCTCCTCATTCACTGTCAGCCCTAGCTGGGATTGCCACACTACTCCAGCCTTCAAACATCCCCTCAAGTAACTGCAAACACTGTAAAAGAGTTGTGGTTTTGTCAAACACCAACCAGAGTTCCCCATCTGGGGTGTATGCATGCTACTGTATGTGCTTAGCAGTCTGAAATGCAAATTATTAATAAGGTAAGTTATGAATTACACACACATCTGTATCTCAGATTGAAAAGACGTGTAAAGAACAAACTACTTAAAATCATCATCCCACACACATGACATACACCCCGCAAGTTGTGTCGCCTGTCATATATTATTTGTGCAGTCACTGATCTCAGACTCTGTCAAGATGGGAAAGTTTGGGGTTGGTCACAAATAAGGGTTTAACATGCTTGCCCTCCCAGCCTGCAAACAGAGCTGCCTACTTTCCTATTTCACAGAAACTAAGGAGTGAAAGTGGAATCAGACATTCCTGCTCATCAGTAATTTAGCATCCCTCTACCTGAACTGGAGACCAGACAGATCAATTGGAGAGAATAAGATGCTTCCTAAGTTGTTCTTCCCAAGACTTTACATGAAAAGCTTTTGTCAGCCTCTCTTCTCAAACAAATTCATTTGGATGAACCCTTCTTGCATATTCCATTACCCTTTGTCAAAGCCTAGAAGTTTGGTGACCCCTCTAGGAGGACCTTACTGCCAGAGGTAAGGGAAATCCCTAACTCACCCAGATACTATTACCGCCAAGGTATCACCAAGGTTATAAATGATCTTCAGCCCTAATTCTGAGTCTGATAATTTGGACAAAGCAGTTTTTTTCCTCTGCTGCATTCCCATGTTTCCTAGATGCTTCAGCACCACTTCAACATGGAATGCAGCACTGCAATACAGATGGGAACAAAGCAAGAAGGGCAGCACAGCACTGTGAAAGGTGCATGACCAAGACTAGCTAACCATCTGGCTCTCCTCACTGGCATTGGTAGGATACTGGTTTTCCCTTGCTCTTGTATAAGGAGGGAAAATAGGTTGAATCTTCTCTATTACCACATATTTGTGAACCAGTCTGCAAAAGCTGCCCCAAAGGGTTTCACATCTGGCTAATGTCACAGTACCCCCCTAATTTTTTTAACAGAGAAAATCTGTTGTGAGCTGCTCTGGATCTCTTACACAGCTGGACTTCAGTGTAAGTGCCATGCATTCACCACACCAGGGTTGCTGAGGAAGCAGCAGCCTGCACACCACATCTGTTACCAACATACAGTACAAGTCAAGGAGGGGCAGAACTGAGCCTGACAGCTCTGACAGAGCCCTTCAACCAGCCCAAGCCCACATGAATGTCCTAGCAAGATAAGCGTCAATTATTAGCTAATTCTGTCTGTTTCACACTGGGGAGATGGAAAGGAAAATCATCAAAGCCAATATAACTCAGTAAATGTAAGCAGAGGGAGAAGCTCTATGTGTCCCATGGAGTGCCTTCATCCCATACAACACAAGGTTTTGGCCAATGAGAAGAACAGAAACAGAGCTAAGAACTCGTGTTCCTTACCTACAAGTAAGCAGGGCTCCATCACATCTGCTACATTTGCACAGCACACAAAACCATTTACCTTTCCACTTGGTGCTCTTCTAGGGTCACCTTAAAAAGAGGTGAATGCAATTAGGCCTGAATTCACCCAGCAGGAAAAACCAAAATATGAGGGAAAGATGACAACGACCGGCAAGGGTTTAAGAATACCCTGTATTAGATTCCCCAAAAGCCGCTATATAATGATTCAAAATAGAATCACACTGGTTACAGAAATGCGGCCTGGCTTCCAATGGAAATGAAAGCATCCACAACTTTTCAAATTCCTATAACAAATGGAAGAAAGAGAAGGGTGAAAATTATAAGTAGAAAACAGAAGTTAGGCATTGTAGAAAATGGAGAAGGGAAACAATAAGACAATACTAATATCCAACATAGCCAAAGACTAGAACAAATTGGAGTTCATTAGGAACAGAAGGACCTTTCACAATGACAGTAATCCATTACTGGATGAAGAAAGTTGCCTTGTGAGCAATAATAGCAAAAAGACAAAAATCCTAAAAAAAAGCCAGATGATCTAATACTGCTAAGCAAACCAATACCAAAATCCCCAAATAAGCCCTGCATGTTAGAGGAAACTCATGGTACTTCCACTGTCTAGTTAAAATAGAAGAATAAAACAAGATTAACTTGCAGCATTGTGTAGCAAATGGGAACTAAAATGGAAGACTTAGCAACTAAATTCAACAAAGGCAAAATATGATTGAAAGGCAAATTAAAGCTTGAAAGATGCAGAAAATAAACCTCAAATAAAACTGAGATTCTTATTTTGAATTTTGCAAGTATCTAACCTACTGGCTAGTCACTGCTTAAAAAATGCTTCAGCGTTCATGTTCCCTGCTCTCATGGACTAGCATGACCCAGGGAGAGATTACAGTGCACATGCTGATTTATACTGGCAGGAAATTTGGCCCTCCAGGTTTTGGGAAGAACTGTGTTTTATTCCTATTTTTGTTCCCTTACAAAGATGAAAGAGAAGAAGAATTCAGAACCTGTTCCAAAGGTGCAGGTGCTCTGCGCAGTTCTGCTGGGGGGTGGGCAATACTGGCAGAACCTCCTCACCACTGCTACATCAATACCACACCTTGGCTCATCAACCAGTGAGACCAGCTGCAGGAGAGACAGTTAGGAAGCTTCCTTTTACACTAGTCCAGACATTTCCTTTCCACTACCAATTAACTACCCACAACACAGGAAAGCTTATCAGCAACATCAAAGAATGCATTCCTCAGTAACACACACGGTATGGCAGATAACGTCTCTGGCTGCATCAGATTTTCTAATTAAGCATGTGGGAGTGGGGAAAAGAGCGGGTGTGGGGGGGGAAGGGGGGGGAAGAGCTTAAAAAAAAAAGAAAATCAAGCAGAGCACGCTGTGTGTGTTGTTAGCAGTCACTACTGTAAACTGAAATACAGGTGCCATTAGCAATCTGCTGTCTGCTGAGCTGCACTGCTCTGGGGCCTTGCTTCCCAGTGTGCCTTTTTTGTCTCTGTCTCAGAGCAGTGGAGAGAAGACGCCGTCAGTGTGGCAGGGTGAAGAAATGGAACAATGATTGTACGTTTGCTTTACGTGCCTACCACCTCACAGTAAAAAAAAAAGGGAAAGGATACAGATTTCATTAAAGGACCATGTTGCTTTAAAAAAATCAAAAGCCAAATGGAAGAAGCAAATAACTAAAATGCAATAGGTTGAATTGCCTATTAAAACAGTTGAACAAATAACTCACTATAAGAATTTATTAGCTTAATTCAGCTCTCCAACCTCCTGCTCTAAAATTCACTTGTAAGTATTCAATTGAGTTGAGAGGAAATCTATTTCAACACTCTGCAAGTGCAAGCACAGACAGTTCAATATTTTCTTTTTAAGCTCCATCAGAGTTAATTGAGACTATTTACACTCTTTTTTGTTTCCTGAATGAAAGAACACACATGCACTTTCAGCACAAATAATTCTGCATATAGTTTTAAAAATCTGTGTCTTTACATATTTGTGCTGGCAAAACTTGGCAGCAGGAATATTTGCAGGAAGCAAACACAAAGACTTCTCTACAGATCAAGCAAATTAATTTTCAGATTGAACATTCCCAAAACCATTGTCCAGCTACAGACAGATCATTACACTGAAGTCTGAACTGTGAAAAATTAATGACAGAAAATATGCAGTGCCCACTTTGCAAACCTCAAATCAGGTAAATCACCTTAGGTCTTGTTGTAGTAGCTGCATTAATTGCTCGAGATCTGGTTCCGAGATAAACTCCTCTGCATGGAAAACAAGTCTTTGTTTCCTTATTAAATCCTAATGTGAACTGATGGTGCTATACAAAATAATCTTTTGAAATTCCAGTAGCAGCTCAGTTGAGTTTAGCTTGGAACTGGCAATCTGCATTATTCTGGTTTAGATACAGGAACCTGTCACATGCTGCTTTTTGTTGCCTTTAAAAAAGAGTTAATATTTGGCTAATATGTTTATCTTTGCATAACATTACTGTCTATGTGCAGGAAAGAAAGAAAGAAACAGCTGTTGCAAGCCTAACCCTTACTCATTAATCTTTCATCATCTTGGGACTTCCAGCATTGTATTCTGTATTACAGCACCAGCTTTCTATTCAGCAGTAGTATCTGAGAGCAAAAGCCTGACAAAACTGCCATTTTCACTTGCCAGGTCCACTTGGGCTGAACCCAGACACGGATGGTCCACACACCCCGTCACCCAGCAGAGGCTGGGGCCTGAGGTAGGTGGTTTTTCTCCCTTTCCAAGGCTTGCAGAATCTGTTTGCTGGCAGCTGAGTGTTTCAAGGGGAACAGGAGGCCTCCCGGTGCAATATTCCCTTCTGGTAGCACAAGGAGCAATTTCAGCTCCCTTGCATCAAACTGATGTTCTGAGTTCTGCTCTGACTTAACCACTTGGCAAAAATTCTGAACCTTGAAGTGCCCAGGTTACACCCAGAAACTTTCAGATTCAGCAGCAGAGGACTATCTCCTCCTCCTGTTGCAATGGTCTCATAGTTGGCTGATTTTCTTCCCAGCCTCCTTTTGGATGTATGCCCAAATCCACAGATGTGCACAGGAGGTAGATGGCACTAGAGGTGCCCTTAAGCACCTCAGCTGTTACTTCACACTGCCTCCCAGGTGTTATTAGCAGAAAACATGCATTGTAGAAACCACAGTAGGATTCTCTTTATACCATCCTTGTTTGAAATCTTTATGAATTCTCTGGAAACAGAGCCAATTGGGTATTAGGGAGTCAGAGCTCTATGGCTTTCTCTCCCACCACCCCCCCCACACCACCCCCCTTCATTAGACTGCATTTTTATAATCATGCAGTAAAACATGTATTGGTCTTAGAAAGCTGTTTGTAGTGTGTCAACTTTATCTGCTGCAGTAAAGTCACCACTCTGGCCAGTAAACACAGCTTTGCCCACCTGACCAAGCTTGGCTCTGCCTTCTGCAGCTTGTCTTTGGGCACTCGCCACAGGCGCCAGACGGGAAAGACTGCCCTATCCAGCCACACCTATGCTGCAGACAAACTCCATCCAGTGCCTCATGGACCGTCTTTAAGCAGCTCTGGATGGGTCTGTGCACGGACTTACGTAGGAAATAAATACAGTGAGAGCATTGAATTCCTCACATCATGTTCTCATGCTAGAGAAGGAGCTGTGGTATTACTGATTAGGTCCCTCACCACCATTACCACATACACACACACAAGTATAGGCTGGACCACATTTAAGAGTAGTGCAAGCTAGTCAGGACAAGAATTATTCAGTATTTCTTCTTCTCCTTCCAGAAGAAGAAAGCCTGTAGAATTTTTGATCCTTTCATAGTAGGTTTTGCAAATTATTTGCGCAAGTACACATGCAGACCCTATACACCTGCACTGTGTTTTGTGGAATTGCTAATTCATATAGCACTCCTATCAACAGAATTGAGAACAAGACTGAAGTCATAAAATTGATAATATGGTCCCATTCAGAGGTTAATATCTGTACTAACTTTTATTTCATTTACTCATGTCCTCCATGCCATTTTTCCTTTTGGTCACCAGCCTCGTGAGAAACAAAGGTCATTCTTAGGCAGCACAGTAAATGCAAACTAATTTTCACACTAAAAAGCAAACGGGAAAAAAAAGCACTAATACCTTGTTATTATTTGTACAAACTCCTGTTTACCTCATCTGCCTTTAATAGGTTGCCTTCATACTCCCTTCAGAGAGTTACAAATTCTCATGTTAAACGTGGAAGCTCCTGACAGCTCTCTCTTTCCTAGGGCAAGATTGCTCAGCTAACAATAACTAAGATACCTTTTGACAAGTGCAGCTAAGAGCCAGCAAAGCTTAGTCAATCTGCATCAGTCTGTCTTGGCACCTTTTTTTCAGTTTCATATCTAAACACTGGATGCCAAAGTGTATTGCAATGATTATAGAAAACTATAAAAAGGGAAATGAATACAAAAGCAGAAATCATATTAATCAGTTGAAGGAAAATACTTTTCCAACTACAATTGTGGCTGAAACCCATAAATTAGATGACTGGAGTAATAAGACATGTGAAATGGCTTTTAAGTCCACTACCAGCTCCATGCAATAAATTTCAAATGACATCCAGGCTTTTAGTGGAGGGGATGATTTATTGCAGTCTGCAGGAAGAGAGCTTTCATGGATTATCTCTAAAGTGGCAAAACTCTATTCTGAATTTTTCAAAATTAGTGCAGCTCAGTGAATGTCACTGACAAGCAAATCCTAAAGCACTTTAACAGAAAATTGTAAGAAAAATAGCAAACATATTTTAGAACATCCACAGATTTTTCTAAGGGAACTACATTTTGCCTTTTCCTAAGCCAAAAGAACCCCAAACCTAAAAAGAGTAAAACACTTGCTGCATGTGTTGCTCACCCGGGCTTCCTACAAACAGAGGTATTTCACAAGTGAACTTTCTAAGGCTTTTGATGCTAAAAGCCTTCAAAACAATTTGGCAAATAGTGCAAGTTACTTCCTGAACCCACAAACCTATATATACTCTTTGTTCTTTGTTTAGCCATTAGGAAATGTGAGTGAAGTACTGACCACAGAAATGCTCCCCAAAGGCAGCCCAGAGCCTACAGGGTTCTGTTTCCTTTGAGCATGCAGGGGAAGACTTATTTCCTCTCTGCTGGCAAATGGAATCAGAGGAAACGTGTCTCCACTGGGATCATGGAGTACCAGAACATCAGTGTAGTGAAGCTGTGATGCTCACTGCAGGGCTCCTGAATTGCACCTGACTACCAGAGTGTTGCACTGTGTGCTGGCTCTGCTTTCCCTGGGGTGAAGATGGCTGGTAGGAGCCCTGGGATTTTGTCACAGCCACATCCCCTGGGTACAGTCTCACTCAGCACTAAAAGTAATGGTGTTGAAGGAGAGGGTGCTGCAGGAGACAGGCGCAATCCTCTTCAAGAGGCAGAGATGTACCTTGGCTAAAAGCTGTTAGACACAGTCCCCTAATTTTGATTGCTTTGCAGGCTAGTCATAGTAAATAATTCTGGTGATTCTCAATACATGGAACACTGAATTTGCATACCAATGGCAGTTAAAACTAGGGTATATGTGTGTTAAGTAATGGAAACGTTACGTACGGAAAACATCCTACACTTTCCTGACACCTCTCACCCAGACTAGTTCTAAAATATTTTATGAACTAAGCAGAGATCTAATTTCACTGGCATTCAGAGTAGAAAGCAAAGATCTATACTTTATTCGATTTCTTTATACAGAAAATGTACGGTGGTGTGATTTAGTCTCCCAGGAGAGAACACAAGACAATGCACCAAGACTAACAGCTCTGCTTCTACATGGTTGCTAATGATGCTTTGGTTTTCATTAGTCTTTCCTTCTGAAGACTAACTATTAGCTTTTTAAAGCGTGAATTCAGCACTGACCTGGATTAAGAGTGGTATTTCATGGACTCCACAGTACTTACAGATGTGACATTTCTCCTGCAAATCACCTATCCAAAATCTGATACTTAGTTTATGGGGATTTCTGGAAGCAATAAGGGATTCATGCAACCATATTTTAAAATGAAGTCCATCCTAACCTGAGACATTGCCTACATTATAACACAGCTGGACAAAATTTATTCACAGCTTTACTATCCAATTCATTTTCATATACTGGTGTCTTTTTTGTGATTTTTTGGACTTTGGTTTGGTTTTGGCTTTTGGTAGTTTGGGGTTCTTTTTGGTGGGAGGTGGAGTATGAGTTGAACAGAGCATCTTTTATGAAGCTAGTCACAGACATTTTCTTAGTTTTCAAGACAGAGAGACTGAAGCACAACCCAGTTAAAGTACTGATTTAAAAGTTGCTGGCAGGCCAATGACAAAGGCCAAAACATAACCCTGGTTTTCACACAAGCACCTTAAACAATCAGATACACTGCAGGTAGCACTAATTATAAAGTATGGGGTGTTTTAGAAATTATTATATATATTTTAAAACCTATCCCTACCTGTGTTCAAGCAAAGCCAGACATGTACTCTTCTTCATTCTTGGCTTAGGGTATCCAGACACATACTAAACATGAATCTTACTCTGGACTCCATGAAACACAAAATCTTTTAGTGATGACAACTATTCCTCTTCATCAAGTATAGACAAAATTCAGAAGAAAGCTCTTTTGCTGCCATCACGTAATAGTAATGTAATTTCTCAAATGCTCACAGTCAGAATTATGTGATTTAGTGCATCAAAAATCAACTTCTACCTACTTTTTTGCAGACACAAGATAGAAGGCATTTGCTCTGACTAAGCAAGTGTCATTCTGTTGTGAGGCCAACCAAACATCTAATACAAAACATCTCTTACAGGTTTTTAAGTGTCAAATTGCAAATATTCACAAGAGGAAGAAATGGACTCCATTATAGATGAACACATAAGCACACTGCTACTGTTCACTTCAAGTATTTTAAGTAAATTACAGGCTGGGTATCCAGCACTTTCCAGATTTTGATCATGCATATATCCTATATCCTAGGCATCATAGAGAAACCATCTTTCAAGTAGTGGCAAAGTGATGATAAATGACAGGGAACTTAGCAGTATCGTGGCACAAACAAAAGCTTGTCTTATTTTATGGAAAATAAATGGAGAAAAATAACTTTGATATTCTTTCCCCATCTCTTAAAAAAAAAAAAAAATCTGTATATTTCAAGAAGAAATGGCACAAAGAAAACAAACTTACATCAATTATTTATATATTCACATGGAAATGCATGCAGAAGGCTTTCCTTCTGACCTGTGTATAGAGTCTCATTTGCAGCTATTACTTCTGTAGAATTCTACACCAGTTTAACCCTCCAAACCAAAATCCCCTAACTATAGACTGACTTTATAGATGGGACCATGTCTAGAGAAGCATTACAGTAAGCAGATAACAGAAGGCTCTTGCCTTACACGTCCAACTCCCTTTCTCATTAGTGGGCAATGTGCCTGCACAGACAGGAAAATTTATCTCAAAGTCTGTGATAAATCAGTCAGATTTGATCTGCTCTCTGTAAAATACACAGCCAACACTGATTAAATGAGCAGTGGAGTGCTCTTTCAATAGTGCATCAATGCTTTTCAGCACATAGGCATGGACAGAGAGTTAGAATTATAAATGAAGGAGAATCATGACTTATGCTTTCAGTCATTGGAAGAATTCACCGTAAAATATGAATAAAGTGATGTGGCTTCCTTTTCCATTCCTTTTCCATATGTCCATTAATATATTTCTCTGATCATTCATATTATGTGAAACAATTTGGGGTGCAAAGAGTTTTATGCACACTGCTATGTCATTTTGAAACACTACATGATAGAGGTTCGGCAGCAGCTCTGCACCCCAACACATTTTTACCAAAGTACTTTTTAAAAACACAGTTCTAATCCTCAGCCATTTTCTCTCCCTCCTTCATCTCCCTCTACCCTTCCTTCCTTACCAAGGAAAGCAAAAAGTCATCAATAAAGGCTGAGCAAATACGTTTTCTTAACTGACAAATCAAAAAAATCAATTGTCTGGTTTAAACCTACAGTAGTGATCCAAGACAACCACAATTTTTATATCTGACATCAGAAGCAATGCCTTTTCTCTACCAGCAAATCTACAGAGAGCTTTACCTACAGGGTTTCTGGCAGATCTAATTCACATGACACATTTGATATAAGGAAGCTCCCATGAGCCCTCATCAGCAGGAGAGGTCTCCGTTGCGGAAGCCAAGCAAAGTCCTGCAGCCTCAGCCGCAGTTTGAGACTCTGGGATTCAGGGGACTCCTCTTTCCTCATGTTGTTCAAACTCAAGATCAGAGGGAAAGGAATCAAAGAGGGAAAACTTCAAGGATATTTAACAGAAAAATAATGCTTTCAGAATTACTTTTAAGGTTGCACATAACAGATGAGTTCCCTCTCGTAGCAAAACCATAGGAAAGACTCACCAAGACAAAGAGGTTAACTTGGCATGTTCAGGAAAATGTATCAGGTCCACTGCCAGCACAGAGACTTGGTGTGTACTGGGGTAGGAATGGGCTGAGAGGATTCATAGATTTCAGAGACATTCCCCTTGTCATCCTGCTTGACACAGACACTCTGGGTATCATCACTTTATCCACAGATTCCCTTACTTCCACTTTGTAAGTTTCCAAATCTGGTCTTGCAGCTCATGCTGCATGAGCACCTGTTCACAAACATCTCAGGCAGAGACACTGCAAGAACAAACCCAGAGTTTCAAGAGCTCCACAACAAAGAGAAAGGAATATTTGGCATTGGCCAGCCCCTTGGAAACCCATCTTTAATAAGAGAAACTCTTAAGTAAAATAGTCTTTTCTACTGAGAAGGAGAACATGGAAATCAATCCCAAAATCTGGAGGCAGAGAGGAATTAAATACTGTACATTAATTTGTCCTTTCCTGAAGCATAGCCCTACATAATTTAAGGGTTCTGGTCAGTCAGAGCGCCCAAGACAACTGCAGAAAAGGATATTAATTCCTCAGACTTTTCCCCTTCTTTAAGGTGATTGCACTTTCACAAGAGGACCGTAGTTGAGTGCTTCCAGAGACTCTCTGTATTGATGGTTCATTCAAGACACTGACTCCTGTCTCAAGATCCTGCCTGTCACAGTATCAGTATCGTAAGAACCTCTCTAAAATGCCACCACAGGGGTCCCAACGACACCTAATCCTCTGTGGACTACACTCAGACAAAATCTCCTCCTAGAAGAGAGAGATTAATACAATTTACAGGCTCAATATGGAAGGTTTTATTCCAGAAATAGTCATTACAAAATTCCAAAGGAACAAACTATATATGACGCTTGTTACTAGTGCTAAAGACAAGCAAAAGTTGGCAAACCAGCCTGAGACAAGAGTTTGGATTGGAATGACTGGATACTATTCCAAGACTACTCAAAACACAGATATTTAGCTCCTCAGCAGCACGGGGAAAACCATAAGTCAGGAAAGTGTAAAAGAAAGAAGGAAAAAAAAAGTAAGCGTAAGGAAAATGAACCATTTTGCAAAGTATGGCTGGAAGAAAAGGTGTGAAATTGAGAGGGAGAAGACTAGAATCAGGCCAAATAAACTGATGTCCTGACACTCGGGTCTATTCATTGCAGAATAATCTCTCTGAGGAACTGAGGCAAAACCTCATTACCTGTAATGCTTTTCTCAGATACCACTGTAATGAGTTCATTAACACTAGAACATCAAAACCTAAACTGAACCAAACGCTTGATAATGTAAAGCAAGAGGAAAACATTGCACAGACAGAACAATACTTCCATTTCTATCACTGTAACAAGCCCTGAAAGACTGTGTTCATGTCCCAGTTCAGTTTACAATGTTCTGTGAGGAAGAGAAAGAAAAAAAGGAGGATAAAAATGGAAAGAAAAGGGGTTAGGTAAAAGAAATCATGTCTTATTTTCCATTTGTAAATTAAAAAGCTTTATTAAACTGAAAATATTTTGAAGCTGGCCATTGATGTAAACACCAAGTACTACTCAGCAAAGGGAGATTTTTCTTGAGTTTGTTAAATATCTGATTTCTTACAGAGAATATCCAGTTTCCACTGAAAAAAAAGGCATGTTCATACATTAATTCCAATGGAAATTTGGATAAGGCCCTTGAATAAACAAGGAATAAACAGTTATTTTGACAGTCCTGAGAAACTGGAAGGAATGATTTAAAAAAAACCACACCAAAAAAACCACAAAAAACCCCAGACTGCTTTTATTTCCTTGTCCAACCCTTTGCAGTCCAGCAAAAAAGACACCAAACTACACAAAGTTTTGTTCCATTCTTCTTATTCTACCTAAAGACTCTTTGACCTCCAAACCCTGAACAAAAAGGATGCATCCCAAAGAAAGAAAATCCCATAGAGTCATGCATGGCACTTCGCACAATAAAACTCCATGGATACAAAGAGCAAGAAATTAAAGGGAGAGCAAGCACCTTTGCATTCCTATATTACACCTACTGAGTGATATGTGCCAGAAGATCCTATGCATTGATTCATTCCATGAAGAATGCACAGGCTTAAAGGTAAACCAGATTTGCCGTGTTGAATCAAACAGTGCATCTGAAGAATGGCCTGGCAGACACAGCTCTCAGTGGAATTAATGAAAACATTAGAGAAAGGTTTGGCCTTAAAGGGACCTTGAAAATCATCCACTCCCAAACCCCCTGCCATGGGCAGGGACACCTTCCACTAGACCAGGCTGCTCAAAGCCCCATCCAACCTGACCACAAACACTTTCAGAAATGGGACATCCACAACATCTCTGAGCACCCTGTTCCAGTACCTCACCATCCTCACAGTGAAGAGTCTCTTTCTAATATCTAATCTAAACCTACCCTCTTTCAGGTTAAAACCATGCTTCTTGATGTGTCACTAGACCTTGGTTAATAATCCCTCTCCAGCTCCCTTCTGGGCACTTGTAGGAACTAATACTGTAAGGATGCTCTAAGGTCTCCCTGGAAATTTTTCCTTCCTCCTTTTTTATCTTCTCCAAGCTGAACAGTCCCAGCTCCCTCAGTCTGTCCTCACAGGAGAGGTGTTCCAGCCCAATCTTCAGAGAAGAAACAGCCTGTTTCAGAGTCACAGACCTGTTCTACACCCACAGGGCACAGAATCCTCAAGCACACAGCTGAATCGGAAACAAGACAAAAATTGAATCCTGACTACAGATAGACACAACAATAGTAGTGTTAATACCAGAATACACCTCAGTAGATGATCCTGCCTCCTCTTTTAGTTCTCTTTGCAACCCACAGTCACCCGCCATTACCTGCATTTAGCACATTCACAAGCTCTTTCACTATCAGGCAGCTGCAATCACCAATAGTCATCCCTGAACGAACTCCAGGACAAACACCCACACTACAAAAGCTTTGACATTATTTTAGCTATCAAACTGCAAAGGTAATAACTAGGTAGAAGTAACTGCATGGACCTCCCAAGTCTTTTGGAGTCTTATTTCTCAGAAGTGCTTTGTTCATCTGGAGTATTATAAAGGCATACAGGGGGAAAGGGAATAGAATTTGTCCCAAAGAAGTTTCCTTTTAAAGAATTGAAACAAAAAAACCCCAAGTGACACAGAGAAAGAACAACCTGGAAGTGTGAGGGGAGAGTTCAGGACACCAGTAAACCAGCAGCTGACAAGTTGGATAGTCAATTTTAATGCTTTTCTTTCTTTGTTTGTTTGGTTTTAATGGGCATAAACAAAAAGGAAAATACGAAGCCATGGATATGTATGCAAAGAACTCTTCCTAAATGGCATAGTGTGGAAGGAAACATAGATATTTATTCAATCTTTAATGTGAAGGATGCAGAAGCTGACACCATGTAAAAACATAAGTTTTACTTTAGTAGCAAATAAGAGATTGTTAAAAAACTGGCAGAAGCACTTTGGGAATGAAGATTAAACTTACACACAATAGAAAAACGACAAACAGATGAAAGATGCAGAGAAAGGAATAATTTGGACAAAAATACAGGGTAGTAAAGTGGTTATTAAAATCAACATTATGAACTTAGGTGTATTATTTTTTAGATTGTTTTCTTGCATATTACATTTTATTATATCTGTTCTAAATTTGTTATCAACTTATAATTACTGAATCAGAAAATTTTAATTCAACAACTGCACTAGAAAAAAGAAAGCCCATAGCTGCATGTATTTATGTTTCCTTTATTACAAAAAACTTTACAACATAGTTTTTGTAACTGTGTGATTTTCTATACTGAATATTTTTCCATGACTGACAGAGAAATGGGAGCTGAAGGAGAACAGGTGTTTCTTTTTCCAACATTCCCCCAAAATCTTCACCTATTTACATATTATAGCAGAAGTGCTCCCATCTCCACAGGAACAAACGTACTTGAGGAACTCCTCTTGGAAATCTATACCTGAATTATTTGTTTAAGCAACATAAGGAATGAGCAGAAGTAGCTCCAGTTTCTTTCATGAATAAGATCCTTCATTCATGCTTTTCATGGTACAATATATGGATCTTCAAAAGTTTCAGTCAATAGCTTGATCAAGCAACCAAACCTGGACACTGATATTAACAATTCAACCTTCTGAAACAAATGAGTCATATTATACCTTGCAGAAATGGTGGTTCACTTCCCCTAAAAATGTAATCTGAGGCTGGTTAATTTATTTGAAATCAAAAAGCAGAAATAAATGCATATGAGTTTTTAGAAAATAGATACTGCACAATGTAACAGGCTTAGCATATTTTAGGTAATTGAGCTGCTCCATGGCTACTGTTGTGCCCTCACATTACACTGTGCCTGTAAATACAGTTTTGAAAGAAACACGTGGGAGAAAAATATAGAAAAGTTAGACTGAATAATCTGTGGTCAAGTTAGAATTATTGTAACAGGAAAATTTGTCCAGCATATTTTGGTGCAAGTTGGAACAATCTTCATGCTTTTATACTTTACAAGTGGGATTACACACAAGTTGAGTAAAAGTATTTTCATTAAAAACACTCAAATTAGGCAACAGCAAGACTTTTCACAAGCTTGTTCAAATTTCAGCAGAATGCTTTGTATTTTAAATTTTAAAAATGGGATAAAAGCTAAAAACAATCAAGTAAATTATTTGTCATCAGTTTTAAATCTTACAAACACTTAAAATTTCCTGAAAAATAAATGGAAGATTTAGGTTCTTGTCAAATAACTGTATTCAAAACATCATAGCTTCAGTCATTTTAAAGTTCAACTGACAAACATAGAACTGGTTCAATCCAGTTAAAATTCCCTCTTCAAATTTGGGAACAGCCAACACACAAACAAAATAGTTATTCAAATAGCTATGTAAGTCCAAAACATTCTGAATGAACAACAGCCTTCACCACCTTTGCAGAGATCATCTCATTGACAGTATTTTTCCTCTGTTTCTGAATGTGATTATCTCCACATGCTTGTATCAGATTAAAAATGGTGTAACAAACACCACAGTCAAAACAACAGTCTGACTGACTGAGCTGACTTTCTCTGGACTGAATGGTTTCAATGGGCTCTCTAAAATAAATAAAGAACGAGGCCATATTTTCCTTCACACTGCTTACATCAGACACTCCACAAGAGACAAACTGTTTTACACCAATGGAAAAAGAGCTAAGATTATATCTTGACAAAAAACTTTAACTAAAGTTACATCTAGTGGTACATGTCGGAGAAAAGAGGGTAAGAGTGGTAAGCGTACTTTTATCTTGTTCATTTCTGCCACTATATAAGCTTTTTTTCCCCTACACTTAAGAATTTTAGCATTCAGGTGGCCAAATACTGCTGTCCTTAAGAAAGGAATTGAGGCCATACATCACCTTGAGTACCATTTTTAGGAGCCAAATGTCCATGCCCCAGAAAGGGACTATATGATGGCACAGCTACTCTGAGCCAGTAGAAAGAGGTTACCAGACTGGGAGCATGCCATGGATTGTGACCCACAGGGTTTCTGGCTACACTGTTAAATGCAGCCAGTGACAAGTCAGATTCCTTCTCCATGCATAAGACTCCACACAGGTGTAGGCATTAAATCCTCTTGCCAGGTAAAAAGGAGTCACCATCCAAGGAGTCCTCATTTTCTGCTTTGAGCCCCTGAAAATGGCTGTGGGCACATCCAGTGTCAGTAATGGCTTCTGATGTCAAACATATGGGAATAATGCAGTCAAATCCACATCAAAAACTGAGAGGACCCAGATGTTCTGGGGTCCCCCAGGGACCCTCAAAGTTCAGTCATTTATAAACTTCCCATACTAAAATATTTTTCACAAGAGAACTCTGTTCAGATGAAGATGCCTGAATGATTGTTTGTGGAAGGCCAGAACTACAGTTGCCCCACACAGGGATAAGCACACCAACTGCAAATAACAAAAGGGATATCTGACCCAGCAAGTGTGGTAACAGCAGATATTTAGGGTCATCAGCACTCAGCAGCACCATTCACACACAAAGCTGCTGACTTATGACATCCAAATCAATATATTCACAACTCATAACAACACACCATTCATTCTTCTGAACTAGAGAATGATATTCAAAAAAGCTCAGATCCTTCTCCCATACTCAGTCGGAGACCATGAATTATTTAATTTCTTGGTTGCCTTTGTGTGCGTAGCAGGGGGACCTAGTTTTCTTTTGGCTTGATAGTTATATCATGTTGTATTTTTCCCTCCCAAAGCCTTCGTGCAGCTTTTGATGTGAAAGCTTAGCTTTCTGTAGACAACTGCTATTTCAAATTAAAAGCTGCATGAGTTGTTGACAATATGAGACTTTATATTTAATTCTCCCTTCATAGTTCACAAAACGTCTATTTCTATCGTTCTATCATTCCATGTTACTTCATAGAGGAGATTACGACTGCAGCACACACCCATCAAAGCCATCTTTCTCATCAACAAAACGTTG
Organism: Haemorhous mexicanus; assembly: GCF_027477595.1. Lineage (NCBI taxonomy): Eukaryota > Metazoa > Chordata > Aves > Passeriformes > Fringillidae > Haemorhous > Haemorhous mexicanus. The sequence goes on along the minus strand of NC_082341.1, from coordinate 64,386,179 downwards.
TTTGTAGCAGCCACACATCAATGAAATTTCTTCAAGCCTGTGACTGTTGCTTTTTCATAATTATATTTTCTAATCCCCCTTTACACACGAGAGCTCAATTCACTTCCTGGTACAATGCATTAGCATCCTCTTCAAATCCATTAGCAGTACCACAAGACTCCCAGCATCTCTCCCTCTACATAATAGTATGTTATTAAGTTACCATACAGCAGGCTGAAGACTATGAATATTTTAAGTCCCCTGCATGTACCAAAGCAGAGAAATCTATCCTACTCTTTTACTGTATTGGAAATAGTCTAAGACACACTTATGGGCTTCATTAAACTCGTGTTTCTGGCACAAAAATTATATGGTATATTTTAAAAAGAGATTTAATACTTAGTATGATGGCAACAGCATAATCTCTCTGGTCATTTTCAGCCCGTAACAGTCAATAGTGGGTGACCACAGTCTACCACACAGCTAAGCCAGGCCCAATATTCCAAACATGTTCAGTAAAGCAAAACAAATTAATTTAATGAGCTGCTGTTGGGAATATTAGGTGTAAATGATATAATCAAAACAGCTACTAGGATGTTTCAAAATATTTCATAGAGTCTATAAATGAGTTGACATACTACAGACCCTTTGGGTTTTGTTTTGTCCCATTCCCAAAAAAATAACATTTGTTTTGAAGCATTTGAGGCATTTTTCTGAATCAATTCTCATATGTTCATACTAAAACTCATCTAGCCTTTTTGAATAATGGCAAAGTCAGCAGTTGCAATGAATGGGGCAAAAAGCATGGATTACCCTGATTTGCACCCCTTGTGAGCAAAGGTCCAAAACAAGGCTGAAAACCTGATGTCTAGCACAAGGGCAGCAGATGCAGTTAATTAATTCCCAGCTCTCACAGGCTCCACCAGCAAAAAATTCCACAACTTTTTCAAAGGCATCAGCAAAAAAGAGCCCTCTTCTAGATATTTTCCATGCCAGAAATCCAGGTGGGTTCACATACGGGTTTTGAAATTTCTTGGGTGGCATATGGAGCTTCTATGTTTCAATCTAAGAGCTCTGATTCAAAAAAAAAAAAAAAAAAAACAAAAACAAAACAAAAAAAAAACCCATGCAACAGCAGCCAGCTCTAATGCTATTCTAATGCATATCCCTGCAATGATTTTGAGGCATTTTCCTTACAAGTAACCAATCTCAAAGTGCAAAGAGTACTGGTGGAGCCTGAATAGGGTATGTGGGCAGAAAGCAGCACAGGAACTCATGCCACAGCATAGAATTGCCCTTTCATTTTATCCTCTCCCCTCCCAACTCAAGGCTTATTTCATTTCGCCAGCTTTCCCAGCATGAGCTAGCCTTTATTTTTATTCATTCTTCTACTACTTTCACTACGTCACATGCCACATTTTGTCATCTTCCTGCTGCACCCAGGAAATGCTTCTAAAAAGCTTAAAACTATGGTGAAGAACCCCCAACCAGTAAGTAGCTCTATACAAAAGGTTTATGCAAGATAAGTTCCACTCTCAGACACAGAAACATTTTTTCAGAGTGGTCTTTACTTCTCAGTTTTATAGCTGACATCCTTGAAGCAAATTAAGGGTGAGGAATTTGCCATCATTAGACCATTTTCCTCTGGCTGAATTTGAACCCTTCAGGTTTCCAGCAGTTTGCAGTACCCATTAAGCTACAGCTATGGGACTGGCACACCTTAGGTTCCTGGAAAACAGCAATGCTTCTGATGCAGAAGATGACTGTTATCGAAACAGATGCTGATGTACCAAAATCAGCAAGAATTCCTCAACTAATAGCCAAATGCTCTCTCATAGAAAAAGTGTCTTTCTTGAGCAGTCTGTATCCTTCTTTGGACTGCAACCATGTAGAGAGCCCAAAAAATAAATAGAATCAGTTGTTTATTAATTCATTTCATTTAGATACTAAAGTCATCTACAGCATATCTGAAATTATATCAGTAGTTGCATCTGATTCAAAAGTAAAGACTTTTGTAGCACTGTGTGAAGGCTCCGTCCTATCATCAGCAAATTTGCAGACTACCAGTCAGGAAAATTAGCCACAGGGCAAAGACATAAACCACTGAACAAGTAACTGGAATAGAAATATGATGTCAGGATTTAGGGGATTGAGTCATTCTTTCATTACATTTGATCCAATTTCCCCAAATTCTGAGATTACTGGATGCAAAGGGTTTCTCATTATCACCTCTAATTTACTATTACAAATTACACATGATTCAGTGGTGTCTGCTGAGAAAAAGAGAGCATGTGAGCAAGTAATCAGCAGTGCAGTTCCCAATAATCAGCCAGATCAGCCCCCACCAGCAGTTCTGTTCCCAATAATCAGCCAGATCAGCCCCCATAAAAGTACAGAAAGTAAAGCTCCTCATCAAATTCCATGCTTTCCTCCCATTTCTCTTCTGCAGGGCCTGGGTGAGACAGCAGCCACAGCATGAGACAGTAATCTCGCTAGTTAGCATTAACAATAATAAAAATGAAAAAAAAAAACCTCCTTACTCCCTTGTCAGTATAAGGCACACAGAATTTAAAGATCTTCCTGTTACAGAATTTAAAGATCTTCCTGTTATTAAAGCCGTAACATATTATAAAAGAGTGAAACAGGGAAAGAGTTGGAAGCAGTATGGAGCAATCCAGTGCTGACTCTCAGTGGGAGTTACCAAAGCTCCTTCATAGGTGAATCAGTTACCTGAATCAGGTAACTGAGTTTGGTCAGGAAAAAAAAAAACCTCTCTTTATATCCAGGTACTGCAAGGATTCATAAATAATTTGGTAAAGCACAGGCACTCAGTGGTGCACACACTGCCTGTACAGCCTTTGTGTGTTTACTCAGCAGGCATATTTGCTTTCACACATAGGTATGTTTTGATCTCAGGAGAGCAGTTGCTGCTTTTGTAGCTTTAAAATGTTTTGTACTCTTACTGATGAACACAATGTGTGTTGTGCAAAAAAAGATTCACTTAATGGGGTTGATTAGCTACAGACCAGCTCTGCCATAATTCATAACTTGCAGTGGTCTGGTAAGAACCAAGACAATCACCCTAGAACTGAGTTTGGTCTGTAGAACTTTGTGACAGTCTGTCTTTCACAATGTTGCAGTATCATGAATACTGGAGCCCTTTCCTCTGAGAACACAACCCTCCCTATTAACATTGGCTAACGAAGCATTTCTTCATTGCAATAAGACTGAGAAATAGGTCACCATTATTCAAAGAGAGAAAAGTGAGTCCTGAAAGGGTCTGTCAGCATTTTAGGCATAAAGGAAATACTTTACAGAGAAGGTCAATAGGGTGACTCTCATTTACTAAGTTTACTGAACCACCCCATTGTCCCTAGAGAGATTTTTCACACCTAGCTGGCCAGATGACTCTGACAGAGTACCACCATGCATTCACTTTTCAGCTGCACTGTACCTGTGTAACAAACCTCACCAGTGGACCAACTGTTCATGAGCTTCACGTGCCCAAAAAATCTGACATATTCAGTGTGTATAATGTGCACTGTGTGTGTCTGTGCAACTTCACATCCAGTTGCATCACTGGCACAACAGGCAGCCTATATTTTAAAGTGTTCATCATGAGAGCTTCAGAATATTCAATCTTATATGTAGAACAGCAGATTCAAAATGCAGAGAAAGTTCTGCCCTGGTTTGTTCACTCACTCTCTGGCCACTTCCATGCCTTTTCCACTCGCTCCTCTTCTGGCCTTTTTTTTTCCTGCAATGAGCTCCATCCATGAAGCAGTAACCATCTGCTCATTTGGGTTCCTGACATGCAGACCAAGGAGCTATGGCTCATCTGAGCATTTACTAAGCTGCCTTCTGATACAAATCAATAGTAGGAATGAAGTGCAAAGCTGATAGAAATCATTTTGCCTTGCGATCACCTAACAAGACTCAGGTGTCTGCCTCATTCTCGTCACAAGTTACACAAGACACTCAAGTGCCTACACGTGCAGGTCTCATGAGATGCTTCAGATGTCAAAGTGATGTTTGTAGGTGCCACAGTGTCCTACCAACCTCTCCCACACAGCATGGCCATCCCACGCAGCCAGTGCAGTATTTCACACGCCCATGCAGGTGGCTGGGATACCCTTGGACATCACCATTCATGGTTAGGCAATAGAGACTGACGGAATATTGCCCTTCAGGTACATCTGAAGAACATGAGAGACCCTTCAGAATTCTTTCTAGTGGTGTGCTAATAACTTACTTTCTCTTGTTTTCCTTATTTGGGATGCAAGTGAAATAGCATTTAATTAGCACTATATTGTAAATCGTTATTGAAACCCTGCTTGCTAACTCCTTTGAAGGAGAAATGATCCAGGTAAACATTGGTGTCACTGTTTCCTCCAGGTCTTATTTTCAGCAGACCGTGGCTTGGTAAACAAGAACTTTTGTACCTATTCAGATTCTTTCAAAACACAAAGGCAGACATTGAGGTACAGATATTTTGAAACTATTTAAACATCCAACCACTCTGTGTTCCACGCTCTGGAAGTATCAGGCCCCCTTGAAGTTGTGGTTATTGATCACCCATCGTGCTGACAAATGATTTGTAGACATGTGCTGCAAGTCAGATCAGGGTTAAAAATAAACACTCTCTTTCAGAGGAGAACTTAAACCAGCTCACTGAACAGATTAACAGTCCGTGGCCCAACAAATAGTTGTATCAGCACAACTGACAGTGCAGGAGGCTGTGGTTTGGGGGTGGGAATGAGCAACTGCAGCTGGTATGCCTCAAGTTTTAATCTCCTCTTCAAGGTACACAAGCTTTGAGCATACCTGAAAAAATCTGGCTCCTGGCTCTTTACAAAACTGTGCAGGCTTTTTCCAAGTGAATTAGCAAATTATGAAACCAAAGAAAACTTCTCAGAGCGTGATTGCAGCAAATAGCATGAATGCATTAACATGGTATTTCCAGTGAAAAGGAACACTGTGATTAACAGCATTCTGCATGAATCATATGAGTCTGGTAAAAGGGAAATTAATAGAATTAAGTCTTGTGTTCTTTTCTCTCTCTCCATCTTATTTCTATATAATTCTCTCATATCAAATATAAAACCAAGCAGGTAGGAAATACTGAAAATGGAAAAGGTTAATCATACAAAATAGGTGAAGTTTCTGAAAGTTTATCATCCTTTTGCACATGCTAAAGAACATAAACTTTCAAGGAAATACAAGCCGCCTTCCTGTGCCCTTTGAACTTAATTGAACTTAAATGAGTGTAACTATGAAGCTACAATATAGGAGGATTAGTTTTCCACAGGTTCATTTATTAGCAGCATGCTGCAATTATCAACAAGGTGAATCAACAAGCATGAAGTACACCGGGCTGCCTATGTCTGACTAATACAGAACAAGTTCTCTCACTCTCAGAGCCAAGGAATGCCATGCTGCTGCACAGGGCTTCAACTCAAGGTCCTACATCAGTGCCAAAAACATCCACTCCTTGCAAAATGGATGACTTATTCAAAACCAGTCTGTTAACAGGCAAATTCCTGTGTTAGAGGGGAGGGTTTTCAAAGCAGGGCTAAGGATTCCACACCTTTGCCAACAAACACTGTAGCAAGTGGGAATTTATCTCATTAATTTCAGGGGCTTTGTTTCAAGTCCTTAATGATGAGAGGACTTACTCTATCTTCAGTTAAGATACACGTCCCTTTAGTCATCATAATCTAGATAAATAGTAAGAGCAATAATGCATTAGAAGAGTAGTAGCTCACCCACTCTTTTCACACCAGCAACAAGAGACATTTTTACTTATCCAGAAAGCCACCACAAAATATTCTCCAGAAACTGCCATGCACGTGTGATTTGATCTTAGAAGGGGTCCTAAAGGAACAATGACAGTGACATTCAATAACTACTTTGTATTTCAGAAACACACTGCAGTAATGCTTGAAAAAAAGGTAAGTCTAGCCCAGCACTCCTTTCTATATTTGTACAACTATGCACAGTCTCCTAATTTTCCCTTAGCTCCTGTCTTGCACATGGTATTGTAGCAAGGGATTAATCCTTGCAGTGCTTTCATTTACAGGTCTTTCACAAGCTGGAAGGCCACACCAAGACACAAACACCACCTCCAGCTCGTGTGAGGTTTTCCTTGCAGTCCTGCTACAGCGAGGGAAGGCAGGAGAGGTGCAACCACTCAGGCTCTAGGGGAAAGGCTAACCAGAAGCACAGCAGCATTTCTCTAGAGACCACCAACAGGACATGAGGAACTGGAGTGAAGCAGCACCAGGGGAAGTTTGGATCAGGCATTAGGAGAAGGAGAATGTTCCTTACTGCCAGGCAGTCAGTCACTGGAAGAGGACCCTCAGCAAATGGGTCATGGCATCATGCCAGAGTTCAAAGAACATCTGGATAATACTCTTAAACATGAGATCAGTCCTCTGAGGAGCAGGGTGTTGAACTCCAAGATCCCTATGCGTTGCTTCCAACTTGACATATCCTGTGATTCAATTATTAACTCAGGTGTCCTGGTGTGACCTGTAAGTTTGTTTGCTCACTGCAGAAGACAAGATTCTTCAGGGTAAGGTTAAGCACTGACAATAGACTTAAAGTACCTGATTTTCTTATTAGCCTTTGGTATATGTTAAAATGAAGGAAATAATTATTTACTCAAAAAATATTGGAAAAGAAGGTTGGTGTGTGTCATAAAGTTAGTCTTTTGTTGGTTGCAGCTCCTCCATCCTACTGGAAATATATACCACCACTGGAAATATATGACACAGGTTTATATATACTCCTGATCCTAAATGGGAGCACTGTTCATTGCAATCACAAACCATAACAAGTTACAAACATTCCCAAGTTGAAAGAGACCTTTCCAAGCAATGTTAGCTTCCTTCTTCCATAGAGCAAGTCATGTTCTGGAGTCTTCCCTGCAAGTTCATAGGCAGTGGTAGCCAAACATGACCAAAAGTTGACATGACAACCTTTAAAAACTTTAGTACCAAATTGAGAAGCCAGTCAGTCCACCCCTCTCTCTCAGCTTTTATGTTGTGATGTCCTTACATACATTTGCTGAGGCAAAATTCTCACACAGAAGGAATATATACACATTCTTAAACCAAACCAACAGTATCCCCAGCCTAAGTAAACCAGCTGACAAAAACCAAATCTCTGAGACTCCTTATTCCTCCTCCTCACTAGTTTAATATAAGATCATAAAGTGTATTAGATGTTTTGAGAAGTGTTTGGGACATTTTATGAAAGAGGTAAATCACTGAATTCGTACCAAATGTAATTTTACAGCAGATTTCCACAGAAGCCCAGCAAATATAAAGTTTAACATCAGCCACTTCTCATATATGAGTTACCCTGCTCCCAGAGGATACTCTAGAGGAGACATTGAGGCTAATTAAATATTCACTTTTTTGGTTTGCAGCATTAAGTCCAAAAGCAGAAAGAGTTTTCTGGTAACATGTTGACAGTAGACCACGTTAGAGAACTGAACAGATTTTATACTGCTGTTTCAATGCCTTTGCACTGTAGTTGCCTTACAATAATCAATACAGAGTTTGATAAGTCTATATCATGGTAGTTATATTGCAAATGGATCAACTGGCTCTGAAGCTTCGTTTTGTTGATTTTTTTTTTTTTAACAAGCTTAGAGCATCCCCTCAAATATCAGCTAGACCACGAAAAGATGGGACAAAAAAACCCCAAAAAATCAAAAAAACCACCCACAAGTGTCTTAACCAGGATATCTTTTATCAGGACTTCAGAGAAGAATATTTGAGATATTTACACAAAGCCCATTTGAAGTGTTTGACTATTTTGGTGTCTGATTTACTCTTCTGAGGCAGTCTTGTCTCACTGTAACTTATCCCTCATTGTTACTTTTTGTTCTATTGCATAACTTTCCAATTTGCTCTAAAAACACAGATAAACTCTATTCATTTTCAGTATATATATTTTCATAATTCTAACTTTGACCCTCATTATATATCTAGCACGGGAGTCACAAAAATATAAACCTGTACTAAGAAAATTTGACAATTAACAATGGTCCTGACTTCAGTACAGATAAAAGCCAAAATTTAAAAAAAAAAGACAAAAGCCTGAAGAAAAATCACAATAACCAAAAATTTTGGTTTTGTTTCCCCATTTTACTCTTTCAGCCTCTGCTGAGATAATATTTCTATAGGTAAACCCAGAGCTTGATTGTATGAAAATGTCATTTTGAGACATTTTGACAGTTCAAATCCTTCCCCTCACACACACTGAAAAATTTTCATTTTGAAAAGGCTATCCAATAAGCCTGTTCACACAGCAATGCATAGTTTGTGAGAACAGTCATTTCTGTATGATAAAAAATTTTCTTAATCAATGTGGGGGCAAAAGGTCATATGTGCCAGGCTGTCAAAAAGAAGGGCATATAAAATGCCCTTCACTTTCAGACAGAGACAGCTCCATAATATCTCACCAAATCTAGCAGGTATTAATATCTTAAACAAATGTAATCTGGGATGGAGTGTCAATTACCAGCTGCCTGGAAATAAAGGCTTCTCACTCAGACCCCTGTTATTCCCCATGCAATATTGGTCTCGAATTCCTGGCAATGTAAAGCCTTTTAGATACGCACAGCATCACATATTCTAGGTGCAGACCTCTCTGGTTTCACTCCTTCCAGATGAGGCTCCTAGTGTGTCCCTCACACACCTCACTGCTTTATCTCCCCCAGCTCCAGGGCTGGCAGCACAGTGCCGTGCCCTGGAATCAGGTGGATGCAGCTGTGTCTGGCACAGGGCTTCCAGGGAGAGCCAGACCCTGTACCAGGGAGCACCAGCCTCCCAACAGCACTCTGCACATGCAGGCAGCCCCGATGGAAAGCAGACTCTGCCCGGCTGCAGCCCATTTGTGTCACATAATCAGGTGCAGGAGAACAGGGAAGAAAAGGATGGGACAGGGCAAGATCACTTACAGCCATATAAGCTGGCATGCAGAGCTTTGTGTGCCAGGCCAGGAAAAGCCTGTGAGGCCTCTTGTGTGCCCCCATCAGCCACACATAAATGTGCAGGGTAGGTGAGGAATGCTGCACCTCCCTGCTGCAGATACGTGAGCAGCCAGTGTGAAACACTCCCGCAGCGTTCCACACGTTCCATTTTCCCCTCCTCGTAGTGTCTCTGTGCCCACCAAGCTTTAAATGCAGCTAGTTTGCCATTTTCTCACAGATTCTGACTGCAAAACTTACAAGTTTGGGGGTTTTTTTAAAGTGTGAATTTCTATGGAGAAGCTACAGCTTTGAATTTATTGTCAGGGTTCAGGCCACTTCACAGACAAGAAAGTAGAGTCAATTTTTTAATGGATGCATTGGAATTCTACCACTGCAGTGAGCTCATAAATGGCTTCAAAGCCATGCACACAGAAGAGGACAGAACCTTTCAGAAAATCATGATCTCCTTAATGGATGTAACAAAATAAAGCAACTCCAAACAAGCCACAAAGCAAAGTATATGCTCCTTACAGTTTTGCTTATACATCAAATTTAGAAAAAGTTGACATCTAGACACAAAATATATCATATTAAATTATATATATATTTATAAATATATATACATTATATTTATTGTATATTAAATTATAATATAATAATTTTATAAATTATTGCCAAACAAGGCTTTACATAGTCATGCTTCATCTAGTTGAGGAGTTTGCACCTATCTCCATCTACATAATCTAGGTGCATGCAACATCCATATATAATTTAGACTGTCCTAAACTTCCAACTACCTACAAAATTCCAGGAAGAAAGACTGCAAACTATAGCTCAGCATGATCAGAAAACAATGTGAAAGGGCAAACTAAGGAAAGAGATTATTTCTGTTCTGCCTGTTTAAATGTTAATAAAAGCTTGTAGAAAAGATGCTTTCCTTTGTGTTGTGGTCATGCTTTAAAGAAATTGGAAGCACTCATTCTGGTATACCAAATCTCATCAACAGCATTGATTCTGAAACTGAAGGAAAATGCAGTCTTTTCCATGTAGTCAATGTTAAAAATCAGAAGCACCTTAAAATGTCTGATAAACTGTATACAGCTCTCACATGCTCAGACACTAGGCTGGTTAATATTTTATAGTTTATCTGATAAAGTTAACAAAAGAATTTAAGTTGGAGTGGAGGCATAAACTGAATATTTCATCACCTTCTTAATTGCATAATACAGACAAGACTTTTTTTTTCCCTTTGGGACAAATAAATGTTAAGTTATTACTGATGGGAATCAGTTTGGCAATTAGGTTAAATCCAACTGAAACCAACCAGAATTTGAGTGCTAAAGACATCACAGAGCTAAAACACATTCAGCCGACTCTATTAATTTACATGATGAAGCAGAAATGTTGATAGCAAAGCTTGTGTAACTCAGCAAGCTGAGGTTACATTAACACACAAGAAAACACTGCTTTGTGCCTTTTTCTTATAGTTAATTTGCAGTTTTCAGGAGCTGCTATTCTTTTGCACAGCAGACAATATGATATACCTAAGGCTTTTCATTCCAACTTCTGATTTAAAGGTCTTCAGCTTGTGCTACAGACCTTAGCCTTGAAGCCAAGTGCAAATTAGCTTTAAATCAATGAAGCTGATTAAAGCTTCATTGTGACTGAGCTCTTTAATAGAAGGAGAAGCGGGGGATGGTAAAGACCCACTTGAACATGGCAAAAGAGCTGCCTCTCAACTTGGAACATATGTAATGCTTTTCAGCTCCACTTTACCCTGACAAAACCATGAAGGGTTTAAGGCCATTTACCTGCTGACAGGGTAAAACCAAAGTCCCAATTCAGTGGGAAAGGCCAAGAATCAGATGTTGCTAGGCAAGCTGAAAGTAAAAGGTTGCTTTCAAAAATAGTGGGGGGGGGGGCAGGGAGAAAAGAGGGCAAAGCCAGGAGGTAGACATCAAAATATCTCTCCACAATGGAACCAAGGAATAAATTTCCCACCTTCCTTTCTCCTGTAGCAGAATTTTTGGGGTTTTTTGGTTTTGTTTTGGTGTGGTTTTTTAAATTTGTGTTTTATATTTAATAAACAAGTCGCTATTTAGAGAAGTAAGTTGTAGGCAAGATGTAGTGCTATGAAAGGAATTAGTTCTTTCATGGAGCTCCACGCTCAAAACAAGCCACTTGTCTCCAGGGGCTCGCTCTCTTGGAATGCAGACAACCTGCCAGATTCACCTTTAAAAACAATGACAGGACCAAATGGGAGCAGGGGAAGATCCTTATGCTGCTTTGAATAACACCGTGGGAATCCACATTGCACAAATGCTGCATTTGCTTTACTTTCTTTCCTTGTCCTTTACTGCAGCACAAAAATAGGTAACTTTATCAAAAAGGTTTCTTTCTACATACATGTTTGAGAATCTTCACACAGCATTAAAACATAGAAATAACACCATATTCCAAGATACTGAAATTCACTTCTCCCACCAGAGTGGATGACACTCAGTGTATTGCTAAATTACACACAGAGCACCAAGATAAATCTCATCACACTATATTGTTTGAAATCTTAGCCTTGAAGGTGAATTTCTCCTCTGATGGCACCTCAGTCATCTCAAGTCCCTCGAGTTCTTGACTTTCACCTCCAGACATAAGAGACAACAACACTGAAATTCCTGAGACTATAAGGTGCTGCAAAGGGGAAACGAAGTTGCAATGCATTGAAAAGTTAAAAATTGTAATAGAAGTAGCAACAATCATGCTTAGAATAAAAAAAGCCCTAATATTAGAGAAGAGGATTAACAATGCAGCCCAGTGTTTGACAAATGATTATCTGAGAAAATGAAGAAGTCGTGCAAGGAAAGTGATCCTGGATAGCTTGCTTGGTATGCAAAGTTAACCTTTTAAGTTATCCCTACTTCACTTACTCTTCCCTGATCTATTATACAAGCACTCTGAGCAGATGCCAATTTAGCTCTAGCACCACACTCTACAAACTTCAAATCAGTCACTATAAATGATAGTGTGTATGTGGTAGTAAAATATTAAAAACCTGTTACAAAGATTCACTCAACCAGAACTCATTTTTTGGAAGATAAAATAAATCTCACAGGTAAATTCAGACTCAGGATTAAAAGCCGAAATTCTCTCAGAGCAGAGTTCAACACATGGACAGTCTACCAGCTGCAGTGTCCAATTCCCTGATGTCATCACCTGTATTTTGTGTACAGAAGTCCTTAGGCTAGATTATTGTCCATTTTCCAGAGCTATGAAAAATATTTGGGAGCACAAACTTTTCATCTGGCAATCACAACTCACTCCTGAACTAGCTCTATTGATTACTCTGGAGTACAAGTTGATTCAGCAAAATTGATGGGAGATCATTTGTTAGGGCACTTCATGTATTCATAACCTCCCTGTTGGGGGGCAGGGACACCTTCCACTAGATCAGGTTGTTCAAAGCTCCATCCAGCCTGGCTTTGAACACTTCCAGGCATGGGGCATCCACAGCTTCTCTGGGAAACATGTTCCAGTGCCTCACCACCCTCGCAGTAAAGAATTTCTGCCTAATATCTGGTCTAAACCTACTCTCTTACAGTATGAATCCATTCCCCCTTGTCCTGCCACTACATGCTCTTGTAAAAAATCCCTCTCATCTTTCTAAAAGGCTCTCTCCAGGTACTGGAAGGCCACAATTTGGTCAGTCCAAAGCCTTCTCTTCTCCAGGTTGAAGAAACTAAATTCTCCCAGCCCTTTCCCATAGAAGAGGAGTTTCATCCCTCTCATTGCCTCATTGGCCTCCTCTGTACTCGCTCCAAAGGGTCAGTGACCTTGCTGTGCTGGAACCTGGAGCTGGATACAGCACTACAGGTGGGGTCTCTCCAGAGCAGAGCAGTGGGGCAGAGTCCCCTCCCTCACCCTGCTGGCCACGCTGCTTTGGATGCAGCTCAGGACACAACTGGCTTTCCAGGCTGGGAGTGCACACTGCTGGGTCATGTCCAGCTCTCATCCACCAGCACCCCCAATTCTCCCCAGTCCTTCCTTCCTGGATTTTAGGATAGCTACACTGCGTATGGGGAAAGAAATATTTGATCATCTCTACACAGTGCTTTTCTTTGACCAATCTAAACATCATCCAGGATGAGAAGCAACTTTTCATCATTAACTGGCCAAAATAAAATATACTTGGAATGACAGCAGTGCACCTCTGACTGAACAAAGAGTTAAAGATTATAGTAGTCACCCACCTCATACCTAAAAGTCCAACAACAAAGGACTCAGTGCAGAAGCACTCACACCATAGACTTACAATTTTAGGTTCTGGTCAGCAAGTTGGCAGTTTCAGAGACTTAAGTGATTTTGGTTTGGTCTGGGTTTTTTTATAATCTACTATAAAACATCAAGCTCTGAAGCAAGGGGTGTGTTTGCTGCACCAATAATGATGCTTGCTATCTCATTTCCGTATTTTGTTAGTGGACACCTCAAATATTGAAAGCTCCACATTGCCACAGATTTGACCAGATCAGCGATAAAATCCTACTCTAAGTGAAGAGAAATCCTCTTCAGTGCTAGATGTTCCCCCTCCAATACATTCCACATTTTGCGATTTTTTTCTTCTTCTAACACACTAACATCAGCTGGAGGTCTGTGAGCTAACATTTACCATATCCTTTAAAAACTTTTAACAGTATTTGTCATCCAAATTTTCCTAATTGGAATTCACTTTGCTACTCACGGAATATATTTTGGTATTTGAACAAGTTGAATACCAGCACTAGGACTTGGGGGAAATGGGCAACTGTTCTGTGTGTGGGAAAAGGTGGGACCTGATGAGGGATTCATATTATCTGTAGCATTAACTAGCTGGCAGAATATAAAGGTTTTTTTGTGTAGGCACTATTCACGGCTCTCTGCAAACACATAAAGAAACAAAAGTTTACCACAGAACAACATAGATTTTTACCTACCAAAATTGCAACAGACATCTCTCAAAACCTTCAAGACTACTAAGCAAAAGCAACTGTTCTACTCAGTGCTGGTATCTGTATGTTAGGCACCATAAATTGACCATAAATTTGCTCTCAGTGCTTCCAGTAATAGCAAACAGACAAATTTATGGGAGTCAGCTTTCTGATCTGTCCGTAGCGGCTCTTGGCATAGGACTTGGAGACCTCATTTCACTTCTAGCTGTGCTCCACACAAGCTTCAAAAGTCAGCACCTCTATTCCTCTATTTACAGTCTTGGAACAGCCTCTGCCACAAGGCAGTAGAGCAGACAGAAGGACTGGTACAACCACAGTTTGCTGAGCTATCTCTACCAAGACAAACCTGTTATGCCACTCAGGGGCTCAGATCCAGCTGCTTCTGATCCCTCTGTCCCAAGAAATGGGGAATACTGCAGAACTTGGCTTTTATTGACTGCATCTGTGCTGCTACAGACAAGACTTGTAGGCCATTGGTTCAAGGCATTTTAGTACTAGATGTCCTAAATTAAAATAAATGTCAAGTGTCCATAATTAATGACTCCCAAATAATTTGAGAAATACATTAAAGTCCAAGAAAGATCAAATATTACTGGATGTGGCCTCACACTTCACAACACAGGCAGATCAAATGGGGTATCAAAGAGCCTTCAATACAGACAGCTAAAGACTCCTAAGCAGTGCTGACCTGCTATCAAGACAGGCACTGCCTATCCTTATATCCCAACAGTGTTTGCTGGTATCACAGGAAATGTCATCCAAAGACTGCAGTGTACCACAGAGGTCCATATGGTTTACATCCATTAACTGGGGAGTACACAGCCATTCCCCACTATTTTGACATTAGAAAAGATATAAAACTAAAAGTTGACTTTAATTTCTATCATCGCAAATCAAACCCCATTTTTCCATGATTACAGATAGGATTTGTCTCCAACAGCAGTTATCTTGTGAAATGTTTCCCTGCATTAGAAGAACATCTTAAAGGTCAGTTTGATAAAACCCACCTATAGCAAGACAAGTAGGACACTTGTCCACCCCCCCACCCCCCCCCAATTTGCAGTTTATCTGAAGCTCATTAAAATTATTTTGCACTGCACAAACTTGCTCTAAAACCAGAATCACCACTTGTAACCTTAAACATACATTTCCTGGCTTTCAAAGTAAAACAAGCTCAGCTCTTCAGCAAATTCAAAAATCTGACAAGAAATTTCTAGATGAAGCCAAAACATGGGCCTGAGCTTGCTGTTCCTTTTTTTCCCTTTTTGTTTGGTCACTTACTAGCGACCATGAAGAGAAAAGAAGAAAAGGATCTGAGCAGGTCAAGTACATTTACCTTTGTTAAATTTTACTTAATCAACCAGGATAAGATTAGAATTTAGCTCATAATCTGATCTCAGGCAAATGTTACAATATACAAGCTCACATAACTATTATTTAGACAGTCCTAGAAAATACAGCCCAAGCAATATTCTCACTACAAAACCAATACCAGAAACTGAAGTAGTTAATATGTTAAAACCAGGGAAACTAATATAAATCTAGCTGAACAGAAGTGGATTTGCATACAGTGCATACAGCATAAGTTATTTCTCAGATAGCTTGGAAATATGACAACAGTTTCATGTTGCTTTGAAAAGCACAAAATATCGATTTTGAAATTAACCAAGTCAACCGGGGATATCATATTTGAAGACAATAAAGGAAACAAAAGGAAGATGATCTTTCAGTTGATAATAAAATTCACCATCCTTCCTGCAAGCTGCAAAAAGAAGGAAAAACCCCGAAGAGTTCAGAGGTGCTATTACTACTGAGACACCCAAGGAGTGATAGTTAACATGAATTACAAGAAACATGCAACAGGCCTTCTATTTGAAATTTGTTTTTCACACGGTTAGTACAATAACAACTGCTCCTGCAAGAGAGGTCAATCTACCCACACATTAACCCCCAATCAAGCAGCACTCTGAAAATCAAAATGTGATTGCAAATTTCTTGCATGCCAAGATGAAGGAGTTTTTCATTTCACTCTATTACTACCAGCATTTTATATTCATTATGGTCAGGGGGTGAAGTGAGAACTAGGTACTCGCTGGTTCTGAATGCCAGCACTTTCTTGATTACACTGCCAGAGAATTAACATACAGAACCTGTATAAAAGCAGTAGAAATGGGCTTACTTAGAGCCCCTTTCATAGCTGAGGATTTTATAGCAGTTTTATGTTCCAACTCACAAGGTTAAGAGGTTAAAAAATAGCTGTGTAACCTATCCATTGCTGCAAAGAAAGGTCTGAAAGATCCAGACTTTCAGCATTACAATGACAGGAAGGCTATCCGGTTTTGTAAGCATTTCTTTAAATCACACTGAGTGGGCTAGCAACCTCTGGCTTTGAGGGGGAGAAGGTTTTTTGTTTTGTTTCTTTGAAGCTGTAACTGCCAAGCTCAAAATAAAACTCAGAAAACTTCATATAGCCTCCAAATCTACAGTAGGCTTGCCTATGTCCTAACTCTTCACACTAGAAATTGCCAAAATGGCAAGTTACAATCACTCCTATAAGGTCATTACAATCTGCAAACCTTGGAGAAGATCCACTGAACACATTTTAAAATGAAAGAGGATCTATAGCCACAAGTGGGATAAGCAGCCTTAAGAAAGCTTAAGACCTTAATACACTTCTTGCAGAGTTTCTCTTGCCCTTTGCAACATAAATGTACCCCAAGCATCCCAACCAGGAGCATAAGTAGGGAATATTTCCATAGTGAATCTATGCATTAACTCACTTGTATTAGGAGCTTGGATTTCCAATAAACACAATAAAAGAAATGAAATGCAAAGGAAAAGACAGTGACTCTTTTACAAATGAGTCAGTGACATGTATCTTATTAGCTGTTGTTAGTTGCATGACAGATTGCTTTGTTAATCCATTCTGGGTGCAAGCTATAAGCAGTGTATTTCATAGCATTCATATAAAATAACTTGAGTCACATATCTCTTCTAAAAATAGTTTATCTGTATTTTTTCCAGCGAACTTTTAATCACTTGAAAGAAAATCCTTTAGAAAAAAGCTTCAGCATGGTACTACAATTAACAAAGATTTGCTGCTTTCAAATTCTAGTTCACTCACATACAGCCAGTTCACACAGTGGGCCGAGTGAACTTCAGAGGCTTTCAGGTGCAAGAAACAAGGAACGCCTGTCAGAGCTCTAAACTTTGGAGCCACTAGCTGAGCTGGCTCCATTCTTTGCTCTACAGGATCAACCAAAACAATTTACTCACTAAAAAAGGAAACAGCACTGACAGTGTCCTACTTGATGTTGCACAACACGTGCCTTGTTGTGAGCAATCAAATGGATACCACACACCACTGCTGCTGCCAAAACAACAGGGATACAGCTGGGTCACCTGCAGAGCCAGATCTTTACTCTTCTAGAGTCAAGGCACTCCTTGACACACACTATTATAGCATTTCTATTTCCACAGAAGAACACAAGTTGGGTGAGCATTTAGGCACCAGATTCAACAGCTGTAAAATATTCTACAGCTTCAGACAATGGGTTAGGCAAACATCTGTCAGGAAAGCCATTGCTACAGGTGATCTTGCTAGAGAATAGGGAGATAGACTAGAGACATACTGAGGGGCCCTCCAGCTACACTTCTAAGGTTCTCTGCTCTCTATCCTCTTGAAAATATAGGGGGAGTAGACCAACAAGTGTTTGCTTCTCAATATATAGCTTATGGCAGTAAGAACAGCACTGCAGGATTGTGTGGCATTTGTACAAAGGTTCTTTTGAGAGAAAGCAGCCACCTTGTTCACTAAACAACAGCATTCAACCCACCTAGCTGAGAGAGGAAACCCAGATGATGTAACCAGCAAAGCTTTTGATCCTGTCTCTCACTGTGTCCTTCTGGACAAAGTGTCCAGCCCACTGCTGAGCAACTAGGTCAGGTGATGGGTGAGCAACTGGCCCATAAGTTGGACAGAGAAAGTGACAGGGAATGGAGAAGCATCAGGCTGGCAACTGGTCACTGGCTTTGCAGAGCTCCATCCTCAACCCCGTTCTCTTCAACACCTTCATTAATGACTTGTACACAGGACTCAAAGGAATACTAGGTAAGTTTGCCAACATCAAATCAGGGGTAGGTTGTCAACTCCCTCGAGGGCAGAGAAGCCTGGCAGGGAGACCTCCAACAAATCAGAGGACTGGACAATCACCAACCATATGAAGCTTAACAAGGGCAAGTGCCAGATTCTGCCTCCGGGATGGGGCAGCCCCAGTTGTGTATATAGAGCAGGGAATGAGAGGCTGGAGAGCAGCACTGTGGGAAGGGATGAGGAGGTCCTGGTTGATGGCAAGGTGAATCTGAGCCAGCAGTGCCCTGGCAGCCAGGAGGGCCAACCCTGTCCTGGGGGCATCAGGCACAGCATGGCCAGCTGGGCAAGGGAGGGGATTGTCCTGCTCTGCTCTGGGCTGGGGCGGCCTCACCTCCAGTGCTGGGGGCAGTTCTGGTGCCGCAATGTAAAATGGACATTAAACTGTTAGAGAGTGTCCAAAGGAGGGCCATGAGGATGGTGAAAGGCCTCACATTGCTGCTATACCAGCCTTATAAAGAAGAAATTCAGCAAACTCTCAAGAATTTACTGCTACTCTGATGCTACTGAAAGTCAGCATGAACAGTGACAAAAGAGGCTTTTCTGGAGAAAGGTTCTGATCAATGAAAGAAATGGAAGCATCCAGTTGACAAGTAATGTTATACAGCATTAATATTTTTTTTCCGAGTTTTGGCATACTAAAAGCATAGCAATGGAGAAATATAAATCCGCTCACAATAGAAGTGTCTTGCAACATCCATGGAATCACTCTATCCCAGGCATTGTCACTCCTGAGCATTTTGCCAATGAAGAGTTTACTAAGAAGAACTTGCCCTTATACAGTAGCAATGAAGAAAGCAAATTAAACAGAAGCCAGGACAGGAAAATACATATTCAAGAGTCATTTTGACCACCTGAAATCCACTCCTGAGGATTGAGATTTTTGACAGTCACACACCTGGGTATTTCTGAAATAGATTCCTCAGATCCTAGATGTCCCTTCTTCTGAGGGCAAGGGGAATGGTCATTAACATCCAAGACATCTGGGGGCTCATTAAAGAGCAAGATGGAAAAGGTTGGGGGAGGGGAAAATCAGCAGTTTATTTCAGCAACAGTCACTTAAAAAAAAAAAAAAAAAAAACAACCAACCAAAAAACCCCACCATCGTTTATAATGTAGAATCCCTCCAAAATTAGCTTACACACTGATATAAATTGGTTTTCTTTGTGGTCTAAAATTGACTTGCAGTTCACTACTTAGTCAGAAAATAGCTACTGAAAAGCCCTGGCCTCAGAGCTTTTGGACTGTGGACTCCTTTCATCGTGTAAACAAATGCTTCAGATTTAAAGCTTTCCCATAATTGTTATGCTAACCTTGGAGCGAAACCTCTCCATTTGCATTTGAAGGAGCTAAATATTAGGCAGGAAAGAAAGTGGTCTTTTTAAAAGCATGAGAAAATGTTCCTTCTTTTTGGTCCTCAACCATCTGGGCAGGCCCTACTCCTCTCTCTCTCTCTGGCAAAGGCAGAGGGAAGGAAAAGGGGCACGGATGGTGGTAATCTTGCTGAAAGAGAATTAAGAAATTCCTTCAAAACATGAATGAATGAGACTTCCTATAGGGGAGGGGAGCCTGTGTTCCAAAGAGATGTGAGAGGTTGTAGGCAGGGGGGAGGGAACAGGGACACAAACACATCAGCGAGCTAGTGAGTGATGTAAGAAGCACCTATGTTTTATTATGGTTTTCTCTCAACATGTTCTGGAACCCAGAGCCAGATTTCTTTATAGACCCGGCGTGTGAACCCTGCAGCTAATGGAATGTTAATGTTTCCTCTTTCACCCCTCTGAAGCTAAGAGGAGACTTTGACTGCCTGTGCATGCATACTCCTATGTGCATATGGATTCAGGTGAGAGAATCACTGGGTAGGGGGGAAAAAAAAAGGGGGAGGGTGGGGAGCAGCCACAGCTTCAGTCCCAGTTTTGAGATACAGGAATTTCATTAAGTATTTCAGCAAGGGCAAAAAGGATAATGCTTGAATGGAAAAGCCATAGTTCTGAGATTTCTAGTAATACAGTTTAAATAAAAGAATTTCACAAGAGGAATCATTCTCCCTTTCAAACAGCTCTGTGTGAAGGGTCGTCCCTGTCGCTGCACAGGTCAAGAGATTATTCCACTAACTGTTTAGAGTTAAAGCCGTAAGCAGTAGAATAAATATTTGATATTACCACAGTAAGCATGTAATAGCAGAAAACAAGACTGACAACCTTCTTAAAAATAATCTAGGCCAAATTATCTGCTGGCACAACTCTGCTCTTGAAGTCATGCCAGCAGGGAGTTTTCTGTTACATTTTGAGCTGCTAAAGGAAGTTATCACAACAGATTTTCTCATGACAAAAACAAAAATAATTAATTGTACTGGAAGGAAATTGAGTGAGGATTAGTAGATTATCACATGCCAGAATGACAGAGTCTCTGCTAGCTGTGTCACTGGTTTCTATTTTCCATCCATTTTTGCGCAGAGCAATGGATCCAATTCATTGAATTTTCAGTTAGCATCAGAAGAAAATCAGTGGTTGAATCAGCAAGTGAGATTTCCTGCATCTTGGTCATATATAACACGAGAAATAGAATTCACTTGATATTTTCCATTACGATTACATTCAAGATTGAATTTCAGTAAAGGTTCCAGTTTCTAAAGGGAAGACAATCAATCATTAAATACTACTTGCACATTTTACTCTTCAGATAAAATAATTGTTGTGTTTCATTCCAGAGCTGTACAGTGCCAAGCAAGAGATGTAGTCACCAGGAGCATTCCACAGAAATTTCCTGAAACTACCAGGAAGTCTTGTAAATGTGATTATGAACATGGGTTAGGCCCAGGAGGAAGTCAAGAGTCACCAAAACAGTAGCCTGGCATTCATAAGCATCATCCCTGTGCTTGTGTACACAAAGTGTATGGGAAATTCATCCCATAAAAGCCAAAGCATACAGTGGGATTTAAACCCACTGCAATTCTAGCTAGAGAAGGCAAACACAAGACAAAAAGCAGGCCAGATCAAGCCTTGCCTTCACCTGCACAAACAGGTGGTTTGTACTTAAAGTTTGCACACAGTGGTTATGTACTTCAAGTCTCCCAAAATTTTGCTCAGCGAGAGAGCAGACAGGTGTGAGGAAAACTAAGTATTGTATATATCCTAAACAAAAAAAAAAATGAAGACATTATTGTCACCAGGCCTTGGGACAAGTTCTCCTTTTTGATAGCCAAAAAGTAAATTATGCCTTGCCTGACTCCCAATGAAAAGAACAACAAAATGGAAAAAAAAGTGATATTGGATTAGATTTAATTGCCATGTATGTTTTCCCTACCAACACATTGAAGAGTGTCATACAAGCTCCAGATTCTTTTTTGCTGTGGGTTGGAGTATAACACTTTTTACTGAACAAATTAGACTGGAGCAGCAAATTTCACAATTTATGAAAAAAAAATGCCAAACATCTAAACCCTAATTTTTGTACCTTTTTTTTCCCTGAGATTAATAGCAGAATGAAAACTCATAGTTTGCATCTATGTAGATTGTTTTTTTGCCTGTACTAAGCAATATAAATGCACTCAAGCTGCCATTTTTTTCAGCTGTGCTATCAGCTGCAGAGGTTCCATTTTCTTGAATATGGCAGGGATGTAAAGTCAGCTGTCGCATTCATGTTTCACTGACTTATCTTCAGGGGAAGCAGGGATGGGAGGCAATAAATGCATATTGTAACAATGGGGATCCACCACACACCAATACCTAATTCTGATACACCTGAGCTTCAGAGTTTATAGGGCTGATGCGAGTTTCCCCTTCCACGCAAGGGGCCCCTTTTCTCTCAGACTGACATAAATCCTATCAATGCCTCCAAAAAGGTAAACGGTCTTTAAAAAGCTAGCAAGTGTTGTAAGCCATTTTTCAGTTTTTTAGAAACTAGTTGAAATTAACTTAGTGTTTATCAGCTGAATGATTGAGGTTTTGGTTCCCAAATTGTTGAACTGTCACAAGCCCAAGAAGGAGGAAGCTAATAACTCAGTTGTCATTTCTTTTTAGTTCCCATTTCATCCCAACTCTATTTCTGATGACTCTGGGCAATTCTAGATCAAGGTGCTGACAGTTCTCCGCCCACATGGTCATTAATAAAGCCTTTGCTGTATTTGCTAATGTACAGGTCCAGGCAAAATGGAAATTCTTTATTTCTTGCACCGATACTCTTCCACTAGAGTTGCTGTTATGAACCCATGGCTGCATATATACAGAAACCACAATCATGGGCCCAAAAGCAGACCACTGGCTCCTAAAACCAATTTCTGCAATAGCTTTGGTGGTCAGCACCACAGTCACACTTCACACTGTCCTCTTTAGCCCACCAGGTTTCTTACCAGACCCACCATAGAACAGCTTTAGGCGCAGACCAGCCTCCCTAGTGGCAGTGAGCTGATCCTCAGGCAATTAACTATTCCATCCTCCCCTTCTCTTCACATCCAGGGATAGTTCTGCCCAGATGCATTAGCCAGCTGCTCACAAACATAACAGATGCTCAGTTTGACTGGTTTTAACCCAAAAGATATAATTAGTGGCAGTTTAACATAAAGACCAAAGAAGAAAAATTTTAACAAGATAGTTGAACATAATTACACCTGGATAAACGCTGATGTTGAACACAGAGGGCTATGTATGGTTGAAACCAGAATTTGCAACAGGCTTACGGCTGTCTTTTTTCCCAAACTGTTTCACCTTCTTTCTCCCACCAGCAAGAGAGGGATCATGTCCCCCAAAAAAAATAATACTGTCCTCATCAGGAAAGAAAGATTCTCAGTATAGTTCTTTCACAGAGATAGCTGATGATTTTTACTGCATTACTTTACCCTTCATGTAGTACCTAGTTGCTAACAAAGAGTGACAGAACATTACTTCATTTCTGGAACTGATTTATTTTCAAAGCTTCACTGATGCAGCCAACACATGCATCTGTTTGGACAAATGCTGAACTCTAGCATCACGTGCTTTCCCATGCAGCTATTTCCTTTCTCAGTATGGTGTACAGTTGCAACCTGACACCCTACAGGATTTCATTAGTGCACAGAGTTTATATAGAGCTAGGTTGTTCTATGAAACATATGATGAAAGAAGGAAACTCCAGTCAAAGCTGTCAAACATTGCTGTTCCAAGATAGGCTCCAAGCTCTTTATCTTGACAACTAAGGCAGGCATTCCCTTCCCAGAGAGTGACCCTACCGTACACTTCTTCTTCAGTCCCAGCTCCAAGCAACCAGAGTATGCTAGTTTTGCATAGATCCTAATTAAGAATGAATTTAACAACAGACTTTGGAATGTATTTAGAGTTCTCACATGAATTTTTTAGACATGCTTGATGCCAAATGCTCAGTGTGGCATAACACACACAGTACAACTTATACCTTTAAACTCATGCATTTTTGAAAACAACATGGGTGTATTTTTGAATTTAATCCTGACACCCATTATCTTTTACAGAAGAGGTTCCTGCAGGGCTTTCAATATACAGAGCAAATGGCAGAAAACAATCAAAATCCCTGTTGCTATTATAGGTGACGGACTCTTGTTGTCTAGCACTTGGCAGCTATCATGGAAGGAAAGGGACATAATTATACACACTTGAGGCTTCATTTCCTTCACAAGCACTCTTCATTAGTACTCTGGTAAATATACTTGCACATCTTCATGAAGACAAACACTGCTTTTTGCAGGATGCCTCATCAATGCTCTAATTTGTGGTGGCAAAACACATAGCAAATAATTTATTAGTTTTTTTGTGGTTTTTTCCATGCACTGGGGAAGCCATGAGCCAGCTATTACCACATTATTGTTGATAGCAAGGGCCAATGTGATTTCATATGGCCTGGGTTTTTCTGTTATACATAGAGACCAAAACTCTGCTACTGACTTTCCTTTTTCCTAGGGCAACATTTTTTATCCCCCTCTCCTCATATCTAGTTTGCAAGTTCTTTGGAGCAGGAATGTTCCTGTGTAGCACTTCCCAAAAGGGATTTTGTTGTAAATGTCTCAGGGAGTCAGCTCTGAATTTCTGAAGCAATTGCCTTTCCTTTAAAGTCTTTTCCTTTAAAGTCTACTGCAGACTTTATATGTGACAACAGGCAGGTCAGTAAAGACATCCACACCTCATTTAGACTCCATGTCTAAAAGGGACAGAGAGAAATATGATGTACATTGTCCCATCAGGTTTACAATTCGCACAAATAACTTGTTTGCTGAGGTTTCTTGGAAACTGATAAAACTCAGGTGCTAAAATCCCATTCTCATTAGCACTTTGAAGCTCTTCACAGGCCCTTTCTACGGCTTTAAAACAGATTTTTATGATGCTACTAACTTAGAGATATTTACTTTATAGACTGTTTTGCCAAGCTGTAACAGAGGAAAATTTCAGGGAGAGGTCCTATCATCCCATTCTCTATTTTTCCAAAGGGCAAATAACTCTCAAAAATCCTTCTCACATGTAAAAAATGTAGGTACTACCCCTGTCCCCCTCCCACACAGACAGCATTGCCATTATCAGACAGTAATATTATTTCCTCTTTTTACCACTTCATTTTCCTGCTCTAGCCTCTGTAAAATTTTGGGACATCACCAGGCTTGTGGAAGAAGCCACTTGCTCCCCTCTCTGCTCCTGTTCTCTGTTCATTCATAAATTCAGAAGTGCCCTGCACAACACAAAATCCTTTTGTGGGTAATGTGATGTACATATCATTGCATTAGCCATATTTACTAAGCTATAAGCAAATTATGTTTTGCATCATAGCCGTGAAGACAAATATAGTAATAGAATCAGGTACCTTTCCAACCAGATGGAAATTTGCTAATGCAATAGGAAGTTGCTTATTAAATACAACGAACTTCTGGTGTCAGGAAATACAAACTGCAAGCATCATCAGGTGAAGGGAAAATGGCTACTTTAACGATTCTACACACAGATACATAAATTTATCCTGATTAGAAAAAAATCCCAGTCAATACTTAGACTCTCCTAAATGGGGTTGTTAGTTTGTGGGTTTTTTTTAATACACATCAAACTGCTAAAGCAAAGACTGCTGTCATCTATTCACAAGTGGAAAAAGAAGCTATTATTTAGGTTCTGACTTTAGACCAATACTGGAATGAAGAAAAAATCCTTTAAAGCCCTCTGACATTAGCATTCTGTGCAGATGTTCTAGACCTTTCAAGCAGTGACATGATCTGAGACAGGCTGTACCAATATTTTTAACCATATGAAACAAACGATGAATGGTGCTTTTACATAATTTGCGAGAAATAGCATCAAGAATGTGCAAGCTGTAAACAAGCAGAGCAAGACAATTAGCAATGTATTTATTGATATCAAGAGAAAAGTTCTTTCAATAGCAATAATCAAATCCAGGATGGCAATTAGAGAACACCCTATCTTATTGATTACTCTGTGCAAACTGGTCACTGAGCAGTTACTGAGAAGTTCGAATTCTATGTCATGCCTTGCAAGGACAGATAAGGACACAGCCTCAAAAACCTAAAATTTCACCCTCCCCTGTAAGGCACATCATCCTCAAAATGGACTCATCATAGCAAGGTTGTGTAAATGGCTACATTCTAAACATAGAACCATGCTGAAGCTCCAAAAGAGCAAGTTACTTTCATTTAGGTGCACAAAACCAATCCACAGAAAATGCCTGGATGAAAGCATCTGGGCTTGAACTACCTGAAAAAGTGTTCTTCCAAGAGAGGCACCAAGAAGGGTTAAGTAAATCCTGGTAGAATAGTCCTCCTGGCTGCCTGGATAAAGGCCACTGTGAGGTACAAACTAGGACAGTGGCATTCCATTATTAAGGCTCCACCAGTATTTCTTCTTAATGGATACTTAGGAATTTTCTAGCTCTCTTCTTGAATATTTTGCTTCAGCAGTGCTCCAAACAGCAAATATTTGCAGTGTGGACTTTCTAAGGGTTATTCTGGCTTTCAGAGGTTAAACTAAGCAAGAATTTTTTTTGTTCTTGGTTGCAAACAGCAGCATACAGTCCATTCAGCATTTCTGCACAATAACCCACCTACTTTCTTCATAAAACAAATTAACATCACAAATCAATATTCAGAGGGGGTTTTGTTTTGTGCTGGTTTTAAGTGACAGAACTGCTTGCTTTTCCTGTCAGAAGAATTCTACCAGAAGCGTGCATTTTCAGGCCAAGAAGCTGTCGCATCAGCATATTTCAGGGAGACGATAGATGTTAGCTCGTACGCCTTCTCATCCTTCTCTGAGAACTCAACACAACAGCCTGCCACCCACCACAGTAACCTAAGAGATAAAACACAGAACAGCACTTACAGAATGAAAGGGCTTTGGAAGCAAAGCCTAATTAAAAAGACACACACAATAAGACTATAGCTGAGCATCGAGGTGCAACATCATAGCAGGTAATTACGCAGAAAACAACATCCTGCTACCACAACTATCCTGCTCCTACAGACAGCTCAACCTAACCTATGGAACACTGTACTACCCAGGCTTGCTGTAGGAGGCTCAGGCCCAAAGACCCACTTCCTTTAATCAAAGTTATCATTAGTAAACATAGAGCATTTTCCAACTTCACTGCCTAGGAACTGTAGCCTAAACAAGGCATAAGCATGAGGTTACAAACCAACCCCATGCTGTACTCTCATGGGAAGTAAGAGGTGTCTGTTGCACTTGCTCATTAGGGTGGACCAACTGGGATGCACTGAGGATTAAAAGGACCAAATAGCTGTGAACCTCAATACTATGAAATCCAAGGCCATATGATTCAGGGCTAATGCCATTCTTGAGGCTACAAGTTTATCATGAGAAAAAGATGAGGAAGAGAACCTGGGAAAACCAGGTGACCACTGGATGAAAATGAGTAACCAGCATCAAAGTGCAACAGGAAGGAAATGTAATCCTGTGGGGTTTTAATGAAAGCATATCAGTGAGATCTCTCTCAAAAACCAATCTCCAACTTCACCTGTTCAAGAAAGGATCATTAAAACACCTGTGGTAATGTGTTGCAAAACTTCCAGAGTATAAATGGACTGCTAGAGGGTAAGAATACTTTGGAGAAGAGGCCAGAATGCATTCGTAACCACTGCAACCACCTTGAAGAGACGCATCCAGCTGAAGTCCAGCTGTGAGACCACAGTAAACTGTCCTGCACTGTGTGGACAAGCCTTGCCTTTTAAAGGCTTACTTCCAAGAAGTACCAACACAGACGCACGATCACTAAAACCAGCATTCTTCACATGCACATCAATACCAGATTGACTACTCACATCGCTGGATTGGTGTACAAGACAGAGCTTCTCGGGACTTTAGCTGGTCAGAGTGACCCCGAGATACATTACAAAGTCTCTTTTACCAGCCCAGTGCTCGAAGAAGGAGTCAGAGCTCTTCATTTCTCAGTCTCAAGGTTGTTTATTGTTTCTTATGTATAAAATTCTTTCTCCTGGCTTGCCAAAGTCTGCTCAACAAGACAGTCAGAGGCACTCTGCCTGGCCCCAGGCAGTGCTATCTTTTTATGCTAAAAGCTACCTATACAATATTTACAATTACTTTCCAATACCTATCACCTATGTCAGACAGTGAGCTTCTACTCTAAACCAATCTAAAATGCCAACATCACAGCAGAAGATGGAGGCCAAGAAGAAGAAGGAGAAAGGCTGGACATGCCCAGATTCCTCCATCTTGCCCCCTGACCCCCCCATGCTAAAAATCCCCAAAAATCTATTTTTTACCCTATGACAAACTAATCTTTCTACTTGTTTCTTTCGTGACTTGCAGATCTTCATATAAGGTTGGTAATTTGCTCCATGGGTCATAATCAGAACCACAGGCATCTTGGGCTCAGTGCCAGGGTCTCTGAGCCCCCTGGCAGGGGTGGTCCTGGCAATCCAGGACAGCCAGAGGGATGTCCTGAATTCTGATAAGAGTTTCCTTCTGGGCACAAGATTCAGGTGTTGAAAACATGTAGGCATCACCGAGACTTCAAACCTCCAAAACATTGCAACATGCCTCTATTTTCTCTTGGCAATTCTTTCCCTAAAACAGGCATAATACATTTCTTTCTGTTAGCTTATGCCCACCTTTACCTGTGGAGGTATGTTTGTGCAGAGAGAGAAAAGACTTCATGGCAGCTGGTGTGGAAAAAAATATTTAGCTTTTCCTTGTTAGAAAGGTCCATTAGAATTATCCCAAAGGTGAACATTCTGTGCTACTACTGAAAGACTGTTGTACCAGGATTTCAAAACCAGTGTTATCACTATGAAAAGAAATTCCAGACATCTAGCAAAAACACAGCTTAACCAAGCAGGGTTTCTTTTACTCATTGCTGCAAAAGCAATAATGGAGAAAATGAAAATAACCACAAAGTCAATGTTCTGTATATCATCATAGTTTCTTTTTTTCCAAAGCTAGTAAAAGATTCAATAAATTCAGTAATTAAAAAAAGGAGTTGCTTATAATTACTACAGTATTAAAGAAATATATTTCACTTTGTATGGTTTGAAATTTTGACATCATACTTGGCTTCAGTATCATACCCAATTAAGAAGCCCCTAGAAGAGTGAGAACAACAAGAGCCACTAAACGCGTCACAACACAGGGTGAAGGGAAGAAGTGCTGGAAGTGGAGGCTTTTCAAACCAAGCCTAGGAAATTGTGCTGCACAATGAGTGCAGAATATGTTTTTTTCTCTTCCCCCCCACAGCCTCCACCTCCTGCCCTGCTCCTCATGACATACACACACATTTTATGGCCTAAGAGCCAGCGAAAAAGGGTGTGTTCTTTCAGGTTTATAGCCTTGACTAATGGAATTGCTCTAAATAACATTTTGATCTTGTAAGGTCATGCAGAGTGCTATACCTTTCCTTTAATGATTCAGGTCTGGACCAAGCATTTCCCAGAATTGAGATGGTAATGAAGTCATTAGTTTCTTCCTACTTGAAGCTCTGGCTAGGAAAGGGAATTCTATGGGTAAAGTCTGAGAGGGTCTTTTTCATAAAGCTCATACCCAGCTGAGCTGTAACACCTGTTACATTTTCCCAGGAGCCTGAGCTGCAGAGCATTTCCAATCTATTTGCTCTTCTTCTCCTACAGCACACTGACAAAAGCTGGGGGAATGGGTTTTCTAAGGGAGTGCTAATTGAAAAAAAAAAAAAATCTTTGCCTGGTGCAAATCTTAACTCACATCCTAGCTAAGATAGTGATGATTATTTCCTTGTCTTTGAAAATGCAAGCCATTCCAGACTGCATTTAAATTAAAAATACACATTTGAAATTGGTTCTTTAACAATTCCTCACCTTTTATGGACAATATAAAGGATGAAGAATTACTCCAAAAAAACCCCACTATTGAAAACAGGCCGTTATGCTAAGTTTTTGATACTAAAATACACTCACTGCTCAGTAGAGAAACACAGCACTAAGCACATATCAATAAATGTAGAACTAACAATTACATATACATTCTTACAAATAATAGTTTGTGGAGAAACTGCTTTACAACATGGTTTCTCAAGTAAAGGGAACAATAAGCCTGGATATTCAAGTTCCACCACTAAGTATCTGTGTTAGATTCACAAGTTAGACTCAAAATTGTTATACACTTAGCAACCAGCAAATGTATCTTGTTTTGCCACTGGTACCCTCTCAGGCCTCCCTCCAAAGTAAGCCCATATATAAATCGAGTTTCATAGAGCAGACCCAGGTGTTCCAATGCATTTTGGTCTTGCCAGCTAATTAGCACACATGCATACACACAGAGTAATAGAGAATTAGAAAGAAAAGTAGTAAGAGACATTCTTTGACTAAGGAATCTGTTCCCTCTACCAGA
The DNA here is from genome assembly GCF_027477595.1 of Haemorhous mexicanus. Taxonomy (NCBI): domain Eukaryota; kingdom Metazoa; phylum Chordata; class Aves; order Passeriformes; family Fringillidae; genus Haemorhous; species Haemorhous mexicanus. The sequence continues at coordinate 64,356,257 of NC_082341.1, read as the reverse complement.
TTGAAATAATGCAGCCTCACTGAGCACCTGAACATGCCACAAAAATCAGCTTTTCTCAGTTGTGAAGGTGTGGTCCAGTGATGGGACACACTTCTCCTTTTGCTGCAGACCCATGTGGCTGTTGCTGTGAGCACTAAGACTCTAGAGTCAGAGATAATGAAATTCTGAAGAAATATCTGAGAGTATCCCCAGCATCCTAAACATAGCACTGGGGCTTCAGTACACCTATTATTGGAGTCAGAATATTCTGTTGCATTGCACTTTTTACCTGACTCTTATCTCTGAAAAGCAGCTCTGAAAAGCCTCTAAAAATGACTGGGGCTTTTCAGTTAGGATTTTTTATTGTTTGGGATGGATATTTCTGGGGTTTTTTTGGTCTGTTTTATTTTATTATTTTTTTAGTTCTACAATATATTGTACAAATATACAAGCAATGTGGTATGGAAATTCTTGAGCATCTTCCCAACACTTAGGAAGTCCGTATCCCAGAAAGAAGAGGCATGCCACTAAAGAATAAAATTAATCTTGCATTTTTAATAAAACAGAGGGTGTAAGTCAAGAAAAAATACTCCCCATCCTCATCTTTATGATTGACATGCTAAATAACACACTAGAAACAAGTAAAGCATTTATTCTGAAAAGCTAAAGTAGGGGTTTTCTTGTACCTTTCCCCCCAGAAACATCAAGCCAAGCTATTACTGTTTTTCTTTTAGTATTAAAAATCTTAATTAACAATCTGTAAAGCACGGAATTATTATAGACTAACTTCTGATAAATTTCCTGGCAGAAAGCAGCATGCTTACCTTTCTGATTTGCAGAGTCTGTTCTACAGAACTGAGAGAAGTAACCTTTCTGCCAGGTTTTATCACAAGGCCCTGTTATTTTCCCAGTAAAATAAAGTAGAACTGCTTTCTGTCGATGTTTATATCCCCAAAATCACTGGATATAATGACACTATATGACCTACTTCTACTTTATTTTGCCTCTGCTATTGGTCAGCCCCAGCCAGGCAACGGATCCTGCCACGTCAGAGAGTCATAGAAATGTTAAGGCTGGAAAAACCTCTAAGATGATCAAGTCCAGCCTTAACCCCACACTGTCATGTTCACCACTATATCATGGCCTCATGTGACACATTTACAGATCTTTTGAACATTTCCAGGGATGCTGAGTCCACCACTTCCCCAGGCAGTCTGTTCCAATGCCTGAATACCCTTTCATTGAACAGTGTTTTCTTAATATCCAATCAAAAACATCACCCCAGTGAAGGAAGGGTCTGTAGGCAAGCAGGAGACAGTATCTCATATTTAGTTCCAACTCTGAGCACATCAAAACAGCAGCTTAATTTTTTCCCTTGTAAACTCAGCCTTAGTTTTTCACTGTAATGTGAAAGTTTGCTATTTGATGCACCTGAAACACACCTACTCCCCCATTTTAGCCATTTCCCAGCAGCTACATCCCTCTTATCCACAGCTTTCATAATTATTTTTTCACTTCCTTCCAAACTGCCCCTTTATTCAGCAAGTGGTGTCCTCCCCATGCAGAACTATTTCTCTTCTTTAGCCTATTCGACCAAGTGAGCTGCATGAAGTTCAGTCTAGACCTTTCTAAACTTCACAATTGTCTTTATATATTCCTGCTTTGCACTGGTTACATCCTCACTCTGAAAACAAGTAACAGGATCTACTGGTACTCCATGTGAGGCAAAGTATCCCAGCTGGATGAGCACATTCTCTAGCCAATGCTAAGCCTTCCCAGAATGAGGTGATTCCTCCAATAATCAAAATCTGCTGATGGTAAATTCACAGAGCTCCTATCACCTTTCCTTTTGGAGAACAGAGGCAGACCCTGGCAAACAACTGTCTGAAAATGACTGTGCCCTAAACACTCCAGAATTCTTGGGCTTCTAGTTGCAACTTTCTCCACACTTCCAGATGAGCTGGCCATGGCTTGCCAAAAGGGCAGAAACCTGGAATTCAGACACTTTATCTGTACCCCGGAATTTGAAGAGAAGTAGAAACTGATTCATTTCAGCTTCACACTTGGCACAAATTGCTTTCGCCGCTGTGTCAAACTGTTAAGAGTGAACTGTTGGAAACAAAATAAATCTCCTTCAGCATCTCTTCCCTGCCTACAGAGGGTGAGCAGTAGCAGTCCAGCAAAGGCTGCCGTCTCATGTGCTCTGCTGCTCAGACAGGAGCAAGAAATGAAAGGTGCCATTCCATGGGGCTGGGGCTGCCTGTGGCATAAACAGTCTGTAAATCTGACTGTATGTGTGAATATGTCAAGAACTACCACAATAAAAACCATGTATAAGCAAGGACAAGAAATGGAAGCTAAATGACTGAGTTTGAGAAAAAAAACCCCAAACATTTTACAATCTTGTTTAATTACTCTGTTTTCTTATGGAACAATTTAGCCTATAGTCTCTCTCCTCTGAAATAATAATACTGCCTCTGAACTAACCTAACAAACTGCTACAATTATCAAGTTATCATAAACACCTCAATTCTTTAACAAATTTACTGACACCTGCCAATCCAAAGCTGTGTTTCAGATTAAGGCAATACTGGTCACCTGCTGTACACATCCAGAATGAAGAACACATGCAAAATACATCAGCATCAAAATCCATGGAAACAAATGTAAAGAACTCTGAAATCTTTTAATGAGTAATATATTTTAATATGAACAAATTTCCCTACACTTAAAGCTTTAACTTTAATACATAAATTTTTCTCTTTTGTTTAAAAGCTTGAGCTCTGTCACCAATGTGCTGACACTTCAAGAGCAAGGGAAAGAAAGGAAAGGTACCAGCTCTCATATCCATCACAGAGTTCAAAATAAAAGGAGAACCACAGAACATGGCAGAGATTTAAAGCTGAAATTATATACCCTTTGTATATTCCAAACTAAATTTGTTTTGAGTAAGTTAACAGCCTTTGAAATATCTAATACAGAGCTGCACCTTTTCGTCATTTCCCCACCCTGTCTCTGCCATTCAATGTGCACAGCTAAGGAAGAAGAGAAGAATGGAAAGGAACTCAAGCCTGACTGCTGCTCACACTTTAACTTGTATGTTATGTACACAGCGTTTTACTGTGAACTGATTTGGAACAGAGCTTGTGTGAAATTTTCTTACTAAACCCACATTTTTCATTCAACAAAACACAGTCACTCATGAGGTATCACATGTCCTGATGTCATTTCTCACTGGTGATCTTTCTGCCCACTCCAACCTTGTTAAAGCCCAATAATTAGGAAGCTCAGGTGGCGTCCATACCCAGATTCAAGCCCCCAGCCTAGCTGGCTGTTTTACTAGCAACAAGACCATCTAACCACCAAGTATCTCCCCTTTCAAGTTTTCCTGTTGGAGATGTTATAGCTTGTACTACTAACAGGCAATATACCACCAAAAAGAGAAATAAAATTGAAAAAAGTGGTCATCTTGGTCACTTCTCTGGGGTTTTGGAAAGCAATAAACACCAGTCACGTAGCCTAAGCCAATGTCCTGATCACAGACTCCCCTGCAGAGCCGTGCTCCCTCCATCCTACTCCAGGTGAAAGGATTTGGTATAAAAGTTCAGCACATTCAGGGCAGAGAGGTGGAGGCGCACAGATGCTGGTTTTACAAGAGAGAGTACGAAGTCAAAGGGAATTCAACAACACTTCACCCACTTCAGTGTCCTTGAAAAATCCCCAGAAGTGCTGATCCTTATGTGTCTTTCTCCACTTGAGAACTGTGCCCTAGTGCCTTGTGTAGGTTCTACAAACAAGAGACAGAGAAGCAGCTCACAGGCAAAGTAGAGAAAACAGCAAGCAGATTCTCCAAGGCAACCTGTACCGTGTTTACTGATAGTAAATCATCACCACATGGCATTTTTTCAAAGTGCTAGGTGTCTCAGATTCTGGGAATGACATTCCTGGGAATTCTCATGCCTGCTCCTTTGAACAGTATTATAAAGCTCAATACATGAGATTTTATGTTAAAGCAATTGTATGGTATATTTGCTTCTCAGATTTTATATCACAATCACAGGATTATTCTGCCTCTTAAGTATAGTGTTTACTATGAAAAAACAGTTAATGACAGGAGGAGATTATATTTATGCCCTAAAGAAAATCTACCTCATTCAAAAGAGTCTTCAAGTTTATTACTGACGCACTAGTAAAAATATATAGATTTGAATATATATATATTGAAAACAAAACCAAAACAAACAAAAAACCTATAAGCTGAAACTGAAGTTACCAGACCTAACAGCATATGCCCCTAGCTTTTGTAGCAGATGCATGATCTTCAGCTGTGACTGCACACTACTATTACACCAGTGACAGAGCTGATTCAAGTCTTTATACCATTTTCTTTTGAGGGTTTTACTCCTACTGTGGGCCACTATCCTTCAAGTGTTTATCCAGCCACATTCTTGAGAGGATCCTCTCAATATTATTTATAATTTTTAAAAATGCCAAAGAAATAATTTCAAAAACGCCAAAGAAACAATTTCAAAAACACACCAATTTGCAGGGTACTAAAAACCCCAAGCCCTACGGATGATCTTAACAGACCTTAAAGTATTAGAGTGCAAATATTTGAACTGTGCAGCAGAGAGAAAGCACATTCTGGAAGTGAATAAAGGTGAGCAGTACCACGTTGTGCAATATCTACATTGTATCTGCTCCTCCAAAGTCATGGTCACAGAATCATAGCCTTGATATTTTAAGCCCCTTGTTTTCTCTCCCCCATGTGTGATCACCGTGCTCTCTGTCCTGACAAATTTGTCCCTACAGGAGCTGTGGATCCCTCCCCTAGCTTTAGCACTGCTATTTGAACATGCCAGTTCTCACAGAGCTCTTTAATATTACCACTTCTCAATCATTGATTCATGCACGGTCTTATACTATCTCAGCATCAAATAACTGAAGTAGTAAATTACTCTCTTTTTTTTTTTTTTTTTTTTTAATTTAACATGTTTTGGGAGGTTTAGGCTAGATATTAGGAAAAATTTCTCCACTGAACGAGTGAGTTGACATTGGAACAGGCTGCCAAGAGAAGTGGGGTAGTCACTACCCTGGAAATGTTAAAAAAAAAAGTCTACATGGCATTTCATGATATGGTACAGAGGGTGCAGGGGGCCTTGGTTGAAGGTTGGACTTGATGACCTTGGAGGTCTTTTCCAATCTTCATGATTCTTCATTCCCCAAGATCAGTCTGAACAGCCTGCCTAAGGGTGATCATACCTCCTCCAAATGCCTTGTTGACTATAAGCTCTGTTGGGTAGGCACTATCTACACCCAGCATTTACACACTATGTAAATTGCTGGAAGCTCTCATTTTTCATTGGTCTTGAAGGCTGGGGTTTGGGGTTTTGTTTGTTTTAAAGTGGACTGTTAGATATGACCTGCAACGTATCCTCCCAACACCCAAGGTAAGCCAGGGTCAGGTGCTGCTCTGTTGTTTCCAGAAATCCCAATGCAAAGAGCGACTCTGCTTATGGTGAGTAGAGTGTTTCACCTGATGAACATAGATACAATGACACTGAAGACAGAGAGAGAAGACACATAAACATCTTTGACACTGATAATGATACCAAGGAAGAACTGGAATAGACATTAAAAGTAGATAATAGAGATGCATCATGTTAGCATGAAATTACAAGACAAGCATTCATGTCTGCTGGGACATTGCTTCTCATTTTTTTGGTAATGTCTGCCTACTACTTCAGCAATTTCTGGGCGAGAAGAAAACCAGAACATTGCTTACCAGTTCTGGGTAAGAAGAGAACCAAAACATTGCTTACCACTCCACTCAGACTGCTTAATAAACAAAAGAGAAATAGTGATCAGCGGCAGCTGGCTCCACCTCAAAGATATCTAGAAGTGAAATTGGGGCAGACAGAACAACATTCCAGTGGGAAAGTTTATTAGCACTTTGAATTGAAAGAAAAATTGAAAAGATGCTGTACACCATCACTCTATCCAACAAGTGTTATAATAAGAGGGGAAAATGAAGAAAACTGGTGCATCATAAAGTAAGAGACTTCTGGAGCAGGGAAGGTAGGTCAGTGTCACATCCAGAATTACACAAACACTTTTGGTGGGAGATAAATGACTGTATTCTGACAGCAAATACATGTGCCATCAGACAACACTGTGTGGCTTACTTCCTGCTGTCAGGCATCAAATATGTCTAACCTCAGCAGTGACAAAGGACAGCACAAGACTTAGGGGTCTTGGGTGACCTAAACTGGAAAGAGATCACAGGTAAATACCTATGCAGTTTCCCAATGGATGAATCTCCTGGAAGTCACTGAATTGAGACTGGATATTTCTGAAAGATACTCAGTCTACAACTAGAGGCTCTGAACTGTAATTGCCGGGAGTAATTCAAAGTCCTTCGCTGAAGAGGTGGTTGGATGAAGAGTTTTCAAAACAGTCCATGCTTGCCTTAAGAAGGCAAGGTCCTCCCAGTCCTCCTTACCTCCAGCCACATGAACCACCTCAGAGGGAAAAGACATCTCACATTGTAGAAATGAGCATAAATTCACCCCAGATATTGTGAGGATCTGTGCAAAAGCACAGAATTGGGAAGCACATGTAAAGTGTCTGAGGAACAAGGAAGGATTCAGCACTATCTCAACACTCAGAGGAGGTAAAAGATGGAGAAAGTGGGGGAGGGGAAGACCAAAATCCCTCCTGTGATAAGGTAAATCCTCAGATTACAAGACATGGGGGCAGGGAAGAGTTTAGGCAGCAAACTGACAGAACACCCCTTCCACCCCCTCACTAGGTTAATTCTCCATGAGGACATTCAGCTTCAGTTTACATTTGTTATCAGGTCAGCTTTCTATGCAATCTAAACAATAAAATACACGCAGGAGAGGTGGGCAAACTGAATGCATTCTAATTTATCACATAAAGCAGGGACAGCCTAATTCATGTACTATTCCTACCCTCATTTACACAGGTAAGAAAGAGCAAAAGGGAGGAAAAACTCCTGGGGGGGATGGTATGGGGGGGTGGTGGGAAAAGCCTTTTTATTTTGCTAAAGGACCCCAGGGAAGGGCCCCTGAAGCAGAGGCCCTGCTTTTACAAATGCTTCCCTTTCCTTACACGGTTCCTTTAATACAAGTAAAAATTTCAAATTCCTCATTTGTTTAGCCTGAAATCCCTTGCACATTTCCCACAAACTACTTCCTTTTCTCTCTTTTTAGCTGGACTCCCTCTCTTTTTAATGAAGAGAAGTTCAGAGAGTTTTTCCCATGAATAGATGGCGGGCACCTGGGAGTTATGAATTTTAAAGTGATCATTTTCTTTCAGCCCCGCTGGACAATGGGGATCTCCTTTTGACTCACTTTCACAGCTTTGAGAGGCTCTCAGATCAGCCACATTCCAATCAGACTGGAGTCAGATCAGAGCCAGGCTGGACTGCATCAAGGTCTCTCGCACAGAAAGACAAGGAGCAGATGGCCAACACTGAGCTCTCCTCCCCTTTTCAGAGTGCAATGGAAGGCAATGTGGGAAAGCGTTCCCCCAGCATTGCCTATTGATTTCTGAATAGGACCACCACATGCCACCAGCCTGTAGGTATGAACCTCTGTTAACAGATGGTGAGATCATTATGAGCAATTAATTCCTTTAATGTATCAGTGGGAACATGTTGGAAAGGGTGATGCAAGCACAGAGTGAATAGTGAACTTCTCATTCCTCGGGGAGAGCTGCGGCTACATCACTGAGGGATGGGAACAGTCTTTCAAGACCCTGCGCGCACTGAGAACCAGAGTTAGCCATTTGGTCCACAGACACAAGGCATGGTTTTTATTAACTAATCATCCCTCCCTCGTTGAGATGTGATTAACAACAGATTTCTTTCTAGGTCATTTTTGGAGAGACAAACAAATCAAAACAATGGGGGGAAAAAATCCCCAACTATCAACACGGCAGGAACACAGGGAATTTGGTCGTAAAGACGAGGAGGGAATATCGCTACCAAACTTTTTGTTGCATAAAATGTGATTTAGACTGGCTAGGAATTAAAAAGGAGACAGACTATTTTGAACACAACTATGTGTATATAAATAAATGCGAAGAATTCATAATAGGTCTTAGCACTGAAAATAGAAGCATTCAAAATAAGCCCTTAGCAGGCTTGTCAGAAAGTAACTCTGAAAGGAGCTTACAAGTAAGTTATAGATTGTACATTTGAATATAGATATCACATTGAAATGCAGAGAAATCCGCAGAAAATGCTGCATATTTACAGCTACTCATTGTGATCTCAGTAAATTAAAATTCACTGTGCTAATAACAACTCTCAGAGTAGGACATTCCCGCATCATCTGCTTTACATGCATTTATATGACAGGCTTTGTTGTGGTGGTTCTTTTTTTCTTCATTTTAAAGACAGAAGGAAAAACTGAAAGCACAATATAGATGGCTAGTTAGCTCTTGGTCTTAAAGATGACAGCAGAATGTGAACAGGAAATACAGGCAACTATTCACTTATTCATATTTAAATGACACTTTTTGCTTGTAATTAAGACACTCAAGTCGTGTCTCTGTTCATGAAATTTACATAACTGTACAATAGCTTGCCTAAGTGAACAGCAAATGGTAGTTAACCTTGAAGTGTATTATCTTAATTGAATAAATCTGGCTATAGTTCAATAAATTTAAACAGAAATAAATCTTTAAAATACTAAAATATTTTTTTAAATGCTTTTGCTTTTACGTCCTAAGATGGCTTGCTGCTTTTCTTCTAGATTTTTATTTTTGCTGTAACATTGGTCATTTAAAAAAAAAGAAACCATTGCAGAACAACAAAGACATTGATACATGCTTCCTGTTTTTCTCCTTATTGTTCGTGGTTTGAGTCAGTGTCACATTCTGGAAAGCCTTGATAAGAATATCAGAATATTGAATCAAAATGTATAACTTGCCTGTTTGAGATAGTCCCTTACCTACTTTCCCAGTCCCTATTGGACTTGTGTTCTTCCCCTCCCCCACCACAAACCAGCTGAGTATCCCATCACACAGTGAGAAACCTAGGTGGGAGAATATAGATTTTTGCATAGGTTAAATAGAAAAGCCACATTCCACCACTCTCCCATTTAAATCAGATTTACATGGGGTGTAAATCCCTTCAGAATAGAGCCATTCACAAAGAGCTCAGAATGATCCCCTCACAACACTGATTACATTAAATCAGTAGCAATCATGTTTCCTGGATTATGTAGTTACAGCAAGAGAAACTGTGCCTCGTATTTATATTTGTGTGAAATAAGTTAATGAGAAGCCACCTGTGCCTTGTATCAGTTTACAAGAAAAGGCAGAGGAACACAGGTGTTTCAGAAATATTGCTGTGTATTTTTACATGAATTTGCAAACACTAAAAATGAACATATTGTTACTAAATTCAGTGACATACACATTTTGAGTGACAATATTTTGGATTTTGTTTGGGCTGTCTTGTAATTCTTAAAGAATTACAAAAGGCTAGTATCTTGGCCATCAGCAAGAGCTATAATTTGGGCTTTTCTCACTCCCACAATATTCACCATTGTACCTTATGCAACACTGACTGTACATGCTCAGTTCTTATCCACGTTGCTGGTGAGAAGCATTCACACTGTGAATTACCATTTTTCCCAGCATCTAGTGCTACTCAAAAGGCAGCACAATAATACACTAGAAATGCCTTTGTCTGTTAAAACATTATTCTTCATCACTACATGAAAAGCAAATCGTCTTTGTATAGAGGAAGAGTGGCACACAGCAGCTTTGGGAGCTGGGAGAAGGAATTTGTATCAGTAGCTGACCACTCCAAAGAAACACAAGACAGTTTCTTCCTCAGTAAGCAGACACATTGATGTTTTGAACCAAATTTTGGCTGCACCTTCTCATGTCATTAATTGTACTAGAATGACTCCAAGATGATCATTTGGTTTTGCCCTTAAGGAGAACATCCAGGGTGTTGGTTTTTCGCTTGAGGTTTGGACAGGAAAAGAGTGCATTAACAAGAAGTGCTTAATCCCTTAACTTGACACACCACATCTACAATGAAAGCAAATCAGAAAACCTCATCCTTTCATCAGGATCAATTTGGAATGACAATCAAATGATGAATCATGAAATTTCAAGACTAGCTTTCATTTTTGCAACACAATTGAATGACCATACTCAAAATGGATGTGTTCTAACAAGGTTATTTCTAATACTTCTTGAAATTAGGCAAGTAATGGGACAAATATCCTTCAAAGGCTATTCTCAATTTCCCCTATATTTCCTTTTGCCTTCAAATGGAAAAGTAAAAATCAGTATGCACAAAAAGATTCTGTTACAAAAGTCTTAAAACAAATACTTAAAGGACTAGAGAGGGATGCAGCATATCACAATAGTTCCAGATGCTGATGAATTGCAAGAGGAAAAAGAAACCCAGCCAGCAATTCAAAAATTATTCATTCTAGGACAGGAATACACTGACTTACTTTCTCTCCAAAAATGCAGGTAATAAAATCTGATCATTTTGCTCCTGACAAAGATTATAATTGTAGTTTGCAACCAAGACAGCTGAAATCATTAGTCCTCCCCCAACGAGCTGAAGTGGCTCAGTCTGTCTTGGCACAGTCACATGTATTTAGTCTAGATAAATCATACTTTAGAGGCTTATGAAATCCAGCTATTTGAGAATACTCCTAGCAATTCTACACACTCACTGGACTGGTTTGCCAGCACAAGGAGAACTGTACTTCGCAAACTTTGAGCAGAGGATGAGTAGGAGAACTCCAGTGGGCATCTGCCCACAGAACCTGCATTCTTCTGCTGTCAAAGATGGATTTGGATCTGACTTCTCAGGTTTGAGAGTTTTTTCCCCAACTGTTGGTGGCTAACTGTTCAGTACTTATCTATATGGACAGCTTTCCAGAATTAACACATTTTCTAGGAGCTCCCCATAAAGTCACAACACCACCTGCTGAACTTCAAGCTGCTCCTTAGGTTGTTGCCCATGCATTTCTCATACTAACAATTTATGCATATTATATTAATTTTTAGTGAAGCAAAAAATTATATCCTGGATCACTTAAAAATAACTATTTACTATATATTAAAATTTTCCAAAGTGTTTTTAATTACCTTCCCTAATAAACAGTTTCTCTTCTCTCTTTACTAATATGTAGGTTCTTTTTAATTATCATGTCTCTAACAGCACTTTTCCATTACATGAGCACAGACATGACATAAAATTAGAAATATGAATTACTTTCAATTAAGGAAAGGGAATCAGTTTGAATCTGAAAGCAGAGAACATTCTGGCAGTGGCAGTTGTGCAGATGGGGAGGCACTTCAGCAAGCTCCAGGATGTCTGAGCATTTGATTCTGGAGACAAACCTCTTCTACTGCCAAGAGCTAACCCTGGTCAGGGCACAGTGCAGTGTCCACAGAACCAAAAAACTGGCACAGGACAACTTTTCAGTATACCTCCTGACAATTTCACTCCTTTTCAAAGTGCTGGACACTTTTTGGCACAACTGAGATGTAAACTGAGCTTTGTTGCAAGCACACCAGTCCCAGTCTGCTGTTTCATTAGAGTAACTCACTTCAGTCAGATCACACAGGTCCTTCCAGGAGAAGACCGCATCACCACTTTCACCAGTTTCAAATGGAAAATAAGGAGGACAGTGAAGTCATGCTTCAAACTCATATTACTTGCATTTTTTTTTTTTAAATAAGCTTGCAAGATTGGATAGCTACTTCAACTTGAACAGTCACATATAAATCAAGTCGTAGCAGCATTCAGCACCAAAACCTTTGGCAACAGAATGATCTGTTGCTTGCATACCACACACATTAAGTACTTGCAAGTGCTCTAAGTTTTTGTTCATTTTTAACAGCATGTAAAAGCCTTGTCTATAGCCACTATCATCAGCCAGCAGTTCAATTTGATTGGAACCAGTCAGTAGAAGATGAGGAGGCAAAGAAATAGTAGGTATGAGCAAAACTCAAATTCCTCAAGTTCTGAATGCAATACAGCTGTTTGCAGCTTAATCTCTTCTCCAGAACCTATTGAAACACACCAATCATAAACTGCAGGAAAGATGAAACTACCATCTGGAACATCGAGTGTTCAGGAGTATTTGCACAAGTATACATGTAAGAGCAAAACTTCAAACGCCTAAGTTCTCCATAAAACACAAGCAGAAGCCAGATGATGCACATCAAAGTGAGAATAAAGTGTGGGGCTTCTAGGGAGAAAGGAAGGTTGGTTTGTGGGTTTTGGGAATTTTTTGGGTTTGTTTTTGTTTGGGTTTTTTTGTTGCTGTTTGTCTTTAATTCTGAAAGTTTTCTTGGCCAGAACACTGACAAACCTGACCTCTAAAAATTAGCATCTATTGCCAACACTAATATTTATGGACACAGACCTGGTTGAGTTCCCGACTTAAAAATGCAGAGTGTTTCCACACAAGAATGCAGGTAATTTGGAAGCTTCCCTATGTATCACTATGTTCCAAGCCTATAAAATATTATGTTTGTTGGACTCAGAATCTCTTTGTCCCATAGGACAAGTCCCAAGGTAGCAGGGCTTCACGACTTCATCACTGACCTCTTTTATCTGAGGCAAACTTCCAATCTTTCTATCAGTAAGGTGGATTCACAGCCTGGTTAGCAACCCATTTTATAAAACCAGTTTAGTCACTTTCTTCAATACACATATTTGACCTGTAAGCATATTTTTAGGTCAAGGGTCTTGACAGCTGTCCTCAATCCCAGCATTTTTTAGGCATACACCAGTCATTTAACTGCCTATTTCCAACTCCCAGAAAGCCTCCCTGCAAAGCAGCTGGGGTTTTCTCATGCCACTGGAATAGCTCCTTCAAGAGAGAAACAACAGCTCTCAGCTAGAGAGGAAGAAAAGGAAACCAAAAGCCAAATCACAGCATGCTGCAACCTGCCACCATGGTCTCATCAGAGTAGCATTAACAATTCCAAAGTTTTTTTTTCCTTTCCAAGCTTGTCCTGCATGGATGGCAAATAGCATGCAAACATTGTCTTACCTTTCCCACAGAAGGAGCACACCTGAGCATGCTTTCTTCACTACTCACTTTCAGAACACCTGAAAATGAAAATTTCATTTTTATCATGGGGCACTGTGCATATATTTATATATTGTGGGGCTATTCCTCTCCAGTCTCTTTCATACTGCCTCTGTGCATTTCTGCATGAAGATACCAATTCATTGAAAAAAATGCATTGGAAGGCTACCCTCTTGACTAGAATTCAAAAACATACAAGCCCATTTCTCAAAGAGACCCATTAAGGCTCCTGTTAGACCCAACAAGAGCATTAGTGATGAAAATGCATTTGAAGTTTAAGCTGACTTCAGGGACCAAAAACAACCAAATCCCAACACAGAAAGCATGTTTCTGCATGTCTTTGTAGTCTACAGTTACCATTCTGATCCTGTGTTGTGTCAGAAACACACAGATAGCTACAAAACCAGCTATGCTATGCTGGCAAAGTGCCCTGTGAGCCCAGTGCCCGGGTTTCATCAGGGCGTTATCTGTCATCCTCTGAAAGGCAATCAAAATTTAGAGATGCTTAGCAGCATCTTCCCTGACTTGCATGAAAAGATGCCAAGCAAATACTGATGATAAAAGGTATACTCTTACAGAAGTTAAATCACAGCACAAAGTTCAAATAAGGCTCTAATTACCTGAGCTTATTGCAACTTTTGTTGTTTGGTAAGTCATGGAGAAATCATAGCATCACTTAAACCAGTAGACACTTTAATAGCAACTTCAGAGTTCAAAATTCCCTTGAGATATAGCTAGTTTAATTTTACAGAAAGCTACAGGATAAGATTCCCCAAAGATTGCAGGGCATTTAGAGTCACAGGTATATACAAGTTCTTGGAACAGACACTTATGGACAGTAGTTTCATGCATCAAACCCCATACAGGTGCAGTACAAAAGGTATAAACCATGTTATTGTGTGAGGATTAACCCAATACCTTTGATATTAATAGGAGTGTAACCCTCCTGGAAAACAATGGGTTTGATGAAAGCAGCCTTCATCAGAGCTCTTCAATAACATGCTGGTCATCTGACAACTGCTCTTCTGAACAGTCAGCTTCATCCAAATCTACTTCAGCAAAGGTATGGACGGTTGAAATCAAAATAAAAATAAAAAAACAAAAAGAAGATTTTTTTCTGCCCTCCTCAGATTGTCAACACTCACACAACATGATTTCCAATTCTAGTAAAGGAAAACATTACAAGGGAACACCTCTCTGCCGAAGCATATTACAAATCACTGTAGTTTCAGACCAGCCTGCACAGAACCAGCCTGCCAAGAACCCCACAAGACACTTTTGCTTTGTCATGTGGATAAGGTTCAAAGTCAGGAAGCAAGAAAGTTCACTTCTGTCCGAGTTGAGAGGCATGTGAATGTGAGCTGCTGACACAACAGGCAGCAGAGAGTAAGAATTTCACCTCGTGGGTGAGGATTCAAGACTGTTGTCTTTATTTTCTTCCCACCCCCACCCCTTCCTATAGTATCCAAACACTCATCCTCCTCTGTAGGAATATTGGTTGTCCTTCCAAATTCTAAATTCAGTGCAGACAGTCAGAAGAAAGACATATAATATAGTCTGTAAGGGTCAAAAAATTCTATACCTCTGAAATAAAATTTTCCAACTGTAAGTGTCAGATAGCAAAGGATTCTTTATCTTCATTGGCCACACAAGTACTTTTGCACATCTGAATTTGTCTAGTGTCAGCTGTTAGCTACTTGCTTGTTCTGTTGCATACCATTATTCCATAATCCATTTAATCTGTCATTGCTCAGTGTTGCTGATTAAAGAGGCCAATCCCATATTTCTCCTCCATGTTCTGGCCATTCATTCCCACTATCTCCATTGCATCAGTATTAACCAAATAACCAAGTAAGCTGAAAGCCAAATAATTGTTTGGTTTATGCAGGTTAGGCAACTCATCTGGCAACAAACTCCCCCAGTTTCACCCAGGAAGCACAAAAACCAGAGCTGGCACAAGGGAGAGGCAAAAATAAGCAAATAGATGACAGTGGGAATGCCCTTTTCAGCAGACACGTTGAATTATGCCAGATAAAACAGATCAAGGAACTACAATACTAATCTGTCAAATTAATCAGTGTAACACCTCAGTTTGGGAAGAATGTAGAGAACTCTCTGTTAAAAGAACACTTAATCAGGACTAGGTGTCCTAAACCACGTGCTTAGCTTCTTCAAAAGATGCTGAGAAAACCTGTGGGTAAAATACTCCGGTTTGTTACAATGCAGTGATAGCATTCTAATGATCTCTTCTGGCTTTTAAACCTATGCAACTTATGTGAGAACAGTACTACCCTTTCTCAAATACACTGGTATATTAGAAATTTATCAACCCCCTAACAAATTATTTACATTTCTTAAGAAAGAATTTGCACCTCTTATCCATTAGTTTAATCCCTGCCATGAATAGCTTAAGAATGGTTACTTGCATTCTGCATTAAAGTGGCAGACAATGGTTTCCCTTCCTCAGTAAGGTGGGGGGGAGGAGTGAAAAAAGAGTATCTACAATTATGGCATTGCTCTTTCATTTCCCAGTGCATACAAAATCCTAACTGAAGCCACAACTCCATTTTATCCCAACTTTAGCACGGGATGAGCTTTTCATTAAGTCAAAAGACTCTCAATGCATGATGTATGGGGTCTGCATAAATATAGATAAGGCTTTCACATTTCTGCACCCAGTTTGGTGGTAAAAGTAGGTGTGAGGGCTGCTTTATTTAAAAAACACAGATCTTCAGTCAAAAATGGTGCTTAAATCTCTTTAGAATCCAATCGGTTTTATATGGAACTTCACACTTCTTTCTGTACTGAGTTTCACTAAGATCCTTAAATATATTATAATGAAAAGCTGATTAAAACGACAGGATTTACTGACATCTTGCCACTGAGGAGGGGGGAAAAAAAAGGAATTAAAAAAAAAAAAAATCAAGACTAAAGAAGAATGTTCTACAGGTTTTCACTGCCTCCTGCTGGCCTCAAGGCCAATGTTTTGGCAGGCATATGGTGCCAGGGCACTTGCCATTCTTTTGCTCAGGGTGCCACCAAGACAGATTCTCACAATCCAGCCCAGAGAGAAAGGGTCACGCAGTGGGCTTCCAGCTGCCAGGCTCAGCACTGAGCAATAAGCACCAAGGTGCAGTGCTCTTGATCTCACCTCCCAGGCACATGGCTGGGTGATCAAACAGGCCTTTGATCCAGCTGCTTTTGGCACGCCAAGTTTGAAAGAAGGACAAAGGCTGAAGAGCTGCTCCCACGGCTCAGGACCCATTATCGAGTGGGGTTTCAGAGCTCCTGCTTTGCTCTGATGCAGCCTCACAGTCTGACATCCCTTGGCAGATGTGGTCCCTCTCTCAACACAGGGCTCAAAGTGCCACCGAGGCAGTGGCACAGTGGTGACAAAACCAGCAGCCTGTTCTGGGCTGGTCCAGCTAGCCCAAGTACAGCAGGGTATTGATGCTTGCAAAGCACAAACTGTCTCTGCTGGAGGTAGCTTAGAAATTCGCTCAACTCTGTGCACTATCCTGTGGTAACACACAGCAAAAATTTGGGAAATTTAGTTTTTATTGCTCTCTCTTACACACATGCCCTTCAACATGTATCCCACAGGCATTGTTGCTGTACAAGAAGGCTCAGGTTCCTAAATTCCAAAGAATTCACAGCCAGTGTTTAGCACACATCATCACAAGTGTTGGCTCTTAATGCTTCATTTTGAAGGTCTTAAATGTTAAATTCTGCTATAAATCATCCCTTCTGGAAAACTTCAAACATCAATGGACTCCTCAAAAGCATCTGGTTAAGTTGTGGGTAGAGCATAAAGTTTTATTCAAACCACAAAGGCCTATAGGAAAAGAAGAATTGAAAATAAATAAATAAAACACAACAAACAAAACCCTTAAAATAATTGGCTTTGCCACCTGCACGTAAATCCTAAGGAGTTCAGCCGGAATACCCAGTACTTCTTCACAAAACACATTCAGGATTGCAGTTCCAGTTTGAAAGTTCATGATGCCAAGGCCATTTGAAAGCTGTGCTTGGATTATTCAGCTCATTTATTTTTAAACTGTACAATTTGTTTGATGCTCAAGACACCCCTAAAAACCCTTAAAGAACCTGACTGCAAGAAAATATCTCCTGGCCTATTGCACATACTAAGAAACACATGGGCTGCCTCATGAGGAAATCTAAAAAAACAGTTTCTTCCTCACAATTCAGCTTCCCACTTGAACTCAGCCCTCCAGACAACAATTTTCCCTTTCACACTTCCAAACACCTTCCAGGCTCTCCAAGAAACACCAAGTTCAATCTCTGAATTTCTGAAAAGTCATTAAGATCAGGGCAGACACAGTACGTCCATTCTTGATTCTATGAAGTAAAATACAGAACCTTGAGGATTTTAATATTTCTAACAAAAAGTGAAACTTCTGCCTTCCACAGCCACAGATTTGTACCACCCCTCTTCCCACAATGGCCAACCAGGACTTTTGTGAACAGTATCACAGCCAGAAGACCATTGGTTCATTTCTCTTTATTTTCTTTTCCAGATCCTGCTTTCTCAAATGGTAATAACACCAAGTACCACCCTATTTCTAGTTTGGGTGTCATGATTTTTGTCTGTGGGGTTTTTTTAAAATGAAGGATCAAGGCCTAGAGGAACACTAACAGTTTTGCTAAAGCAGTTGTTGCTGTAAGTACAATTTGCAGCATGCAGACTAATTCACGAGTGATCACAGAATGAAGAGTGAAATATGAAACAAAATTTTACACTGTCACCTGAGGCTGGTGGGATGTAAATATTTTATATATAAGGATATATATGCATGATTTAATGTGCAAGTCTATGTCTTACACAATTAGGTCTAAGGGTCTAAAATTTAGCATGCCTCCCTGACACCACAGTCATGAATTACTCCGAAACACTGAATACAACACATTGCTTTGGACCAGGATAATAGACTGAAGATACACAAAACAAACACATCAAAACCTACTTAGGTCCTGCAGTGGTCACCCACTATTGTACAGACACAGAAAAAGGAGCTTCAAAAGCTGTTTTTGCGAAGAACAGCTCTGTTGCCTGCATTCACAGGGCTTCTCATATTTGTTGAAGTTTGATTATTAAGCATTTTATTTCTAAGCTCCAATATCCTAAATGGATTATTTGTTTTCAAACCACTGAGATGAGTTAAATTCTGCTCTACTTATGCTCCCTCCATTCTCCCTACACACGAGAAAAATCAATGCAGTTCTTTAAATTTTTTTACAATTTCTGTTTAATCATAGGCTAAATGTTACTATTTACAAAAGATAAAGCAGATCTTAAAGTTATGTTTGAAACTGTAGCAAGTGCTTGTTCTTTCCAAGAGCATCCCAGCAAACAGGGCTTATGAAGTGTATTCCTGCTAGTTATAAGTGTGCAGGGACTTCTTCTAAATACTAATACCTCACTTTTTCTTGAACATTTAGGGAAAAAAATCTTTAAGTATTATGCAAAATACAGAAACTTCATCTCAAAAGATAATTCAATCAGGCTTGCTACTATGCAATCTATTTGCAGTGTCTCTGTAACTATGCAGCTGCAAGCATATGAGCCCTTACCAACACAAAGGCAAAGATTGGGAAACTAAAAATGGAAGTCTGCTCTGAAATAAAGAGTTATATATACAGGATTTTTTTTTCCATCTCCATTCCGAGTTTTATCCAAAAGAGGAAGATCAGTCCCTTAGTTCTTATTTATCACAATCCTGCAGGAACAATATCCCCTGTGGCGTGTGGGTATATTCTCCAAGCACAAAGAGGAAATGGTGCAGAGAATTTCATTCATCTCAGTATCTTTAGCTGTCCAAAAGTCAGCATCTAATCTTAACTAGACATCTAGGCTGCCTCAACAGAGGGAGAAGCATCTCCAGACAGTGATTCATCTCACCAGGAAACTATTTCAGCTGAGGTGGGGGGAACAACCTGCACAGGTACCTGGAGAGCATGATCACTCTTCTCTGACCAGAAAGGGGCCATCCTGATGAGCATTCCCAAACTCTTAAAGAGCATCACGGAATCAGCACATGTCCACGTGGCTCTGTGTCACAACACAAGGTGTTTACATCTGAGCAAGATTAAAGCTAGGTAGCTGAGGGGCTGACATCACCTCCATGACAACAGAACACCACACACAGGCACTACAGAGCCATCCTAAGAGCTCCCAGACCACATGGAATTCTAGCTGTAGGTGGATTGCTGCTTCTTTGTAAGACAGCTTAGGACTGTTTGTCTAGACCACAATCATCACAGCAATTTCTGACACAGAGGTTACAAAACCTCGTTCACAGAGCCTTGTAAAGCAGCAGAGTTCTCTGGTTGCTCTGCTTGGCTTTCCAGCTGCAGAAGAGGATGAACACCATGGATTGCTGCTGGGTAATGAACAAGCCTCTCACCAGTCTTCAGAGCCATTAAGAACCTGCAGCTGCAGGCACAGCTCTCTGCATCATCCTCCAGGCATCCAGCTACAGAGACCTCCTGTTTAAGGTGTACTCTTCTGGCAGGTTCCTTTTCCACACCACATTCAGTAACCTGTGCCCTGAACTGATAGTTTTTCCTCCAATGAACTCATTCCATGTAAAGATCAGGATTTTTATTTCCTATCACAAAGAGCAATCAAGCAAGGAATTTGACATTCTGATCCATCTAGCAAAAGATACATTATCCCCAAATATCATCTTCCCATCTTGAAGCCTTATTACTGAAACTGCCGCTATGATCTGCAATTATCTAATGCCTCTATCTGCTGAGAAATTGCTTACACAAACTGTCCCAAACACAGGCAGCAAGCAGAAGGAGTGCTCTTAAGGACATTTAAATAAAACCATGATCATTGGGTAAACTTGTCCTCTCAGAAGGAAAGCAATGAAATATAAGCCATGGGTCACAATTCAATATTGGCATAGCTCAATGGCACCTGGAAGGCACCTGCCAAACTCAAGCTTTCATTTTCACCTACAGAACAAAGCAGATTTCAGTGTGGAATTAGTGCTTTACAACAGCATTTGACTGTTGCTTGAAAGTCCAGCCTCTTAAATGTAGGAATCTCCACCATCTAGGAGGAATTGATACAACAAGGATTCTGACATCCCTCAAAGAGGATGAGTTGGGGTTTCAGACGCATCTGAGGGGGAAAATGGGACTGCCAGTGGGTTGCGATGTTGCTAGTGCTAAAAATTTTGTATTTCAGCAGTATGCAGGTGACATGTTCCACAAGTACAGTTCTCAAATTAAACAAAAAATATGGGACAAGGAATGAAATCACAATTTTTTAAACATTTAGGTCTTGTTTCCAAGGGGTCCTTGAAGATCAAAGGCAGAAGTCAGATGCACCATTTGAACAGCAAGCTCAGTACAGGCTTCAAAGCTCAGAAAACCAGAAGTTGCCCAACTGGAAGTTAAATTTGATTTATTCAGCAGCATTGGACTGGGAGGGGCACAGCAGCTTCTCTGTATTTCACAATGGAAACTCTTCTTTATTCATTCTGCCTAATTATATACTGACACTGGAAAATTACATTATGAGGGCAGTAACTTCTCTAAATAATTGTCACTCAAAGACATTCTGCAATGCTTTGTGATGTCTCCCAAAGCAGGCTATCCGAAGACTGCAGACAGTTTTATGCCAGAACAATTGGTTCATATACGATTGAGGTATTTTGTTTTCTACAGCTTCACATTAAAAAAGCAGCTGCAACACCTGTTGGCCTAAGACATCTCATGTGTGTTTCATTTATCTGTTGGATCAGCCACTGGAAATCTGGCCCCAACACTAAATCTGAGATTATGCAAACTGGCCAGACTTAAGAGCATTTGTCTTTGGCCTGACTGGAGTTAACAGAATGTTTGTCCAAGACAAAAGTTGCATTTTAGGTCTCAAGAGCTTGGATCTTATCTTGCAGTTTGACCATTGAACAGAACTAACACAGAGTCACGAGGCTGCTTGGAACACTAGGCACCAGCCTGCAAGAGCTGGCCACGTGATGTCCAGGATTCACCAGTCAGACAGGAGAAAAGCAGGAGGTTGGGTGGGTTCATCTGAGAAAATGTGGGTTTGAAGAATGGACACAGCCAGCTACTGAGGTCTCAAAGACTATTAGCAATACAGCAATTAAATTAATTAACAAGGATGTTTCAAGCTTTACCTGCTCGAGACTCTGACCAAGTCAAATTTTCAAGGTTATCCATCTTTGGATATTCTGATGGCTACTCTGAATGGAGGAATGAATGCAGAGCAAAGACCCTGAAATATCACCTCTATATTTGAAAAATCAGATTTTTCAAGATCAGCCCTTAATATTGGAAGGCATCAGGCAAGAATTTAAAGAGTAGGAGAGTCAGCACCCTCAGTCTTTCAAATCAACAAGAGACTCTCCATAGAATTACATCTAATAAGCCTTAGGATGCCTAGTTCAAGTCACTCACTTTAATGTTTCTGTGGTAGCATGCAGTAGGTTTTCTGACACACACTATTATAGATAGCAACTACTCCGTCAAGACTGCCTTGAAATGTGTTTTCGAAGGAAAGGAGAAGTAAAAATCCTGCACTTACTCTTGCTTGTAACACTATCCTGAGATGCTGCTATTCCAGATTTGAAGGTGAAAAAAGAATGCATCTGGAAGGTATTGTGGCAAAACAAAAGCTCAGCCATTTAAAAGCAAATAAAGACGCAGTTACCTGTTTTTAATAGTGCTCATTATTCAGACTCCTCCAAAAAAAATACTACATAGATGAACACTGCTAGCCTCACTCACAGAGAAAAGAGGATTTATTTCTGTCTATAGAGATGTAAAACTTGAGTATAGGCACACATACACTCTTTTAGTAAGCCTCAACTTCTTTTACAGTAGGATTTCCAGACCCTAATTATCACCTCAATTTTTTTTTTTAATGGTTCATATAATGTTCTTGCCCAAGTTGATATTCTTATCTTTCCCTCATAAAATTATCCTCTAAACAAAAGCTTTTTATCCATGCTTCACATCACAATTCTCCTTGGTCCTCGTGACACACAATGATGCTCCAGCAATTCTCTGGGCATGGTGTGATAATGTATTGGCACAGGCCCTTGAAAGAATAAACAAAGCAGAGTAAGCATACTTTCTGTTTACTTGCATGGGAAGATTAGCTCAGTACTAGATCTTCTGGCTGTGGTGACTAATTGTGGTTTGCTCATCTGGGCAGATTTGCTAAGAAAGTTCCTGGTAGGCACTATTCATTGGAGCTGCTTAACACCCAACATGAATTGAGATTATCCCAGTGTGCTGTTTGATGCCATATGATCCCACACAGACTAAACTCCTAGTGACTTCCAATCAAAGTTTACCTCAATTGCACGTTTTTGGTCAGCTGTTGTACTCAAGCACAATTGTAAAACATGGTAAAAGCGAAGCTGAAAAAGACAAAGGCTAAAGATGAAGCCAATTCTATGAACTTTTATTTGGTAACTCGTTTTTTTTGCAGATGATAAAAGTGGTTCCACCCATAATGAGACAGAAAGACTAATCAAACCTGCAGACTAAAATATTTTACATGCCCACACCTTTTTGTAGATAACTTACTGATACTCATTTCAGCCATTCCTCTCTTTGTGCAATATTCCCTGGTTTAATTACTGAGAATAGAAAACTTCTGATTACCCTGCATTAGGGGAATCACAGCAAAATGCAGCTGCTTTATGGTCAGTTTTCCATTTCTATCATCTCTCTGAGCATCTGTGCACAATGTTAGCGATTATGAGTTGTACCATTCATTCCCCAGCAGGAGAAACAGTGCCAGAAATTCTGCTGTGTGTTTTGCTTGGCAAAAAATAGAAATCCCTCTGGAAAAAGAAAAGGGAATGAAAGCAGAAAAAAAAAAAAAAAAAAAAAAAAAAAAAAAAAAGCAGGTACCCGAGTCTGTTGCATTTTTCTTTTGGTTTTGTTCAGAACAAGTTTCCAAGTGCAAGCAGGTGAAAACAAGCCTTGTACAGTTCCAACATTATGACAGAACAATAGGAAGATTTAAGTGTGGCCATACACTGTGATATGGCCTGACTCTCACAAGTTGACAGACATTTCTGGTTAATTTTACTCTTTTCCCCAATCTTCAAAATAATTGAACATTGGAGTAGAAATCAAAGAACATATGTTTTTCCATCAGACTTGCAGTTTTGAAAAGATCTGAGGATTCATTTTGAATTTATGTCAGAGAACTTCAAACAAAGAAATATTTTTGGACCATAGTGCCTAGCAATGAAACTACCTAGCGACGGATAATGGAAAAAAAATCTTCTTTTTTTTGTAAGTCAGAGTAAGGCAGTTATCATGTAACAGCTTCTTACACGACATTTTATAATAATTGGAAAGATATTTCTGTAAAAACAGCATAGATTTTTTTTTTCCCTGTTTTAGTAGATTTTAAGAAGATTTTGGAGACAGAAAATTTTCAGAGACAGTATCTGATTATTTATGAATTTACAAGTATCCTCTAATGCCCCCCTAAAGCCAATGACCCTTCCTCAATTTAAGAATGCAATACGACCCCTATAGTGACAGGTGTAGCATACAGCAACAGACCCAAGTCTTCCTTTTGTCATTTGAAAGAACCTTCAACAGAGGTTAAAGCTCCCTGTGTGTAGTGCCCTGATTAAATACCTCACCAATGAACATTCTCCTTCTAGCCAGCAGCAATTTTAGATTTCCTTGTAGCATATTCTCCTTCTTAAAGGTTCTGGTATGCTTGTTTTTATGCTTTCATTCAAACACATGGCAGCAGTGGGACAGTAAGTTTCAAACCTGAACACCCGGACATCCTGTAACTCTGCCCTCACACGATCAGTGCAGGAAAAAAAAAAAAATGGAACTGTTAAAAATTCTGCTCAAAGTACTCCACCTTTGATGCCATAGAAGGACAGTAAAGTCACCAGGGAGTGCCAGGTCAGCATGGCCAGGCAGCAAACCCCGTGGGTACCAGGGCGCATAGCAAACCATGGTGCCCTGATTTGTACCTGGATTTAAAGGAGCTTTCACACAGGTTCAGAACAGGGCAACTGAAATGACAGCATAAAGACACAATTGACTTCTGGCCTCCCCACAGGAAAAGCCTGGCCAGCCTCAAGGATAAGAGGACTCAGTGTTTAGTCTTTTTAATTAGCTGTTTTTCCTCAGTACCCTTTTAATTATTTTTACATGGTACCCACTGGGGAGGCTGCATGGAATTCATTTTTCTTTAGGGAAGAGAGATCTCGGGGCCCCTGGCAGCATTCTTCTAGTTTGCTTTCTCTGAGACTGGTCTCTTTACCAGTAGAATCAGCAGGACCATGGGAGTTAATAAGCAGCTGGCCAGATGGTGCCTGTCCAAAGGTGTTGGCTTTGTAGACAACTGGAACTTCTCTTTGGGAATAAAATCAGTGATACAGGAGAGCCAGCCTGCATTTCAATCAAGTACAAGCAGGCAGACTATTAGTGGAGATAATTACCTTGCCTTTTTCTTCCCTCCTCCTTCCCCCCTCCGCTTTCCCAAAACCAGTGGATACAGACGCTGGGAGTGAGAAACAAAGGATTCCCAGTGTTAAAAAGAACATTCTTCCAAACACCATAAGGAGAAAGCTAAGAGTTATTTATTCAGATGCAGAATTCAACAATTACACCCCCACTGCTGAGTTAATACCTATGAAATAATGAAATGGCATGCAGCAAAAAAAGCTTTTGATACCAATTACTTAAAAACAAGTTAAAGACGTACTCTATTGGTTTTTGCTAATCAGGTCACTCTTATGGCTTTCTGACCATTATGAGAAGGTATTTCAAGTGTTGATGATGCAGCCCTGACCATGCCACCAACTATGCTACTACTGTCTCAACTAGCATCATGCTCACATTCCAATAAGGAAAATGTTTCAGTGCAGCTCAGGCCTGATGGGAGAATCTACCTACACATCAAAACAAAGTCACTGAGTTTATTGCACATCAGAAAAACATCTACATGGTTACAAAAGAACTTTTCTGCCAGAGTAGTCAGTAAATAGCATGAGACTGTTGATGTTTTTCTCCTCAGAGAAATATGAGAGCTAAGATAGCAAATAGGAGTTTGAGCTTGTTTTCCTTTTTTACCACACACACAGGACTACCACGAACTAGTCACTTCTGTAGCCTCTGCTCTACCTCTCTGAAAGGCAGAGCACAGGTTATCTTAGTGTGGTGCCTTTGGGACACAAACCCTAATAATCCTCAAAAATTGGAGTTACCAAGAAACTCAACACTGGTGCTCTGATACAGAATCAAAATAAGGACTTGCATGAACTCTTTACTCCTTTCCTTGAAACAAGGCTGAACTAATTTGCTCTTCCAGAAAGTTCCCTCTGCCTGTAAATACATGCTTGCTTTCAGAAAGCTGCTTCTTTAGGCAACATTAGCATCTATTCCAGCTATCCCACTGACACCACTCCACAAAAGGTGTGTGAATTTGGAGAGATGGCACGCAAGCTCCCTCAGAGCTGCAGCCATCAAGTCCTACAGTGGATAAGCCCCTTCTTTCCACCCCACAGCACAGCCATGTAAACTTGCTCTGTTTGTGCTGTTGTTAAGAAAACAGATCAATGAAATAGTCAGAATGTTTGCACCTCTCTAGTAGTGGGAGGCAATTCACTGCTCTTTACTACCTGAGAGAGCTTCTGGAGTTGGAAGCTTTGGGCAAGAGCAAGTTCTCTGAAAACAGACTGTTCTGACAGTATTGAGGCCAGCAGAGGAATGTAACTCATTCCAAATTCACATTGTTTCCTGCTCCATCATGTATTTAAGCTCCCACATGCAGAGCCTGACTGCAGTTCATACCCCTTTCTAGGAAGAAAAGAAAAAAGATGAAGAAAAAAAAAAAGCTCTCTCCTCAAGTATCTTGGTAAATAGATCCATTGCACAGAAATCCAGATTATTCATAAATCCTAATTTAAAAGGATTTTTTTTTTTGCACATTACTAGGCCAATATGAATAGCCTTTTCAGAATCCTCACTGACAAGTGCAAACTGAAAGCTGCTTTGTAGTCTCCATGTTTCTCATGCAAGATTCATACTAGGTAAACAATCAAATTATCAACATTGCATTGTGTCCAAAACTGCCACCAGCTAGAATAGACTTACAGAGAATGTTCCTACACTGAATGCAGAAAATATTTTCTGCAATGTCAAGTAAATCCTCCATTCAGATGACCTATGAATAGCAGCATTTGTGAAAAGCACAAAACCAGAAAAACCACTAGCACACTTTCCTGTGCTTTCATGCCCTGACACTTCTCTCACCATATTATCCTCTTTTCCCATCTGTGTAATGCCAATCACAGTATAAAAATTCAACTGCAGATAGATCCTCAGAGTCCACATAACAGAAGTTTTGCATGACTGCATTAATTTCTAAGTTACAAATCTGTGATTTGTCTTCCTCCTTCCCAGCTCTCACAAATGGACATCATATGTTCACTAATGCCATTCTCTCCTTTTAAAAATCCCATACAGATTTATCTGCTGTCTTTCTGTTTGCAGCTATATCCCTAACATAATGGATCATGGCCTTGGAATAACAAAATTAAAGCACCAGGGAAAAAAAAAAAATCACACAGAGAAAAGTATTAGATCAAAAGACTCCATAGTAAGATGTATTCATCAGCTCCTCATCAACTGCAGTTCTCTTTCCCTAACACTTGTGTTACTCCCCTACTTAAACTGCAATATGGATGCAGACCAACAGGCTTGTATCTTCATGTAATTGAGGAAATGTCTCTGCTTTGCTGATGCACTCTGCCATAATATACAAATAGCACAACAGGATTAATCTGCCACCTCTGACACCTTGTCCATTACAGAACCCTTGACTCACACTCATTCAGGTGAGAAGGGCCTCAAGAAGCCTGTTATCCAACTAATCCCTCAAAAAGGTCAGCTAGAATCAAACCAGCTTACTCAGGGTTTTATTCAGTCCAACCTTGAAAGCCCCCAGTCCTGGAGGGCCTCCAAGCAATCTGTTCCGTTTCCTGACTGTTCTCACAGGGAAGGTGATTCTCCTCCAAGACAGTCCACGACACTGGTTCTCACTCACTTCCTACATCTACGCAGATAGTTGCTCCAAGAGGACTCCTTCCATGCTTTTCCCAAAGAGTGAAGAGAGCCTGAGGAGCCTGCAGGTCACTGTATTGCACTTTTAACCTTTCCTGGAGATAGGCACAACGTTTGGCTTTGTCCAGGAGTTGGGGCTCTTCCCCAAACTCCATGACTATTCAAAGACCCCACATTCATACAGACATGAACCAGCTCTCTCAGCAGTCTTGGGTGCAGCCTGTTTTGTCCCACTGACTCGGATGGTTCAAGTTCTCCCGAGTTTTCCCTGACATGCTCCTTGTCCCTTGATGGGGCTAAATGCCCTTTTTGAACTCTTTCATTAGGAAATGAGGTCTGTGGAACCTCACTGGTGAGGACTGAGGCAAAAGGGACACAGGTACCTCAGCCTTACCTGTGCCCTGAGCCACTAATTCACACATCCCACTCAGAAACATGCCCCATTCTTGTCCCAGAGCCCTGTGACTATTCCTGCACACTCCATCCTTGTCCCAAACCTTGTGGCTAATCTTGGTACACTCAGCACACCCTGTCAGTACCACTGGTGCTCAGATGGGTTTGCAGCAGGAGGGGACAGTCAAAAAGATAGACAAGCCTCAGCAGACTTCCCACACCATTTCAAGTCTGAGCACCTGGTAGGCACCAAACCCACAAGGGCTTCAGGTCCGTGTGCTGCCTCCATCCCACACATGAGAGATTCTCCAGCAAACATCATCCTCCTCTTTGTGCAGAAACACATAAATTAAACTGTGTCTGACACCTCCCCTGAAGGCCATATTTTCAGGGCACAGCACCTGTTCTGTAACTACAGAATAAGCCTGCTGCAGGTGCAGAATTTCAGGGCTTTGGGAGAGCATTCCAGAATAGTACAGAAGATAAACAACTGATTAAATGAAAGAACTATTTGTCTTAATACAATTGTTTTTTAAAAAGAACCCAAACCAACAACTTCCTCTACGTGTTTAAAAAGCTCAAAGGATAAAAGTATTTGCTCAGTTAAAGACAAAACATTTGCACAATTCTTACCCAATGAGCGACTCTGTGAAAACAGCAATATAAGATTCCCCCACCTGAACAAGTTTCAGCAATCTCTCTTCACGTTCCCAGCTTTGTACATGCATTTAGGAGAAGCATTTCCCTCCCTCCTGCACCAAGTCACACACAATTGGTTTGCTATGTCTCAACAGCCCCCTTCAAAGTAACACCAGTATAATTATTTAGTTTGTAATGAATTTCCATGGGTAAAACAGACTGGAACAAAGCAAACACTCTGCAGATAGAAACAGGGATTCAACCCCACAGCTCAGCCCAACATGGTTGCACTCAGTATTGAAGCTTTTGCCAGAACAGCAGTGATACCTCACACTACCACTACCACCACCAACCACGACCAAAACTACATAGAAACAAATGATTAAAAATACACCATTTTATACCAGACCATAGGCAATGGATGTTTACATAAGATCTGGTTTACTACAGACCAGAAATATTTTCCAGAAATTAGGAATGAAACTTCACAGAAGTTACAGCCTTTACCTCATACAATAATGACCACTGCATTATCTCCCAAAGATATTGAAGCATTCCTTATGATTTCTAACTAGCCATAACGACCAGCAGAAACCAGATTTCATTGCAAGTTCCTTCATTAAACTCTGGACTTGTTACATGCTCATCTAGATAAGCAGTGGAATTTTAGCTAGCTGTTATCTAAGGTATAGGTGACATTTTAAGGGCAAAATAATTACATGCAATTGAGCCCTTTTCCCTATGGCTGTTCATAGGATCATTAAGCAGGTAGTGTGCATTGGGTCTGGCTGAGATGGAGTTAATTCTCTCCACAGCAGCCCTCCACAGCAGCAGCAGAGCTCTGCTTTGCATTGGTTGCTGGAAAAGTGCTGCTAACACTCCTGTGTTTTGGCTCTGCTGAGCAGGGCTGGCACAGCATCAGCACTGTCTCCCCAAAATTTAGCAGTAGGCTGGAGGTGGGGGATATCTTGGAAGGGGACACAGCCAGGACAGCTGACCCAAACTGACCAAAGGGATATTCCACACCCTATGAGCTCAGCTCAGATATAAAAGCTAAATTAAAAGGGGAGGAAATGGCAGGGGGCTATTTATTACTTATAGTCCTTTCCTTCCAGAGCAACTGCTTC
This sequence comes from Haemorhous mexicanus, assembly GCF_027477595.1. Taxonomy (NCBI): domain Eukaryota; kingdom Metazoa; phylum Chordata; class Aves; order Passeriformes; family Fringillidae; genus Haemorhous; species Haemorhous mexicanus. The sequence goes on along the minus strand of NC_082341.1, from coordinate 64,326,892 downwards.
CTGGGAAGTGACAGGAACATCACTTGCTGATGGGAAGTAGAGAATAAAATTTTGGTATGGGTTGGGATATTTTTTACCTTTTATTGCACATGCACAATTCTCCACCTTTTCTTTATTAAATTGCCTTTACCTTGACCTGTGAGGGCTCATCCTATTTTCTCCCCTCTACTCTGCTGCAAAGGGGAGTGATGGAGCAGCTTGGCAGGTACCTGGTGTCAAGCCAAGGTCAACCCACTGCACAACATTAACTTAGACAGCACCACTTCAGTAGTTTTGTGGTCTACTCATGCAGCTAAAGTTACACAGGCCCAAGGCATCTGAAATGGCCAGAGTAAACGAGCAGAATGGTCCAAAAGGTCAAAGGTCTGGTCTGAAACTGCAGGCTGTGTAAGACAACCATTGGTATGGCATTTTCAGCTAAAGCACAGACTAGAAAGATTCTGTTTATCTGTTTGTATATCAGTTTCAACCTGTACAGGAATATCAATTACTTTTCAAGGATAGCCCTCACCTTGTTATTTCAAAAGTGAGGAGTGATAACAGCATATGCTGATTTTCTTATCTTTCTCACAAAAAGACACAATTTAAAATAAACACTAACCTTGCATCTCACAGAGAAAAGGACATTTATTCCCCAGAATTTTTAAAGGTGTGAAATTCAATTTAATAATAACAACAGGTATATTAAATAACAAAGCTTTAGAATATATATATAATTAGGTGAGAACATGGTCATTTAAGCAGATATTTCTATTGAATCTTTGCTAGACTCCATGCTTGTCACCAAATTAGATGTTGTCCCATGGTATGCATTATAAATGAGGCAATTCATTTCATGAGGTTTATCACCAGTGACTGGAATTATAATCAACAATATATATTAGTGCCTTCTAATATCTACAATATTTTGGAGCTTATTATGAGTTCATGTTAGATGCATGTGCCAGTAGCTCCCCTGTCTCTGTACAAACTCCTGATTTATGCTGGGGTGCACAAGAATAGTCTTCAAATTTATATTAAATACTTTAGTGCTTAAATATGTTTTTAAGTACACATTATTGTCAGACCATTTGCATACTGCAAGGCATTTGCCAAAAACAGAAAAATAGGATTACTTTTGTTTTTAAATGGCTATCATCCTTTACAAACTGCAACCTTTTCATTTGCATAAAGCTGAAGGTCATTTAGTCCCTTAGCCCCCAGAAACAGCAAAGAAATGAGACTATTCTTTTTTTTCCTTTTTGAAGTTACAAGCTACAATATATGCAGCAATTCTGGCTCTCTTCTGCAAGTTTGATTTAAAAAAAACAAAATATATCTTTTCCTACACCTATCATTGAATCGTGCCAAGGAGTTTATCCATTTCTCTCAGCAGGAAATGCCCCCACTGCCAACAGCTGTAATCATTTAAAATGCATCACAGTAACCTTATCCCATAGGTATCTACTGAAATTTTCTACCATACATATCAGATGCATTCCCTATTCACATGTCAAAGAAATAGTAAAATTATACCTTAAGTGCCACAAAGGCAACAAGAGAGAATTTCTGCAAAGTCAGCATCCCTACAGAAACTTAGTGAGGGTGGGATTTGTTTTTTGTGCAACATTCTTAGACATTGGGTTGTCCCTAAAGTTACAGAAAAGCAGGGTTTCTCATTGACAGGAAATGCCAGGCTCCAGGACAAGCAAGACTAAAATATGGAAGTATTAGCCTCTATACGAACCAGAAACATAAAGAAACTCGGTCATATTGCCCAGGGAAAACTTCCTGCACTCTAGAATCACAGTGAAATTAAGCCTTGCTAATCTTGCCTCTCCTCCTTAAATATCTGCTGCTGGATTAAGTGATATCCTCAGTTTTTTTGATCAGGTACAAAAGCTCCCTGTATCTACAGCTTTCAATCAGCCCTTTAGGCATACTGTCCCAGAATCCCTGTCCTTGGAAACTCTTCCCAGGTTTGCCATTCCTTAAATCCTGCCTCTGAGACCTCCCAGGTTCATTCGGTAGGGACAAGGCCAAACCCACATGAAACCCAATCTCATCGGATTCCTGGCATGGAAGCACAAAGCATAGAAATTGTTGTTGAGCTATCCAATCCTATATGTCTGCAAAATTTCCCATTCCCAAGAGAGCCTGCTTAGCAGGTTTGCTGCACAGTGACACGATCTGGAATCCTGACAGGCAGAGTGCCACAAGACTGATGATGCAAGGCTTTCAAGATACTCAGCTTAAAGGCAGAACTAAGTGGACAATTCTGACCTTAACACCACAAGAGTTCACGTCAATCCTATCTCAGATCCCGCTGGACGGAAATCCCACTGCTCTAAAAATGTTGCAAAGAAAACATTCCAGGCTTAAGAAGGTGACATTCTTCTGAACACATCCAGTTTCTTCTGTTTATCTCCAAATATTTGTCCACACTCAGCAGCACCTTGGCTCAGCGTGTCATTTTCTGGACATTGATCCACTAGGCTGATTAGAAGAGACAGAAAACTTTTGTTAACAGGAGAAAAGTTTTCCAACAAATACCCAAGAATTGAGCTGATGTTCAAATGCTCTGTTCAACTATGTTCCAGCCAAAGCTTTCAGGATCAAGACTGGTTATTTCGCACAGCTGTGAAACAAGGAACAACAAGAACAACATTCAACAGTTACTTGGGGATTATAAGAAATCCAGTGTGTTTCAACCATTAATCATATTCTTACTCAGATTCTCAATACAACATGTTATTGTGAAAGCTGGAAGCGTAGGAATCACTCTAACCTCTGAAGAATATTTTGACTTGATGGGGTATAAAAATAGTTTTACAACTATGTAAACTAAAGCAGAACCACATAGACTCAAAGACAGATGATTTCTACTCTTGCAAATAATTATATTGTCTAGATCACTGAAATATCATGTTAAAACACTTAGCTAGAAAAAGACATTGATTTGGTTTCTTGTTACAATGAGCATAAATCTAGAGTATTGCTACTGAAGCCAAAGTTCCTGCCTAGCAGTGCCAAAGCAGCACAAGTGTAGCACTATCTCACCAAAATTCTTTAGCTTCTCCTGTCTTGAAAGTTGCAGTTGAGAAATAAAAATAAACCACTCCATAATCACACAGAAATCCATAACCATGTCAACTTTTTATACTGCCAATCCAAAGGGCAAGACTTACTCAGCATGAAGACAAAGGCAGAAAAACCTGTGCTGTACAGGAAGAGATACACAAGACAGAAGACTCAGCACATCCATTTCATACAGGGGGGCTGAGGTGTAGAAAGAATAAACATTTCTGGTTCTTTTAACAGCTTTGCAGCCAGTCCATGATCAGTCTGAAACAGGATGAATACACAAGCACTGCAACTTCATACTTAAAATAAACATGCAAGATCGGTTGATCAAGAAAACACAGAAGGTGTTAAGCCATGAACCAAGAAAAACACCTTCTCTTTCAAGCCAGAGATTTAGGAGAAAAGAGAAAAAATATGAGTTGGTGAGTAGTCATTGTAAAAAGTGAACAGCAACACAAAAACATTAACATCTTGGCCTTAAAAAGCACGGTCACTGGCATTCAGCAAGAGGGGAAAAACCCATGTCACTGCAGAGCCTTAAATAAATTGCTGAGACATCAACTGAGGTGAAGGTGTTTTTGAAGAATACAAAAAAAGGCCAAAGGCTATAGACTTGTCACATCAAACCAGGGAAGGTCAGTTTCCTAGAACATGAACTAATAAATGATAAGTGAAGAAAAGGCATGAAGTAGTCTCCCACATGACTTTCTGACTTGGACAAGGATACCAAAGGACTTAGAACAAAAAGGGATTTTATTCTTTGTAGACCACTGTGTTTGGACAACTCTGATGTCTCTTTGTTTGCTTCCTCCTTGAAACCTTCCACCTCTGACTTGTATTATTTACCCTTACCCACACTGACATCTGTCAGCTGGGCCCTCAGAGCAATTTAACTGGTATGTCCTCAACTGGCCAGTCATGCTCAAAAGGACACTACTGTTCCCTAAGCTCCTCAGCTATTCCCTATGCACAAACACAGCTATTCACTTACCACTTTCATATGTGGCTTCTGCCACACTGTGCTTGATTCTCCACTACAGATTTCCAGGAAGCAATCTCACAGCTGAGCAATCATGACTCCCAACGCAATAAAATGCCACACTTGGCTCCCTTCAACAGATAGTGCCTTCCCTACAGCATCTACAGAACGAGCAAGGATGCTTTTTATATGAATCATGTGTGGAGGAATGGACCACCAACACACCCTAGAGCCTGTATTTTTTAAGTTTTATTCTTTGTCCCTTTAAAACAGAACCAAGCAGGAGAGCGTTTAACATCATTTGAAACATGAAAAGCAGCAGATTTTATATGGTGTGCAGAAGTCACAGAAATGCAGATATTTTGCCTCACAAAGCAAACTGGTTTGTGCTAAAACAGCTACAGAGCAAGTTAGTCTCAAAATGGACACTTAAAGCAAGTTTGCTGGTTTCAGTACTTGCAGACCCTAAAAATGAGATTCTATTCTTGATCCATGGAATTGAAAATACAAGCCACTTATGACTTACAGCCATGTCTTATGACTTACAGCTATAAAAACACAGCATAGTAGAAAGGACTGATGTTCTGGCAGAGGTATCTGATATGAAACTTTAGAATTAGTAAGGAAGCCCAAATCATCCCATACAAAAATGGCATTCAGAAGCCTCCCATAAGCAACACTGTACACAGTGAACTACTTTTGACTGTTCAAGATAAGAGCTTCTCTTTAAACTTCTTTTACAAAACATCTTTCTTCTGAAATTCCTTTCAAAATACTCTTGGACTGGTTAAGAATCCTCCTCAAGTCCCAGATGCGGGAGTTAATGTAGAAGACTCTCTTCAGCTGTTATTATGCAGAATATAAGGATCCAAGTAAGGTTTTCAGCCTTTCCATGGAACAGGAGTCTCTATCAGTCAGTATCTATTTCGTGAGGATGATTCTGAAAATAAGCCTGTGAGTGCTTATCTTCCCTCAGATGAATAGTGACAGTGAAGTCCTGCAACACATGAAGGCATGTCTTTCTAAGCCAGGAAGGGGAAACAGGCTTACTTCAGCCACGATACATGTTTGCCTTGAGTCTTTTGAATGAAAGACAAGGCTGTACTGAGACATACCTTCCATAGCTACACTCAAAGAACTGCTTCTTTGATCCAAGTCTGTCCTGTACAGCTCCCACTACTTGCATACCCTAGTTCCTAGTGATACATGGAAACAGCACAGAGCCCTCTCCCTGAGTCAGGCTGAGATGAGCTTTCCAAGGTGGTGGAACCCAGCAGCATTCTTCACCACTTTTCCACTCTCTGCAAAGGGGACTGCTTTGTTTTCCACAGCTTCAGGAAAGGGTACAACACAAACAGGACTTTTTCAACTGGGGTGCCCTGTGCTCTCCTTCTTTCAAACATTCAGGCCATTTAGCTCTCAGGTATTTGTGTAGACTCAGAAGAACAGGGCTTCTGATTTTGTAAGCCCATGCACCGGGTGCAGAGTTCATCAGCAGCTGCAAGGCAAAATCATACACTTCTAAATGGAGGCCAAACACTAATTCTGCTCTCACTACAATCAAAGAAAAAATCTTCATTGATTTCACAGTGCTGCTGCCAGCTTACATCCTTCCATTCTATTATCTGCCTCCTGTCCCCAAAAGTTTCCTTATCACATTTGATAGTATCTCTACAGAGTTGTAAGGGCTGCAGAGACCTTTCTGGTGATTTTCAGACAGACATCTACAATGAGCACAGACAATCATCTACCCCTGAGTTAGGCCAACTGGGCTCTCCAGTATTACTCAGGTATTGTAGTGCTACTACAAGAAGTCAGGTCTAGGGCATGGAAAAGAGGTTTGCGGATTTTATCAGTTTCCAAAAATACTCTTAGGAGTTTTGCCATAGCTTCACATTTTACTACCACAATCTTAATTTGGAATAACCAAGAGTAATAGCATAACTACAAAAATCACTAAATTCTAAATATCATGCTAACAATTGCCCCCCCCTTACAAGAAGATTGACTTTCTAGAAATATCCAGCATAACACTAACTTTTGCTCATTTCAAAACCTAAGGAAATGCCAAATCCATTATAAAAGACACATATTTCAATGCTTATATAACATGAAATGCATTTGCAATACTTGGTTGGCTTTTTTGCAGAATTAGGAGGTGGTTTATGTACTAAATGCTACCAAACAAAAAGAAACATCTTTTGAAACACAATAAAGTAAAGTTTAACAGTTTCAAAACTGGAAGAACCATGGGCCCTTGCTCTTCCCTTAAAAATTCCTGTTGTTGCAACAGAAAAGGCTGTACTACATAATTAAAAAACAAACTCGGATGTCACAAACCAATCTTTTATGAAATTTATAACCTACTTTTTTTTTTTCAGGTAATTAAATGCTGGAATGTCTAAAACACCCCATATTCTGCTGCTGCAGTAGTGAGGACTCCCATTTGCACATAAAGATCTGGACTCTGCAGTTGTCACAAAACTACTGGTGACATAAGCCCATTGCTGACTAGAACGTCTGCTGCAATAAGAAAAGCACCATCTACACCAGGAAGTAACAGAAATTAAATCAGAACTAATTTAAGGACACAACAGAGAGGGGAATCACAAAGGTGCTTAAAACACATTGGTTTGCCCTTCACCGTGTTTGGTGAACTGCGTTGCAGAGGTTTTTAATGAGGATTGATGACCAGCTGGGGTTAATGGCCCTCAGCTGCACCTCAGGCCATTAACTCCTCCCTATCAGTTATTAATCCCCAGGAAATACCCTGTACCTCTCTCCTTATTGCTTAATCATAAGTAGCAGGAGATGATCAACCAGTCAAGATCCTCATGTGGTGTGAGTACTCCTGTTCCTGCCTCTTCACACAGCAAGCCTTGTGCTTTAGAACGAACTATTTCAATATTACCACACTGAGGTCACAAAAGGATGAAGAAACACATGTGACAGTGAGAAAATAAACATTTTATCTGCTGACTGCATTTCACATTCCTTCTTTAGAATAAACATAATATTTATAGCTTGTATACTTTGTGAAATTACACAAATCTGTCTGCAATCCCACTGCTGTTAGTCTACTGGGGGCTCTTCTCTTTGCAGCTCTAGAGCATATGATGGGGACAGTACTCTTATTACTGCTGATTTTAAAGCAAGAAAGTACCAAGCAGATGTTATCAAATTGTAGCCTGAGAAGTAAAAGCCCTGAGGTCAGACCAAGACACTGCATCCAAGAGGCCTGTGGAAGCACAGTACCACAGGGCTGGAACATTATGCTTTTCCTTGGAAAATGCACAGTTCAAAGGAGAGTCAGTCCATCCCTACCCCTGCTTTTCCCCACCCATTTAAACAGTGGTTTGGCCCAGTCTCAAACCCATATGTTAGCAGAGGATGAGCAGAGAGTTTGTGCTTGGAGCTAATATAAAGTAGGGACACACCCTTTATGTTTAAATTTTATTGTATCAAAAGACTGCAGCAGAAATGGATTTGGCTGAAGAAGGGAAGTGGAATTTGTATGATAGAACATCCTATGGACAATAAATAATTTAGTCTTTCTTTACAATTTGCACCCCAGTTTTGAAATTTCTGAGAACAGGGCTATGAATCAGGACATGTATAAGTAACATCCTTTAATCCAGACCTAATGAGTTCCCCTCTGAAAGATGACACACAAATACACGACTGAGTGCTCTGAAGATCATCTATCCTGACTGCATCTTCAGTGAGAAATCCTACATGCTCTCACAATGTCATTTTTTATCAACCTCACAGAAATAACAAAAAAAGTTAACTTTTCCCTTTCATTCTTTCCCTTTCCAGTTTATTTGAACTGTCCATGCTGTAAGGCTTGTGGGGCAATAGCATTTTTTTAAATGGATCCTTATGTCTGAAAAAACTCCTACAGGTAAAAGAAATTGTGACTTTCATCCTATGAACAACAAGAAGATTATTGTCAATAAATGCTTAAAAACATCTAAGAAACAAACAGTACCTCAAGCCCCAAAGGCTACATGCTGTTGATTAATATTATGCTCTTTAAAGGGAATAAGATCACATTAAGCTTCAGATCAAAATATAGATCTTTCTGGGTCACATTTACCAATGATTCATTGTGATATGAAGTAAATCCATTGTATCTATTTGTATACAATTCATCAATTATGAATGCTCGGCTATCCTACTTAAATGTAGGTATCTACAAAAATATACAACACTTTTTGAGCTCCTTCTGACAATGCCATACTCTTCATACTTACAGGCAGGACACATCTTGAACATTCAATAGAATAACATCAATTTAAAGAGTTGGAGCTAAAAATCATCGTTTGTTCCATAACAGTTCTCCCAAGACATGGGTGCTGTCAAAAATAACAGAAGAATCAAGAAAAAGATTGTTCAAGGAGGTAGTATATCAAATTCATGAACAGCTTGTTTAAGTCCTTATACCACCTCAGCTGTAACAACTTTTTCATCAACTTCAGTAGGCTTTGGACCAGGATCCAAGTTGGAATGGAAGTTGATGGTAAAAGTAGGAGTGCACTGGCTGATGCCAACAGGCTTTGAATCAGTCCATTGTCATGAAAGCTGTTTTCAATGTATGAATAAGTAATCCATGCTGTGCTATATACCCTACCTCTCTGCTAAGGATAATTAAGATCGTGTAGCTTACTGACTCACTGTTTTTACCATTTGCACAGCCAACTGATGTATTGCTGAATATTTTCTAAAACAAATCTTTACATATTTTTTAAACTGAAAATAAAAAGATTTTCATGGGGTTTATAAAAAAATACAATAGAAGCTCTCTTCCTCCTACATTAGTTTCTTTTAACCTAAGGGCCAAGATAATCCTGATGAAACATCTTTACATCAACTGCCCATGTTTTACAGAATGTTTTTCTCTAATAAAATGAGCCAGATATATCATAGTCACACTTATTATTTTTTGTTAATTATTAGGAACATTCTCATACAAAGAAAAAACTTAAAGATTTGTTTAATGTCATATCTATATGCAGTAGATAACAAAATTATATTCACTAAAGTTACTGATTTCATTCCTTTGCTTGGAAGTAGGTGAGAGAACTATGAATACATATGTCAGTTCACTTTAATACTAAAAACACACATTGTAAGTAGCAACAAGTGTACACTTTTAAAGATCATTTGTGTAATGTGCTGGACTTATAATGCCAGATTCTGAACACTTCTGTTCCTATAAAGAACTCACAGAATATAAGGGACTTCTATACAGCCATTGTGCTTGCCTCTTAGAATGAGGATTAAATAAGCAGTTACATCCATTTTAAGCTTTTGCACAATTTTTTGGTAAAATATATACTTAAACTCAACTAATCACCAGAATGGGCTTCTGCAGAGATGAATGATTAAAATTTCTTGGTCTATGTTATGGAATAGTGTTTCACAATGGTCCCTCCTATCCTTAAAGGATATAAGTACATTATGAAAACAGTACTACTGAGTAATGACTATAATATAAAGAAGCTTGTTTTCATGTCATTATGATAATTTACACTTATGAGCTAGTTGTTCATGTAGTTCTCTATCAAACATATAATAAGGAAACTCTGTATATGGTCCTTCAGAAATGTCTGTTGAAAGGGTTTTGGTCACTAGCACTTGTAATTCACATATCACCCAACCTAGGAATTCAAGTCAGCAGCTTGAATGCTAAGATAGAAAATAAGGTCTTGAAAATAAGTCTGCCTGTAGTTCATGGCAGAAGACAGACACCAAGGCAGTTCAGCCCATCGAAGATCTTTGGACAATAATTTGTGTACCTGGGAATGATTCCTAACTGCCAGTTTCAGATGTTGCCTTATCCCATGTTCCAACTCTGTATCAGGTCAGAACCAGGCACATACGATCTCTTTTCACATTCTGCCCTGACTACTGCAAGAAGGAAACCTGACCATCTGGGTGAGGAGGTATCACAGTGTGGGGTCCCGTGTGGTTTGGGACCCCAGTTTGTTGGTAAATCTCTCTGTTTTAGCTCGTGCGTTCAAAAGATCAGTCGGAGCTCTTCAATTTTTTGGTCTCAAGGTTGTTTTTTTATCTTATCTATAAAACTTTCTCCCTATCCAGCTGAGGTCCATTCAGCAGGACAGCCAGAGTCACTCTGCCTGCCCCCAGGGCAGTGTTATCTTTATATACTACAAACTACATGTACAATATTTACAATTATTTTCCAATACCTATCATCTATATTAGACAGTGAGCTTCTACTCTAAACCAATTTAAAAGTGCCAACATCACCACCGAAGATGGAGGTAGAGAAGAAGAAGAAAGGCTAGACATGCCCAAATCCCTCCATCTTGTCCCCAGAAACCCCTATACCAAAAATCCTAAAACCTATATTTACACCCTGTGAGTACTTTATTTTTACATCATTTAAACTGTCGTGGCTTTTATCTCTTCATGTAAAGGTGGCAATTTGCTCCAAGGTTCATAATCAAACCCACAGGTGTTCTGGGCTGTGTGTCAGGGTCTCTGAGCCCCCTGGCAAGGGACCCGGCAACTCCGGACTCCCAGAGGGATGTCCTGAGTTCCGACTCTACAGCTTGCTCCAACTAGACCTCTGATTTAGACAAATCAATCTTATGGACTGGAAACATACCCCACAGTGTACGTCACAGCTGCGATGGCCACGATACACAGAGAAACACCACACAACATCAGAAAGCATCAGCCCATGCAGAGTAACACTATACCACTGACTTCAGAAGGCTTCAAGCATCTGCCCACGCAGAGTAACACCACTTCATTCAGCTGCACCTACCTTTCTTGCTCTGTAGCCCAACCTTTGACACATTTATCCTTCATGCATTACACCTGTGTGCCCTCTGTTCCCTTTGGCGGTTGTTCAGTGCACCTCAGCCCTCTATGGCTCATTGCCTTCTATACCGTTTTCCTGCTTTTCAGAGATGTAGCCCATTGGAGACGAGGCTCAGCCCTAGCTCCAGCCCCACTCCCAATTACCACAAACTGTGTGCCTACGCCCCACAACACACTCGCAGGTCAGTTAAATGAAGCCTTTCTCCTTAGCAGTACAGTCTACAGGTAATGTGTACATAAATTGGATCCCTTGGGTAAATGCTTACAACTGGTTGGGATGAATCCAGTCTTTATAGGTACATCTCACCTGAAGGATGGGATGTTGTCCAGAGGGATCCAGACAAGCTCAAGAAGTGAGCCCACAGGAATCTCATTAAATTTAACAAGATCAAGTGGAAGGTGCCACACACGGGTTGGGGTGATTCCCCTTATCAGTACAGGCTGGTGATGAATGGATTGAGAACAGCTCTGCCAAGAAGGGCTTGGGAGTGCTGGTGGGTAAGAGGTCAGACATGACCCAGCCATGGGCACCCCCGCCCCAGAAAGCCAATTCTGCCCTCGGCTGCATCCAAAGCAGCAGGGTGAGGGAGGGGATTCTGCTCCACTCTGCTCCTCTGCTCTGTTCTGCTCCTCTGCTCTGCTCTGGTGAGACCCCACTTGAAACACTGCATCCAGCTCTGGGGTACCCAGCACAGGAACAACATCAACCCATTAGAGCAAGTCCAGAGGAGGCCAACAAGATGACCACAGGTGTGGAGCTCCTCTGCTATGAGCCAAGGCTGAGAGGTTTGAATTTGTTCAGCCTGGAGAAGAGAAAGCCTTGGTGTGACCAAACTGTGGCCTTCCAGTACCTGAAGGGAGCCTACAGGAAAGATGGAAAGGGACTTTTTATAAGAGCATGTAGTGACAGAACAGTGGGGAATTTATTCAAACTCAAAGAGAGTAGGCTTAGATCAGATATTAGGAAAAAAGGTCCTTACTGTGAGGGAATTAGGCACTGGAATAAGTTGCCCAGGGAAGTCACGGATGTCCCATGCCTGGAAGTATTCAAGGCCAGGTTGGATGGTGCTCCAAGCAACCTGGTCTAGCGCAAGGTGTCCCTGCCCATGGCAGGGGGATTGGAACTAAATGATCTTTAAGGTCCCTTCCAACCTGAGCCATTCTATGATTCTATTAATATAATTGTTCACTCAGAGCAAAAATAAGGACAGATTCATCTCTAATTCTCTGAAACACAGATCTTAAGTTTGGTATTGCCTGATATTTTTCTATCATTCTACAGATACTGCCAGAACAAAAAAAACAGTAATATCAACCAGCACTATAAACAATATCTATTTTCCACTACAAAACTTGCCTGCATTTTTAACACTAGAAATACAGATCTATATTCAATCCTTCAGAACCCAGCTTGCATTTTGAACATAAATTTGCTTTGCCTTACTCATGGGGAGAAGGAAGAAATCTAATCAAATTCTACTGAGTGTTTTCTCTGCTATAATTTAGTGGTAAAACTGGCAGGCTGCCTAACCACGTCAAAAAAAAGATACATTTGAAATGCTGTAACTATAAAATAACAAGGAAGCTTTTAGCCACATTCATGTAGTGGAGAGTACGAAAATGTTTACTCGTAATGTTGTTAGCATATGAAAAGATTAATCTAACAGGAAAATACATTTTAAAGTTGTGAAATTGTCTTGCTTGGTGTATAAATATTTTATGTAAATAAAAGCGGATTTGAGATTCATATAACATTTATATATTTTTAAAACTAAAGGCATAGCAACTGACTCTGCAAGGCATTTTTCAGTAATCCCCTCACTCTGCTATCTCCACTAACGCCTTTATTTGTTTATATTAGCTTTTCCCCTAATGAAGATGGCGCCGGTGGTTCTGTCTGGCTGAGCTGCTGACAGGACACCATCCACTTCCAGGGAAGGCATCACTGGGGGGAGCAGGCTGCTCTTCAGCTCAGTGGTTCTCACAGCAGGCTACGGTGAGAGAAAATTGATGCCAAAGACATGAATAAGGAAAGGTGACTTCCCCTCAAGATTGTGATTGGAGAATTCTGAGGAAACTGGGGGGACATATAGGGATGCTGATCTTAGTACTTCAAATGTCTGAGGTCATTTCCTCGGGTTGGGGGGTTTTTTGCCACTTTTTTCTTCAAGTTGTCACTGGAACACAAAAGTCATTTTAGATTGCTGAGGAATTGGAGACAGCTTCTCAATCGTATGATAGAGAGGAGTAAAGGGGGCTAAACACAAATGAAAAAACCAGACTTTTTTTATTCCAACTCAGCTTAATCAGGGCTTGTTTTTTTGTTTTGTTTTTTTTTGTTTTGTTTTTGTTTGTTTGTTTGTTTGTTTTTTTGGTTTTTTTGTTTTTGTTTTTTTTTTTTTTTTTTGTTATTTGGGACAATTTTTAAAGTGTCCTCCATTCAAGAAACAGAACATAATGGCCTGGCAGACTAATGGCCAGCTAACAATACCAAGTAATTTTCATAAGATGCAGGCAGTTGCTATCACAACCATCACTCCTGCAATCTAAGACTGGGATTACTTTGTGGAAGAACCACCACATTCCCACATTCTACCAAATTTCAAAGCTTTTTCAAAAGTTACAGCAGACAATGAATGTTCGAGTCAAGATTCAAAGAAAAGACCAACAATTCTACTGCTTTGGAGGCTCAAATTCACAATTTTCCAGAGAACAAAAATATGTCCATTAGAGAATCTACAAAATTACACATTTTCTTTGTAAGCCAGAGAGCATTAAAACCCAAGTGAAGAACAAAATAGTCTGTATCTGGTTATTGGGGAATGTGGTGAGTTACTGCCTCCCAAATCATAATTACAGTGCTAGAATTTTTTTTATTAACTTTTGTTAAAGAAGGAAAACTTCCATGATCCATGTAGCTGATATAGTTAAAAAACTCTCATTCTAATTTGGGATTATAGTATAAATTTTTTCTCTATTGTCAAATCTAAATAAAACTGAAAGGGATAAATACAGTGAAGTTTATACAGTGATAAATATAATGAAGTCTGTGGATTTGTGTCACAAAGTTAATCAAATCAAAGGCATTAAATTCAAATCTAAATATAATTTCCTGGATGGAAGCATAGCCAAGTTTACATGGTGCAAATTTGTGGATCATTCTGCCGCTGTAAATGCTTGTGAAATTCTGGGGCTGGAGAGAGGGTTGGTGGGCTGATGCTAATATACACAAAGAACTGGATCATTCAAGCACTTTGACACACCTAATCTGGGACCATTGGCTTCACCTCTCTCCTAACACAAAATCAGAAGCATTCTGCATCAGGTTCCCAGTTGGGTTTTTTTAAAAAGCATTTATGTGAGTCAGGATTGAACACCAAGGGATTTCCTCTGAAATGGAAAATTACTTTTAAGCAGTAAAAAAGCAGGGGTTTCAATTGGAATACAGAAGCTGTATCGTGAGAATGATCGAGCAAACAGAAAACTTGAAAATATCTTAAAGATTCCTACAAAAATTTTACCAAAAGGCACACTGTACACAGAATTGTTCATCATGGGATGGATGTTAACACTTGAAGCAGCAAGAAATGCACAGTAATTTCACCCACAACACACAATCAACACTTGAAGCAGCAAGAAATGCACAGTAATTTCACCCACAACACACAATCTGAAAGCAGGGGGGAAGACAACCACCTAAACAAATAACCCAATTCCCAAGTATAGATCTGCATCACTCAAACCAAAGATTGTTTTGTTGTTAATCAGAATAAGAGACTCAACAATTAAGTAATATCTTTCTTTTAAATATCAAATGCATTGAAGCGGCAGTAATTTATTTTTGTGTCATTATTTCTCTTGAAACTATGCAAAATAACATTTCAAAATGCTGGTTTTCAAAAAACATAACCATTAGGATAGTTGTTACATATTTAATTTCATGCTCCACTCAGCATAAAGCAGTTGAGAGACTGCCAGCCAGAGCAAATTAAGTAACCGGTTAGATAATTTCCTGCTTAATTGAAAGCAGGTAGTTTTTAAAAGTAATAATTGATTTTGTTTCTAATAAGCACGTAGCTATTTCTTCCTTTTTCTATGCCTCCTATTAAAGGAGATTGCACTAAACCTTTGTACACTGTTAATGACAGGCATGGGAGGAAAAGAACTGGAGAACACTGTTTATTTAGTATTTTAACTGCTAATTGCAGCAAAAATAACAGCAGAATGGCACCCCAATATTGGTCCTGTATTTCAAGATCATTACTTCAGAATGTAATCCAAGTCAAAAGTTCTCATGTTCATGCTCTTCAAGGACAAGAAGCGAGCCAGCAATCTCAGCATAGTTCAAGGTGAAGAAGCATCAACTATCCTAGCAGACAATAACCAACCTCAGACAAAAGAAAAAAAAAAAAAGAAGGGGAAAAAAAAAAGGGAATTTTGCTGTTCCTACTTTCCTTTACTTTTAGGAATGGTCACTCCAAAAAAAAGCTGTGATGCCTAAAGATGATACAGAAATCTTTGACTGACACTGTTATATCATGTAGTAGAGAAGGACTTAATTCTCTATGACTGTTCAAAACGCACCTGTCACAAGCAGTTATTCACTGGAAAATTTTCTTTAAAAACAAAAGAATAATTGTTCTATTAAAATGTTTGAACAAAATATTGCATTTTCTGATCTGAAGAAAAAATTAAGACGACTGTGTCCATATTTTTTTTATTCTACTTCTTTGAAAATTAACAAAAGGAAAAGCACATTCTACATGTGCAGAAAGTATTCCTGCAATCTTTGTATTACAATCCAATGTTTTGACAAGTTGCTATAAGAAATAGTCAAATTCCAGTGTGACTCATTTTAGACTCTATCTTCATAACTGCTGAGCACCTGACTACTTCTCTTCCAAGGCTGCATATATATAAGCAAAAATTCCCTGAACTGACAGAAAACAACCTGGAGCCTAAAATCAGTAATACATCTGTATAAAATGTATTTTTATCTGTATAAAAAGCATAAGCTATAGCATCATATATACATACACACATAGTAGATTTATAACCACCACAAAATGCCAAGATGATTCTCTCAATGAAGAATCACTGCTGATTCCAGGCTGTCAGGCATTTTCCATATCGCTGTTACTGATTAGCAGGCTGAGACAATTAAGACCTGCACCAGTTTGAGCAAGCAAGAGTTCTGCAGCCTGTCAGTAGGTTGATCCATGCATTACTGACACCATTTTGTGCAGCTTTAAGTATTTAAATCTGGTGTTTAGTATACAAATCCTTCTTCTGAATTTACAGTCTTACATGCAAAGATTTAAAGAAAAACACTCTATCCTCACAGAACATAATGCAGAGGCATGCAAGGGTATCATAAGATTTGGGGTTATCTCCTTTAGTTTCTGCTAAGTACAGTCACTGGCATTTGCTAGTATTCCAAATGACATGAGGTTTTTTGGTTTATCCACACTGACAAATCTCTAAAGAAGCTAATAATCTTAACAGCAACTCTATGATGCTTTTTCTGAAAACCATGGCTGCTAGCCCTAATGAATTCTCATTTTGCTTAAAGGTCACCCACACAGTATTTACAGTTTGCCCATTCATATGCAATGACACTAAATCATGCCTGTATTCCTGACAGCACTCCCCACTTTTTCACATGGGAGCATTTATGTGCAATTAGAACTCAAACTTCCTTACATATACGTGTGAGCTTCAGTCTGTAATGCTGTGGTCTGGAGTGGTTGGGGAGGGAGGTTAATAAGTGCAAAATGGGTATTTTATTCAAAGAACTAAAAAGCACATGCCTGAAGAACATGGTGTCATCATGCACTGCTATTGTTAAATAATCATTCAATGGCAAAACAGTTCTAAAATTTCCAGAGTTTCTCTACTTCTGGTCTTGAGTTCTTCCCATATCTCACCACTTCTGAAGCTAAATGCTGGGTTTCCTACCAACTTATGTTTCCAGTTCTTAAAATAAAAGAAATTAAACTCAACACATGCAAAAATACTGCAAAACCTGACATTAAGTAGTATGTCTCATCTAATGTCATGTTTATGTTACAGTGATTTTCAGTTCAGCAACTGGACTGGGGCTGATTTACAATATCTGCTTTTGATATTTATAGGATTTCATAGTCCTTCTTTTGACTCCTTAGAGATCAAAGAAAATTACATTAAACCTGCAAATTGCTAGGCTGTCCATCACAGACCTTAGGACAGGATCATTTAGAGATCAAACTTATACAAAAAGAAGCTGTGGAAAAGGAAGACAGAAAAAGAGGAAGAGGTAGAAATACAGTGTGGATGTCTGAAAACTGAAGGTAGGAGAGGGGGATATGCTTTACTTCACGATATCCAAATGAATGCTTCATGAATAGTCACTCCAGTAAGAATCTGGGATATCTAAGAAAATTGGAAAAATTTTTGGTGGACATGCCTCTTCATGTACTCCCTACCCCTCCACTCCAAATCCCACCCCAAAAAAATTCCAAACAACAAAGCAACCAACCAACCAACCAGACTTAGAGATTTCCTTCTTTATACTTAATTAAATGACAGACATGCAAATTATGCTAGAAGTTATTAAGAACTGCTGTCAAGTGACTTGGTCTTGTTGAACCAATGGACTAAAGGTAGCTGATGCTTAAAAGGAACTAAGACACAGCAAAAACACTTCCAGAATGTGACTGCACATTTACTGTATTATCTATACACATGTACAGTGCAAGCACACATATATGCAACTCACATAAATATACTCTGCTTATGCTTAGATTCTTCAGTCCAAAAAAATGCAGAGTGTTAAATGTGTGCTTTACTCCTGGTATTTTCACAGTCCTTCCACTGCTGAAGACAATGGATGCTTTGCTATTAGGACAGACTTTAGGGTGCTGAATTGAATAATGACCACAGGACACAATTAAGTGAGCTGTAGTTGGCCAAAACAACTAAATAAGCTATTTTCAACATCACCCCCAACTGACCCCAACTTACAGGTTCTCAGTTTTACATTAAATTTGTGCCAACAGCTCATGGAAGAATAATATAATTTTATGAGTAAGTCTAATTTCTGAATTACTTTCTCAAAGTATTTAAGTGCAGCTATTTTCCCCCACAAGCTTTAGAAAGAAAATGAGTCATTAAAGATTGCTAATGCATAACTATAGATTAATATCTAATAAATCATAATTATATGAGTAGGAATTCATACTCAAAACATTCATCAGAACAGGTTTACTTATCTAAATACATGGATGACCACTGTGAAATCTGCTTTTTGGAACAGAGACAATGCTGCATAACCAAACAAGTAAAAAGTTTTGGGGGAAATTAGCAGAAAAGTAGCATAAAATGGTGTCCTTTAGAAGTATATTTATGTATATGCAGAAAAACACAAATTCCAATTTCTTTCTTATTTGCAGTTTCAGACTGCAATGAATTGGCTCCTAAGAAAGCTGGACTGTAAGAGCAAGAGTTTCTAGACAAAAGTAGATTTCTAAGCTTGCCTCATTTAATGACCTCAACCAGAACTCTGCCCTCTACCGAAATAAAACTTCTGTCAAGTTTCTAGAAAATTCCAAGTCACAGCAGCAAAGAAGGATCTTTTCTTTATCAAATAAGGTATTTGAAGAGGGCAGCCCGACCAACAGAAAGTCTTTAATCTATCAAAATGAATCACAGCTCCAAGAAAAAAGAATAATTCTCTGATCTTGCTCCAGTCTTAAGACCAAACTATATTGAAGAAATCTATACAAAAGATAGATTAAAGGTTGAGATGCCTCAAGCTTAGTCTTGTCTTCTTCTGAGAGTTCATAGTTCTGATCAGACTACCCTCTGCATCATCTGCATTTATCTGTCACTCAACCTGGAATCACAGTAGTCACATCTGAAAGGAAGCTAACCAAGTTCTTTGGAATGTTACATGCAGGTTTTACTTTAACAGCTAGAAAAATAAAACTTAACTTCAGACAGCTAGAATCTTCATGAAAATCTGGAGCAAGTTCTACATGAAGGTTCTCATTTTAGACGTGACCTGTGTGCAAGGTCACTTTTAAGGACAAATCTATTCAAAATTAAAAACTATGGGTAGACCTACTTTCCCAAATGTTATTAATCTCAAAACATCTGCCATAAACACCCTTCTGAAGTGTCCTCTAGAGGAAAAGAGAAATGGGGAGGCAGGGAGGAAGGGAAGGAGAAGGGTCCATTAGAGAAAACACGCACAGCATTTGTCATATATTAAGACAACCAGCTACATACTTTTAACTTCAGTATTTTAAATCTGCACTGGAAATGGTGATCCCTAGGAAAAAAATAGTTCAGTATGGGTTGGCCAAACAAAAACAAAGTCTGTATATATGTTATTAGATCCCTGAGGGTTGAAAGAAAAGTCTCTGTTATTCCCCAAAGGGAGAACAGAAAACAAACAAAACCCCTACTAAATAAAATAAGCTTTACTGTGAAAAAAAAAATTATCTACTCTTCCTCCTCTCCCAAATAGGAAAACTTTTAATAGCCTCAGCATTTCAGCGAGGAGCCAATTACCTTGGCCACAGGAGTAGCTGTGGCTCTGTTAAGACAGGACCCTAGTTATTAGCTGGGCTCTGCTGCTGAGGCTGCACTTCCTCATGGTCCAGCAGGATGCCCTTTAGGATAACCAAGTCAGCCTCTGCTCCAATGTTATACAGAGTCCCTCCCTATCTGCTGGCTTCACCACCACTCAATATTATTTTCATTTATGATTTCACCTAAGAGGAATTATGGCAATCTATCAAGCAGATCAGTGTCTAGACTCTGTGCCCATAGGTACTGTTGGGTAGAACAGCAGGTGTCAGGGGGATTCAGCTTGCCTCAGTTTTGTCTGTCCCTGCTTCCTGCACAGCAGTGCTGGGGTTTATTGACTTAGAATCATAGAATTGTTTAGGTTGGAAAAGACCTATACAATGATTGAGTTCAACTGTTAACCCACAGCTGCTGTATTCACCACTAAACCATGTCCCTGCAGTGCCACATCCACATTTTTTTTAATGTTTCTAGGGATGGGATGGTGATGCCCATTCCAAAGACAGCTTGTTTCAATGCCTGACCACCCTTTCCGCAATGAAATTTTTCCTATTATCCAGTCTAAATCTCCACTGATGCAACTTGAGGCCACTTCCTCATGCTGTCTCTTGCTGCTTGGGAATTTAGACCAACCCCACCAGGCTACACGTTCCTTTCAGGAAGCTGTAGAGAGCAATAATGTCTCCCCTGAGCCTCCTTTTCTCCAGGCTAAACACCTCCTGATCCCTCAGCCACTCCTCCTAGGACTTGTGCTCCTGACCCTTCCCCAGCTCCGCTTCCATTCTCCGGACACACTCCAGCCCCTCAATGCCCTTCTCGTGGTGAGGAGCCCAGAACTGAACGCACCACTGGAGGTGTGGCCTCACCAGAGCCGAGTACAGAGGGACAACCACTGCCCTGCTCCTGCTGGCCACACTATTGCTGACACAGGCCAGGGTGCCATTGGCCTTTTGGCCACCTGGACACTGCTGGCTCATTTCCATCCCCTCTGCTGGCTCATTTCCACCCAGCCTGCAGCACTGCCTGGGTGCTGTGACCCAAGTGCTGCACCTGGCCCTGAGTCTTGTTGAACCTCACACAGCTGTGCTGCAGCGCGGCATTCGGGGGTGTTGTATGCCATGACAGACCAGGGGAAGTGGAAGCTGATCTTGCAGGGCTGAGTTTCTAACTCAGAATATATTCAACAGAATGGTGTCACCCTTCCTGTGGGATTGTTTGGCCACGTTACCGGGGCCAGTCTCCTCTCTCCCCAACCTTGGCCAGTACTTTCATACTGCCATCAACCCCTCTCTTGGCCAGCAAGGTAGGAACTTCCAGACTAAACAGAGTTTCAGTCGTGGACTGACCTAGACAGGCAAGTAACACCAGAGGGAACCCTCAGCTGCTAATGCTTCCATGCTTCCATTGTGAATGCCCTGGATGGAATTCTGTTGCTAGGGGAACCTCCAGCTGGTTGTACTCCACAGGTGAAGGGCCCAGACAGCTATCCAGTGGTGTGCCAGCTGGATAGCATGAATGTCAGGAGTGGTGAAACATACTAAGATGCAGCAGAAGAAACTTGGCTCTTTCTCTGAGGACCCCTATGAATATCAATAGTCATTTTCCACAATTTGCAATGGAAGTTTACATGGACTACTACTAGCTTTGACTACATTTGCAGGGCTGTTCATGAAATGGGGGAACGGAGGCCGCTGTGAGCCCCATAGGAAGAACACAAGAAGGGAACTCTGTAGCCATGATGTATCATTTCAACCTGCTGAAAGTAACATACCAGCTTTAGTTAGGTGGACAGGCCACCTTATTCAAAAGGAATATTAAAATTTTGTTCGATAAAATGCTGGCATTTCAAGGTCTGAATTAAAATCTTAATTTCCTGTCGCCATCCATTCCAGAGAAGGGTTGTTGAT
Organism: Haemorhous mexicanus; assembly: GCF_027477595.1. NCBI lineage: Eukaryota > Metazoa > Chordata > Aves > Passeriformes > Fringillidae > Haemorhous > Haemorhous mexicanus. The sequence continues at coordinate 64,305,517 of NC_082341.1, read as the reverse complement.
TTTTTGGAGTAATTGGATTTTTTTCCACAAATTAATCTTAGTCACACTGTAATTAATAATAGCATTAATTAATAAAATAAATACATAACTATAGTATTCAAATTTGAGTGGGTTGTATACTTTATGCATCCATACATGCCCACAACACACAAAAACCCATTTTTTAATTCAGTTAACGCAATTCATAAAGTTAATATGAGCCCTCTCATGGCCAGACCCACTTATTGGGTGATTCTAGCAATGCAATGACACGTAATGGAAATGTGCTATTTTTCATTTCTTATCCCAGTTTAAAGCCTGGAATAAAACTCATTCAAAAATAAAGAGAAATCTAAAATTGTTCCTATTTCACAGATTCTCTCCAGCAATATCTTTTCTCTAAGACCACCTCACAAAACTTCACACAGACCATGTGAAGTCAAACCTGACAGTTCTGTGCTTGTTGCACCACGCACAATTGTCCCAAATCACTAACAGCCCATCTGACAAACTTTTGCATCCTGAAAAATCTGAAGCAAATATATTTTAAATAAACTCTGCACTGACAGTATTGTGTCTTCCATGAGAAAGACAGATCCCACACTCTATAGGTGACTTGGGTCTCCAAAGAGGCTCACACTGGGTTCTTGGAATTTGTCAGTCAGCCTTCCATGGGAAGCACAGCCGAGTCCTCAACTCATCTTCCTTTGTGGAATTATATTCTCTCTGTGAACACTCCACTGAAGCTTCTTCCTCTGTGCTATAGCTCATAGCACAGGCTGCCTGAAAATACATTCTTTAGCCCTCTACCTTCTTAAATGGGCATAAAGGGTTTGTGACAATCTAACTCCACAAAAACCAATAATAACTTTGGACTTACTGGCACCCTGACACCCTTTGGCCTCTAAGCAAAAAATGGAGAGAAAATGGTTCAGAATAAGACAGTATGTTTGAATACATTCCAGTTATCAGAAGCAAGAGTCGTGAGGCCCCACTAATACAAAAAAAACCTCTGAAGGTAAAGAGAAATTTCCAACTTAGATATCTGTCACTGATATACCAAGGTAAGCATTTTGCAGTACTGACAAGGAAAGTGTGTCAAAGAATGTTCATGAATCAATAAAAAGTCAATAAACAGTTCCTAGCACATGAAAAAAAAATCAATATAATGATTTCTTTTATTTTTATGCTAAAGGATTCTTTCATTCTTGGATAAAGCACTTTCTATACAGTCAGCTGAAGACTATGTTTCCCATATTTCCTTATTGAGTCACTGCCACCATCACAATATATGTCTAGCCCTGTTTTGGAAACTGGGAATTGTCTGTTTGTATTTCAAATGGATGAGGAAGGATAAAAAGCTTTGAACATGTCTCAGGCATGTTGGCCCACACCACTTCACCAAAAGAAGTCCTCCAAGTTCAAAAGTGTCTGCCAAGGCTGCATACATGACATTTGCTATTTCAGTTCCTATGGGAGAGTGAAGATAAGATCCTTACGGGTAAGGAATAATATTAGACAATCTCTAGCCAAAGATTTCAGAGAATGCTTTAGCCTTTACTTTTTGGAAGTACTGAAAATGGCCCTGATCCAGAAAAGCTCTAAAGGACATAATTTAAGCGCTTTGCTAGATTAGAACTGTAGCATGCCATGGAAGAGAACACAAATATCTGACTATTACAAACACTGAAAAAGGGAACATACAAGCACAGTTGAAGTTTAGTACTTCAGTCAGTTTTTCCTATGGCAAATCCCATGTTCCTATGGATCTGCTCCCTTTCCCAGAAGAAAAATTAATGGCAAATTGCCAGGGTATGGACCTAGTCTTTAACAAAATCGCCTTGTGCTACTGAGTCTCTCTCTACAAATTTTCTTCTTAATGCTTTTAGTGATATTCTGTGCCTATTTTACCTTATGCATCTACACATACAACACCAGATAAAGTTAATCTGCAGATATGCCCCAAGTGATGAGTTGTAGATCAGGAATGCTGAAACAACAGAGACACCAGGATGAGCTCTGTGCAGTGCCAGTTCAGGTCTGATTGAGTTCATTAGCTAAGGCTGCAGCCCAGACCACTGCAAGATTCACATCCATACAAGCACTTTCACGTAGCCCAGAGTATGAATGCATCTTGTAGATCTTGCCCAATTATCCCTATGCTGTGCTCCCAGAAGAGTTAGGTAGCAAAGTCCAGATGGATTTGAGAGGCTTTGGGATGGAGTTAGGGCTATTAACCCCAGACTGAACTCAGTCTGGGCTTTGCTGGGGCACGGCACAAACCCAGTCTGGATGCACGACTGTTGCTGAGCTCATCTCAGTGCACTGTGGAGCACAGCACTCAGGCTCTGTGCTCAGGCTGACTCAGTACCTCCTGCTCAGCACAACACAGCATCAGGCCTCTGTCTGGACACCTGCTGCGCTGGGCTCCTCAGCACTCCTGAAAACAGGAGTGCAGCATGGATACACCCAAACAGGCATGGATCTGGTTCAGCAAGGCTTAACGCGTCGGTTCCATAGGGTAGGAATGCTGCTGGAGTGTGTCCAGGTGCACACACAGTGCTAGGTGTTCAGAGCCACTCTGGGTCCTGAGGAACTGCTGATCAGACACCCTTGCAACAGAGTCCTTAGCTCGCATCAGAGTTTCCACAGGGCTTCCCTCCCCAGCATCACTTACTCTGCTCTGCCTCCTTTGTACAACACCCAGCTCTTCCATCTGTCCTGAATCTAAGTGCAGCTCTCCAGGAAAACACATTATAGAAAGGTAGGATGTGAAGATGTAAAGGACTGAACCTAAGACACAACAGCATCACAATACTGATGCAAAAGAAACCCCCAAACCAGCATAAGTTATCCACATAAATCAGAATGGATACGCTATGATTGCTTTATACAGAGACCATCTTTATAACAAGATGCCAGCATACCAGCCTGGCTTTTTTGCATCTGAAGCTTTTGGTTACAATGAGTTATAATTCGTTACAACAATGGTAATAAATTAAAAGCACAAAGGGGCAATTACAATCACATTAAAACATTCCATAATTTTGGAAAATTAATGTTTCACTAAGCCTTCATTTTTACAGATAAATTGAGTCAGAACTGTGCTGTTCCTGCACTGTGCTAACTAGTATCAGTGTTAAGCTTTTTGGAACCATATGGAAAGCTATCAATTTTTTTCTTAAGTAGGATTCTCATCACTTTGTTTAATATCACTACAAATTACACAGGCTAATATTTACAGATGGTTTCCTGTAGGAACTGTGAATCAACAAACTCCAAGGCAATAGGTAGTGACTATTCATTCTCAAAGGAAGTAGTGTGAGCTACCTGCCAGAGGGTTGTATAGAAAACCTGGGAAGCTCTCTCACTTCCAATCCTTCATTTGACTCAGGGCCCCTTTGGGACTTTGGAAAGTCACACGGGGCAAATCTGCAGCAGTATCAAACTGTAGCATGAGAAGTTCCTCAATCACATTAAAAAAAAAAAAAGATAGATATATAAAATCACATTAGTAGCTTTAAAAGTCACAAATTTTAATGTTCCTCTGTAGGTTTGTTTTATTTGTCTCCTGATGCTTCTGCTGCAAGTTTTAGTGAACTCAGACTTTAAAAATTTTCTTAGTGAACACAAAGCATAGAAGCATATCTATTAGGTCAATAAAACAAGGTATTTGCAAAGTTTGACATCAGCTCTAGCTCTTTCACAGAGGAATCGAGCATTTTAAGATTTTCAGGCGAGCTGAGAAAGACTACAGCCTTTAAGCTTTCAAAACACTCTGTAACAAGATTTTCATGTACTGGACCAAAATACTGGGGTAAAAAATGTTTCACGCTTGGGCAGCTAAAGAGAAAACATTTTCCAGAAGTACTCAGCACACGGCAGTCCCGTATGCCATCTCCATGCAATCCTTCTCCCACCGTCTCAAAAAGGGGATCACACAATTACAGTCTTGCGGAGAGGAGCGTCAGAACGAAAAGTCAGACCAGAAGTCCGCATGGGAGAGGTTACAGGAATCTATTTTCTTCAGCTGTGGGGGGAAAAGGAAAGCACCTAGGGACAATACGGTAGAAATCAGCAAAATCAGTAATTTTTATATATATATATATATATATATATATATATATATATATATATATATATATATATGAGAGTGTGTGTGTGTGTATATATATATATGTGTGTGTATGTATGTATGTATGTATGTATGTATGTATATGTGTGTATATATGTGTATATGTATGTATGTATGTATGTATGTATGAATGTCTATGGAGAATATGGAATTTTTTTAGACCACACAAGCTTCGCGAGACCGGGAGTGCCTCGGGTCCCGCAGCATTCCCCATCGCGTAGGGCACGGGTAAAATACCTGCGGCGGGAGTGGGGAGGGGGCTAAAGGGTTGCACGAGCAGGGGACGGGAAGAGCGGGTTCGCGCGGCGGGGCGGGGGCGCGCCGGGCGCGCTCCCGCGGGCGGGCAGGCGGGCAGCTGGAAGTCATTGCCCGCGGATCGGCGTCCGCGTTGCCGCGGCGACCGCCCCGGCGGCGCCAGCTGGGCCGCAGTGTGAATGGGTGATGTCACGGGCCCGGCGCCGGCCAGTCTGGGCCGCCCGGGCCAAGGCAGCGGCCGGGAGGGGCGGAGGGAGCCGGGGGCTGGGAGCGGGACGCGGCGAGAGCGCCGGGAATCGCCCCCCCCACCGCGCAGCGCCCAGCTCCGCTTCCACGCGTGGGGCGGGAGCGCTGCCGCATCCCCGCGGGTGTTCCCGGGTGTTCCCCCAGCGCCGTCCCGGGCCCGCGTTTCCACGGCCCGCTCCCGCTCGTCCCCCGCTGGCCGTGGGGGCCGGGTGTTGCGCTCGGTCCTTGCCAGCTCCCCATTGTTTGAATGGAGATGTCTCTGTTTCCATCCTCAATTCATTTGCAGGCACTTTAGAAAAGTTCTTTCCTGCAGGAATGAGGGGCTTTTCACTGCGCTCCAGCAAGGTTTACAATCCCTGCCAACGCTCACAAACTCACCACATTCAGCCTCGAAGTTTCCCACTGCTTTCAGCAGCAAGATTCCCACACTGCAGAATACCCGATTATATTGATAATTTGGCCCGTTTCAATAAAATAGCCCCTCAAATTCGCAGTGGAAGTTTACTTCACATGTGAAATTCTTCATTACTTTCGTACTGCAGTTCTTCATGAGAGGATACGTTCTTAATGGCATGTCTTAGGCCCACGGTGGGAAAATATGATTGTTCCTTAATGTAAGTTGTTTACATGGATCCACTCTTTACATTAGTTTCGTAGAGTTCGGGACAAAGACTCCTCAGCAAAAGCCAGTGTAGCTCTTTTTGTGACTCAGCAGGAGATGCAGGTTGGGTTTAAACATAAATTTTTCTCCTTGTAGACATTAAACTGTTGCAGAGTGCAGGGTTTTTTTCAGGGAATGGAATGGCCCCTCGACCATCAGTCTGAAACTACAGCTCCTCCGTATTTTACCTCATCTTCATCACACAGCACCTCTAGCTGTGGGCCTCAGAGCCCGCATGCATAGGAGCTGTCCCGGGCTGTGGAGAAGGAGATGTGACATCGGGTACCCCTATCAGTGCAATCTTAGAGCAACTCAAGTTACAGCTTTGTGTTTTGCTTCACTTGGCTTTTGCTGAGGAGCTGTTTGAGGGCAGGCAGGTGGGACGCCTGCAATGCTTTTCGTTGAAATTCTGCTCATTTTAATTCTCCCGTTAATAAACTGGTTTCTGCTTAACTTCTGAGAGAACAAAAGGAGGTTGACTCCAGACCTTTAGGAATAATAACAACCACTTGCAGCCATACAGAAGCCTCGAAATGCAGCAGAAACCGTAGCTGAAATGTCACCCGTCAGCTTGCAGACCCTTTATCTGAACCTTGTCGCAGCAAAGGCTCAGCCACCCGAAGGAGCAAGAGTGGCAGCAGGAGAGGGGACACAGGGGGAATGGCAGCGTCTCCACAGGCCAGCAGGGAGGATGGGGAGCGGACCCGTGTGCCCCACCAGCAGCTCAGTCCTCACAGTGACAATGGATTTTTACACCGATTCAAGCAGCAGATTCGGTCTGCAGGCAAGGTGAAAGCTGATCTCCTGCAAAAGTCAGCATGCAAAGGGACCTTGGAGTCAGTGCAGCATATCAGGACCAATGGCTTCATTCATGGGTGTACAGCTGGGCATTGGGACAGGCAGGTACGAAGGACTCGTGCAAACACCAGTTTATCAGAGGTCACTCAGTGCACACACATTGCAGGGTGAAACACTCGTCTTTAGTTTGCTGGACACCTTGAAAATTGGAGGGTGGGAAGTAAGCTGAGTTCATGTAAATATGATTTTAGTGTGAGGCTCAAGTTAATTCTTTCTGATTTTAACTGCTTGATATGATGTTTAAATCTTAAATGACCGGTAACCTTTAAAATCTTATTGGGATTTTAACACTGAATGCTTTTGATAACTGTTAAAGGGAAATTAATCCGACAGCAATCTCTGACAGTCAGCCGTCTCCATCAGGTAACTTTGCAGTAAAGGAAATAAATTCCAGCTGGTGGGGGAAGGGAGAGAGTGTCCTGAGAAACTCACTCCTGTGCTCCCATTGATCATCACCTGCACCGGACTTCATACAGCAGTTTAATCCTCTTCTCTCCCTCAAAGGTTTCAAGCCTCTGCAAGATCCTGACTGCTAGGGAACAAAGACTGGTATGTGGTTCCCTCAGAGGTCAGTCATTAACCTGCCCCAACAACAGTTTTAGGAAGATCAAGGCAATGAAGAAAAACTAAGAAAAAGCACTTTCACTTTGGAATGAATTGTTCAAAATGCCCTTATGCATTCGGTTTTATTCCCTTTCAACACCGCAGTTTTTAGTTCCTGCACGTATTTATTTCTCATCAGGAATAATGGCAAGATTTGCTCTCCCAGAGATTTGACCTTAAGTTTATTTTAGCCCCAACACTATAGATCATTCTATCAATTATGAATGTACTCGTGTACAGAGGAACTGGTAAGCCAGCTCAGTAATGCTACCTTGTTCTGAAGACTTACCTTATAAATAAATTAGGGACATATCTTTATGAAATAACAGAAAGAAATAGAAGATGACAAAAAGAAAAGAAAAAAGAAAAGAAAAAAGAAAAGAAAAGAAAAAAGAAAAGAAGAAAAGAAAAGAAAAGAAAAGAAAAGAAAAGAAAAGAAAAGAAAAGAAAAGAAAAGAAAAGAAAAGAAAAGAAAAGAAAAGAAAAGAAAAGAAAAGAAAAGAAAAGAAAATCTAAAAAGCTACATTTTTCTAAAGATAGGATAGAAGCTAATATCAAAATTGGTTTCTCTGTGATTTGTATTTTCTGTGCCTGCATGTCTGTATGTGAGACAATATACTGGACTTGCAGTAGCCAGACTCTCAGTAAGACATTTATTTCCATAAGTTATTGATGACCCTTTACCTCACAAGTGACAGGCCAAAGTAGAGCCACGAGCAACTTCTGAGAGGTCATCAATAACAACTGAAAATAAATGTTTTATCCAGTCCCAGCCCATTGTGTGTCCTCTTTATGCAATGCCAGTTAAGTTTCATCTGGAGCAGTTTTTTTGTGGGCTGTAACCACCTCAGCTCCTGTCTGAAGCAATGCAGGAAGGAGGGACACACACACACACACATACACATCCCCATTTGGTTGCTCACACGCTTGGTGGAGTACCTTTTGTGAGATGCAGAGGTAAAAGCAAGCATCTCTCAACACATGAGGATGAAACAGTACCCTAAAGAGTGAAAGGAGAGACTGCCACCTTACTAAAACATTAAACACCATAGAGAACCCTGATGCTGCAAGTGTAAGACAGTTCAGGAGAAAGAAGATACGGAGGGGACAAAAAAAAAAAGAAGCTGAGATGCAAGTTTGTAAATAAATCATACCTCATGCTAATATTACAAATAAAGAATATCCTATTAATGTATTTCTAATAATAATTCATACCGTACTGCAAGAAAGACTGATGTATTGTGTGTGTTAGGTTGTTCCTGGAGGCAAAAGAAAACTCTTTTTGTCTGTAAGGAATGTCTTACTCCCAGTGGAAGAAGACAGCAATGGACATGGGGTACAAGACCATGAGGACATAAAATTTACTTTGAATAATCATCATCACTTACCAAAATGTCTTTTAATTAAACACTTCTGCTTAACATTTCCATTTTTCTTACTTTTTTGCATATGCATTTTCACATTTTACAAAATATTATTTTGAGAGCCAGTTCTCAGATGCTCAGTGTTCAGCAACTATTTCAAGAGGCTGGTCTGAAGTAAGCGAATGACTTTGCATCCAGTTTTGAAACTTCTGCTCACTTGAGCAGTCCCTATATCCATACCCTTACTCAGGCAAATAAGCTCATTAACTTCAAGAAAAACTTTCTATATAAGCAAGGATTTGTGCTGCTTTTCAAGTCAATTTCTCCATTGAGGTAAATTAAGAGATTTGCTTGAATAAAATTTTATCAGTTCCTTAAAGTGTTGAAAGAGCACGTTAGTGGAGCAAAAATTACCAAAATAAATGTCATTAACACTTCAAGATAAATATGTAGAAACATACTGGTATCGAGGACAACTTGAAATAGTTACTTAACATAAGCTGTGTGATTACCCAAAATATTCTTATATATGCACATCATTTAGCTTAAAGAAAACAAAGTGAAACTATAAGAAATTTGCATGCTGAAGCATTTTGAACAGCAATTTTGAATATGTCTTTAAAATAATTTTGCTTAGTTTGTCCCCTGTACAAGAAGCAAAACCATGAAGAATTACTTTACAATTACTCCTAAATGGAAAATAGCATTCATTCCCATTTCTTCTAAGAGAAAATTAGTAAGTCATAGAATATATTTAACTGTGAAGAATTGCACTTCATGGATCACTGTCCAATATTCTCCCTACATCCATCTTTCTTTTTCCTGCATCTCCAGCCATTTGCAGTTTGCAATGTATATCCTGATTTAAATTCACGGTGCTACACTGTGGTTTTCGTTTGACAATCCTGTTGCCCTAATAAATATATAAGGTCACTTTAGCATATACTATTGCTTAGATTAAACTCATGATGTGACCCTGTCTGCTTCTAAAGAAGACATTATCTGTCCATGGTTTTTTCATGCTCTCTAAACATGAAATCCTGTAAAGAGCAGTTTCTGTCAACAAAAGCTGAGGTCTCTTGTTTTCTTAAGTGACGACTTTCTCAGAAGCCACGCAGGCTATAAAGAATGATCACAGGAAGCAACCTGCTACAAATTAATACAAAACTCACCTTTTGAGCAGACTGCTTTTTTCAAACACACACAAGTGCATAAGAAAATTAAACTGGTGCCATCATCCTATAAGTAATTTCCTGCTATTCTAGCATTTCTTCTGCAAGATGAAACAAAAGAATGAGGAAGAGCCTTTCACTTCTGTTACTAAGGCCTTGGTAGATCCTCACGTGTTATGGCAACAGGAACTCTATAGTGGGTAAATAAATAGATAATAAGATTACAAAGATTTCAGCAGGTATGGGAAGTACATGGTGGGACTCATAAATAGCTGCAGTCAGGGGAATTGAAGATGCATTGAAAAGCTTTCTCTCCACAAACACAACCACCAGACTTGAATTTCTAGTCCTTTCTAACTTCTGTTCCCAGTGGTGGCACCAATTTGACTTGAACCAAATCCAGCAAACACCATTTTCTATGGCGCGTACATATTTGTCAGGCTGTCAGTAGCATGAAACAAAAAGCAGAACTGGAAATGAGCATTTGGCAAGCAGTTATGTCTGAAGGTGACACTGGCCCATAGAAGTACTTTGAGAACCAACTGACTGCAGTCACAGAACACATCAGTGCATTCACATCAACACAGAGGAAGCAAAAGTCTCTCCATCTACCTTGGATGTCCTTGTACTCTGGGAAAGGTTGTCTTCATGGTCAGGGAAAAAGAGGTGATTTCTTCTTTAAATTTTTAAACATTTATTTTAAAGATTAAAAAAACAATCTGAGGATTTTGAAGAATTCCTTAAAACACAGAGAACAAATAATGAGCATGTCAGTATTAGCTTTCAAAATGTAAAATGTTGTATTAGTGCAAAGTATTGGTATTGAGGGTTTTCTTGTGCCATGAACTTAGACTGCTTTTGCTGATGAAGCTCTTCAGGTCCCCTGAAAATAAATACCAGTATCATTGGTGTAATGATAACATATGCAGATGAGCATGTACACATCTAGAAACTTATTTAATTTAGGTCGATTTGCCCACTGTCCCTGCAGGCTGCATTATTTGTGTGATTATAGACCTCTTAATGTAAACTCATAACAAACACAAAAATAGTATGAGGTGGTATCATACCATCGGTTTTCGGGCAGATTGGCTGAGGATTTCTGCCTAGAAACAAAAGGTATGACATTGCACATCAATCTGATCTAAATCTACAGAAAATAAAATTAAAGTTAAGACTCTAAATTCAATCTGTTACTATGTAACTCAGTTTAATGGAGTGTTCCTCAGGAAGCTGCTCCAAATATTCCTGAATTATTTTCCCCTTCCCCAGAATAAGCATCTTGATTGCTTATATTTGGACCACACTGCTGAAGGTTGTCAACATGAGTTATCTTTCTTGCCACAAGCTTGCTTTAGTCAATGCAGAAATCTGACATTACCCAACAAACCCAGTGTTTCTGGTCACCTGAACAAAGCAACCTTCTTCAATGACATTAGCCTTCAGCTGACATACAACCACCAGCAAATGCCAGGGCGCCTGTCAGTGACATACCAATGTTTTCTGCTGCTGCAGATTCTCAAAGGGACAAGGTGGCTATGAACAAATTCCCACAACACAGCCATGCTGGAGACAGCACAGCAAGAAACTCTTGTAGACATGAAACTCATCACAGTATTTTTTTGGTTCTCTCCACTAACTGAGGTAAAATATTTCCTTATGCATTTATTTACACATTTGTGTAAAAAAGAGTGTACTTGACCATCAAGCCATGGAGAAGGGCTTTTAAAATTCTGTTCCTCATCTCTCTGTAATGTCTGTTGTTATGTGACTTTCTTGTAGCATACAAGCCTGAAGGGAAGAATAAAGTAGTGGGCAGGAGTGTACTCCAGTCATAAGAAGGGTGCTCAAATCTGGGGAACTACATGAACATGCAAGAAAAATAAACCAATTCTCTTTTGTCTATGAATAGCTATTGTGAGCAATCAACAACCATTTTTCTTTTTATTTTATATTAAACTTCATGCAAGGGGGCACTGAGAAATTGAAGGTCCTGAGAATCTTTTAGGATTTCTTTTTGAGAAGAAATTTCTGTAATGAACACAACCAGAAAATGAGAAAAAAAAACCCCCACATTTAGTAAAGTGTATGAGTTGAATTTAAAATCTGGGTTTGAGGAATATAAGGACAACAGTACTGAAGATGGCTGGTGTTATATGGGGAAAAGGCTGTATTAAGTGAAGTTCTGGTGAGCAAGAGCTTTAGTGATTCCTGTTGAGGAGTGGTACCAGAAGACGGATGGATTTCAGTGCATTGGTACACTCTGCAGAGTGAGGTGACTTCTCTGCACTTCCTGAATGCCCAGTGGATCTTCCCTGACCCATTTGGAGGATCCATGGGGCATCACTGCAAAGGAGCCTGCAGTCTCACCTCCAGTCTGTTGTCCAAAGGGACACACAGGCGTGTAGGAATAATAATCCAGTAAAAGATTCACACAGTCTTTCTTCCGTCTCACTCCCCCGCCCAATTTTTCATTTCATATCACTATCCCCTGTTGCCAAGAGGAGTTTATCTATGGTGTTGGATAAGGGAGCACTAAACACATTATACTGCTATTTTAAATGACATCACAACTAACTAGATATTTTAATTGAAGGTAAATAACCAACATTATTGCCTTTTGAATGATAGCAATAGCTGAGAGTAATGGCACCACTGAGGAATCAATTGCTATTTCCCTCATAAACCATAAACCATTCAGAGATTTATAATGCTTTTTTAATGATCAGCCCTTCTAGGTGTTGAGCAGCTCCTCCAAGATCCTGAGTCTCTGGCTGCTTGCTGAAGTCAACAGGAATGGGGAGCAGGGGGTCTCAGTATCATGCACCTTTATGCCCACCAGGATGAAACTTGTCACACCAGTTATCAGCCTCCAGCAAAGGAAAGTTTGGGATGTTACTGCACTGCTCTGACACGGTGTGCCCCAAGCTCAAAAATGAGGACACTTGACTGAACCACTGTTTCATAACCTGCTAAAGAATAAAAATGCATTCAGCATTTGTGTGCATTTCATGCCCTCTTAAGGTAGGTACAGCAAGTAACCTTGTGTAAGTAACCGTGTTGATTGCTTGCTTCCCTCTGCATACCTTAATGTGTTCCCTTCAAATTTTATCTGTCCAGAGACTATTTTAACTAATGTATTGGTTCAATGGCATCATATCACGCACAAACATCTGTGGATCCAGAGTGCTGTCAGAGGAAATGTCACACATTCTGTGCTTGGATGGACTGCCCCCCCTTCCCTGGTGCCATGACTCAAGAAACAGCATCAATGTCTCAGGTTTATTTTTTCACCTGGAGTCAATGGCATGTTCATATACTCAGACTTGTGCTGACAAATTCAGAATACATTATTCATTCTTGTTAAATTCAATGGGATTATCCTCATGACACAAGGGCATACAAGGCCAGTCACTACATTTTCATTTTCAACTTGTTTTACTTTGGGTTTGAATCAAAAGTGACTTTTCTAATCTTCAGGGAACACCTATGAAGTGGTCTGAACTCACTGATTCTCTTTTAATAGACCAAACTGGTCCAATCAAGCATGATCAAGGATCTTGGGGTAATATTGCAAGAGTTTCTTACAATGGAAATTAATCTTGACTCTGGGTGTGGGAAGAGAGGACAGAAAAACCCAGCCAAGACAGATAAACTCCATCAGCCAGCCAGAAAGGGACCAGATGTTTAAAGATGCACAGAATTTATTTAAAAATCCAAACTTAGTCTGGTGAAAAACGGAAGTGTTAATCCCTATATACTCATGTCATGAAAAATATTGCTATTAATAGGACAAAAGCATGAACAATAGCCACTGTTCCTCCTTCTTGTGTACAAGCCTCTTTAGGGATGAAGAATTTTACTATGCCCACCTAGATGGATAACATTCTGGGTTTTCCAACCCGTTTCTAAAGCAATTTACTCAGCACATCCACCCTAAACTTTGAAAAAAGCAGGCAACCTAACCTAGTCCCACATAAGTCAATGACAAAACCACCACTGACTTCAAGGAGAGCAAAAGCAGACCTGTTGTTGACAGGGAATTGGTGTGTGTTGTTCAGCCGAGCATGTCGGACCAGCGTGTATCAGCTTCATGAGTATCAAAGGGAGTTACTAGAGGGAAACCCTGAATATTTATAGGGTAGTTGAAGGGGAGGGCTGGTTTTCCCTCTCCCACAAATCTCTGCTGTCACACATTAGCTACATGGACTCAAATCCTCTTGCAACTTCAGCGCTTGCAGACCCTCAGATTTGCCTTTGTACCCTCTGTGGTGGAAGCAGCCCGATGGAAAAAGAGGTGGTGGGGCATTTCATGGTTCTTCATGAGTTTACAGAAATACTGAGTCATCTTCAAGAACCAGTGTGGTCTCAGTGGATTTGCTGCTCCAGGATGTGTGTTTGTGTGCGTGTACAGAAATAATCTGTCCAAATTAGCTTGGGAGGACTAGAGGGGAACCAGTTACATATTGGGGTTTCCCAGAGATTTCCAGTGAGATCAGAGAAGCTCCCAGAGGGGATTCAGTACAAACAGAACAGCCCAATATTACAGGATATCTAGTTTCATGCCGATTTTAATTAAATGGCACCAGCAAGACTTGAGCCTGCATTTTCACCATAATTTACAATACTTTTTTTTTTTTTCTAAACAGCACATCAAATCTGTCCATATTGCCAGGACTCCAGAAAACAGACAAAGTAACCATAATACACACTTTAAGGCCTGTGCCTGCAAGGAAACCCAAGAAGTTTCACTGAATAAAACCAATGACTACAACAGAACAGGGATCATCCAGCCCATAGCTAATGGAAATACACCTTCCCATCACATCCTCCTGATGCAGCATACATCTAGACTGAGGTCTAGATTTACACCTCAAAGATTTACATCACACACGTGGCTTTTAAGCTGAGAGGAGCCTGACTGCCACGGATGGCAGGGACAAAATAAGGAAAACAAGAGTGTGGATATTTCTAAACAGAGCCTTCAAACACGTGTCTTTAAGAGGTGAGAGAGAATGCAAGTGTGCTTCATTATGTGCTTCAGATGATCCAGCCTCACCCCTCATTCAAGTTCTGGGTTTGACAGCTTCCCACCGTATCCTTTATATATCACCCGTTGTGACTAAGCTTGGAGGGGACATGTAATCATTAATCACCATTATGGATTCCTTCCCTTCTGGTGGGTTAGACTTATAAGCTTGGGGGCAGATCCTGCAGCCTTTACTCCTTCCTTCAGCCCTTTGCCCGAGCAATCAGCCCTGCTTCACTCCCGGACAGCTCGTAGAGCCGGTGCATCTGTAGGATCGGGCGCCAGGTTTCTTACACTGGCGTCCCATTCAAATATAGAGTGGCTCTAAATCCTTAGCAGGAATTAACAGGAAGTTTCAACACTGCATTATTAAATTAAAAGGTTACAATATGCCACAAGATGACTTAAGCAGGACTCAGGAGTATATGTCTGTTAATTTTAATGCTCTGTCTCAAAGTACAGAACTCTGGACATTTCCAGCATCATATTTAAAACATGGTACATCTACTAATACGTGATCTGGTGCATTAATGGACCAAATTAAGTTACAGGTATGAATTTTACATAAAACGGATTAATATTATATGTCATGGAGGAATTTTAAATACTCCATCTCCATGCATTTTTAATAGTTATGTGCTCTAATTTAATGTTCCCCGGCTTTGCTTTGCTTGAAGTCCCTAAACCCTCCTCCTTCCTTCTCCCCCACACTCCTCAAGTTTTGCTTGGGATTTTCCCTGCCTGTGAACCAGCGTCCCCAAGTCCCTCAAAAAAATGTGTAAAGCTGGAATAAGTCTCCTACACCGAGAGGATAAAAACGCGATTCACTACCCGAGGAGGTGCCAGCCCTCCCGGGAAAGGGAATGGGGGAGGGATGGGAGGGCGGGTGCAGCCGCCTTGCTCCGGGTCGGGCGGCGGGGAGCGGCGCCGGTCGCGCGGGGCTGCGCTCCGGACCGCGGGGACGGCGCCGGGAGCCGCTGGGCGGCGGGTCCCGCCCGCATTCCCGCAGTCCTTCCTCCCCGGGACCGCCTCCTCCTCCTCCTCCTTCACCGCCCCCTCCTCCCCGGGGGGGTCAGCGCGCGCCGCCCGCCCCCCCAGCAGCGCCGCCGCCCCCCGGCCCCGCCGCCATTGGACGCCGCCGCGCTCCGGGGGGGGGGACGGCGCGCCCTGATTGGCTGCGCGCGGCCCCGCGGTCCCCCCCGCCCGCTCCCGCGCCGCGCTCGCCGGGCCCCGCCGCGGCGGCGCCCCCGCCTCCCCCCGGCGCCGCCCGCCCCGCCCGCGCCCCGCGCTATATAGGAGGCGGCGCGGCCAGCGGCGCTAGCAGAGGTGGTTGTGTTCGCGGCCGAGCGGTTGCGGAGCACGGGCTCTTCATTTTAAGAAAAAAAAAAAAAAATATTTTTTCTGGAGCGGGCGGGTTCCCGGTGCCGTTGTTGGCGCGGCTCTGCGAGCGCCTCTGGTTACGTTCCCGGGGCGGCCGCTGTTAACGCCATCGAGGCGCTGCGGCCGCGCTCCGCTCCCGTTGCGGGCGGTGCGTGCGCGGCTTCCCGAGGTCGCAGCGGCAGCAGCAGCAGCAGGCGGCGGTGGTGGAGAGGGAGGTTTCCCTCCCTCCTTGCGGCACCATGAAAGCCGTGAGCCCCGTCCGGCACCCCAGTCGCAAGGCGCAGCCCGGCGTGGCGGGCGGCGGCGGGGGGCACCCGGCTCTGCGGTGCCTGGCCGAGCACAGCGGCTGCAAGGGGAGCCCGCCGTCGGGCGAGGAGCCGGCGGCGCTGTGCCTGCAGTGCGATATGAATGACTGTTACAGCCGGCTGAGGAAGCTGGTGCCCACCATCCCGCCCAACAAGAGGGTCAGCAAAGTGGAGATCCTACAGCACGTCATCGACTATATCCTTGACCTGCAGCTGGCTCTGGAGACGCACCCAGCGCTGCTCCGGCAGCAGCCGCCGCCGCCCGCTCTGCACCCAGGCAGCTGTCCCGCGGGCACCCCCAGGACCCCGCTGACTGCCCTGAACACTGACCCGGTAAGAGGTGCGTGATACCCGAGCGCGGGGAGCGGGGTGCGGAGCAGAACGGCGTGGCGCGATGGTCAGCGCCGGCCGCTGTGGGAGAGCCCCGGTGATGTGCCGCCTCTCGTACCTTGGCTCTGCCGAAGGGGACGGGGCGGACGGGCGCAGGAACGCCCCGGCGGTGCGCGGTGGGTGCCCGCATCCCCTCGGTGCGGGCAGGCAACCGCACGGTGTGTACCGTGTAATTACGGCCTCTCGAGGGAGTACCTGTAGCCGGCGTGTTTGCACACACGGGAACAGGCGCGCTGTTCCTGCGTTTCCCAGCCTCCGCGCCGTGTAGCGAGTGTGAGGGGCTGTGGGGGCTGTGCACATGGAACGCAGCGTGCTTTGGAGGGGCGGGAGTAGGGGAGCGACTCCCTGGTACGGGACCCACGGTGGCAGCCTGGCGGCGCGGGAAGCGGCGTGCCCCGGCACCCCGGGCTTGCCGCAGCGCTGCGGTGACCCCCTCGGCTCTGTCTTCCCGGGGGCTTCCCTGAGTGCTCCCGACGGGGCTATGGTAGTGCCTGGGTGCGCGGAGGAGGAGGGGGTTTGGGCAGTGGAGGTGGGGGTGGTCTCCGTGTCGTTTCTCCCCGGTTGTTAATTTGCCGTGTTTGGTTGCTGCGCAGGCAGGCTCTGTTAACAAGTCGGGGGACAGCATCCTCTGCCGCTGACCGCCGCTCCCCAGGTGAGTGCCGGGCGGGCGCGGGGCCGCGGGCGGGGGGAGCGCAGCCCTCCGCGGCGCAGCGCCCGGGCTCGGTGGGGCCGCTCTGCATCCTGCGGGAAGCCTGCAGAAGGGGAACCAGAGCCCGGCGAGAAATACTTGCAGGCGGCTTTGGGGTTTTATTTTTTAATTACCGGGTGGTTATTTTATTTTCCCTAACTACCGGGTGGTTGGGGTTTCCCCCCTCCCCCCCCTCCCCCCCCCCCCCCGGAGCGCCTTTGGCTGCGGCGTGCAGCTGCGCATCCCTCCCTCCGCCTGGCCCAGCCTGGGAGCTGCGGTTGTTGTTTGACCTGGTTTGTTTTGGGTTGTTGATCAAGCATGTCTTGTGTTTTGTTGGTGGCGCCAGTCGGTCTGGAGCGGAGCGGTTCACACACCCCCTCTATTCATTCCTCTCCCACAGGTGTGCGGCGGCGCCGCGCCGCGCAGAGGCAACGCGGGGGGCGGGCGGCGGCGGGGGGGGCCCGGCCCTGCCCCGCCGCACCGGAGGAAGGAGCCATCCAACCCCCCAAGCAGTTCCCATGCTTCACCCCGGCAGAGCCAAGCCTTTTCACCATTTTGCACGTCCGTAGCGGTCCCCCCCCTCCCCAGCTCCCCGTGTCCTTTCCCCCTTCCCCCCTGGTTCCGTCTCTTCTCGTCGTTCCCGGCCAGCTGTGAGCGGCGGCGTGTCCCACGGTGGCAGCGGGAAAAGTTGCGGCTCTGCCCCGGGATAGAGGACCGAGCCTAAACCAGACTTTAGAAACCTTGTAACTCTTAAGGGACCGAGCAGCCGAATCTTGAAGCTTTACTAATCTCCCAGAGCATTTGTAGATATATTTGACATCTATTGTTTAAAATAGATGGATTTTATTGGGGCCCAGGGAACTTTCTTATCCCTGCAGGAATGTTACATATTGTATAGACAGATGAGTGACATTTCATACTGTGTATATATAGAGATGTTCTATAAGTGTGAGAAAAGTATATGCTTTAATAGACTACTGTAATTATAAAATATTTTTAATTAAATATTTTTTGTAAATATTATAAAGGTGTGTATGTTTTTTTTAATCTGTGGGAGCTCAAGTACGGAGCTGCTAATGTGGAAATATCTTAAATGTTTAGGACTTTTTTTGTCCCCAAATGTCCTTTATACTTGAGAGTTGCAGCTTTAGCTAGTGGTCCTGCATGATTGCATGAGGTGTCTAATTGCAAATAAATTTGTTTGGAGTCCATGCAATGTGTTTTACTCAATCTAGACTAAAAATGTTTGTAAGTGTATTATACATTTTGAGACTACACTTTTGTCATTTAGGCACGGGGATTTTTAGTGCATTCTATGAAAGTAGCAGTAAGATGTGTTTTTTACTGAGACAAGAAAACTTCTATCTAGTTTTTGTTTTTTTTGTTTTTTTTTTTCCATTACGGGGGCAATGCTTTAGATCTCTTATCTCTTTGGTTTGTTTTTTTTAAATCTGCTCTTGAATTAGATCAAGAAATTTGTTCGGGAACTTCATTTAGCACCAAAAGGTTTTATCGCAAGTTTGTGTTCCTACAGCTTATTAATTGCTTAAAAACTTAAAACTGTTCTCTGCTTGCAGCCAAAGGGCAAACCATTAACAAAAACAGTTGCTGTTTCCTTCGTCCAAAGAGTATTAATAGTGAACTGCAGAAGGGCACATGGGCAAAGTCATTATGATCAGTGATGTAAATTCATCTTAAAATGAACTTAAGTAGACCAAAAATCGGACAACTGCGTCAAGATTATTTTTCTAGTACAAAATTCTTACATTTCACTGCAGCTATGTTACAGTTAAAATCCTGTTTAACCTCTGTGATGTGTAACTACTACATGTGAACATTAAACTAGATTTACCTGTCTTTAACTGTGATTCTTCAGCTTATTTCTTCAATCCTCTGAATTTGCACGTTCTCCTCACCATTTGTATATAGCATTTGATGGGTGAATTATTTTCACGGCAAGCTCCCGTACAATCAAGTCCTGCTGGCTGTAAACTTGTGTCCAGGCTCAGTGAGAGATCCTCATCTTGTGTGATCAGTAGCCTGCACACTAGTGCAATGGGATAGTCAGAGTGGGAGAATTAAGTAGGATTTAATTGGGTGCTTTGTAAATAGCTAGCCAACTGTGTGTGTAACATGGTCTGTTTGACTAAAAAAGAGGATTTGTTTCAGATTATACAAGTGTCCAAAGTACTATAACCCAAGGGAGGACTTCTGTTAAGTTAAATATTTATAAGGAAATTAACCATGGGGGCCATTAGGTATTGACTACAGTGATAGTGTCAACAAGATGAACACTTTCTTTATCAAAATAATTGCGTAAAGATCAAATCAAAAAGTGGCTAACACATCTGCAAACATAAGGCCTCCTGTCACTGCAAATGCTTTAAAGGCACAGGCATTTTACAGCCTGAGCTGGGACTTAAGGGATGGGGAGTGGGTCCCTGCATTGTATTTTCCCAGCTCTGCCGTTGCAATTTTAGTCAATTTAATGAGAAAAATACATGTACTTGTAAAATTAAGTCACAAGCCTCTTATCCTGGATTCTCCCAGCTATTTCATGACAGTAGCAATGCTATCAATAAGATTTTTGCTGCACTTTGGTAATTTTTCCGTTGTGTTAAAAAAGAGAGAAGCAGCGGTCTTTTTCCAAAGGATTGGCTTAAATTTACATTGATTTTCTTTGTTTGTCCTATTAATATTTGTCGTTTTCTGCTTACTTCAGCTTGTACAGCTCAGATTATTTTGTATACAATTTTTCAGTAACATTGGTTCTCAGTACACTCATTTGTTGCTATCCACTGTTGCCAAATTATAGTATTCCATTACATAGGAGGGGAAACAAGCAAGAGGTGCTGTCTTAAAACATAAAACTATCTGGTAGAGTTTCTAAATATCAAAGCTGACGTATCCTGGGAGAGCTGGTAAACTACTGAGCTGCTCTTGAGGGAAGCACCTACCAAACCTGGGATTGTTTCAGGTCAGGGCAATCTCCCATTGAGTTTAGCAGTTTAAGGGTTTGGGTTTGCTTTTTGGGAAACTTGCGGTGCCACAAGTTAGGACCTTTAGAAAATGAAGTCTTAATAAAGAGCTGTGAAAATTTTTCCTGTTATATGTAGTATTCTTCAGAAATGTGAAAGGCTGCATATAGAACTCAGACTAGATTACAATAGATGCTGGTCTTTACTTTTTCCTTACACTACACATAAAAGTAAAGGAATATCTAATTGCTTGCTTCCTGATGCCTGGGATCAGCGCAATCCTAAATGCAGCCATAATTATTTTCTGTTTTTCAAAGATTTTAGAGTCTTTCATCATACAGTAATCCTGTATCTTGTTTAAATCATGTTTTCCATACAGCAAAATGCGTAAATGTTTGAACAAAGGCAAATTAAAAGGACTCTTTCTTCTAATGCCTTGAATTTTCTCTTAGTCACAAAAGCATTCCTTAAAAGGAGCTTTTTGATTGCGTGATGAGAGTGGTGGTGAGGCTGCCAGATTAGGAATTAGGATACCAAATTCTCTTCCCAGCTCTGCTACTGAGGCTCTTTTGTGACCTTGAGCAAGTCACCGGCTGTCAAACAAACTTCCAGTTTTCCACTTGTACCAGTGGCAACATGCACTCATCTTTACAGAAGCTAGGAGATGAAACAGACAAAATGCGTTCCTGGTTTAACACCTTTCTTATGCAGAGCAAGTTTTGGGTGAGAAAGGAAACATGGAGAAAGCTGGGGTGATTACCAGGAGCTTTCCTAAGGAGGAACTGGTTGGGAAATACATGGCATGTAGAGGTTGCAAGAACCTCTTTTCATAGGACACTGAAATTATCAAGGACTAGAAAACAGTCTCTAGGAGGAATAGACGAGGGAGCCAGGTATTTTCTGTCCCTAACTCGAATGCTGTCTGCAGAGCACAGTGATGGACACTGCTAATGCTGCATGTCCATTTTGGTGGGCAGCAGCGTGGAGGTCCAATCCTTGCAGGTGCTGAGGCTCCCCTCTGAAATTTCCAAGTGACAGGAAAGGTTCATTTCACATAAAAGCCAAATGCCAGCTCCTGTGGCATTTTTCCTGCTGTTTCACACGGGAATGGTATTTATTTTCGCTTTCCATAGTGTTCCTTTTAAATTAGTTGCATTTTCAGCCACAAGCGAAGTGGTCATAAGGAATGCCATAGCTGTCCTGCTGGTTGTTCCGAGAGTTAATGAATAAACCATGTATAGGATAAACAGGTTTATGCAAATGCAAAGCAGCACTTTACTATTATTTGTATTTTCAAGGCTTTTGTAGCCGTAGAACTCATATTTCTGTAAAGCCTTTACAGTTGGAGAAAAGAAACCACGGTACAAGTAATTCAAGTAATTGTTTTAGATGCAACACAATTTACTGGTTTCTCCAGCAGTAAGGTTTGCAATACTGAATAGCGTGGTTCCAAAACAGTATTGAAAACGTTCTGCTCTCCAGTCCCAGAACATGTGATCTGAAAACACTGGCTAAATATATTCCCCCTTACAACTGCTTGCTTTTTTGCATTAGAAAATCCACCCTTTACTCTCATTCCTGGGTAAGAGAAAACTTGTGTGCTCTGCCTACGAGTAGAGCCTGCTTTGCCAAATGTCCAAAGCAGGCATGCACGCAGCAGCTCTTGGAGCACATGAGAGCTGATCCGGGGACCGGGCAGCCTGGGGCTGTACAGCACTTGGGAGCTTGGTTGCAGGCAGTTGCCAGCCATATGCCAGCATCCCACGGATCAGAGGCAGTCTCTGAGCCACCATGTCCTGGTCATACCTTCTTGACAAGAAAACCTTTTTCCTTTTCACAGCCCAAAATAACAAAATAATTCTCAGGGACCAGAGTATGACATAAACTGCAGTGTGATCACAGCAACATGGATATGTGGAGGAATTTTCTAAGTTGATATCCCTCCTCCTTAGCAAAACCTCTGCCAGAGAAGAGCCATGTCACCTACGGAGCACTGGGGACGGAGCAGTGCAAACCCTCCCAGGCACAAGCCCATCAGCCAGATGATGGTCCAGAGAAATGGACCTGGCTGCTGGGCACACTAAGGACTCCAAGGCAGAGTTTCCCCCTATTTTGTTCCTCTTGAGGGTATTAGGGGGCACCCAAGACTGTCTTTAGTCAGTGCTCGGCGATGCTGAGGCAGTTGAGGACCTGTAGGCACAGCCCTAAGAAGCGCATCTCCACACACAGAGGTGCAAACGATGCCAGTGGGTTGCGGTTCCCTGCCTGTCCCCCATGTCCCTCCGAGGGGCACGGGCTGGGAAAGTAGAGCACTCTTCTGGCAGCTTAATTCACCATAGAGGACGCGGCAGTGGCTGGAATGAATTAGTCCCCATTTGTAATTTCTTGGCCTGTAGGGAGAAGAGCTGGCACCCCGGACTTTGGCACGGGGAGACAGGAGCATTCCCTCCCCACACGAAGTGTGACAGCAGCACTGCACGGGATGCGGGCAGAGCGGTGCGGGCTTTTCTTCCTTTGATGGGCATGAAACACACTTTGACATGGGACAAGGGTTGGTTTTTATTTTCTTCTTTTTATTTTTTTTTTCCTTTTCTCTACTTTTTTTTTCTTTCTTTTTCTTTTTTTCCCTCTTTCTCTAACCTTCTTTTCGCCTCGGGTTTACTTCCTTTTGGTTTTTTTTTCCCCAAAGACGATGTGTTTGTCAACTGATGGGATGCACTTGCTTCTGGTAAAAGAAGCACTTTGACAATTTTCACAACGTGCATAATTTGCTTAAGGACCATAATGGCTTCTTCTGAGCCATGTGTCATGTAAATAAATATTCCAATGATTTTTAACATGAATATTATGTACTCCATAGATCAATGGCTCCTTTGAAGCTCTTACCATTTACCCTGTAAGTTCCAATTCAGACATTTTTAAATATGTGTTATTTATTCAACAGGCTATCTTTTCACTCAGAGATGCTGATGTCTATGTTTGTAGAAGTCTAGCATCTATATCTTGTTTAGAATATTTAAAAATCGGTATTTCTTAGTCTTTGCAACAGGTTGAAAATATTCCCATAAAATGCTGTAACAGGAAAGAATACTTCAAATTAATAAGACCAAAACATACATCTATTTAGGATTATTTTTTAAAGACTCTGTCTTCTGTTCCCTTTTACCTTCTCCAGCAGCCCTGAAAACATGCAGGGCCAGCAGCAGGTGATGTGTGGGCTGCAGTGCAGTACTGAATCCCTGGGAGGGTTTGGGAGGGTAGCAGTGCCTGGACTCAGGTAGACACAGTGCTACAAGCCAGCATTTGCCCTTGACTTCTGCTGTGTCTGTTCAGAGACTGGGGGGGTCCACCCTGGCAGGAGCATCACAGCACTGGGACAGCAATTGTGCAGAAGGACATTGCCTTCTCCAGTTTAACGAGGAAGCAAGTTTCTTGGTTCATGGGCAGGACAGGCTCACCAGATAAACAGGAGCCAATATTTCCAGCACTGCCTTGTGAGCTGCCCCAGGACTTCAAGTGCCATCGGTGCTTTTTTGGGGCTGTGGCATTTTTGAGATGCATTGAGGCTCTATGCCAGGCAGCTGCCAAAGCCAGGGGCAGGTGTGAAGGTGCAGTGCACATGGATGCAAAAGCATGGACGCAGATGACTTTGTGCCTTTGCTGCTAATAACCAGGGCAAATCCTTTCCTGTTCTCAGAGGGTGGGGAAGCAAGCAGAAGTTCTATCCCCACCTCAATAGAAAGCTGCAAGGGTAGTCCAGTGAGCTCCTGGGTCCTTGCAGGAGTAGCCCATGAGATAAGAGCTCCATGCAGGCTGATGAAGGAGGAAAACCAGGGCTGAGAAAGATAAACTTCGTATTTAAATGCAGGCATCTGCAACAATAGAGGTGGAAACATAAAAAATTGCTATCAAATTCATTCACTTGTAGTACGAAGGCTTTTGTCTCACCTTGTTTAAACAGTCCCACTCCTGTGTTTAGTTTACTTGTGTTAATATCCCCCAGAGGCTTCATCATTTGCTATTGATGAGCATACACAAAAAAAAAAAAAAAAAAAAAAAAAAAGGTGGTGCTGTCCAAGCAATTAATTCTCTTTCCAAGTGTTTAAAATTCAGCATGTCCCTTCAGTTCCAAAGGTGCTAGATCTTCAAAACCAGCAAGCTGCTCACAGTCAGCTGGGAAACCCCAAGTTATTTTGGAGCACATAAAAACATTCAGTGCTGATAAATACTCAGGCTGTGTTTTGCATCTTCATAATTTGGGATTCCTTTTACTTGACATATGCAATAAATAAAGCAATAAATAAAATATGCTCCCTGCCTCAAGGACGTTTCTCTGTGTAAGTTGCAACCCAGTATACAAACTCCTTCCAAACCAGCTGGTGCTACACATCTACCACACTTCCTTATTCTAATTCAGGGACACCTTCATAAGAAGGTGACTTTGAACAATGCTCTTTAAAACCATGATGGAAGCAGATGTGGATAAGGATTCTAATAAGAATATAAAGCAGTAAAAATAGAGCACTGCTTTAGCTGGAAAATGGTAAAGAAATTTCATCAGCCCTTTTTTACCTAAAGCACTGGAAACTCCAGTGACTCAGCTCTTGGATCAAATGCCCACCGGAGTCTTTCCATCACCTTCAGCAGATGTCAAATGGCGAATTCACATGAATGAATGGGTACATTTAGGTCTATGTAGTGCACTGCTTTGCATGGACAAAATCCCATTATGCTTCCTCCAGGCCTCAGTTAGGAGGTAGGTTTTGCCATTTTTTGCCAATTTACCCTAGACCTACACCGTTGTCACTGGTATAAGAAGTTGGGGGTAGACTTCAACCAAGCAGAACAGCACCAGGACCCACAGCTTTTAACTTTCCTCTATTCTAAAACCATGACAGCTCTCTGTGAAAAGACTTACGTGTGATTCAATAGCAGCAGCAGCTCCATCAGGGCACAACAGTGAAGGAAATTAATTTTGAGGCCCAGCCTGTCCCTGGCTTGGCCTTGGACTCAGTTTCATGTTAATCACAGAATTATAGAAAGGTTTGAGTTGGAGGGGACCTTAAAGATCATCTAGTTCTAACCCCTCTGCCACAGGCAGGGACACTAAACCAGGTTGCTCAAAGCCCCACCTGACCTGGCTTTGAAAAACCTTGAGAGTTACAAAATTCTCTTTTTCATTGTCAGATGGGTTTTGAGTTGAGTTTTGCCATGAGTTTGCTCATGAGTTAGTCTAGTGGGGAGGGTCAGATGCTCACTGCCATCAGTTGCTGGGGAAGCTTGCATCGTATTTGGCTTGTATGCTGAATATAAACAAAGCTATCCGTCAGTATTTGCTTGGATTCATTGAAATATTAAAACAAATGCTTATGTCTGTGTTGCAAGGCAAGATCTTCTTTATTTTGCTGGGGCAATAGCCATATTGAAACAAATTGTATTTTGTTTTCTTTCAGACAGGTGTGATGGCACACCTGCGGAGCTCAGGCTTGAATAGCAACTCGTAACCTTTTGTGGGTAAGGTGGGGGGCAAATCCTGCTTAACAAGGATGTCAAACTGATCTTTGTTCCCTTCTCCTAACCAAGTATCTGTGGCAACAAACTGGAGACAGGTAAACAATCGGCTTCTGCTACCGCAAGCTTTCCATTTACAGTTCACCAGGAGCTCTTATTATATGAAAGGAAAGGGTGGATGTGGTGTCAACACAAGGTAATAGTAATATTATTTGAACAGGTGTGTGGGGTGTTGCTAAAGTGAGAGAGCATGCAAGCTGTAGGGAGCAGTTAGTACAGGGCTGTGCATGTAATAACCAGAGCTCACCCGTGTGTATTATCATAACAATCATGTGTGGCTATGGGTTTCACAATAACCTGGTCGGATTTACCTGGTGCATTAAACTAGTTTTGTTGTTTCTCACTTCCTAACTCCCTTCTGGAAAAGAGCCCGAAAAAATTCACACACTAAGAATTTGGTAAGCAGACCCACAGTGCACACAGCTACAGATAGATAACCCACTAGGCCACGATTATCCCCCAGACTCCACTCCTCCACAGGCAACTTTGCTGCTGATTTACATCTTGGAAAGAGAGAAAGCAGATTAAGCATCTCAGGACTGCATTACAAAGGGATGGCAGGTTTGCGGCAAGTGTTAAGGCACCGTGGAATTGGGAGAATCGAGTACTTCAGCAGTTTTGTCTATACATCTATTCTCCGTAATGCAGTTAATTTTAATAATGTATTTCCAGTCTGTGATGTGTGTTAAATTGATATGTATCTGTGATTCGAATGTATATTCATCTCTGAGTGTATAGAGTTAGATGAATATCCTTTCAGCAAGAAAACTGTGTGCCACAATAGAGAATGGAAACTGTAAAAATAATCTTGGAGATTCTGCTCTTAAGGAGATGACTGGAATCACATTAGCAAGGATTAATGCGGTAGGTATATACCTTGCTGAAATTTGCCTGCTTCCATTGCGGGAAAGTGAGAAACAAAGGGAAAAATCATACCCTGATGTGCTCTCCAAGTAGAGCTATGTGCTATGATTCACTGAAGACAGCCATGGAGGTTACAAAACAGAAATTAAGAGACAATATAAATTATGTGAGGGTGTTCTAGACAATTAGACAACTCGTTGGTCCATTTACAGTGCTGCTCATAGCTTTATATCAAATCTGATGGAAGAGTGGCAAATTTTAAGCAAGGAAATTTTTCACTCTCTCCTCTCCTTAAGCCATACTTTGTTTAGAGATATCGTAATGCGTATCCTGAGCATTTTAATAAGAAACTATTGCATGCCACTGGTTTGTGCAAACAGTCGTTGTATTATTACAGAGGATGAATTAATCTTCCAGGCGTCCATTTGTGTTACTCAGATCAGGCAGGGTTTATTTGCAAAGGGCTGACCCTGCTTCCTGGCAGGTTCGCCGGGAGCTGCCGTGCCAGATTCCCTCCAGTGGATGCGAGAGGGTTCAGCTGGCACATCCCAGAGACCGAGGGGACAGTCACATGGCAGGGGCTGCCGCCTGGGGGAACGCGGGGCCAGTGGCTGCGACGGCAGCGGCACCGCGTCCTGGGCTCGACAGACTCCTGCAGGGATTCTTTAGTGGTAGGGAACGAGTATTCTCAAGCTTGGGTCTGCATTCTTCTGGTAATGCAGATTTAGCCCAAGGTCACACAAGAAACCTTTATTTCAAGCAGCTTGCTCCGTCTTAAGGAGAATTGCTACAGCATTTCCCTGTGTACACATTTCATTAAGTAAATGCTTAATAGCAGGGTGGCTGTCATCTTAGGGCAAATATTTTAGAAATCCCTTGTTAGTCACATCAGGTGTGCTTCTTCAATATTGCAACATCTGTTATTTGTTAGATGCAAACAGAGAATGAAAATGTCTATTTGCCTTGTCCTGGGCTCTTCAAGTAATTCAGGCAACCTGGCTGAATGTGCCAGAGACAGTGCTGACAGTACAGTTATGTCAGGAGGGTAAAATTGCACCAAAACTTGAGTAGGGGGTAAACCAGAAAGTGTTGTATTACGCTTGGGTGCCCTCTAGTTCTTTTACAGTCCAGTGTGTACTTTAAATATACCTTGATCCTTGGAATTTCCTTGTAGAAGTCAATGCTGTGCTGCTGTTCCAGCAGAGCAAACACTGGATGGGCTCTTCACAAACAGTGGGTCAGTCACAGTCGGCTGAAGGGAGTGTACTCTTCATCACAAGGGCCTGGGTTTCTGCAGTAAAATGAGCATTTTGATCTTTCTTTGCAGACATGATTATTTCTTCTCACTAGAAGATGCATATTTTGATTTTTGCATCACAAAAATCTGATTCTTTACTTTGGATTAGCTTTGCTGTTTTTTGAGCAAATACTGAAGTAATCAAAAATAACAGCCTGGTAGCATTTTAGGCGTAGTTTGAAGAATTTAGCTGAATAGGGACTTTAATGAGAGGGCAGTGGATTCTTAATTACCTCAGGCACAGTTTAGCACTTTGGTCATGTATGGTATTGTTCTGGGGTGCATCAGTCTGTTAGTTGGCTATTGCAGTGCAAAAGTTGGCAAAGTCATTGTGGTGTGCTGCAGAAACAGCATTACAGCTGCTCAACAGCCGAACAAGAATTCCTTGAACATGGATGGGATGTATTCATTAACATCATCAAACAATTAAGAGCTTCTTTGGGTTTGGTTTGATATATATATATATATATATATATATATATATATATATATATATATATATATATATGAACTCCTAAGAATATTGCATGTCTTCCATCAAATTTAATTTTTCAGAATGTTCGTCTATTTTGCGACTGAAGATTTTCACTTGCTGACATTCTTTTACACGCTTGGGAGTCGTCCCCTTCCTTAGGATCAGCCTAAGGAAAATGCTGCCCTCTCTTGAATTTGAGGACGCAGTGCACCTCCTGGCAGAGGCTGCCCGGCGAGCAGGAGGCAACGCATTCCTGAAAGATGCTAGTGACTTCTGCAGGGCTGGTGAGTGTTAAGAAAGGCAGCACTGTATTTTAAACTAGTAAACAGGGTAAAGGGAATTGTTCTGAAGGATTTAAATTCTCTAAAATATAAAGTTTCTCTCTTTGGAAGGGAATTGGAAAAGAAGAAAAATGCTTTATTCCATTATGGAAACACCTTAGCTGGGAAAATGTCATTGTCTCCCGTGCCTGCATAGAGAAGAGGCCAAGTCCTGAAATTCTTTGGACTACTTTCACTCAAATTCAAGTTATTTCTTTGACTGTTTCAGTTGTGAGTTTTGCTGAATGTCCGAGTAGATCTTGCAGTCAAAGGAAAACTTACTTTCTGCTAGGCCTTCTCTGAAGGAGAGAGGATGTGACTGGCTGCCACTGGTCCTCTGCACCAGAAAAGAAATACTTGGGGTCACTCTAGTGTGTGACAACCCCCAAAGCTTTCCCACTGGTGTGTAAGCACTGATGTGTTACTTGTAGAAACCAACATGTCACTGCCCTTGAACAGCTTGGTCAGGAGATGTGTCTCCAGCTGGAAGGAGGAGGATGTTTCTCCAGCTGCTTCTCCTCTTCTCTGACAAGCATGGATAGGATGTACCTTTTGTGTGTCTTCCTTCAAGGAGGGATTACAAAGGGGAACTTGTGGGAAAAGCTATTCTGGAGTAGCTTCTGCCTCCATTTCTTCAACAGGAGCATTAAAACAAGCAAACAAAAAGCTCTCCCCTTCTCCCATAGTCACCCCTGCTTGTAGAAAGACATGTACTTCTCTGATGGAAGCAAGGGGTAAAAAGAACCATTGGGTGATGTGTAGGAGGGATTGCCTACAAAATAGTCCTACAGCAAGCCAGCATCCCTAGGAGGGAGGATGTGCAGGTTTTGGTTTGTATTAACTCCAAAGATGCCAGTGCACTCATGAGAACCAAGCTTCCTGGACATCAGATACTGCATGAGAGGAAGGTGAAGCAGGGCGTGCATTGTGGAAGACAGGGAGTAAAACATACATGCACATCTAAACCCATGGTCTTTTTCTTTACTGTTGTTCTTTAATAGATTTTTTTGAACATACAGCTCCCCACCCAGCCCTCTTGCAGTTCTCTGAAGCTAAAAGACAGGAGCAACATGCAGCAAGGAGCAACATGCAGGGAAAATGATTGGCTAACAATAGCTGTGAACATTGTTAGTTACATGATTTGTGCAAAAGGACATTCTTCTTAATATTTATCTCACTTTTCTGCACCTACAGTTATCTTGGTTTTAATTTTTACACAAATGTGAGGGTGATTAATCCCAAATGCAATCTGAAAAAGGATAAACAGAAGGAGACTGAGCATGTGTATGTCACTTGCACTGTATACTAGCTCATCTATATTAAATATGAGACAAAGTAATAAAAATAAACAATACAGTATTGTGTCAGTTGCAACTCAGGCAGTGACAAAATATTGCCACATTTTTTCTTACAAAGCTGGCTGTGTGGTGGCTGGAAAGACCCCTAAAGCATATAAAGCTCTTATCTTCATATGTTTCCCTAAAGAATAATAGATCAGTCGGTGCTCTGATGCTGTTTTAATAATGTACAATTTACAATTCATTTGGTTACCAAGCACTCACAGTATAATTAATTTCACAGACCCTTTCTACATATTGGCATGGTTTATGACAGTACAGAGGGAAGATGGGAAAACTCTGTTCCCCCTGCTGCCGCAGGAGAGTGCCTGGGTGATGTGTCACCTGGCTGGTCTCGCAGCAGCCCTGCCTTCGTAGGGGTGAGAGGGCTTGATTTCCTCTTTCCTTCTGCCCCAGCTCCCAGCTGCCTTTCCCATCTCCCTACATGACCACCTCCATGGAGGCTGTTGCCTTGGGGATCAGCCAGGCTCATCCTGCAGCTCCCCAGTAGCATTGAGCCAGTTCTGACCTGTCCCTTTGAGTCACAGCAGGCCCTGAGAACTGCTGCAAGCACTGGAGCAAAAGCTAAGGTGAGCCAAGGGGAAGACTCAAGGACAAAAGGCAGGTGACAAGCCTTCAGTGCCTCTCAGCAGTGCCTCCCTTCCCCCTGGCAGCTGGGGAAGGAGAGCCTGTCAGGAATGCAGGTATTGCTTCAGTCAGGAGTGACTGTCCATCCGAACTGTCAGTGCACCAGCCCAAGCTTGTGTGATTCTGTTAAATATCATCTAACAGAACCCAGGCAAGACAAACAGAGGGAAGGCTCCAGAAGTGGGCAGAATACATATTGTTGGGGCTTTATTTCCACAGTCCTGATATTTTTCCCTTTATGGGGAATCTGTACAGTTGCCTGAGAGACTTAAATAATGGACTCTGTCTGCAATGAATGGAGCTGCTGTTCTGTGATGTCTTGCACATCAAAGCAATTTTTTTTGAATCTGCATTTACCTCTTTGATAAAGACAACACTGTGAGGAATTCAGCAACTGCAGAGAACCTGCGGGTCTGCACATCCACCCGGAGCTTGCTTTGACAGCAGTGTATGAATTGCTATTGAAGTGATGGTTTTGTTTCCATTATCAAATAAACAGGGGTTTCCTTTTCTGAATTTCCCAAACATTATTTTCTTGTTTGAAGTTCTTGATTCCTATAGATGCACAGTGTATGTATACACATACATGGATACTCGTGTGTATATATATATATATATATATACATATATAGACACACACACACACACACACACACACACACATATATATATATAGTTCTGTTAGATATATATAAATGCCTGAGGGTAGAGGTCACAGTTTGAGAAGGCTGAGCACACAGTCCTGGATGTAAACACACAAGTAGTCACACTGAAGTGCAGCTTAAAGCTAGGTTTACTGATTTTCTATAACTACAGTTTCAGTTTCTCTGGTTTTTTCTTAGATGTTCAAAAGCTGGTTTCTTCCAGGGACTATAAGGAGCATTGTAAGCCACAGCCCCAAAAGTTTGATTAACCCCTGTGTGGTTTTCACCAGACATTAACTGTAAGAGGTACATGTCTTGCACTGTGTTTGCAGCTGGCTACTCAGTCCTAATGATTTGGTTTCTAATCTCTTGAACAAAAACATGGTGAGGCAGAGAGCATGAGATACTGCTTTCACATCTCTTTTCCATATGGGATTTGGCAGCCAATTTGCCAACATATTGATGACCTGCTGCTCTTATTTTTTACGTATATAGAAATTTGACTCTTCTGTGAATCAGGGCAAATCTATAAACTAAGTGAAAGCAGAAAAGGTTATTAAGGACATCACGTACATATGTATAAAACACCAGCAAGTATTATTATTGTCCTCATCCATTACTCTTATGCACAAAATAATCACAATTTAAAGCATGTGTGGTTAGTGTATCACAGGGTTCAGTTCAAAACAGGGCTCAAAATCTCTCCCTTGCAGTCAGGTTTACAGAGGGTTTGAAGCAGTGTTCATGTGGCAGGAGAGGGCTGAGAGTTCTATCCCCCCAGGAGAGGGTTGGTCTCTTTTCTGCCTGAGAGAGAGCACCCAGGAAAACCTGATGCACTCCAAAGATGTGAATAGTAGCAAACCTGGAAAACTTTGCTTTTAACCTTTGAATATCAAAGAGTTAAAATCTAGCCTTCAATCCAGGTGAATTTTTCCAAGCCTATGGTTTTGGAATGGATGAATGTCTGTGTAATTATTTATTATCTGCTTTTCTACCTGTTTCATTTCTCTCCCATAGAAAATGCCTCTTGGCATTTTTTTTTTTTCAGTTCAAAAATACTTTGTTTTGACTTGATGTTGCTCAAGAAATAAACAAAACTGTGTTCATAAAATTCCTGCAAGCACTAACCTGGTTGCAAGACAAAACTATCTACTCTAAATTTCCAGGTCTGTATCTAGCAAAGAAAAAAAATTAAAAAAAAAAGCATAGCATTGCAAGGAAGTACTACTTGCTTTATTTCAGCATTTTTTTCACTACTAAAATCAAAGAAAAATTTCTCAGCCATGAAAGTACAATTGACAATGTTTAAACCCACCATGCCTTAACAGCATTTCACAAGTTATAGCATTCATGAGAAATAGACAGAAAGATGTTTTAAAGTTAGATCACCTATTTCCTTTGGGAAAAAATTAATCTGAACATCAAATCTGAACAACAGCTAAACCAATTTTCTTTCTTTTATGACCACTTGGGGAAGAAGGAGTCTTTTCTTGTTTCTTACTCCATATTAAATATGAGTTGGAACGAGGACGGTCTTTGCAGCAGAAACAAAGCCAGGGGGCCGGGCTAGTGTCTGTGTCACCAGAGTCATAGTTCTGTGGTACACCTTCCCTCCAGTTCCCTCTTTCTGAACCCACAGGGACCCCTGACACTAGAAGGTTAGATGCACTTTGATGAGGAGGACAGCTGGCACTAGATGGCCCCAATCCATTCTCATAATCCCCTTTCTCTCCCAAAATGCCTGTTGGGAATGGTCCCTGGCAAGTGTTAACTGTGAACTGGGTCCAGGGATGGCTGGGGAGAGTCATACTTGACCCAAGTCAACACCATGCCAAGGACTGCTGTAACAATTTAACAATCTGGAAAATTGAGCTCCAGCACCTGGGGACATTCCTGGGCACCGTTTCCTTGACTATCTGCAGGGGCCAAAGAGAGCAAGCCGATTGATAAATACCTGCGTGATGGTGCAGGGTTGCAATGCATGACAGCAGCATCCCACATGCTGGCCCAAACATTGCGTTGAAGTTTTGCAAATCAACTAATAAATTTAGCAGTTGCTTTTAAAAGAGAGTCTCAAATTTGCCAAAATGGGAGTCAAATCCCCAAGCCAAAGACAAGATAACACTTAAGTGGCTTATTCATGAAAAGCTACCGCTTGGCTTTCCACAACAAACTTGCCAATGTAAAGCTTCATGGAAGGAATGCAAAGCAGCCAGGCAAAGCTCAAAGAAGAAAACTATCTTCAGTCAAGGACAAAATAATCACATCATCTTGAGCTGTGACACACCAGCTTACTTAGCTTTGATTTTACCAGCGTAACTACCTGGCGCTTTGTGTGATCAAGGTGCCCACAGCTGTAATCTAATGTGATCTGGAGCTTATTCACTGATCACAGCTGTGTAATTTCAGGTAACATGCTTCCCTTGTTTAGTTTTGTTTAACATTGTTAAATATATAGTCAGACCATCTGCACAGTATTTTTTAAAATTGGAAATTACAACCATAACTTCCTTTTTATATATCAATAAACTAAATAGCAAAATTTCAAAGGGATCCTTCTCTACCAAACAGTGAAGCAGAATGTTTGTCCCACGCCACACCATTGCCTAATTGCACACTAATTGGACAAACGTGATTAAATATTTCAAGATCTTTACTAATTGCCTCTATTTTAGCTTTAAAATTTGCTTGCCACCAACAAATTTAATGACACTGGTGTCTAGTCATCAGCAAAAAGCCCAAGAGTTGCTCTTTAAAATGTACCTAGTCAGAATATTTACTGATTGTGCATTGTTGTTTCCAATGTAGCTTAATTAGAAATCCAATCAGTTCTCCAAGTCTAATTATACTTGATTTGTAGATTCAGACTATGATACATAATGAAGCTAAGCAGCTAACAGTAAACGTGCTTGAAATGTAACAATAAGAGAAATATTTTTAATGCATGCCTTGTTATCATTTTAGAAACTCCGAGTAATATATGAGATCAAACACAAAGGGAAATACGAAGATTTATGACTCAATAGATTTTAAAAAAGCCCATGTTTTATCCTGCAGCAATATAACTGGCGTATGTTTAGTGTTTAAAAATATTTCCTTTGTTTGTTTACTTATTTGTTTGAACGAGAGAGCAACATATATTTTGTGGATACATTGATGTCTGTACTTGGTTGCATTTATCTTGCATCCCATTATTTTTGCCCTATATTTTAAATGGCATTATGCTTCAGAAAGTGGGAGTGGGGTTAGAGATGGTTACTAAGGCAGCAGTTCCCTTTAGCTAAGTCCCTACATCTTCAATGCACCCTTAATTTACTCTTCTCTCTGAGAAATATCCTTTAGGGGCCAAGGGCCAGATGTTTCTTTTTATTCCATGCTGTGCAGGGAAACACATCTGCTCTGCTATTATTTTTTACCTCAGTCCCACAGTCTGAACATTGCAGCTGCAGCCTTACACCCACGTTGTAGGATCAAACTAATAGCATGTCACTTTTGGTATTGCCTGCAATGTCCTTTTATTAGTATTTTTGTGCAGTAGCAAACACTTTGATCATGCCTAAGTAATGAGTAGCCCGT
The DNA here is from genome assembly GCF_027477595.1 of Haemorhous mexicanus. Taxonomy (NCBI): domain Eukaryota; kingdom Metazoa; phylum Chordata; class Aves; order Passeriformes; family Fringillidae; genus Haemorhous; species Haemorhous mexicanus. The sequence goes on along the minus strand of NC_082341.1, from coordinate 64,270,742 downwards.
TTTCTGAAGAAAAGGTAAAACTTGGAGGAAGAAGAGGAGGAGGAATGAAGTCCATTAGCAAGTCACACCAAGACCCCTGGTTGCTTCCTTGTGTTCCCCAGAGAGGAACCCACATGCAGCCACACTTTTCTGCTTGGAAAACTACAGTTATCCACAGGCCTTTCAGAAATCAGCCTGTTTCATTGTTACATCCTAGCTTGGAGGCTTTTGATGTCACTTTCTGCAGATTTTTTTTGGGAACCACTTGTTGCTCCTGAAGGGTTCACTGAAGGATAGCCTTTCTCAGCTAGAGATTTTTAGGGGTGTACAGATTAGATACAGTTAAAAACCACCTAGGTTATCTCATATGGAAAAAAACCCCACCTTTAAACCTGTGACAGAAAGTGTCATGATCTCAGAATCCACGTGGGGAGAGGAGAAGCAAGATAGGTAGCAGCTACCTTCAAGCAGCGTTGGTAGCAAGGCTGCATTAGAAGGACCTTGAGGCTCGCTCATCCTTTCCTCTTTAGATGAAAGCCCCCAGGGGCTGTATGTAGCTCTTAATTTTCTCTCCTCATCTTTTTATTCTCAGTCTCTTCTTAAATCAAAACCCAGTCTTCTCCTGCAAAGAAAAAGCATAACCAACTGGCAAGTCTGTGTGAGGCCTACAGGAGACAAATGTTGAAAGCTCTCCCCACTAATTGCTGCAGTTTTGAAAGAAGCTAATAAATAAAGCAGTTCATGAATAAAAGCTGTTTCCCAAGTTGTGGTAACACCACTAAGAATATGAAGGATGGGAAGAGGGAGGAGGAAAAGGCAACAGGGCAAAAATAAGAAAGTAAACAACAAGATTAATGTTAACTTCTGCTCAGTAAGAAATGCAGTGCATGAAGTAAGCGGGCGCTGAGAGGAAGTGTTAAAAGTTCGTGGTGCAGTGGCATGGCTTAGCTACGGGCAGTGCAATCTGCTGCCACTGTCATGGTTTTTAAAGTTCAGGATGCCACCCCAATGGGGTTAGGCACCATGGGGTGGATCCCAGCTTGCTGGGAGTTCAGTCAGCTGCAGGGCACAGAAATGGCTGGATGAACAGCCCAGCTTCCCTCCGTGATGCCCCAGATCTGGTCCCAGTGGCTGAGCTGCCTGGCCACGCCGTGCTGATGGTCTGCCGCTGGTGTTGGGGTCTCTGTTGGGAAATGCACTGAATGGCTTTGCCTGGTGGCAGCGTGACCTGTTGGATGCAGCACAAAATGAGTTGGCAGGTGGTGTCGACTTTCACACTGGCTTCCTTCCCGACCTCCCTGGCACCAGGGCACGGCCTCAGCACTTTCTGTCCGAAAGCCAACACTCACCAGCTTCCCAGAGCACTTGAGCTCTGTAGATGAAGAGCACTGAACAGCAGCTGACTATTATTTTCAGGCTTCCAGCATGGTATTTTGTCCCATATACAATGAGATAGATTCCAATTTATTTTTTTTCTAAGTAGCCATTACAAGTGTTCTTTAAAGAACAAAAACTGTAAAATGGAGATGTTATTAAAAACTTGACCCTGTTTTAACAACAATGTTTGAAATATTTTTCTATGTTGTTTTACTTAATTTATTGAGTCCAAAGGTTGGGCTCTCCCTCCCCTCTCTTCTCTGCCCTTAAAACCAACATCAGCAAGGACAAAATTTTTTAAAAACAGCAGAATAAAATATTTCAGTCACATCCTCCATACTAACCAGCGTTCAATATTTTATCTTTCTTTACTATTTTTTTTCATCTGTGTGCAATCAGCCTTGAAAATTTCCTTTGCCTTCAATTCTTTTACCTTTGATGGTATTCAGATTGCAGGCTATGCCTTGGCCCCTCATGCCACACAATCTTCTATTTATATTATTAAAATGCAGCACTTGCTTTTTCATTTTACTCTGTTTACAGGGTGTTGCTTTTATTGATTAATGTCTCAGACTCAAGTAAAATGCTAATCACGCAGGGAAAAAATTGTAAAAAACTCAATATGCTGATCTGTGGTGCTTGGCATTGGAAGTAGCTCACTAACTTAGCTCTGAATTAAGCTTCAAATTGGAAGCAATTCCACCCCACTAATGCAGTGCCTGAAAACCTGTACCTCTTGGGCCAAGGGTACAATATGTTTTTATTGTATGCTTGCATCACAAGGCACATGAGACCCAGACAAAAAAAAAAAAAGTCTAGAAAAATTGCATATTTAGCTTTATTTGCCTGGATCTATCATTTTCAGACCCATTTATATTTACCTGTTTTCTGCCAAAATGGTGGCTGCCACATACTCCCTCCTTAGGACAAGTCTGACATGACAGTGTGTGTTCTGGCAGCCGTGAGGGTAAATTGCAAGCGGGCTTGGAAGAGAAAGCCAACCCTAAGGATGCAGCAGATCACTCTCTGCTCCTGCAGCACCAGCAGGTGACCAGACTCTGCTTGTGCAATGCCTGCTGCCCAGCAGAGAAGGAGTACAGCAGGTTCTGGGTATCTCAGCCCCCAAGGGGAAGACTGCATTTTGTTGCATTGAGGAGGAGGCAAGGGCTCCTTCGCTGCCCCCAGACTTTTAACTACCATTTCTGTGAGGAGCTCTTCCACATCCTGGAATCCACCTGTAATACTGCATCCAGCACTGGGGTCCCCAGCACAAGAAAAACATAGACCTGCTGGAGCAAGTCCAAGGAGGGCCACTAGGATGATCTGAGGGCTGGAGCACCTCTTCCATGAAGACAGGCTGACAGACATGTGGCTGTTTAGCCTTGAAAAGTTTCAGGGAGACTTATAAAAGTCTGCCTGTACCTAAAGAGGTGTACAGGAAGGCTGGAGAGGGATTTTTTGCACTGGCATGTAGTGATAGGACAAGGGGGAATGTCTTTAAGCTGAAGGAGGGTAGGATATTGGGGAGAAATTCTAATTTTGTGAGGGCAATGAGACGCTGAAATGTGTTGCCCACAGAAGCTGTGGGTCAGTCCCAGGCCAGGCTGAATAGGGCTTTGAGCAACCTGTCTAGTGGAAGATGTCCCTCTTCATGGCAGGGGGATTGGAACTAGATGATTTTTAAGGTCCTTTCAAAACTATTCTGTGATTCTTGATCCCCTTTACCCCTTCCTAAGCAGCAACACCAGCAGCAATACTACCTCAGGTAGCCAAGCATATCCCAGGAAAAGAGAGAATAAATGTGAGGAAAAGTGCCCCTTGCCCAGCACCACAGGGAAGCAGCAAGAGCCACAGCCTGCACTTCCCAGAGATGTGTTTCTGCACACACCTGTATTTTCCTCACATGCAATCTTTGCATGGCAGAAGGGACTGAAGAAGCTGATAAGACCAACTGTGTGCAAAGAGCTGATGTGTCAGTCTCTGCTGGTTCAGGACCCCTGTGATTGAGGCCCCAGTTACAGTAAGCTCTCAAATGCATTTGAAATCCTGTGTTCACCTCAGTATGTGCTTGCACCAGGTGCTAAACCAGGAACAAAAGCTCAAATTAGATTCACTTCAGCAGGATATAAGCAAGAGCTTCAACACAAATGTGAGCGTGCATCCTAAATAAACAGTGATGCTTTCCTGAAGGAGGATGTAAACACTGACCCATATAAACAGTATAAAACATTTATTCATCAAAAATCCTTCTTGGTGGTGCCATGTGATTGCAAGCAGGTTTTCTCTGCTTGAAGTTTTTGTCTGTAATCTATGTGTCCTGTAGAAACAAAGCTAAGCTGACTTTAGAAAATGTTCAGACACTGGAAGAGGTTAATTGATGCTTTTGTTTTTCTCCAAACCAGAAAGCTTTCTTTTTTAAAAAAGCTGTTTTATACTTTTCCCATTATAGTCTCTTTTTCCCCCCCTTTTTCTTTTATTAATAGGGTCTGGCCCTCTTTAACATGCAACAAGAGCCTAATGAGCCATGCAGCCTTCTGTAATTTCTTCACTGTTGAAAATGCCTGACACTAATCTATGCCATTTATACTAATAAGAGGTGCATCAGCTGATCTTTGGTGCAATGGAAACATTTTAAATATACTTTATTGAATTGCAGGTAGCAGTTTCTCATAAAAGTTTATGCTGCTGTTGAAGTTGGTGCCCTGCAAGTACTGCAGAGCTGTGTGTGCTGCACAGTACAGAGAGTACACAGTACTGCACAGTACAGACAGTGGAAAAATAATCCAATGTCCAGTAATATATTAGCCTAATATTTCATGTCAACTTGTCAAAGAGATACTGCAGGAAAATAATATCCTCCAGGTTTTCTTTCCACTTTATATTTGTGGTTTCCAATAACAATTAAGAGATGACCTAAAATATGATGTCACATTTTGTGCTAAGTGGACATTAATTAATGCTAAGTTACAGGAGAACTCATCAGGAGTTTATGCTTTACATATGTGGGCATTACACAACAATTCAGCATGATTAATGGTGTTCCACTGAATAACGAGGATTTACATGTGGAAAAATGGGGGGAAGGGGAGATGTAGTCCGTAGAATTGGCTTTTCCCCTCTTCTAAATTGTGAGCTTTGCATGTGCATTTCTCCACTGTCTCATCAATAGCACTTAACTCTGACAGAGCTCCACTAATTCCAGCTGCAGGAGTGCTGGGGTAGCTGCAACAGACAAAGGGTATAAGTGAGGCAAGGATCCTTGGGAGGGGCAGTGTCTCTTATTAGAGAAGCAGATGCAGCTGGAAAAAGTGGACAAGTTTTGGGCACACAATCTTTTTCTCAGTTTTGAATCAAAGGCTGCAAATGGCTTTCCATGTCACGCCTGAAGAAAGGCTCTGTGCCTGAAACTTTTTCCAGTTCCATTGGTCATTCTAATAAAGCACAGTCTCTTTCCTTTTAAATCTCTCTTGATACACGTACTTTAGAAGGGTGGAAAGTATTATCATCTCTGCTTCAAAGATGCTGAAACAGAGAAACTATGGTGGACTGGACTGAAGTCCAGATGTGGTGATTGCCCAGGTGAGAGAAGCCCAGGTTCCTCCCTCTGCCTGCTCTGCTTCCTGCTACGTGAAGACAAAAACATCCAGCAGAGAGGACTGCAATGACTCACATTTCTGAAGATGTGCCCCAAGCACGTAGTTACCCCGTGATTTTGGAAATATAAATTCATACCTCCAGTTTATTAGGGAATGCAAGCATGCACTGTGGTATCCTAATTAAGTGTCCTTCTATCTGCCACGTGGTGGAAATAGAGCTGATGACTCTCCAGAGGCTGCACACTCACTCTTTTTGAGAAAAAAGGAATAAATAGAGGGAAAAACAGGCCTGGGAGAACGAACATGGCAGAAAGATCCCAAACCCAGCAGCACATGGGTCAGGTGGTCCAGCTGTGAGGGATGCCATAAGATGGTCCTCAGCTAGATTTAGAAACTGGGGGGGAGATCTTTTTATCTGAGCAGGATGTGACCTGTTACTGACACTGGTGTCAAGATGTCTCTCCTATTTTAGCAAGCCTTGTCTAGAGGTCACCTCTCCCAGGCACACTACTGTCCTCTAAGTTCCTTTGTCTATCTCTGCCAGGAGAGGTGTGAAGGGCCATCCCAACACCAATGTCAAGGACATATCACAAGGCACATCTCCTGAGCTGAGTGGCAAAGGAGGGCTTTGAAGCCCATTAACTGGGAGGTTTGGAGGCTTGGCGTTGTCCCTCATAACTGTGACAAAAGCAAAAAACCTATTATTTAGCTGAATAAGACCTCTGGCATCTCCAGGCCATGTTTCCCCTCCAGCAGCACCTGGAGTTTTAGTGAACCTGTGTGAAGCTGTGAAGTGGCTGACTGCGGGGTCTCCTGCTTAAACATCTTTCTTATGAAGCAGTGTCACTCGAAACACAAGTGTAGATGTCCTTCCACCTCAGACAGAGGCTCTGTGGATGTTCTCAATTTATACTTATGGGACAAGTCAGGTCTTTCTACTTCCTTTAAAGTGGTCCTGGGGAAGGGCATTTGAAGAAACTGTTATGCAGTGGGGAATAAAAAGCTTGTCTTTATCATTGGTTGCCATAGGGTGTGTTTATAAAACTAAACATACTCATGTTTGTCATTTATGGAGAACTGTTAATATTAGCTTTTTCTGTTTCTTTGCTGTCCTATCACTCTGCTGTTTTATGCCCATTTTCTCTATAAGGTAACCATCATAACCACAGCAATCATCTTCCTCTGGAAAACTCTAGGTGCACTTTTTAATTTATAATCAAACATGCAAATTAATTATTTGAATTATATATTTTTGCCCTTCTCTCAGTCTGGAGGAAGGGTGGCAGTGTTCAGGGGAATCCAAATGGCTATATTTTAAGGCCTGTATTGTTGTTTTTTTAAGGCCTGTATTGTTGTTTCTGTTTGTCCTTTGTACTTTTCACCTTGAGCACAGATTTTTGCAGGAAATCCCCTCCCTTGCATGCTTTTAGTCTTCTTCTATATCTGCATGACAGAGTTCCCCCAGTGTCCAGGCCAGCAGTGAGGGAGCAGCCACAGCAAAGGGCTGGGCAGGCACCCCTTTGCCAGCAGCACTGGCTCACGTGGCCAGCTCGGAGCAGTTGACCCGTGGGTCCCTCACATCTGACAAAAGGATAACAGCATGTGCAGGTGAGAAGCCTGGCTGGCAGGAAACTCAGCTCCCTGCTTGCCACAGCTCCCCAAGCTGCTGATGTTTTCCATTCAGTGCATTCCCTTAAATATTCAGGGTGGTCATAGCAATCTGTGTTGTAATGACCCCGCTCCTGTCACTGGGCTTTTCTGACATTCTGGTAGCAATCTTGCTATTTTGCTGGCACTGAGTAAATGGTTATTCAGCCCCTCTCTTTTTCCCCAGACCCAGAGAAATGCGCTTTGATTTATCCCCTCAGCATTTGCAGTACTGGGTGCAGATTGAATTGTGGGCTGGCTGGATCTGTAACTCATCCCCCGGACAATTACTGGACATACACATCCCAGCACCTCTCTCCTCTTAACCTTCAGCAGCCTAAGTGTGTTAACTCCCCAAAGATTATCAGCCTGTCTGAAGGTGTGATTGAAATGAGCTCTGCTCCTCTCAAGAAGGCAGTGCCCTAGCTTGCTAAATCACCGGCTCTAATCTTGAGCATTTAAGGAAAAACAAACAAAATAATCTTCTAGGAAACACTAATAGCACAATGTCAATACTCACATCATGTGTGTCAACTGCCCTATTAATTATTATCATTACCTGCCTTCATAAATTGAATGCAACTGCAGTTCTAGCACTGTGGGAAACCAGCATTAATTGGGAAAAGGTCTACAGCAGCATCCCTCTGTATTTTCATGTTTTCCCTCGCTCTCTGCATGCTTCTACAACACAAAATGTACCCGCTAACCTACTCTACCTCACATGCATGTGTGTAGACACACATCTATTTTGTGGGCACATGTATAGGTTCTTTGCATGTATAGTCTCTAATGTGATTAAGTACAGCATCTTCTTCCTAAGCAGCCTTTTTTTTTTTTTGCAAATGTTGCTTCAAATTCTTAGCCTGTCGTTGAAATAAGTGCAGCCATACACTCCACGAGGATATGTCTTATGCCCTGTGTCTTGACATTTTCCAACAGATGTTGGCTAATGCGGTTGTAGAAGGTTCACCGTGGATGCAGTGAGCCCAATAAATCTTCCTCTTAAATGCAGACACTCCACCATCCCAGCATCATATACCTATAATACATTTTAATTACTTGGCTATTCAAATTATACTAAATTAGATCTGCACGGAGCTGCATCGTGGATTTCTCAATTTACATTTAATCCATGGCAAACAAAATAATAAAAAAAAAAATTGCAGGCACACTTTTTATTGGAACTTGCAGGAGCTACTTAAGTCTGATACCTTTAGAATTATTAAGTGACAAAGATTACTAGCACTAAGGTTATACTTTGCTTCCCCATTAGCCATTTAGGTGACAGCTGCTGTATTACACATAAAGATGAACCATTCCTTAAGGGATGATAGTGGTTCCGCTGTGACACTACTGGCATAAAGCATTATCAGACCATAGCTGTGCTTAGAGCCATCACAGTCTCCTAGGCACCTATCAGTACCCTCATTATCTGCATCACAGAGTGTCTAGAAAGAACACTGCCAGGCTTCACAGCTTTGCAGCTCATTTGAGAAGCGGAAATTAAACATCCCAGGAGAAAAAACAGGCACATTGTAACAGCACCAGTGCTGTGCACACATAACATGTTGACTGCTGTTGCGCTGACTTCTGTCTCATTAATTTAATAGGCTCCTGGACTGGGGATGGGGAGGTGGAGAGGCAGCCTTTACAAGCAGATTACTGAGCAGGGCTCCCTGCACTGATTGCAAATCCAGATTGGAGAACTTACTCTGAGCACCGCCACACTTCAGATGTCTGTCCCCACTTCTGCAGCTGCCATGTGGTGAAATAAACCAGTCAGAGGCAGAAAAATGAGTGCATCATACATGTTATCCATGCTTAGATTATCCTGAACTCTTGGGTGAAGTAAAGCAGCACAGGTGCCTTTTCAGCAGTGACTGTAGCTGGGTGCCTGTGTGAGGGTTAATATGAGTGTGTTAAAAGGGGAGTGCTGCATTCAGACAGGGCTGTGATAGCAGGAGCAATCCTGCAGCAGCTCAGTGTGGCTCTGCTCTTCAAAAGGAGCTGGTTTGCTTCCTTTGTCTGTAACATTGACTCATGTGGTAATGTCCAGCAAAATCACAGCACACACTGAGGCTTTTGTGGGATCTGAGCAGAGCATACATCTTCCCATGGCCAAGGGGTGACTCCCTGAATCAATACATTTAAGCAGCTCTCACTTAAACTGAGGCCACTGAGTGCGTGTCAGGGAAGAAAAATGGTCATGGGCTTCCATTTGATTTCCTTGCCAAATTTTACATCGAATAACACCTGAAGGAATTTGGAGACATAAATGTTTTCTATTTCCTTCTAATGAGTTACTGCAGGTGATCTCACGCACTTCTGTACATTTAAATTGAAAAGAACCCTATAGAAGATGTCAGTGGAAGCAGAACTGTTCTGCAAACATATGCATTGTGAGAGATGTTCATTAAAGTGATCTCACTGTCAACAGGGCAGTTGGGTATGTGTGTGTGTATCTCTGCCCTCTCTTTATTTGTATGAATGGGTGACAGAAGAGAAGATAAAAAGAGGGTGAACTGATTTTTACAGTCTCTGCAAAGCAACTTCACTCATCATACAGGAGCTGAATTCTTCAGACCCCATTGTTCTCTTCCCTTAGGTTGTTTAGGGCTTACTCAAATGCTTCAGAGGTCATGCTCAGGTATGGGACATGAAAAGGAGCCTGTAGTATGTATACGTAGAATCAGAATTATTAAAATTATGAAACACATTTAATAGCATGCTGGGTTTTTTTCTGGATCATGTAACAAAAAATGCAGATTCTGCATTGCCAAAAAGCACATACAAACAAGTGACAGTACAAAGAGCAGGTGGGAACCTTGTTTTGAGGGCCCTGTGGATTATACCCTCAAAGGAATTGCACTTTATGGGTCTATTAAAAAAGTGAAATGGCATCTTAAACACATCCCCACCACATATACCTTTCTGGGAATTGTGCCAATAAGAAGGGAACCTTCCTTAAGTGTTTCACCTGACATCCAAACAGGTATGTTAAGATTTTTGAAACTGTGGAAATGAACAGGAATAAGTATCCCAGGAAAAAAAATCAGAATTTTCCCTCAACAACTGATTCCTAGGAAAATTTCTCCAAAGTTGCTAGCAATTACTGACTATTAAGTACTTGAGATTTGATCTGGCTTAAAGAATAAGCCAGATGTGAAGAAACCTGTGGTTTTCTTCACAGGTTCTTGTGCATGCACTTACTATGATAGCCAATGTACTTTCAGCTGCTTCTACATTGCTCCTGCATTCAGCTTTTGGGCTGATATTCCCCACATATCCTTTGACAAGGGCAAAGGCCTTGAGTGGTTGGGGCTGGAACAGTGGTTGGAAACATTTCCATTATCTAACCATTAAAAACAAACTTGCAGATGCTCATCACATTTAAACATCTAAACTCAGTGTTCACAGTCTCATTTTTGACTGTGGCCTGATTCCTGATGGTGATGCCTGATTCAAGTGCAAAGGAAACCTTGGGGCAGCATAGCAGAGGCTCCCCAGCCCTGCTGGCAGCCCCCCAGCTGGCTTGCAGCCCTGGCACCTGATGCTCTGCCCATCTCCCCCTTTGGCACAGACCACCTGCACCACCCTGATGCCAAGGGAGCACAAGTCATGTCACTCGGGTACTAATGGTGGCTTCTAAGGCCTCCAGCAGCTTTACCCTGCTGAAGTCTGACTCCTAAACTTCAGGGCTGGCCTGAAACCTGCCATCTTCACAGATAATATCTCCATGTCCAGAACACACTCTACTTTACTGCCTTTTTATTGTAAGATGAAGAGCAGAAAAATCCTCTTATTCACATATGGAGTCTGGAAAAACTTGTGAGTCCAATAATCAGTGTTTGACCTGTTGCACCTTTGTGCTTTAGAGTTTAGAAAAGGAATGTGAGCTGGGGAAAGGTACAGGTTCGTGAAATAATACTCCTTTTCCAGGCAAAAGGAAACAAGTTTTTCTATACTCATGAGCATGGATGTTGGAATTATAATGTGAAATTGCCAATAGGTGGTCCTCTTTCAGTCCAAAATATGGCAAGAAACATTTGTTTCAGCACATGCAGTGTTACCTTACATTCCTATCTTGTTTTATTCTGCTGTGTCTCTCCTTCCATCAGATGATTTTGGACAGTGCACACCAAGGCTACCATGTGTGAAATACTGTCTAGGAATCTGTGTCCCCATGGTGGACAAAGGTTTCTGGGGCAAGTCTACAGCTAAAGGCCTCATTGCAGCTTCCAGATCGTGCCTCTGTTTAGACTCACACGTCCCCTAGCCATTTGGTGGGACTGGGATGCAAGGTATCGAGAATCACTAATTCATGCCTTGAACTTTTTTATAGCTTATCCTTGGAAGAACCAATGCATTTAAGTCAGGGCCAGAGACACTTGTTTTCTTTGCAGGCATTTCAAACTCCAGGGAAGTCAGAAGGCTTATGGATTTTGGGAAGAGGGGATAAAGGTTTACATAAGCCAGACATATTCCTGTATGCCTTTAAGGTATGCAGGGTGGCTGGCATCTGATTTGAGGTGCACAAGTATCAGTGCAGACCAACCCCTACTTTTTTAAGTGGTGATAGAGAACATTTACACAAGTGTAACTGAAGGATTATTTATTTTGAAACTTTCAAGTCAAACCCTGGTAGAAATCATAGAGGGATTAATATGAATTTATTGCCCCTCCATTAATTTCTAGGGACAGACCCATTCTTTTCCATTCCAGCCTGGTTTTGCTCCCAAGGTGCTAAGTTTAAAAAGCCCATCTCAGCCCATCTCAGAGGTAATTAAAGTCATGTCTTCTTCGCTCTTGGTGCTTTAGACCCCAAAGGAAATGGACCATTATTTTGTCCACATTATCCAAAAAGACCTGATAGAGGTTCTGATAGAAATTTAAATTGTAAGTAATTTAGGCAATCTGTTTATATGGACTGCACTTTGCTGGCCTAACCAACTAGAATATGATCTGCCTAACCAGCTTATTCAAAATACAATCTCAATTTTGCATCACTTGCATTAAAAGCAGAAAATTTACTTTACCTATTTTTGCTTTTGTCACCTGGAGCCCCAGATATTGTTTTTAATTTCTTTTTCTCCCCTGGCTCGATGAAATGGCTCTCTCTCTGAAAAAAATTATGCTGTATGAAGGAGAATATCTGGTGGCAGAATTAATGGTTTTGTCAGTTTATAGTGAGTATTTTTATTAATGTTGCCCAATTTACTTATTTTAGAAGCACATATCAAACATATGCTTTAAAAAATCCCAAAACGAAACACACACACAAAAAAAGCCAAACTACATGCAAATCTTTCAGGAATGGGAAGAAAATACAAAAAAAAAAAGAACAACAAACTTTACAGTCATCTCTTGTATGCTGGATTCTTCCAGACTCACAGCTGCTAGAATGCCTTCTGCCAGCTGAGTGAAGAGTTTGATGCGATAACAAAAGAGCTTCCCTGAAAAAGCCAAAAATACGTCTGTAGCACAGCAGCTGACCAGCTCAGCAGCACGGGTCACTGCAAGCACAAAATGCCTGCTTCTCTATTCATTCCTCTAGCTCCTGACTAAATGCTGAGTCAAGTTGAAGGGCACAAACCGTATTCAGATCATTCATCACCACTGCCGCAACCATTTCTGGCCCTTGGTTTTGCAGGAAACCCCAGGCAGCAGATTCTCTGGGTCACATAGTTCTCTTGAAATTAAACACCAAAATCTGAATGCCCAGAGCCACTGTAGAGGACTCCTGAATGTGGTCCTGAGTCCTGTGAAGGGTCTTTGGTGACCTGGGGCTCAGGGACCTCTCTGTTTGCAGGGATGCCATATTGCTGGATGCCATTCTGGCAAGTCAGAGGCACCAAGAGCTGTTTTGTTGAGGTCCAAGACCTGAACACACACCCTCAGCCCCATTTTCCCCTGCTGTGTCAGCCAGTATTTATGAGAGACAGTGGGAAAAGCACCCTGATTGACAACCCCCTCAGGGAAGGAGAGGAGAGCTGTATTCTACCAGCAGTGAGTCATCCTGCTCAGATTATTTTCCCCCCCTAAAAGACTAAAGATACTTCAGTGATGTAAACTCAGGCTGGGAAAAAAATTAGGATGATGATGAAGATGGTTTTAAGCCTTCAACACTGGCCAAATGCATGAATTTTTTGAGCAGTCAAGAGAGAAGTAATGGGAAGACTATGGTCCCTCATGGGACTGTCCCTAATTGGGGTCCCCTGTCCCATCACAGCCCCATACCAGGGACCAAAACACTCAGAGTCAGTGCAGGGCACACAAAGGAGAGCCACGCAGAAGCTAAGAGAGATGCAGTGTGGATTGTAAAAAAAAATTATGCCCCAATAATAGAGAAACACACAGACCCTTGGTTCGGTTCACAGGCTGCAGTGCTCTAATATAATTATCCTGATTTATTTCAAGGAAAGGGTCACTTTATGAAGCGACTGTGTCTAAACTTTGTTCAGATAAAAGGCCTTTAACAAAAGGCAGGCTTTGGGAAAACAAGCAAAACTCGGGCTGTGCTCTCAGTAAGCACATTTTCTAGTTTTCAGTCAAGAAGTCATTGGCAGTGTCAGTGCTTGAAAACTGCATGGCTCAGACATTTCTAAACCCTTTTAATCCATCACAAAGGGCTCCCTTGATTGTTGCTTTGTTTTTCTGCTGCTGCCCTACAGTATGGCTGCCAGTGTATATTCCTGATAAGCAGTGAGCTATGCAGATGCTGCTAGGTTTCCCTGCTTTCTGTACCACTCAACCTGCCAATGCCTGTGTGAGGGACACAATCATGTGTCACAAACAACCAGGAGCGGTGACACTCCATCCTCCTCTTGTAGTCCAGGAAACTTAAAAGAATACAAGATTAATTTCCATGGGCTGCATGGTGCCACCCATGAAAGTGCCTTTTGCCGTGAATGGGAAGTTCTGCTTAAAACCTGAGGACACAATGAACCCCCCCCCCCCTCCAATGAAACAGTATTAATGCCATTTTAATTCTCCCCTGGATTCAGAATTTGGCATTACTAATGCAATTAATTCTGGTAAAAGAGAGAGAGCACCAGGTCCATGCATTTTAATATATACTTCAACACACAATCCACCCTGAGATGTATGGGGGAGCTATGTCTCTCCTTGCGTGACAGAAACCTCAGCACAGCCTGTCCTACTGAAAAAAGCCCCACAAAAGTCCAAGGGACCTATTCAAAACCATCATGAGGAAAAAAAATGGAGCAGGTCTCATGGTAAAAAATGGAGCAGGTCGGGTCTCAGCATAGCAGCAGGGTGACAAGCCAAGTGAAACTGTGTGGATCCCCTGGCAGAGCTGGGGCCACGCCACAGACAAGCACTTGCTGGAACAAGCTGCCTGGGGAACTAAGGAGACATTGCCATTTCCAGCAAACAGACTCACATTCACAGCTCTGCTTCACCTCTGAAACCTCTTTTAAATGCAGTGCATTAGGCAGCAGCCCCATGGGGGATTGAAAGACTCTGGGGCCCTGGGATTGTCTGAGCTCGGTGTGCTGCCAGGATAATATTAGCAGTGAAAACATCTGAAAAGAGACCAGCGTGACAGGCACCCCACCAGCAATTCTGTGCACTTATCCCAAAAAGGAGCATGGAGAAGAGGGGGCTACTGCTTCACCCCAGGCTCAGATTTTGATCAAGAGTCTGGGAAACTGAGCTGTTCAACTCAAAGCACCCCCTTCGCTTGCTGCAAGCAGGTCCATATGCTCGGGATACTCAGGGTGTCATTTATGGCTGGCTGGAAAATGTTGTGGTTTTATCTGTAGGACAAGAGCACCTGCTGAGATTGGCCATGAACCAGTTGTTCTTTCGCCTTTCCCCTCTTCCTGAAAGAGATTACCTTTCACCTACAAGAAAATTTTTTCCCCAAATTGTGGCTACACAAAGAGAGGAAAAGCAGAAAGATGCTCTGTATGAACTAGGGTCTTTGCAAATGTTTCCTTTGACCTGGGGACAGGGCACAGGCAGCTGTACTCGTGCCTGAGCTGCAGGACAGAGGACTGATCAAGGAGTACAGCAGGAAAGCAATCAGGGACACACAGAATCAGGAGGAAGAGCAGAAGATGAGGGTAGGGGGAGAGAAATGAGAAAATGAATACAATCTGCTGATCTCTGAAGATCCTGGTGAAACATGAATGGGCCCTGGGTTAAGGAACATCTGTGCATGGTGAGGGCTAGATGATACTGGGAATAAACACAGCAAAGGAGATGAGAGTGAACACATGCCTTATGTTCAAAATCCAAATGGAAAGACATTTACATGTCACTATTTTAATAGTAGATATTAAACGTCCAACATTAACAACAGGAAATAGACACCCTATCAATTTTTAATAAATACTAATGACCTCTTAAATTACATTTCTAAGCTGAAAAATATCATCAATATCAAACACTTTTGAGACACACAAAATCCTTACCAATCTGATGAATGCCACTCGTTGCAATACCTGCAATATCAACTTCCACAGACGTTTTTGGTTTGTTTGACTCCCCCCTGGCATTTTCACGTGCCTCTCCCCTGCAGCTGCTCCTTCTGCAGCCCCATCATTCCCAATCAGCCAAAAGCACCTAACAACAAACACCACGGAGGTGCTCAAGACTACACAGCTCTGCTCTGCATGACACCTTACCAGCAATGGGGAACAGGAGGGTTAAAACCCTGATGTGTTTTTTAACATACAACCTTCTGAATGACTGCAGAGCAAAACACCGTATTTAGGAATAACAGCTGGTCTTTACCTTTTCATTACTAACCAGCAGCCTCAGCCTTTAGCCCGTCTTTTGTTTTGAAGCAAGAGGATATATTAGAGAGGATATGAAAATATTACCAGAATCACTACAAGCAGCACACAGAGAAGCTCAAGTGTGTCAACCCCCAAATCCTTATCTTCTCTCACCTTTGAATGCTCCTATCTTATTTTTCACTCTGTCTGCTAAATGCATTTACCCCATTACAGCTGCAAGCTTTTTCAGACAGGGGCTGCATCTTCTTCTATTGTACTTCTCTTTCAGACACCCAAGGTGAGGTGAGTGCTTAATTAATATGAAGTCACAATGATATGAAACAGCACACAAAAAATATTTCTCAGAAGAATAGAAGACTTGGCAGAGTAAATCTATTAAAACATAAGATATTCATTAGGGTTTGTTTTTCTGGTTTTGGAGGAATATTCTGTACCACAGTGTATTCCCTGGCCTGACCAATGAGTATTAGCTGGAATAAAATGGTATATTAATTTCCCCTGACAATAATTGGAGCAGCCTATGATCTCAGCAACCCTCTGGGTATATTCCTAAGGTCAGAAAAAGAGTGTCACAGCCGTGTTGCTCCTTTATGCCACTCCCTACACATCTTCAGGGAAAGCTACTAATCCACTTAAACAATTACCTTTCAGAGGAAGAGGCAGAGGACTTTGTATGAGGATACCTAATAAACGACTCAGCCTGTGAAATATTTGAAAAGCTCACAGAGCAAAGAAGTGGAATACAGCTATTATCTGACATGTAGCACCAATGAATAAAATCGTCACCAGACTGAAACCGCTCAGTATTTTTATTCATGTCTGCACTGCAAAGTGGTTGAAGCCTAAAACTAATGAAGGAAATAATATGCAATTCATCATGGTGTAGAGAGAGAAAGGCAGATGAATATAACTCTTGACTCGTGTCACGTCAGTGCCTTTCAAACTTCTCTTTGTGGCAGCTTTTGGGAAGGAACTGTATTCTCTGTGCCACATGCCAGCTCTCTTTCATCCCGTGAAAGAGCCATGTCCCCAAACCCTGCTCAGGCTGCAAGCAGGAAATCCTCTCAGTTTCTTACTGCTCGCCTGGCACATGCATACAAAATAAGGAAAGATAATCAGTAATCATGCCTAACTTTGAGTTAATGGGGCATAACACTGGAGGCGGATCACTAAGTAGCTGTTCCACATACTGGAGCTGGGAGTCAGATGCAGACTGCTGCTGTGCCTGGGAAGGGATGATGGGATGCAGTTACAGCACCTGCCTGTGCTGGGACCACATTGCCTCAGCCCAGCTTGCCTGGCTCTCCCAGAGAAAAGCTTGAGTCTGGGAAAAAAAATGTCACTCTTTGTTGTCCACCATGGACTTTGCGTTTCTGCTAGGGGGTGAAAGCTCCTTCTCCTGTCTTCCTGCATTCTGCACAGCACAGGGAAAGTACTGGAGGCTGGAGGGACTGGGACTCAGTTTGGGGCTCTTGGGCTCAGATGGAGGGGACTCTGCAGAGGGCAGTTTATAAGAGCCTGGTTTCAAGAGATGTCAACCTGCTGCCAGCACACAGTGCTTGCAATCAGCTGAGCGGGGGCACTGCCCCAGGGGAAGGATCCCACCTGGGGACAGCAGTGAGCTGGAGCATTGGGTTTGCTGCTGGTGGCAACTTCATAGCATATACACACACACTGATCTTTAGCTTTTTCTGTCTTAAATAGCTGGACTTGCTGCTTTGCCTGGGTATTTGGGCACCGTCAGTGCTCTCGCAGCTGCAGATTGGCACCTCTAAAATTTCAGTCATGATTTCAGTCAATTTTCACATTTCCAAAATGGAGCAGTACCTCATAAAGCACAGATCTAATGCATATAACACCAATTTGCTGAATGTCAGTGTATACTGACCTTCTATTACAAACACTGGCAGATGGCCATTCCTTTAGTACTCAAGAGTTGCTTGAATAGAAAATCAAGTGATGGCTTAGCCTGTGTTTCGCCTCTGCATCAGTGCCCATAGCAACACACAGTGGTAGCTGCCTGAATGCAATGCCTCTGCCACCACCAGCTCCTTTCCAGCACAGCAAAGCCATTGGTGATCCCATGGCTGCGATATCCAGTTCTGTCAGAGCTGCTAAATAGCAGGAGGAACCTTCTGGGAAGAGGACAGGAGCACACGGGCTGCCAGGCAGAAAGCCTCAACCCAGCCATAGCACTTTGCATCCCGTAGAGCAACTGCTGCCTTGTGGTGCCACTGGGGCAAGGAGACACAGGCAGCCTGGAAGTAATGTCTTCTGAAAGTGGATCGTAAGTGCAATCTAATGGCAGAGGATAAAACTGCCTAAAGAGCCAGGGAGTGCAGGGCTGGATCAGACATCAGTTCTGCAGCCTTGTGTGCGTGGCCATCCTCTGGAAAACTTCCTCCTTGCTGTGTCCACACAAACTTTGCAGGTATTTTCTAATAGCCCACTTTGTCTGTATTGAAGCTCTTTTTCCTATCCACCCTAGGAGGCCTATTTCCAGAGCAGAGAGCCTGGCAGTGCCCAAGCACAACGAGTGCCCCAGTACAGGTCATGCACACTGTGCGTTGCTCCAAATCCATTCCTTCCCTTTTCAGCATCCCTCAGGTCTTCCATGTCAGGGCAGCCTGGACATTTTGGAAATTTTAAATGTGCTGTGGATGTTTTGGGAAATTGGAAGTGGCACGACGAGTAGCCAAATGTTGTGGCATCCTGCACTCCTGACCTCTTTTCCTCCAGGACTCTGCTTTCTCCCTCCCACGGGGAGGTACTCAGAGGTTCAAGGCCAAACTGGGTGATGGTCCTGTGCATCCAGCTGAATTCTCTCACTTAGGGTGCAATCTGCATTTCTGTGTGCCAGACCAAACCTGTGGTTAAGTTTGTGAGTCTGTTGGCAGGGCCACCTGAGTCTTCCAAGTGTTTTTGCAGAGATGCTCGGGATCTCAGGGATGCTCTCTGTCAGACTCTTGTGGTTCTTTTAGTAGGCTGTGAAATTTTGGAATGAAAATACTTAAGCCTTCTGATAACAACACATCTCCAGGTGCCTTTCTCCACAACAAACATCCATTGTACGGCCTTCTTCCCTTACAATGCGGATTAATTTTAACCCTCACAACAACCTAATGGAAAGACCGTGCTGCACTTCAAACGCCAAACACTTGCTGAAAGCTTTCCTTTGTTAGTGCCTCCTGCTTTAGTCACCACCAGCTCCTGAAAAGATTCCACAGAGTTAATGTTTCCATTTCTTTTAATTTGCTCGCAGTGATGACACAGCCGTAACACAGCTGTGTTCCAGCTCAAAGGAGCCGAGTGCGGATGCTGCCCACTGCTCCTCGGCCCCTGCTCCCTCCCTGGCTCCTAAGTGGGGCTGGTGCTGTTGGGAGAATACGGTGACATTTTCCAGTCTGGGCTGGAAAAGTTCTTTTAGAGGAAGCCTCTTCTGTTTTATTTTCCCTCCTCATTATTGCTTCTTGTTCTTTTTTTTTTCTTTTCTTTTTTTTTATTTAATTTGACATTTTCTCTGTGAAAAGCTGACCTAATTTTCTGGGAATAATGTAAATGGTTATACACTCAAAGCATTGCGCTGGAGAGTTTATAGATAAAGCTGAACTATTTTATGGTTCAATTATCACAAAGTACAGGGGATCCCTGTTGCATTAACACTTCATGAAGATATTACAGTGGGGGCTTCCTTGCTCTTTTCCATGTAAGTTAGGATTTGCCAGTAAAAGCTTCACTGCTGTTCTGTCACTACAAAATCCATTAGCCCTGCCAGTTGTAAAAGACATGTTAAAGACATTTTCCTCAACAACTGTATCTGGTGTTAGTATTCATACCAATTCCTCGCCCTCTTCTGAAGGAAGTTTTAAATTGTCTATTCTGATGCTCAGAAGATAAGAGTTATTATGGAGAAGAATTATTCTGGGATGAGAATAGGCAAAGAAAAGGCCATGAAGCAGTGGTGAAGAGGGTTGGCAGTGACACAAGGGCTGTAGCAGTAGCTGGTGCCACTGTGCTGCTGGGCTGATGTTAGGACAGGGGTGTCCAGGTCATCCCAACATGAGTGGCATGCAGGGGGCAGTCCCTTCCTGCAGCAGGATGTGGGACAAGTTACGCTGGCAGATCCCTTCTCCCTGTTGCACGGGCTGTGGAGGAGGCTGCAGAAGGCTCCCATCACCCTCCACCATGCCTGTACAATCATCCAGATTAGGCTGTGGTAATCTGTGTTTCAGACTAGGCTGGAGTGCACCAGGTTCACTCCACCAAAGGGCCAGGGTAGTGTTTTGGGCTTCAGCCTTAATGCACTAGATTGAAATTGTGGGGCAGGAGGGATCAAATTGTCTGGCCTATTCTTCTTATTCAAGAGTTCTCTCTTTAGGGAACTGAGCTGTAGAAATTTCTGAGACCCTGCTTGGGTGCATTTTCCTATTGACCAAATTAGGTGTGCAATTCCATGGTAGATTTGCAGTTTCAACACCAGATTTTCTGACATCTCCGGTTTGTTTGGTATTTTTTTCCGAAAGAGCAAGGTTTTTTCTTTTTTTACTTCACATATTCTGTCGGTCAATGCCTTCAGCAAGCTGGACCACACAAGTGCTTTTCAAAGGAATAGATGTACTTCCTTGGTGGTATCTGAACCAGCAGCCTTAAGTGTGGATCAGGTCTGGCTTCCAACTCTCCGGCCATATCTGGCTGCCGTGGAGATACGGCTCATGCTCTGGAAGGAAATTGTTCATCTGTTGCTGGTGTGTGCTTTCATTTCTATGAGAGTCTAATTAGGTTCAGTGATTAGGAGTGCTAATAGGCATAACAATCCCACAGAAATTTACCTTTCAGAAAAAGAAGGGCAGCAAAAGTACTCAGCAAAGGAAGAAAAAAAAAGAGAGGAAAACTTAAAATAAAACCCCAAACCAACAAAATCCTAACCATTTTATGCAGGATTAAATAAATAAATAAATAAATAGCCACTATGCAAATGCCTCTACCTATCTATCAGAGATTGTTGTACAGGCAAATTAGCTAATTGCTGCAAAGTGCTTTGAAAATGAAAAGGGATATATAAGAAGTGATTATTATTATTCACAACAATCTGGTAGGTGAAGGCATCTGTCTATTTTGCTTTTTATATCCCCAGAGCTTTCCCAAAGCAACATTAGAAGAAAGGAAAAGACCTAAAGTAGGAGAAGAACAATCCTAAAATGGATAGAAAAGGCCTGTGACATTTGTGAATAATAAAAAATAATAAGCTACAGATCAGTTTTAAAAATACCATCAGGAGTTTAGGGTAAGAAAGCTACACTGAGGTGCATTTGAACCAATCTTAATGGATATGGAGCTCATTAGCAGTGTGCTGATACTGCTGAACTGACACGGAAAATATTAATTTAAATAGGAATATCTTACATTAAGTCTATAACTGCATTAAGATGCAAATGAGTCAAGCTTCCATGCCCTATGCTTTGGCCCTTTTGGTACTAGGCAAAGCATCTGTTTGGTGTCAAAACTTACACAAATTACAAAGGCTAAAGTTTTTATCCCATCACAGGATCTGATGCAATTCTGCAATCTAAAATGTTCAAGGATGATGTAATGAGAGCCATAATTCAGCCTGAGACTAAATCACACATTTATCTCCAGAAGCTGTAGAATAGCATCCAAGCCTCTGAATACTTACATTATGTGTTAACTCCCCTTGCACGGGCAAACCCCAGGGAGCTACTCTTGTGCTTATGCTAAGTGCATGCAAAAGTGCTAGCAAGATCACTACACTAATTTTCAGCATCAGAAAGTAAAATAATGCCTATACTGAGGAAAGACTCCTGATAAGTCTGTGAACTACAGCATTTCATAGCTGTGGAAGAATTAACTCATTTTTCCTTTTTTTTTTTGCCTTCTTTTCAATTATCACTTGCTCTAGCTATGAATCACTTCAGAGCTCATTCCTTAAAGGTATCCAAAATTCCCTCAGGTGTTTTCACATAATTCTATTACATCTTATTTCTGTTTAATATTAAATTCTTTCCTGCATGTTTAAATAAACCTGGAAACCTTTTTAGGGAGCACAGCTTAATGGGGAACTAAGAACATGCACGCCGAATGTCACCATCTTACATATGTTTTATTATTAATGGTAATTCATGCAGAACCAGCCACTTCACAAGGAGAGACTAAACACTTACATAAAGCTAGGTGCTTCTCTCTGACCTTAATTTGCTTCTGTACTTGAACACTGGATTCCCTTTCAAAAAATAATTATTCCCATAAAGATTAAAAACCAATAACCCAGTCTCTTTCTGTGAGAAAAACAAATGCAGAGGCTTGAGTGGCAATGCTGGAAATAATTTCTTGATGGCTATTCCAATAAACTGCAGTGCAAGAGGTCTTCTCCTGGGTCAGGATGTGTGTGTAGGGAGAGAAGGGATATGGAGGATGGAGCCTGTTTGTTCCCATGTGTTTCATGGCATTTTATGTCTTGTCTGTAATACATTTTCTTATTGCTTCTGCTATAAGTTGACAGGATGTCAGGGATGGCCTGCCAGTATGAAAAGCAGGCAGGTTCTGCTGTTTGATATCTTCTACCCAGAGTTGGGAAATTGTGGTGTGTTCTCCCATTTCTGATGCAGTGTCCCATCTGTCCAGGCAGGGGCACATCTAGGGCTTTGTCCTCTGCCTGCAAGAACCATAGTCCCACAGGCACTTCTGGTAGCTCACAGTCTCTCCACATTTGCCCAGGGAAAAAGGAGTAGTAGAAGAAATAGGGACAGTTAGCTGAGACAAGATTTCCACCTAAGCTCTTTCAAATTTAGTGTTTGCTTAGGTGATTCACACACACTTCTGAGGGAGCAGTGAAAATGCTCATTGGAATGGTACGTGGTGATTCCCACCACTGGTCATGAAGGACATTTCATTTCAGACAGACTGGGCTACACACACAGAAATTCAGGGTTTGGCAGGAAATACAGATATGCCTTAACTGAAATATCTATATGTTTAACACTGCCATAAAATCTGGATATTGTCAGTTCTTAAAGGGTTTCTCCGTCCTCCCACCTCTACCATACTTCTTTCCCAAATAACCAGTTAGCTAAGTCCAGGGATCATAGGGAACTTGGTCAAGCCAGCGGCAAAGGAAGGGTATCCAAATAATAAGACTGCATGGAGACTGTGTTTGCACCATTTTTTCCTCTGCTTTTGGAAAAGATGGATGTATTCACTGTGGGGAACAACTGCAAAAGGAAGAATATTAAATGACAAAGGTGCCAAAAAACAACAGGAAAGAAAAGCAAGGATTCTTGGATTATAACAACCTTTCCATTAAAAAAAAAATGTATATAAAAATCACAACAGTGCATGATGGCTTTTGTGGTCCTTTGGTATTACATATCTGTTGGCATAAAAAATAAAGCTGTGATATAAATCTGACATTGCTTGTCAAGACACTGGAATATTATTCTAATGAGGCATCTACTATATCCTTTTCAGAATCCAAAGACATCCATCAATGCCAAAGACTGAAAGGGATAGCTTCGACTTTATATTGCTAGGCACTGGTTTTTTGGAGAAAAGTATTACTATTTTTTTGTTCTCTTTCAGGAATGCAAAGCTGGAACTTGAACAGGAAAGAATCTGACATTTTGCGAGTACTGGAAGAAGTGCTCGTAGATACATCTTGGATTTTCCATCCTAACTTTGTGGCATAGTCACAGGTGTCTGCTCTGAGCATACAGTGAGTATTGCTTGCCTTGCTAGCAATCAATGAGCAGTACAACAGCATTGCATTGACATTTATCTCTCCAAAACTTTGCCCTACCACGTCTAGCTACACCCTTCAGGTGGTAAGTAGGTTTTTATTGTGTGGAAAAAAAAAATAAAAAGGAAATTGGAGGCCTGAGCCAGCACAGATGCACTAAGGACAGTGAGAACTCCCACTGAGGGATGCAGCATGAACAGCACAACCAAAAAGTCTTGTGTGGCAAGCAAGCCTTCATCTAAAATTCTTTGGAAACTGAATAAGCAGGATTAATTTCCCAGTCAATCACAGGATTGGCTTTCAGTTGAGCTGGGTTGCTGAGCCCCATAGCCCAGGTCCTCATTCCTCACCTGGTCTCTCTGGCTGCGAAGCTGAAGCAGCACAATGCTTCATGCCTCTCTCTTCTCACCTGCAGAACCTGCATGCTCCCTATCCACCTCACAATGACATTACAAGGCTAATTTAATCACAGCTATATGGGCCTTCTGAGACAGCTGGAGAGAAGGTGCTATAGCAGTCACCATGCCTTTTGTTATCATTAGAAGTGGCATTTGAGTGCCAGCTGAGGACTGCGGGAGCTGGATCCAGGCATCAGCTGTGGCCATGTGTCATAATGACCCAGATGATGAGAGTGGCTGAATGGGGAACAATTTTGGTGACCTGCAAAAGAGCTGCATTAAAAATGCAAACTCTTGTGCAGCCAGAATTTAATTCAGTGCCTGCAGAAACCAAAATCTTCTCACATCTTCTCATAAAGGGGAAATTAATTAATGATTTTTCTTCAGAAGTGCTTTTGCTTTTGAACAAACAAACTGAGAGAACAAATGAGACTGACAAAGTTTCTTGGAGGATCATATTAGGAGGATGGAAGGCAGCAGAGGTGACAGGGAGGCTTCCCAACACCCAGGAAAGATGTTTTGACTCTCTTTCTTCTTTGGTCTCTTTACCATTCTCCCACTGCTCTTGCTATTGCTGACAGCAGCACACTAACAGCCCCATGTCTCTGGCACAAAATCTTTAAGGTCATCTTGTGAAAGTGGGTGGCCATGTCGTCCACCCACTGCAGCCCAGTTATCCCATCCACTGCCTCCCATCCCACATTTTCCATGACAGAGGAGACATAGAGAGGCTGCAGTTTGCTTCAGAAAGCACGGGGACCCATGCCTGTGGCAGAGACAGCTTGGAGACACCTTCCCACTTCCCTCACCCAGTTTCTTCCATGGGATCTAAGAGAGAGAGCTGTGTGAATAAATATTGATACTAAACATAGTTGAGAATGAGAATTCACGATCTAAAATTACACAAATATTTGGGAATTTAGACACTATAACTCAAGTGGCACTTAATCTCCAAGTGCAACCAAAAATATGTAACTCCTCGGTTTACTAGCAGTGTCAGCTCCCCAAGTGTGGAGCTGAATAATTTAGAGTGGAAGAGAAAAAGAGAATGGCTGAGCATGGATTTTGCTGAAGAGGAAAGGAGCTCCCCTTCAGATTCACTGGTGACTTTTCCTGGCTGGACGGGGAAGGGAGGCTCCAGGTCACCTCCAGAACCACCCCCATAAATGCAGAGAAAAAACAGCCACACATGCATAACCCATGACCCTTCAGCCTCTTGACTGCAGGCTCCAGGAGAGAAAAGAGGGACACGGAGGGAGAGGAATGGGGGGCATGCAGGAGTGCATGGTGCTGTAGCCTTCCCGTGGCCGGGGACGCTGCCCAACACCTGCCACCAGCCAGGCTCAAATCTGAGAACTACAGCTGTAGCATAAAGGCGGATTATCGCCCATCCAAACCAAATTCAATTATCATATCTATGCTGCTTCTCTATTTCTGTAACTGGAAGGCTATTATTAGGCTCCCTCCCTCTCTCCCTCCCTCTCGCTCCCTGTTTTTAATACATCTCCAAGTAATGCTGCTGTAAAACATTCAGAAAAGTAAACATTAGCTTTAGGCCATTTGATTATCAGTTTTCCAGAACACTTTGTTCTGCCCTGTGTTACTCCATACTCCCTTAATACCAAAAAAAAAAAAAAAAAAGAGATGGACTGAGATGAGTTTAATGAATCCACACTATAGCAATTCCTCTCTCTGTCTCCAGTGATGGCTCTGGCTCACTCTCACAGTGACAAAAAAATGCCAGTTTATGCTTGGATGGAAAAGAAGTGAGGAAATAGGTTTTCCTTGGGAAAAAAAAAAAAAAAAAAAAAAAGAATACTTAATTTCCTCCTGTCCTAATTGCTAAAATATTTCTTAGCAGGCTTCCCACCTGTACCCGCATTAATGCTACTTCTTTTCCCATGTTATAAATGGGAGGTGGTTGGGTGGTGAGAGGGTGAGTGTGATGCAGTCCCTGAGATGAGGGAAGCAGAAACACATTCACTGCTGCTGTCCTCTCTGATGCTGTTCATTTACACCACAAAGTGCACTGTCTTTCCCTTGGGATCTCAGGACAGGGGCAGGACAGGGATGGATAACCCTTCACACGTGCTCACCTCCTGCAGAGCTCTGTGCCCTTTGTGCCAAGGGCTGACACTTTACTCCAGTGAGAAGCTTATATATTTTTTGTGGCTTGGTGGTATACTTCTTTCTTCTGTCAAACACACATTTTGAACAGGAATTGCCCCTCACAGGCATAGTGAAATAAAGCCTCTACACCTAAGCTGTAGGAACACAGAAATGAAAGTGTTAGTAAGAGCTGAGTTAATCCTTTGGGACACATGATACGTCTTTGATGCTTTTTAACATGCCCATGTGTGAATAAGACTAAAAAAGGGCAAGATCTTTGCTCAGTTCTTGTGGGGTTACCATAATACATGTAATAAATCATACTCTTATACCCCAGCTTTTTGGTTGTAACAGGTGTTTTTAGCATCATGACTTTCATTTCAAAAGCTGCTTGTATGACTTAAATTGCTTCACCTTTATCTTTCACACAAATCAGAGTTTCATAGATAATAAAACAGTTGGGCAAAAATATGAAGATTGAAGAGGTAGAGTACTCTTGGGAATTAACTAGGAGCAAAGAGAGGGGCTCTGGCTTCTGTGCTGTGAATTCCAGCCCCCATTAGCATCACCTGTTCAAGACATGACTCAGGGCCACACCCCAGCTGGGTGTGCTGAGGTCTGGGGCGTCACTCAGCTTACAGAAACATCCTTCCTGGTGCATAGTGAAGAGCATTTGGCTCACTGACATAGCTCAGATGAACCCCTCAGGCCACACCCCTGAGCACACAGATTTCTGCCTCTTGCAGTGACTGGTAACAAATACTGCCCACCAAGGCAGGTGTGAGCCTTCTGCCTCACAGACACAGGAACCTGTCTAAGCTGTGTGGGGAAAGTGAGAAGATGAAAACTTAGTTATTCCCTGCTTCATTCTGCTGAGCTGCAAATATTGTGCAAATATTGTAGCCAGCCTTTTTTAAAATTGATTTTTAAAGCTTTTGGATAAGATTCTTATTTACATCATTCTGATTGTGCAAAGGGACAGAACTGAGCCAAATTTTTTAATTAACAACTCATATAGCAGAGAATTCAGCATGAAATGCAGAACTACTTCCTCTCTCTTATGTTTTGGCCATGTGCAACCATAACCCCCACATAACATTAATGATAGTTGCATGACCATGCACCAGAGCAAATTCTCCTGGGATGCTAATTGGTCTGTAGGATTGGTGCTTGACACCCTGCTCATGTCTGTAAACCAGAGTAAGGCCTGGGGCTTAGCCACACGCTCTTTGTTAAATACTGGAGTTTCTTCATTTCCTTTGTTTTACTACCACTGATTAAAAATTTAGCAGTGATGCTGGTGCAAAGGTGAGCCGACAGGCACCGCATCAGAGAGCCACCTTCAAAACAAAGGCACAAAGAACAGCTGGGGAGGGGATAGGGATGTGGGCCTGGATCTTGGCAGCAGCAGAAAACATCCAAGAGAGACACAGAAACCATCTCTAGGTGGGAGGGGGATGGGCAGGAGAGAGAAATGTGACAGACTTTGGAGGAGAAATGAAATAACTGAGAAATGAGCATTGTGAGCTGACCTGCTCTGGGGGCTGAGGGATGGGGTGGGCTTCACCCGGGGGCTGGGGCACCTCTGCTGGCCCTGCCACCTGTGGGAGGGCACAGGCTGGGCACCCTTCCACCAGCACGGCACCCCTTGGCCTTGCAAAAGGTGGGCTGGTGGGCACTGGGAAGGAAGAGCCCACAGGTGAATTCATGCTATTTTCCTTAAATCTCAGAGCTGTTTCAATTTCATGGAGCAGGAGAAGCCTAACAGCTGGTGTAGTTTTTCACTTCAGCTGTTTAATGTGGCATCTGTGACTCGGTTTGCACCGGCAAAAATTAGGGTGAGGCCAGAATCAAACCATCCTTGTAAGCAACAGCTTCAGGTCACTCCTGAGCATCCCTGCTGTGAGGAGGGGCTCAGACTTGTTCAAGCTGCTACTTCTCTATCTGGCAAACATACTGAAGGAAGTTTGTTTCCTGCTAATGCAAAGAGGACCAAAAAAAAAAACACCCAAAAAAACAAAAACAAACCAAACCCAAAAAAAGGGAAAAACAGAAAAAAAAGGGAAATAGGGAAGTGAAGTAGCTCAGTGCTGTTATTTTGCTGTGGTGTTTGTCATCGTCCAGTTTCCTTGCTGGGAACGATGAGAGATCACAAAATTATTGCTAATTCTCACTGGTATTTTTTCAGCAGTATTTCCTGCAGAATGCGAATGTCTCTTTTCTTGTAGGCAGATGGACAGAGCCTGCAGGATCACATTTACTGGAGAGAAACCAGCTTTGAAAAGTTTCAACAGCCGGCATGGTATCTGGTCCATCTCTATTGAAATGAGTTCATTATCATTCATTTTTTGCCAAATGCCAATCAGTTCTTAAATCACTCTTGAAATTAGGATGTTAGGAAAAAAAAATCTAAAAGTCTCCACAGATACATTTTCAACATTTGCGGGAATATTTTAGAGTCATTTCTCCAACAGTTGATGCTATATAATTAATGTATAAAACAAAACAGACACAACAGACCTTCCAAAAAGTGGTGGGATTTTTCATCATGTGGGTGCAGAAAGAAAGCAGCAAAAGTTCACCAATTCCTTCACCTACTCATTTGCTAATGTATCACATTTCAGATAAGATGGAAATTTATTATTTTGAGAGACTGATCCTCAGTACCCATCCATTCTTTTTTTTTTTTTTTTTTTTCAAAGGGCTATGTAGTTTTTCTGCAGAGATTCTGATTTTGCACTCAGAAATTTATCATCTTCCTAGGGCTGGTCCTCTTAGACAAGTGTTTGTTAACATATCATGAAGAGACTCCCATTCAGACTGTCATACTGTTCTACCAGATTAAAGTATTTGCATATTTTCCTGCAAAATAAACCCATTGTCACAGTGGATTGATAGGAAATAAAGAAGGCAGAAAAATGCAGATTTTAGCATGCAAGCCCATGTCTTTCACCTATTGTATAATTGGTTTGTGTTCGCTGATTAGTGAGTATGATGGCTTGGGAACACAAAGTTTTGCCACTCCTTTCCGTTTTAAGTGTAGAAGATACACAAATAAAATGAAAATATTCTTAACTGTGTGCCTTAAATAAAAAGTTGAATTTTAGCAAAAGCAACACCCCAGTGGATACGTGGTCTCCCAGTGTATTGTTCCATGCAGATACTAACAAAGGCAAGACATTAAGTGTCCATGTGCTCCATGTGCCCTCCCCAGCTCATCTGTGAGCGCCCAGGTTCCATCTCCTGTTTGACAACCACGTGGCACTTCTGACAGACACGTGGGAGGTCATGTCTAAATTCATCTTCTGAATTTTTCTACATGGGATCAATAACATCACTCATTTTTTGGGTGTGTCTGTGTACAAATACACAGAGGCATCAACCCTTCACTGATGGGAGCCAAATTTCTCCAATTGGCCCAGACTGGCCCTTGGAGCCCAACAGGACACCAGGCACAGCTCATCTCCAAATAACTTAAATAGCCTAAATAACATGAACCACATATTAATGTAGGGAAAAGCTATGGAAATTCCTAAGAGGATATTGATTCTGACACAAATGTCCGACTGAAGATGCTGTGATTTCCAGATGAAATTACTATCTGGGCTACTTCAGATGCAAGAAACATTGCCAATAGCCAAAAATTTTTGTCCCTAAATAATTGAGGTAAAAATGGACTTTTCCCAAGTGAGCAGCCTCATGCATTTTTCTTTTTATTGGTTTCCTTCTCTGTGTTCTCTTGTTCTCTATTATCTCTTTCTTCTTCTTCTTCTTCTTCTTCTTCTTCTTCTTCTTCTTCTTCTTCTTCTTCACCTCTTTTTTCATCTTTTGTTCTCAAGCAAAGTAAAAGGAGATAAACCACTAAAAAGGAGAGAAAAGTATAAAAACCATAAGGATTTTTTCACAGCCACCACTGCAGTTGGGAAGGAAAAAAGGCCAAAACATTCTCTTTTGAAATGCTTGAGAGTAAAAAAAAAGAATCCCATCCCTTTTCATCCAGCTCTAACATTTTCCCTGATTAACAAGAACATTTGCAATTCTGTTCAAAAGGTGTAATGCAGGTTAACATTACACCTCCGTGGTATTGGTCTTTCCACAGTCACAATGAGAGTTTTAGTCTTCCTCCCACAAATATTTTGCAACAAGAGAAAATGGTTTCCCCTCACTCTTGTGTTTTGTTTCCCTCAGGTGTCACATAGTTCTCCTTTGTTTTAATCCAGCATTACCTGCATTCATCTCGTGGCATGCCAGCTCTGTGCCATCTCTGGTGTCATCTCACTTCCTTGTCTCTGCTAATAAGGAACATTTAGGAGTGGCTCCAGCTCTGGCACTGCATTAATGAAGCACTAACATTTGTTAAGAGAGAGATTCAGCGATGTTGACAAGTGACTTTGCTGATCAGAGGAGCACAGTTGGGTTGGAAGGAACCTGTGTTCTTGAAATGTGGGAGGTGAATAATCTCAGTATTCAAAAAAATAAACAGAGACAAGTTTGATGAGTTTAAATTCACAGAAGAGCTTTTTAATATTTCCTGAGGTTCTAATCAAAGAAGCATCTTAACTGGTCCCAAAGGGAAATGAAAGATGAAAGGAGCTGACACTGATGCCCACTCTACCTTGCCTGGCTGCTACCGGGGTTTTTTTTTTATTCTTTTCTTGCTTGTTACTAAAAATATCTCAGCGGGTAAGAATTAACAGTAGGATATTAATGCAAAGTCACAAATAGAAATCCATGGCAAAATGTAGCATACCTTTAAAATTTTAACATCCAGTAATTTTAAATCGAGGAAATTGACACAGATCGGATGAAAGAAGATACAGCACCTCTAGCTTATGCCAACTAAAAATAAGAATTATTAATGAAGCTGGGCTTTCTTCTGCTGTGCACATTAATTATTTATGATAATAATACTCCGCACTGCCATATTAAAGAATTTTCTTCACCCAGCTTCCCAGAAAACTCCATCTTCTGAAACCCTCAACATGTTAAAAAACACAAAAGAATGAATTCCTTTCAGTGTATTTATTATACTGGAAGATGAATATAGTCTTGGGTTATTAAACTGGAATGAAAAACACATCTTATTAGAACTTACATGGTGATTTTTATTCTCACTAGTTTCATATAAACTTAATGATGCAGACTGCATTTTTATGCTCATCTATTTTAAAATGGTGCCTGGAGCAAAAGAAGCTTCCATTAATGCCAGTTTGGTATTTCAAATACAATTTGATGTAATTTACTTCAAATATATGTGAACAGAGAAGGATAATGTTGAGAGTATTTGCTGGATTCAGATCTGGGTTAGCTCATGGCAGTGATTTGTTAAAACACAAGTTTTATGAAACAGAAGAAAAAAAAAAAAGGAAAATGAAAGTGTTTTCCAAAATATAGGGTAAAATTAATATCCTTATAAAGATGTTGGGGGGAAAATTTATTTTGAATTGCCAGAGTTTAAATAATTTGTTCTGAAATATTATTATTATTATTTAGAAATCAACAACAAATGAAACTCATTTAATAAGAGTATTAGACCACATTTTTTTTAGAGCTGTTGTATTTGTTGTGATCAATCTAAAATAGACTGTGACTGATTTTTTACGTATCTCCATTCATTTATTTCCAATCCAAGATTCATGTAGCTGTATCCTTTGTTTTTTCTTGTAGCAGAGACACTTGTACTTGAAAACACACAGAAGAATCTGCAGAATGTGGGATATGGCAGGGGCAGGGGTCTCATGCAAGGTGAGGAGTTTTTACAACTGAGGAATGCATACACAAAAAAATACAATTCATGGTAAAAAAATGTGTGCTTGAAAATGGTAAGGATCTGTGTGTGTGAATGCAATATCATACTATAAATTCACACTGTGTTTGTACAGAGAGCACCACGCTTCCAGTGTATCTTGCTGTGTCAAGGGACAGCACTCTGAAGCAGAAAACATTGCAGCAGGTGCAAGGTGCTGGTTCTGCTCTCCTCCTGCAGCTGGGATCCCCTGGCAGGGCTTTGCATCCCCTGCTGCATTGGGACACCCACCATTTCCACAAGCTAGGAGAAAACACAGTTATTGCCTCCCTGCTTTTATTGCATTTCTGCCTGTGTTTTTTTCTTTCTTGTTTTTTCTTTTCCAGGGGTTTGCAGGGAGGGAGGGTGAACCTGAGATCAAGTAAGTGGCTTAAGGGTAAGATTATAAAAGCATTGGTGAGATGTAGGCACATGACCCCTGTGAGGAGACTTTATGCCTAGTTCCTCTAGGGCATTTGTTAAGGCTTACTCCTCCTTATGAATTTCCTGAGCCTCTTTCACACTCTGTCCTTCTGAAGATAAATGCTACCCCTACCAGAGCCCATGGCATTGTAGCCTGTCAGCAGGTGGTCACAGCTCTACCCTCTTCTCATGGCTCTGCTGCAGAAAACCCTTCAAAATTTAGGCAGCACCAGTTGCCCCGAATGGGACATCTGGGAATGTGGTGAACAGCACCAGAGATGGACAGGCATCCCCTGCAGGGCAGTGCCCCTGCATGGGGGGCTCCACAGTGCAAGGGGGCCAACACAACCCACCACCTCTCTTCTGCTTGGGAGGCTGAAGAGAGCCTGCCTCAGAACAAGGGTTCTCATCCCAGGTGGATTAGAGCCCTTTCTGCTTTATTTCCATGAAGTAAATAATCAAGGACAGGAATCAGATGGAAAAAATATTCCTAATTGGTTTTTAGGCAAAGATTGGACAAAGAGCTGTTTCTGGAGGAAATGTACCACAGCATCATTTCATAAAGCAACAGCAGCTTTATGACTGTGTTCATAAGTTTCCACATACACATAGAAATTGTTATAAGCAAAATGAATGCCTAAGAAAATTAATGAGCATATTTAGTGTTTAGTAATAGACTCTGTTTCCTCTGCCTGGGACAATGAAGGGAACACTGCGCATGATCTCATGAGTTATACCATTACAAAGATTTTAAAAATCATAAGCATTTCAGAGCTACATGTTGGAATTTTTTTGTCTTAAATCCAGGCATTAATGCTTTCAAACCAGCCAACCCCATCACCTGAAATGCAAATTTTCATTGGTGCAGTTCTTTGTTTAGACAATGGCAGAGGTATGGCCTTTGCTAGAGTGATGTTTAGTGTGCACTGGAGAAAGGTGTTAAGAAAAATCATGGTATTAAAAAATAAAAAGAAAAATAGCACCTGCTTGTTTGGTTTGAGATTTCATTTTTGTAGAAACTATACCCATTTTGACCCTCATGGGTCAGTGACAGCACATACAGGCAAGGAGCAGGGGATAAATCCTGTGCTGGGTCCTGTCCTCTGTTCTCGTGTGGTCCTGACAGGGAGGGCAGTTCCTGGATCAACAAATAACCACTGAACTATGAGAGATTTTCTGAATTCAGTGATTACAGTCTTCGAAGTCAAAAGGAGATCACAGCTTGGGTGAAAATGCTTGTGGAGGTCAGTTGTATTAAAAGTGATTATGTGTTAGTCCCTCACAGCTCTTGCTCAAAAACCAGGTAGTCAGCTTGAGGGATATTTTTGACCTTTTCCACTTTCCATCTCTCTGTTTCTGACAAAACAAACAGGATGACCTCTGCAGCACACACTTCTCAAGCAGGTATTAGACTGACACATATACTGAAAGCATGAGACCTTTCCTTTCATCTTTTCTGAAATGGTCAGGTTTGAGATTGTTACTGGAGAAAACCTTCCCTAGAGTGAACCTGAACTCATCATCACTACTATATCTGATATTTAGAAAGCACTCATTCAAACAGGGCAGACTAATAGGTACTTTGAGCTACCTTTCAGCTGTCAATGAGTTTCACTACAGACATTTGGGTCCTGAAACAGGTACACCACCTGCAAGATGGTTTTTGTTGCTTTGGTTTTATTTTTTACAAAAAGGAAAGACAAGAAAATCAAATAAAACACTGCATTCATAAAAACAGTCCGGCACTGTTTCACCATAAATCAGCTATTGCTGATTGGATCTTTAATGTAATGGATCAATGTCTCAGCTGACACAAAGGAACTTCACTGCCTTGTCTCACATAAGCTCAGGTTCTGGTGCAATGTCTTTGCCAACATCACAAACACTCGCTGGATGTTTCCAGTGCACTCAGCAGCTAGCACCTGCTGGGCCACGCAGCAAAACAAACCCACTGGCACTCACTTCATTTCCGGAAAAATCAAGGCAGTATGAAAGGAAACAAAAAAGCCATGTAGCCTGTATATAAATAAATAATATTAAGCCTTACTTTGTCTGTAATTAAAGAAAGGAATTCTCTACAAAGCATCCACACACAAATGACTTTATCATTCAGTATGCTTTCCTAGCTTACTCTGATCCTATGTGTTGTCCCATCCTTCCAACAAACAGCTCCATTGCCCACCAGGCTGGTGGCAGCCGGTGCACAAGCAGTTGCTCAGTCCCATATCGATGCTTTCGTCCCCTGGAAGGTGCCAACCCCATCCCAGGCTGGCATGGAGATAAAAGGCATGAGAGACTTCAGGCACTGGGGTTTTCTGGGCTGAAATATGCAGGAGAACTCATGAATGCGTGAAGATTGATGATGCACTTTGGACCCATCTTCACTTTTTCCACCTCCTCTTCCCTAGCTGTCATGTTGGAAAATGAACTGGAGAGCAGAGGGCAATTGCCCTTGAGCCTTAACAAATGCAAACTATAGAAAGAGTTGAAACTTGTGTCACTTCCTTCTGCCTATACAGTTAAAACCCCTACAACGTAGGGGCAGGGGTGACATTCAGGTATTGGGACACAGGTAGAAGTCTCTTCTTCCTTCCTGGAAGATAAAGTGAGAAGTAGGGGAAGTGAGAAGTAGCAACATATCACTGCCAATTTATGGCACTTGAAAGAAAAATCTAATCTATGATTTACTCATTTAAGTGCAATTTCAGTTCACCTACAATGTCATGACCTTCTTGATGATAGTTATATATGGCATGTGGCATAGATAGAACAAACCTCTTGCATATGTAGAAATGGGTTAAAAAATGAATGTTCTGTCCACCCTACTTTACTACTGCTGTGATTTAGTAAAAGACTAGTTGCTGTCAGATCCAGTAATTTGAGTCTCATCTTACAACGAAGTATATATGCTGATGAAAAGCTGCTTTAGCAGCAGAGAGACTGCTAATTGTTTGATTATACAGGTCTTCACATTAATGAAGCACTATTCCATGGATTTGGAGCATGGCGTGCAACCAAATTACCACCCCAGCACTCAAGCTGTGAAATCTGATTATTCATTAGCCAGTCAGTGAGTGGTACAAACATGTTTTCTTTTTTCAAACCGTCAAAGGAGAGTGACTGCTTTTTTTTTTTCCCCACTCTTCCCTCTAAGAATATAGGGGTTTGGACTTTTGTCAATGATAGTAGCTTGCTTAAGAATTTAAGGATAAACATGTTATGTAAAGGGGGCCTCATTTTTCTCCTGACTGTGCCCTTCTCGCATAATTTATCCCTTATGTTTACTTAGTCCTGGCCTCCCCAGAGCCTGTCACTAACTGACAATTGTGGTGGATTTAATGAATTGAGAGTAGACTACACCCTCCTTAATTGACAGGAGCTACTAAAAGATAAGGAATCAAAGTGGGGAAAGCTCACAGTGTATCTGCCTCTACCAGGCAGACCTGACTGAAGATGGATGGTGGTGAAAGTAATTTTCAAACTTCTTTTTATCATCATTGTTTTATAAACTTGGATTTTTTTTTTAATGGGAAATTTCTCTCTCACATAAACAATGAGATGGAGAAAAAAAATAATTGGATGTTATTAGCAAAAAGGTCTTCCTTCCTTCCTTCCTTCCTTCCTTCCTTCCTTCCTTCCTTCCTTCCTTCCTTCCTTCCTTCCTTCCTTCCTTCCTTCCTTCCTTCCTTCCTTCCTTCCTTCCTTCCTTCCTTCCTTCCTTCCTTCCTTCCTTCCTTCCTTCCTTCCTTCCTTCCTTCCTCTCCCTGCCCACAGCTAACCTAGCCTAACAGAGATTCCAGGTACAGCCAGCCTGTTTTGTGCAGTGACTGTAGCTGGGTTCAGTTACAAAATGAGCGGTGTGGAAATCCTTCCTCACATGGTGGAGAAGTACTGACATCTCTAGCAAATGGGATTATCTGTAATGAGATTACATACAAAGAGATTAAGATGTGAACTGACACTCCTAGGAGATACAAAAGAGGCTCCTGAGACAACAGAGAAATGAGGTGTCAGAAGCAGAAGGTGGAATTGCTTCCTTGAGAAGGTTTTTCATGATAATGATAATGATCTTACCCGTATAATAGCGCCTTTCATCCAGAAAGATCCCCAAAGAGCTGTACAAATGCCGTACACTAGTTCTTTTCAGACCATCATGGAAATGCTTCCACCTCTGGTCGGAGTACAGCAGCTGTTTAGCCACACACAAGCTCACCTCACACAGCAGTGCTGGGCAGGAACTATTAAGATAAAGGCAGATCTCAGGGAAAATTCTGGACACCAAAATATAACAGTATAAATCTCAAGTCTGAGTCATTCCACAAAACTATAGTTTGGATTTGAGTTTTCATTTCTTTGCTTTTTTCCCCCTTGCTTTTCCCTATTCACGCTGACATGTTTAAATAAGAATATTGAATTAGTTTTTTAAAATGTTCATTAAAAATGCATCTGTTTTCTTCCTCAAAAAAATACGCTGGAAAAATAAAAGACCAAAGCAAATATGAAAGAACAAAGATGTTGAAATTTTGGTTGAAGCTTCAACCCTATTTTAGGTTGCATCTGACTGTGCAGTGCATTGACTGGCCATTGCCAGGCAGACGATAGACAGATGAGACCTGTGCATGCCTGCTGGTGGACACAGTTTTTAAAACAAGACATCTCAAATTTGAATGACAAGGCTGTGATGGCAGCCACCCAAACCAGTGCAAGCTGAGGAGAGAACTCCTCCAAAAGTAACCTTTGAATCTGGGGTGCTTCAGTTTTCGTCTCACAGAATACTGTGGTGCCTACTGAGCCTTTTAACTTTTCTCTGTAAAGCTGCCTGGCAACAACTTCACATGAAAAGCCTCAGAACACAGGCAGTAGGTGTTGTCCAGGAGAAAAAAGTGATTAAAAAAACCCTTCTGTGCCTGCTCATAGCTCATCAGAAGAAATATCTGTGCTTCAGGCATGGCTTGAAGACATGAGTGCAGCATAGGCATTCCTCAGATAAAGCGCCTCTCTCACTCTCTGACTGCTAAATTACCATCCTTGTTCTTAGTAGATTTTATTAGTCTTCTTGTCAGTCTTATAAATGGAGTTTAACAGGAAAACAAAATGTATTTAGACAATATGGTCTATATGGCTTTGCAGCTAAACAAGTCTCACTGTCAGATTCTTTCAGCTCTCTGGCAAAAAAGGATAATGAGACGTTTTGCTTGCTCCTCCGCTCCCATGTTTGCTCTGCCAAGCAACCACCAGCATCAATGCCCAAAGGAAAACTTGCTCTCAGAGAGGGGGCTTAGTACTAACCCTGGGTATTACTTTTCTCCTTCCAGCCTTCAAGCCAAGAAGCCTTAAGTCAAGATTACTCCTTCATTGGTTGCCAGGTACCAGGGGAACTGCTAACTGCTCACTACAGACCTGTCTCTTCCCTGTGAAGGAGCCCTGGGTCCCAGCCCCTACCAACACCTGACAGCCCTGCCATGACTCCACAGCTCTGAAAAAAACCCTCTGTGGCCCAGTGTCCCTGTCTGCAGCATGGATAATGATCCTACTTATCCTGGTAGGGGTGGCTTTTATTTCTCTGTCAGTCACAGTGCACAAAAGAAAAATACGCATCTTTGTAGCATCCCTCAGGCATCACAGACTGTTAAAACCAATACAAATTACAACTATTTCACCCACTGCTGCTGCCACTGGTAAGCTACCACTAACTTCCTGAGAGCACTGTATGAATGGGAGATCTCCTTTGCTCCTCCACATTTGAACTGTATGCTCTCACCCTGGATGAAAAACCACAATTTGTTGATGCTAAAAATGCTGCCACATAAATGAAATCTTTCTATCTTTTTAAACTTTTTTTTAAACTGAATTTTTTTTCAGGTACTAAGATTAGTTTTCTAAAGACACTTGCCAGTACAAGCATGTAATTTTAGGCTTTAGGGTCTTTTTCCTCTACCTTTATAAGATTATATTGGCAAAACCCCTATGTTTGACTCACTTGTCCTGAAATTAAGCTGCTTTGACTGATGTGGCTTGGTTCACATGAATGGCACATCCAGACTCCTGACATTATTTTTTTTCTGACACAGCCTGTGGGAGAGTTTTGCTCACCTAACCATCCTGACAAGGTCCACCCTAGCATCTGTAAAGGGCTAAAAAGTCTGTCCCTACACTCCCCCATGGGACGTCTCCATTTGGGACTTCTCCAGGAGGAATCAGGTGGAGAAACCAGCCTCTTGTCTGATTCAGTCTGGTGAGCATCCAAGGCGGGATACATAGCACAGCCTCTCAGCCAGCTCAGGTGCACCATCGGCTGTCCCGCCCTGGCTCAGCACTGCTCCCACCCTGCCCCAGTGAGGAGATATTCCTGTCAAAACCCATCATCCTGTCCCAGAGTGGACAGGAATCCATTACTCACTGAAGAGGGTCCTGCTTATCACTCTTGCTCTGCAGCATTCAATAATTTTGATCTCTGTCTGGGCTACCAACAAGCACTTCCAGTCCAGAGCAAGAAATGCAGCAGCTTTCATCACCCGCACAGAAGCTTTCATTTTAAAAATAATGCCTTTCAATGTCAGCTTGGCCAACAGCTGCTTCTAGAAGATTAGAGCTTTTCTCTGCCTTCTCTGGCAACCCAGATGGATTTGTTTGCCTAGTTTACATTGCACTGCATTGTTCAGCTATCTGTAAGCGTGATCAGTGCTGGCTTCCAATATTTCAAAGCCTGTGGCATCATCATCATCTAATACCAATTATGGGGGAAAAAAGCCTCTTCCAAGTAGCAGCTGTTGAGTTTGGGAGGGGTGATGGGGTACTCTTTGTTCTCTCACACTTAATCAGCAGGATGAGAGGTATTGGAGCTCACATGACACAGCACTTTTAGGACAAGAGACTACATCTGGTCTATTCCCAGGATTTTCCCGGGTACCTATCCCAACAGGGTCTGCAGTGGCAGTTCTACATCAGGATGATCATGGCTTTCCAGGATCGTATAATATAGCAAAACTAACTCTTCCTGACTGGCTTCATGTGCTTTTCATGTCAGGTTCACGCCGTACTACACCACGTCCTGATCAAAGTAAATGAACTGATGCACAATTGTTTGAGAAGTGAAAAATTACTTTGGAGGTTTCAGCAATCTTTTCGTGCTTCTGTTTATCCCTCCAAGCTCTCTTACATGAGTAGCATGTGCTTAGATGTCTTCTGCCACACATTCAAGGAGGACAAACAAGCACAGACTGCCAGGTCCCCCCAGAACTTCTGTTTTTCTGCCTCCAGCTCAGCAGCTAAGTCAATATATTAAGAACCACCATCAGCAGTCTGGTTTTTTGGAGCTTCTGAGCTCCCACAAGTCCCAGAGATATCACGTACAGATGCTCCCTGCTCAGATTCTTTCCCAAAAGTTTTCACAGCTTTGTTATCTTGCTTCTTCCCCAGTCTGCATTAGCTTGTGGGCGTTGACATGTGTACTTCACTGCAGAGAACACAGCCCAGTCACTCTGCAGACACAGTCCATGGCAGATCAAAATGCCTGCAACAATATGGATTTTCCTTGCCTTCAACTTATGTCACAACAAAGCTCTTCATGAGACATTTGGCAGAGATGTTGCTCAGTCAAGAAAACATTTCATAACTTGGGGACAATAAACAGCCCTATTACATATGCTGCTACTTCTTTGTTTTGTTTACAAGACATTTAACACAACAATATCAGCTTCTCTGTGAATCTTCATTTTTCTCATTATTTCCAGATATTAGAATCAATTCATTTCCACCTGCAAATCAACTGTTTTCATGCATATCCATGCAAGACACAATATATTTTGAATAGGCAAAGGCAAATTGTGAGGAAAGCATTCAAGAACTGGAGATACAGACCCTAAATAAGTGCAGCTCACAAAATCAGATTGAAATTTTGGATAGGAATCAGTGTTCAATCTGGGGTATCATTTGCACCACCAGATGTAATGAAACTTGCTATTCCACATTCCTTATTCTGGAAAGTGCTACATCTGGCTCAGGAACACATCAAAAGCTATGTCTACACAGCATTTTGCAGGCAGACTCAAGCTTGATTTGACCACACTCCAAACCAGCCAGGAAACATGTGGCTACACCAGTACAGTGCCAAACCTCAGAGAATCTGCCCAGATGAGAAAAAGTGTGTATGAGAACAGTCAGAGCTCAGAGCAAGTGTCAGCTCCCAGGCTCAAATTTTCAGGAAACCTCCATGGGTTTTTTTGTTTAACCTTCTCCATATACATGGCTGGTAGCTACAGTAAAGAAATTTTCTTCTCATAAATCAATAATTTTCCCAAAAATTCTTTTCTGCAATAACAAGAGGTGTTTTCATGGAAAGGTGTGAGAGTTTGACCAGCAGGCACCTGCTTCATGGGAGCTCTCTCAGCAAGACCCACAGATGAGACCAATCCAGGACATACAACCTCAGCTCAAAACAGTGGGAAGAATTAAGGCCTTTGAAACTCTTTGTCCAGTAGCTCTCAATTATTTGCTGAAGTCTTTCAGATGTTTTGGAAGCAGATGCTTTTTTTCAGGTGTTCAGGTAGTGTTTCAGGCTGGCTTCTGAAAAATTATCAACAAGTTACACATATGAAGTTGGACTGTGGTGAACCAGAACAAATTTGGTTTGGGTGATCTATTCCTTATCATAGCTAAATTACTATTAGTTTTTAAAAAAATGTATGCTAGAACTCAGTCTCACTAGTTTAGTGAAAGACCAAAAAGTTATGATTTATGCAAGCTCAGTTACCACATAATATCATGCAGACTGCATCTATTTATCACCTATTTCATGGGTTTGCAAGCAGTTTGAGTTTTCCTTTTCCTCCCAGATACTGCATTTGGACAGAAGTCAAAAGTTTATTTAAAACATGAGAGAATCACTGTAGAAGCAGAGAAGCAAAGTGGTGTCATGTCCTCAGTTTTGTCATGAAGTGAAGCAGCTTCCAGGCCTAGAGCAGATGGGAAACCTTAGTTCAGGCTATTTCATGGAGTCTGCTCAGGCTGCTGATGGGCTCCAACACCCTGAGATCCACCTGATTTCTGATCATCCTCCTGCAATACTCCCTTCGTGGGAGAGATGAACTCCCTCCACTTCCATGAGTTTTCCAAATGAATTCCAGGCACTTTGTAAGTTGCTAGTGAAGAAACTGTGACCCTGACCCAAAACCACTTTTTGTATGAATGCAAACCGTGGAACACCAACCAGATGGATGATGGTTGAAGGACTGCAGTGGAGACATTCTGGCTTTCCACAACAATGAAGCACAACCCTTTTGGTCTCCATGTAGGGAAGTCAACAGTCTGATCTCCCCACCTGCATTTAGGAGGGGACTTTTGCCTCACGAAATGAGCTTGGTGTGTGGGTTTGTTTATGCAGACTTGAGCATAACTTTTTTCCTCGGGTGAGAGCTCTTTGCCCAGACACAGACAGTACAAATGCATGTGATTTACAATGAATTCAGTGGGAAGTCAGCATCTGGATCTGCAGAATTTCAAATTATTGCTTAATACTGAGAATGACGTGCCTCAGCTTTTGAAGTGTTTTGTGTGAGATACCCAAAGGAAATTTTCAGACTACTGAGTTATCATTGCTGAACTACAGCAGCTACTCTCTGTCCTAACATTTCACTGTAACGAGGTCATATTTAAGTTACCAGCAAGGAGGGTCTTGCAAGATCTCCTTAAATCAAAGAAAACCAAAAACAGCTCCAAATTTTGTCACTCCAGTGGTGGATTTTGCAAGTTATCCATTTCTCCTCCAGCCCAACCAGCCCAAGACACTGGATAATATAACTTGCACTTCTCTCTGCCTTAATCTTGCTACCAGCCATCATTACACTTGTGGCAATATTTTATTGATCAAGCCTCTTGGAAATGTGACATTCCCAGATAAAATTTCAGCATGGCAGAGGTAGCATAAAGGAGCTAGTCATGCCAAGGCAGAGCAGTTTCGTTTCTTAATTATGGAGTCACCATTAACGTACTCCTGTCACCTCTCACAAATTTAAGGGTCCTAAAAAAACAATGGCAATGTGTTGCCATAGAGAAGGACTGTCCAGAGTTCTCTGGGTGACACTAAACAGTCCACGTCTTTATTACACTGGTGGGAGACTTCTCCTAAGGCAAATGAACAGTAATTGCTACCAGTACCAGCAAAATCTCAGCAAGCACTGAAGATTAAAAGAGGCACAGGAGACATTTGAAGACGCAGATGGTACAGAAGGGGAATTTGACCATCCTTTACAGTCATTTTCTGGCATTTGTCTCCAAGATAGGGGGAGAAGGCAGGCCAGCAGCTCAAAACTGTTGACTCAGGCCCAGGTGAGTGGCACAAAGGGAGATGCAATGCTTCCTGGCCCTGGGACCAGCAATAAAGTACTGAGCTTGGATTTACTGAACTTAAAGCATCTTAGAAGTGGTAGAGATTCCATGTTCTTTCAGGAACCCCCCAGGACAACCAGAAATCCTCTCATGCAGTGAAAGATCTCTTGAGGTAGGATGTCTAGGAAGAGGAAAGGGGATTTTTACTTCTGCCTATGAGGAAAAAAATGGAAAGACCACTTGAAAGACTCCTTTACTTGTCTCAGGTAAGTAAGGAGTGAGATTATCTTGAACAGCTCTAAATAGAAGACAGCAGGAGTCATAGGATAACATATTATAGGTCCATCTGCTCCCCAGAAAGTTATGTCAGTAGGTATTTAAGGATCTAATTTCTCTCTTCAGCTCTTGTTCATCAGGATAAATGTTATGAACTTTAAAAGGTATGAAGTTGAGAGAGTGGGGGCAAAAGAAATATAGATGAATTTCAAGGTAAAAAAGTACACTCCATCCTCAATTCACTCAGCTTAAGTACTCCATGAAAATATGAACAGCTGGTGATTTTGCATATTGCATCATCTACACCATGGTAGGGAGGTAGAGAATGTGGATAATAACAAGAGGCTTTGGGACTTAACTGAGAATTAGCATGACTTTGTGAATATAAGTCAGCTATCTTACTATAAGGGTAGATTTTTTACTAAAGTTTTCACTTTTTTTTATTTGACATTTTGTCACAGTGCTGGTTATTATAATTTCGTTTTAAAGAGAAAGGCAAGTCATCTCTCCAACAGAAACAAGAACAATGCCTCTTACTGGAGTTCCATGAGTCCACTTCGATGTCACTTGAAAGACTCCCGAGGAGTCAAGCTGCTTGGTTTCTGTGAGACAGCCCAGGAGTCTCTCTCTGTCCAGCTCACGCAGCTAAGTTAAGCTCTTATTAAACTCAGTTGTTATTTTTCTAACAGATTCTTAATTACTGTTTTTTGAAGCAACAATCATCCCACGCTTCGCATTCGCTTTGTTTCTCCACCTCTTCGTGCGGTGCAAGCATGTGGGCAAAGCGTGGGAGGCTCCAAGAGCCCAAGCAATTGAAAATTGATGTGGCGCTTTAAAATAAAGGAATGATCCTTATTATAAGAGGGGAAAAACAAAGTAGCACACTGAGATAAACAAAGACGCACAGACAATGCAAGGAAAATAATATTAGCAGATGTTGAGCCAGCCGTTAATGATCTGTTTTATATTTAAATCTATCGCTTGAATGTTGGAGCCAGAACACCAAGGAGCGAGAAAGAAGCCTGGCAGCAGCCATGCACTTCACTTTTATTGCTCTGACTCCAGTCATTGATGTTGACTTTTTAAGTTATCGGTATGAATTTTTCGCATGCAAACGGAGTGCTGATGGAAAAGCAGTGCTGATGGCACAGGGAGAGAGAAGGGCTCTCCTCACAGACCAGTCACAGCAAACCCCTGAGCACTGCAGCTCTTCTGAGGAACAGTGCTCAGAGCTTGTAGGACCTGGACCAGACCCTTTGTGCAAGAA
Organism: Haemorhous mexicanus; assembly: GCF_027477595.1. Classification (NCBI taxonomy): domain Eukaryota; kingdom Metazoa; phylum Chordata; class Aves; order Passeriformes; family Fringillidae; genus Haemorhous; species Haemorhous mexicanus. The sequence continues at coordinate 64,227,044 of NC_082341.1, read as the reverse complement.
CCACGCAGGAGGTCAAAGACATCAATGAGCGGCTCCCTGACTCTATTTTGGCTTGGCAGGCAGACTGGCAGAGAGCACATCCCTGCCTTTGAGACCTGTACAGCTCATGCTGGGTGGCAGGCACAAGAGCTGCCTTTTATACTAATTCCTCCCCACAAGCCATACCTCAGTTTTCAGCAACAGATTACACCAGACATGTTTATTGCAAAGTAACATGATGGATAAAAACTGGAGGCAGAAAACCTCCCTCATGTATTGTTCTTTCAGGGTCAAACATTCAATTGCAAACCTGCAAGCAGCCACAAAAGAACTAAATGAGACCCCACTCTGGGGGGGAGACATACTATATCTCAAGATCAAACCTCAGCTAATTTAGACAGCACCAGAGAGGGCTGGATCTCATTTCACCCTACTCCAACACAGATCCTCTCCTCCTGCAGTCTTGTGAGGAGGAAACCAAGGGCTTGAGTCTGCACAGGGCTACAGTGCCCTTTGCTCAAGTTCTCCCCCAGGGCAAGGGGACCTGAGAACCTGTCACATCCTGCAATATTGCACCAGCTGTTTGGACTAGACACATCCAGTGGAGGCAGTCATCTTGGCTGCTCTTCCAGGGCTGAGCTTCTTGGTTTATTCCAGAGTTTCTTCCTTTGAGTTTCCTCTTGCCTTGCATGAGATGACTTCTTTGTCCTCACTCACCTGCTCCTGGAGCAGCTCCTAACTACTGGCCACATCCTCCTCTTCTTTATATTGATAATTTCATTTGCATTCCCTAACAAACACAGCACTTCTACCTTTCAGTGTGTTCCTGTCTATGTTCAGTACTTCGGTAAAACCTCGTAAATCAGCGCTCCTGAGGAGCAGACACTATCCAGACAATCTGTTAGTAACACAGCTGTCTGCTTGCTGTCAGCCTGACATAGACATGGAACTGAAAAAAATCAACCTAAATGGAAAGGGCATTGCTCCGGCCTTTTCCCCTGCACTTCTCAGTATCCAAAGGAAGAGTTCTAGGCTGCTCACAACTTTTGACCCAGCTGCACACTACCTGGATCAGACTGCTGCTGTCAACTATCTTCTGTGCCTTCAGGGGCAGAGATGTCCTCCCTAAATCATTTTAGGATCATTTAGATACTGATTCTCCATGAAATTATTGGATCTGTCAGGCTGTTTGGCTCTGACTGCCATAAAAATATGATTACAGACTATTATGTATACTAATATTTCACTCCATTATATCACCTAACTGAGAGTAGTGATACAGTTGCTTTTAGGTTATTTAAAAACAAAAACTTGATCAAATTCATTCTTGCCCTATTGATTTTGCATCAACACGTGTGTTTCAGTTAAGACAAGTCAATTTCACCCAAGACATGGTCTGGATGCAGAAGGATTTGGTGCAAGTTCCACATGTCCTACTCTGCTGCCTGTCCAGATGAACCACCTTGGGCTCATGCGCAGTCCTGAACCAAACAAATTGGATTCAGCATGAAGGCAGGCACTTTATGGTTGCTCACCTTGATACTACAGGTACTTTTAGCCATGTCATTGAAATCCTGCCACTGAAAAGTACCAAGGTTGTCTTAAAAAACCATTAAAATTAGCCATTACATAGTTCCCATCCCCATTTAACTATGTATTGATGCCAGTAACAACCCTGATGTTGTTGGTCCAGAGTCTTCTTCAAGTTAAAAGTAATTTCAGTCACTTGGATGGAGTCAGGATTCTCTTTCCATGCTGACTGAAGGTCCCCCACTTTTCAGAAACAAGAAAGCCTTAGCCATCTTCAAAAACTCTTCTAGTTTGAATTACATAGAACTGCTAATTTTAAAGTATATATTAAGTTCTAATGTGTTTTAACATCCAGCAACACCACTTCTGACCTTACATGTGTACTCCAGCAGCACAGAGAAAACAGACTTACAGCTCTTTGATTTCCCCTTTTCCATAGCCTACTAGATGCCTGTGTTTGCAATTATCTCCCAGTGAACAGTCATGTAAAGTCAAAGGAAACAGAAGACAGAACTGTGATTTGATCCTTGCAGTCTCCACCCTTCAACAACACATTGCATTGCAATTCACTGTTGTGGATGCTAGTACTTGGTCGTGAACAATTGGGACATTACTACATCCATTATATATTAATAACAGAAGCATGTATCCTATTTTTCTTCCCTTTCTTTCCTCTCCTACCCTTTTTAAGATAATTAACAAGGCAATAAACATGTAAAACTTAAAAACCACAGAAGTGGAAAACTGATAAAGGCCTCTGAAATGATACCAAGGAAAAAAAAGAATCAGTGAACCAGAAGAACATATAAAGTTATTGCCATTGAGCATTGCAGAGAGCAGAAAAATTGAAAGAATAGTAAATAACAAGGTCAATTAAGTTTTCCAGCAAGAACTGAATCCAAGGTGAGCTCAGACAACTTAAAAAACCTGCCACAGATACAAGGAGTGGTTTGGGTTAGAAGATAATCTAGTTTCAACCTCTTTGCCATGGGCATGGGTGCCATCCACTAGACCTGGTTGTTTGAAGCTTCATCCAGTCTAGCCTTGAACACTTCCAGGGATCGGGCATCCACAACTTTGGGCAACCTGTTCCTGCATCTCACAACCATCACAATAAAGAATTGTTCCCTAAAATCTTATCTAAACCCACCCTCTGTCTGTTTGAAGCCATTTCCCCTTGTCCTGCCACTGCATGCTCTTATGAAAAGCTGCTCTCCCACTCTCCTGCAGGCCCTCCTTCCCTGCTGGAAGGAGCTGTAATGTCTTCCAGGAGCCTCCTCTTCTCCAGGTAGAACAGCCCCAGCTCTCTCAGCCTGCCTTTGTGGGAGGTCCTCCAGACCTCTTCTGATCATGGCTGTGGCCTCCTCTCAACCGGCTCCAGCAGGTCCATGTTCTTCTTATGCTGAGACCCCAGAGTGGGGTCTCAAGAGAGCAGAGTAGAGGGAGGGAGTTGTCTCCCTCACCTTGCTGGCCACACAGAATGAAGTTGGCTTTCTAGGCTGCAACTGTATATTGCTTTTAATCCACAAATACCCCCAATTCCTCCTCTACATGGCTACTCTCTATCCATTCATCCCTCAGCCTGTATTTGTGCTTGGGATTTCCCCAATCCAGGTGTATGATCTTGAACTTGGCTTTTTTGAACTTTATTGAGTTCACACGGGCTCACCGTTTAAGCCTGGCCCTCTGGATGGCACCACTTCTTTCTGACTTGTCAACTAACCACACAACCTGTGTTAGCATCTAAGCAAAAAGAGAGGTTCCTTATGCTGGAATAACAGATGCCATTCAGGTTTAGGGAGAGGGGAAAGAGACACATTTTTTCAGGCACTCAGACAGCCAAGAGTGTTAGCAGCTGTACCCAGCATGGAGAGGCAGCCTGTGCTCCCTCAGCAGCAAATGTTCCACCCAGCCTGGCTCACAAGGACCAGGTCCTTCCCCAGCCCACGTGCTTTGAACACTGCTCTGCAATTAGCAAAGCACAACATGAAGTGGTGGAACAGCAGCATTATCCAGAGAGAGAGGGGGGAAATTCAGTCTATGCTGTGAAAATGGTGACAGCCAAGTGAGTAGTGAGCTCTTGAGTAATTCTGCTGTGATGAGCATTAGCTTCATCTGTCTGATCAGCTACTGCCCTGCCACCTCATGCCCAGGTGTACATGTATTTGCACACACAGACATGTGGGTACACACAAGCCTCTGCATCCTGCCAGCTGAAAGTAGGAGCTTCTATACAAAGTACATACACAGAGGTCTGAAGTTCAGTTTAATGAACCATCCTGACTAAATTTGGCAACATTTCCTGTCTTGCTTCTTTTCAGTACCTCAGACTGTTTTGATCCATTTGTGAGAAATTTAGTTTTGGCAAGGGGAAGTCCTTTTTCACTGCCAGTGGTTAATCTGCTCTGTGACACATTCATTCAACCAGAGAAAATCCAATATTGACATTTGTACCTTGGGGGGAAAAGAGGTTAAACACTGGATGTAAAATAAACTGCTGGACTGTGCCAAGCCACTGTGTAATATCTATATCATGTATAGGCAAGTTTCTTGCCCTTGGAATGCAGATGTAGCTCGATCACATCTGGATTGCACTATTATTCCATATAATTGGTCAAATGGATGCTGTTGGACAACATCTGGGAGTGTCTCTGATTGCTCAACTCAGTTGCTCCAGCCTTTTGGTACTCCACTGAGAACAGATGGTTCACATACTGCTAAACCTCTTTCTTGTTTCCACCTGCTAAATAGGATTAAAAGGCAGCTTAAAGTACAGTAAACACTCTCACAATATTAATTTTGTCTATAAGAAATTACTGTCTTGGCCACAAGAAGGTTTTGCAGTTCCTGGTAAGAAGGAGATGGTCTGTACGTTCACACGTGGGAAGGACTGACCCCAAGAGCCCCACTAAAACATTTTGTCAATGTTAATAATTTTCACTACTGCTGTGTCTAAGAGTCAGCAAGAAAAAAAATCCTATTGTGCAAGGCAGGGTGCAACACAGTGTGGTGAGACCCTGGCTCCAAAGAGTTCATAGCCCAAAGAAGTCCTCATTGCCCTCTTCCCACCTATTTTTGATTTGATTTCTAGAGCTGGGTTTAAAAGTCCTAAAATCTGCAACTTTTGCATACCTTGTGCAATGCCTTTATCTGGGAACAGCCTCACTGACTTCAGGAGACCTATTTCTAAGATGTACGTGCTTTTGGTTTAGACACACATATGTATACTGTTGGATGTGTATGTATAGTCTGCATTTCAGATTGTAACAGGCATAAATGTTGATCAAGAAAATATTTCCCAGAGGAAGATCAAAGCGTACAGTATAAAATTCTCCCTCTCCAAAACTAACTGTGTTTGATCTTGTGTTTGTAATGTAGGGTGCAGTGCTGCCAAAAATAAACAGGATTTCTCAAAGGTCATATGTTTTTCAAGAAAGGCAGCAAGATAATATTGCAATAATGATCAGAATTGGCTGAGATTTAAATCATGATTAAGTATTGCAAAGCATTCCTCTTAACTTTAAAACTTCGGAATGACCAACCTACTCTTTTTATACTTTGTCATTAAAAAGAATATGGTGGAAAGTTTGAAAGTAACCTGCCATTCAGATTTAACCAAGTTTAGACAGAAATCTGAGAACCAAACAGAGATGGAAACAAATCACTGCTGCTGATTATTCTGACTGCTGATAAATAGAAACCAAGAGCTTTCATAATCAATTAACTTTTGAAATGCCGTATTTCCCTTATATGTAGAACTTCAACCCATTAATAATTAGCCAAACCAAAGCAATGCTGGTATCACACTGACTGCAAAGATCCATTGCTTGCCTAAAAAGTTCTTTGTATTTACTGAGGCCAGTGCTACTCACCCTGAACTTTGCATAAGACAAATTGAACAGAGCAATAAGTGGCATCCTGGCAACTAAGTTTTCCCGATGTAGTCATTTTGGTTACAGAAATAACAGAGAAAAACAAGGTGAGCATCAGAGACTGCTAAACTCAGATGTGCAACTAATGATTGGAAAAAACCTTTTACAGCTGTCAATTTGAATTCCACAACAAGGAGGATACCAGACACACAGAGCTATAGTAATGCAATATTCAGTGGGGTTTTGTCCAACCAACAATATATGCATATCTTTAATGAAGAACATTGTGGCTAACAAAGCTGAAAAAGAGAAATCACTCAGAAGTAACACCTAGAATCAGTGAGAGGAAGACCACTGAGCATTATTTACCTAGACAACAAAAAAGTTTTGAGGAAGCATCATACAAAAAGCTGATTCATGAGAGGATAACTACCATCTACTCAAAAGCATGATGTTTTCATTCTCAATTGAAAAGCATTCTACTTGGTTACAAAAAAAAAAAAGAAAAATTAAAAAAAATTTAAGACTCTCTGCTACAAAACCTTCACAATAGAAAGGTGTTTCAAGGGATTGCCCTGATGATCGGCTTGTTGTAGCTCAGATGAAGACATCTGTAGCAACAGAAATGGAAAGGACCGTGATTTGATCTGCAACACGTACAATGGTGTTAAGAATAAAAATTAAAGAAAGAGTTCATATATGAAACCAGGTGAAATAAAGTGTATATAGGCAAAAATAGAGAGAAGCAGTGGATGAGTCTGGTACTGAGAACAAAATCACAAGTCCAGAACAAAGCAGTAAAAACATCACACTGGTTAAACATGGATGAGACTGGTAGGGTACTAAGATCCTGTCGTGGCACTTAAAAATGATGAAAAGTTGTGTGCTCTGCTAGACATGGGATGTGAATCAGCAGGAGTGCTGTGCAGCAAGGATCACAGACCTAAGGTCTTGTCTTTGTGGATGTTCAGTAACCACACACACATTTCTGAGGGACTACACAAGCAGCAGAACAGACAGCATATCCCCAAAGCTGCCCCTTTGTTAGATATAAAATTATATCAGGCAGTCAAAATCAGTGCCACCACAGTGTAGGCTCAGTCACTACACCCTTACCTACTGGTAAGGCTACAGCTGGAGGAAAAATCCCCCTAAATCACCCTGGCACAAGTCAGCAATGGATCAGACCTCTCTCCTCTTCACTTTATAGTCTCCTCATCACTTTATTGTCTCTGAAAGAGATATTTTTGTTTTCTTTTTATCTTGTTTCCTCTTGTTCATATTCACAGTCACGTACAGCTTTGTCAGGGAGGAATGTAAATACTTACACATATGTGTATGTTTCGCTTCGCTTCTACCAGAGATCAAGGATGTGGTTTCATCAGAAAGTTGTCCCAGTGCCATAGAGGGCCAAATAGCAATGAAATGATATCTGATCCATCCTGTATTACCCTTTAATCTGGAGTGCATTCCATAGACAGAGAAGGTGCATTAACAACATTATCAGGGTGAATCTGTGCTCTTAGGTACTCAGCAGCTACTAAAACTTCAGTCTTTAGAAGAAAAAGGTTAATATCTATTATTATCCCAGAGCTCCTGTTAAATCAGATGCAGACATGGTTTCCACCTACCTTAAGGTTCCCTTCATGTGCAGGGAGCATTTATTATCAGCATCAGCTTCATAATCTTGGGATGGAGGCTCATCTGGCTCTGGTGTCTTCTTCATCTTCATTAACTCTAATTTCATTATCACCTGTCCTGGAATGACCCTGGGATCACTCACTACTTCTTTCTTTCTCCTCTGGGAAATGAATTTCTGGTTTTGTTCTCAGCTACTGAACTGCTTTTGTGAGCCCTGCAGCAAATAATTAATATTAGCAGTATCCCCTTCATCTCTCACCAATCTGGGTGCCCCACTGCTGGCTCCTTGACTCATCTCTCTGTTTCTGATATACATGCTTTATAAAGCCTCTAGAATATTCTGCTTGGCTCAGTACTCTCATTTCATCCGTCGTGTGAGCTTTTCTCACTTTTTTTTTTAAATCCATTTATTAACCTTCCTATTCCTCACCTTCCCTTCTTGCATTTGATGTTCAGCAGCTCTCAGAAGTCTTTTGCATGACATAAGAACCAATTTTTCCAGTTAATTACTCAACCCCTTCTCATGCCTCTTCCCTCCCCCCCAAATAAAAGTGTTATGAAGGTGGGCTTGGGATGACAGGGCATTGCTTGATCAAAGAAACAGCCCGAATTAAAAGTCTTTTCACAAAAGAGAGGTCTTGACTGAAAGTCTCAGAGGGCCCCCCTGACTGGAGGGAAAAGTTCTGTAAAAAGCAGGCACACCAGCTCCTCTCCCTGGCAGCAGCAGAGGACATTGTTATCTGATAAGGTAGCAGGGCAATAACATTTTATTTCTGTCCAGCACCTAATGAACGGGGCTGTTTGGCACAAAACAGAAACATATAGTGGGGGAGGAATGACAATGACCAGGAGAGGAGAGAGGGAAGGAAAGAACCTTTTCTTCAGCTCTGTGTCTTTGATGCACATCTGAGGTAATAAATGGGGATTTTTATGATCTAGTTGCATTTTAATAGATTTTCACTCATAACTGCATTGGAGAGGCTGCTAACTTAGATTCATGTACGGCTTCACACTGCCTCTTCACTGCTAGCAGCCTTAGGAGAACAAAGTCTCCGCCGTGGACTGCTGCTCCTGAGGAGCACACAGGCTCCCCTGAACAGAAACAAAGAGGAAGAGCAGGATCCTTTGCACAAACAAGGGGAAAATGGAGCAATTGTGCTGCACAACATGAGGCAGGAGTGGAAGTTCGGTGGCTGGCAGCAACCCGCAGGCGCAGATCTTTGGAGAAATAAATCCTGGCATCAAGAATTTGGGAGAGTCCAATAAAAACGTGGAAGCAAAGGCAGAAAACTCTTTCCTCCCGGTTGTGTACATGTGTCCACACATCCAGCATATGTTAAGCCTTTAAATGAACATTTGGCCGTGAAACAGTAGCTATGGCAATAGGCAGGCACGGATTTATGTACTGTACGTACATATCTCGCAGAAAAGATCTCTGTTTCTGAACCGGACTGGCAGCTGCTTGAAATTTTCCCCTTCCCTTTCCCTAAGGTCTCAGGTGTGGGATTCATGAGCCAGTGTCTCAGCTAGAACAGGTGTCTATCGCTGTGTAAATAGCAATTAGGCCCAAATTTCAGACTTTTTTCAAATCCCTATCTGAGGAAAAGCCCAGGAATAAATAGTTGCTGTAACGGCCAGGGGTATTGTGTAGCATTATAGCCTCCAGCTGGGCTATTACATACTATAGACGGGTGAAGAATACAAGCACCTGACAGATGTGTTCTGTTAGCTTCATTAGAAAAGAAACAAAGAAACTCCTCAATTAATAGCAGTGGAGCCAAAGGGAAGGGGGGTGCGGGAGGGAGGAATCATAGCCTGTTATTTAAACAGAGTCAGGGAGCCTTTCACTGATGGCTTAATATGATTCATTAATAAAAACAGCTTTTTGAATGCCCAGTTTAAGTCAAAAGAAATCACTAGCGTGGGTTTTTTTGTTGATGGTGGGTATTTTTTCCCTGCAAAAGAAGGGCAAAATGACAAACTAGAGTTTCTGAATTCATTTTGTGTGAGACTGCTCCTTCTCAAAGCTGCCTTTCCCTGGGGTATTTATCCCTCAGGGTGGTGGCACAGTCATCAGGAGTTGGCGGGGTCGTAGCGAGACTTTGGATGAGAGAGATTTGTGGAGAATAATATGGAAACATTCCATGTAATATGGAAACATTCTGTGTCTCAACTAAGAAGGTTTAAGGATTTTAAGGTGCCAAAATGGAGCTCCTCCTCATGATGGAAGTCAGATGCACCTGGAAAGACAAACCTTTCTATCATGACATGTTATTCCTGTTTTGAGGGCCTGAATGAACAGCAAAGACATGCAGAATTTAGTTCTACGCACCACTTCTTTAAAAATTATGGACTCCAAGTCTCTATTTAATGCAATTTTAGTTCTAATGAACTTATGTAAAAACTTTCCTGTACTGCAACTCCTTCTTATACCCAGGTGCAGGACAAGGTAGAGAATCTTGCAGGTAGCTCCAGAAACCAATTTCCTCCTCCTAGATGTAAGGTGAAGCCACCACCACCTTTTTGTATCTAACAAAACTCAAAGGTAACATAATTCTTACGATGCAGTGCTTACTGCTCTCACTGGTGGTGGCTACAAGCACTGTCTTCCTGGAACACATTGGACAGAGAGGGAGGTCTTGCAAACATCTGCAGTTTCGGGGGGCTCCCAACATGAAGCCATCTGTGCTGGAGGATTTTAAAAATTAAGGAATTGCCGCAGCACCTCCATGAGGCGGTATAGAGTAAATGGGAGGGAAAGGATAATTTGGCATCTGAGAGTAAAGAAGGAGCCCTGTGATGGAGGTGGCCACTGTTTGCATCTTGACCAGCCAAATGAATGCAGGCCAAGAGAAGAGCTTGCAGGATTTACCAGGCTCCATCTGGGCAAGGGGATGGTGGTGGTGTGGCTCTCACGGAGCAGTGTGGATCCATGTGGTCCAGTTGTGGTGATGACAAAGCTGGTAGGCTGAGTTAGAGGGTTGGTTTGACGAAATTTTTTATGGACAGATTGAGGAGACCAACAACACCTATCTTCTCGTGTATTTCCCTGCAAGTGGTTTCCCATAGTGCATTAAATGATGTTTTGTCAAAACGTGCCTCAAAATATACCAAATGATGGGTCTTTCATCACTTCCCAAGGGACAGTCATCCATGGCCAAATTGATCTAGCTGTCAAGAAGGATCCTTTTATATATTCAGCCTAATTTTTCCTATTTTTAATTTCATCCCATTACTCTTAGTTAAACCCACTCCTATTGTCCTAAATAATTCACCTCCCTCAGGAATTAACCCCCTCCATGTATTTGTAGGCTATTCTTTTGTCCCACTGTAGTCTTCACTTAGTGAAGCTATCTATATTTAATTCTTTTAATCTCTCTTCATAAATTAGTCCCTCCAGCCAGTGAGGGGAAGGGCATATTTGAGACGTAGTTCAGTGATGAGCTAGGATTCTCTGCTACAGTCGGGATATCTAGAGCATGGAAAATGCCTAGGGGAAGCCTAAACATTCATATTACTTTTTTTTCTTTCTTTTCCCCAAGTATTTGAATGGCTGTAGACGAAGTGATATTTCTGAAGGAGGAAAACATTGCTAAAGATCTCTGTTTAATTCTCCCTTTTCTGTGCCACTGTTGTAAATGTCTGCTTTGTCCTCAGTTAATAATCTCCATCACCAGCTGGCCAGCTCTTGCTTACAAGCTTTGCCTTCCTTTACACCCTAGCCTAGATTTTTTATAACTGCATGAAAAGCAGGAAATCAGTGTAAAAAGAGGTTAAACTCTGTATGATAATAAACAAGTGCACTGCTGCTTCGGCATGCTGGAGGTTTTGCCATCAGGCTTGAAGAAGCTGTTTACTTGTGGTAGTTGGTATACTTGTGAAAAAGTCATTTCTTTTCTAATGTACATAAATTCCTGATGAAAGAGATAGCAGCACTATCTTCTCACTCCACAGACAGAATCAGACAAGAGCAGTACTCTTGCCCTTCCCACCCAAAATTAATGGCTTGGAGGACTCAGACTTATGAGTTAGATGTAAATTAATGACCGGTTTATTTGAATTGTTAGTTTCCTTCCTAAGGGTAGTTTGTATGATAGCAAAGTCTGCCTCTAGGAAAAACCTGTATAATTCTGTATGAGTTACATTTATTTGCTGAAAATCACTCTCTGTTTCAATCAAGCTCCACATCTGAAGAAAGTGAAGTGACTTTTATACCAGGAGACGAGGATAGCGTAGTCTTTGAACGATGGTTTGGGGCTTTTTGGAAAAAGAGTGGTTGTTGTTATTACTTGTACTTTATGTCACTTTTCCTGTGTAACCTGAACTCTCCTTTACCAGCAAGTAGAATTTTATGTTAAAACTTACATCCTGACACTATCTAAAGGTAACCATCATTATTTGTTAAAGGGGCTATAAGATTATTTGACTTTTGTGTTGAAAAGGGATTTTCAGTTGCTTTAAATACATCCAAAGATTTGGAATGACTGGGCCTGTGCATTGAAATAATTTAAATATCTAAAAGAGAAATGCCGAATCCAGCACATGAACCAGTGCCCATAATTGGCTCTGATACTTCAGCAATTTATTTATTTTTTTCTACAGCTGACTTAATACCAAAAAATGAATTCAGTGCTTGCCAAAATGCCTATTGCAAAAAAAGTCAAACAATTCATATTTGGGTCATACAAACCTGAGAAACATTAGAGACCAATAAACGAGGTCTTCTGGAGGATATGAAAATAAACAGACCCCTATGTTAATGTGAAACAATTCAGCCTTTAAGCCTCTAGCTATTATTTTTTCTTTTTGCATTGTGGCAACACATAGGATCGCTTCTGGTTATAAATGCTGTACAAGTACAAAACCCAAAAAAATCCTTAACTTTAGAGTTTTTACTCTAAGGAAAGTAATTGGATCATGAGAGAGCTGGGGATGTGTGCACACGGGTACAGGGAAAAGGGGCATCAACCACATGCACAAGGTGCCCTGTGAGTGCCTTCTTTCCCTCAAGGATTCCTTCTCTTCCCCACAAAGCCCATTTTTCTGCTCAGTGACCAGAGCAACATGGGTTAATGTGGCTGGCAGTGGCTGTTTCTAGAGTCAGGAGATGTCCATGAAGAAGACTTCATCCAAAACTGTGAGACTTTCAGTTCCTTCTCTCTGGAGTGTCGAGGTTGAGATCCTGACATGGTACCTCCACACATCAAACAGCTTTGTTCCAAAAGAAGAGAAAAGTGCATATTTGCTTCTCTTGCAATGTTTATGGGTCAACTTGAGTGCAAAATGTGTATGTACACAAGCTGAAAACTCTATTTTAATCTCTGGGTTTGTTATATTTTCTTCTTTCATCATCCTGCATTGCAAATTATTCTAGTTCTATTTCTCTGGTGTATTAAACTAGTGCATTGCTAAGTCTCAGCTCTCCATTCAGGTTCTGGCATCAAAGCCTTAGGCCAATTTTATTTCATTTGTATTTGCTGTCAGAGTAATGTCTTTATTCTAAAATGCCCTTCTCATATCAACTTCTCAGGTGGCTTGACAAAAGTAGAAAGAAAGTGTGAGGAAGGAAAAAACCCTCCCCCACGCTGCAGTCTGCTGTATTGCTTTTATGTTTTCACCCTCTCTGAGGGGGAAAATGTACAACACACATAGAGAAAATGGAGTTCAGGACGCCATTTAACAATGAAGGGGATATTTTTCTAATCCTGGCTACACACTTGACCTGTTCTATATGATTATATTTATATTTATTTATATTTATATTTATATATTATGTCTGCATGTATGTGTGTGCATGTATTTAAAAAGCCCACACACAGAGTTTTAAAAAACAGTCAAGCTGCTGTTGCTCTGGGCTAATTTATTTTCAACTGCAAGTGGCACATTTACTCAATTACAAACAAAATTTTAGTAAAGCAGAGTGAAAATCTATCACATCCAATTATGATGACAATGCAGTGCCATGCAGCTGAGGGTTAGGCTGGGACCAGAGGTGTTTCTCTTGAGGCCCTCAAGGATTGTGCTGGAGCTTTTTTTATGCATGGGTAGAAAAGTGATTTAAGCTGAATGACAGGAAGCCCAAATCATTTTGTCATATTAAAGACTGTCAAGGACCCACCTCAGGATGGAAGTGTTTTGTGTCAGATATAAAGACAGAATTAGGCAAGGTAAGGATGGCTGTGAGCAGGATATTTTAAATGTCACAGGGCAAGGGGAAGCATGAAAAAAGTTTATCTGCTGGTTTTGCACATTAAGCAGTAGCAGCACTTTAAAACTTTAATTCTGTTTAATATTCCCCATTGTGTGTCCAGCAAAGGGCGCATTGCATTTTAATAGATTTTAGCTGTGAAAAACAAATGTGTCCTACCTATAAAATCACACGCACCTAAATATACATAACCAAACATTTTAAATTCCCTCGCATACATACACATCTGCCTGCAGCAGTCCATGCATTGGTGACACTGAGGACACTGAAATTTCTGGGTCATGTACTTTTGCAAAGATCTCAGTAAGCAGTGCCACCTCGCATCCCCTTCATGCTCTTTATTCAGAAATAACTATTCTCACCCCTTTAAAAATAATAAAGATTTGGGTGGCACCAAGTACAGGCACTACCCAAGCACAAACACATGTATACATGTTTTGAAGGCTACTCCCCATTAAGTGCTTTGGTTTTGGATCGTTTAATCTGTGTCCTTAATGATTTAAGGCAGAACAATGGGTTTCTCAATTTAGGAGTGGGCATGTTAAAAGCAGGGATCGGATGAGACCTCTGTACCAAAGCAATGAGTTCCACCAGGGTATTTCAAATAAATCTAATCTACAGAAATCATGACTACAGTTTGGATCCCAAAAAATGTTGTGCCTTAGGAATGGAGTATTTCAGAAAGCAGTCAAAGAGTTCCAGTAATTCAGCATCAGCAGTCAGGAAACAGAAACCTCAGTTCACTGCACTGCTAAGTGAATGCAGCTGATTGCCCCCTTGCAAGTGGTGACGATTCAAATTCCTCAAAAATTGTAACAGCTTCCAGTCATGTTTTACTTTGACAGCTCTGGGACGAACTTTTTCATTCATTCACTCTTTTCTCTGAAGCTTTATGTCAAAATTAAGGATGAGTAAATCCTGCTTCTTTCCCAGCTTTCTTTTGCTTTACCCCACAGCTCTGTTTCATTCTTTACTGGAATAGCAAGTGGAGGTAAAAGAAGAAATAAAACCAACAGAAAACAAAACATTAAAGCAGTTCTCAGTAAAACAAAAATTGAAAGATTCTATAGCAAAAGAGGACTTTTTTCCCTCCCATTTTAGCTGGGGAGGAGCAGAAACCTCTCTGCAGTCTACGAAGATATTGCTGCCTGAATATATATTCATATTTTAGATACTATAGTGAAAGATGCAAAAGAAGTGAGGGTTTTTTTACAGCAATTGGATAACAAAAATTATGGGATTGAATAAACTTTTCTTTCCTTGGGTATGCAGATACAGAAATGTAGCATGCATTTATAATACTATCTCTTTACATATTATTCACACAATAATGTGTTTTGATTTGCTGCAAATTACAGAAGACTTTAAATAATAATTTAAAGAAAATTGCCCTGACTGCCTTTATCACATACACAGACACACACATATTTTCTACACAGTAGCTCCTCTTTCTAGTGATCCTTATAGGAATAATTGCTCAGAACTCTGAATCCTGAGAGGATGCTTTGAAGGGTCACTCCTGTAGCTACTTTTAGCAGGGTCATACAGGGGTTGATAGCGGCAGTTTTATGTTTCTTCTCTGGCCTTTATGCTTCTCTGTGTGCTGTGTTTAAGGCAATAAACTCAGAGTGAAATATAGAAACCACAAATTCATTTATGTCCATAGGAAAAAATACCCTATGGACATTTCTTCACACGTACAATATAAGAGTCAGAAGCCATGACATTAAATTAATTCAGTATCACTATTTTACTCATGTCAGATCAAAGTTTGAGAAATGGTATCTGGATAATGGGATTTTATTTTTGTTATGACACAAATCAACAACCACACTCAGCCTGAAGTCAGTTTAACATAGAGGAAACTCCTCATCTCCCAGGCACATACATACAAATTAAACATTCCCAGATCTGAGGTTATGAATGAAATCCAAGGTGTTTGGAAGTTAAATCAAATGTCCATATCAATCAAATGTCTACTGTAGAACTGTCTCTGCTAATGTTTACATTTTAGTCAAGACTACTTTTGACGTTTCTGTAAATAGCAAACAGCCACAGGAGCTATTTTCTCACCTACTTTAGGAGAAGGAAGAGTTTTGGAAGAAGCAAGTATTCATAATTTGGACACAGAATTTCACAAAGTTAGGTTTTTGGACAGGCAAAGCAACAACTAAGGTTATTGGTTCTCCACAATGCCCAGACAACATCTAAACACTCCTGAGAAGCAGCTCCCTGACTATTTACCCTGCACTAGTTGTGCACATCTGAATGCTCCTGTTACAACCCAAAATAAAGACCTGCTGTGGGACTCAGTGGAGAAAAAGATACCAGAGGGAATTGTGAGTGATGGAGAAAGGAAACTGCTGTGAGGAAAGTGCATAGAAAAGGGAAGGGGGTTGAAGGGACACTGGGCCACCATCATGGGCTGAGGGAGAAAGGTGGAGCTGGTGCTGAAGGAAACACCTGGAAGTTCCTCAGCTAGGAGCTGGCTTGAGGCTAATGTGGTCCAGAAAATGACAGGAGTGGAAACAGAAGCAAGGCCCACCAAAGGTGTAATTGATCCCAGGGGAGGGCTTAGGACAACCACAGCCAACCATGGAGCTTATGCTAACACCATGGTCACCAGGATTCTGTTCTCCTGGAAAGCATGTGCCCTTCCACAGTGGAGCCCCCCCCAGGGATGCAGCACAACCAGCGTGACCCTGTGCAGTTCCACCAAACAGCCTGGCCAGCACCACTCCCACAGGGGTCCCACAGCATGCAACAGCCACTCAGGTAAGAAAGGCAAAAGGCTCAGATGATGCTGGCTCTGCTTAGCCTGATCCTCCTATCAGGAAAAGGAGAGGCAGAACAAACACTGGTGAGTTTATCAGAAACAAGAGATGGTTTATTGAGAAAGCGTTCAACAATTACTTCTTTGAAAGAATTTGGAACATCGCCCCTTCAATAGTGCCGCTCACCATCCGCTCCAAAATTAGATTGGCAAATCCCTCCTGGCATTTTCCTACCAGGAAGACTTTCTACTCCATCCATTAACCCTGAGTCCCACGTATTCGATACAAACTGACGATTGATCGTCAGTGGTATTGGCAGACCCACTCATCAGAGCTATTTGCACAACAGGAAACAGCCTCTCTCAGTTCATCATTATGTAATTCAGGGCCATGTTATTAGAGATATGAGGAAAATTTCGATAGGAAGAGAGATTGAAAAGAACAGGACTTCTAGTTTAGACAAGTAACAAAAATGGACTTTTTCATGTGACAGTAACAAAAAAATCTACTTTTGAGTTATCTACTGTTTCTCATAATGAAAGAACAAGAGATTATAAAATGAAAGGCATTCAATTGAAAACTGACAAAAGGGTTTATTTTTTCCTATACTAAATAAGAGTAACTTCAGGATCTAAATGTCAACTGATATGACTGAAGGCAAAAAAATAATTCACTAGGATTAGAAATTTATCTGGATATTAAGAATATATATCATTACAAAGCAAACCTGCCAAGCTATGATTTTTTTCTCCTGCAGTTAGTAAATCTAACAAATAGCTTTTTTGAAAATTTTGAGGTATTTTGAGGTAGTCACCTGGAAGATTTAAAGGGACTCATGGAAAATCACTGAAAAATGAAATTGTACCACACTTGCTGTCTCGTAATTCTACCTTACTGGCAATCTGAATCAAATAATTAGCTGATAAACAAAACAGGCTGGAAAACATATTTGTTGACAAATACTGTAATATTCAAACTTCACTCTCACAGTTCATTAGCAGAATAACCACTTGGTGAAATAAAAAAAAATCAAATCTACATACTTTAGAGTTTTCCATCATGCAAAGATATTTCATTATTTTTAAATTTATTTACCCCACTACATTCAGTATTAGGATTATGCACGCTTCTGACTTCAGGGCTACCTTATTTTAGGATGTCCCAGCAGAATTTAACTTGTCTTTCTAATAAAATGCTTGGCTGGTGGGTCCTGCAGTTTTGCCTTTGTAAATATGTGCCAAATTCATCTTCCAGCCTTGAGCTGACTTCCCCCTAAACTCATGAGGTGAGCTCCTGCATATCTAACTGATTTAAATTCAAAGTGAACAGTGTGCATCCTCTGCAATCTGCATCTTTCTTGCAGCTCATGCTTCCAAAACACAACAACTTTGAGACACAGTTTGAAAATGGAGGAAGCGATTGCAGAATAAATACTGTGGCTCATTTTACATGCCCAAGCCTGTGAAATACCTTCACTAATCTACCTCACACTTTCCATCTAACAGTTCTACCAGATTTGTTAAAAAGCAGATATGCAAATTTTCGGTAGAAGAGAGTTTCTTTCGGGAAATTGAACATAAAGGGTAAATAAGACTTGATTGTAAAAAGACATTAATTCAACTGCAAGGCTTCATAGTTCAGAGTATTAGATTAATGCTTTATGAGCACATTATCTACAACTTAATGTAAATGCTGTAACAAACTGAAATTCAGAGATAGAGATTGTTCACAGGTTTGGCTTGGACCCCATCCACAGAGGCTTTATTAATCAGCACAGAAAGTTTAGTCTAACCTTTGCCAGTCAGTTCAAGGTAGAGAAGCTTCCTGAAGGATGACATAAATGCCTTCCCTCCTCACAGACATCTAGCAGCTCCCTCTGCTCTAGCCATAGGGCTGGGTCAGACCTTCCCATGTCACCTCATCACTCCTGATGTGCTAGACCACTCAAGCCATGACCGAGGCATCGCCGCTGTGGGTGCAAGAGCAAGCCAAGCTGAAAAGGAGTCGGCATCTGTCACATGGGAAAAATCAAAGCCAAAGCTCTGTATCCCTGGTAATGCCCCCAAAGCCTTGCAGGACACACACACACACCACAGCACAACAGCAGAGACACTCTCAGGCTTTGCCCTCTGTTCCATCCATGCCAGTCAGAGCTCACCACACTCCCATCCTGCATCCTTTTACTTTTCTTTAGTCCACCACACACAAGGAGAACAGCTGAATCAGGAACAAGGAGAGAATTGCTTTTTAGCAGCATTACAAATGTTAACCTAAAGAAACCAGCAAGCAAAAACCCGGCATGTCAGTAATAGTGATGAAGCCACAGCACTTTATCATAATCCCATCTAGTGAGACAAGGAATTTTTGTCAATATGCTTCATGCTCAGAAAATGTACTGCTCAGCACTTTGACACTATACCAGCCAAACACATTTTATTTTATTTTACTTTATTTTATTTTATTTTATTTTATTTTATTTTATTTTATTTTATTTTATTTTATTTTATTTTATTTTAGAAAGGTTCTTTCATTTAAAAAGAACCATATGTTGGATCCAGACCAGTGTCCTCCCATAGAAACTTCCTGACTCATTCAAACAAGGACACATGGTGGTGCCCACATGAATACGGTGCACTGGGAGAAAGCACCAAGAATATGGGCAGAAGTCCTTGAGACAATTTTCAAGGACATTTACATGACAGAATACTAGGAACTTTTTTAAAAGAATTTTTCCACTGAAAGCCCTTACAGATCTGGCAGAGAAACACGTCCCAGTACAGGTGAACAGTGGAGCCAAGTATGAGACCTCCACAAGCAACCAGTATGAGCAATCCCAATGACAAATCTATTTGTAGTAAGGAGTTATGAAATAACTTACCGACTTCAAAAATATCTTCTGAAGCTGGGCAGTGGGTGTGTGAGCTATGCCATGGAGTGCTAGGGCTTATGCTACTGGGCAGAATGCACTCTCCTTCCTCTTCAGACATCCTCAGGGTCACACACCTCTGTGAGCACCTCTCAAGCCTCTGGTCTGCTCTAAATTTCTTGCATTTACCCTTCTCTCTCCAAGGTCATCTTTCCATATCTCTCACAGCTTCCACAGACATCTTCCAGCCTTTCACTTTGCAGACTCTTTCATCTTGCATATCAAGCTTTTTTAAAAAATTCTTTATTATTTGATGAACTGAAAAGTTTTTTAAGATAGACTAACTTTCCTTCTATTGGCTGAAGAGCAATTTACACAGGGCAGCTGTTTTTCACAGAGTTGCAAGACACATTACTTCCCTTTTTCTTTTTTTTTTCTCTGGCTACTCCACTAGCTTCTGTGCTTTATTCCAATTATTTCCATGGATGTGCTTCACCTTTTTTCACTAATTATAATTGGGTTTGACCTATTAACCTACCTGACTTTATCAAGTTACTCCAAAGTTCCTCGCAGTCTTTAGGAGCTCTGAAACCTAAGGGGTTTTGTATGATCTCAAATATTCTTAGCAGATTAATGAAAACTTTAAGTAACAACTCACAAGAGAAGAGCACTAAGCAGCACATTCCAATGGAAGAAGATCCTACAAGGGTCAAAAGGCTACAAAACCTGGAGCCAGCCTCAAGTCAAGTTTAGCAGTTTCAGAGGCAGGCTTACCACCCACTCTCAGTTTTATTTCAATAACATTTAGGGAAGGGATGTGGTTCTATCAGTTACCAGTAACTCTAATGACATTATTTTGCTCTTAACCCTTACTGAACTTGAGAAGTTCTTTCACCCTCCAATGGTTCAAATGAAGGGAAAGGTTTTATTGTGCAGCTGTACAAGGAGACACCAGGATGCCGTGGTTTGGACCAAAGGCTGTGAAAAGCTGAGAGTGTGGAATTTACTCTACCATGAAGCATCAGCAACTCTCGAGCAATCACCATCAGCCCTGAGAAACCACTCAGTGCCCTCCTGGGAAGGCTGTGGGACTGCAAGGGTGAAGCCTTGGGGACGGAGCTGCTGCTGCTGGCCCACACTGGCAGCCCCCAGTGGGCTAACAGCGTGCACAGGAATACTTGTGTGAGACAGCCATAGCCTTTAGAATTGGATATGAAAGAATAGAAGGGAAGCGGTGTAAAATGTCACATCCAGACAAGAGAACAAAACAAAGGGGGTTTTTTCCCCTTACGGCAGGGAAAAAAGTACTCACAGGAGGTTCTTATCCTTTCCTCCATCATTTTTTTTTTATCCTTCTCAGGTTTCCTTCATGCAGGGAAATAATTCTCTCTGTGTTGACACCTATGCAACCACAGACATGTCAGCTGACTGGGTGGAAAAGAAAAAAATATTTACCCCCAGCATTTCTGAGATCTGCTGCATTGCCATTACTGCTGTGATTCATTGGGGCCTGTTACACATTTTACCTTATGCTTCTCAGTCGCCCAAATGATTTTCTCTCAACAAACGAAAAACGCTGGCGAGCTGCTTAAGTTTGAGGGAAAGAAAGCAAAGGGGAAATGAGAAAAGGGGTCTGTCTGACCATTCATTGTGTTTCCCCTGCAACATCTCCTTCAAAAACGGGAGTAATAAATACAATGAGGAGCAGCCCACTGCTGATGGATGCTGAGGGATGCTGGAGAGTGGCGGGGAGTACCTCGGGCATAGGAAGCACCTCCACAGCCCCTCCTCGCCCACAGGCCCGCAGCCCCGGCTCTCCCCCGGAGCCCCCGCCGGTGAGGGAGCGCAGCCGGAGGGGGGCGGGGGGCGATGGCTGCAGAAATGCAGCCTCAGCAGGGAGACCAGGCTGTCAGCCTCCAGAGCACTTCCCTGCGAGGGAGCAGATAAGAGGGAAAAGGTGAATGGGAACACTTGTCACAGCAGATGGCGGCTTTGATTTGCAGAAGAAAGCGGGAGGGGGGCGGAAAATCGGGGAGGGGCGGCTGTGCCTGCCCGCCCGGTCCCCGCCGCTCCCCCCGAGCCCCCGGCCCGCCCGGGATGCTGCACCCACCCCCGGGATGCTGCACCCACCCCCGGGATGCTGCACCCAACCCCGGGATGCCGCACCCACCCCCGGGATGCCGCACCCACCCCCGGGATGCTGCACCCACCCCCGGGATGCCGCTCTGCCCCAGGCCCCCGGGACTTGCTGACCCTCTCTGCAGACCTCGAAAGACGAAGAGAGGGGTTCGGCCTTATACATTTTATTAACGCTATGTTAATTAGCTGGAAAGCCACACATTGATTTTCTTGAAAGGATTCAAGGATCAAATAGCCATGAATAGAGCTGGCAAAACCTAATCTACTAATGGATTTAACTTAAGAGAAACATAAAGCTCAAATAAAAATATGATTATTTGGGAGCTACTTAACTAGTATCTATCTTTAAAATACTTTCACGGAATTTCTCTATTCCACTGAGGTGGAAAAAATACAGTCATATATTTTTAAATGTGTTTGGCCAATAAGTCTAAACAATGTCTTTTCTCTTCTCTTCTCTTCTCTTCTCTTCTCTTCTCTTCTCTTCTCTTCTCTTCTCTTCTCTTCTCTTCTCTTCTCTTCTCTTCTCTTCTCTTCTCTTCTCTTCTCTTCTCTTCTCTTCTCTTCTCCTCTCCCTCTCCCTCTCCCTCTCCCTCTCCCTCTCCCTCTCCCTCTCCCTCTCCCTCTCCCTCTCCCTCGAGTCCCAAGTTCCCAGGGCTGGACTTCACAGAGGGTGCCAGGAGGCTGCACATCCATGCCAGGGGATTGAGGAACATGTGTCCCACACTAGCAGGGGCAGCATAGGGATGCTCCTCTCTCCCAGCAGGACATCTCCAACCTGATGTAAGCCATCACCAAGCCCAAGATCCCTAGCCACAGGCAAGGCTCCCACTGTGGCATGTGCTGTATAAGCAGAACACAAGAAAAATGGTCTAAAATACAAAGAAATGAGGCTTAATGGGAGAAAGAAGATGTCAGACAAATGCAGACAGGAAGGAAATATGAGGGAATAACAGGAAAATAATAGTCAGCTGGGCAGGCAGTCAGTCCAGCACACCCACAAGCAGTTGCTCAGTCTTTTACAGATACCATTAGGAAGGCCAGTTTGAAGGCGGGTTGGACAGCAATAATAAGGCAAGTTTGGATTTGGCTGCAGGGGATGCATCTTGAGCTCAAAATGCAGCAGGAAAGGAAACAGAGAGACACTTGTTTTAAGCTTTAACAATGCAATGGGGAAGAAAACATAGAGGCCCTTGTTTGAAAATTTAACAAATGGGTAATAGACACCAGAAAATTGCCTGACTGGAGGTGGAAGCAGATATTTCGTGAGTGCACAGGAGATGATGGTGAATCAGTGATGTTCTATCTGGGGAATCAGGCCTTGAAAACCAAGATATGTAACTGATTTCAATGCAGCATGGGAAAACAAGTAGGTGGCAAAGATCCCTCAAGACTGACTGGCAAGGTCCACTAAACAAGGCACAGAAAGCTTGGGATATCTGGGTAGGTGGGTGGCCTGGTATACAGCATGCTCCCAGAGTTTCAGAAGGTCAGAGAGCTCAAAAAGAAAACTTTAAAATCAAGACTACCAAATTCATTATGCAGAAAATTACACTGACAAATCACATCAGTATTCTCTTAGGCATAAATGCAAACTAGCAAGCCTGAACCAAGGTGCAGTTTGTGCAAGGAACATAGTTGAAACTGGACAAAACCAAACTGGTATTAAGTGAGCAGAAATCTCAAGTGTGAGTCTCCCCTGCCATTGTATTATAAAAAGGAGTATACAAGCTTCCTTCTGGATCTCTCTGCAAGCCATTTTCTCTCAGTGTCTCAAGATGTGCACAGTTCACTGGTAGAAAAGATCATTATTTTAACTGTCAGCAACAGCCTCAGCCTGTGCTGCCATTCTGTCTCACACACCAGTAACAATCAAAGCCATCCAATTTGAAATTAGCTGCCAGTCCTCAGGATGTTGGGTGTGTCAGAACAAAATCAAGCAGGGCATCCCACACTGGGCTGGATATTCAGTGCTTCCTGAACACAAAGGACTATTGTCTCCATTTCAGTTAAGAAAATGAACAAATCTAACTTTACACCAAACCTTTCACATCCAGGTGATATAATAAGGTGGGTTTCTAGACTTCTGTTCACGACATACAATTATTCTCCAAAAACTAAAGAAACTCCCTGTGTTTGTCTGAGCTTCCACATGTTCATTGTTTCATTGATGAAACTCCTTTTAGTGACGAGTGGCTTCCATCAGATTGCACAGCTGTCAAAACTCTGAGGTGCAGGGATTTTATTTATTCACCCTGGCAGCACAATTGCTCTCTGTCCCTCAAGAAGCAACACTGGCTGCACCATCACCCAGCTCCAGGACAATGCACTGGTCCAGGATGCCTCAGCAGGGAGAAGTCACTTTAAAAGAGTTACACCAGCCTAAAATCTGAGCAAGGCAGGGCAGACTGGATGCACTGGGTTCCTGATGATACAGTTGTCACCTTGTAATATAATCCATCTGTTTGGCATCCCTTCCATATATCATTCTCTCACAATACAGTCTACTTGAGCTCTCAGTACAATTCTTGGACAACAGTAAAGCTCTAACCTCAACTTCCCCCTTTGAGCCACTATTTTCCTCCCAAAAACTCCTTTGGAAATGTGGCAGTCTTCCTAGCTCCTATAACTTTGGCTAAAAGTGAATCCTGGGTGTGACAGCCCCAGCAGGCCTCAAATAGGTTTTGTTCACTGCAGCAAGGAGACTATCACCTTTAAGACAAACTCTAGACAGAGTATTCCCAAACAGGAAACTTCACAGCACTTATAGTCTGCACCCACTTAGTTTATGGTCAAGAGGTTCTGCTATGTATATTTAAAAAATACATGCATCTTGGTGTTATTAGAGGGTTATTTCATTGGGTTTTTTTTTTCCAGATGGCTTGTGGTGCTCACAAAGGGACCATCACAGTGCTGGAAAACAATGCCAGGAAAATGCTCATGTTGTTCAGCAACTGTGACTCCTATTTCATGGGACTTCAGGTTTTGCAGACATTTGGCTTTCTCAGGCTCAATCTAAATCCAGGTTTTGGAAGACAAGAGCTGACTGCACATGAAATCAAAATGATAATGGTGGCAGGAAATAATTGGGGGAGATGGCAAAAGTGGTGCTCGCCATCTGGATGGAGGGAAGCCTTGCCCTTTGTTGCCCGGCTGGAGAAGGCCTCCTGGATTTCCAGATGCTTTTGAATGTTCCAGTGGCAGCAGGAGCTACGAGTGTTTATTTCCCCTTCTCCTATCTGCTTGGTGAGGAGATTTCAACCTCTTGTCCTGTTGGACTGTGTCGCCATTGTCTGTGCTTTTCTCATCTCCAGACTGGATCGCTGCCATGTGGTCTGCTCAGCTCTACGTCTGAGGACCACTCAGAAACTTCAGCTAATTGCAGTATGCAGCTGCCTGCTTACATATCCACATTTCAGACACAAACCATAGAGCGCAGATGGCACACAGGCTGCGCCAATTTTCAGTTCATTTCCAGGTGCAATTCGGGCCTTGGTTTCTAAATCTCCTTGTGATTTGAACCTGCTCGTCCCCAGAAACTACATCTGGCCACGAACACTAGGTCCACCATGGAGATAAGTTGGTGCCTTTGAACTGGAAGTCCTTGCAACATTAGGAAATGGCTTTGGGGTTTTTTTCTCAGCAGAAGAAGGCCCACACTCTTGAATTTGCTTTCTTGTGTGGCAGACCTTCAGGGCACATTGCAAAACTTGTCTCTTTTGTTAAGCTTTAGTTTAAAATATTGGGGTGGGCTGGGAAGGGGAGGTTTTGATGAGGACACTTTTACTTTCATTGTTGTCAAGGCAGTATAATTCAGTAGGGAATATGAGGTTTGATTTGTTTTTATTTTAACTGCAGCTAACGAAATCTAAGATTGTGCAGAGCATAAATGAAATCAAGTAAATAATTGCAATTGTTTCAGGCCAGTGCCGTTTACGGGAGATCCAGGAAGACAAGAACGCTGTATTTCCAGAAAGGACTAAGTAGATATGACCAAACAAAAGGGAGCTAAACAGGCTACCTCCCTTAATTCAAGCCATGGGCTGCCATTGATAAGTTCCTTGCAAGGGGATTCTTGAGGTCTCATGTGTCCTTCAGCTCATATTGAGAGCTCACAGCAATATGGACTGTCATTGGTCTGGAGAGGAAAGGACAGAAACACTGAGAAGAAAAGGAAAGAAAGAAAAAAGAAAAGAAAGAAAGAGAGAGACAGACAGAGAGAAAAAAGAGAGAGAGAGAGAAAGAGAAAGGGAAGGGAAGGTTTCGGGAAGGGAAGGTTTCGGGAAGGTTTCGGGAAGGGAAGGGAAGGTTTCGGGAAGGTTTCGGGAAGGGAAGGTTTCGGGAAGGTTTCGGGAAGGTTTCGGGAAGGTTTCGGGAAGGTTTCGGGAAGGTTTCGGGAAGGGAAGGGAAGGGAAGGGAAGGGAAGGGAAGGGAAGGTTTCGGGAAGGTTTCGGGAAGGGAAGGGAAGGTTTCGGGAAGGGAAGGGAAGGGAAGGTTTCGGGAAGGTTTCGGGAAGGTTTCGGGAAGGTTTCGGGAAGGGAAGGTTTCGGGAAGGGAAGGGAAGGGAAGGTTTCGGGAAGGGAAGGTTTCGGGAAGGGAAGGGAAGGTTTCGGGAAGGGAAGGTTTCGGGAAGGGAAGGTTTCGGGAAGGGAAGGGAAGGGAAGGGAAGGGAAGGGAAGGGAAGGGAAGGGAAGGGAAGGGAAGGGAAGGGAAGGGAAGGGAAGGGAAGGGAAGGGAAGGGAAGGGAAGGGAAGGGAAGGGAAGGGAAGGGAAGGGAAGGGAAGGGAAGGGAAGGGAAGGGAAGGGAAGGGAAGGGAAGGGAAGGGAAGGGAAGGGAAGGGAAGGGAAGGGAAGGGAAGGGAAGGGAAGGGAAGGGAAGGGAAGGGAAGGGAAGGGAAGGGAAGGGAAGGGAAGGGAAGGGAAGGGAAGGGAAGGGAAGGGAAGGGAAGGGAAGGGAAGGGAAGGGAAGGGAAGGGAAGGGAAGGGAAGGGAAGGGAAGGGAAGGGAAGGGAAGGGAAGGGAAGGGAAGGGAAGGGAAGGGAAGGGAAGGGAAGGGAAGGGAAGGGAAGGGAAGGGAAGGGAAGGGAAGGGAAGGGAAGGGAAGGGAAGGTTTCGGGAAGGGAAGGGAAGGTTTCGGGAAGGGAAGGGAAGGGAAGGGAAGGGAAGGGAAGGGAAGGGAAGGGAAGGGAAGGGAAGGGAAGGGAAGGTTTCGGGAAGGGAAGGTTTCGGGAAGGTTTCGGGAAGGTTTCGGGAAGGTTTCGGGAAGGTTTCGGGAAGGTTTCGGGAAGGGAAGGGAAGGGAAGGGAAGGGAAGGGAAGGGAAGGGAAGGTTTCGGGAAGGGAAGGGAAGGTTTCGGGAAGGGAAGGGAAGGGAAGGTTTCGGGAAGGTTTCGGGAAGGTTTCGGGAAGGTTTCGGGAAGGGAAGGTTTCGGGAAGGGAAGGGAAGGGAAGGTTTCGGGAAGGGAAGGTTTCGGGAAGGGAAGGGAAGGTTTCGGGAAGGGAAGGTTTCGGGAAGGGAAGGTTTCGGGAAGGGAAGGGAAGGTTTCGGGAAGGGAAGGGAAGGGAAGGGAAGGGAAGGGAAGGGAAGGGAAGGGAAGGGAAGGGAAGGGAAGGGAAGGGAAGGGAAGGGAAGGGAAGGGAAGGGAAGGGAAGGGAAGGGAAGGGAAGGGAAGGGAAGGGAAGGGAAGGGAAGGGAAGGGAAGGGAAGGGAAGGGAAGGGAAGGGAAGGGAAGGGAAGGGAAGGGAAGGGAAGGGAAGGGAAGGGAAGGGAAGGGAAGGGAAGGGAAGGGAAGGGAAGGGAAGGGAAGGGAAGGGAAGGGAAGGGAAGGGAAGGGAAGGGAAGGGAAGGGAAGGGAAGGGAAGGGAAGGGAAGGGAAGGGAAGGGAAGGGAAGGGAAGGGAAGGGAAGGGAAGGGAAGGGAAGGGAAGGGAAGGGAAGGGAAGGGAAGGGAAGGGAAGGGAAGGGAAGGGAAGGGAAGGGAAGGGAAGGGAAGGGAAGGGAAGGGAAGGGAGCCGAAAAGAAAACTCCTAGAAAGAAGAGAGGCAGATTGCTGAAAATCATACCCAGATGATAGAGCTGATTCTGTTGAAAGGCACTCGTACATACATGTACACAGACCCACACAGGTAAATAGCTTGTGATTTCTCAAAACATTTCTTTGTGTAACTCCACAGTTTGGAAATACCTCTAATCATTTTATGGACACTTGTATCCTTTTTAGCTAGACATCTGTGTATATTTTTATTTTAATAAACCAGCCATAATTCATGATTGCTTTTGGGTGTGCAATGACAGTTGTAGTGTTTCGATTTCTGCAGCCATGTGAGCTGCAGAGCTTCTTGCTTAGAGCTTACAGGACAAAACCATGGACAAAACACACTGCATAAGTCACTCCAAGAACCAGGAAAGGAGAGAAACTCAGGCCCCAAAGCATGTAACCAGGAAAGAGCAGGGTATGTCAGCTCTTTGGAGCTGTGCTTTCTTTACATTAGAAAAGCTTTGTTGAGGGAGTCTCCAGTGGTGTAAAGAGGACCGAGAGCTGCCTCAAACAGGCAGCAGAAGGTTTGGTGTTTTTTCCTGTGATGAGGATTGGCATAGTTCTTGGAGAAACAGGTTTATACCATCTGCTTCCCCCTCTGGTTCAGGGGAGAGGCAAAGGATAAGAATGCCATGCACCACTCTTGGCAGTGTGACCTACAGGAGACCAATTTAAACTTCTGCCAGTAAAGCGTTCATCCTGCTGGATCATCATGTCTTCTGTCATCACGTTCACAGCTATGTCTGTAACCACTCCCAGAGAGCAGGGTAAAGGTTTGTATCTGGGGGTTCGCATTTTGTGTTCCAGGCCTTTTCAGTTTTTTTGAGAGTTGAGGAGCACCATTTTATTATTATTATTTTGGGGTTGGTTGGGATTTTTCTTTGATTTTCTTGTTACCTCTCTTTAAATGAGGAAATTTTTTCAGTTGCACCAACTCCATTTCCAAATGTCACAAGTTAGTCACCAATAATCTCAACATCTTCAACAGGTTCTTCCTTAAAGCAAGCTTCAAAGTTGGTTTTCTCTTTGAACTCCAAGAAGAGAAGTCTGGGGTTTTTTAACTCTGTTTTCATATCTCCATCCTAGGGAACCAGTGTGATGTCTCTAACTCCAATTCACTCAATCATGAGTTCATGTCCTCCAAGTCCAGAACTCAATGGGATGAAAGGAAGAAAAAAAGAAACTGCAAGCTGGACTTATTACAAGAAGAACAGGAAACCAGCTTGACAATCAGAGCACATCTTGCCCATACAGGATTCTGTGAAAACTTCCACAGAGGCACTCACCAGCAGGACAAAGGCGGGAGGCATTTCCTGCACTGAGGGATTGGCATCTGCACAAAACTGAGGACTGCAGCTGAGAAACAACACTTACCTGACAAAATCGTTTTGGGTGCTACCTGAATCACCCTCTTTAGGAAAGCAGAATTGGAGAGGCACTGCAGAAGGGAAGGCTGTTGTTTGAAAATCCAGAAGTCCCACTGTGTGCCAAGAGACACTGTCAGGAGAGCACAAAGCAGGTTAGGGCAGGAGGCTTTCCTGGGGGACAGAGGATACTGCTTGAGATGCAGGTAGCCTGGTACAGCTAGACTTGCCAAAGCCGTACTCCTGCACCAAAACCCTGACTGCCACCCCTGAGCCAGAGCAAGAATGGACTTCCCCCCCTGGAAATATTATAGCTTTGGCAGGAGAGGACCTTGTCTGGAGGTTGGTATGAGTCAATCGTGAGGGTCTTTTGTGTGTGTGCACGTCCATGTGTGTGTGCATTTACAGAGCGTGCTGTCAGGGACTGATTTTCAATGATGCAAGTCTCCTCGAACTGATAACACTCTAAATAACAGGTGAGTGACTCCTGGCAAGAAGGAGATTGTCTGACCTCATTGTTTGCCTTTTTTCCCCTCTCTTTGTTCTTCACAAATAAAGGTTTTTTAATAAACTGAAAGGTCCTCCGCTCCTGCCTGATGATAAAATGAAAGGAACCAGTGAGGTATGGTACAACGTGGCAGCAAAAAAAGAGAAGCTCATCAGAAAATAACAAAGGTGCAAGTTAAAGATAAGGCAGCTGTCAGAGATTAATCCTGCTGGCCTGATTGTTTTCTTTAATACCAAGGCCTGCAATAGCAAGCGATAAGTTTGCTGAGTAATTTGGTTTTTGGTGAGGAAATAAAATTCAGGTAGGCCTCATAATTGATTTCCTTTTCTTTAGTTTTCTAAACATTAAACAAAACAAAACAAAAAAACCCAACCTCTGCTTTGACTACACTTTCCTTTTTTCAAATTTGCTCCAAGACTGTGAGCATTCCCCCAACCCAGGTCTGCAGGAAGACAAATGCAGGGAGGGCAAAGCACCCTTTCCTTCTCCAGCACCCTCCTGGGAATACTTTTGTTTCATCCTAAGGACTATCTGCATCTCTTGGACATGAAAAATTCTACCCATTTTTGACTTCATTTTACTGTCTAAAAGAGGGAAAAATATGAGGTGGTGGGAAAAGGAAATTCCTAAAGAAAGTAGGTGCTGCCTGTCAAAAGTGGGTTACCTGGACATGGCACTGGTCACCATCTGCAGAGGGAGGAAGGACAGTGTGGTTTTCCTGGGGCTGGGGAAGAATCATTGCTGCCAAGCTGTGGAGGTCATCCAAGGGGGTCCCTCTCTGGGGCTCAGCACAGCAGCACATGGGGCCTCCTGTCATGTGCCTGGCCCTGGACGTGGAAGGAGGAAGAGCAGCCAGCAGGAGGGGTTATGTACCAAGTTGTGCTGATGAAAATCCACTCCTCACCCAAACCTTCCTCCCTTAGGGGTGCACACAGCCAGCTGTCAGGAGGCCAAGGCACCCCACATGCAGCCGTTCTAGGAGGAAGCAAGAGAGAAGAGAAATTGAGGGAGGGAAATCTCTCCAAATCAGGAGGTTTGTCACAATGAGGCAGAGCCGCTCTCAAGTGAGAAAGTGACCCTGAGGGAGAGACAGCAGGAGTGTGAGTGTGCATGTGTGTGTGTGTGTGTGTGTGTGTGTGTCTTGGTGCACGTGTGTGTGAACAGGAGACAGCAGAGCCTTAGTTATTGTGGCAAAATAAACAGCCCCGGGATGCTCATCCAGCAGCTAATTTCTCATCTTATCTGTTATGTGAATGAGATGGGAAAACAGTTTCCTGTTTTTCACAGATATCACTAACATGAAAGATACAGAATAAATTCCCTTGAAGGCCATGCAGCCAGATCCAGCCACAGACTCATTTGTTTCAATGAAATTAATAAATGCAGTTAGGGACTGCCCATTGATGGGAAAAAAAGTCTGTAAAGCTTTCTATAGAAGCAAACGTGCTGCCACCACCTCCAAAACAAACGGAGAGCTTGGCGCACACTTTCTCCTCATCCATTGACAGCACACATGCAGATGCAGGCTTTTGCAACACACAAGCACACACAGTTAAACCTTGCCATTTCCCTAGTTGAAAACAGGTATTTCTAGAGTTATAACGCAGCACCAGTGCTACTGGAGAAGGGAACCCACAATGAGGGACTTCTCTGCCCCTAGGGAGCTTTTAAGGGTCTTACACCAGGTGTAAGAGCAAGAAGTGGTGGGCGTGCTGAGCCACCAGCTCTCAGCACACCAAGTGTAGGGTGAGGATTTGGAAAGAGTCCCATGCTAGGGTCAAATATAGGGACCAGAACCGCTGTAGTAAAGCCAGGCTGTCATGAAAGAAGGCCGTACATCTCTTTTAAAGCATAGACTCACAGAAAAACCCACGGGAACAACAAACAAACAAATTTCTGTGTGTGTCCACAGGCAGTCAGTGGCTGCAACTACAGCTACAGAGGCCTCTGACAGAATGGAAAGTATCAAGTTAGCACTTTCCAGGCCAGTTCTGCCCATTTTGTGTTGATTTTCATCTCTTAACTTTTCCCAGCAGAGGGAGCACCGGACCAAAGTGCTGAGAGGCAGCCACCCATAGAAGGCCACTTCAAAAGTTTCCTTTGTCTTGCTTTTCCTTCCTCAAAGGCACAAGTGGGAGTAGGGGGCAATGGGAGGATCCAGCCTCCTTGCAGACTGGGCAGCTTCTCAGTCCCACCCCAGCCCCTGGCTGGAGCGAGAGCAGGGTTGGGCAGGAAGAATGGCTTTTGACCAGATCAGGGTAGGATATGCACAGCTGCCTTGCACCATGCACAGCTGCACTGCACCATGCACAGGTACCCCTCTGTGCAATGGGCCCTGATCTCCACTCCCTGTGTCCCACCTGCTTCCTTCCTTCTTAAATCTTAATTCATGTCCCTTCTGCTCTTTTATTCCTGCCCTAGAGGCAGCAGGAGCTTTCTGCCCTCCCTCAGCCTCTTACCTTATGTACATCTTCTGATCCACTGCAGCTGGGGGAAAAGGGATATGTACCTGTCCACTGCAGCAAGGTTGGGTTTGACCCACAGCCCAGGGGAGTACCAGTGTGTCAGGCATCCCAGAGGATGAATCCAGATGATGAATCCAGATGATGCCCAGCATCAGAGACTGGATGAACAAAGAGGTGGGTAAATAGCTCACAGAAAGTGGAAAGTGGGAGAAAGAGAAGAGGCAAGTGGTGGAAGCAAAACCTGAAGAAGGTTTAAAGAAATGAGAAGAGACAAGTCTGTACTTTAGTACAGTAAAAAGAGATGCTCCAGTTACACTGCAGCAAGGCATTAGAGTAGGAGAAATGAAAATAAATTCAGCCTACAGTCCTAATGAAGTAAATTCCAGAGTGGGCTGAGACCTTAACTGATACAAATGAGGATCATTATCTTCACTCTGCCATCCTGCTCAGCACAGGGCAAGGAGTGCAGAGCCAGGAGGGGACAACCAAGGATGAGATGAAGTACAGCCCTGCCACCCTGCTGCTGTCCTGTGATGAGGAGCCTCGTGCAGGGGGCCAGCAGCAGCCCTCTCTGTGAACTGTGCAGGCCATCTACAAGCGTCAGCCACCTTGTGGTTTAACCCCAGCTCTTCGTGCAGCCAGGAGCAGGGCTTCTGGATGCTAGGCAGGCAGTCTGGCCGGAGGAGCGCTGGGTCTCTGGACGGATGGGCTGTGAGCAGCTTTGTGTTGTTCCCATGAGTGTCCTGACAGGACATTGGCAATATCAGCCACCTGTGGGAGTGGCTTCTTTGGTTTCAGCTGTCTTACTCTGCCTGGCAATGCCCACTCAGCTGTTGGGGTCACTCCTGGCGCCCTGGGGACTGTGTTGAGCACTGTGAGATAAGAAACAGTAGGTACAAAACAAAGTGCTTTTCACCTGCCCGTGATTAGTGTTTGTCCCCAGGGTGAGTAAGGTAAGCACGGTTTTGATGCTTCCTGCTGTTACACAAAAAACAACAACAACAACAACCAAAAAAACCCGAAAATTACCAAAAAAAAACCAAAAAAAAAAAAAAAACCAAAAAAAAAAAAACAAAGCACGTAGTGGTGCAAAGCAGAGCAGCACATCTGCTCAGCAAAGCAGGTCTCTGGGAGCAAACCTTCCCCCCATCCTGTTAGTGGGATGCAGACTCCTGGGTGCAGCCAGAGAGGTTTCAGCGCCTGCTGCGGCTGCGTGCGGCCCCGCCAGGCTCACCTGGGAGCCCACCTCTCCCACCAGCCATCCATCTCCTCCTGACAGCAGCACGTGGCCACTCTCCCACAGACCCGTGATTTATGTGGTGTGGAACTCACCACCATCAGAAATTAAAATGACCCCAAGATTTGCCACGTCCAACATTAAACCTAGAGCCTTGCTGCCCGATCTCCTAACCTTGTCTTCTCCTGATCTCTCCTTCAGGTCTTTCCTCTCAGAAGGAGCAATGAAAGCTACACAGAAATACAGCCA
Organism: Haemorhous mexicanus; assembly: GCF_027477595.1. Taxonomy (NCBI): domain Eukaryota; kingdom Metazoa; phylum Chordata; class Aves; order Passeriformes; family Fringillidae; genus Haemorhous; species Haemorhous mexicanus. The sequence goes on along the minus strand of NC_082341.1, from coordinate 64,194,176 downwards.
AAGCTTTCTCTTGGTACCCTCCATCACCATATTTACATGTTAATATTTCATATCATGTTTCATATTGACATCATAAATCCCTCTTGGCTTGGCTCTGTCAGGTATGACATGTAAGTAGGCAGTGACTTAGTTTCTTACCTCTAATGAAAAGAGCTGGAGTCCAGATAGGTCTGAGAAAATAAAGATACATTAAGATAAATTCACTGTAGCATTAAATCAAACTCTTAACAGGATGTTTCATTTAACATTTCTCTAAGAGCCAGGCAAACGCCTCTCATCCAGACTCAATGGAAACATTTACCTTGTATAAATGTTTCTGCTGCAGGTGCAGGGTAGTGGCAACAGAATTTAAGAGTGAAATTCTAATGCAAAACTGAATCCTTTACCCAATTTAATCTCTTTAGCAATGATCTTGATAAAAGTCTCATTAAAAAGATACTGGAATGAAATAAAAATGAGTTAGGTGCTTTCAATCCAGAACACGTTGGCATTTTGAGGTCAGATTTTTGAGTTTTGAAATGATATTTGAGAATCTAATGTCAAAAAGTTTTTAGGTGGTTTATTTTGGGGGTTGTGCTATTTGTATTTCTTATCAAGATAGCTCTGATAACTGACATCAAGGAACACCATAAAATTGTAATAATTAGCTTCCAAATTAAATAAATGACCAAGTGATCTACTTCTGAAATGCTACAAGGCAAATTTCCAAAAGTGAAATTTCAGAGAAAATATTTAAACAAACATATTTCTGGTTCAAACAGGGTAGAAATAACAGACCCAGTGAACTGAAAACTCAGTCTCAGCCATCTGTGGTGGAGGCTTGCATCTGAGCACTGCTCCCAAGCAGGCAGGCAGCGGGCTTGCTTCTCTAGGAGGATACAGGCTAGGATGCATTGGGGTTGGAGCTCCTCTGCCTGACTTCTCCCAGCTTGGCCTCTGGGGCTGTAGGAGAGGAGGGAAGGGGGTGCAGGAAGATGGATAAGAGCTCTAGCAACCCACTTGTTAAAACAATCCTGTTTCAGTGTGCAGGACAGCAGTATGCACAGTGTGGCTTTTTGCATGCTGGAAGACCAATCCTGATGCTCATTTTCACCACCATGTCACAGCAAATGAGTCTTCAACCTAAGCCAGACCTGGAGACAGGGGTTGGACCAGAATTCACATAAGATTTTGTTTATCTTTATTTTTCTGAGGCTGGACCACGGAGGGTTGGAGCTGGGTGGCAGGTTTGGTTTTTTTACATCACCACTTTTTTGTAGGTGCAATGTGGTTTCCTCAACTGCTTCACAATTGGGTTAGCAACATTTAGACAAGCACAGTGAAATATAAACTCCAGCTACAACATCAGACAAATTCATTTTGCCCTGAAAAACCTCTTTTCTTTGTTATGCTCCAGGGAGAAGCCATTCACAATATTGTGGTGTGAAGGTGTATGATCCAAAGGGTTATGATAAAGGTGCCAAACCCTACATAAGCCAAGTACACCTTGTGTCAGGTCCACAAGTGTCACAGGCGAGGTGGTATCCCTTCCTTTTCCAAAGCAGCAGCAGCTGATTTCCCTTTCAGCACACACACCTGCTCAGCACATGCTCCAGGGTAGGTTGTATCCAAATCATCCAAAACTACAGCTTTGAGAAGACCCCATTAGAGATACATCTTTGCCTCATCTAGGCAAGAGCTGCATTATCCACCTCTTCCATCCCGCACTGGTTTCACCCAGTCTGGCTGCTGCGCCAGGAGCAGGCAAGAGGACGGCTGTGGCTTCCCTGGAGCTCTTTCCTAAGGAACTCCTTCCACCCCACAAGCCATCCCAAAAATGAGTCTTGTCTGGCAGGTGCCCCTGGAGCAGCTTCAAAGGTGCCATGCCCTCAATTCCCCTCTCCTTCAGGGAAGCAGCTGGATCTATCCTGCCTGAGGGTCTCACTCTTGATACTGAATTTCACTGCTGAGGAATTTTTGGTGAACCAGGTGCCCAGACCAAGAAGGTCACAGGAACAAAGATACAGACATCCCAAATACGGTCCTCATCTCCTTGGATGCAGTTTTGTTCATTTAAATACAATTTTCTTTTGTTTTAAAATCTGGAACAAAGATGATTTCAACACAAAGATACTTATATGTAGGTATACCTAACCAGCACCAAAAAGAGAAGGAAAGATTGGCTTTGGGAATGACTGACTAACACCCGAAGGACCCAGCATTTCTATTTTATTTATTACAATCTGCATGATTTTAGGGGGGACATGGCAATTAACAAACATAGGAAGACCAGAACTCTGCCCTGAGGAGCTGGTTTAGCTTAAATTAGGCAGACCAAGCACAAACAAGTCTGGATAACAAGAACATCTAGAATTTAAATAGTAAATATTAAGAAAAAAAATCAACTAGTGCTCGAGGCCATAAGTCACCCTTTAATTGACAGCAGTTCAAAGGAAAGTTTCCCAGGAGTGAGCCATTTCATAACCACCTGCTGTGGGATTCTCCTCTATCCCCTCAAAGCACATGGCTCCAGAAACTCCTGGCCATAGGCTCAGAGCTCAGGGCTCAGCAGAGCCATCTCTGCTGACATCTGACTTTTCCTCTCAGGTCTGACCATGCAGGATGTGGCTCCCCAAAAGATGTTGCCAAATGGGAGAGAAGGCTGGTGGAAAAGTGCACCCAGCTGCAAAATACTGAAGAAGGGGTCAGGGTGGAAAAGCCTGAGCCACTCATGTCTCAGGACCTGGACAAAGACACTGGAAATCTGGATTTCATCCCAGCCTTGACCTTGGACAAGTTCCTCTGTCTCCATTTGCCTGCTCCCACTCCCAAATTTCATCTGCCTTCATGGCGCTGTTTATAAAACTCTTTGGGGCAGCAACTGGCTCTTGCTACACTCTTGTGCAACACTGCTCACAACAGGGTCCCAGTCCTCCCTCAAGTCTGCTGGCGTGGATCTAATGAAAAAAAAATAAAAGTGAGATAAAGAAAGGTGTAAACACTTCAAAATCTGTTAAAATATTCAAAGATAGGCAACTGAAGGGAGTTCAAATGAACCACAACTAAAGATCTGATTTCCAGTGTTGCTACTAATTATTACAAATTTAAAAAAACCCAAACCTGGCTTTGAATGATCAATGAAAAATGGCCAGGACACATTTTTCACCCAGGAACAATTTATTCACATTGAATACATTTTAGTTGGAAAAAAAGGACATTTTTCAGGATTTTCCCTCCTTTTGGCAAAAATTTGCCATCATTTTAACAAAATTAGCACTGAAGTTACTGCTGAGTGGTTTTGCTCTCTGAAAAAGAAAGACTGCTTTCAATAAATGAAATATTTCAAGAGTTATCCTGCTAACAAATTTCACTAAAGGCTACTATGGCCTATTTCACAAGAAATTTTTAAAAAAGTCTGTTCTGGTCCCTGCACAATGAAAATAACTTAACAAGTTCAAAATTTGACGAAGCTGTTTTCCTGAATTGAGGCCTGCTCTATTTTTCACGTAGTGTTGACAAGAGCAAGATGAGAAAGAAATGCAGTTTCCATCATCTATTCAATCTCTGGCCCCTCTAACTATTAGCAAAAGCGCCTCTTTCACTGGTGTTTTCTTGTTAAATAGAAACTCTTCCCATAGAAACACAACTCAAAACCATCAGATCATTTCACAATTGACAGATGGTAACAGCCATCCATGCAGCCCTCAGCTGGTTTTAGCCAGAGAAGTGGAGGCAAGAACTGCTGTATCATGATCAAATCCTGCACACCTCGTCCATCTTTTAGGATTTCCTCTCTGAAATAAAGGCACAAAAAACCTGCAGTCATACAATTCACTGGTAAAGCCATCTTACACCCATTGCTTTGCTCCTCCTTGAAATTAATTTTTTAACTAGGAATTAATATTTTTTTAAATAGGGATGTAGGAGTATCTCTTTCTGCTTCCCCCTAACTGAATTACCCAGCACACAGAAAAAGGTGAGCAGCAAGGTGAGAACAGTCAAAGGCTCAGTGTGGTTTTGAAATCCAGATAAAGCTGTCCCCCACCACAGGAAAGATTTATCAGCATTGTCCTGTTGTTTTGTAAAATGATTTCTTCCAGAGCAGGCAAGCCAGGAAAAAGCCAAGGGGCATAGGGATGAACAAGGCTGTGTGGGAACCTACCATTCATTGTCTGTGTGCAGTGTTACAGTTTCAGCCTGGCAAGCTACTTACAGTCAGTATTGGTCACTGAACAGCCTCTTTGGAAGCAATTTGTGGCCTTGGTCATACCTGAGACAGGTAACTTCAGCTAACACCAGCTCTGCCAGGCTCAAAGCTGAGTCCAAGCATCCCAAGGGATGGACCAAATGAAAATCTTGCATGCAAGGTGTGAGGTGCTTCCAGAGGGGAGCAGTGCATGTGGGAAGCTGCCCCTGCTGCTGTGCTGGCTTTATGTACAGAGGGTTTTCCTTTCCTTCCTGGCACTCCCTGCTGAGTGTGGCTGCTGCCACACTCACTGAATTCACAGGAGATGGAAAAGCAGTGCCCTACATAGAGCACATGAGCCCTCAGCCTCGTCCCTCACAGATGTTTGGCCTCCTCAGGAAAATGGCGAGATTGGACTTTGGGTGCCACTTCCAAAGGACCTGGAAGAAAAACAAACATTTGCAAATGCTCCTCGCCAGCATTTTGGTCAGAAATACAGGCAGCCGTGGAACACACTTAACATTACAGAGCACCCTTCACGCCACATCACCATCCAGCCCCTTCTGTTCCTCACTTGCACTTCCAGAACAGCCTTCATGTATGCATGCAGTGCAAAAGAAGCTTGAATTGAGGAAACTCCCATGTAAACCACCCTAAAGAAAATTCATTCCATGCGCTGATGTTTCCGAGCTTCTACTACAGCGACTCTCATGGAGCTGTGACATTCAAAGAGGATTTGTTTGCAGCACTCAGATATATCATTATCTGGACAATTTTTTCTTGTGAGGTTGATTTTTTTCCCTGCATTACTGAAATGCCTGCACTGTATTCCTGCCTTGCCTTAATCTTTGGGGCACGAACACAAAGTAAGCAAGGAAAAGCCCGTCATGATGTGGAAATAAAGGGCAAGAAGTGATAGGAAAAAGGAGAACACTTTTAAATTAAATTGAGAGAGATTTACGTTAGATGTCAGGAAAAAAATTAATTGCTCAGAGCATGGTGAGGTAGAGGAACAGGTGGATGGCCCATCCCTCAAAGTGCTCAAGGCCAGGCTGAATGGGGCTCCAATCAACCTGGTCTGGTGGAAGGTGTGCCTGTCCACTGCAGGGGGGTTGGAACGAGTTGATTTTTAAGGTCCCTTCCAACACTACAAATTCTGTGATCCTTTGAAATAAAATATGAAAAAGAACACATGCAAAAGGAAGGAAAAACCAAACAAAACACAAACTGAGTTTTCACAAAAGCCTGTATGAATTGTCTTGGGGCTGAAGGAGAAAGAAATGCAATTGGCTCAGGTGAAGGAAAACTAAATCCATTTATGCACAAGCTGCAGGATTTTAGCCATTTCACTGATACAAAATACATCAGCATTAGTGGCCGGCAATACTGAGAATACCTTCTCATCCCTAACCTGCTAGTGAGCTGAGGGTCTGACCGCTTTTAGGCACAGAAAGGAAACCTTCAGGATTTATTTTAAACACAGCGGAGAGCTGAACACTTCTATGTTTCCCTCCCGGAAAAAAAGAAAAGGAAAAAAAAAGGGAAAAAAAAAAAGAAAAAATAAAAAGAGGCAGGAAAGAAAGGGGGAAGGATCCCAGGCTCTGCCCTCGTTTTCCTTTGGTTTCGCAGCCGCCCCCGCGCCGACAGCGCTGGGCTCGAATTCTTGGGGAGCACTGCCCCCTGCCGGGCACTGCGGGCACTGCGGGCCCGCCCCGCCCGCGGCCCGGCCCGGCCCGGCCTGGGGCCCTGCCCGGGATAGGCGCCCTCAGCCCCTCTGCGCAGCTGTGCCCCTGCACCGCCGCTCTCGCAGGCAAGAGTTTCTGCGTAACAGCTCGTCTAGACCTGCTTCGCTTCTTTAAAGCCATTGTCCCATGTCCTGTCACTGCATGCTTTTGTAAAAAGTCCCCTTCCCAGCCTTGAAAGTCTCTCTCCAGCTTTCAAAATGGAGTCCAGGAAGGGCCAACTTTCCATCGCATCCGTCCTATTCCCTTCCCCACAGTATCACGCCTGAACACTTAGCAGCACTTGGGTTTACTAACTTAATTTAATTACGGTCCGCTTCCTCAGAGCGACCCATGGATGGACACGTGGTCGTTTCCCCTATTTTTTCTGCACTGCTGAGCCATTTTTTAGCCTAAATAGGTACAGACATCTTTGGTGCATCTGCCCTAGGGCAGCGGGCTGGGAGCCGTGGAAGCCCTGGAAGCACAGCCCGCTGCTCAGGGCAGGCTGTGGGTGATGCCCTCCAGCACTGCCTGACGAGGTGGGCAAAATCCTGCCACCAGCTGTGACAGCCCAGTCAGGCACGGAAGGCCTGGGCTAGGAGCACTAAAGCAAGAGCTCTGAAAAAACCCCATTTTCCTCTGAGTGTTTGTGTGTGTGTGTGTGTGTGTGTGTGTGCAATTTCCATAATAATTGTGTCTGTTGTCTGCAGACATGAATTCATTACAGCAGGAGGTAAGAGAACAGCCAGCCTCAATATACATTTCAAATTCCTTACTACAGCCTTGATTTATAAGGCTCAACCTGAAACACTGACTAGCTCGTTGCCTCTCAGTGAACTGAATTTAGTGTGATAGCTGAGAGGACTGAAAAACAAATGAACAAATTTTGTTCTTGAAACACTCCATCTCCTTATTTTTCATTTTTGAGAGTTGTTAGCTGTGTCCTGGGTATCCCCCTGCTTCCCCCACTCCACCCCCCTCCTTCCTCCTGTGCATGCTCCATCGGCACTTGCATTAATCCGGCCCGAAAGTACTAAATTGATTCACAGGAACGAAGGCACCCAGGGGCAGAATATTCCAGGAACAAATGAATTAATCATCTCAGAGCCTCTGTGCTAACCCACATAAAAGCCCACTGCCCAGACTGGTGGTGCTGAGGGGCTCAGCCCGGCCCCTCAGCCGACCACACAGCACCCACAGCAAGCATCCCGTCTGCTCCGGACACCACTGGACACACACATGGAGGCTGCCAGGCACGAGCCCGCGTGAGACAGTGCTCTTTGAAGAACTCCAGCATGGAGGAATTGGTCTAACAGGGAATCCTGCAGAAAGAGAGAGGTCTGCAGTCATTATGAATGGACCTTCACGGCAACAACAACAGGAAACAGAAAATAATGTTTTGCAATTAGGGCCCGCAGCTGCCGCAGCGCCAGCGCGCCGGCTATACACAGGTGCAGCTATTACAGCAATGAATAGCACACACTAAAGGTGCCATCCACACAGGCAATAACACCAAGGCTGAAAAGGTATTTCCATTTGCAGCCTGATGTCAGGAAGGAAGAAAGCACAATAAGTAGGCTGTCTCTCAGCCACCCAGGCCTCAGCCTTATCTGGAGCACCAGCTGGGCAGGTGGGCGCTGGCAGAGAGCTCCTTTCGCCATCTGACTGGGGAAACCAGGTAATGTCTGAGTCGAGAGCATGAGGCTTCAGCCAGTTGAAAAACTGGCAGGTTTTTTGCTTTCTTTGTTATGAATAGAAAGGTTTTAGAAGTTTCTGTCCCTCCTATTATTTAAAACACCCAAAAGGTTTTTGAGAGTAGGGGAAAGGCATGAGTCTCTTTTCTGGTGCCTTTCACACAACAGTCTGGCAGTGCCACTCCATCGACTTCAGTGGTAGGGTCTCTTACTGGTGGGAACAAGAGACAACCAGACACAGAAAGAACGCTGTGGGACACATTCATCAATATTTTGACCTTTCACCCCACCCCTGTCCCTCTGTCAGCCCCATGCAGCAGCAAGTGGGCTTGGAAAACCTGACTCCAGCCTCAGTTATGCTGCTTCTGTGACCTCCCACTGGTGCAAAGTGGCTTAATCTTGTTTGGCTCCATCGTGATCTGTTGTTGCTCTCAACCACTCTCCAGTCGCATAGATCTGTGATCCCAGGGGCACAGGATAGTTATTTCTTTACAGTCTACTTTGACCCCTAAAATCTTAGAGATGGGTCTTAGAAAGAGAGAGGGAATCACAGACTTACCAACCCCTTGCGAGCAAACCAAACATTTTCCAGACTGTTTTACCACACACACACCCTTTCTTTCATCAGAAAGGGGAGCTGTTTCAAAGACACTTTGCAAAGAGCTAAGAGAAGAGCAGAATGGGGGTTATCCAGTGCAATCAGGCATCCTGCCCCAGGGTGAGGTTTTATTTTTCTGATCTGTCGGCCACTGAACATTTTTTTCACTGGTGGTGAAGATGTCTAAATCACAAAAGTAAGGCTAGCATCAGGTTTGCCTTTTTCTCATGGAGGTCTTGGTCACAAGCATCCACAAGTCACAGATCCCGCTGCAACTCATACAGCTGTCACAGGTACAAGGGTATCCTCATTCCCCCCCCCCCACCTCTGCCAGCTCTGAGCCTATGCCAAGGTCTGTGTTGCCACAGAGCCACATAGTTTAAAGCTAATGTGAGTAAACAAGTCCATGAACTGCACCCTTTCAACTTGCACAGACACAAACCTAAGCTTTTATTAATTTTAATTTTTTTAAATTTCCATAGGAAAATCAAATCACGTGTCACCTCAGCCTCCCTGCTACCCACCAGCTTCAGCTGGGCTTTTTTGGAATGAGCCAGTTGAGCCTGGAGACGTGGGTGTGAGGCTCAGGACTGCCCTGCTGGGATTGCCTGACCCAGCACAGCGTGGGACAGGGCTGTGACATCTGAGACATAACTCTGTCCTCTGACCCAGGATTGAAGCTGAGGAGGGGTCTGGATGTTTTCCGACTGGTAGTGCCAGGAACCCACTGGATGCAGGCAGGGGAAACAGCTACCCCCGGCACCAAGGCAAAAGCATCCTCCAGATTCCTGAACAGGTCCCAGTTCACCAAGGTAGGCAGAACCAAGTTCTTTTTATAGGCCTTAAAATTGAGGAAGGCAGTAAAATTAATTTGAAAACTTTGCAGGAAGCTGGCATAATGAAAACAAAAGTGGATTGATGCACTGGCTGGCATACCCTCACTCTGGGAAAGAGCTCAGGCAGCCACTTCCAGAAAAGCTGGAGCCTGCTGGAAGAGAGCACAAAACAGGAAACACTGCTCAAAGGAAGCTCACAGACAAAGTGGCAATGTGGAGGAAATTATAATCATTAATACAGCGCCTGAAGTGTGCAGGGGAGCCACAAAAGATTGAGAAAAAAGACCCAGAGATTTGATTTTCCACTGCCCTTCATCAGCAGCAGGCATTTTATACCAGCACAAAGCGGGAGTGCAATCTTCACAGCACAGAACAAGTGCACTTTCTGTTGCCTTCCTCTTTATTTTCCTGCTGCAAAGCTCCCAGGGAAAGGGGCAATCAACACCATTTGTCCCTGACCACTGGGGTTTGGAGCCTAAGCTAGGACAGAGACCATAAACAACAGACAAAGGGAGAGGGAAATCACTGAGAAGAGCTACCGCATTTATCTCTGGCTAGGATGGAAGAGGCAATGAGAATAAACTGGGGCCAACATCCACTGACAAGCTGCAGAAAAAGCAGAGTTACAGAAAAGAAAAACTTGTTCCTTCTCTTAATTTGATTGTGCTCCAGAGTTTTGCCATAATCAGTCTCTTCTAATATCAAAAGCAAACCAAATTAGATCTTTAGATAATAACATTTTAAGCCTGCAGTTCAGATTCAGTCACTTCTGTATATCCATCATAGCAAGTCAGCAGCAGTAAATGAATAAGGATTGAAAGACAGGCATACAAAGCAGGTATGAAATGTCACCAAGGCCCACCAGCTGCTTTTGGCCTTAGCACCAGCTTTCAGCAGTCCAACAGTGCACTCTCAGGGCATTTGGGGTTTGTCCTGTGAGGTGCCACCACACTTCAGGTGCTGTGGTTTCTCCAGCGTGAAGAGGGTTAAGATTTCAGTTCTTGGTTCCTGCTCTCTGAAAAGCCGTGGCTTGAATTAAGAGGTGTCTTGCTCAGGTTTACTGTGGATGGGAGTATGTTTCTGCCAGGTCTGTCTTCAGGTCTGTGCTCTGGTCCTTGATGCAGATGAGCAGCAGATCAAACTGCTTGTGAGATTTTCACTACTAGTACATTGAGAAATTTAAACATACCTGGGTGGCATGTAGGTTTACAACAATGGGCAAAGGGGCATGTTAGGTATAACTTCTCCTGAGTAAATTAAAAACACATGTATTCACCAATTATTTATTTGCTACATCAAGCCCAGAGCAGAGGACATTTGCATGATTTGTATCTCTGTGACAGGGGAAGTATGTTTGGTCTCTCTACACTCTGGTTTTGTAAGGCTTCATAAAGACATTCAGATGTATGTTAGTTGTATCCTAATTTGTATATATGTTCTGTGATAATGTTTTGACTAAGCTTCTAACAGAGGGGAAAAAAAAGAAAGGGGTAATGTTCAAAGGAATAGGCCATTTTCCCCTAAACCAAAAGCAAGCAAACAAAACCAGAACAAACTTTGTGGCTAGATCCTTTAATTTGTTGTTTTTAAAACAGAGAAGGAATATTTCTTTATGTGGATATCCAGAATATTCTTCCAGCTCAGAAATATTTATCTCCTGACTTGCACTTTCTTGCAGCAGTCTCTGAATTCCTTTGAGCCATTAAAGTATTTTGTCCTCAAGTCATTCCCATTAGGGGAATATTCAATTTAGAAACTTGCCTCCTGCTCAAGGTTTGCATGTGAAATTCACAGTTAACATCCCTCCTCGCTGTGTTTCAGGTCAGTGCCCTAGCCCCTGAAGAGAGAGAGATATTTAACAATTAAATAGTCCTCTAGGCTACATCTGTATGAGGTAGTCCAGGAGTGCCTCCCAGCCCAGGGCTCTACGTGCCCTGAGTGTTTTCACTCTATGCTGGAATGGTATCACCCTGCCTCTCCTCACACTCCCCATCCCATAGGAAGGAAAATTCTCTCCAAGGGTCATGAAGGACACACAGTGCCCTCCCATCCTCAGGGCAGGCGACTAGGGTCTCTGGCCACAGAGCCAGCCCCGCAGCTGAGCACTGCTGAAGAGCTGGGCATGATCTCCTGGTGTCTAAATACCTTGTGTAAATCTGTCCATAGTTTCAGGCAGCCAAGAAGTGGAACAACCTGAAAGGCAGGAGAATGTAAGGATGTATTTTTGCCTGTTCAAAGATGACACAGTTCTGCTTGTAGAAAGCGAGATATTTTTCTATTCTCAGGCTTTTGATATTAAGAATTAGCTATCCACTTTCCAGAAAACAGGGAATTAGTCTTTCCAGACTACGTGTTTAACAGAGAAGAAATGAATCTTCATGAGCTCAAGACATATTCCCTCTTCTTCTCTTAGCCCCTCACCCCCTGCCTCATATCTCTTCTATGCAGTTTTTCAAATAGTTTAATAATATTCACAGGGACATTAGATTAATTGGATTTTAATTCCAAATGACTGTGAAAGCAGAGAAGTGAGTCACCAGTCCATGCTAATGAGAAGATCTATTAAGGACCCTTCTCTGATAGACACATAGAGTAGGGTTATAAATATTTCATATTCAATTAATTGAATTTTGCCCCCTGTTATATGATGCTGCCCTGGAATGTTAATCAACTGGGACCAGAGAGAGAGGGAGAGATGAAGAAAGAAGGGGGAAAAAAAATCTAAAAGAGAGACTTTAAACAACATCAGAGCCATTCCCATCCTCAAATCCTCCCAGTTCGCACAGTGCCCTGCACATCAGAGCAGAGGCTTTCATACAGACTGCATCTGGTTACACACAGTGGATAAATTAATGTTAATTAATCAGACAGTCATTTTATGGAGAACTGTGCGCAAAAGGTTATTCGAGCCCTGCTGCAAATAGATTTATAGGTATAATTGCCATGTTGAATGACCCTCTGTACATGGGCTCATTAAACTGGCCATCAGTCAAGAAGTCTAATTGAGGAAGGCCCATATCGTGCCGCTGGGACCACGCGCTGGCTGCAAACAAACCCGCTCCGCAGAAGCCAGCTCTCTGAAAGCCGCCAGTAATGCCACTTCCCATCCTCTGGGCACTTCTGCCACTGCCACTCCTGCCAGCTGAAACTCTGGGCAGGAAGGAGAGAGGAGAGCTCCTGTGCACATCATCGTGGCTTTACATCATTTGCAGAACACACCGGGGGACTGGGCGCAGCGTGGAAATGGTCTTATTGACAGCTGCGCTTTCCAAATGCCTCTCTGGCCTTGGCAGCTGGGAACAGCTTGGATGCACAGGCTTCAAAGGCGCCAAGATCAGAAGGCAAATATAAAGACACTAAAGATTCTTGATGACATTTCATATTTCAAGTGCATGTCTTGATTTCATTGGAGTGGGAGGAACATGGGAGAATCTAGGCCAGGAGCCGAAATGTCCAGGTACAGACGCATACGCCAAAAGCAGAGCTGCTCATGGGGCTGCAGTCCTTCCCTCAGTGCCACCCAGGTCCTTCAGCTGTGCTGTGGCAGACAGTCCTTCCCATGGCGGCTGTGTCCTGCCCTGTGGGTCCTGGGTCCAACATGGAGCCCTCCAAAACAGCAGACAAACCTTGCCACCATTCCTGGCAGCAGACACATGAAGCCATAGGCTGGCACTTGGAAAACTTGCCTTTTGCTCCTTCTCGTGGCATGAGCTGCCTGCTCATAGTCAATTGTCACAACTCCCTGTGCCTCCAGTCCCCACCTATGCAATTATTTGTTAGAGGATTGCCCCTTATTTCACACACCCGAGGGCCCCTGCACCCTGATTTACATGTTGAGGGCTGCAGTTGCAAGAATTCTCTCTCACGCATGCTTTGAATCACACACGTGTTCCCAGACTGGAGACAAGGAGGAAGTACATGGCACCCCCCACTATCCCGAAGTGTCCCGGGCAGCCACTCACCAGGCCAGCCAAGGGGGCCTCTGGGTATCAGAAATGGACATTTTTTTGTCTAAGCTGGTTCCCAAGACATCTCCAAGGGAAAATGCGCCCTCTGCTCCACTCTGGAAGGTGTCATTTAAGGGTACTTGGGGGAAAAAACCCCAAAACGCATCAGAGTAACAGACAGGTAAATCAGTTGGAATCTGTTCACATTATCTCTTTCAATACTCATGTTACTCACTTCTTTTAAGGTTGTGCTTAGTAGTGTATCAGCCTGATCAGATCTAAAATGGCCACAAAAAAACCATCTTTCGCAAACACAAATTAAAAATTAAAGCAGAAAAACTAAAGTGCACTAATACAGAAGCCATCAAGGCAAGAATAAGTCTGAACAAATAGGGAACCCATTTGTCTCAGAGCAGTGGCAATGTCACTGTCTGAAGATGTTTCTGATGAAGAGGGGTTTCCATCCTGGGACAAGGCAAGGGTTACATTGCATGTCTGGGCTGTGGCAGCATTTCTCTTCATCCTGTCCCACCATAACTGGTTTGGCCTCAATGTGTTCCACACTCTTTTCCAAGTATTGGTAGACACAGTATTTACCTGTACAATATCTGACAGAAGGATCAGGAAAACTGACTGAGAGCATAGCATGCTCCTCAATCAGCTGCCTCTGCCATTGATGCCAGGGCTTCAGAGGCCAGCTGCACAGCCCCTCATCCGGGTGCACAGGGAGCCATGCTGCAGCAGAACAGCCTCCAGGCAAGCCTGGGGTCTCACTTTCAGAGCTGTTCTATGGATGGACAGTAAATTGCGTCCTAAGAGCACTGTCAGGGCACCTCTCAGAACTGATATTCCCTCATCCAGTGCACCCCTTCTAAAGACTGTATTTGAGTTAGGAGAATGAAAGCATGCCGCAAGTTCTTAAGGCATACAAACATTGTTTCTTTTATGACCAAAGCAGCATTTCCTCCTGTAATAATAGGGGTTTCCCCCCTAAGGTCTTCCATTTCTCCCGTTCTCCTGCGCAGCACACCTGTGCTACCGCAGACTTGAAACCCACCAGCTGCCTGGCACTTTGGGCGTCTGGGCTGCTGCCAAACCTTTCGCCTTTGCAGTGGCCCCCGCTCAGCACAGGAGGAGAATCTTCTCTCGAGTGCTCGCCCACAGAGGGCACCACTCGTAAATGTATGTGAGTAAACGCGCTGCCACTTCACGTCTCAGCAGCACAAACCCAAACCCTTCATGCATATCATTACTGTCATCTCCGGGAAGAAAGGGAGCAGCAGGCTGATGGCGCACAAAAGGAGGCGATTTTAAAGCACACACTGAGCATTCGCGCTCATGCTGAGATGTCAGGCGAGGCTTCCCATTCTGTATCGCTGTGGAACGCCTCCAGCCCCTGAGAGCTGAACTGCATCAGCTCAGTGACATCAGGAAAGAGAACAGTACCTCAAAGGATAGCTGATATTTCCATATGCAGCCATGCATGTCACTTAGTCTTGGGCAAGGATGAGGAGACACACATGCTCTTCCTCTGGCCACAGCAGGTGGACTATGGGGATTCTACCCTTATACATTAAAGACAAGTTTTTATTTATTCTGCAGCCAGTACATAATTTTTCTGAAGTCCTCAGTCCAGGGATAAGAAGACAAAGGGTTTAAACATGAGTCACTAGCCTCACTGATAGGAATTTTGCCCCTAAACTTCCTTTGCTGTTGGGATTTCAACTTGTATTTCCACAAAATCCAGATCAGGGCCTGCTTTTACATGTGTAGAGAGGTAAGTTTGCAGCTTTACGCAAACATCTACCAACAGAGTAAAAATCTACAGCTTTCTCACCCACCTACTTCATTTTAAGTGATACAAAAATCCCAGCTATGTGCAATGTATGCATACAAAACAGAGCAGCCAAACAGGGAGAAAAAAATATCTGCCCACCTTGTATCCCACTTTTGTGCTGCCTCTATTGCTTGGCAAGCTCCAAATGGACATGCAGTAATATACTTAGGATGGGGGACAGCTTACAGGACAGTAAAAGTGTACACTGTGCATTCAGTTCACTGAAGAAATTGCTGAGCACTTGCTTCTTTAAACACCAGACCCATAGTTAAGTTGAAATGAAGTTTGACTCTTTATTCAGTTTTCTCTTCCAAGTGCATCTCAAATTCTAGTTTAGAAAAATCAAAATATGGTGAAAAACAACAGCTAGAATATGCCTTCAATCCAAGGAGGTAATGGTGGTGGTGTCTTTTTGGTATTGTCATATTTAAAGTCAACCTTTTTCCATCCAGTATAATCTATCTATCTTTCTTATTTCTGTGTGATAGTCCTGTATTTCTTTCTTACAAGCCATCAAGATTGTTGCTCTCTTCAAAATCTCTCTAGATGCTCTTGAGTTTTTTGCAGCATTAAGGACCCAGAGAGGGATTAGAAACTAATAACATGTTGCTAATCACCACCATGTATTTTGATCACTGAAATACTCTCTCAAATTACACTAGAATTAGAATTACCAGAATTCAAGTTCCTGACATCATCTTTTTCTAACCTAAATCTCTACTTTGGCTCTTTGAATTACATACTCCTGTGCAAAGTAGAAGCACATTACTAGCACAACTCTCCTCTAAAGAGTAGCATCTGTTTGCAGTCTTTCTATAAAACAAAATATCATCCCCCCGAAAAGAGGAAAAGGAGAGGAAGGCTCAACACAACAGATTGATCAAGGTAACCTCAAAGCTAACAGCCTTTTTTTCAAAGGAATTTTTACAGCCATTTATATCCACTCTGTGTTAGCTTTGCAGGACTGCCACATTTGATTAGGTATGCTGCCTAGTCCATAGTAACATAGTACAGCAAGGATTTTAGGTAATTTTCTTCTTTTCCACCCAGCTTTAAGACTAATTCAACCACCAAGTTTCCCTGCAAATGCCATGTTTCAAAAAGCCAGTTTCAGTTTTGGCTCATGACACATATCACGTTAAATCTCTATGACTGGTTCTCTTTGATTCCCAGGGCACCTGTTTTCAGGGAGAGTTTCAGGCTGAGAAGGCAACATGACAGGAGAGTAACAGTTTTCTCACTAGCCCAGACTAATTCATCACATTATAGGAGCTGAAACTACACATCAGTCAATGGCTTTACATATAAGCAAGTTTCACTTGGGGAAACACTGTAAGAGAAACCCCACTGATCATACCTGGCCTCTCTTGAATGTACACAGCTCAGGAAGGACTGCAGAACAGGGCACAAGCCGTGCAGGCAGATCTCAGGGCACAGAGCAGCAGGTAGAGACCCCCAAACCCCTTTGAGAGCACTTTTTTTCCAAAGCAGGTGCTAAGGCCAACCTGCTGGGAACATTTGTCTTCCTCACTTTTGCCAAAGCCCAGAGTTGATGTGAATTTTGCTGGCTCTGGCAGAGCTCACACTGCTTCTTTTGTTTCTGGGAGGCAATTGCAGATTGGCTTCAGCCCACAGGATTCCAGGACCAGCAGCACCCAACTCCCCATCCCTTTCTGGGGATGTGCCCTGGTTCCTTCCCACAGGATACAGGAATGGCACAATCAGACCTCAAGGGCAACATTAGATGCCCAAGATGTAACTGAGGCTGGTGCACCAAGGAGAACACACACACCATGACAAAAAAAGACCAGCCAAGTTAAGGGCAAAGCTGCCATGAAAACAGACAGGGGTCACTTTGTCTCTGTTTCAGCAGGAGCAGGATCGAAAGCTCAGCTGCTGTAAAATCCAGCAGACCTGAACATCTTCCCTCACAAGTGTGATTTCACCCACCCACTCACCTATTTTTCACATTAGACATTAGTGATCAATAATGCAGTGACACAAAGCAAATTGTTTATTCAGATCAATCTTTTAATCCCATCTTGCCCTTTAAAATAAATTAGCAAATAAACTCTTCCATGAACTATGCTCTAAATCATAATATGGTCACAGGACAAAAAATTCCCATCAATGAAAAAAAAAAAATCACTTTTTTTGGAATTTTGTTGGTTTCACTGATTTGTTTCTTCTCAAAACACGAGGATTCTGCAAAACTTTAATCTGACTCAAAAATCAGAATGCAGTAAACAGCAGATTCTTTCCTCAATCACACATTAGTTAAATGTCAATAAAGTAATACCAATACTTTAACAAGGGAACTGCTTCTACAAAATCCTGATAAAAACATTCCTGGAAAACATTTTAAAAAATGCTTCAGTTGGTTTTGATGTGTGGTACTGGTCTGTTTTACTGGGTTAAGTGGATTTAAGAAAAAAAAAAATTAAAAACCCTGACACAGAATTTTGCAGCAGGTTATCTCGGTGCACAACAAGCACTCAGGAATCAAGCCTCAAAACATCCCTGGAAGTCAAGGACTTTACGAGCAGAGAAATTTGCATCAACAGTTAAGTCAGATGTCAAGATCACACAAGGACTCAGTCTCAACTCTTGTGGTGATCACAATATTTTGTAGAGAATGATTTATTATGACAGTGATAATTGCTGTTCAGGTTTCCTATTAGTGTTATCTGCTGGAATGTAACCCCTCCTTAAGATGGGATGTTTTTGAGTAGAACAGTCTGATCTACTACAAAGCTTTTTTAGATTTAACCCATAACTGCAGGTTTTAAAACACTAACCCTGTATGGCTCCTCACGCATTTTGATACCAAAAAGGAAGTGCTGCATCACTAAGACTACAAAGTAAGGCTGATGTAGCAATGAGCACCAGCTGTGTCATTAGAGAAGCACAGCTCTATAGACCACAGGCCGTATATCCCTTCTTTTACTCTAGGTTTGAGTTCCCCCTTCTGCCTTTTGTTTTTCTTTTACTTGGCTTTAAATTTTGGCTTAGCCAGTTATCACTGCTCCCAGACACCAAATCCCAAGGGACTTGTCTTGCCTTCATCACCAGCAGGTGTCACATTGAAGGATGTGAAGTACCTTTGCTGCCCAGCTCAGGCTGCAGTCCCTGCTCCGGGGTTTGCTGGGGAAAGCCCCGCTCCCACTTCCCCCTGCTGGGGCACAAGTCAGTGCCAGCACCTTGAGCAACCCCATGCCAGTAGTCTTCTACTTGCACCATCTCTCTCCACAACCAAAAGAGATGAAAAGTTTCCCCTGACAGCTGCCCACAGCACCAGGCTATCAGGCACCTGGTCTAACTCTTTATTAGCTGCTTTCTGTCCCTCTCTCTAATCACAAGATTATTTGTTGATTAATAGTTGTGTATTTCTGTAAAAGAGAAAAAAATGCCTCTCTGTGAAAAAGTTTAAATATATAAAAAACACTTCATAAAAATATTTATTATAAAAATGAAATGCCCCATGAGCCTGTAAACGTTGCCTGTAAAATCTCCATTAACTGGAATAATTTGAATTACAGTCATTCAGGCTCTTCTCTGCCCTCTCCAGTAAGATTTTAAGATAGCCAAGAGAAATGCCACTTGTCTTGTACCTCAATCCTCCTGCAACACGTTTTTCTTCTTATTTTTTTGTTTACAATACACCACTCTGATTTCCCAATGCTGGCAGTTTTCTTTGGAGGCATCATTTGTCTTTGTTTTTAATAGAGTTCGGCATGGCCTGATTCTGAGCCCTTCTTACAGAGTGGGTTTGAGGTCTGACTGGTAACAGGAGCAACACCAGGATGCTTAGAATGTGCATGTGAAAATACACAGACCTGGGAACAAAAGCAGAAAGAATATTATATTTTTATTGGGAATAACATGAATTCTGCAACCCCAATATGCAGAATTTAGTGCTAAAGGATGAATGCAGAATGTATGAACCTGACCTAGAAAACACAAAAATAAACCCTTGAATTTCACACAGTCTCAGAATATGGTGTCTGCTGGCATGGATGAAAATGCTGCTGTGGATGATAATGGGGCAAGGTAACCATCAGCAAACCCTAGAATCCAAAGTCTGACAGCTCAGATAAACCCATCTAATTCAACCCCAGACTTATTCAGCCCATCTCTCTTCTAATATTAGAATTTACAAGGCTAAGTTGTGAAGAAATATCATTGATGGTTCAAAAAGAATTTTAAAAAGTGAAAGAAAGAAATAAATTCAACCAAAGTGCTGAGATCTGAAATAAATCAAAACACTCAGATTTTAACTGGAGAAGGTTAGGTAATTACGTTTGCAGAAGGCTTGCATTTTTGAAGGTAACTGCTCAGAGATATCTGCATTTGGTATGTTTCTAAACATCAAATATTTTTATTTCAAATAATTCAGTATACACAAGTTTGAAGAGAAATAAAAAATACTTAAACCAAATAGATGAGGTTCTGGCAGCTTGGGGAAGATGATGATTGGGACCAGTATGGTCCAGCTGTTAAACATAGCAATGCATATTTCTGTGGTCTCATCTATGCTTCTTACCATAGTTCTTAATATCCTTGTAAGGTGCTTAAGAACACTGCCTGTGGTGTGAAGTGCTCCAAAAATTCATGCCCTAGTCCAAATGCAGAACATTTCCTTGCTTACAAGTTTCTAAATTCAAATGTTAACTATGTTCAAAGTTAACCAGGGCAAAAGTCACCAGGGCAAAATTATTAAGAAATGAAGCTAAGAAAGATCTGGAAAATTTTTACTCCATCGTAAGTTTTCTGTGTTGAAATCAAATGTTTCAAGAAACAGGAATAGAAAATGTTGAAATTCAGCCTCCTGCAAATAGACAGCAGCTATCCTGACTACCAGTTTTGTGTCTTTTATGTTGGTGGAGGGAATTGACTTTCTTCTGAACCAAAAGCTGTTACTCTATATTGACAGTAAAATGAAAGAAGAGTAAAGCCATGTAGTCCTGTTTCCCTTTTCTAATTATTTTCTCAATTTTTCTATTTCAACTTGGTTTTATTAGAGCACATTCAATGTGCTCTGCAACCAGTTTTTTCTTATTTTTATTTTTAAGGAATCTTATTTTTAAGGAATCTCAAGTACTCCCTTTGTAAGAAGAGAAGGACACTTCCATAGTGAAAAGCACATTGATTTCAAGGAGCAATGCTCTGCCAGGAGCCCTCCATATCTCCTGCTGATCCATCATACCTCCCCTTATACACATTCAGCAGCTGGAAGCCTGGTCTTTGCTCAGCATCTCCTTCCTACTGCCAACTCACATTATTCTTAACCTCTTCATCCTTGGCTACTGCTAATGGTTGAGGCCCAACTGTTTTGGAAAGGGAAACCCAGTATATGAAATGTCACGTAAGGACACAGAATGAGAAGAGCAACCAAAGTGCTCTGCCTTGGCATTGTTATAATCTCATTACGTTACAGGAGTGCAAAAGTCAGCTCTTATACTTTAGCAAGCATCCTGTCCGGGCTCCTTTCAAATTGGATGAAATGCTAACTGCCTTTCAGCGTGGTTTGGGTTATTTAACAAAAGTCTATGGCACCCTGGAGAGTAAAGTCAAGGGAAGAGGACTTACTTGTAAAACTTGATGGTGGGCTCCACAGCCAGCATGACGAATGGTGCGACAGTGTAGCACACAGCCAGCTGAGTCACTGCCCAGGTGACTACATCGTAGGCTATCTTAAGAGGCACTGACGAGAGGAAGTAATGTCTGAAGTTGTTCCTTATCTGCAGGTCAGGGAAAAGTAAGCAGAAAATTATATAAACATTTCTTAGGCAAAGCCACACAGACACACAGCAGTGGATGACTCTGTTTACCATCAGCATTAGCATCACTGGAAGGTTTATTCACCAGTTACAAAGCACTGGGAGCAGGAATACAGATGTGTACAGACTGACATTTTCAAGATCTCACAGTCAACCGGTGGCAAACCGCGAAGTAGCTCCCAATTTGCTCTGTCATAACCACAGGTGCAGACTCTCTCATTCTGGATGTCTGGTACAATATTTTTTGGGAGGGAAGCTGTTCCTGCCTCCTGACTTTCATTTCTTACTGGTTATCAACAGTAAATCAAAGTTACTTAAAATGAACAAGTGCTTATACCTACAAGTGTGTGCCGTTCTAGAGATTTTAAGTTAGTTTCACATCTGTGAAATCCTCATAAATGAGAGGCAAAGCAACCTGCCCTAGGGATAGTGGTTAATACTGGTCACTAGTTTAATTCTCCTTTCATATTAACCTGGCTATTTATCCATAGTCATCTCCAAAAGACAACAGTGGTGCTTCCCAGCCCTGCACAAGTGTCTCGTTCAGCCTGAAAGATCAGCAGTGATAAATTTAACAATAGTGAGACATGAACCCTGTTCTGTCTTTGGTGACTCTACACAAAATAAGGCCCATAAACAGAGACCATTTTACTGCATCAATTGCATCCACACAAATTGTTCATGTTTGGGCTAATGCTCAACCCACAGCAGCTTCTTGTGCAAGACTGGGCCCAGAGTTAATTACAAGCCAGCATACAGGCAACATGACCCAGCACAAGTCTGGAATTCCACATGACTGTGAATCCCTAGCTAATTTGACTGCATGGACATAGCTGGTGGCACCTCTAACTAGGCATCCTCAAGCAACATTTCCTTTGACAGCCAGGGACAGTAGTGCATCATGTCCAGAACTGGTGCTGGTTATAACTGCTGGGTACTTTGCAATTAGCATCAATACAGAAGAGTTTCAGTGAGCATCAAGCCTGCAAAGGCATGAAAGAGGGCTCACAGCAGAGACAAGCTGCTTGACCATGTGAGGGTGCAGCTGACAGCTGGATAGTGTCTAGTCTTAGAAGAGAACAATGAAAGGTACATACTGCTCTGGCTGCGAGTGTGATAAGGATTCCAGTGAGAAACGTAAAATAATATCCAGGATAGATACCATGCCACAGGGCCGACAGGATAAATGTTAAAGCCGTAGGGTACCAGGGAGCTCTGTCATAGCAGACACTGCAAAAATGAAAACAAAACAGAACAGGTTGAACAGTGGCCACTGTGCTTGAAATCCTTCTGTTTCTAAGGTCTTACTCTGTGTTTTCTTAGCTGTCTAATCTTTGTTTAGTCACAGGCTAAGGCATGAGACACTCTCCCTTCATTTAAATGGAGGTTTAGATGGAATGAGGAAGCATGCTTATATGCAAATGAGTTCCCAAAGACTGCCTGTACAAATATTTCTGGTGCTCAAAGCATTTAAATCAATAATGGAATAAAGGGCAGGCAAGACTTTGTTCACCTTTGCATCTCTATCTGGAATCATATGTTACCCTTCCAAACTCTGATGACAGACCAAGAACAAGTTGAAAGACAAAGAGATGTGACCCCACCCTTCACTCTAGTGAAGAGAGCTATTTTTAGGCACAGTTATCTGGCAGATGCTGGGAACAACAGGGAGTGCCCTAAACTATTGCAAAACAGGGGATTCCAGCTAACTTTAGCAGCAAAAATCTTATTCCCGAGATGAAAGGATAACAGTTCAAGTAAACAACACCCAGTCTATTTGGCTATCTGAAGTTTAAATCAAATGCTGTGCTCCAAAGAAACAAGTCAAGATAATGCATTTCTTACCAGGAACCATTTGAATAATGAAAAATAGTGGATATTGACTTTTAAGATGCATAGATTTAATTACAATAACTACAATAAATCTGTGCCTGCATTTCAGACACTATGTAGACTTTATGCTGAGCTTTAATCACACCAGAAAGTGAAATGAGTAATGAGACACAGTCCAATCTAAAAAATTTGGACTCATGCTAGTATTTATAATATGTGCCTTAACAGTCACTGGTTAAAATCAGATCATCTCAGCACTATAAGTATCTTCCCCATATCCTAAACAAGGACTGCCTGGCAAGCATCTTAGGGTAATTCCAAACCAGACTACGCTGGGGCTCTGAAGATTTTGACCTTATTTCTCACTGAATTTCTGGATCCCAGTAACGCAGCAAG
Organism: Haemorhous mexicanus; assembly: GCF_027477595.1. Taxonomy (NCBI): domain Eukaryota; kingdom Metazoa; phylum Chordata; class Aves; order Passeriformes; family Fringillidae; genus Haemorhous; species Haemorhous mexicanus. The sequence goes on along the minus strand of NC_082341.1, from coordinate 64,171,366 downwards.
AGTCACCTCAACGTGGGAAACATAACATAGCAAAGCAAAACAGTACAGGAAAGTTAATAGAGGGAAACAACAAAATGCTATTGCTTTCTATTATGGAAGTTTTGAACAGTTTGTTTATGACTTTGCTGCTCATATATAAAATAGGAGCATTTTACACTTGCAGCAATAAAACTTTACAGCACCAAATACCCTTGTATTGCACCAGCTATTACAGACACAGGAAACAAAGGAAGAATAAGAGGGTTTACATTTATGAGAGCTACCAAGCAGCGTTTTTCCAGGCCATGGAGAGCTTTTGGGTCTCACAAGCATGTAACTGTTTCATTACTCTTACCGTTTCAGCCAGGCAGCTGTCTGAATGTTCCAGTTTTCAATGTACATTTTAAAACTTGTTGCAGTCTAAGAAAGAAGTTCACATGAAATGTTAGTAATGAAGCCTGTAAAATACTACTTGCAATTTAAATTAGTGAGGAGGTACATGGAAAGTATTAATTCTAGCAGCTAACTTTTATGATGACTGTGTCACAATCCATCATTAGACTAATATGACTTGGGAGGGACATTAATTAGGCTGATGGCTCACTGCTAACACTTGGCACTTGCTCTAAAATCTCACTTTGTCTCATATAATTAAATACAGTGTTTGGTTACTTTTCAAATAATGGGCAATCTGAGAAGCTTTCTTGTTTTATATGCTTGGCCTTCCTTTCAGTTCATAAACAGCTTTATTTCTGGAAGAGATATCTTGCCATCCATTATGCAATCTGGACTTCCCTACGGTGGTACTAAAACAAAGTGTTATTTAAAAAAAAAACCCAAACATTTATTATTATTTTTATTATTATTATTACTATTTAGAGAAGGAAGGGGGAAGACTGAAAAACATGGGCAAAAAAATTCGGACTAAATTTAGAAGCCAATCCTCAGCCCACCGCTAAGCTTGAGAAACCAGAGTGGACTCCAGCATCCTGAGAGAACCACCCATACCTCCTCCTCTGAGCTCCCTCAGCTTTAGGGGACTGCTAGACTCTGTTGTTCAGCATCAGTTCCCCTTCTGCTGATCAACTTCACCTCCCAACTCCACCTTGGTCCCTTGCCTGCTGGCAGAAACCTCCAAGGAGACCCTGGCCAAGTGGGGACGTGATTCAGTGACACCACAATATTATGCCATATCTGCCGAAGGCATGGGATGGAAAAAATGACTGAAAAAATGGATTAAGGGCAAAGGCTTCCAAGGAGAATGTGCAAATATCTTTCCATTTCCACGCAGAATCCTTAAAGCTAGCATTTCATCCTCTGCATTTAAAGAGTTAAAACGATTAACAATTCCCAATGCAGGACTGCCACATTTTAATTGCATTACTGTACCATGAGAAGCCAAGAAAAACACAGTTTCCCTTCCAACTAATATTGTCACTCTCTTTTGGCCTCCTTTAAGTTCCCCTGTTACATTACCAAGAGAGGAAGTAGTTGCTGGCTGTCAAAACAAGCACGCTGCCAAGGCTTTCAAGTCCCCCACGTGGGCTTAGCCCCTGTCATGTTTTAAGGCCCACACAAGCCCTTCCATGTGCTTATCTTTTCTACAGATCAGATAGTCACATTTAGCACTCAAGTTCCCAGCTCTGAGGTAATTTTACACATGCAGGTGGCTATACCTGCTGAATATATAGACTGTATCTGTATACACCGCACAATCATACTTCAACTGCCAGCACTGCTGTTGGCACATAAAGTCATGGCTCAAGGCTTAGCCAAAGCCGTGGTCTCCGTAGCCTTTCTTTTTCTCATTGCAAACATGAAAAAATCAGACAACACTCTATTTTATGCTCTTGGAAACAATTTCTAATCTCTGTTGCCCACGTGACCCATAAAATAAGTAAGTTTTGAGAGGCCATCAGTTCAGTGGGTAGAGAAGAGCAAAGGCTGCTTCATTTGGCTTGACTGAAGAGTACTGGCTGCATTTTACTTTCCTCCTTCAAACAGAAGCTGCTTCAGCCCATCAAAGAACCATCTCCTGCCCCAAAAATGAATCAGATATAGATTCAAGATCTCAGAGTGGTATCTAGGGTGTTCCTGTCATCTAGAAGTGTAAAGCATTTCTGGGCTGTGTATCCTGTACTCATCAAGAACCACAGTGAGGATTAATCATGGTTAGAAAAGAAAAAGAGAAAGAATGTTGAAAAACAGGGCATGTGTAATGAGACTTCCAATTTTGGCATCTTCAAGGAAGAATTACAGGAGTTATTTCATTTTTGAGAAGAGCTATTACAGCGCATTCACTTAGTCACAGATTGTTCAGCAATAAAACAATCAACTTATTTTTAGCTGTGATTACTTTTAAAATCACAACTAGAGAATTACAGAGGGAGGCTTCTCCTATTTCTAAAAAAGAAGCCTTTAGAAAGCAGTCGCAGACACATAAATATTTCCAGATCTCACTGGCACTCACAAAATATTCTTCAGGGCAAACAAATTATACGGGCCATCTTTTGCATTAGAGACACAAACATGAATAGTTTTCAAAAGGCTAATGGATCTTAAAAGTACGCAGCAGTCACAGGGAAGGAGTGAGAGATGTTTTGAGAAACAGTGTGGCTCCCAGCATGGTGTTCTAGACCAGCACCCACCTAAGCTCCCTGTGCCCCTCTCAGCTCCCACTCAGGTTGCTTGGTTTGTACCTGTTACGTCTCCTACCCTTGCTTTTCTCCACGTACCAGAGGCAGTTCAGCCCTTGCACGTGTCTGTGCCACTTGTGGCAGCCTCTTTCACTACCACCAATCATCTCAACTGGGCTACAAAAGTGAAAGCTTGTTAGAAGTAAATAAACAGAACACACCACAGATGGTGAAGAATCATAGCTGTGAACAATTTACTGACCCACTGAGCTCAGCCTCAATCTACAGTAATTGATTGCTCATTTATTAAATATCTGATATCATTATTTTTAGCCCTCACAAAACTATTTAGAAATACAACCTGAATACAGAGCAAGAGGAGGCCTGTGAGACAGATGCATTTTATCTGTCCAAGAGATAAAATACAAAACCTCTTCATGCTAAAGAGGAGCAGCCTGGTAGCATAGATTTCCTTTCAGTAATGCCCTTACCCATTACCATGCTCATTTCTGTATAATTATGCCAATGCAGCCACTCCTGTATCTCACCTCAATGTTCCAGATATTCAAATTGGACAAAAGGTCCCAGCGGAAAGTGCCTCTCTCATCAACTCCACTGAATCCATAACCAGCTGCATTGTTGACCGCATCTGCTGCAATGTCAAGCAAAACAGGTCAAAATCAGACTGCTGGAAGAGACATGTTTTCTTACAAGTCAGTATGGCACTAAACAAACACTCAAGACAGCTTTGTAGGATTTAGCAACCTCTATTTCTAGGAGAAGCTTTTTCTTTGCAAAAGGGCATTACTATAAGGCTACACAAGAGGAAAGAGTAGCTACTCCTTCTGCAGAAGAAATAATAAAATAACAACGAATATAAATCACTTTTCCTATTATTTGGCCTTTATTATTCATCTGAGACAGATATTACCATAAAATGAATGAGCAATTTTCTCAAAAGGGCACCTGGATGTCACAGCATTTTCCAGAATTCAAAAAAACCTTAATATCTTAAAGACATGCTTATTATTTCTATTAAGAGTTCCAGCATGGCTATGTTAATTAAGACTGTCATTCAGAATTCTGCAGACAAAGCCTTTTGCTAATCCCGCTGCTGAGTGCCTCACTAAAGTGCCTCAACATCTCTATGAACCAAATATTGAGTAACTTCAGTTACACATGTAGCTACCTTACAGCAAGTAAAAGCTTGGATAACAGTAGGCATTACACACTGATGCACTCTTGTCAACCACCTCCCCTCTCGGAGTGCCTGGGAGTCACCTCATCAGTGGGTCTCAAGATTCTGATTTCAATGTGCCCCTGCTAGAAATAGCTACTTGGAGTACTAAAAAAACAGAAGGGAGAATTCATTATTGTCTCCGGATCACTAGTTGCAGCCAACACTGAGGATCATTGGAAGAGAAAGGGAAGCGCAAATACAGGTGAGGCTTTTCCTTCCAGGTCATTTACAAAATACAAGCCTGGTTATTCTTTAAAAAGGTCGGCATTTCTTCCCCAGGATTTTACTTTGTAAATGCTGTCAGTATAGGCACAAGCTCATGGAGAAGCCCTAGTGCACAAAACTAGGGAGGGAACCTAATTATAAGCAACAAGACTAACAATAAATAAATAAACAAGCAACCTTCTCCAACCTGATATTTTCTTTTTTGTTTTCCACTTTTCAAAATGAGATTGATTTTACTGATGGAAAGAAAGTTCTCCATGTTTTTTATCTTCTCAGGAGATCCTGCCCAATCTCAGAGACTGGAGCTGCACATAACCATCACCCCAGAGCAGTGGACTCCTGGATTTGCTCCTCCTTACTCCAAGGGTAGTAGGGACCAAATAATTAGTGTTTCTTGGCCAAAACCAAGAAACCAGGAATCATGGGATGAGCAATAATTACATAGCATCCCCCTTGGCCTTTTGCTTCCCAGGCTGCTGTCTGCAGAGCATGGTGTGAAGCACAGAACAGTCACAACTGTGCACCCTCAAGCTGCTCAGGAACACGAATCTCCACAAGCTCCGCAGAGCTTCGTTTCCCTGCAGACTGGAACAGCTCGGGCTGTGCACGGCTTTCACAGCTCCTTGCTTGGAGGCACTCGGACCCAAAGTGGTTTCAGTGACAGCTGGGAGTTAGGTTTGAAGCCCTGTTCCCAGAACTATTCCAGTGAGAAACCAAATTTTCTTTCCACGGGTCTGGGTGGTGCAGCTCCCACACAACAGCCAGCCTGTCCTGGCCTGAGGACAGGAAGCATTTACCAGCCCATTTCAGCAGGGCTTTTGTAATGCCCTGGGCCATGCCACCGGGAGCAAAACTGGGAAAGGGTAAAAAAAGGATAAAGTGCCTGCTGTTCTGCTGCCTGGATTTGGGATGTGAATAGATGAGGCCTCACCCTCCACTATGCAATGCATACTTTTCTGCTAACTGCCTTATTTGTAAGACATTTCTAGGGCCTCTGCAGCCTGCTCTTGTCACAAATGCAAGTTCAGTTTATCTCTTTAATAATGGCCTTCCAGTTAGCTATAGTGCCAGAAAAAATGGAGGCAACAATTTAACACTGGATCCCACAAAAGTAAGTTTGTGAGCAAGCCATTCTTTATCTCAAAGCCTTTCCCATCCCACACAAGCCAGTCCTGGCTGCCTTCCCTGAATCTGACAGCTTTATTCCCAGCAGTTTAATCACAGCCTTGCAATGAATCTCCCTGGCTATTTCCATCCCGTCTCAGTGACACTCTGCTCAGCCTCAAGATATGTGCGTTCCTTGCTGGACTTCCAGGATCTCCCCGACACACAATGTCTTCTAATACCAGCAAAAAAATCCAGGAGATTTTCAGCCCGGCCTAAAGGATTTGACTCCTCACACACAGATGGTGAAACATGACTTGTAAAAGATGAAGGCAAAATGCAAAAAGATTTTTTTGACCACCGGTCTGACTGGCTCCTAAAAAAATTTGTTTCCCTCTTCAGTGAGCCCTCTTACTTCTCCTCTCCCTTTTCCTTGCAGACATTTTAGCCCTTCCCAACACTTCCTTTGCTCCCCACAGTTCTCCAATCTTTTCTCTGGACTGCTCAAAGCCAAGGTGTGTACAGGACCCGACAGTGCTTTAGAGGCAAGGTCTAACATCAGCCCCCCAACAAGCACAGGGTCCACTGCCTAAAGGAACACATCTCCCACATGAACTACAGGTCTAAGGACAATTTTATTTCCCCCCATCCCAGGTTTCAGACCTCCTCCCCCATTTAGGAACTTATTTGCTACACACAAAAGTACATAATGTAGCCAGACTTACCCAACGTCCATGCAAAATAATACTTTGGTTTTGCTGCCTGTGTTACAACATACAGGTAACCAAGTCTTGACAGGAAGGGAGTTTTATCAAGAAATTCGTTATCAATAATATATGCCATAGGAAAGTTCTTGGTAAGTGTCAAGAATAAAATGAGAGATACTAGTGTGATACACAGCTTGTACATCACTGCTCCCTAAAAAGCACAAACAATGAAACATTTATTAGAAACATTTGCTTTAGGGGAAGAACAAGGTAGTGCTCCTAACATACAGAAACAACGGGCTTCAAGAACCATTAAAGTTACCAGTGACAAAGTTGATACTAATTAATTTAGAAGAGGTGACCAGGAGAAGACCAGAGTCACAGCTCTAGTTTAATTTGGTTTACTGAACTGCCTGTAGATAGGTAGGACAATCACAAGTCAAAATCAGTGATGAACTTCATGACAGACTCTACATCAGTGTGCAGAGATTCTAAAATGGGAAAGGAAACAAACCAAGCCCTACAGTGGAAAGCAGAAATCTTCTCTAAATGTACTGTCCCCTCCTGGAACTAAAGATTGGGTTCCTCCTGGAAGGCAAAAGCACTGATATTCTGTGCAACAGTAGGTCTGACTACCCAGCTACCACCCAGAAGTCTTGCTAAAAATCACTTGTCCAAAAAGCGTTGTGTTGTTACAGCACACTTGTACCCACTATTCAGGGTATGTGCCCTGCCACAGGTTTTCTATTCCAGCTCCCTAGCTTCCTACACACCATTACTGACAATCATTGCAGTACTTCAAAGCTTGTTTGCAAATACACACCATGGGTAAACCCTTCTTGATCCAGCTGTAATTAAAAAGTAATCTGGCACTTGGATACCAGGAGAAAATTGACTCATGTTCTCAAAAGGCTAATAAAAAATGAAATATACTATTAAAACAACCATGTATTTTTTTATCCTTTTGATTTTTGATCTATTTTTATATATTCTCCAAATTCTGGAATAAAGTAATGTGAAATTGGTTTTTATGCAGATTTTAATACTCTCTACTGAGTATCCTCTATCCTATATTGCATTCTCCACAATATAGGCCTTTTTTGACCTCAGTCAGACGAATGCAAAACAGAAGTAACACCACTAGGGTCAGTAGAAAGACAACTGTGTGCAACAGGAATCATTATACAAAAGCACATGCTCAGCTTCAGAGGATACATTCTGCACACAGTCACAAAAGCTACACTTTCTGTGCCACCTTAAGAGAGAAAATCTGAATTTCATGTTACGCTATCCTGCTTTACAAAAAGGCTATTTTCTAAGAATATTTTAAGTAACATTAAAAAAAATATAAAACCAGATCAGTGTTAAAATTATGGGGAAAAAATCACCTCTGGAGTCATCTTAAATGTACTATTGCAAAGCATCTGGACAGGCTACAGTTTCTGATTAGCAGTGATTCATGTACTTCTAACATCTCCTGCGCTGTGGGGGAGATTTGACTTTTTTTTTGTTTTTTTGACATTTCCTCTTCTGTCTGGAGCTGAACTGCAACTTGTCATTCATTGTCAGAACCTGCAGCCCATTCCCCTTGCTGCACAAAGGACCCCCATTAACAGCTGATCCTTTTTGCATGCCAAAACCATTTGGCAAATTCTCTAGCCCCTTCACCCCTGACCTTGTGATAAAAACAGCAGCCACTGACAGAAAAAACTCACTGTAACCTTTACTGGCAAGATAACCCAAAACTGGGTTTTCTTCTTAGCTTTTAATTATGAGAATCATGTACAAAGTTGTGCTTTCCTGCCCCCTGCAATCAATCTTTGTCATTTTAAAACTTACAGTTGGAGAAGGATCAGGAAGTCTGTCATAACCCTTCTGCTTCCAGTTCACTTCCAAGAGTTTCATGTGCACATGCCTCCCTTCAATGAAGGCGATATAGTCCTTGTAATTGCTGCAAGGCCCTGCTATGATGCTCATAAAATTGAGGAGATAACTTAAATACTCCAGTAAAGAAGGCCTTGACCTGTGAAAAATCAGCCACACACAACAGAAAAAAATAAATTTAAAAAAAAAAAACAAAACAAGGTAAAACATATCAAAGGCTTTCACCGATGTTTTTTGTCGCACCGTCTGCCTCAGTCCTCACCTCTCTCCTACCCATTTCCGCCCAGCTGAAAGCTCTCTAGATCTGTTCTGGGGAAGATAAAACACAGCCTGCCATATTCTGGCGATGTCTGGTAGATGGCAGTCAGAGCAAAGGTAACATCAAAGTGCTTAAACTACAGGTGAACTAATGCTAGTGATTTGAAAAGTTGTAATCTTAGAAACTTTCTAGCTAAAAACAGTAATAAATTTGTCCATTTTGGACAGGTCAGCAGTACCAGGAGTGAGAAGCTGGTTATTGGTTTTGGACATCTGTCCAGGATGTCAGGGACCATACTGCCTTGTTACACACACCACAGGGCAGGGAGTCTCTAAAACCAGGGCTCACAGTCCTGGGAGGAGCTCTCACCCTCCCTTCAGTTCAGCCTTTAGAAAAATGGGAAGTGTCACATGAGACATACAGGAAGAGAATGAATAAGCACTCTCTCCTACTGTTCAAATAAAGGAAGTAATTGCCTGTATTGCATCATGAACAGGAAAAGGAACTAAGGGGGGAAAAATAACCATATTAATTGAAAGATGGCTGAAGATGAAAGTCATATTAATTTTTTTTTTCCATTTTGGAAGTGCATACCCCACCAGTTCCTTCTGGATCTTCTTAATTTTACATTTGATGTAAAATTAAGAAGATCCACTGCCTTTGCTACAGATCATTACAATGGGGAAAAAAAGATGCAAAGGCCTCTCAGCATTAGTGTAATTTGTAAATTGTTAGGCTCGGGATTTTTATGTGGCAGAAGAAGCCAACATCCAAACTGTGCGCTGTGTTCTGCACTGCATTAGAGTGAGTGCTCTCCACAAATGTCCTAATTGTTACCATTCAAATAAACATGGAGGCCTCAGATGAGAGCACAGACTTGGGCACAGTGCTTGAGGGCTCTCCTGCCCAAGACACAGATGGACACGCATAACCAAAACTCACTTAAAATTCTTTAAGACTAAAACAAATTTCTAGCAGAAAAACTAAGCAACAGTTAAACATTTTCTGTTGCCTACTACTATTCTGAAGTGGAATTAGTTTGAATAAACAGTTAGATTAGCAAGGATTTTCTGCATTCACCCTACTGGTTATTGTAGACGTTAGTGCCTGAATGGTATGTTCTCTGGTGAAAGCATTTCACAAAAAGATGGAGCAAACAATTTGGGGTAAGAGTCATCTTTCTGTCCTGCAAAAACAGGTCCATGATGTGGGCTTCCTAGCTCTACAGTAAGATTAAAAATAAAGTCATTTGTTTCAACTTGGGTTCTGCACATGGTTGGGTGGGGAGACATGAGCAATGCACAAAGGAATGTACAGAGGATGAGTGAGAAACAAAAACAGACCAAGAACAGGAGGGAAGACAAAAGGCTGTATTACCAAAGGGGATTTAAAACTCTTCAGTTATGACTTGTCTGACACTGACACTTAGGCTATTGGCATCTTCTTTTCTATTATGAACTCATCTACTGTACAAGCCTGTTTAGTGAGAAATTGACTAGCATTAAGGGCTAGGTGCAGTTAAAAATTATGCTTAGAGCTTTAAAAATACACACTGTGGGGTCACAGCTACCTACAAGAGTTTTGCTTTTCAAGAAATGACTCCCTTACTTTCTCAAGTACACAGGCAGATTTTCTTGAAACATCTACCTTGGAAATTAAGGAAATAATTTCCTTGGCCATAACAAACATATCATGGCAAAAAATAGTTATGGGTCTAAGAGTAATTCTGTAACACTAATTCTTCATTAAAAACAAACAAATTAACAAAACCACAAAAAAGCCCAACAACAACAAAACACTCATAAATTCAACTCCATGTTGTGTTTGTATTGAGAGAAAAACTAGGAAAAAAAGGGTGCTCAAAGAAGTGCTCTCTCCATATGAAAAATTAGAAGTTACATAACACAGAAACCTAGGAGTATTAACATTATGGAGGGAGACCAAAAAAAATAAAATCCAGCATTCAAAAAGTATGGCAAAGGAAAACAGCACTTGAACTGTCAGACTGAAACTAAAGTGGATTTTTACTGTGCAGTGGATTGTTGACAGGGGAGGAGTAATTATTTGGAAAAATAGCACATCACAGATCAGATGAAGATAACAGCCAATAAGTCTGTATAGGATAGTCTTAGCCTGAATTTAAAAGAGTTAATACAGCAAATACTTGTTCTGTTGCATGTGGAGTATATATTTAAGTATATTTATGAGACATTGCCAAGTACTTCAGCACTTTACTGACCAGCACAGGTGATAAAGGCAGAGGTCCTGAACTGAAGAAAAAATAGGAACTTAAGGGAGAAGGTATGTTTGTTGCAAGGAGGGTAATGACAGCAGCATTAGAGAAACAAAGCTTCTCAAGCAAATAGAAAAAGTATGTAGGACTTTTGGTATCTCATGGACTGGAAAGTAGCAGGAAACATTTCCATGGCTGGGCCACTATGTTGTCCCTGACATTGTAATGGAAAAAAAAAAACAAAAAACAAACCCAAATAAAAGAACAAATAAAAACAATGTAAACAGTCAACTTCTTTGGCAGAAATTAGACACAAATCACTCAGATAATTACATCCTTACTTTACAGCAAGCCGATTTTGCTCAGCAGTGAGTTCCTCAGCTTGTCTCCCTATTCCTGGAAAGAAAAGACGCATTAGATCTTTCCAAAAGACAGTCTTTGGAAAAGCTATTCCCAAAGCCTTATGCTTGCACTCCACAAATAAATTTCTAAGGCCATAATTTCAAAGTTTTTTTGTCACAGGTGGTTTAATACATCTCAATCCCTAACTTCTATGCCAAGTTCTACTATACCTCTTTACCCAGTTCCTTACCTCATTCCCCCTTTCTCACCCTGGCTACACTGTCAGGAAGAGCAGCCATAGCATTCCCACACACACAATGGAAGTGGCAATGCCACCAACCAGCTGCAACCCCCAACAGCCTCCACAAACTGTCCTGGGCTAGAAAAACCTCTGTTGCCAGAAGCTGCTGGCTCATTTAAGCAAAAGCCTCCCGCTGGCTCCTTGGTGAGAAATGGAGCATTTCACAGCAGGAGGAGTGGGCAGGGGAAGGCAAACAGGCACTCAGGGAACAGAAGCTCCACTGGTGTGAACGAGCAGCCGAGCTGCCTGCTGCTGGAGCAAGCCTAAACATTCACATCAGCAATAATCTGGAATTGTACAAGGTCCAGACTGGAAGGGTGACCTCCTGTTGAATGCACAAGACCTTTGGGGCCAGAGGTAATGCACAGACTCAATGTCCCAGGAAAATGATGGAAAAATCTTGTGTCACGGCCAGTGGTAAACAAATACTGCTTATAGCACATACCTCAAAACCTTCAGCTTAGAGCTTTAGCTGCACATACTGCAGGGAATCCCACTGGCTTCAGCAGAACTACACGGGATGAGTCACAACACTTGGTGTGGAGCATGTGCACAGCCCCATGTGCACAGCCCCAGAAGATCAGGGGCTTGGCACCAATTGACACTACTGTTCAAAACATACTGGCCATAATTACCAATACAGACACAGCACCCACATCCTAAAACGACTGCTGATAAGCTGCTCATTTACATTCTCTCTCCACTGTTTCAGTTTGTAAATACTGGGAGGGCCTGAATTTCAGAAAAACAATTAGCCCTTAATTACTTAAAGGACTGGGTATTTTGTTTGTCTGTTTCCATTTATGGACAGCTGTGTTAAATTTTTACAAATACAAATTTGCCACTGATGCTTGAACTGCAAGCTGCCTTCATTTGATCAACTGCTCCATATATGGGTGTTTGCAATGTAATGAGCCTTTTCCACCATCATTAATCTGTAGGAATTCTGGTCTGTTTAGAACATTTCTGCCTCTGCTGTTGTCTTTTTCCTTTCTGTCTGGTCGTTCACCTTCAACATCCTAGGTGAGTACCTTGACTGCACGTTGCTGTGGAACTGCACAAATACCTGAGCTGACTCAACTTACAGAAGCAGATGAGCCTCAGCCAACAACACGGTCAATTAGCCAAGCTTCAGCTGTATCTATTATACCCAGATAAAAACATTAGATTCACTTGTGTAAACCTGGCTTGCAAACAATGTCAGACCCCCGTGTGCCATCACCTAAATCCTTGCTCACAACAACTCTATAGCAAGGCACTTATTCAGTCACCCACAGCTTGTAAGACAGTGGACCTAAGACCATCAGAAATTTGCAGTGCAACATCAGTAGGCACAAGCAATAATGCTACTGATGACAAGTGACATTTTTAGCCTTTGCACTGTTGTAGACACAGGCGTTTTACTGGGAAATAATACTGCTCTTTGTCACAGCACAGCACAAGACTGAAGACAATGTTATTTTGCTTGCAACTGTGCTTCTCTCTGCACTGGGGAGAAGCTACTGAATTCTATCTCTCACAACTCATGGAGTATATTACCACTGCATATATCAGTGCTAGCATATTTTTTGCTAAATTAGCATTAATGACTGAGTGTATGTATCATCAGCTCTTGACTTCTGAGAATCAGTAACACTTTCAGAGAACTTAATGGAGATGCACTGTAGCATCTAAACAGGAGATACTGGTACTAGCTAAAATCCAAACTGGGCCCCAAGGAACTAGAATACTCAAAGGGGAAAACAGTTGTCTCTGATATTGCCAAAACAGTTTGAGCCTAAAAACTGATCAAACCTTTAAGTTTCTCATTTTCCTCCATAAAGCGTTTTTCTTCTTCACTTGGAACAACTCACTGAAGTGCATTCATTCACTCCATAAATCAACCATAGAATTCACTGGTATATAAAGCCTGTCTTCAGGACATGGGAAGAAGAAGAGATTCCTTTTCTTACCATCATGTAGCTGGCATGCAAGTGTTGTGATCTTCTGTGTAATTATCATCAGCGGACTATAACAAAGACAGAAACAACAGTTACATGTCTTGTAATACAAATTATTCCCAATTTTCTCACTGAATGTCTTTATGCCTTTAAAAGGCAAAACTGTATTAGCAACAAGTGGAAAACATCCAATTAAAGCTGAAGGAGGCACTCAGGCATAAGATAATTGCCTGGGTTCAAAACAACCCCATGTAACTTGCGCTGGAATTTTTAATTGCTAAGTGCACACAAAGCCTTATTTTATATCTCCCTATCCTGCAGCAGTGCAAATTGTACTTCAGAAGAAATCACACCACCAGGAAACACCAGCTTCTGCAGCCCACTGAGTTTCTTTTCAGGCAAAGACCAAATTGAAGCCCCATACAATGCAACACTAGAATACAGCAGTGCTGCTGTAACCCAACTCTGGCTCTTCTTACTGTTTGTTACTCTCCTATTGTCTGTCTCCTCCGTGCCCTAAAAAATGTTGACTCTGCAGATACAGATGCTTATTTCCCCACATGAATAGCTCTATCAATTAGGACTGTGTGCAAATACCAGAATAGCTGTCAGCACAGCAGTTTCCCACTTGGTTATTGACCATGCATCTGCGTTGTGAACAGCCTGTAGAAGATACACCATCCACCTGGGAGTCCATTGGCATGTGGGATCTGAAGCCCCTGGAAAAAGGAGTTGGTTGTACCTGAACCAGGCTTGCAGCCACCCAGCAGCTCTGGTGCCAACTAAACATGCCACACAGAAATAGCCACTACTCCCAGTAGGATCACTCATAATTCCCACAGCCAGCTTTACAGAGCTTCTTGGCACTGGAGGCAAATGTGAGCTGCTGCAGCTACAGAATGGGAAAAAAGACTAAACTCAGCTTGGTGGCATCAGGAGGTGGTTCCCACAAGGATAAAGGACATAGCCAAGAGCATTTAGAGGAAGGAAAGAGGAAAGATGGGAGGAAAACCACGGGGACGGCTGACCAGTTCCTCCATCAACAGTGGCACCCTAAACACAAAACCTGGCGCTGAACATCTGCAGTCTGGAAGGACCCATAGCAGGCAAAGCAAGGGATGAGCACCCCCTCACACTGCTTCTCCCTATCTCTCTGCCACGGGAGACAGCAGCACAGGGTGCCCAGATCTCTCACAACCACTACAGCCACAAGATGGGAATGGGTGATGAGGATACACCACTATTTTTAAAGCATTAGTTGTGATGAATGTATGTAAAATCAGTCCCACAAAAGAGATCTGTCTTCACTGAGGATTAATACAATGGGTTGTTTCTCCATTTGAGAATAAATTAACAACATTAACCAGATGGAGGCTTCTGTTTGAACACAAATTATGTCTTCAACCTGGAAATGAACACTTGAGTTCGTACACATTTATTTAACTATTTACACGGTTTGACCAGTATATGGAACTTTTTTAAGAGACACAGATGATTGTGCTAAACATTACAGCTGTTCATTTTAACTATTGTAACATATTTTCTGGAACACAATTAAAGAAAAAAGTTGAGGGTGGTTTTTTGTTTTGCTTTTCTTTTTTTTTTTTTTTTTTTTTAGTTCCAGCACTGTGTTTGCCTCACAGATTTCTCAAGGTAAAGAAAAAAAAGTGGAACTTACATTCAGTGATGTCTCTGTCTAAAATAACAGTCAAATACTTATGTTCTACAGAGATTTTCAAGAGATTCTGGACCATCCTTAACTAAATCAACCTACTGGTTACAATCAAATGTAAGCCCAATGGCTAAGATAAACTGTTTACAACCTGATTATCCCACTAATATAAATCAAACAGATTCTCAAGATAATTCATAGGCTGAGCATGGTAAACACAAAAATACTCACAAAAGACATTCTTTCATTTTAAGTGTTCTTTTTTTAACACTTAATATGGTTGCTCTTTTCCAAGAGTTCACAAGTAATTCTGTGTGGGTAAATTGCATTTTCTACCCAAAACCAGAACATGTAATATCAGCCAATTACTTAATCAGAAACTGCTTTTATCATTTCAGAAGTACCTACTTGAACTGCCAATTAAAAAAAGTTTGCACAAAAAATTCAGAATAGGCTTAAATATACACAGAAGTTGAATACAATTGTAACAGAGGGGTTTGTACAGCAGCTTTTCTTGGGTCATCTAGATCACTGATAGTAGCCAAGGAATGGACAAATTCAACAATGACTTTTCACCTTCCAGTAATATTGTCAAACAGCCATTCTAAACTTTATTCCAACTAAGGTTTCAAGAAAAGTGATTTATAAGCTGTTTTTACCATTATCTTCAACATCCTGTTTCTCAAAGTAGATTTTCCCAGACAAAATTTAGCTTTGCTTTCAAAGACACATAAATCCTAATCCTTTAAGCATATGAAAAGGCAGATTTTTTTTAATCCTTAAGAGAGACAGAGGCTGTCACTGAATAGAGCAGTTTTACTGCAATAAACACAAATTTTTATTTTGAAAGTGTTTGACTATTTAGCTTTATGGGGGAACATTAACACTTGTTTCAATGTACTTCAATTGGTTGCATCTGTTTCTTATGGCAAGGACTTCACGCCAATATTGAAGTGGGTAACTTTAAACCTCAGGCTCTGAGCCAAAACCATATGACTTCAAGTGTCTAAATTTAGACACTTGTCTTAGACAAGGCCCCCACGGTAAACCAGAGAGAACCAAAATGCAAACAATCCGAGGGCAGCAGGAGTAAAGCCTGCACTGAAGTCATACTACATATAAACACAGAGGAGAGAGGCTCTCCTCATCTATATTAGGAAGTCATTGCCTCATTGATGGCGCATTGTAAGCCAACAGAACAAGTCAGCCTTTCCTGCACTTTCATCAGAAAAGATGGACAGTGTTTGTCCCTGAAATCTCCCAGCTCCAGAGGAGACAAGGGATGACAAAACTCACATGTCTGTCAGGGCGAGTAGGAAGGAGGTACATTAGATACCTCCTGTTCTCCCTCCTGACATCATCATATTACATGTCATACGTATTTTCCAGAGTGGCTGGAAAGATGCCCAGCAGAAAAGGACCTGGGGGGTGCTGGTCAACAGCCAGCTGAACCAGAGCCAGTGAGTGCCCAGGTGGCCAAGAAGGCCGATGGCATCCTGGTCTGCTTCAGGAATAGCATGGCCAGCAGGACCAGGGCTGTGATTGTCCCTCTGTACTCGGCACCGGTGAGGCCGCAGCTGCAATCCTGTGTTCAGTTCAATTCAGAGGACACTGAGAGGCTGCAGCATGTCCAGAGAAGGGCAATGGAGTTGTGGAAGGGTCTGAAGCACAAGTCCAATGATGAGTGACTGAGGGAGCTGGGATTGTTTAGTCTGGAGAAAAGAGGCTGAGGAGGGACCTTATCATTCTTTACAACTGCCTGAGGGTGCAGCCAGGTGGGAGTTGGTCACTTCTCTTGAGCTACACCAGGTGAGGTTTAGGTTGGACATCCAAGGAAATTTTTTACAGAAATAGTGATTAGATATTGGAATGCACTGCCCAGGGAGGTGGTGGAGTCACTGTCCCTGGAGGTGTTTAAGGAAGGACTGGATGAGGCACTCAGTGCCATGGTCTAGTTGACATGGTAGTGATTGGTCATAAGCTGGATTTGACAATCTCAGAGGACTTTTCCAAATTAAATGATTCTGTGATCTCTTTTCTACCCTACTCAGGAATGTGGAAAACTACTGTAGAGTGGCAATGGGATGACACACACTAAATCTTTCACGAGATAGTGTCAGGTTATCAGCCAACACTTCACACAAAGGGTAAGCAATGTTTCAGGTGAACAAGGAGCATCTTCCTCCCTCCTCTCCTCCTGCCCACCATTCCCCTCTGACTTGATCTCAGGGAGATCGTGTCTATGCTGCAGAGCACAACAAAATGATGACATTACTGGAACTCTCTCTTAAGGGCAGGGAAGGGGGAGGGAAGAATCACCAATTCCTAAACATGTGAGTTTTGATTATTAAAACTTTGAAATACCAGAGTATTGAATTGCCATTTCTATTCAGCCTCTCAGGCAAGCTGTAACTTTAAACAGCAATAAAACATTGAGTAAGTTAATAAAAAAATACAGCACCATATCGCATATAGTCAACTGTTTCCAACATGGTACCATTTTAACCCTTAGACTCTACTGGAAAAAATCAATAGTGCTAAAAATAAGAAGGGAAGCTAACAAAACTATAAAACTCCCAATACCTTTTCTTACTCCCAAACTTTGTGATGCACAGGTTTTTGGAGGGGAGCAATTAGGTTGAATTCAAAAAGGAAATCTACCTACTGCACTTGCACTTACAGATGAAGCACAAGGACTTATCCCTAGGAAGGAAGCATTTGAAATAAAACAGATTTAGAAGCCTAAACAGCTTGCAATCCATCACATTTGAACACCTACAGATTGCTTTGCAGCCACATGCTGAGTGGTGATTCCACATCCCCTCCACCTGTCCTATTAAGCACTACTGTTACAAACTACCACAGAAACACAGAATCTGATTTATGTGTGGTGTGATTTCCCCTCCCTTCCCATGTTTTATGTATTGGCTATGAGTTTAATCTCAGGTTGTAGCTGTGCAGTACCTCCTACACACAAACCATAGTGGCCAACTTTTAATTAAAAAAAAAAAAATCAAGAAAGTGACCCAGGAACAATTTTATTTTTCAAGGCATCTAACATAAGGTAAAGACAGCTTTGGGTTTTTGTTTACCTCACATTAGATGCCTTGAAAAATAACACAAGACTTAAGATGCAACCATTTACAGAGAATGCTCAATGGAGGGGTTTACTCCTCTAAATAAACCTTCCAAATGAAAACATATCAGTGAATATAATTTTTAAATCCGGCTTGCCCCAAGGCAATAAATTTGCCAGAAGCACAGGCCAGTGGAAGTACAGATGTTTTGTTTGTAGACCGCTGTGGGGGTCCTCCCCACATCACAGGCTGGCTTCTGCACGGAGCGAGTTTCGCTGCTTACGAGAGAAAAGACGTTTTCCAAGCACAGTCTGCTTGACCTTAGGTAATCCCGTGGAGAAGTCTGGCACACGCTTGCTAGAAATAGTTTCCACTGACCTGATTTCACTAAGAGAGGAGGTGGAGTCAAAAGGCTCATAGCAGACAAGACTCCAAAACAGTGAACATGTATTTCAGGGTTACCTCTGCAGTGCTGAAGCCATGACAAGAAGTTCACACAGTCACACCCTGCTGTGACAGTAACCATCGCTGACAAGGGGATGGCCAAGCTGGCAGTGAGCTCGTACTTTTGCTTTCAACAGTAAAAGGAAGAAGTACATCAGAGGAAAAACACTTCACTAAACAGACTTGCCACCTCCAAAGCAACTTACAATTTCCTTCATGTGATGTGTTGCCTTTGTGTGTGTCTGTGTGTAAAAGCTCCCAAGCAGTATTTCTTAAGCCTTCATGGTAGAAGCATTTCACTTGAAAGAGTGTTTACTTCTGGAGAAGTGTCCAGGGATGTACTAGATGTGTGGAGCTCTCTAGTAGTGATTGCCTGCTTGAGTTTTGCCTAGTTCCCACACAGCAGTTCTTGCCGGGCTCCTGTGAATCCAATGGTAACTGATTTCAGGGCTGTTTCCCATGGACAAGCACCCAGCCAGGCAGCAAAGCAGCAAGCAGGCATGGAAAACAGACTGACCCCCCCTTACTCACCCTGCACCTGCACTGCTGCACTGTCTCTGGGGACCAGCTGCACACCAAGGTTGCCCAGCACTGCAGGAACAGACACTGCAGCAATGTACTGCATGTCATACATTTAGAAGACAAGAAAATAAAAATAACCAACTGAACTTGCAGGACCAGACAACATTTCTGCTCTGTGTTTTCACTGGTAACATCTATCTTTGCTTTCATCAGCAAATGTATTTCCCTTGTGAAAAACAGCTGCTGTACTTTTATTCCTTCCTTTTGTGGTTGAAACTAGAAGCCGCTCAGAGAGGAAAAAGCCAGCAACAAAGCACTAACTACCCAGCAAAAATTCACTGCCTGAAGTGACACTTGTTACTGAATCATTTGCTTATATATATGGCTTTTTGAGAGGGCTCTCTCAACGATCATCCCTTTCTAGGGGGTTTGCTGAGGATTCTGCTGCTGCTCTGCATTTGGGATAGGGTGAACAGAAAGGTGGTGTCTGGGGAGTGATGTCCACCAAAGCACTTTTGTAAGAGCTACGTATTTGACACGTAGGGAGGAAAACTGCTCAAGTCTCCCAGATACTTCAGCTATGGTCTCTCTAAGACCAATCTCTAAGACAAGATTGAAAACCGTGCCACTGTATGTGGTGATCTTCAAAAACTGAGTTTCTCTTCTGTAAGGAATGGCAGCAAGAATCATAGAATTATTAAGACTAGAAATGAGCTTTAGGAACACTGAGTCCAACTGTTAACCCAGCGCTGCCATCTTCACCACTAAACCATGCCTCCAAGTGCCATAACTGAATCTTTTTTGAACGCTTCCAGGGATGGTGACTCCACCACTTCCCTGAGCAGCCTGTTCCAATGCTTGGAAACACTTTCCATGAAGAAACTCTTCCTAAAATCCAATACAAACTTCTCCTGGCATAACCTGAGGCTATTTCCTCTTGTCCTGTCTCTTGCTATATGGGAGAAGTAACTTACCCCAACCTTGCTACAACCTCCCCTCAAGCAGTTGAAAAGAGTGATAAGGTCCCTCCTGTTCTCCAGGCTAAACAACCCCAGAGCTCTCAGCCACTACTCATATACGAAAGAAACTCCCATATGCACGATCATTCTCCCACATTTCACTGCAATATTAGGAAATTTTGCTCAGACACTACAAGAATTCAAAGAGGAAACTAAAAAGCTCTACGGCCCGAATCAAGCAAAGGATTGAAACAGACAAGTTCCATACCTTCTGAATTTTATCTGGATGATCATGTGCATTGGGCATTTGGTCATGAAGCTTGCTAGACTGAAACTCTATCTATTACTACTTTCCAAAAAACAGAATCAAGATTTCTTATTTTAAATTAATTTTCCTTAAAGCTATCATATTGCTATACTCAAGCTGAGCCCGTGATACAAAGGGAAAAAACACAAACTCTATGATGTTGTTACAGTTTTTATAAAGTTGTATAGGCAGGCAACTTACCAGCATAATCCTCTTAGCATAAAGAAGAAGAAATAAGAGAGAAAGAGTTAGGATTTAGTTTTTCCATGTACAATGTACAAATGTCATGGCAAACCAAGCAGAATAAAACATGCATGTTTCTCTCAAAAATTGATTTGAATTAAGGGGGAAGCACAGGAATCAGTTACTGTACAATTAGTATTCAAAAACAAATAGGATTTTTGAGAAAGTAGTAAAGAGAAAATTCCTAAATTACATCATCACTTATTTGATAAATAATATAACTGAAAGAAATTTGATAAGATATATACACTTTTTAAAAAGAAATGAAAATTGAAGTGCAGCAAGCTGGAAATTCTTTTCCTTAAAACCTGGCAGTGTTTAAAAAAAAAAAAACCACAAGTTTTTCTTTAAGTACTATGCAATACATGAAAAACTCTTAAATCAAGAAATAGCTGCAAGCAGCTTGCATACGGTTTTGACAGTGGGATTCAGTGACCTTCCCTTTGCAGGAGTTAAGAATTAACAAGTCACCAGCAGGTAAGGAGGCCCTTATTTTTTATTCTGTAACCTGGAAGTGATATGCCACAGCTTGGGTTTTTATTTTCCAGTTTGTTTAAGATATGACTCAAAAGTTACCTTGCTCTCTCCATCTACACCTGCATTTTACAAGCTCTGTTCTCAAGATGGAAGGGCTCCAAACAAATAGCACAACCAACTATTAGTAAAAACACCCCAAAAATGTATTTGCAAGCACACTTCAAAAGGGTTATGCATGCAAGTTGTTCAGTGCACCAGGCAGGCCAAGAGAGGGAATGAGGGATGCTGGCTTTCAGCACTGCCACTGGGAAACACTCAATGATCTTCTGGCTCGTCACTTCAGGGACACTTCAGAGCTGACTTTGGAAAGCTGATGGCAATAGAACTGGTTATGTGCCTATTTGATGTGGATTAAAACTTCTTCCTTGCAACTCATGGGGTACTGAAACCTCAAATGCAAGCCAGCAGCTGATGGGGATTTTGTTGCAACCTAAAGATTCCCCCAAGTCCAGTGTCTTGCCTTCTCAACATATATCTCCAGCCACATTCACCCAAAACTGTGGGAGGCTGGAGGGAGATGGGCACAGCTCCATAGTTCTGTCTCACTCATTTCTGAAACCCTGAGGGAGAACTTTAATGCCATCCTCCCAGCCACACCCTGTCCTAATGATTCCCTATTGCCACATGCAACAGATGGGGAACCATCCAATATGGGAGAACGAGCAAGAGGAGGCTCAGTTGCTGCTCATACATGGTAAAACTGTGTCCAGGGAGTATATTTTGTCTCTCTGGGTCATCACATCTGTTCAGGTGTGTGCAAAAAGCTTCAATGGGCACATATTTACAGCTGAAGGAAGCAGGTTTTAAGACAGATTTATGAGGGTGAGGTGGGTTTCAACAATTTGGATTGCAAGTTTTTATTGATGCCACTACAGTATTTGTATTTATTCTTAGCTTTTAAAATATACCATGAAGGTGCAGTTCATATCCATAGTACATTTTCCACTTGTTTACTACTTGGTAGTTTTATTTTTGACTGAAGTTTAGGAATTGGTGTGTACCTTGAAGCATCAAGTCAAAATCAAATAACAGAGTAAGTTCAAGCATTATTTTTTCACTACCATTATTATCCTCAAGCTCATCATTAAATAAGAGTAGTTACTTTTTCATCAAGGGAGCAGAGAACACTACCTAATCCATAACAAACAACCACCATTCCTATTCTTTCCCCCCCAGTCTCAGCTGGATCTTTATTAAATGTATTCAGAGAGAGAGAGCTAATATGCCTGACAGTGCATTTCTGAACACAGTATTCAGAAAATCATGATCTCTCACATTTCCCTCTCTGCCTGTCTTTTACACACACTGAGCTACAGCGTTCCAATCCCATTTACAGCCTTCTTGGTACGTCATGCTCTTTGAGGACATGCTTTTGTGTATCAAAAGAACTGCAGAAAAAACTACAGAACTAAATTTCTTTAAACATATAAGTTCCCATTACTGTAGCCTCCTTAATAAAAAAACCTCAGGAGTTTGAGAGAAACTTCCCCTCCACCACCAGAAGTTTAATTAAATGCTGAAACCCACCACCTCAAAGAGAGAGACACATGCACAAAGACAACAAAAACCTTCATTCTCGTACTCTGTGCCTGTAAGATGAAAGAGACTTGGAAGAGTCGGGTAAATCTTACTGTGCAAGTTTACAGAAATTTTTCATGGTATGTCACTAATTACTGTGCCTTCAGACATTCAATTAAACAAGTGGAATACAGATTAGCACGCTGGTTTCAAATCACACAAAAGCACGCCTTCCTCCCACAAACAAAGCACATAGGGTTGGTTAGCTCTCTCTATCTGTGCAAAGCACCCTCCACTGCTTCTCTGAGTGAAATCAGAGACTACAGAGTGCATGAAAACCATTTCACACAGAGCACAGCATACAAAAAGTTGTGCTATTTAAGCAGCGGCCACAAGCTGGCCCCATGAGAGAACCAGTGCTGACAACCTGAGCTGATCTCCAGTCTTTCTGCCTGGGTTACTCACCCAGCTCCACCAGCATCTCACCCCTGCCCAAGTCCTGCCCTCACATCCTGGAGAGCCTGGGCTGGGAAACACCTTCCCAGCTGGGGCTTCAAGGTAAATCAGAACGGGGGAAAGGAGACACGGCGCTGACAGCTGTGCCTAGGAAGCTGGAAGGAGAGCAGCCACCCCTCCTCTCAGGGCAGACCACTAGGGAGCAGAGCACCAGCCATGTAAGTCACTCCTACAGCTGCAGGGAGAGACTGCCCAACTTGTCCTCCCAGGCTGCTCTTCAGGGAAACCTAGCTAGCTAACTAAGCTCTACCTCCTCAACTGCACAGCTTCCAGCAAGAAAACAGTAGAAACAATGAATCAGTGCAAAAATCATACAGTGCTTATTCCTTTTTTAAAAAACAAAACCAAAACCCAAACAAACAAATGAAAAAACCTCACCCAAACCCAAAACAAACCAAACCCCAACAAAACCCCAAAGATCACAACAAAAGCCTCAGAAAAAGGTTAAGGGAAACAAAATTGCAGGTGCTCCAGAGATAACATAAAAATTATTCTTACAGCTTATTGAAATCAACGAACACTGATTGACAAGGGAACCAGTTTGCAGACTCACTCACCCAGAAAAGTCTGTAGTGAGAATACCATAATGAAATATGTATATTCGGCTGATGTGGCACAAGGTGAGGTATCCCATAGCTACGACAAAGGAGTACCTAAAAACATAACACACAGAACACATAGTTACCAACACAAGTACCAACAAGAACTAGAATCACTCAAATTGGGTTGGGCTTGTTTCAGTTTTTTCAAATCAGATTGTTTAAAAGTCTGGAGCTATGCTACAAGACCTGGAAGAAATTCTTCAAGGGGGCTGATGGTTTTGTGTACCCAGCTGAAACCTTACAGAGGTGTCTCCTCATTCTGGGGGTAGGGAAAAATGGAAGAAGAAATAGGTTCAGTTCAAGTTGCAAAATTGAATTTTCAAGGCTCCCATCGTCACATATTATTTTGAAATTTCTGTCCAACTTAAGCATTTGAAACCAGATGACAGTCTATGTCATTCACTGAAGTTATCCACTGCATTTTCGTCTGTAAATGTTCTTTACTTAGAACTCTTCCTCAGATCTAGCAAAGACTAAAATATTTCAAGAGTAAGGTATTCTCTCTCTTGAGATTTTATGTAAAGGCAGAGGATGGCACATAGCCCAACCTTTCAGCTCTCCATGCTGAAGCACACCACCTTCCAGAAAAGTCACAGAATCAGATAGATTGGAAAGGACCCAGAAGATCACTTCAGAAACATCCTTAGGTAGGATGTGACAAATTCATTCTGTGTTTCAAGATGATAGCAAACTTCTGTTGGGCAGGACACAAGCATGGTTCTATCTCAACAGCTGAACAATCTGAAGACTGGAAATATTGCAGTGTCTGCATGGGCTGATGCAGCCTTTCATACAAGTAACTCCTGCCTGTTTTTACATGAGCAAGGAAGAGGATTCTGGGGAGGAAAGAAGTGGATGGATATTTGGAGACAGACTGACACATGAAGGAAATTACATGCAAGGGTGAGCTAGGACACCAGAATGAAAGGCTGGCACCACATGGACAGGCCAGGACCAGGTTTGCTGGTGTCCTCCATAGCTGAGGTTATTATTCTGTGCTATCCATGCAGGGCTGAAGAGGCAAAGACCAGCAGACCACAGAAGGAGATGGCACATCCTGCGTGCCTGGTAGGGCTGAGCCTCGGGGGCTGGTCAGCACACATTGAAAAAGAGGGTCCTCCACGGACCCATGAGGGCATCCACCACAGGGGAGAGCTAAAGGTGAAATCAGACAAGAGGATCAGGCAGCAGACAACTGAAAAAGAGCCAGGCCTTTGTCAACTTATGGCTGGTTTTAAAAGAAATGAGTTTTTCCTCCCTGGGGGCTAATAAGCTGCAGTGTGAGTGACAGTGATGGATCACAAGGCAACCTGCAGGTCATGTGGCCCACAGCAAACAGCTGGGTGAAAGGCAGACGGAAGGGACGTGACAGATTCTTCAGGAGATTCAGAATAGAATTTATGGTATTTTATCTGGGTCAGGCATCCAGTCCTGCCTCAGCAAGGTCCTTGGGTTCCCCTCTCATCAAGGGAGAATGGCAAGCATCCATCCAAAGGCAAGTCAGACATGTAACAGCAAGAGACAGGATGAAGGATCTGAAATAAGCCCCCATGCTGAGGTGTAAAGCACTTAGATTGAAACAGGGGGCAAGCAGGGAGAGATGCACCGAGCTCTGCTGCAGCTGGGAGCATTTCTGGTGCTGGATTAATTTGTCCATTTATAGGCCTTGAAGGCTAGCAGCTTCACCAGAGAGCAAACTAGCAAAAAATAACCAGGGAAAAGAGAATGGAGGTTAAATTATGCAGTTGATTTAATTTGTTCTCTTCCACTGCGTTTTTCTGGGGGAATACAGAGCCAAGTCTTGAAGCCCCACTCTGAGGGATCTGTTTTCCTGTAGGAACAGGTTAAGACCTTAAAGTGGCTTTGTTCAAGCTCACTCTCAACTGGTTTGAATACATTTTTACTTTGCCAAAATTAACAATGTGGATGCACTTTGAGTCACTCTGCTATGGCTAGTAGAATACAATAGAAAAACCCTAACCCAATCCTCCCTCAGAACTCCTGAGGTTTTTCAGCACATTGGATGGACATTTCACACTGACTCAAACCAACACATGACTGCCTTGCAGCAGTAGGCAACATTAAATGAACTGGCTTGATCTGTGTTTCAGTATAAAGCTATTTTGTTTTTAGCCACTGTGGCTAATTGGCTGAAGAGGAAGAGTGAGGGTGTTTCCCGTTGAAGCTGTGTCCTTTTCCTTATCACCACCCCAACTTGTCTGGGAAGATGTAAATAACTAGTGGATGAATCTTTTGTAGACTTGGTTCTTCTGATCTACAGCCACTAACTCCTGCATTTGCCTCAAGTGACAGGCAGGGACAATGGCCAGGAAACCGTAATACAAATTTGTAACACCTTTTTAGTTTGGTCTCTGGATGGCATTTCTTTAACAAACATTGTCCAATTACCTTTCTTTCTTATGACATTATTAATTATCTCTAGACTTCTGGGCTTTGCACTTTGTGAGAGGGTAGAAAAAATACCTCATTAATACCCTGTCTTGCTGGTGCAAAATGCTAGTAACTGCTGTAGAAAGGATTGGTTTTTACAGTTCACATTTCTAAATAATATTAAAAAAATCACAAGTAGGGTTCCCATTTAGATATTAGAGAGGGGTCTCTTCAGGAAAAAAAAGGAAGGTGAGAGGATTATCTGACCATCAGATTCTCAGACAGCCCCGGCCTTGAAGGCAAGTGAAGAAAGGGTTTCCATTCCCCAGCCCAGATTTATGCGGACTCTGAGCCTTCAGCAGCAGCTACAGAGACAGCCAGACAGGGCAGAGACAGAAAACACCTGTCACACACCCAAACCATAAGCTTCTGCTTTAAGCAATAACAGTTCTGGTATTTTCTACTTTTTCACAAAGCCCAGTACCAAAAGCAAGACCTCATTTTGTGGATCACTAAGCTTTCTCAGTGACCTTATTTGAACAACCTAACTCAAGATTAAGTGGAAAATACCTAAAGGCCAAACAACAACGGGGAAAACACATTAAAAAGGATTACAAAATGCAATCTGGAAGAATACAAGACCAAGGAGAACATGACTTCATTATGTTTAAAAAAATCAAAGGTTTATCCCATAAATTATTATGCCTGCAAAAGTCAAATTTTGAGGCCAGCAATTTCATAGGAAAATGCAATACATCAACCCAAAAAAACCCACAAATTGAGATTACAGCTGCTTCTGTAACTCCATGAACAAAGCTCCTGCAAGTAACTGGGAAAGAAAAGAAGGGAAGGAAAGAAGAAGAGGTGGTTCTAAAAACTCCTCAAGGTTCTCCCTCAAAGCAGGGAAGTTATCAGAGGGGCAGCTGTTGCCTTGCAGCCACACCAGCTCACCTGTGGATGTTGGGAATACTCGCCATATTCATAATGCCATAGTTCATCATCACCAGGACAAAAAGATGAATGGAATACCTTGAAGACAACAAAGTGAGTATTTAGATAATTTCTATTTTACCTGGAAGTGCTGGCAGTTCGGAGCAAGAGAATATTTTTCCATGCAAATGACAGCAATGTGACGTCATATCAGGGTACCAGAAAACATGGATTACCACAGGACACCTTTATAGCCTGACTATTCAACACAGACTGATACTTATTTAAAAGATATTATCCATATGTTTAACTGAAAGAGTAGCCTGGCTCCAAGTGCACATTGAAGTTGGATACATCTTTTCCAGAAAAGGTATCTTCATAGCAGACTTAACTTCCAGAACAAACATCACAAATTAAATTAAATACTTCACTTTAAAAATACTTTTATGAGTCACTTTACTTTGAGGGTTTGGAATGGTTATGTTGGTTAGGATTTTTTTTTAATGTAGCAGCATTGAGAGCCTTCAGATTAAACAGATGTAGTCCAAAAGAGCTGGTAGGAAGTTTAAAATTATTTTTACCCAAGTCTTGTCTAAATGGTGACCAAATACTCACCACCCAAAGCAGAAGACAGCAAAGTATATTCCAAAGAGGGTGGCAAATGCGTGGCGAACAGCGGAGCTGGCATGACTGGGACTCAAGTAAATACGAAACCAAAATGCAGCCAAAAGTGCAAACAGTTGACAGGCTACAAAATTGATCTGTAAAAGACAAGCAAAACAAAAAACTGTTTTGATTCTTGGAGGAGGAGGGGGAGGGGGAGGATTCTCTCTGTTCTCAGAACAATTGAGAGCAGAGGTAAGAAAAGGGGAGGAAATCATGGGCTAGGAATCTTTCCCTTCTCAGCATTCTCACTTGTGAACTCATGTGGTAACTTTTCTTGGCCAGAAGGGGTCAAACAGGCACACTGCCTGAAGCAGGAGCAGATGAGGAAGGCCAGGCTCCAGCTACCCCAGGGTAGGGCTGAGCTCTGATGGTTCTCCCTCTCCTTGGAGGAAGGCTCTGCTCTTGTGCCAGGCTGGTCCAGGTGCAGGGCACATCATTCCCCTTCTCAGTCCTCCTGGCGAGAGGCAGGGGCCAGGAAGCAGTCTGGGTCTCTGAAGTATTACCCCAGTACCTGACTCTGCCCCATCCCAACACAAGGGCAAAATCATCAATCCTGATGTGACACTGCTCACTAGCAGTGAGAATACAGAAGCCACCCGAGCTGAATTCCTCCACTCCACAGCATCTTCCACACAGACCTTCAACTTCCCATTTTTTTGTGGTTTGAGTGCAAAGAAAACAACTTTGCTCTACCGTCAAGCAGACACCTAAAGGAATATGCTTCTCAAATGTTCTTTGGCTACTGCATGTGAACATCAGTCTGGCCTCACTGCAGGAAGGTATTGATGGCAGTGGGAGCACAAGACATGCAGAGGGCAAACAGTACAGGAGTAGAGGCTGCTCTTGTCAGACACAAGGACAAGCAAAAGCTTCAGTGTCCTCTAGAGCAAAACTGACATCACACTGCCTTCTTCAAGTCACCTTCTCTTTGAGAGCCTCAGCAAAAATCCCAGAACTCAGAGGAAAAACAGATCAAAGAGCCAAAACAGAGCCAGGAGCTGTCTCTAACAGAGCAAATACACCACTGGGATACAACATCCTTAAATCCAGCCTGGACCCTGCACAGCTGGAGGTAAATTCATTTATTGAGTCACAGTGTCGCAGTCCTGGTTTTTGGTTTTTTTCTTTTTACTCTTTTGGATTTTTTTTTAAATTCACCCTGAGCTCTCCAGCAGCAAGTCATCCCAGACCAAGCAAAACAAAGCAGGCTGCAACATTTAAGCAATCACTTGGATTAGAGGATTATCCAAAGCTATCAGTCCAGGACAGGATAACACATCTCACTCGGAAATGCTCTGACGTGCTGGCTGTCCAGGGCTGGTTGGATTCTGCCAGGCTTCTTGTAAAAAACATTTACAATGTGTTTAACAAGATACTATAGCCCCAAAGTGCTTTTATTCTGATGGACTATGTCCAACATGGTGTTGGCTGTTCATGAAAATGCTTCCATTAAAGGTTTGTTGGCTTCATTGGTGCAGTTGCTTTATTTCAGTGATGCAGGCAGTCATGCAATAGAATAATGCAATAATTTAAATATTTAGGTATGCTGAATTGTAGTTGTTTGGAGCAGAGACAATATCAATTAATTTCTTGCTCATGCAAGCAACCAGCATTTATAATAAATAGTATCACAGAATTATAACCAAAGCAAATAATTCTCATTTTTAGTGCAAGACCTATAGAACAAAAAGAACAAAAAGAATGAAATTGCACTGGTCTCACAAAACCCAGATGCTGTAGTAGAAATCCTGAACTTGTATGTTACCATAGAGTTACATTCAACATGCTAACACCTTGCTCCCACCCTTCTACAGAAAGAGGTGCAGCAGAAACCGCTGAAGCCCGTGCAGGGCTGCTCTGATTGCATCCTTTCCAAGCAAGTGGAAGAGCCTTCAGTTTAAAAAGATGTAATCCAAAAGAGCTGATAGGAAGTTTAAAATTACTTTTACCCAAGTCTTGTCTAAATGGTGACTAAATACTACCACCCAAAGCAGAAGACAGTAAAGCATATTCCAAAGAGGGTAGAGACTCTCATGATTCTCCCTCAAAGGGAGAAGACTGATGGGTGCCAACTCTTTAGTGACAATCAGCGACCCTTAATCCCCCCATCCTGCTCCAGCTTAGGGTCACACTGGCACATCCAGTGCAGCTCAACTCTGTGGCATGCAGAGCTTCTCTGATCTGGTGCAAAGAAGGAAAGTGCAAAGGCTCACAGAAACTGATGTGGTTGATTGTTTGAAAGACAATACCCCCCTCTGTGCAGCGCCACTCACGGAAACTTTACACCAGGAAAAGCCATCCCGATAAGCAGGCACTTGTTTTTTAACTTTCACCCGGCTCTTGCAAGCCCGGTTTGAGATGTTAAGGATGCTGGGATCTCAGAGGTTCACACACACAGCATAAGGAAAGTGCAAGATCCCAGAGCAGACACACTTGTAGCATTATTTAAGCAGCTAAGGCAGGGAATGACAGTGGCAGCAGCAGCAAAAAAGTGGCAGAGACTTCATCACAAGCTAACATCCAGCGAAGGACAGCTCAGCAGCCTCACGTACATGTGAGGCTCGTGCTTGCCCTGGCCTTTGAGCGTGTGTTATCTGTGCTACCAACCGTGTCACTGTCACACCTTCATTTTGTTGTGCAAATGAACCAAGACAATTAACCAGGAGCCTGTTCTCTTTTTGCAAGGGTCGGTGCAAAGCCTCGTACCAGGTCAAAAGGTCGCCCTTATGTTTCAATGAGTTTTTGGTTTCTAAGGGTTGTTTCTGCACAGCAGCCAAACATCACAGACCCAATGCACTCAGCAAGCAATAATCTGGCAATGGACCAGACTTGCTCTGTTCTGCACTGTGGAGATTCTCAGTTCAGTCAAAGAGAATTCTCCCAAGCTTCAGGCCTGAGAAACTTACAGAGAAAGAATGAAAACTATTATTATCTCTCTTTGTGTTCATTTTATTTATAGCTATGTACCTTCAGAGTGTGCTATTCACCGTTCACCAATACTACACAAGGGAATAGAGGGATGCAACAGCTTTTCATATAACCTCCTCTATTTATTTATTTCTGTGTACCATTTTAAACACATGCAGTGTTCACATGCATGCACACAAAGGCTGACAGTTCAGCTGACAGCGACTTTACTGCATTCCATTTGACATTAGTTTTATAATTCGTTCTGCATACTTAAGGCATCCAAGTAAACAGATCCCTAAGAATTTAACAAATGTTGTGCTGCATCACAAGTGAACTAAGTCACACTTTCCTTCCTTTCCCTTTCCAAAGAGAAAAGGATTCATACTATTCCCTTTTGGTTATTTCCACTGTTGCTAAAAACACTTTATAAACAGAAAATTCAGGGCTTCTGAACACTAAGGAATGGTGTCCAGGCAAAACCAACACGGAAATAAAAATTATGTGCCAATTAACCTTTTACAGCATTGCAAGTCATTTGACACGTGTTTTTAGCCAGCCACATCTCTTTGGTGTTGCCACCAAAATTTTGCACATCTGGTTTCAACATTGCTAGCAGAAAGGAAACACCTTTGTTTTTTACAGTCACTTTCTTCCATGCTCTAGAGAGTAAGATGCAATAAAATTAGGAACCAGAGCACATGATACGCTGCCAAAAGAAGACAGTATCCTCCTTTCATTTTCCATGATTAAACACTGGAAGACAGAAAGGCAGCCTCATCACAGTATTCTGCAATGACATCTGGAAGACTTGTGTCTGAGTCACAGCCAGCTGGAGACAACCTTGCAATACAGAAACAAGATATCCACACTTTTGGAGAGAGAGAAAATCTGGAACAGCTCCAGCGCAACCGAGTCGATCGTTATTGTCTGCTTAATTAATCCTTTAATTCTTTATTAGTCTCAACTTTAAAAGGCTTGATGGATCTGGAGCAGGTATGAACAATGAAGGAAAAAAATAAACTGTGGTTCCTCACTGTATTCTTTCAAATTCTGTAGTAGCAATAACTCAGCAGTGATGTTTAGATAGCAAATCTGAGTTTTACACAAAGTTAGCAATCAGGTCAAACCAGCCCACCAAGGACCCATGATGTTGATGCAAGAATAGCCAAACACGGTGATTTCAAGATCCCCCTATTGGATTATGCTGTGATCCAATCCCTCAAAGTACATAAAAGGTCAGTTCCATCTGTCTTGAGCCTTTGTATCTTCTCCCATTTTTAACAGGATGAAACTTGGCAAACATTGGACTGGTACTGTGTGAAGGGGAAGCACTAACTCCTAGGGATTTGGAACCACCTTTTCAGTCATCTCCATCAACAGGCAGGGCCTTGCACATAGCAAAGTCATCTCCTCAACTGCCTAACCACTCTCAGAGGAAATCCATACCATTTTTGCTCAGTATTTTATTTGATCCAATCAACCATTTGCAAGTGGGCCCTTCTAAGAGCAAATGCCAGTAGGCAAATCACAAAATAAAGGTTCCAAATACTTGGAGTTAAAAAGGTGCATCTAAAAATTTCACCCTTTGCAGGACATGAGCTTGATGTCAATAACACTGAAAAGGAGCAATTATCACTTTTAGTGCTGGGAGCAAACTAGTTCCATGGTGAAGGCTGGGGAGGGAAAAAAAGAACAAAACTCAAACAAAAGTAGTAATATGTCAAATCCCTATAACAGGAAAGCTATGGAGCCATGGAAGACTTCCAAAGAGAGAGGTAAAATGTTGCTTGGTACACCGAAAAATTACCAAAAAAAACCCCACAAAAATCTTAACAGGAGAAAAGAGAAAGTGCCTTTCCTAGCTAGAAATTCTTGAGATGGGAAACAGAAAATATGAGAGGAGACAAAACCTGACTATACACATTTAAACCAAATCATTACAAAGAGTCTTGGTCACTGATTCTTGTAGTTGAAGGTAGGCTACTAATAACCCACTTCAAGAATTCTGCTCACCCCATAAGCCTTGCATCTGCAAATCTCCCTGTTTAAAAAAGTGGCAATACACAGTTGAGAGTTACTAGATCACACTCTAAGAAGAGATAGTTAAGTACAAACACATAGCCTCTTATTTTAGTGCTTTTAACCTTTTCCTTACAGTTAAGTATCAGAAGGAAATATCCTGCATTCTGTTTTGACCACAAAAATACTTTCTTTTTCCTCTACTACATTTTTCCTCCCTTAGGCTTGCAGAAAATTTGATCTCACTTTCCAAAAATCTAGGAGGACATAACAAATTGACCACACAGTTCTCTCCAAACTCCAAATGCCAGTTAAGTCCATTACCCAAACCAGACCATCCCCTCTAAGCAAAACTCCTATTAATGCTGTTTCTCTGACAATCACTAAAGCAGTCACACTGCTAACTTGCCCCTTGCTGGATGACAGGGTGCTGATGTGTCCTCAAGAGCACAATCTGTGGATAAAAACCAGGCATGTTGCACATTCCCAGAGAGAGGTACAAGTGAGTTTGAGCACAGCCGGGCTTTCAGAATGTTCCCAGCCAGCATCCAGGTCCACATCCACTTCAACATGTAGCAGAGGATGCAGTCAGGTTATAGATATGGCAGAAGATACCTCTAATTTATTCCAGGTCTTGGATTTACCAGCAAAATGAGAGAATAAAGTTTAAATCTGAATTTCATTTTCTGAACAAAATTATGCGCGCAGAGGCCTCTCATAGTGGTTCAGTAGGAGGATGAAGTTACATCTCATGGTCAAGATACTCTGTTGCCATGTACTAATGATCTCTGAGCACTACTTTAGGAGATTGCTAGGAGGTTTTTATCTGGTAAATTAGACTTTCTCCTCTATTCACAGTCTTACCACAGACAGCCAAACAGCTCTTTTCAGTATTTGGAAAAGCATAAAGAACCTTGCTAACAGAAACTTCTGCCAGCAAGAGCAACTCAAGTCAAACCACTGTCTGTGGAGTACAACAGTGCTTGGGTAGTATTTTGGAAAGGGAATGCCATAATATAGCATTCCACTCTGCCAGAGATCAGCTGCATCTTCCAGGGTGATGCCTTTCTTCCAAAGAATAAAGCAAAAACTACAGAAATGCAGTAATTTGTTTTCCACGTTTAAAATATTATTTTGCACATATAACCAAAGACACCTGGCAAACAACATGTTTAAGTTCACTTTGCAAGAGACATTTCTACTTTGATGTTGAAAAACAGACCTGCTGTTATTAGAGCATTTCATAACATCAAAAGTGTGATATTTAGAAGGGGCGTGTTAAGAATGAGAGATGGAATGGTCTTTAATCAGCTCTCAAAGATATCTGATACTTGCTGAAATTTCTCAAAATATTTTGATTTTCCAGACTATTTTTATGAACCATAAGGACAAATATCCTCTGCAGAGATCATTCAGCTCTACACAGGGAGGGGAAAAGCACCTCCAAAAAGGAGGGCAATACCATAGAGACCATGTCAAGTTTCCCACTGCTAGAATTCTGACCTGAAGGAATCCATGAAGGAATAGGATTTGAGTAGCATGGTCCATGCAGTTCCCCTTATTGCCCACAGTGGTATTGCTTCTCACAGAACTCAGTGCACTGAGAGCCAGCACAAAGAGGCATTTATTTGTAAAGGAAGCAGAACTGACTGTCACTTGCAGGATGCTGTATAGCCAGGCACTGCAGACTGCAATCAGCATGGATCAAAGAGGAGAAAAATTAATTTACATTGGGGAAATACTGATTCCACTGCTGACATGTCACATCTCCGGTATTATCCAGAAACAACTTATTTCTCTGGCTTTGTGTTGTAGGAGTCCTGTGGAAGATTTGGGGGGGGCAGATGCAAAGGCTTGAAAATAGAATTTCTGTCATGGGAGAGACAGAGAGAGAAAAGTGTATATGCATGACTAACTTAAGATTATTGTCCTCTTCAGAAGCAGCACTAAGTTGTTCATAGCCTTGGCAGTATTTGTGCAGTTACATGCAGAAAATGGACTTGGTGAAGTAGAATATACAAAACTGACAGTATTTTGGCTTGTTGTGCTGTTTTCCTGGGTGAATTCTGTTTCCCTACTTACAGGGTCAAATATCCTTCCAAGATTTAGACTGTAAACTTGAAACAGATGTTCTTTCTGGATTACCTCTATGAAACCACTAGCAGAATAATCACTAGAAGAACACAAAATATAGTTATAGATTAAACCCAGAGTCATCAAAAATTTTAAAAGAAAACCATTTAAGTCAAAAGTAAGCTTGAGAAGTCAAATCTACATCATAATGCTAAGTCACACTCCCATACACTTTAACTTTGATAACTTTAATATGTGGATCTGACCCAAAACCAGCTTTAGCTCACTGTCAACAGCTCTCACATCGAGCTGTAATGACTCTCTCTGTTGAACAGATGTTTAAGCAATGACCATTCCTGTGCAGCAATGTTCTGCCACTACCTGTACCTCATTAATTACTGCTCTCTCAGCAAGTGATGCCAAATGATGAAATTCCCTTGTATCTAAGATAGTCAGTACTAATTCCTACCTGTAATAGGAACAGCAGGAAAATCAAACAGTCTAGAGCATTAAGTCATTCTGATGGTTCTTTCAAACCAGAATGCCTCTAGGATATTAGAAGATCTGTCTTGCTTTGTCAGACTGCTCAGCAGTGAGGCAGCACACTAATTACAGTACCTGTAGGTCCAAAACTACTTTAAAAGAGTAATTTTACATACTTCCGTGCAGGTGGAGTATTTCACAGTATTGTGTGTCAGACATGTCTAAAAGCAGAACTACAGCTAGGAGGTAAGAGTATAGAGGGTATTTTAATAAGAAAAGGAAAAGAGGACTGAAGTGTTGTCATCCAAACAAGAAGTTTGGCACACCAAAAAAAAAAAAAAAAAACAACAAAATTAGCAAGCAAAAAAACCTAATACCAGAACTACCAGCCTTGCTTCTTCACAAAAGAGTCACTTGGATCAAGTTCTTTTGATAGGAAAGATGGCATCTTGTACCATCTACCCTCTATCACCACATGACTCCATCACTCCAGCTCTTCTGACAGGTATCCTCAGAAGGCTCCACTTAAACATATGTAAAGTTAGGAGAGAGATGCTTAAGTGAAAACTAACAGAAAGAAGGAAGACAACTACTCCAGGAGAGTAAGATACGACAAAGCAGACACTGAGTCCCTGCAAAGCCTTCTCTGAAAGTCCCTAGAACTCTAAGAAGTTCCCAGGGAGAGAACACCACAGCACTGCTTCCCCCCTCTCTTTCTAAGCCACCTGCAGGGCTCAGCACCTATCTGGAGCTTGGATCCTTGGCTTCCATAATCATTAAATACACCACTTCCCCACCTTTTTCTCACAAAGGAATTCTTGGGTAACAGATACTAACACCAGCTAGTCATTCCAGATGTGAGGAGTGCCCCAAATCCCACACAGGCATTTCCACACCGCCTCTCAAGAGCACTGCTGAGCTCCCAATCCACAGCACTGTGTCCCTTCACCCACCACATCCAATGGATGGACTCCACAGCACCAAAAAAGAAGCAGGACCAAGACAGGTCTCATTAGACATGATGCAGCTCAAGTTCACCAGCCTCAAGCACTGATCCTGAGATTTTAACCCAGTTTCTACATCTGCATTCTTGAGTAAATAACTTCAAAGAAGCAGCACTAAGAACAGCATCAACACAGACCTGATTTATCTCCCACCACATTTAAATGTTTAGTTTTTAAAAACTTAGAACAAAACACAGCAAGCCAAGCACCTTTTCATTTTGTCTGTGTAACTGATAAGTACACAGCTGATTTATTCAAAACACAAAGAAGGAATACAGACAAATGTTTGTCTACCCAGCCACCCTTCTGTGACTTCAATGGAAATTATCTTCCCCAAATACCAATGGGGCTTGCCTGAACGCAGGGACGGCAGGACCCTTAGAGCAGTGTTTGTAAAGTCCCAAATCAGAAACACACTTAACTTTCAGGCCAGATGAAAGCCTTGAGCCTGCACATATTCATCAATTTAAAAATAAAACAGTAGGCTTAAAGTGCAATCCATCAGTAGAATGGGAACTGGCACATCTAAAACAACTTGCCCCATTCCTGCTGCTGCAATGTCTGTGCAATTCTATTTTCAGTTCCTTTTCTATGGAAAAATGTCAGTGTTCTTTAAAAAAACAAATCAATACAAACAGAGCAGTTTTGTTCTCATTATCCCAGTGATGTCCCAGTAAGTGCACACAACAAAAGGAAACAAATATCAGTAAGGGGGGAAAAGTGCCAACTTGACAGGTTATTTTATGCCAAAAGACAGTTGGTTTTTTTTCCCCACTGTAGAAACTGTCAGCACTGTGCTAAATTTAAGCACATTATCCTTGGAATTAGTGGCTTGATCAAAGACTAAACTTTTCAGACATTGCAATGGCATTATGTAACCCTTTATCAGGCCGTTAAACACAGAAAATCTGGAACATCCTGTATTTAAATACCAAGTCATGTTCATAGGAACTTAAAACAAGGGCACTGTAAAATTAGCATAGTAGGATGTGCTTAAAAAGTTTATGCATGGACTTTGCTAGAGAAAAGGATAGATTTTATCTGTCCTTACACTCATCTCGATAGCAGAGCTTGTTCATCTAAATTTCTTTTCATTTCAATGAGGAAAAAAGGGAATTCTAGGTTGGAATTCATCAAATTCTGAAGCATAACTCTAAAACAGGTACTTGTACTGTAAAAGTACTCTAGATGAGTAAGTTTGGGTGCAGAAATGTACAGTGCAGACTTATAAACAGTATTTATACTACATACACTAACTTTACCAGAAGCAAAAAAGAAACCACTGGATTGTGAAACTGGACTTCATTTAGTTGTAAGAAATGAAGTTTTCAAAAATGACCCGTAGTTTCTCACGCTTCAGTTTTTGGTTTAACACTTAAAGACACCATAAAAAGGTTTCATATTCCATAAGCTGGTATTCTACACTAATTCCAAGTGCCTGAAACAGAACTGGGATAAAATTAACAAAGCACGAACCTAAACCCAAATGAACAACAACAACAAAAAAAACCAAAAACTGTGCTGCCAGTCAGGAGAAAAGCAAGCTAGGATATCTACTGCTAGGTATGTGTGGAAGAGTTTTAGGGTAACAATGCTCCCACACAATGGGTGTAGTCAAACACATTCAGTTTCCTGCTTCCCCAGGCAGGTGCTACAAACCTCACTTCTTCCTGTCCTCTTGCTTGCCTAAGCAGTTTTCTGTCTCAGAAATACACAGGAGCAGCACTTGCAGAGGGAGTGAGGAACAAAGCAAAAGCTTCAGACAAGCATAGAAACATAATATTGGGGTACATCAACATGGAAAGGTGAAGATCTATGTTGCTGTCATGCTCCAACCTAGCAAAATAAAGGGACACCAGACCCTCTCCAGTAATGCAGTCAACAGAATTTGGTGAAAGAGGTACAGAAAGTATTCCCAGCTACCTTCCACGGGCAGAAGGGGACACACAGAACTTTTGGGAAGACAGCAGTAAGGGCCAGGGAAAATTGGCAGTGAATCTGAAGAGACTTTTTTTTTTCTTTAGAATTAATTTTCAGTCAGCTCAACCAGATGCACCTTAGAGAGGTTTTTCACATGGGGAAAAAAAAGAAGCATGGCACAAGGGCAGGATATATGTGCACAAACACATTTTTTGGCAGTAAACCTTAGAACCATTTAATTGGGAAACTCAGTTTATATTTAGACAATTATATTTGCAAACATAGGAGATAGTAAAACTCACTCTTTTTGCTTCCGAAAACAATGAAAACTTTATATTTTCCAGCAGCTTGCAGAGTCACACATTTCCCCCAAGGCACTTGATTCTGCTGGCCAGCAGATTTTCTAGATAGGCTAAAAATGAAGAAAATAGCAATTTCCAAAGAGCTGTGTATGTGCTGCTTTTTTTTTTTTTCCTAATTCAAACACAATTATCTTCGTTTATTCCTTTGCTATTACAGTGACCGTGTAGAATCTGCAAACCTCTGTTAACTGCCAGCTCCAGATATTCACTTTCACAACCACAAAATAGTGGTCCTTCCTTTTGTTCTAGAGTTTAAAAGTAAAATATTGCCCTGTGTTTTTCGATATATGACATGTTTATCTAACCTTCATTTATGTGGGCTGCAGACCTATTTTTAATCCCTTCAGAACTGTGGCAGGAAGAGAAGACACCAACAAAATGTGCACAGTGACAATATCCTGTTGTGGCTTTTTTTCTCCTTCCTTATTTCTGCTCAGAATTTGCATCATACTTGCTCCATGGTCATTTATTTTGGATTGTCAACCATGCAAAAAGACAAGAACATAACCCCAGCTGTTTAGTTATGCCTGTTACAAGCACCTTACATCTACAGCAAATCTCTGAAAGCTGAACTTAGGAGCATGTCTAATTTTAGGCACTCAGCTTCAGACACTATTGAAAACAAGTAACTTGGAGATGACAAGTGCTCAGGACTTGGCACAAGTCAAACATCTCAACCAGCACTAAACTAACATATTTGGAAATCATCAGTACCTTTCAAAAAAGTCATGCTCTGAAGGAATTTGAGGGGTTGCCCCCTCAAATTAAACAAACAAATAACAAAAACTAAAAAAGCCCACATTTCCTAGTTTTCAAACTTAGCAACCAAATCAAAACAAAAACTAACAGGAAAACACACAGCATGAACAAGCATCAGTTGGTGAATAGAGAAATGCAAACAAACAAACAAACAAAGAGATATTTGGCTTTTGCTATAAATTGATTTTATTTACACTATACTTGAGAAAAAAAGATTTCATTTCCTTGCCTCATTAAAGCCTTTTTTGCATATCCCCCCACTGGAGCTCTGTAGTTCTATCTGCATGCAGTGCAGCAGAGCTTTGGTTTATAACACTGATATTTTCCAAAGATAACTGCGATATGAGGAGGGAAGAACTCACTCACCTTTGCTTAATCATGGTATTTTTGTATTCTTGCCATGCTTATGAGTCAGCAATAGCAGAAACTTAACTTGCTTTTCTTAGGCAACAGGAATAAGTCTCACTTTTTCCTCTTCAACAGTGAGGGAAAAAAGAGAAGAATGTCCTTATATTTTAAAATTATTGCAGTGATGCTTCTACTGTGCAGTGACAGGCAACTTATTATCCAAGAAGTAAAGTACGACAACAAGATACCAAAAACTCCAAGTGAACTCTTCTCAAAATACCGTAAGAATTTGAACACAGCCAGGGAAAAGAAATTCAGCAATCCTTTAAGTTGCACAAACAATTATAATTTCCCTTTCAAGCAAGTGCTTTACACATAAAGCCTAAAAAAACACGCTTTGAAAGAACTAGGACATTGCACGATCTGCCCAGCTGGCTTACAAAATGTAATTCCACCTCCCTATCGCAAGGTTTTATACCACTAACATCTGGATAGCTCAGAGGCACTTTGAGAAAGCATTTCAGGTCTGATTTTTAGCAAACTTCGCTATCTCAAAATGCACATGGTGTTCTTCCCACTGTTGCTGTAGCACTAAGGTGGAGATTCAGATGTGGGGAGTGTTCCAGTTTCTCTGATGCTGGGAGGCACCCGAGCCATGAGCAGCACAGAGCTTATATGGGATGAGGGGGAGGAGATTTAGGAGCTGGAGGTGACCAGCGACCCCTTTGGGTCCCCAAACACCACTTGAAGCTTTTCAGGACACAAGCCACTAGTTCTACCTGTCAGCAAATTAATGAGGCCACTGTCTCACAGACAGAAATTCTCCAAGCCATTGCAAAACCACAATCCTAGACACAGCAAACAGGCACACTGGCCATTTCGGGTCTCCTAAAACTGGTCAGGTATGTCATCCTTTTTAGAGACTATGCTCAAAAACTGAAGTGCCACAGGAAAAGGTAAGAGAGAAGGCAGACACAGAATCTATTTTCCCCTGATAATCATTTAAACACTAACTCAACTCTATCTAGGCAAAAAAAAAAAAAAATAAATAAACAAGAAGACTGAGACCCTTAGGCGACTGAGGTAATGGTGCACGACTGATAAACAGGCAGATAACAGACTACAGATCAGGATGTCAGAACCCTATCAAAGGATGAAGGCAGACTTCACCAGACACCTGCTGGCATAGCCTATTCAAAGAATATATGCAGATCACAAAACTATCAAATACAGCATTAAAGATACAGCAGCATGAACTGAACAGAGGGGAAGTGCTCAGCATATGGACAAAAATCTCCCAGCAGTTAAAAATCAGAACAGAAAAGTAAGAGGATAACCCAACAGGGGAATACATTTCAAATCATATAAGGAGCCAGTTACTTTTTATGTAAACTAATAAACAGAAGGACAGCTGCAGCTGGGGCTGCCTGAAAGTGGGATGTGAGAGAAGTGACCTCTCCTGGGTGTTGGCTAATCTTCCCTGCAGAGATCTGGTGCTTCCTGCTATATTATCACCATGTGAAGAAACTCAAGTAATAAATCCAGCATGAGTCAAGGTCTGGGAGGGGATGATGACTCTAGCAGAGCCACCCACCCGTCATGGAAGTAGCCATGCTTTGGACTGTCAGCAGGGATTTGGGATCCTAAAGGCATCAGCAACACCAGAGGCAGGGCTGACAGAAACCAGTGCCTGCAGAGGGAACAAGCCCTGAAAGGAGCCAGCAAAAGAACAGGTACCTCCAAAAGGTTTTTCTTTTAAGCCATGCTTACCCTAGAAACTCATGCCTTTCATGTAAACATTCAAGTCCACTCTGGCTCTGGCCAAATTCTTGGCCTTTGCAGCCTCCTGTTGAAAGGGTTTCACAGCCAGGTCTGGACCATATGAAAAACACCCTGATTTTAATCACTGTTAAATCTACAGCCTATCACATGTCTCTCTGAAGGTGAAGAAACACTGGGAGACAGAAGGGAATAAGTCCCTTCTTTGCTTGACCAGAAAGGTTGTGAGCTCCCCATCCCTGGAGGGGTTCAAGGCCACCTGGGGCTCTGAGTAACATGGCCCAGTGGAAGTTCCCTGGCATAAGGGTTGAAGCTAAATGATCTTTCAACACATTCTTTTACTCTAAGGCATAGATCCATTTCTTTCATGCTGCTCACAAACACTTTCACCATGATCCCTCTTAAAAGTCACATTTCTAAAGCAAACCTCTCTGTTCCTTCACTTTGCTTTAGCAGGTTTAAGAAAATAAGCTTATCCTGTATTTTTTTCTCTTTTATCTAGTTCCAGTTTTCATCCTGGTTCGTGGCAAAGAACAGCTACAGTCATTGACAAAACTACCACAATGGAACAGAAATATAGTTATGTCACTCTGCCCTGAGCATTCTTTGTTCTAATCTTCATCTTATTTACTGATTAGCATCAGCAGAACACCTCTGTAACTTTCTTTTTCCAAACTGCTGAGCCCATTTTCCTCTCTGTGATGTTAGGTTTGCAAATTGGGAAATAACACCCCATCAGAGAAGTGGCAATAAAGGTAACACAAAATTAAAATTATTTTCTCTGAAAAAAAACAAGTGTTTTCTCTCTCAAGAGTCTATCATATTTCACAGTGTCTCACAGCAATATGCCTACACTTCCAGCATTCTTGTACAAAGTAGGGAAAACCCACCCATACTCTGAGTGCAGTGTTATTGTTGCTGTGGCAACCACAGACCACAATTTTTTGCCTCTAGAGAATTAGCATGAACACAAACATACACACTGAGGCAAATACAACTGTGGGTCCTAACAGTGCCTACAACTCACTGTAGATGCCTAATGCTGCCATCAAAAACTGAATTTGATTTTTAAAAAATTAACTTTAACTTCTCAGTCACTGTCTCCATTT
Organism: Haemorhous mexicanus; assembly: GCF_027477595.1. NCBI lineage: Eukaryota > Metazoa > Chordata > Aves > Passeriformes > Fringillidae > Haemorhous > Haemorhous mexicanus. The sequence goes on along the minus strand of NC_082341.1, from coordinate 64,129,366 downwards.
GTCTACACTTTGTTTCCACCTCCAATACAGCATAGCTGGCAAAATATCCTGAGAAACCCTGACACATGAGAAGTGTAAATGTCAGACTACTTAAACTCCACTTGTGACTGAACAGAGTAATTATAATACTCTCTCTAAAACAGAAAAATTAGTGATCTATCAGCTGGAATTTGCTGGTATAAACACTTTGTGCAAACCCTTGGAGTCAGGATTTGAACCTGCCCTCTGTGTGTGTGCACATGAGATGAAGTCACTGCTGTACTCTCTTTAACACTTCCTTGCACTGCTAAAAGGAAAAAACCCTACTTTCACCATTTTATAATGTCATTTAAGCCAGATGTAAGAGTTAAAAATTAAAACTTTTCTACTCAGTGGTCCTTTAAAAAAAAAAAAGTTTTACTTAAAACCAATACATGAGCATGAAAACAAGCACTGGAGTTATTCAAGAAATATTGAAAGCAGAGGGTCCTCAACTGTTTTAGGTTTTGCCTTGTCATTTTGCCTTTCCCATTCCTGCCCTATCTGCATACCAGGGCCAAATTGCACTTGAACAAGAAACCACAAATGAAGAAATTGCTGAAGTCCAATTAGAGCTTTGTCACAAGACCAGGCCTTATGGAAGCTGCAAACACTCACCCAGTTCATGACAGTCAGCATTTGAAGTCTGTTTCTTGGCCTGAAATTGTCATTTAGTTTTTCTAGTATTCTGCATGTAATCCAAAGAAATTATTTAAAAGAGTATTTTCTTGCCTCCCATTTCCATCCCAGATGTCCCCAACCTGACACACTCAGCGAACTTGAAGACCACAGAATAGAATCTCTCTCTGATCCAAAATTTAAAACTTGCTATTCCATAGGATTGCCAGGTCTTTGTCTGGGATTTAGCAGCCAGATACACTCAGGTCTATTTGCTTTTCACTTAAGTCATCTAGGTAGGCAGCTCACATGCTTTGAGACAGCTTCCCACCCACTACACTGCAGGGTGTGACATGAGGGCACAGGCAAAACTCCCATCATCCAGCACAGGCAAAATTCCCATTATCCAGCCACTCTGTCACCAGGTAAACACCAAATCTTACAAGGACAAAGCAACCAGAAAGACGGAAATGAAGAATTGGTCTTAAGTTCAGTATTTGTTTTGCCTCAGACCAGATAGCATGGCAACCCTCATGCTACAGACTGATTGATTAACCTTATTAAAAGTTTTCAGAACAAGGACTGCCATTTCCTGTTGAAGAAAAAAATAGAAATAATTCCTGGCTGGAAAAGCTGTCTAGTTAATAAGCTGTCTAGTTAATACTTTGGATTTTGGTTTTAAAAATTGCCTTCTATTTGGGTATTTTACTAACAGTTAGGGGAATGATTGAGAACAAATTTTTTGGAAATTTGTAAATGATTCAACATATTTTATTCAAAAATATGTTTACAAGGGTTTTTCTCCTCACACTATTAAGACTGGTTTTTTAAAGCCTGGAATTTTCTTATCATGAGGGAAGCCAAAAACACAAGAGAAAAAATATTTCCACTCAACACCATTAAGGATGCAACATACTGTGAGTAGACCCCATCCAAAAAACTTCTAAAAAAACCATTTATGTCAGAATGTGTGCTTTTGGTTGTGCATCTGTGCTCACCTGTGGTTTTGCAAAAGCTGTTTAAAATGCTTTAAGCCGGGGGGAGAAAAAGGACGGGTGAAAATAAACATTCCCAATCAAGGTCATAAGAAGGGAGACTGATGCAATCTTGCTCTGGGAAAGGACCACCCAAAGGCTTTCCCTTGGCTGCTTCTCTCCAGGGGCCGTTCTCTCTGTTGGCAGAGGCTGCCCTGGCTGAGCCCTGCGCAGGACGGGCTGGATTCCACCTATTCAGCAGTGACCAAACTAGCCTGACCAGCGCTCCGAAGGAAGGAATCACTAGATGAAGGTCAGAGAATTCCACCTTGTCCATCTCTGCACGTGCTGAGGGGGAGCAAAAATGGCTCTGAGAGCAAAGCAGCTGAGGGTGAGGTGCCTCATCCATGTGACTCACTGTCTGCAGGGTCTCAGGTCAGAGGAGCTGGACTCGAGTGCTGTGTGCCCCTCAGCAGCTGAGGCACTGCAGGTCCCTGGGGAGCACCCTCTGGCTTCACAGTCTCAGAAAGGACCCCTGTGTATGTGCTCCAGGGCCACTTTGTGTCCAAAGTGTGCCCAGTGGGGACAGTCAAGGGAGTCCTTCCCAAAGCACACTCCTGGTCCAAGCTATATATTAACATAAACACCCTCGCCACTATTAGTGAACTAATTGTAGAAATTTTTGCATCAGGCTGTACTTTTAAGAGCAGGCCTGAGTTTCTGGAAGATCTCCTTAATGACCCTCACTAGACTATCCAAGCATCCAGGAGATGAGGTTTGGTACCCTCAAGGTTATCTGTAACTACTAAGTAACAAAGAGAAGGATTTTTTTTTTTCACTCCAAAGTAAAATATGGCCCATTGACACGTTTTAAAAATCATGTTACCTGTTCCTTGATTTTGGACAAGTACAAAAGGTTGGATTCCTGCAGCAATGCCCTGCCCAGGGACTAGCAGCAGCACTTTGCAGTTTAGCAAACCTGCCTCCAGCGCTGCCCGTCCTTGGGAACTGCAGCAGGAGCCAAGGAGCAGCCAGAGGATTAAACACCGTGCCAGGCTGGCAAATGCACAGCAAATCCCTAAGCATCAGGGGCTCCCCCGAAAACACAGAGCCAGCTCTGTGCTCACTGCCTAGACCCCTAGGCTGGAGCCCAAGAGTCCTCATCACTACTTTAGATTTTCTCAAAATAGCTGCAGAGCACCGCTGGTGCGATTAATGCGCAGAGAAGGTTTCAGGGAGCTTTATGCAGCCCTTCAACGCTTATTTTTCCAGATCTTGTTTAACACAGATGAGAAGGAAAGTGCTTAAAAGGGGGAAAATTGTAAGCAGCTGATTCCAGTTGCACTTTTGTCCCTTGCCAAATGAAAAAACTTAATAGGACAGGCTTTGTTTTCAAGGCATGAGGGATGTGGAAATATTTACACTCGAAGTATCAAGACATCAGCCATAAGGTCCAAGACTACAGTGCCAAACACAGTGAGAACATGTTGGAAAAGGCAGCACACGTTTCCAAAGCAGAGGAGAACGTGTATGGATTGCAATTGTTAGTGATAGCTGACCTGAACAGGAAAAAAATGCTTTGGAGACGGCCTTAAACTCTGGAAGAAGTATCACACCTGTGTCCCAGGAGGATACAGACTCCTGGACCTTGCACAAGCGACTGAAACAAGAGACTGGATTCACTGCAAATGCACTATGGACTGCCCTGTTCACCAGCACCTGTTTAACTGGGGACCCAAATGAGGGTCAGCAAGATTCTTCCTCTGCTCTTTACATCATGCCTTCTCCTTCATGGCATTATGATAACAAGCTAATGGTTTCTTTCAAGGAAAACAGTTTTATAAACCTAACTATTCAAAAGTCAGAAAAGCTCAAAATTAAAGTTGGTTTTGGCAATGTAAGTAATATTTCTCTATAAATGTGTTGAATTCAAATTTCATTTGTTCTTTTTGCTTCTCAAATAACTAAGATTTACATGGCTTTATATTTTTTTTGCGGTCGACTATGTTAGGCAGGGAGGGATTTAAAGAAACAAATACTGCTGCAATTCAAAATGGAAATGTAGAATTTTCAATTGTAAAATGATGACTCTAGGAAATTGCAATGCAGCATAGTTCATACCAACCATGACAGTTTTTTCCAGAGCTTCAGAGCAGCTTTTTTCTGTTAAAAACCTGATGCTAACCCCACTTAAATCTTTAATGAACTTCCATCTTCAGTTATCTCACTTTGGTCTGTGACAAATTACCTTTCTTTCCTCAGCATTACATTTTATAATGTATTGACAACCATTAAAGGATCCTCAAAGTTCACAGACTAAAGTCTTCTGGGTTCCTGGAAAGTTAGTTTTTTATTTGAATTTACACTGTCCAAAAACTGGATAAGAAAAGTCATGCAAAGAGGCTTGGGACTAACAGATCTTCTGACTAGTTAAATCAGAAAGCAGAGAAGTAAAACTGAAGTCTGACAGGGAAAAAAAAAAAGGAAAAATGTTATGAAAAAAAGTTAACAAAACCATCCCCGATTTTTGTAAAAGTTAAAAGAGACACATATACTTTTTATTCTTTCTCCTTTTAAAACCAGTTCACCAGCATGCTTTGTGCAGAGTTTTTCAAACTTAAAGAATGCTGAAAAGACATTTTTCATACTCCAACTATCCCAAGATTCAGAGGCATGTCCCAGAATCCATCCACAGTTAGTTTTTTTAATTTAAACTGCTGCCAAAATATAAATATGCAAATGACCTGCCATTAAAGGATTAAAATGAAAAATTTTTCATTCCCACCGGCAGACAAAGCCAAAATTAAGTTCAAGTGGACTTTTTTTTTTTCTCTTTGGGGAAACATGGCTGGCCTCAACAATGGAAACACCAAAATTAAAAGCCCTCTGATATAAACACGAGAAGATGCTCACAGAGTTTTTTTTGAAGGAATTTTCTCTGAACTTATTTCCCTCAAAGTTAACAGCCTTGGTACTGTCTGACAATAGGTCAGGGTAACAAGGCCTGTTAAACTGTAGGGTTTCTGCTTCTAAAGCAATAGGAACCTGGCATACGAAGGGTACTACAAAATAACCCTGGGAAGTGAAACTTTTCAATCATCTGAACCCTCTGAGCCTGAATTACTTCTAGAGAGGCCTAGAGCTTAGGAAGGCATGGTAAAACTACATATGAATAAACAGTGCCAATAAATTTACTTTAAATATGGCTTGAAACAGGGTATTTATTTCTTCACAGTATTTTTATATGCACGAGCTTTGTTTATATAAATTACAGTATTAAAAGTTTGATGTTTAACTTCCCATATCTCACTGATTTATGGTATAGGACTTTATCCTGAAATTAGTGACTTTGGGCATGTACAATGAAAAAGTGCACACTTTTCCAAAAGCCTTTGTGTAAGCAAACTGGAGGGATGATATTCCAGCATCAATGTTTTGGGGAATACATGATATGGAAATAAAAAATACCCCAAAATTCTTTTGCAAATGCTGCTGAAGGTATATCATTGACCTAGACAGGTATTTTTAGAACACAAGTCAGCTAAACTTCAAAGTCTGCTTTCCTGAGATATGAGAATTAATTGAACACAGAGAATCTTTTCATCCTCTTTCAAGATCATTAATCTTGTTACCACATATAGCACTTCTTAAAAAATCATATTTCAGAGCTAAATTCAAAGATCAGTCATCCATTGAAGAGACATTCAAATACATGCTGACACATCAGGATTGTTTTAGCATCTGAAGCAGAAAACACCTTTATGTCCTTGTGCAGTGCACTGTCTCCTAAACGCAGTGTGAGCAGTCTGCCAGGTACACAGTGCAGAGAGGAGCTCCATCCTCTGTAATTCTGGGCTGCTTTTAAAACCAAGTCACAGTTTTTTACTTAAGAAAACCACCAATGTGGAAAATGACATTTTCATAGTCATCCATGCTTCCCATATTGAGTGGCACAACAGCTGCTTCTGAGATGACAAAACATTTTCCAAGTGCCATTACCACAGTTTTTCTGCCCCAGCCATGAAAGAATAACGATTACAACTTTCGTTTCTCAGACCTTCAGCTCAACTTTTTTTCTGGTCTTTTACATAGAGTGAAATCTCCCTCATAGGACAGTTCTCATGGAAAACCATCTCCATGAAAGAAGGGACAAGTCCTCTGTTCATTTAACACAGAGACATATGGTTTTCACAGATCACAGTGACCTGGAGGGTCTAAACTCCACCTCTACCTCTTGCTCTCCAGGCACATCCTGGCATTTTTGAAGGTCCAGGGCCAGCCATGGGGAACTGCCAGCTGCATGGAGCAGAGGGAGATTGGGGCTGTCACCATCCAACAGGCTAAGCACAAGGATGCAGACACAGAGTGACAAACCAGAGATGCCTCCCCTGCTGCAGCCTGGGCTCTGAGCAGAAGGCACAGAGAGCCTGTCAGCACTGCAGGAAGGGGCTCCTGTAAAACCAGTCCCTGCTCCACATGGGATTCAGATCTGGCAAAGTTGTCTTGCATATACAGAGCTCCATTCTGTGCAGAGGAGCAAGTGACTGAACTTCTCCCCGCCTCAGCAATACACCCTCTCATTCTTATGAGGAAGGGAAGCAATCCACCTGGCAGAAGTCATGTAAAAAAAGATTTTATTTTGCTTCTGAGGGCCTTAGCACTGCAGGTCAGGGTTGAGACTCGTGATTTGAGGGAACAGTGGTGGCACAGTGCTTCCACACACAACCACAATGTGGGTATATCCTGCTCCAGGACAGCAGAAGTCCCTGATGCTTGGCATGGAGCAGAATAGTGCAGTGGGGCAGGAGGAGTGGGGGAAATTTTTAAAAAGTAACGATGGCATAATCTCACAGGGACAATAAAACAGGGGGATTTTCAGGTGAGGAAAGTTCTATTTCATTGCAGCTATGCTGCAGTCCTGTGATGAACCCCAGAAAAGGGGGGGTTCCTCCTGGCCCATCACTGCCCAGTGCCACTTGAGGCAGCAGGGTCATGGCAGGGACAGCCACAGCTGCACCCACACTCACAGCCCAGCCACACTCACACAGCCCAGCCACACTGCTGAGCCCAGAGCACGAGGCCCCTGCTTTCTGCTGCGGGCTTGAGACACAAACCAGCAAACACAGAAGTGCCCAGCACCTGCACCCATGGGACCAGAGCCCAGGGACAAACACAGCCCATAACCAGATGCAGTGAAGCATCCTCAGGCCCAGAAGAGCATGAGAAGAATCTTCTCCACAGACAACACCATCTTTGTATCACCTCAGCTGAATGGAAGGGCAAGATTTTGAAAGCTTAGAAAGAAAAACTGCAGTCTGTCAAGACCTCATTGTTTGGGAACTGAGTCAGCCTAACTCTGTACGTACACTGTGGCACCACGAACAAGCTGGAACAGTAAATGTTTGCTACTCCTGGCTTCTTTGGTGCTCCTGTATTCATCAATCATGGCATGGAATACCTCGAAAAAGAAGCTATCACTATTCATGTGCCTTCTCCTAATCTAATGGCTCACAGATAATTATAGGCCTCTATTGTTTGACTGTTTTAGTGTTGAGCAACATATCTTTCTTCTTGCATCAAAACCTGTTTTCTGTCAAAAAAAGGGAAAACTGGCATGGTTAGATGAAGGAGTTTAATCTACAAAATGACATATTCCTTACTCAGCTTTAAAAACAAACAGTAGTAAAAAATGACACATAGCACCACTCACTCTGCAAACAGAAGAAAGCAAATAAATCTCAATCTTCTGTTGATATTTTACCAAGAATACCTCTGCTGCCCTGGTTTCTTAGAGCACAGGTCAGCTTCCTAGCAGCTTGGTGGAGTCTTTTTCTGGTCAGCACAAACTTCCAGACTTAACTTCCTTGTCGCTGAAAGAATGCAGGAAGACAGCAGGTGCATGCAGGCTTGAGGGACAATAAAAGGCAGGGGGTAGGGGAGAGCAACGTTTTTCTGCCTGTTAGGGATAAAGTTAACTAGGAGACTATAAACAATTAGAAAACACCACCACAGCCAAAAATCTTTGATGCTGTTAAGGATTTAATGCAAACTTGCCCTCCCAGAAGACCACTTGTGTGTCTGTGTGTTCTGCCTATCTCCTTATATGCACTTCGCGATTCCATCAGGCACTTGGACTAGGCTGGAAGCGGCTTCTGAGCTTCCCTTCTACAGTCCCGTAGCCACGAAAGCAGTGTCTGAACGTAAGGATTCCCTACAGGGCACCCCGCATCTCCCCACGCGGTTTCCTGGAGTGGACCAACACCCGAGCTCCCTGAAGCATTCCAAACTCTGCCCCAGCCAGCCCAGCACGGTGACTGACAGCATCCAGCAGCATCCAGCAGCGACTACTTGCGAGAGCAGGAGAAGCGCCAGGCATTGCCGGGAAAAACGAAACGCTTCCCCGGTGACAGCAGCCCGACCCCCGCCCAAACCCGCTCCTACCGCGCTGCTGCCGAGGCCCTCGGGCAGACAGGGCATGATCCCTGCCGCCCGGGGATCCGCGCTGAGGATGCCGCCGGGGCCCGCGGCACTCTCGCCTTCTCACCTGGTCCAGCGGGATGCCCAGCAGCGCGCTCAGCGGGTGCAGCAGGGTGGAGCCGGTGGTGCGGTGCGGGGCTCCGGGCGGCTCGGCCATGCCGCATCCCCCCTCCGGCCGCCGCACGGCCCCGCTGCCACCTGCGCGCACCTCCCGCCGCCGCCGCCGCCGAGCCCGCTCCGCGCCGCGCCCGCCCGGGGCCCTCCGCGGGGCGGGACCGCCGCCGACGGCCGGGGCGGGGCGGGGCGGGCTCCGGGGCGGGGAGCGGAGAGCCCTCGCCATCCCCGGGGCCGCATCTGCCGCCTGCCGCCGCCCGCGGGCGCGGTGCCCCGGCGCGGTGGCGCGGCGAGCTCGGCACGGCAGGGTGCGCACGGACAGACGTGAGCGGAGTCCCCCAACCCCAGGGTCTGCCAAAAGCACACACTTGTCCGCGCAGCTGCCCCCAAGCAGGGGAGAGCTGGGATGTCACAGCCAAAACAGCCCCCGGAAGAAGTATTTATTTACTTACTTATTTATTTATACAGAGACCCTTCGCAGGGGAAAAAAAAAATGGAAAAAAGAGTAATGAGCTTTAAGCGATGTGTTTGTCTTGCAAGTGAAATGTGGCCATTAAAAAGGTACTTGTGTCAAACTCATCTTATCTGCAGGAGGAGTGTTCTTACGCCTGGCCCGGACAATGTGGTGTTGTGTTGCAAGGAGAGCTCGGTCAGCGCTGCGAGCTCTCTGCTCAGCTCACAGCTGCTGGCATGCTCGGAACCTGGAATATCCCAAAGGGTCCTTGCGGGCTTGGTTACACGCTCTTCAATAGGCCGGTCGTTTTCTTTTCTTCAAGTAATTGCCAATTGCTATTTCAGTAATTGAAACTGTAGCAGTGGCTTAGAATGGTATTGTGCCATGTTGAAATGCCCTGCTTATGCTGTGCTCGAAAACCCAGGCAAAGGCTGTTCAGTGGGGAAGGAGATTCACAGAAACAACATTCTCTTAGTATCATTTTAGGTGTGCCACTTTGAATGTATGTGGAAATATACACATGCATGCATGCACACACATACTTTAAGTGGAAAAAGTAAGAGGTTTGGAAGAACTGGATAGCCATGCATGAGAGCTCTTAACGTTTTCCATTATAAGTTGCTCTTTCCAGTTTAAAATTCGCCAGCCTGAAACTCTCTGGATGGAACTTTCCATGGGCTGTGTCTGCCACAAGCAGGCTGCTTGTTGAGCCTTGGCTAAAAACATTGATCTGCCTTTGGGAACAGAATAAAAGTGATTTACGACACACACAGTACAGATAATATCAAAGCTTTTTTTCACTGTGGAAATCTAGTACCTCTGGGAGGGTGACTTCAAGTTTAGACATGGTAGTGTTTTTTGAATCAAGGAAATGCCTTTCACTGTGTTTGTGAAACTGCCCAAGAGCCATCAACTGCCAGAGTTCTGGGGGCAAAGCCACACACAATCCATGTGGATGCTCAGGGCTCAGCACATAATATTTCTGAGGAGCATAAGCATTCTTCCCCCCTTCACATTTCCTCTGTGTGACTGGACTCCGCCTATTTCTGCCACTAGAGGAGCAGGATGGGCTGTCACCCAGCTCCAGTCACAAGAACTGCGTGTCTCTCTGTACTGGTGCTCAGCCATCTGGGCTTTGCGCGGTGCTGAAAACAGCTGATCCGGAAAACAGCTGGAAGGAGGGAAAGACAGATGGAGAAAGTCAGGCACAAGAGCACAAGAAGGAAGGAGATGGCAACTCTGAAGTGGGTTAGCACAAGAAGCCCGGTGAAGGGAACTGAGCAAAGCTGGCTACAGATACAAAGGAACAGAGCAATCCTTTTACCTTGTAGTGTAGCCATCAGGACTTCCAAGATGGAAATTTCATCTGGAGTATCATGTTTAATAGCCACTCGTAGGCCTATCTTACATTTCTAATATATTTTGAATTAACTTATCTTTTTGACCTCCACAGGATCCCATGGGTTCTGCTGTTTAATTATGTGCTGCATGAAAAAGTACTTCCCTTGGTTTGCTTTAAAGCAGCTGCCTTGTAATTTCATTGAGGGCTGTCTTGTTCTTGTGCTCTGAGAAATAAACAAGCAATCATTGCTCAATCACCTCCCCCACGCTTTTCATAACTTCATATACCCCGAGTTGCCTCTTGTCCTCACCGAGGACTCTAGTTAATCTCTCATTACGTGGAAGTTATTGGTATCTTTGTCCTTCCTTTCCACCCTTTTCTGTTTTCTTTGAAAGGAAGAGACTGAAGTTTTGTGGCAATGAAATATGCTGCTCTTCATTCCTTTACCAAGAACCTCTCATATCATCCCCAGTGACTTCAAAGTCTATTTTCTCAGAGGTAGTAGGCAATTTACAGCCTAATGTGTACGTATAATCAAGATTTGCTTTTTCCTGCTTACATTTTCCAATATTAAATGTTAACACTATTTAAATTGCACCACATACAACACTGTTAAATCCATTTCAGCTCAATAACAAAGCTCTGAATATGCTGAATTACTTGATATCCTTGCTAACTCAGTCTTCTTTCTCTTTCCAAAAACTTAGAGTGTTCAACGGGACAGATTTATTTGTATTAACTTCCAATTCAGCATTTATTCTCATCCTTTATTTATTTTCTTTTGAACAGCTAGTAAACCTGGGAAAGTATTTCCTGTGATTCTGTGATTATTTAATGTTTTCAGGTGTGAAACCTTACCCCTTCTTGTATCTGGAAAAACAAATATACTTTCTTGACAGGATCACTCTTGGTGTTTAGAGAACACTAATAGATTTGTGATGTATAACTTCTGTACAGTGACTACAGTTTTCCCATTATACTATAGTTTTCTCTGTGTGTTCCATGCTTGAAAGACTCACAGCCATCAATAAGAGTACTTTAAAAGCTTAAACTAAATTCTAGTACAGTCCAATATAATCATTTCCATTCATGGGAATATGAACTCCCTGTGACTGCTGCTTAACTTTTAAAATGTTTCCCCCTCTGTTTCCTTGTAAGAAAGACAGGATATATTTCTTCAGAAAAGCAAATCAGACTGTTTGTAAATAGAGATATGACCATTTTATCATTCACCTTGCAACACTGACAACATGAATTTTATATCAGGTTCCTTTTTTTAGGGAAACTATCTATTAATGAGTAACAAATATTTCTGAATTAAAAACAGAAATTAAACAAGAAACATCCACAGGTGGTCTTGCTAAAAGTTTTCCTGTCTGAATTTGCGCTGTTTGATGGCTTAACTGAGTTTTACTTGATAAACACATTATTTTGTTAAGCATATCTAATGCTATGAAACTTATGTGCAGCTGTGAGCTTTTTAAGACTTTTTTTATTACTATTTTTAAAGAAATTTTCTATTAAAGAGAACTAGCATACAGATATTCCTGTGTTCTCTTTCATAGCAAGGCCTGTTTGATAGTAAATCTATTTTTGGGTGACTAATTTTACAAACCTGGCAGTTTTGCAGCTCATAGAATTCTCCCATAACTAAAACTTGGAAAAATCCCAAAAAGATTTGGTAGTTTCCCTGTTGCAACTGTGAAAGAAAAAATGTTGACAATTTAGCTGATACAGAGTTACAAATGTAAGACTATTGGGGCAGTTAAACTTGCTCAGGGTGTTTTTTAATGTCACAGTTCAGGTTAGGCCTGGGTTTATGGGATGTGTGTACTGTTCAGGCCATGCTCAGCTAATGACAAGAATTTTATCTGTTCACTGGCAGTTCTGGCAAGATTACCAAACTTCTATGTGTCTCCTTGCAGAGATCCCTAATTTCAGCAAAGCATTAAAGCACAGGCTTAAATCCCATAGGACTGCAGTTTCAATTGAATTTTAACTAGTGCTCTGGTGCCTTGACATGTCAGAGCCAAAATAAAGTTAGTTTGTGGAAAACAATGAGTGAAAATGAGGAAAATATAATCCCCTCTCAGTCTCATATAAAGTACAGTGAAACAAACCTGTGTGAAGAAAAGAACAATATGAGTATTCTGATCACTTGAAAATACAGGGAAAGGATTGTTGCTGGGCTATTTTAACTGATTACCCCAAATGTACATTAAATCAAAAGTTAGATAATAAATGTAAATACCAAATGAAGTATCTCCAGGAAGGATGTGTTTACTGAGTAGCTGCAATCAGAATGATTGAATGGGATGCACTCAAGGATGTTTTGTTCTGGGTGGCTGACAGCCTTCACTCTAAGTTGTGATTAAAAGAATTCTGTGGACATGGCAATGGACAGTGGAGCCATCTGCTCTCTGTGGATTATTCTGTGTGTGCACCTTTGTATCCATCAATTTACAGACGTGTGTGAGTGCTCAAACTGCAGGTATTTGCTGTGTGCTCACACACACACACTGCACACACAGCTTATCTGTATATTAATAGTTCAGACTTCTTTAACGTTAGTGATGGGAAAATATTATTGGTTGTAGCTGAAATTTGATATAAATTCACAAGAAAATATACCTAAATCTAGTAATAACCTCATGAGAAGGGTGCTATATCTTCTTATGCTATGTGGACACTGGCGCTTTGCTGAACCAAGCTCAGAATTCATGAAGCCTCATAGTAAATTGGAAATAGTGGCCTAAAATCAACTGGGAACTCTGCAGGTCATAAGGAAGTGGAGAGGATTTGGAAAATTCAAGAAAAAAAGTACAAGTCTTTGCTGCCACACGTGATATCAAAACATTGAAAGGTCTTTAGTATTAACGACAGTGCAGGGAACATCTGACTTAAACAAAGGGGGTTTTTTAAGCAGTAGGCAGACTTCCAACAACCTCTGTGTTTACCAGGAATGCCTTTAAATATTCATATTTTTCTTGCTGTCACCTACACCTGTGATGATACTTAGCACTTATTTTTGCAATTTTATAAATGAATCCCTGCTTTTCCCTTGTCTTCAGTGGAACAAAATTGAATTAAAAGTTAATGTTTTATTAGTTGAGAGCTTCCACTCTTTAATTCTAAAAAGGTTTCAAAAATCTCTTATTTGGAATAAACTAAGAGGGAACTAATTCTCTGCAAAACAATTCACTGTATATCAAGAAGATATCGTTTCATGATTATGCTTAATAGATTTTCAAAGGCACAAGTTTTATGTATACTATTTATACTGTGAACTGTCTGATTAGTGTCTATGAATTTCAATGTAGAAACCACTGCCTTACAAAAGTCTTTAAGAGTAGTTTGACTGGACATTCACTTTTACAACCTGGACCCCAACTTTTGCACCAGCACTGATGTGCAGCAGGTGAAGAAATGTTCCTAATCCAAGTTCCTTATATAGAAGAATTTCTCAAGGCATTTACTTTCTCCATACTCCAAAATACGTAATGAAAAAGTTTGTCTGAGGCTAAATTCCTCTCCTGAATCCCAAGTTATAGCCTCAACACTAGAGGTTTCAAGGAAAGTGGTGCTGCTACCTTCCAGGCTTCCAGGTGTGCAAAAAAGCACCAGCCAGGTGTTTAAAGCACTTGTGGTACAGCCACCAGTGCTGTGCTCTGGAAGATGGACAATTCCTCTCTGATTCAGAACTTCCCACCTACCACCAAAATCTTGGTGAGGATTTCCTCCCTCTCAGCATCTCACTGCCAGCTCTTCCCCAGGGAAAGAAAGCCTTTCCTCAGGAAAGGGACAGGGTGTGTGTGTTATCGATATGTACCTCTCTAGAAACATAAACTAAAACCACAAATATATGTTTCTTTCTAAATGTGCTAGGAGGAAATGAAGATGAGGGAGCCAGGCTCTTCTCCAGAGTGCCCACTGAGAGCACCAGAGGCAACAGGCACAAATTATAGAACAGAGAGAAAGTAAAACAGAGAGAGAGAAAAGCCTCTTCTTTTACTTTAGTACACATTGGGTGCAGGAGCCCAGGGGTCCCTGAGGTTCAGCCAGGGACAGGAGATCAGCACCTGCAACAACACAGCCAGAAGGCACTGATAACCCTCCAGAGGCAGGAATAGGCATGCCTTGGTTCCCCTTTCTCTGGGAAATGTGGTTGACAAGGAATCTTTTACAGCCCAGAAGAGAGAGCTAGTGCTGACATTGGTGACAGGCTGTCTCCGGCGCCTCATCCCCTTGGGAAGTAATGTCCTTAGGAACCCATGCACGTGCAGAGATGCACAGTGCCCCAGTGCCAAGGTACAGGACTCAATGGAGCCCCTGGGGAGCTGCCATGGAGCTCTTCCCAAACCCAGTGCAGCACCATCCAGGGATGCTATTGTCCTGGCTGTCTCTTGCCAGCAAGCTGAACTGACTAAGAGCAGGGCTGAGAGCTGGGAAAAATGGGAAGCAGAGCTTGGTACTCAGCTGGGCCCGTTCCTCTTCTGGACCTTTGTGCTTAGTTTCAGTCTCCTCTTTCTCCCTTTCCTTGCTGGATGCCATTCCCTCTCCTCTGCCCAGGGCTCACTTCTCCTCCTTTCTCTTGGCTTTTTGTTTTCTTGTGAGGAGCATACAAAACTTTCTACCCCACAGTGGGATGAGATAGGGACAGGTAGGATCAACTGCAGTCAGCTCTTGATTTAACCAAAGCTGTCTCCCTTTACCTTCTTTCGTCTGACAGGCTCCCTAGTTCTCCTGCACATACCAGACAGCCTAACCCGGTCTCTGGGCTGGTTGGAGACAAAGTAATGGGTGCCTAAAGCAGAATTGTTGGAGCCTGCAGGTGACAAGGGACAGCCTGGAGCAGGAAGAGACTCTGTCCCACTTTTGTCTCTGCTCTGCAGAGGAGATCCCTTTGGCTGATTTGCATCAGTCCTTTCTTCAAGGGCCTGCCTTAGGAACACAGTGTTCACTCACTGGGAGTGTGACCCTTGGCTCATTGGGGAGCTGCATGGGTTAGGGAGCCTGAAACCACTCTCCAGCCAAGAAAAGGTTTGCCTGCTTTATTCTGCTGGGATTTCCTCTGCTCTCATGAGACAGAGAGCCCTTCGGTGCCACACCACCTTCTGTGGTGGAAGACTCTGCTTTGGGAAGCTGTCTCTGGAGGGATTTTGCAGGTCTTGTGGCCAGAATGCTGAAAGAAGGCCGGCAGCTGCCTCAGGCTGCTGGTGGCTTCTCAGCCACGCTGAGCAAGGTTCACCAGCAGCACAAGGTTCACCAAGTTGATCCCAGAGCTGGCCTGGGGCAGGAGGCAGCCAGCAGCTGTGCTGCACAGCTGTGCAGGTGCTCTCGGCCAGCTATCAGGGCTCCTGTGCTGGGGGAGGGAAGGAAGCCCAGCATTGCTTCCCAGCACTTGATTCCAGCCAAGCCCACGCTACAGAAGGCTTGCCATCCACGCATTTTCCCCTGATACACAAGTCCACCCCAGCAAAGCTGAGTCCACCCCAGAAAGTCCACCCCAGAAACACCAGCTTTTGAAGGAGGCAGTCCCTTGGCAGGCACTTGCAGATCCCCTCCCAGTGCCTCCTCATCTGGCAGGCTGCAATCCCTGCTTATGCTTTCAGTTCCTCCACCTGCGCCTGCTTGCTGCTCCTCTGCCTGGCTGCCATGCACTCCGTGCAGAGCTCTATCATGAGAAGCTCTGCCAGGAATGCTCTGCAGGAAGTCCTTCAAGGGCTCCCAGTGAGCCTTTGGAGACTCCAGGCCAGAAAGGAGCTTTTCCAGCATCAGGCCAGAAGGGCTCACCTTGAGGTCAGCCAGCAACAGCACAGCTTGTCTTCTCCAGCATCCAGGATCTCCATCAGCTCATGAAGGGCTATTCTGCTGGCAGCTCTGTGGAAGATCCCCTCTCTCACAGGTCCTTCTTGCTTGCAGGATGCCCAGGAGCTGGATGGGCCAGGGCAGCATGCCATTCTCCTCACAGGGGGATGCTAGGGGCTGTCCAAAGAGCACCCTGCTGCAGCTGGAGCACATCTGGCCTGGGTCCTGGGCAGCAGCCACTGGGCTCCATCACAGAGAGCCAGCACAGCCCCTTCCTGCTGTTGCTGCTGATTCCTCCCGCTGTGAAGGAGCACTCACCCTCACCCAAAAGGAATGTTGCCTGCTGAAGGAGTCTTCAGAGATCACGGGATAATGATTTTTAATATCTGCAAATAATAGTGAATTAGAATCGGAATCTGTTGATGCAAAATGAAAGACAACAGAAGACAATGAATGGAGGCTTACACGCACTCTTAGCTTGTGATTCATCCTACCAACATGTGGCCAGGCTTGAGATGATTTTGCAGCCTAGTTTCTTGTCCTGCTGCTCAGGGGGATGTCTTGACTTCAATAAAACCAGTGGTCATAAAGCAGGCACATGTACATATAGAAGGATTCTCTTTTTTTCCTTTGCTAGTGAATTGAAAAGAAGGTGGTTTACAGAGAATCTTTCTGGGAGCTCTACTGCTCTTCAGTCCAGAACATTTTGAGATGTAGAAGCCTGTGTAACACAGCTTGAAACTAAAAACCTGGAAGGGTATTTTTTGATGTACAAAATGAAAAATTGTAAATATTGAAGTTTAATATGAATTCCTCATAGCTAATATGAAAAAAAAAATTGTATGAACCTTTGTTCATGCAAATACTTCAGGATCCAGTAACTATTGGACCTGGCAGGAGATTTCAGTTCAACTACATTTAAGGAAATCAAGAAAAGGTTTTATAAAGAAAACAGAAGATGTCTAGGACTATTAAAATAACAATATTTGTATTTTTAAGGAAGGGTTTGCATAACAGTTGTGTAAAGGCAAATCATAGAGCATTAAGGTTTTTGAAATAAAATTCTTTTAAAACTCCAGTTTACTAGGAGCCATTGGTGTATACAGAATAACTCTTCTTACCTATGCCAAATGAAAACTGAACATGAAAATAATTTACTAGAGAACGACTTTTCAGCTACTTTAAGTCATAATTCACTGGCAGCAGCAGGTTTTTATTTAATATCATCCCATTCTTCACAGTGCTGGTCCCTTAGATTTTGTTCTCTGCTACCATCTAGAGGAGAAATTGTCCAGCACAGAGAAAAATAAATTTAACTTTTCCAGAAAGTTGGATAAATAGTTTAATTTTTTTTTCTTTAGAAATCCTTTTTGCAGTAATTATAATAGGTGGGGGAAAACAGCTGCTGAGACCAGTCAAGACTTAGGAGTTAGCAGGAAGATATTTCAGAGTTTTTAAAGCTGTAGGTGTAATACTACGGTTTTATAGAAGGAGAAAAGAAATTGATATATTCAAACAAACCCTTTCAACTGCAGTTAAAAGTCTTATGGAAAAGATTAAATTACATTGCAGGAATCATTCAGGACTGGTGCACAGATTCAGACAGCCAAGATTTACAAAGTTTTTTGTCCACTAATGCTATCAGATAACAGTGCTCAGCAACATCTATAGCCCGAATAAGATATCCAGTAATATTAGTGCTAATTGAACACTTTGTCCCTCAGTACATGGTTAAAGAGGTTTAAGTGTGTGCATTATTTTTCTAGTTGTGGACAGTCACTACTTTTCCAAACAACATCCAAAGGAAAAAAAAAATTAGAGATAAGCATGGTTTGAAGCTGATTAATGTTATTTAGGATTACCAATATATTAATTATGTAATTACAATAAACTCTGGGTTGCAAAGATTTTCTAACGCTTTTGCCTTTTTCTTCTTTAAATTGGTACTTCATTACCCTGCTTGAGTGAATACCAGTGGAGATCTGGTTAACACCTGCTCAGCTAAAATCTCATGCACCCTTCTCACTGTCTCTTCTTGTGATTACTGAAACTTTTTTCCTACAGGACTGGCAAATTGGACATTGTCCTATCAGAAAGCTCCTGCAAAGTGTATTTTCCAAATTCACTTCTTAGAACATGTCACTCTTATTTTTGCATATTCTGTTTCACTCCTTCTCATGCCATCCTTCCTTTTCTAGGTTCCCATTGTCTATTCATCCACCCTAAGAAAAGCGTTAGCCCTTATGTTAGATTTTCAAATGACCACTCTTGGCTTTTCTCCTAAACTTGCCATTTTACGATTAGGAGTTGACCCCAATAACCGTGCAAGATTAAAATACTATCCTGTTTTTAATTACTTCTTAAAACTTTTCTTTTTCTTATTGTTTCAAGGGGGAGGGGGGAATGCTTTTCTACTGAAAGCTTGTCAACAGAGACTTGTTATGCTGAGATCACAGCATATTCACTGATTAGTGCTGTCTTATTGTTTCCTTGGCCTTCTCTGCCAGCTGGTCTATATCCAGCTTTGAGTCCTGCCTCCTACTTAGATCATTAGCCCCTTCAGCCAGAGCTGTCTGCTTTATTCTGAGCTTGTGTAACATCCAGCAAAACAGGGTCTTCCTCCATGAATGCGGCTGCTTGGCACTGTGATAACAAAGTAATAAACATATTCCTGCTGGGATCATCATTATGTATGTAATATTTATATGTGTGGGGAAAAGGTCTGGATTCAACACCCAGTAAACTCCTACCAGAAAGAACATGACCCAGTTAACAAAGAGATCTTTAGGTGTGTTTCCATCACTGGCAAAAGCAGGACCCCTGCTGATCGATCCGTAAAACATTGATGATGTTTGTTCTAAAGGCAGCCACTTACTAGACCCTACTGGATGGATCAGTCTTTTTTGCTGCCACAAGCCAGGATAATCAAAGAAAAATTGTGGATACTTTTAAGAAAGAGAAACTGAGAAGCCCACATTCAAAGTCTCATGTCAATCACATCTGTGAGCAGATATCTTACAAAGTTATCATGGATGTTGGCACACCTTTTGGCTGTCTCATAAGTGTGAGGCTACTTCTATTTAAAAATGGAAGCATAGTTAAGGAGAAAAATTTAGATTAAATTGGCCACTGCCTGCTTTAGCAGTTGCTCAGAGAGAGCACCATGCCTACAGTATCAAGGGAACAAATTCCAGGTTTCTTAGCAGTGCAATAAAATAAAAAGTAATCATCTGTCCTACTATAAAGCTGGGCATCCAAATTACAGTTCAGCTTTATTAGTGGTCCAGCTAGACCAGTCTCATAGCACAGCATGCATTTCCCACAAGGCTGAGATGGTGCCTAGAAAATTGGGCCTCAAAGGGCCATCAGAACAAGTGCAACAGAAAAGGACTCAAAGTTCCTTCAAATGAGGGCTAGATGTTTATGTATAACAAGACTGCATCTATTGGAAAGATGTTTGAGTATTTCCCTCTCTGCCTCAGTCCTACTATTTAGCTCCTCTTTCAGAAGTCACTCCCTTACCACTAGCAAGAAGCCTTTTACCTAAACTGGCTGAAGTGTGATGAGCTTGTCTTTGCTGAATGTTTTTCGCTGCATATTTTACAGCTCATCTAAGAAATGGGTTGATTGGCAGGGGTGCACTCTTCTAGGTTAAGTCAAACATTACTGATTTTCAGTAACTGTTGTCTTGTTCAAGTGATGACTCTCTTAAATACTTCAAGGAATTTAAAATGTGTGAAATAAGTGACTGAAATGGTTAATGTAGCTTAAAACTTCACTCCCCACATATTGCTGGTAGAGATTCATTGGCTATAAGGCCACAAGTGACCCTGATGGTCATGAAGTCAAAACAAGCTTCATTTTAGAATAATTAATCTTTCCTTTTGTCTTCCTTTTGTAGCTTTCTTTACACTAAATCAGCTTTGAACTTCATTTGGAAAATATGTACTATATGTAGAAATTAAGCACCAAAAATTATAGCCATAAGTTGCTTCCTTTACATTTGAAGAGAAGTTTTGGTTAATTTTTCAGGTTTTTTGCATGTTTTCCCTATGTCTGCATTAGTGGCAAACTGCTGAGTTTCACTGCAAAAAGCTTGTTCTGTGGAAGTGGCCAAGGCTCCATGGACACCAGAAATCTCAGAAATTCATTCTGCACACATGGTAATGAAGCTTGTCTCCAAAAATTAAAAGGTTTAGGGGTTAAAGACTGGGGGAGGAAACCAACTCATGCAGTAAAATCAGCTTTTTGTAACAAGTATTTCTTGCTCAGACCAGAGCCTAACTTTGGACAGGCAGATTCTCTAGCTTTCAAAATTGCTATGGATAGAAAAAGGTGTAGTCCTATTGAAATTGTTTTAATGGATAATTGCCCCAGAGACAGACAGAGAGGTGAAAAATGAATACTTAGTGTAGAGGAAGGACTGATTCTCCTGCCATGAACAGGTACAATAGAAGCTATAACTTTGTAATATTTGTAACCACAATCCTGATTATCTTTAAATCAGAAACCAACTCTGTTATTAACTCTTATTAAATAGGAAATTCCAAAACAAGAATGCCAACCTACAAATTAAAAATACCTTCCAGTTCCTTCCCAGTACCATTTTTTCACACGGACAGCATCAAGTGTTAACAGAAGGGCGCTGAAGTTGGTGATCTGTGCTGCTGGACAAGAAGACAGCTAGTCCTGGCAACCTTCTCTTTGGCAGGGTGCAGTCCCCTTGGCAGTGATAACTCTCAGAACCTTTTCCTGTGCTTTCCTTCAGCATAATTTCTGAGGAGCAATTAGACCTGCTCCAGAACCTCAGCTGAACACGTGCCTAATGGGGCTCTGCCATTTCCAGCTGGTTCCATAGGAATACTTTCTTTCCTCTATCCCATTGTTAGAATCCTTGGTCCAGTGCAGGCTTTCTTCACAGGAGGTCATTGCTGCTGCCACTACACGGGCTAAACAGCTTCTTCTGAAGTGGATGACCCAATTACTGCGGTAACAGATGGGCCAGTGTACAAAGCCCTTGCCAGCTGACTGCTTGCAAACGTGTTCTTAAACAGATATCGTCATTCGCCACGCAGGAGCTGACAAATTGCATCCCATGTGACAGGATATGATATGGATCTGCTGTAGTGCCAGCCTCCTAGACAGTTAATGAAAGGTCTCCTTTCCCATCCCATGCATAGGCAAGGCTGACAATGAGGGGGATCATCATTACATAGTTATTGTACTCCTGTAGTTTCCATTGATGTCTGCAGCTTGCCTGAGTTATCCCTATAAGGAAGCATTTAGGCTTCTGATCTAACCTGAGTTTATCTTCTCCAGCTAGTCTGCAGATAGTGTCTTATAGATTGCTGCACAGTGACACTATGGGTAACATATTCCAGCTATGTGGGTTTTTCAAATGTCACTACTGATTTTAGGGGATTAGAGGGAGCTTCCTGACCTCTTGAAACCAAGCAGTGTAATGATTTTGGTTTAAATTCAATCCATAGGGGATTGCAGTTTACATCTGCCATGTAAACAGAGGGATGCAGCTATTTGTTTGTCTGGAAGAGGACAAAGAATGGTTTCAGCTCCGCTGTTCTACTGTGCCTATCAGTGGGAAGCATCTTCTCCACACCCATGCTGGGGGACCAAGGAGAGGAAGAGGCAGTGGGACAGGATCTGAAGCACAGCAATACTCAGGACATCCGTCTTGAGCTCCCATATCCACAGGCAAAACCCTCTCCTCAGCCACCTTGGAAGAGCTCCCTCGGTGACTGTGCTGTCATGGCCTGACTCTCCCCAAAGACACTCTGACTCCTGAGATGTCCAGGAGAAAACAACAGAGTGTAACAGAGAACTAACACTGCTGGAGGTAGATTGACTCTGAGTAGTCCCTGATTCTTCTTTCCATTGGGTTTGCCAACTTTTCCATGTGTCCCTACACTGTAGTTTTGACTCTAGGGGAGGGAAGAAAAAGCAAAGTTGTTTGTCCTCTTTGCAAATCTTCCTCCTGCAAGATTTTTCTGGTCACAGGAGTGGCAGGGCAGGTTGGTTGGTAAAAACATCCCAGAGTTTTACATTAGACTTCTGGAAGGTTAAAACTAGCCTGTGCTAGTGTTTACAGTATGGTAAATTATGACCTAATGTTGCAACTCCCATTCTAATTTGCCTTTGCCTAATTCAGCTCAGGTTGGGTGTGCAGATAATTAAGTGCTGACTACTTGCTCAAACTGTTTCTTTGGTTTCTCACACATGATGGTACCATGAAATAGAAAAAAAACACATTACAAAGTCCAAATTTTGTTGTTTCAAGATCCCTGCAGATGTAGCATTCATCTTCACTTTTGGATGTGGCAAAGAGTACAAAACATACAGGTAATTCTAATATTCCCAAGGGATGTAACAGAAAGAAAACAAAATTAAAACCACTAAGTTATTAAAATGTTTTTGTAATGTCAAGATATTAAGTCTTGCTAAGAATTATGAAACAAGCTATGGATCCAAAACCCACACAGTTCTGGAAAGTGTGGTCCTTTCAGTAGGTGCTAACTCTCTGTTGTCTAACTCTGCAAATTGCAGGAGTTTTACTGGCAGGGATGTTCCCTGTAGATAAACAAACCATCCTGCGTCTCTGCAACATGTGTCTGAGGCTGAACCATGCCTCACTGAACAAATTTCTAGTTTCTGGCATCATCTTTGGGGTTCCTCAGGCTGAGAAGCCCGAGCCCAACAAAAACCCAGCTACTGCTTCATAACTATAAGGAAAGACCAGAAATTATTTCCTTAGTCTGACTGTACTTGAAGATTGTTTTGCTTGCAGCTTATCCAGTGCAAATTTCTGTAACTTAGGAGACAGCCCCAGTTACTTAGGGCTGAGAAGTGAAACTGAACGCCTTCTAGCACTTGAAGTTCATGTTGGAATTCAAGATTGTGAACAGGAAAAGCTAGAAAATATAGTCTGGAAAGTGCTTATTACTCCAAGCAAATATTTCAAGGGCCTATTTAACAGCTAAAGTGTAAAGTCTCTTGTAAATAGTGTTGAATGTTGTATTTCATCCATAGCAGGGGTATAATAGTGGGAACTTCCGGATGGTTAGCAGGCTTCTCAGCAAATTATTGACCAGCTGGGCTAACAACACATGGAAACACATTAGCCATTTTTAAAAAGTTGTGCTAATTGTTTATTTTGACTCTATAAACTATGTATGTATCTTTGGCCTAAGGAAACTTGAGAACCTTGAACTTTGTGGAAGGCTCTGCTCTGTGTTTGGCATATTAGAATATGTAAGGAAAGAATTTTTAACCTCTACTTTAATCTAGATTTACAACCAGTCACAATCATCAACTGTTCCTTAAATTAAGTCATGAGGGCTTTGCTTTCTAATACATTGCTTTTTATAATTAAATATACTTTACAAAAGGCAAAAATTTCTCCACAATACTGCCTACCTTTTCAAATACGATTTTCATTGCCAGATAGCTCCATTTTGACATTTTCCCCTTATAGTTTGCAGTGAAACTGGCTCAGGACTTTGCCTAAGGCCTTTTTAATCTTAAGAAACCATCCATATCCACAGAAATCTGCCTCAAAAAATACAGTGCTGAAGCTTGGATGCCATCACTGAGCATCTGATTTGTAGCAGCTATCAAAATATATGCTGAATGAAAGTTGGGCTTGATGATCTTGGAGGTCTTTAACAAATTAATGATTCCACAATTATATCAATAGTGCTTTTTAAAGAAAAAACCATACTAATAAAAAAATGGACAGTATTCAAATAAATGTTTAATAAATGGAAAAGGGATGAAGATACAGCAACCCAACGTAGAATGAAAATGAAATAAATTTTTTAAAATGGGAATAAAGATTATGAATTGCTGTGGCAGAAAGATGTCTTTTTCCAGGCCCTTGTTAGTCTGACACTTTTATTGTATTTCTGGGTACATTTATTAAATGAAGAAATAAAAATGATTACAAGGCCACTTCCCATATGATCTATGGACAGCAAAGCTTTGCTTGGTCACAGTTACTTGAAGGACCAGGCACTCATAGAGAGTGGTCTGAGTCATTCTGGGATGACCTGGACCTTTTCAAACAAGGTGCAGTAAAGGTTCAGTTCCACCAGGAGCACAGGCTCTGCCTGCAGCATGGGAGGCTGCAGCCTGGGCAGTTGTGGCTCTGGGAGGAACTGCAGGAAACTGCAGCTGGACAAAGCCCCCAACAAGTACAATGCTGAGGTTTGGCATGGCTTGGAAAATAATGCAGGGAGAAATGGTGGGAAGGAGAGAGAGTGGAGAATGAAGAGCACCAGAAATCTGCACTGCTGCAGACCTTATGGCAGCCCTCCAGTACCATGGAGGGGCCTGCAGGAGGGAGGGGACTTTTTACAAGGGTTAGGACAGATATTAGTCAGAAATTCTTCACTGTGAGGATGAGGAGGCACTGGCAGAGGTTGCCAACAGGAGCTGTGGATGCCACATCCCTGGAAGTGTTCAAGGCCAGGCTGGATGGGGCTCTGAGCAACCTGGGCTAGTGGGAGGTGTCTCTGCCCGTAGCAGGGGGGTTGAATCCAGATGAGCTTTAAAATCTCTCCCAACCCAAACCATTTTATGATCCTGTGAAAGCCTCATTAGCCATCATTATTTAAAAGTATGTTAAAAATGGGTATTGACATGGAAGAGAGCAGCAGGATTTATTACAGAGCTACAGAACCTGCCTTATGGACAAAGACCTGAAAAACAATCTGTTATAAAAATCATATTTGATTACAGGGTATAAGTATATTCTGAAGAAAGAAGTACTGAAAAGAAAATCAAAATGACAATCAATGACTGGAAATTGGAGCCATGTACTTCAAAACAGACAGTAAGCCTAAATGATTTGAAGTAATAAATTGTCCAAAAAGTGGGGAATGTTTAATCTCTTTTGATATTAAAATAAAATTTAAATTTCTTTCCAGCAACTGAAGTGTAGTATTCTAATGAAGTATGACTCATTGAATGAAATAGTGGGAGATATCAGTGAAAAGTAAGAATCCATACTATCCTTCAAAAAAGAATGGCTACATTAAGTGGTTTACTAGGAATGGTCCCAGGCCTGCAACAATTCCTGAACTATGCCTAGAACTGATCTGGGATAATGGTTAGTCAGGACCATAATCATGCCAGCAACTATTCTATATAATTTAAAAGTTAAAAAAAAAAAAAAAAATCAAGGCCCAGAAGAGTTCCCTGATGCTTTTTAATTTCTTAGCAATATATAAGTCTCTGGACAGACAACCTCACTTGAGATTTTTTGCACCTATTCTTAGTTTATATCTCTCTTTCTTGCAGAAAAAGGCACAAATTAGGCCATTTTATTAATTCAGGCCTAAGATGCAACATCACATGATTCAGTAGCACACAAAAATGAAGCTCTTCCTCAGCAAAATTGTAAATTAGTCAAAACCCAGGGGAAAAAAATTACACAACAGAACATTTTAGGAGTACAGAACATTGAATCGACACACCCACTCATCTCACCCTACCTTCTTCAGGCCCATCTCCAGCCAGCTGGGGAAGAAGGAAAAACACTTCCTTTCCCAACACCCTCCAACCCTTGTTTTCTAAATGCACCCTGCCCAGACAGTTAGCATTGCACACTTGGTGCCAAAAGATCTCAAGATATGCATCATCTGAAGGTAAATGGGTCCTGTTGAAACAAAAGATGAGAAAATATCAACATTCAGAAAGAGCTGATTTTGGTTCCTTAGCCTGCACCCCATTCCATATCTCCTAACAGCAGGGTTACTTCTGCTCTTCCTCTCATTTACATCCCAATTGAAGCCACTAATGCTTGTATGTCAGCTTGATGTAACCAGTTAACTCTGTAGGAAGGGTCACTTCATTTCAACATTGTCTTCAGAGCCTCAGAGTGAGCAGGTGCAGTAACAGTTTTAACTTATTATGTCAATGAGCCCAAGAAGATGCACTCAAACAGCCCTGGTTTAGACAAAGAGCCTCAACAGCAGGCCCAAGCAAGCTGTATTGCTCAGCATCCACATTATTAACATACTCTGCTGCCATTCCTGTGAAATCAGTATTCACAGAATTATTCACTGACCTCATACTTGTACTAGCACAGCCGATTCTGTTTAAGTCACAGTCAGCCTAAATAGGCACCACCAAGGAAACCCAGTCCCTAAAAAGCTCAGTTGGCACTTAGTTATTGAGTTTCTAAGTACTTTCTCAGTAGCAATCCTTGCTTCCTTAAGTACACAATAATTTTAAATTATATTCAACTGGCAGTGGGTGGAAAGGAATTCTGAGAAACAGCTGAGAAAACTTGGATATGTATATTTTTCTTCTTTGTTTGTTATTTTGCATGGAGGTGTTTTGGTCAGTGAGCAGAGCTTAATAAATTGGAAGGGAACAGACAGCTGTAAGTGAACTGAGGAAGTGTGTGTGGGTAAAGTTCTGACCAGTGCCTGTGAAAGAAAAACAAAATCTACAATTAGTTATTGGGGACTTCACTATCAGGGGATTGTTCTGTCTCTCATAATGCTTCCATTTCAAGGTCACATCTGACTTGACCTAGTCAGGCAATATTTCAGCTCCAGGGAGGAGGCTGACCTGCACAACCACCACATGTTCTGGCAGCCTTCTCTGCTTCCACAGCTCTCTGCTAAATTAATGCCAGCACCTTCTATCATCGGCATGTGATCTTGTAAAGCACCTCTTCACGACGTTTGGCTCATTGTGCAGCAGCATGGCACCCTTTCAGAGGCTTCTGGCAGTCCTTCGATCAAGGAAGCAATATTAAGACAGCACATTTTGTAAAGTTCCTCAGGCTTTTTGTGTGTTTCAGTAGTGCTGCCCCATTGGGTAAATCCGGAGAGTGTAATTATTACGTTGCTTTTGCTGCCCTTTACCTCAAAAATGAGGTTTCTTGTATCTCTGAGAGACTGCATATTTACCCCTGGTGATTCCTGGAATGCAGGGAGACATAACATTTGATACAACATTGATGAAGTGGTTGACTAGTTCATGAAGATCTCACTAATCTCAGTGCAATAGTCTCCAAAGTTTCCACGCTCCTAAGGTTTCCCATCTGTCCCATAAGCTTAGAAATGGCATTCTGCAAAATCAGAAGAATGTGAGATCTGAAGAAATCTGTTCCTTTCCCAACTGATTTGCTGCCATCTCTTTCCCAGAAAGACAAGATCTTCCCAGATGAGTCAGACATAAAAGTAAATTAAGGACCAAAACAAGAATGCATTTATACCCCAGCACAGCTAACTTAACCTCCTGCATCATACAATTTTCTGCAATTGAAATGATAAATCACGGAAAACAGAGCATAAGCCTCTATTTTCTATTCCACTAAGTTCAGAGTTTAAATCTGAGACACAAATTAACTTTGTTCTCACTTAAAAGAAAAAGGATACTTTACAAAAACCCTGAAAAAATAAAAGAGCTAGAATCAGAGAAGCATCTCCCATTTGTAAACATTCATAAATAATAATATGCTTTGCAACTATATGCTTCTTCCAACAGCTACTCTCTCTAGTCTCAGAATATTGATGTCTGGCTAATGAGAGTCTCATGGACTTGAATCTCTTTGGGTTTCTTAAAGATGCATAGCAGGATTGATCATTTTGAGAATTGAATCCTAAAATCTGTATGCATGACCAGATTGTGCTGAAAGGTAGGGACACAAAGGGAGCAGAAAACCTGACAAGAGGTTTTCCCTGTGGGGAACAAATGCATCCCAAGAGACACTATTTCCTTCTAGAAGTAAAGGACAATTTGCATTAGTGTCTTATTGTTGTCTTAGCTAGGACGAGTTCTAACATCATTATAGTGCAAGGATTTCATATCACCAGAGCTTCATACCTCCTCGAGGGCTCTTGCTGGCAACTCCTCTAAGCCCTGACCTTTCCCGGTTCTTGCAGCAGTCATCTGACTCCTGATCCCACCAATCCACTCTTTTATACCACTTGTTCTTATTGGCTACAGGTGTGGCCTATTAAGATCAGGCCTGCTTCTAATCTTTAGTAATTGGTCCAGCTGCAACTCATTGGGGGATAAGATTACCTTCTATACCACCTTCATTTACCCATACTGTGTCCCCCTACAATTCCCCCGTTTTTCTTTTAACCACAGAATTGCAGCATTTCCAAAAGTACATATTCAAATAAATTAACATTATGACATATTTCTACATTTCATTTAGAATTAAGAGTTATACAAGCACATTACAGCACAGATATATATTTCTAAATGTTAGTTCTATTCTATAGCTTTTCCCAGTTTACAAGGCAGCTATCTTAAAGGTCTTTTACACTTATATTTAACAAACACCAATAGCTGTAAGTGACATATTTTGCCAATAGTTTAGTATTCAAATCCTGTTTCCCTGAATCCACGGGGTTACATGGTCAAATCTGGTTCTCCCGAATCCATGAGTCAATACAGCTTAGTTGCCGAATCATGTCAGGGTCACCATTTGTTGTGTTAGATAACATGAATTCTAATGTCATTATAGTGCAAGGATTTCATGTCACCAGAGCTTCATACCTCCTCGATGGTTCTCACAGGCAGCTCCTCTAAGCCCTGACTGTTCCTGGTCCTTGCAGCAGTCATCTGACTCCAGATCCCACCAATCCACTCTTTTATACCACTTGCTCTTATTGGCTACAGGTGTGGCCTGTGAAGATCAGGCCTGCTTCTAATCTTTAGTAATTGGTCCAGCTGCAACTCATTGGGGGATAAGATTACCTTCTATACCACCTTCATTTACCCATACTGTATCCCCCTACATCTTATCGCACAAGTGTCCATTCTACGAGCTTCATCTTTTTATAAGACTTTGACAGCCACACCATTGCACCTCCACTTATGCCTATGGAGTTCTCCAAAGAAAGGGAGTAAGATTTGTCCACCTCTGTGATATTACTCAAGAGTATTTCCCAGCTCACCATTATCAATAAACAACCTCAGCAGCCAAATATAATTTATTTATGATCCTTGTTCTTGCAATGGTAATCATGGAGTGCAATGATAGTTGGTTGTAAAAAGATCATTTTTATTTTAAAAAGCCAAAGGCTGGTGAGATCAAAGCAAAGTCAAGTGCAATGAATTAGTGGCAGGAAATGGCCTGGTTTGGTGGGAGGAGGTTCTGAGAAAAGCCAGCCTATGTAAACAATGAGAAAAATAGGCAGATAGGGCCTTGCCAGGGATAGGTGTGTATTAAAACTGAGAGTAAGAGACTGACCAACTGCTGCTCCTAGAGCTGGTTCTTCCAGCTGCATCTGCAGCTGGTTCTTCCCTTGAGTTTGAGGGCAGATGGTATCACTCCTATGTGCATTTTATGCAGAGAGTCCTGGAGAGTGGGACAAGGCAAGCTGGTCTCTATTATGTCAGCTTTTACTGCCAGGTCTGAGATAACTTGGTTTTGCAGCTGCACTCCAGCAAAGCAAACACAGCACAGGGCCACAGCAAAACCAGAATGCATCAGCTCTGTTAAGATCCCTTCTACAGAGAGCCGAGGCTGCTGGCAGTGCAGCGCTGAGCAGCTCGTCCAGCTGTGGCTCAGCCAAGAGGAACCTGTGCGGGGCTGCTGTGCAGGTGCAGCAGGAGCTGTCTGCTGAACCCTGCGGTGGCAGTAAGCTCTCCTTGGCTGCAGTTTTCTCTCTGGCCACCAGACTCCACTCTCCTGCCTAGGGTGCAGGCAGCTGGGACATGCATGGCTCCACTGAGCTCAGGGCTCCCAAATTCCCACCTTGGAAAGCAGGAATGGTAGGCAAGCTAAGCCCAGCGGAATGGGAAGTTGTGTGAGTCACCTGTTGTACAGAAATGGATGAGGAAAGTGGCAAGGCAGCAAAAATTCAACTCATTGGCCTCATTGACTGAACTCCTGAGAGGTTCAGCTGATAAAAAGTCTGGAGTTTCATTAACTCCTTTAGCTGCTGTCATCTCAGCTCCCTTTTTTCCAGGCACCTGGACCACCCCTGTCTCCACATTGTTTCCCTTCTCATGTTAGCATGAGAAAAATTCTTTTCAGCTCTACAGTGAAACAGATCAGGAACTGATACAAGCTAAGTCTAACCCAGCACAAGTAAAAGTTGGCTCTAACTCAGATCAGTTCCCCAGCCACAAGCAAAAGGGAGGGGTAGCACAGGAACAGGAACAATTGATAAGTGAAAGGCAGGACTGCTTCTGCTGTTGGCAGTGACAACTTCTGCCTGCTCAAGTTGAGCATATAACCACAGCCCCAGAGCAGAGGCTCTTGGGCTCTGTGCTCAAGCCTGAATGGTTGGAGCAACGTTGGATTGCTCTGCCTATACCCCTGGCTCATATGTCCCCAAAAAGTGCCTAATTTGAACAGCTCTAGACAAAGCAGGAGGCCAGAAGTCAGAGAACAGGAATTCCCAAATGTCTTCATAAGCACTGTGACACATTGACAGCAGGGAAGACAGGAGAGAGTCCCATAGGAGTAGTTCTGACCACATGTGGAAACCTTGGGGTCTTGCTAACTTGGTTTCCACTGTAGGCTAAATAGAATGAGTTTCTGAAGCCCTTATGTGCTGAAATAATATTGAAGCATTATTTGAAAGTATTACTATTTATTGTAAATACTTCTGATGCCTCCAAAGCACATTTCTTGCAGCTACACTCCTGTGATGGTGAAGTCTGAGATTTTGGACAAGCTGCCAGGTATTGGAGAAGTGAGGCCACATTCCTGCAAAAGCCATATTGGCAAATCAATTCAAACCAAAGAAAAATACTAACTGATACTGTATACAGGCATATGAAAGAGGAAGATAATGACAAGCATAAGGTTACTTACAGAAACCCACTGTGAGGTGAAAAGTGAGTTTATTTCAGGAAGAAAATTAATAACTCAGTAAAGAAAAGCCTTTTCACAAGGCACAGAAAAATCTGTGATCTCAAAGCAAACTTTACAAATATTCTGATGCAAAAAGAGTTCCTGAAGTGTTAGAGAAGTTTGAAAGAAAAAGAGAAGGAAGAACAGGATTTCCTTCTCTAAAAATGGTAATTTCTGCATCTATCAAACCATAGATAATATGAATTTTGCAAAAATCCAGAACAAAACTTGTAAGTTTGATAGCACAGTATGCCTCATGCAACTCTGCACCTTTCTAAGAGAAATGGTTGTTGGCTTTCTGGTTAATAAATAATAAATCTAGCCATTTTGCCAAAGCCTGTAAATAAAGAGTTCATTCCAAAAGTCAGCACATTATGAGAAACAGCCTCAGCGCCTGAACATTTTAGGCAACTACTCAAAAAAGTAAATACAGCATGCAATTTATCTGATCTGGACGAATGTGGAAAAGAGACTTAACAAACCTGGATTGAATTAAGGCATTCCACTAGTATAACTTTCCTACAATAAGCCCACTTATAAGTTAAAGAAGGATAAAGGAGACCTTGTGTACACAGAGATGAAAGCCTTCTAGTTACAGAAGAGACAGCGCCCTAGTAAAGTAGTTCTGCTCGTGTATCCTCTAATTGGAGGTAATTTTGAGCTGGATTGATGGAGGGGATATAAACCGAGTATTGTGGTGCCTGCCTTGTAGGCCCTGACTCTGGCAAGGAAACAGTCTCCACTTGGCCATTGATACTCTGCCTCATCCTCTGCCTGCAGCCTAGGCTCATGCCCAGCCCCGGCTCCCACCATGCAGCCATGTGCTTGGCCAACATTCCTGGCCTCCTAGTGAAGCCTACGGCTCTGAACCAAATGCTCAAGCTCTTCCTATCCTCTGAGTGGACAGAAACAGGCACTCAAAGTTAAGAACTGGCCTTACACGCTCAAAAAAAAAAAAAAAAAAAAAAAGCCCAAGAAAATGAGCAGGAAGCTCCAGAGAAGCTCTTACTACAGTTCTTCACAGCAAATTACTGAGCAGAAATTGCAGTTTTTTCTGATTGTTTGCCCACAACAAAAGGTATCAGAGGTCTGGGTCCAAATTTGTGTTCTGCTTACTTTGGAACATGGGTTTGAACATGTGTCTCTACCCTAGAAAAGTGCGCGGGCTGTGGGCACTCCCAAGGGAGTTGTTCCCTTGCCAGCCAGACCACTGTCAGAGCAAATCCACAACAAATGATTCCAAGTAACTGAACCAAAAACCTGAATTGAAGCCTTGGTCTAGGGTGGAAAACCGAAGAAAAATCCAGAAGTTTGAAACAGATGCCTAATCAGAATGCCCTGATACTGGATTTCCCCCAAAAAGTCTCTAAACAACTTGTTCTTTAATACAAAAACATTTAATACAAAAATACACAAAAATAAACAAATAATATATTGTCAATATTATATACCTCATCTCAAGAACTTTTGAAAATCAATTGTTCTCATGAAGTTCAGAGCATGAGTGGTTCAGTGCCTGCATGAATAGCTGTCCCACAGACATCTACATACTCTGGAGGCCAAGGAGCCAAGGTGAAGCAATCCACTCTGGGTGCAGTCTCTTTACAAACAGTTGATTATTGCAAGGAGATTGTTTGTTCTGTTGGGAGGCAAACGGTTCAGTTAGACAAAGGCTGAAACAACTAAAAGATTGAAGGTCTGAGGAGTAGACTTAAGAGGTTAGGTGGCTTGAGAGCAGCTTTACATTAAATTGCTTTGTGTTTTAAGTAACACTCGATCAAGAGGAACAGGGTGTCAATTGATTACTGTGTCAGGACATGGTGCAGGAGGCTACTGTGGACATTAACTCTTTATGCAGAGTTGGACTGAATTGACAAAAGGGATTGGAACTGCACAGACAGGAACAGACCCAATGTCTCCTCTCACTGCCAGTGAAAACCCTGTGCTGGGCCATATTCTCAGAGGGCAAGAACTGTGAGGTGTGCAGTAATCTTGCAAAGGGAAAGGCAGAAAGTTGCAACAGAAGGACCAGCAGTCTAGCAAGCAGCCAATCCCCTAATCCTGCAACACACAGACACTTAAAGTCACCTTGTGATAACTAGCCTGCATAAGGTCAAGTGTATGCTCTGTCTCTCCATGATAGGGGCACAGCACCCTTCCCTCTCATCAAGCAGATGGTCAGGCTTGACATTCCTCACTAAAACCCTCCCCAAAGCAGAACTGTGCTGACATACAGAATTTATAATGCATGCATGATTTTTGTTTCATTTTCATAAGCAACATTTGCTGCAAATCAAAACTATATGTTTACCAACATATGTAAGTAATGAAGTACAGAAAAGGAAGACATTAATAAGTTTATAGATGTATACAGGACTTTTTTAAACATAAATACATGGATACAAGCAAAGAATTGAAATTCTTTTGGCGTATCAACAGATTGTGAGAACCTTGCCTAGGGTTAAAAAAAAATCATTAAACCTGAAAAGGAATCTCATCTGAACCAGGCAATCATTTCTCACCATCCAGGTCTTTTGATATTTAGGTTTAATGGATGCCACACAGGAATAATGAGAAGATGCTACCAAATGATGCTCTGTAACTGTATGTCCTTGCTCCAGTTAGGTGGTCACCTGCTTTCTCTGAAACCACTGAAATAGGAGAGATGTCTCATTAATAAAAAAAATTGTATTAGTGTACAAATAATTTTATGGCAAAGTGACATTTCAAGGTTGATGACTTTTACAAATTAAGGGATAATAATCCTTTAATTCTTTTTCCAGAAACTGTTAGGTAAGTACATGCAGTAAATAGATCACATGCTGCTTGCAACAGTCATTTCACTTCTAAATTTTCAGATCACATTCTTAGAAGAATTTACAAACTAAGGAAGTCAATTTAGTTTTAGTTTCATTTATCCATTTTTTAAAAATTTGGTCTATATAATACACAATAATAATCCCTGTAAATTTTAGAAGTGTAAAAGTGATTCATGAAATTGCTCTGATTTTTATTTGTGTTTACTCCCAAAAGGCTCCCTAGAAAGGATGCCTGTATATTTTTTTCTGCCCATCCTTAAAGTTATCCAGCATTTCTTATTCTTGGACACAGGTTTTCAACATTCTGTCACCTTCTAAAAGCTAAATAATTTTCTCTGAAATATCACACAGAAATCAGTTGAGAATCAAGGCAAAGGAAAATGAGCAGTCTTTAAAAATCTGACAGGTTTTTCTTTAAGTAAAGCCTTGAAATCTGGTCAAGAATAAATCTGATACAATTTTTCTGATTTTTTTTTTCTGAAAGTAAAATATACTGAACATCTGAACTCACAATTGTTTAGCAGACATTCAGAAGATGTCATCCTAGGATGGCAATCATCAGTGGAGGGAGCAAAAAATAGCATCACAATCCGGACAGAAAGAGAACAGACTCTGCCTTTTCCATTTATCTGACTGGAAGAGTCCCATGGGAGGTTGTCCTGGAGAGGAGACCAGAAGATCACTTGCTTTTCATGGATGACCTCCTCCACATTTAAGATGGTCCCACCCTAATGAGCCAGAAATCAAGCAAAGGCAACAAGAGTCTGGCATAGATGAACAAGGAGCTCCTGACAACACTCAAAGGAAAAATGTTAGAGGTGGAAGCAGTGACGAGTGACCCTACAATAATATGGAGATGCTGCTCAGGCATTCATGGAGGTGCTTAGGAAAGTGAAAGCCCTGGTGAAATTGAATCTGGAGAGGAATGTGGAAGGCAAGAAGAGATTTTCTAAGTCAACAGCAAAGGCAAGATGGGGGGAAATATGGGCCCACTGCTCAAAGGAGAAAGGAACTTGGTGGCAAAGGACAAGGAACAATCTGAGGCACAGAACGCCTTCCTTGCCTCAGTCTTTACTGGCAAGATTTGCCTTCAGGAATCTCAGCTTCCTGAGACACCAGTGGAAAAGTCTAGAGAAAAGAGGATTTACTCTAGGTAGAAGAGGACCAAGTTGGGGAACATCTAAACAAACCAAACATATACAGGTTTATGGGATCTGACAGGATACACCAACTAGTGCAGAGGGAGCTGGCCAGTGTCACTGTGAGGCCACTGTTGATAATCTGTGAAAGGTCATGGAGACTGGGAGAGGTTCCTGACAACAAGAAGAAAGTAATTATTAATTCTCTCTTTCAGAAGGGCAAGGAGGATTGGGGAACTACAGGTCTGTCAGCCTCACCTCAATCCCTAAAAAGAAGGTAATGGAACAAATTATCCCAGAAACCATTTCCAACACAGAAAGATGGTTTGGAGTAGTCAGTTTGGATTTATGAAGACAAGAACAGGCTTGACCAACATGATAGCCTTCTGCAGTAACACTAGTTCAGTGGATGAGGATGAAGCACTGGATGATATTTATCCTGGCATCATTAAGGCTTTTGACAGAGTCTCCAGTAACACCCTCATGAAAAAATGGATGAAGCATTGGCTATGTTAAGTGGGAAGTGAACTGGAATGAAAACTGACTGAACTGTAATGTCCAGAGGGTTCTCACCCAGAGCACAATGTCCAGCTGGAGGCCAGTCATCAGTGGTGTCTGGTACGGGTAATGCTGGGGTTGACAGTATTTAACAGCTTCTTTAATGACCTGGATTATGGGATGTCACACTTTCAGTGACAGCAGGAAACACACATCCCACACATCCCATGAGTCTCAGCATTCCCTCCAGATGTCCCTTTGCTGTCATGCAGGTTGTGTTCCAGATGTGTGGTATTGAGCACAATCTCATCCTCCCCTTCTCAACTCTTCCTTACATGCTTGTGAAATCAAGCTCCAAAATGTAGGAAATTAATTACTTAAAGGTTAATAATTAGCAAACTGGGGGGGTTTGTACAA
The DNA here is from genome assembly GCF_027477595.1 of Haemorhous mexicanus. NCBI lineage: Eukaryota > Metazoa > Chordata > Aves > Passeriformes > Fringillidae > Haemorhous > Haemorhous mexicanus. The sequence goes on along the minus strand of NC_082341.1, from coordinate 64,093,837 downwards.
TATCAGTTCTATCCCTCACATGAATGCATAATGATGTGGTCTTTTATTTTGTGGACATTTTTCCTGCACAGTTCTTCATTCAGCATGAAGGATGGGCAAGTCTCATGGAGTAAGTACCTGTTGAGTATTTACTGCCCTCATAATTATTCCATACGCAGGGCTATACATTGGTTTACTATCTATTCCTATTACAAACTGTCTTAGAGAAAGTTTTCACTTAGGAATGTTTTGCAGTCTCCATTGTAACATTGTTCAGAATCTTCATGGGAGAAGTCTTATTGGAATCCAGGTCTCCAAGTCAGATTTAACAATTTTAACATCTAGGCAAAGATTTTGTTACTGCTTCCACTGCCTGCAACAAGTAAGAATCCCAAAGAAAGCAATTCTCATTACACGTTATTTTCAGGATAAATGCAGCCTTTTCCCTAAATGACTGTAAATTGCTTATCATCACACAGATAAAGACCATATTTGCAAGGATAGCAGGATAGTACCATAGAACCATACTCGGAAAGATAAATCACAGCTGCACACCAGCCTTAATTACAGTATCTCCTAAGCCTTTGAGTTCTGCAGGGTACTTTCTCTGCAACAGCTACCTGGATGATGACATCCCTTTAGGTAGTAATTTGTTTTTTATAGACCAACAGAAGTCCTTGGGCCTGCAATTAGCTTTCTTTATGTAGCTCTCTGTACACTTCTTATGTATGTTTTAATTTCCACTTTCTTTAGGTTCCTTCCACTAGCTCCAGCAAGTGAATTGCACCTCTAACAGGTCCCACTGCAAACTGAAATATCTGGCACAGAACTGTGTTTCAAGAAAAAAACAACACATCTCTTCTCCTGCAGTATTTTCTGCAGATTTCAGTTTAAGGACAGCAAAGTCGCTGTTCAGATGAACCCCATGCTTTAAATAAAAGCTTTTCCACCTGCCATCCCACAGTCACAGCACAACTCCACTTCCAGAAGACAGGAACATAGGACCCTCCCATTCAGATGATATAGGGCCTGTCTCCTGGCCATCTCATTTGGCTGTTGTACAACTCTGGGACTAGCTTTTAACATCTGGTTACAGACATAAATCTGTGGTGAGGATTTATTTTCTATTCTTTTGTAAAAATAGATGCTGTTTTTCTGGGTTTATTGCAGTTCAGTTAAGTGTCCTTCTGAGACCAACAGTGTTTTCCTTGCTTCCTGAAAACTTCTAACCTTTCTTATGAATTAAGCCAGACCCTTTCCTTCAAAAAGAAAAACAACATACAAAGAAGCAAGATAGGATTTAACTGTTAATAGTTTAGCTTTAGTTTATTTCAACTACTTGACTTACACCCTTGACAGAGTAATGAACTCCTAGAAACGTAGATGGTGAAAGAACCAATACATGGAAGTGAATTCTGGAGTGTACCATGCATTAGCCCATGCACTGTCTGTTTATTCTCTCAATTTAACTGTTCTTTGTTTCTGCTCCTTGAATCCTGGCTAGTCTACTACATCTACATGGCTCTTTTTATACTCTCATTTTTGCTGTTCTTTCTCTTTCAAGGTCTGCTCTAAGGACTCTAATTTTGCCATGCTCGTTCTGCTGTGTTGGTTTTTTTTATTTCTTGCTTTCTTTCCTTATGCTGTAATATCATGGCCCACATTTCTTCTCTCCATCTTGCAAGATCCTTGAAACCAATACATTTCCATACATATAAAAAAATTAAATCTTTACTTTGAAGTATAAGTACATTGACTCTCTGCCGGCACTTTTCTTTCTGTCGGACTTTCCCCTTGCCCTTTGCCTGCTGTTCTTGTTTCTCAGCCTCTTCCCTGCTTTGGCCCTTGGATGTGCCTCAGTTCTGCACAAGGCAGTGACTCCTGCCGTGGGACACTTGCAGGATGGGTAATAAGCTGAATATGGCAGAGACCATGGCAGAGGGAAACGATTAAAGAAGGTCCAGAAGAAAACTGGAGATGAACTCTCCAGTAGGGAAAGGTGTGTGTTTCTCCCTGCTTCTCCTTGAGGAGCCTCACCCAGTCAGCAAGGTGCTGCTACACGTGCTGTGGCCAGGATATGTTAAGCACAACTTTTACCTGCTTCACCTTGTGAAATGTGCACAGAGCTGGACATTGCTGGCTGAACCCTTAAGATCAGTCCACAGTATCAGAACTGATCATTTGGGTGACATTTTAAAGACTGCTAAAGTTCTGCAGAAGAACGTGAAATTTTCCAGGCAGCCCCTGCTCCTGCCTGGGCTGGAAGGACCATAATGAAGATTTTGAAAGGCTTTTAGACTGAGCACAAATGCAGACTTGCTAAAAAAAGTTGAAAAGACTTGCTAAAATAAGTCTTTCTCATCTATTAAAAAGACTCAGTGGTAAGCTACTGTAGGATTTCCTTACCACAAAATTCATTGATCCCCAATTGTCTAGATTAAATTTAATATTTCCTAAAAGGTTTGTTAGCCTCTCCACAGAGGAAGAGCAATCTTCTGTCACCTTTTGTGTATCAGGTCACCACTGTCATGTTCTCTTCCCCTGCTTCTGCCTGTGACAAAACAAAAGCCAATCTACAAAGGTTTCTTCTTCTATAAAGAAGGACACATTTTTCTGAAAAGGTTTTCTTGCCTATTTTTCTATGGATTCTCTCCATGTGGTATCTTTCCTAAGGTGCATTGCCCAAAATTGCATCCAGTAGGCTAATCAAGGCTTTTTCAGCACCAAACAGAGCAGAATTTATTCCTTTGATGGAAAACATGCCCAGAATGGAAGATGCCCTTATTAAATATGCAACAAAATTGCACCCTAGCCAATATTCCCATCTACTCTGATTGACCTGGGGTCAGACCAGGAGAACCTTTAGGCAGGGCTGAGGATTTGATAGAGCAACTCACTTGGTCACGGCTAGAGACAGAAACACGGAAGGTTCCCAAGGAAAAGGATCCTTATCTGCCTGACTCAGCAGTGGCAGCCTGGACACGCTGTCTGCTGGGAGCACTGGTTGAGGGAAAGGTGTGTCTGGAAATAAAACATGAGAAAATGGGGCATGGCTGGTGGGTGCTGTGCAGGGTGGGGCATTTAATAAGTTAAGGGGACGTGTTGGTAAAGCAGCTTAAATTCAGGAGGTAGGGTGGTGTTCGGCCGAATGTTGGACCGAATTATCTTGGAGGTCTTTTCCATTCCTTAACGATTCTATGATCCTAAGAGGGCATTTAGTGAGTGAAGCGAACTGGGAAGAGCTAGTGGGCATACTTCCACTGTTTCACCTCTTGGAGGTAATACAGACCATAAAGGAAGGGGGTATTTTGCTAATCGCTTACTTTTTGGGGAGAAAAAATAAGTTAATTGCCTCGGGTGAGCTGATTTGAAAATCTGTGGATGCAGGCGCACGAAAAAAGCGGAAAGCCATTCCCCAGCTACCGGAGATGACATCCCGCGCCGGGACGCTTTTAAAAGGCTCCCCAGGAACTTCCCCGCTGGCGCAGGCCGGTGCCTCTCCGACCAAACCGGGGCGAGAACTCAGGTGACCCCTTCCGAGCCGCAGAGCTGCCGCGCGGGAACCGGCACCTCCCGGCGGCTCCGGAGCAGGGGCAGCGGCAGAGAGCGCGCCCACCGGGCGGGCGGGCGAGAGCCTTCTGAGGGCTACGGAGCGGCGCTCACCGCACGCCCCCCGCGCCGAGGGGAGTCCAGCGGTGTCGGTGTGGGTGTGGGATAGGTGTGGGTGTGGGTTACGGTGTGGGTTACGGTGTCGGGGCGGGTCCGGGGCGGTGCCCGGGGCGGGCCGGGCGCTCCGTGCGGGAGCAGCTGTCACTGTCAGCGAGCCGGCGAACCGGGATCCCGGCCGCGCGCAGGGGGAATCCCCCAGCCTCGCCCCCGCAGCCAATCGCCGCGCCGAATGCAAATCGCGGCGGCGCCCGGGCCAATGGGAAGGCGGAGGGACGGGGAGGCGGCACCCCCGTTGGACGGCGCGGAGGTCGGCGGGGGCCAATGAGGCGGTGAGGCGGGCGGGGCGCGCCCCGGGGGCGGTGACATGCAAATTTGGTTTGAAAAGAGGGCGGGAAATCCGAGTTTCGCGGGAGGCCCTTGGCGCGTAACCCGTCTCCTTTCCCTTCATTCATTGTCAGCAGCCGCCGCTTCCTGGAGCCATTTTCCAGCCGGCCCCACACAGCGGGAGCGGCCCCGCTCCATCCGCCGCATCTGCCCGCCCCGCCGCCTCCGTCCCCCCCCGGCGCCCCACATCCTGCAGCCGGGGCCCCCCCGGCACCCGCAGCCCCCAGTATTTTGCGCGGGGCCTCGGCATCGAGGAGAAAAGGAGCTGGGAAGGCCGGGGGGGGAGGAGGGACGGGGGGGAGGAGGAGACGCGGCTGCGGGGACAGACCCGGAGGGAAGGATGAGAAGGGGACTCCAGCCTTCGGCCCCGGCAGCAGCGCCGCCGCCCGCGCCGTCCACGGACTCCAGAGCAGCCCCCGCCGGCTTCCCGGCCCGCTTTGCCGCCGGCACCTTCATCCAGATCCGCAGCACCGGCGCCGTGGCGGGGGCGCCCTGTGTTGTCTCCTCCTCCTCCGCCGCCGCCGCTTCCCAGGCTCCCGGTGCCTTTGCCCCGGCGGCGGATGGGGGCCAGCCCGCTGGCAGCTCGCTGTACTGCACCCCTCACGGACCCGCCGGCAGGACGGCGCTGCTGCAGCCCGCTCTCGCCGGAGGCGGAGGCCGCCCCCCGGTAATTTTGTGTTTTCCCCCCGTCCCCGAGGGGAGGGTGAAGGGGACGGGGGGGGATCCCGCCGCCGGCCGGACCCGGGGGGCGGGCGGGGTGCGGGGGGAGGGCAGGAAAGGCGGAGGCAGCGCTTTGTTGCAATAAACTTTCCTGCCTCCTTCCCAACCCCCGCTGCCGGGTCTTATTGAAAAGGAGAGGGGGGGGAAAAAAAAGGAAAAAAAAAAAGGGGGGGGGGGGAAATAATAATCCCCCGCCACGTCCCGCCGCACGGGTGCAAAGAGCGAGCAGCCGGCGGCGGGGAAGGGCCCCGGGGCGTGGGGCCGGGCCGGGCCGTGCCCCGCCGGTGTCTCCGCTTCACCCCCGGAGCCGCCGGTGACGTCTGGCACACGTGCGCGGAGGCCGCGGCTGTGACTGGGAGCCGGGGCGGGCGGGGAGGGGGACGCCGCTTCCTCCTCCTCCTCCTCCTCCTCCTCCTCCCTCTGGCCTGGGACAGCCCGACCGCCGGCCGGCTGCCCCCGGCCCCCGCTGCTCTCCGAAATGCCCCTGCAGCAGGTCAGTGACTCGTGGGGCGGCGGCGAGCACCAACCTTCCTCTCCCCCCGCTTTAGAATTTATACCCCCTCCTTAAAATTTACGCCCCCCCCCTTTCAAAAAAAAAAAAAAAAAAAAAAAAGAAATTCCGCCTCCCCCACTCGTGGGGTTTTCTTTGTCCTCGCCGATTTCGGGTGCGCGCTTGGCCCTCGTGGGCTCCGCCGAGTTGGAGAGCGGGGGAGGGCGCTGGGCATCCCCGCCGCGCGGGGGTCGTGGGCGGCGGGAGGGGCTCACCTGCCCCCCCGGGCTCCGCGACCCCCGCCCCGCGCCGTGGGATTGCTCAACTCCTTCCCACCTCTCGCCCCGCTGCGCCCCTGCCAGGGCAAAAGGGGGTTTAGCACCCCTTTCCCCCGCCCCCTTTTCCCTGCATCTGGTCGGTGATGGTCCAGGTATGGGATGGTGCTGTAATCCTGAAATACTTCTGGAAGAGCTTTGGGGGCAGCTGGGAGGCCCCTGAGGATGGCATGAGCTGCCTCTCGTGTGGGTTTCTGCAGGTGTTGGTTGCTCATCTCGTGGTGGAAGTTTCAAGGCTCATCAAATCCCATCCAAAGCTTTTAAAAAAATTATTGTTATTATTTTATTTACTTTTAAAATAAGCATCTTTGCTGTAGCTGTAAAAGAGAATTGATTTTTTTTTTTTTTATGCTCCTGGTCTTTAGCATATCCTAATAGCACTCAGTGTCAAGCAGGCTACTTCAGGCCACTTTGTAAATATTTGGCTGTCCTATGTGAAGGTTGATTCCTAGAAGGTGATGGTAAGTGAATGCAAAGAGGAGCATATGTTACATGATGATTCTGGGAAAAAAAATTATACAGGCTTTTTTAGCTTTGTGGGAGGGATGTTGATGTCATAGGAACTCCTAAAATTTCTCATTAATGGGTCCTGTAAGACCTTCATGTATGATTTGAGTAGTGCCTTTTGGTTTGGTTTTTTTTTTTTTTTTTTTTTTGGATGCTGCTCACCTCTCTAATGGGAGGAACCTCTGGCCTTAAAAACCTGGGAAGGCTTGTTTCCACCTTAGAGGTTTGGAATTGGGGAAAGTGATTTTGGCCTCTGCCTGCAAAGAAGTCCCCACACAAGTGATGAGTTTGTTGTATACCCTCAGCCTCCATATTAACTTTGGGGAGAGATGTGGAATGGAGGAAGAAGAGAGTGGTCAGGCCAGCAGTATCTACGGCTGCTGGCTGGCACCCTCCAAGGGTGATAAACCATCCATGGCACACACCAGGAAAGGGGCTGTGCATCCTGCTCTGCCCTGAGAGCCGTGCTCATGCAAGTGCCCTTCTTGGAGCTGTGCTGGTTTGCCACAGACCCATCTTTTGGGAAGTCGGGCTGAAGCGCCCTAGTGTCCTGCCTTGACTTTCTGCACCCCAAACTGCTTGGCAGGGACACTCTCCTGCCCTTTCTGGTCTTTCCTTGAAAGTCATGGAGGATTTTCTGGGGCTGGGAGGTGAGGATGTTCTGCCCTTTGTTCCTAGCAGAGTATTTTTGACAAAACGAGTATTAGGGACTGGTGAAAGGATTGAGAAAACTCTGGGTAGCTGAAGCAGTGAGCTTAGGCAAGTAGCACCAATATAAATTTAGCTCTTGATTATTGAGTTGCAAGTAGGGGATGGAGTCTGAGACCCCCAGCTGAAAACAAGGCCCTGCTATGCAAAAGATTTTAGAGGTAAGTCTAAAATTTGGCCAGCACACCTGCACTGGTTAGGATTATGAAAATCCTCTTGCCTTGCAGATGTAACTGCACTGGCAACCCACCCATCACTTCCAAATATAAACTATGGTATGACTGAAAAAGAGTCAGTACAGCAGTATAGTTTAGGCTGTGCAGGGAGGTGTTCAACTACACAAGCAAATGAAAAAGGTTCTTTGGCCCAAATAAGCTGCTTCCTCTTGGGAATTTGGTAGTTATTTTATCTGTGCTTGTATATATGTAACACTACAGGAAAAGCCTTGAAAAGTGACCTAGTCCATAACAAGAGGCCTCTCCAGCCCCACGCTAAGGAGAATTTGCACACTGTGCCGTGTCCCAGGCAAGTGTCTCCATAGTGTCCAAAGCCGGTTCCTTGCTCTGTGGCAGCTCCTGTGGCTGAGGGTTGCTAACTGGGCCCTGGAGAGCCCTGGCTCTGGGAGGCTGTGACCCAGCCTGCCTGCCCTTTCAGCTTGATTTGCAGGATTCCTGGGGAGTTAATAGAAAGTGTCACCAGGTGGATCTGAACCCCTGCTATGGCTTAAACACCAGCAGCAATGAAGAATTTACCCTTGCAAAACAACCATCAGTTTGCACCCCTTGGGAGAGCCTGAGCCTCTGGAGATAGGGTCAGTGCTGTGGCAAGGGGCCAGTGGTCCTGCATCCTTCCATGCTCTCCTGCACCCTGCTGGGGGCTGGTGCCTTTTCCCTTCTGGAATCTCAGGCTTCCCAGGATGGAAAATCAACCCTCACCTAAATAAATGTTTTCTGCTAGGCAAGCAGGTTGAACCAGCTAATAGCAGGTCTGGGAAGTGCCAGGGACCATCAAGAGAAAGTAGTGGCCAGGGATACGGCATAGGAGTTGTGACACCATGCTGTCTTAGTGTCAGTGAGTTTTTGAATTGACTTGGATCCTCATGAGAATGCAGGAAAAATTAATGGATGAGGTACCCCAAAAGCATTCTCACGGGTGTTGCCTTCTCACTTGGTTGGTGTGAGAAAGTCACTACCATTTGCACTACCCTGTATTCAGAAATGGGCTTGCTATAAAAGCAAGCTGCTCAAAATGTTTCTAATTCAAATAGTAGAGAATTTCTTACTGTCTTTGGGTTATAAAGATAAGCCTTTAAGAAGAGGGCCATTTTCTTAGCCATGAGAAAATGCTTAAATGGAGACACCACCCACATGTTAAGTCCTTTTTAAAAGGGGCTAAATCCTCTTAACAACAATATCTTTAGAGAACTCCTGTGGCCTTTAGATGACATGAGCTGTGGAGAGGCTAGTTCGGCATACTTCAGAAGGGGGCAGGAGGATTTACATTTCCAAGCTGAATACTTAGTACCTCTCTCATTTTTCTGGTAGTTTAGAAAGTACTTCTTCCTTCCTCCCCTCTTCTCAGCAAGATGCAGCTGGAAAGGGAGAAAAATGGGATAATGTACAGTCTTTCTCCTAGGTGTTATGTAAAGGAGCAAGCCAAATAAGACATAAATAGTGAGCAAGGATTTAGGGTATGGAGGAAGAATATGTAAGTCACATAAAGAAGCAGGCAGTTAACTTAGTAGCTTTTCTTTATTTTGCAGCAATGAAAAGGTTTGTATGTGAAGACACAGGTGTTTTCATATTCAGACCTGTTTTCTTTCCCTGATATTTTGTGTTAGTGGAAATGAAATGTTAGTATGAGTCTGGAACCTTTGCTTTTTGACTAGCATTTAAGGGATTTTCTTTGGTTCAAGTCCCTCTCCTCCAGCAACGCACTGTTTCTGAGCCCCTGGAGGTACCACATGGTCCTTTGGGTGCAGCTGTCTGAGGCAGGTTCAGAGAAGTACAGATCATGATTGCCCTAACCATGCTGACGAACATCTTGTGAAGAAAAGTGGGCATCCTACTAAAACCCTACAGGAAGAGGCTGCAGCTTGCTGATGGCTTTGCTATCCTCATGCAGAGTCCAGCTGTGCTGGTGTGGCTCCATCTGCACCAGAGCTCCTGAGTATGGTAGCCCCACCATGATAAGGGCTTTTGGCAGGGCTCCCTGGACAGCTGAGCTGCTCCAAGGCTTTACTGTTGCTGGAAGGAATAGGCTTGCTTGTCCCTCACTGTCTCCTCTGTATCATCTCCTTTGCTCTGCTGTGGCCAGACAGGGTTCTTCCCCTGCTGCTGTGCCTGGGGAGCCTTGGGAGTATCATCTGTACCTTGGGTCTTTTTCAGTTTTAACACGGTAGAGGAGCTGGGTCTGAGCATTAGGTCTGGCAGGCATCTTGGGCCTGAGATGGGGTGAGTGAGAAGGAAGGGGACGGGAACTTGCCCTTGCAATGGTGCAGAGGTGTTAAATTGTCCCAGCAAGCCTCCATTTTATCATGTTGGTCCTATTGTTCTTTCTGTGACTGTATTTTTCTTGCACCACCAGTCTGCTTACCAAAATCTGGGTAGGGGTCACTTTATGTCCTGTTTATTCTTCTGTAGAGGATGCTCCACCTGGTTGAGCAAATACAGGCATTTTGTTTCCCCTCATTTTATTCCAGGTGTGTTGGTGCTGTTCTGTTAATTTTTACTGTGTGCTTATCTGTGAGTATGTGCAAGCATTTACAAGGAGAATAATCTTTGAATTCAGGAACAGCTGTATATTTTGCAAGATGAAGGGTTTCCCCACTACTTCTCTGACTATGACTGCGGCCAGTGTTTCAGGAAAGAACACAGGGAAGGAGGCTTGCACAGGAAAGCCCTTCATGCCTTAAGAGAGCACTTTCTTGGTCAGGGATTACAGTGGGTTTTATAGCTTCCAGTGGCTGGTGATTTTTGTGATCCCTGTTTGAATCTAGCTGTATTTCTGTTTCTGACCTTAGGTAGCAACAAGTTCTAGCCATGATTTAGCTATTTGGTATGAAAGGAACAAACTATTTTCTTTGTTTCTTGTCTTGCTTTTTGGTTTGTTTTTTTTTTTTTTCAGTTTGAACTTGCTGTCTGTGGTGTTCTTGGGTGATCCTAGATATTATGGTAGGGAAAAATGATTTTCTGATGTATGTTTCTCTGCACCGTTTATGATAAATTATCTTATGTCCTCAGATGTCTTCTCCATTCTGAAGAGTGTCAGACAATTAATTTCTCCTGAAATGTAAGCCATTAATGTGAAGCTAAAGGTGTCCTTTTGTAAAGGAACCACATGGGTGTGAAAACAAGTGTGTCTTCTGTAATTGTGAGTTTTTACTTGTGAAACTTATGTGGACTGGCAGCTTTGAAAGGTGTTTGGAGCACAAGGTAAAGTCACTTTGCAGAGACCCCTTCAGACCCAGCTAGTTTCATGATGTCTTAACCTGGCCCTGGGAGTGGGAGGTGTGAGACACAGGGGATGAGTAGGCATGGCTGCTGTGGGAATAGCTCATTATGAGATGCAAAAAGGAAAGTGAAGTAGCACCATTCCTCTTTGGAGCCCATTCCCGTGCAGGCCAGTAGGCCAGGTGTGGTTGTGGGAGGGAAATTCAGCCCATCCCTCCTGTTCAGAGCACCAAGAATGACATTGGTGAAATGAAGACAGGAGCTTTTCTTGGTGGCTTCAAGTATGGTGTCTTTCAGTCTTCGCTTCTGAAGGTGTCAGCTTGGCTGATGGCCGTGGCTCTGGTGGCAGGGCTGGTCCTGCTGCTGGTGTGCAGGGGTGGGAAGGTGGCTCAGGCTTCAGTCCTGGCTTGTGGGGGAACTGCCTGCTAAGGATGAGTTGGAGACTCTTGACTTCAGTTCCAGTGGGTTTCTTGCACCAGTGGTGGTAATGAAGATCCAGCCCAGCCCAGTGTGGGGCTTCAGCAGATGGAAAGCTCTTAGAGTAACTAAATCTCCAGGTTTTAGAGTCTCTGCAAATAATCCCATTTGCAGCTGGCAGCCCTCAGTGTGTATGTATGGAGGTAACTCTCATCCTTACAAATGACTAAGTTGGACTTCAGGCTTTTGTTTTGGCTGACAGAGTTAATCACTTCCTGCATTATTTTTCAAGGCCAGGGTTGTGCACAAAACAGTCATTCTGGGGAGAAGAAGCCCCCATCACGTTCCCTGGGAGAAGTGGTGTGCAGTGGGAGGGAGGCTGTCCATGCCTCTAAGATGGGGCTGCTGCAGCGCTGGAGGTGCTGCTGGTGAGGTATTTGGATTCTGTTTCAATTTCAGTTCTGTTTGAAGATGGGCTTGGCAAAATTGCCCAATATATCACATCTTTAAAAAGAAACTATTTAACTTCTGTTTTCCTCAAGTAAGTTGGTCCAAAACCACACTTGGAAGTGTGCTATGCCTGGCATGGGTGTCTCTTGAAGTACTATGCTGTCTGCTTGGATGCTGCTGCTATTTGCTGGATCTAGTGGCATTCATGGAATTGTTAATGCCTTGTGAGCTCAACATAGCCTGTGGTAAATATTTGCATCTGCAAGCCTGAAAAGGGAGAAGGCAGGAGCTTGACTAGGTGTTGATTAAGCCAGGGCTTAATGAAAATGGCCTCTGTTGTGTGGTTAGAGAGTACTCCTTCATGGGTTTTAGCATCCCTTTTATACATACATGAATGCATAGCAAATGTGCTGGTAGCTGTTTGCAAACTGAGCTTGCCTAAGGTTAATGGCGTGTGTCATGAGGCTCCTGTCCCACTTTATGAACGTGGGCAGTTGTTGACCTGACCTGTGACAGTGTGAAAACTAACATGCTAACTCTGGCACTGCTGCACATGCATGCCCTGCAGCTCTCAGGTGTTTTGTGTCCAAGCTCTTTGGCCTAGGACTAAGCTAGGAAGGCAAAGTGGAGCATTAAAGATCACCTTCTCAGAATCAGCTGGCATCTCTTCTGTGGGTGTGCTGAGTTATGTGGGCAAATACAGCTTTTCTTTATTCCTGACTCTAAAAGTAAAACCAGTATTCCGTTTCATTGCTTTCATTGAGTAGGAGACTTAATTTGATCACTTCCAGCTACTTTCAAGATTCTTCCAACTTGTATGTGGCTGCATATAGACCCAGAAGTGTCCACTCCGTAAGGCTGGTGGCTATTCAGGGGCCTCACTTCAAGGGTCTAGAATCTGATTTTTCAGAAGATGTGGGGTGTTTCCTGTGATGCACACTTACAGTATTGCAGATGTTGAGTCCTTGGTATCTGGAGCTTTATATGGACAAATCACTGTTACAAGCAGAGGCTGCTATTATTTTGGCTTTCATTTCTTTATTTTTACAATGAAATTTTACCATCCTGTCACATGGACCTTGCAAGCCACTAGATGTTTTGCAAAAATCTGTGAAAACTTTTAGAAGCCATGTAAAGAACTATTTTTGGTAAAAATAAGTTGTATTGGGCATCTGGACAACAAGAGATGTTTGCTTAGCCTTCGTTGCTTCAGCTTCAGCATTCCTGCCCTGAGTTGTGGTATGTCTGTTGGTTATGTATGCATAGATTCTAAAAGTAATTTTCATTAATGAACTTCTTGAAAGACATTCTCGTCTTAACCAAGCTATTCTGGTTTGGGTTTTTTGCTTGTTGTACAGCTGTTGGTTCAAAGGTTGTTGCATATTGCATAACTTAGTGCTAGAAGAGGGGGGCGGGTGAAGGAACTCATTGGCAAACTTCCTTCCTTGTTAATTAAGGTGACATTAAAGGTCTCTGGTTTAGGACTCAATGGTGCACACCATGCACTGTAAGAGTCTAATTCTTATATGTCATGTCAGGCTCATTGGTCCACTCTACTAGTTCTCTCTGAATATAACTTTGTCTCAATTTTGGTTCTACCCGTTAGTTATAAAATCATACTAAAATTAGAGTGCAGTAACAGATACTTTTTTTTTTTTGCAAGCCACTGAATATGCACTGTAGGATTTTATATTTTTTACACATTTTAAAGTACAGATGTAATTTTAGAGTGAAATACTTCTCCATGGGATGATGTACTATGCTGTCTAAAAACTTAGCTTTCAAGTTTGCCTTTAAAATGTTTTTCAGAAACAAATTGACAAGTAGACTTGTTTGCATCCCTCCTTCCTAGACCTTCAATTTAGGAGGTGTCATCTGGCAAATTTTAGGTCTGGAAGTAAAAACCTTATCTCTTGGCCCAGCAATTATATTGGTGCAGTCCACTGAGTTTGACAATAGGCTTCTGACTTTTTGGGTGCTACCCGAGTGTAAGCAGATAAGTATGTAAAAAGCACCAAATGGTGCACAGAGAAGGTTTCATCTTGTACCATAGGTGGAATGGTGGTTTGCGTGTGCCAGGTTGTCTACCGTGGCCTAGGCTGGGTATTAGGAAAATGGTTTTCACCCAGAGGGTATTTGGGCCCTGGAACAGGCTCCCCAGGGCAGTGGTCACAGCCCCAAGCCTGGCAGAGTTCAGGAAGCCTTTGGACAGTGCTGTCAGGCACATGGTATGATTACCAGGGCTGTCCTCTGCAGGGCCAGGAGTTGGACTCAGTGATCCAATGGGTCTGTTCCAGCTCGGGTTATTCTATGGCTATTAACGTAATGATTTTAAACTAAAAGAATGTGGATTTAGACTGGATAGAAGACGGTTTTTACAGCAGGGCTAATGCAACATTGGAACACATTGCTCAGACAGGTGATAGGTAGCCATTCCTGGAAACATTCAAGGCTGGGTTAGATGGGGCTCTGAGCAACCTGATCCAGTTAGATGTCAGTGCTCATTGCAGGGGGGTTGGACTAGATGACCTTTAAAGATCTCTTTCAACCCAAGCTATTCCATGATTCTATAGGAAAATGCATGCTCTAAGGAGCAAATCTGAAGGGTTAGTTGCATTCTCTGAGTGTTTCTGTAATGGAAACTGGGCTTTCCTTCACCTTCTGCTTGGGTGTTTTTTAACATCTGCTGTCTCTAAAGTCATTTTCCTACCAGGGACACTAGAAATGGAATTATATGGAATTATAATGTCTTGAACTATGCTAGTAACCTAATAGTGCCTTCAGTACTTGTTTTCTTGTGCTGTTAATTCTGGAATTAAATGGCAATTACCATGTATATATGCTGGTGCTATTTTGCCTTGCCAGCGTTGTGTTTTTAGACAGCGTTGGTCCCACACATTGACAGTCAGTTTTTTGTCCCCATACAGTAAGCTAGTTCACACTTTGTCTAATGTCTTCGCATAGCGGGAATTGATGTTGGTTACAGCTCTCACAGAAGGCTTTTGTGTGGTGATATCTGAAAGCTGTCTTGTTGGAGCTTTTATCAAGGCTTTTGCAATGAGGCCATTATCTCCGCTCGTGGAAAAACATAGATATTCGCAGAAATTTTTATAGCAATGCTTGGTAAGTGTCATGCTGGGACAGAGTGACAATGCTGGAGCAGGACAGAAATAATACCAGAGGTGGCAGCCATGCTGTGGCGGGGTGTTATCTGTCCTTGCAGACTTGGGGACAGGGTGGGAAGGGAACCCCACATGGGGCAGACGGAGGGTGGTGATCAGGGCTATCGCAGGCACAAATAATCCTGGCCGACGGCTCAGCAGAATAAAGTTTCACTTTTCATGGTAAGAGTTTTATTGAGTGGCTCTAAGTAACCCAGCTCTGAATTGCTGTATAATGCTTCTGCACCTCTTCTGCACTGTGTTTTTTTGGGTGGGTTGTATTTTTTTTTTTTTTTTGGGTTCAGCTGCGTGGTATCTGTGACCAAAAAGTGTCTCTGGGGAGTTATGTAAAGCTGCATGTTGGGTGAGAGGAAGCTGAAACTTCACAACCCGGCTGTAGTACCCTTAAGCACAGAATTCTTTCAGCCAGTAAAAAAGACAACTTACTACTTAAGGTGGGTGCAGGGAGGGCTTTAAAAATTATAATAGCATTTTCACTGGCTTCTTTGTCTCAACTGTGGGTATTTCACTGCGTTTATTCTTTCTTTCCCTCAGGAATTATGGGTTAGAAAAAGCTTTTTTTTTTTTTTTTTTTTTTTGGTAAAATACAGTGTCCTGAAAGCATAAGCAAGTTGCTCATTTTCTTTCTCTGATTCTTAATTGCAAGAGCTGCCTTGATAATTTTTCCCACCTCAAATTAGCAGTTTATTTATAACATGCTAATGTTCTGCATGCCTGTTGGTATTACTGTTCTGTCGTGCTGAGCTGAGAATTGTTCTCTCGAAACCTGACACTGCAAAGATGACATAAAAGAACATGAGAAATTGCCTATGATAGAGAAACATTCAGGTGGCTTTTGGTATGACTTTGATTCGCGCTTTCTATAAAATCATTTACATTTCCTTCCTGATTTCTGTTGCTAGTCACATTTGTGTTGCTTAGTTTTATTTTTGCTTACCGAAAATAAAGAAAAATGCAGACCGTTGGCTTTTGGCATCCTCGTTACCCTTTCGTTCCTACTGGCAAACTTCTCTGTGATCTTCTTCCACGCAGTGTCACCAGCTGCCTTCTTGGATTGCAGGCAGGGGAATGAGGAACTTTAGGAGGTGTTTCCCCCTTCCTGCAGGGTGCCTGTGGAAAGCCTCTTCCAGATCTGGGGGTTAGCAGCATCCTTCCCGTTGGTCCTCCACTTCAGCTGCTCTGCAGAAAGACAGGGGAGCATTCAAAGCCCACACCGTGCAATGTGGGGTGTCTTGTGCGTGGAAAAGCAAAGGGCAAAATAAGAACACATCCCATGAGTTTCTGTACTTGGAGCCATGTGTTTTGTAGGTGTTTACAAGAGAGATGGCAAAGAAAGATGCAAGATCATTTGGCAGCCTCCAGCGTTGTTATGACCTGTTCATCTGTAAAGATGCTCTTCATGTTGCTGCTGGTCTTGGCGCACTGAAGTCCTTCCCTATTCTTGTCTTGGTGGCTTCGTGTTTGCTGAATATGTGGGAAGTGAATGCAACAGTAGTGAACAGGTTGTGTGCAGTTGGCTAGATATTAAACTTAGGTACAGCCTTCTGTGGGCAGAATTAAGTTAGTGGTTACAAAGGAATTTCTTTGGTGGTGTTTGTATTTTAGGGGGACAGAAACCCCTTTTGCTCTGAAAGGGAATGTGTTGGGAATTCCAGAGACTGGCATATTTAATTTAGAGGAGAAAAAAAAAAGAGAAAAGGAGGCAAATCCCCCTTATTCAGAGCCATATGTTCAAGATACTATGCTTAGTGTGATTTATTTGCTTCAGAATTAGGGAAGAGGGTTGCTAGGAAAAGTAAGAGGCATTCACTTCCTTCACCTAAAAGAATTTTATAAGGGTGATTACAATCTACCTCCTTTCTCCTTCTTTCCTAGTCCTGGAGAATAATCAATTTAGCAATAAGTCAGAGCAAGCAAAAATGTGATTGTTCTCCTCTGCAATGCAGAGACTAAGATGGACTCCTTTCTCTAAGGCCAAAATCAGGTCTTTCTGTTTTGAAGTAAATCAAGAGTTACCATTATGTTTTCAGTAAGAAATGATCAGAATTTCAGTCTTTTTCTTTCCCCTTTAAGATTTGTGGAGTTTTGGGGCTTTTTTGACTACCCTTTCACTCTTTGGATAGCCTCAATGCCAGTTTGAAACTGCTTCCTTACTTCCTTCGAGGTGGGGAAGCAGCCCCAATTGTACTGCACTGGGATTATATCTGTTCAAAGTACTTCATTTCCAGCAGAGAAATGTGGCTTTCCTAGCTGTTTAAAAAGCTCAGTTGCCTCAGCATGTGGAAAGCAGGTCCCAAACTCTGTTCAACCAGCAGCAGAGAAGGGGGGAATTAATTGCCTTCAGACCTTGCAGGGAGAAATCTTGAGGCATCTGTGAGGTGCTATAGTATATCTATCTAAAAGTATCAGATACTTGAGCTTGCCTTATTGACTTGTTGGATGGCCATACCTTGTTGAAATGGAAAAAGCCAGCAGATTTGGAACTTTGTGTAATGCTGCAATGGTGTAAGAGGGGTGGCATAAAGATCCCAGCAAATGTACTTGCTCACCAGCTTTCCCACTGAAAGTGCAAGTGTGGCATGCCTAGAAGATAAGGAATTGCCTGCCTGCCTTTAATGGTCCTTGAAGGTTTGCTTTCCTCCTGAAAAGCTGATGTCAGATTTCTTTGTCCAGATTTAGCCCAGTCTCTTTGATCAAATCACATGAAAATGCATTGTTCATTCTGCTGCAGAGTGATGCTGAACGCCATCTACAAGTACTTCACCTCTCCCTGAGAGATGATGCTTTTTGTCCTCATTGTTGCTCTGCCTCGTCTTTGAGTGCCTCTCCATGACTGTGTGGGCATGAGCCCCAGCATGGAGCAGGTGCAGTGATCTTCCCAGCCAGAGCTTTGAATTAGAAGTATTGTCTCAATGGGAAGGTGCATTTTAACTGGCTACATGCATCTCCTGTAGCATGATGAAATTGCATCGGAATTTTCACTAAGTGTTTTTAATCCAAAATATCGATTTCAACAAAGTGTTTTTTTTAAGTTCACTATTAAGGTCTTTATACTTAGAAGACAGGCCAGCAAGGTGGTTCAGGTAAAGAACCCTTTAGAATGACAGTATGGAATTTTTTCACCCAAACAAGGGAAGGTGGCGGTTTGAGCACGTGCCAGTTTGCCTTTCCAGAGCTGTGATACAGCTGAACCACAGTGGAAATCTGGAACCATAACAACACTGCTTATAGGAAGTTTGACTCCCTGCATTTAACCACAAATGTGGTCAATGTTAGGAGAAGCAATAGCAGAGGGGAAGAAAGGTGGTAGTATTTGATTAGCTTTTTTCTCCTTGTTTTCTGTTGTGAGGGAAGAGCGATAATATTACTAACTGATGGTTCCAGTTTCCTTGTTACACTTTGAGGATACTCTTTTAGGGTAGATATGATAAGACTTGCTTTCAGCATTTTAAATAGTCACGTGCTGTTAAGCAGTTGTGCTGCTTGGTAAACTGTTGGGTATTTCTGAAGACAGTAACATGGAGAAGAGGATTAAATGCCATGTCAAGATCCTTCAGGAGGTCACTAGCTTCATGCAGGGATTGAAATGCAAAGTGATTCAGTCATGATGGGTTTCTGCAGGAGGTTATTGAGGGATTGAGGTCTTCCTATTGGTCCTCACCATTGTGCCCTAGACCAACATGCCGTTTTCATTCAGTTCAGCAGCACGAGAATGATTGTCTGTCTTGGACACTAAAATATCCTGCTGTTTTCTATCTGCATGTTCTTGGAAATGAAATGTAATCCTCTCATAGGCAGAGTAGCCTTAATTGCCTCAGGGGATAGGAAGGAAAGGATGATTTGGGAACCAGGTCTGTACTACTAAAAGTTCTTCCCGTGATAGAGGGGATTTCCTGGAACCATGCTGGGAGACCCGTTGGGGATGTGGTTTCAGAGTCAACTTGCAGCCACGATCCAAATTGGTGCCATGACACAAACAGGGTCATGCTGCCCTCCCTCCTTCCCTGCTTTGGCGCCTGCCCTCCTACCTCTCTGTGTTTGTCAGCCCGGGGACTGCTCCAGCTGAAAGCTAACACTGGCTGAGTGATTAGTTTTCAGCACAGGGAGCTCCCTGGCCCAGCTGGCCGCGGGGTTAGGGTGGAGGTGGCCGGCAGAGGCTGTCCCTGGTCGTGCCCTCTCCCTGCACACGGGACACTTGCATGGAGTGGCAGCAGACCAAGAGCCTCGCTGAGTGTGTGACCTCAGCATCTCCTAGAAGCCAGTGGAGTTGCGCAGAAGGAAACCCTAGCAGATGGCCGTGCAAAGAAATAGGCAGCTTTTGTGCCTCTACTCTCTGCTTGGGTTACCGAGGGCGTGCAGCTGCCACAGCCTGGCCAGCAGTGCCCAAGGGCTGGAGGCAGCTCGCACGCTCTCCCCATCCCCAGCTTTAAAGGGCTTGGGGGCAGTATAGTGGGTTTGTGAGCACGTGGAGGAGTAACTATGGCTGAAAACGTCCTGAGTTTGTGGAGGAAAGCCATATTTGCTTAAACTGGGAATCTGCTCTGTGCTGTTTGCACCCTGCCTCGTACGCTTGTCTTCCAGTCCCTGACTGAGGCTCCCAGGCTACGTGTAATTTAATTACAGTCTGATGGCTGGCACTGAAGTAGGTGAAGATGAAAATGTAATTTGTGCCTAGAAGTTATGTATGTAGTGAGCTTGCAATACTGGAGGCCTTCTCGGCAATCGCTGCTATACCTCCAGCGGAAAGACTGGCTGTGCTGCTCTGGGAGGTACAGTCTGACAGCTACAGCTCTAAACAGGGCTTTAGTGTGACTGATTGTTAATAGGTGAAAGTGAAGGAGTTGTGGTCTTGCATCACAGAATCCTTGGAGATAGCAACTGGGATGGCTTTTACAGTCAACAGCCGCAGCCAAGGGTCTTGTGTTGTGTAGCTTACAAAGGTGGAAAGGCTGATGGGTGGTAATGAATACCAGTCACATGCAAAGTTGGCCAAGGAAGGTTGAGTTTCATGACTGCACTCATAGTAAAGTCTCCTTTCTGCCCCTTGAATGGTGAGGTGGAGCCAGCCTGTGTGGCAGTGAGAGCATCCAGGGCCCTGCTTATTCCATGCTGTGGCAGAATTCTGCCTTTGTGACCAGAATGTACTGCTGAATTTCAGCTTTGGCTGAAAAGAAGGTGTATCATTGTTATTGTAAGTAATCCTCCACTACAAACTCAGCTAGTGCGGAACTACCTCTGGAGACAGCCTGGAACTCACAGGGCTGTGAAATAAGAGTTTCACTTTAATCTGTTGTCGGTTTTCAAACATAACTGTTTTGTTATTATTACTTGGGAAAAAGGTCTGATGTGTTTATCTCTCAATCCTTACGCATGCTGCCCACTGCCAGTAGCCTCAGTGCTCCCCTCAGCAGCTGCCAAAATTTCCATCTTTCTCCCAATTTCTTTAGCACCATTGTGCATTGAGGTGCTTGCAGGATAGCAGTATGCGAAAGCTGTGTAGCATTCCTGTTTATCTTGGAAGTCAATGTTTTACACAAGGAGCGCTGTAACTCTGCCATATTTACTTTCTTGCATTTAATTCAATAAAATGTATTTACCTGAAGTGGACATGAAATTTCCAGTTTGCGGTGGCTGCAGAACTCATTCCAAGTCAGGACAGAGTGCGTGAGGGCTCCTTGCCAGTGCAAAGCGTGGGAGGAAATTCGGGAGTAAGACGACTCTTGCTGCTATCATCAGCAGGCGCCTGTTGAAAGGGTAGAAGTTATGGATGTCAAGGAAAGACAACAGGTTTTTTGTGTTTTCTTGAATTTTAGACTTCCAAGACAAACCGATGACTGGCAAAGCAGGTTTCGTCCAAGACTGTCTTTGCTTTAGCTTGGATAAGAACTTGCAGTCCCAGATAGTGAGATGTAGGCAAGTTTTCTGGGGTAATCTTAGCTTTACAGTTTGATTATAGTTTGGAATTAGGGTTGGGAAAACAATTAGTGTAGAAAATGAGGGTTTCTGTGGGAATCTATCATGCTGAAGGATTTTTAGCAATCTAGCAAGCCTACAGGCTGGTGGGAGCTTCCCACGGCTGCCTTAAGTTACCTTTTCTCCTGCTTCTAAGAGAACAAGGCTGTCCTCCTTCCTATCCGTATATTGTTGAGAGAGGGCATCGTCCACAGGCTATTTTTATTCCTATTCCTTTCCATAATTATATGTATCTTTTATAAATCTGTCTGGATGGAAAGCTCTCGTGTACTTTTGAAGGGCTTATTTGATCTAAATTTAAGGATGTCTCATGTCCAGTTGTGAAACTTGCTATTTTAGTTCACTCTACCTACAGCTTTTACTAAAACAAGAGGAAAAGGATGAAGAGGAGAGACTGAAAAGGGTGTGTGAGAGGAGGGAAAGATGACTCATAAGTGGGACTGCATTTGAAAATGAAAAGGATCAAGGTGTACTGATCATAAGAGAGAAAGTTATGGCTTCTGTGAAGAAGGCACAATTAAACCATATGGTCATTTATCTTCTGAACACATTAAGGTATGTTTGGGGAGGAATCCATGGGCCTGAATTGAGTAGATAGATTTCTTCTCTCTTCAAAGTTATTTAAAGAAAGGAATTTTTAGTGCAGCCTTTAATAGGTGATATTTTAGTGCTAGATTCCACTGGAAGACTTCCCCAAGCTTCTGGAAAATCCCATTTAGCTGTCCATTGCCTAAGGGATAGTTCTAATAGCTGCATGGTTATACAGCAGGACAGCTAGCAGAAAGGGAAAGAGCGGGAAGGCCACAGTACAAGAGGCCAAATGGACTTTATCAGAACTTTAGGCTACAATCAATGGAAATTAAAGCTCATGAATAGATGCACAAATTTCTCCTTTCAATCCAGGTGTTGTCTCTTTTATCCCTCTGCTAATGTTCTGCTCTTCCAGCCTTGTGCCAGCACCCATAAAACTTCCAGAATACTTGGGATGGTCAATAGTCTTTCTGTAGGGTTTAAGCAGTGTGCAGTTATGAGGATGAAGTTCTTCTGTACACAGCACTGCAAAGAGTGCCTGTGGTGTTTCCAAAAGTGTTTACCAGCAGTATCCCACAGCCAGCTCTTCCTAGCTTCAGCCTTCTTCTCCTACCAAAAGCTAGAAGTTAACAAAGGTACAGCTGTCCGGCATGTGAATGAGGCTGATAGAAAATACATTTAATTTTGTAAAGCATTTGGATTAACAAAAGTAACTGTCAATGTGAAATTGGTTTAAAAAATCAGCTAAGTGGCAGGAAAAGGGTCCTTTTGATTGATTCCAGTGAGTATTTTCCCTAATCCCAATACTATGGAGTGCTTTCATCCTTGTCACAGAAGTAAACAAAAAAACCTGTTACTGATAGTAATTGCCAGCAGAATGGGAGATGATAATGGAGCTCTCACAGCTTGCTCTGTAGGCACATTCAGACACAGTGTGTCTTCAGTGTGGCGAAAGGCAAAGTGGTATGCCAGAGCACAGGGAATGCAAGCCATGCCTTATGAAAGGGGGCCTGTATCCTGGAAAGCAGCACTTCTGAGAAGTCTGTATGGACAAGCATCTGCACACCAGCTTCCAGCACAACGCTGAGAGGCGATGGCACTGAGGCTTGCATCCTGGCATGTACAAAAAAATGAACAGGAGTGGGGATTCTTTTGCCTCGAGTGGGAATACTTTTGCCTCAGTCAACAGTTTTGGTGTGACTGGTACCTGAAATGACATAATGTGATTCAGTGCTAGTATTTGTAGGGGAAAGATCTTGAAATTAGAAGATGCTGTTAAGCAGGGCAGCATGAATTATTTGAGGTCTGAAGAAAATGCCCTTCAGTGCTACTTAAGCAATGTTTTGCTTATGAAATTAATATTAAGGAGTGACTTGACTGGTAGGAGATGCAGAATTGGGGGTGGTAGTTGATACAGCTGATGGTTGCACTGCTGTCCAGAGGGACTTCGACAGGCTTGAGGAAGGGGCTGACAGGAACGTCATGAAGTTCAGCAAAAGGAAGGGCAAAGTCCTGCCTCTGCTGAAGAATAATTCCAGGTACCAGAATGGGCTGGGACAAACCTGCTGTAAAGCAGCTCTGCAGAGTGAGAAGATCGTTTCCCTCTGCTCAAGCCTGGTGAGACACAGCTGACATGCTGGGTCGGGCTTTGGGCTCCCCATTATGAGAGGACATGGACATATGCAGCAGGTCCATGCAGGGGCTATGAAGGTGGTTAAAGCCTCAGGGCATCTCATATAGAATAAGAGGCTGAAAGAGCTGGGACTGCTGAGCCTGGAGATGTTTAAACACATGATGGACGAGAGCGAAGAAAATGGAGCCAGGAAAATGGAACTCAGTGGTGGCCAATGACAGATAAAAGGCAGTGGGCAAAAATTGTAATGAAGAAAGTCCATTTAAAGAGAAGATTATACAGCAGAGGTGTGCTGGAACAGCTCCCTTAGGTTGTGGGCTTGCATTCACTGGCCATATTAAAAACCCAACTGAATACAGCCCTGAGCCTCCTGTTCTAGTTACCTTCTCTTTGAGCAGTGGCAGGTGGACTAGATGGTCTCCAGAGGTGCTTTCCCACCTCAGCCACTCCCTGGAATGATTCTGGTGTTAAAGGACTTCTTAAGTTGTTGAACTTGAGCACTTGGATAATTTAATATTGAAAGCCTGAACAATGCAAACTCAAAGTGGAAATTGGATTTTTTTTGAAGTGAGGGGAAAATAATGAGTTTATGCCTTCCAGTTTTGACACAATGACTGTTTTGCTGTAATTTCTCTGTAGAGTTATGCTCTGTAATTTCAACTCTGAACAGCCTTGAGGTTAGCAAATCCTTCTACTTGCTTTTTGGTAGGAGCAACTGTGTTTATGGTACTTCCTGGCAGGTGCTTGTTCATTTCATTTTCATAACAAAGACTCTAAAATTGCATTCTTATCCTTGGCTACAATAGCACAGCAACTAGGGTCTGTGATACGTAGGAGGGGATATTAGAAAGTCAGATTCTTTTCTTTCATCAAAGGGTAGATTAGAGAGAAAAATGCAAATTCACTTCATTTTAAAATTTGAGACTTCAGAGTGCTACTAATTTTTCTGCAGAAGTCATCTCAAGGTGTTTAGTTTAGGAAATATATTGTAAAGAAGACAAAGTAGAAGGGACAGATTTTGTCTGGTGAAGGTCAGTTTTCACAGAGGTTAAAGTCCTTGTTTGTATGACTGAAGATTTTCTGCTTCACCAAAGCCAAAAGGGGTACTTTTCTAAAATATTCTATATAATCTGAGAAAGACCAGCAACTTGAATGTCTTTTTCCCTAGAAATTCTTTACCTGTGACTCCCTGGAAAACCATCTGTTTTGGTTGTTGTCTTGTAAATTAGGCTGTCACATCAGTTGTTTTAGATTGTCCTGTGCATGACAGAATTTTCCTAAATGTGAACAAGAAAATCATTTAGTCTACCAACACTCATTCACTTCACTTAAGGTCTGCTGCCATCTTCGTTTCTTTTTATCCCCTCTCTGTCAATGGGAATAAGTAAAGCTTCCTATTAGAAATCACTTTGTTGTCATTTTGCCAGCACGTTCAGGTTGTTCTGCTCCATGGTGTGGCTGATGGATTGATAAAATACTGGAAGGTAGAATGTGCATCACAGTGAAAGCTCAGTGGATTAGTTGTTCTTTGTGACATTACACAGCATTTAACATATCAGGAACTTGGCTCTCTCTGTGCCATTTCAGCCATGTAAACTGTTGCCAAACTGACCTGTGCAATAAAAGTAAATGCAGCAGCTGCCTACCTTGATGTGGGGAGGGAGGAAGTCATCAGTTTCTAGAGTTTAGCAACCCAGGCTAGGTGAAAACCAAGTTTAGGTTGTAGTCAAAGAAATGTGCTGTGAAGAGAAACCTTCTGATGGCAGTACCAGCTCTCCAGATCTAGGGTGGAGGAGGCTGTTGGCCATAACTGGGGTCTTTAGGGTCCAGCTATCTGTGATTTTTGCCCTTGCTCTCTTCCTATAATCTTTCATCTATTTCTGTGACTTTCTGCTAATCTGGAGCCTCCTTTCTGCCTGCTTTTGGGAATAGCTGCATTTGGATATGTAAACCATGTTTTCCTGTTTCTTGGGCACTTGTTATTTCTTTTTGTTACTCTGAGGTTTGGTATGTGGAAGAGGTTATTGTGTTAACTTCATCAAGGTTCTGTAAGGAATTTTTTTTTTGTGTGTGTGTATAATGCTGGTAATTCAATTTTTGAAACAATACTTAATTAACTTGCAAACGATAAATCAATCTCTTGTGCAAGGTCAGCATTATGGTTACTTGTAGGTGCAAGGATAACTTATCAGGGTTAATCTGTTTGAACAATGCTGAGACTCCCTTAAAGTGAACTAACGCTCACAATTTACATGATGTACAGAACTATCCTGTGTTATGGTAAATGCTTAGGACCCCACGTTATTTCTCATTGTCTGATTCTGTAAATGCAAATCATTGCATGTTGCCTGGGTCTTCTGAATGCTTCTTGTCAACTTTCACAGTGACCTTTGGAAACTAGATAATATTTTTATCGCCCTAAATGGATTCAAAGTCCATTTATTACTTTTGGGGAATCCTGCTGTATGCTTTTATACTTGGGTGGAACTGGGTTAAGAAAGTACTTGAGAATAAAAGGTTTTTCTACTCAAGATCTGACTTCTCATTACTAATTACATTAATTGAAAAAGTAGATGGATGTAAGAGCCATCGTACCTCAGGCAGTGAATTAAAAATATGGAGTCAGGATTGGTGTTGACCTTTTTTAAGGATGGATTCACCTGCTTTGGTGATGTGAATACCCAACCATATACCTCATGTGCACCTGAGCTTTTAAAACTTGTTACCTTTTAGTTTGCAGCTCTCTGTAGTTTAAGTGTTTACATATGTATCCTTAGCATCACTGATTTTTGAAAGAATGCACAAGTTTGTTGGTTCCCTGTGAGTCAGTGAACTCAGTAAGCTAAGTGATGCAGTCCCATGGCACTGGTGTGATATAATTTGGTATGGGTGTTTTGTGTGGAATACAGAAAGGTTTGGGGTGCCAGGGTGGGACATCATGAACTGCAGACACGTGTAGACACGAAAACTTGCGCTCCAGAAATTTCATTTGTGAAATTCCACAGTTGTCCTCTCTTGTAGGTATCCTGTATCCAAGGAAAACAAAGCTCAAGATGCTGTGGCTTAAGCAGGCAGTTTAGTGAGTGAACTTTGTAAAGCAAGTCCCATCTTGCACCATTACAGAGCACCTACACTGCAATAGCACTGGTGTGGCTTTGTTAAGTGCTCTTCTTTCTCCTCACTTTTCCCTTTGTATGTATGCAATCTTATTAATTACACCCTCCTGGAGAGGTTTATTGCTATGTTCTGTATGTTTTGTAAGTGTAGCACTTCTCCTGATTCCTATTTCAATATATGTGCTTGGAATGCTGCTATTAGTTTTTAGCCTGTTTATCTAATGCTCTATGGCATTTACTGGAATTTCCTACCAGGAAGTTCATCCTATTATATTCTCCAGCTCTCTGTGTCCTTCCTCCCCCAGTCTCAGGGCTTGTTTGTTTAATAGACAATTTGGCAGACAACTGACAGTGTTCATAAGTTTTTCTTTTCTAGGTAGCTGTGCAAATTTCCACACATAACGTGGAAGCCACTCAGTTAAACAAATGCAATTGCAATCTTATTTTAAAGTTAATGACGTTTAAAATAATCC
The DNA here is from genome assembly GCF_027477595.1 of Haemorhous mexicanus. Classification (NCBI taxonomy): domain Eukaryota; kingdom Metazoa; phylum Chordata; class Aves; order Passeriformes; family Fringillidae; genus Haemorhous; species Haemorhous mexicanus. The sequence continues at coordinate 64,067,818 of NC_082341.1, read as the reverse complement.
TTAGATACAAAAGAAAAAATATCTCTAGGATGTATTATGAGACTGATTTGCTTTGCAATGGTTTTTCTTTAGGATCAACCGTAAAATAATAGGAAAGATTTCTTTTCCTTGGTCCTGTTCAACTTTAGCCTTGCTATTCAGAAGGTTATATGAAAGTTTCCTGAAGGGCTGAAACACTGCAAGCAGCTCTGAAGCCACACTGAGATGTGCTCTATCATACACCATGTGAATTGAACTATCTCTTCCTTATTTGGCTTACTTTGATCTCAAGGGGTAGCATAAAAAGTAGACCCGTGTTGGTGGAACTGTTACATACAAATGCAATACAAAGAAATTAGAGCAAGAAGTCTCTTACATGGCTGGTCCGCTGTCACATCCTGTCCCCTTTGAGTTTGCGTCCCATCGTGTTCCCCCCTACCCCCCAGCTGCTGGCCATGAGTTTGCAAGTTCAGCATCAGGCCTGTTCTGTGACAATCTTGTTTTCTTCAAAGGATGTGCATGGTGAGAAATCAGTGATGTGAACCACAACTGAAAACCCCCAAGCTCTGCTCTGGAGGCAGCAGCCTTGCTGAGGTGGCATCTTTGGGAATGGGGTGGGCAAATGGGCTGGGAGCTTTGACACCAGTTTGTAGGATGTGTTAGAGCCTGCTAGTGACAGGTCCAGCCTTACCACCAAGGCTCAGGCCATGCTTCCCAGGGAATGGGTGGGGATCCTGCTGCATCAAACTCACCAAAAATCTGTGGCCAGGATTCCACCCCAAGATGCTGGTTAGTCTGGCTGCGCTCCTGCATGTGAGCTTTGGGTGTTTGTCATTACATTTTCTGGAAGTTTTGTCTCCACAGCTTCCACCGTAACCAGGCAGGTGCAGCTCAGCCCCTGGCAGCTGTTGGCATCAGAGGCTGGCATGGAGGTGTTTCAGGACTGCCCAGAGACACAGGCACTCCTCACCTTGGGCAGTTTAGCAGTTGAGATGAAAACTGGGTGCAGTTTCCTGAAAACAACTTTTCATATTTCAACATGAAGTGGTAACTGGAGCTTTCAACCTTAGTACAGTGCAAAGCCATTGCTTCCAGTAAGAAGTAATTGTTTCGTATTTGGTGGAAAAATTGCAATAAGAAAGATCTCAGATGATTCATTTCCTATGCAGCATAGGTGTAATTCTCTTGGTTTGAGGCCAGAAACGTGGCTTATGCTTTGGTTTATGTCTTGCACAACCGTTGTAATGTCCTTCCTCTTTCAGTGCAAAGAAATTATGAAGTACTGCAGCAGAGTAGGAAAACAAGATAAGCTGCACGTTTTGCCACTGGTTGCTATACTGAGTGCAAGTCTGGTGGGGTGTGGGGCAGATCCCATGGCATTCCAGTAGACCCATGAGCCTAAAATGGAGTGATATCAAACAGGGCTGTGTACCTTGGTGTCAGAGTTATGTTAGCGTCGGTGACTATGAGATAATCTGACCAGAGGGCAGGCCAGGTCACATGGGATATCAGGATGAAAATCAAAGGTAATTAGTACATTAAGATTATAATCCTGCTTCAGGAAAAATGACCTGCTGTGCAAGTGTAGGGAGAAACCACCATTTTTCATTGCTACATTTCAGTACTTTCTTGATTTGGGTCGGGCCATTGTGTTTCATTTAAAAGCAGTTGAAAATGTTCTGAGCAGCCAGGCTGGAGATGAGAGTGTGAAGTGCCTCGTTGGGGTGGCACTGATGCGCAGCGCCGCTAGCACGGGAGCGCTGAGCGTGCCTGAAAGCTGATGTATTCCTTTCCGTGGGTGTTAAAGTGGCTTTGTGGGATGTTCTGCAGCGACAACTGGGAGGCACTCATGGCACTTGCATTGCTTCTTCCTGCACATTCATCCTGAGGAGGGAAAGCCGCTCAGTTCCTCTGGCTTGGGTCCCACTTTTAAACAAGAATTCGCCGCTGAAAGTTGGCCACCCACATTTCAACTTTTTGGAGCTAAATAAAAGTTGTGCGGTTTCATCTCTAAGTGCTTACAGTTCATGGCTTCCTTGACTCTTGAGTACTTCTGAGGGAATCATGAAAATGGGAAATTGATAGAAATAGGATGGTTTAATTAGGCCTTGAAAGAAACTTCACCAGAGTAACATGTCAGCCCTCAGTGTCAAGTGCCTTATGGGGGAGGGCTGCGAGTGATCAGAATGTCACTTCATTTGGTAATTGTGATGTGCTTCTTATTGAATTATAAACCAAATTAAGACATGTAAAAGGGATTTTCTTTTAATATTCATCTACATTAAAAACAAAATAATTGACTGTATCTGAATTAATAATTTCAATATAAGATCTAGAGAAGAATTTCCCTCAGTCAAAACTATAATAAGTTGGAAAAGGTGATAACTTAGGAAACAGAAATTGCTATAATAGAAAGTACTTTTTGGTCCTTTTTTATATACAATTGCTGTTTTGTAAGACAATTTTGGGCTTTTTTGTTGGATTAGAATGATCAGGATGATTTCTGTAAACTGTTTTCATTTGCTTTAAAAAGATTCTTTAAATTTTACTTTAAATACAAGCTGCTTATTTTGATGAATAAGTAGCTATTATTTCAGATTCCTGAAATTATTTATTTCTGCTTTGTGTTGATTTTACAGTGTATTCAGTTTTCAAGGCACTATTTTTATATATCTTTTTGTGTTCTTTTACTTCAGTCTTATGAGTGGCTATGAGTAAAACAGAATTTTGAGGTCATGTTTTCATTAAAAGTGCCATTCCTCATCTTATTCCTCTTGTTCCTCTGTACGGGACTGCCTGCTTTCCTTAGGGAAATAATACTTTAGGAAGACTTGAGAGGACTTACAGAACTTTCCTTTTAAGGACATGCTTTGTTGTCTTTTATGTGCAAATAGTTTAATTCCCAGTTATTTCTTTATTTTCTTATTCTTTCCTGAAACCTCTTAAATGTTTTAGACTGTCAGAGTTAACTACTGAAACTGGAGGTAGTATGGTACTGGCATCTGTGTAGACCACTAGGGTAAATATTTCTTCATGGAAGATGGGAATCCCTCTCCCTTCCAGGGGTTTGAACTGCAAATTTATTTCTGTTGAGAAATGAGGCAGCAGGTGTGAAATGAGTTGTCAGTAGGAGTTTGAGGGCAGGACCTCTGAAGCTTCTCTTGCATCTTTTTGCTGACCTTGGGTGTTTCTTTGCTTGTGAGCTGACCAGCAGAGCTGAGCCCCTCTGCTTTCCTCTCTGTGCCTCTTCCTATTTTCCAGTCTTCCCGAATGTTTGCTGTGCCCTCAGGTGGGTGCAGCCCTCTGGCAGACACTCACAGCTCTCCACATACCTGGGTTTGTTCATTTGAGTGTGTTCTGAATGCTCAGCCTGTATCCCTTCATTCAGTGGAGACATTTCCTTAGTGTATGAATATTTCTCAGCATTCACCCCAAGGTGTCTTTTTTCCTTTGCTTCCTCTCCTGCATTCCTTCCTCATCAAGCTCCAGTTTAATTTACCCTTTCATGTAATATATTTGCTTTCTTCTCTGCAGCTCCTGACCTCTGGAACAGCTTTCTAGAGTTCATGCCTCCAGAACCTCAGCTTTTAAATTGTATTTTTAGCTGACTGCTTAATTTAGAAAATGTGGAAGAAAGCCCGTGCAAAGTGTGTGGGGATTGGTAGAGAACCTATGCTTGGCTTCCTTTCTGCAGTCAAAATTTATCTGTGCTCACTGGAAAGGCTTGCATCCCCTCCCCAGTAATATCAGCCTTGTGGTAAAATACAGAAAAGCTGCCATTTTATCTGCCCCTAGCAATTGTAGTATCTTCTAGAGACTACCCTAGGCTTAGTCATCGTCCCTTGCTTAACTTGCCCATCTTACTCCTAGCTCTGAGACGCCCACAGCTGAGGCCTGAGACACGTTTCTCTGCCTTGCTGCTTAATTCCCTGTAGCTATCACTTAATACAAACAATTTATTCCTTACCGTGCTTAGTTGTTTCCAATCTTCCCTGTTTTACCACCTCGTTGACCATAAAGTACAATTTATTTTCAGCTCCTCATCCCATTGTTTTTTGGAATAAGTTTTTATCTTCTGTCCCCATCTCAGCAGGCTTTGTCCCAGGTTACTTTTGTTCTCATTCTGAGATCAACTTTTGTCCTTTTGTATTTAAATCAGACTGCTGCTCCTCAAATACACCTTGAATGCCTGCTAGGGGAGCAGGGGATGTTGATAGGTCTCAGGACCTCCAAGAAGATGGAATGTGCAGAGCCTGGGAGGCTCAAGAGCTGTGGGGGGAGTTTGAAGTGGAATTTGGCGCTTCACATTTGTAATGAAAATGTACTGACTGCACTTTTCCAAATTACTTTGAATTTAGGGTTTTGGGGTAGTAGAATATGCCCAACGCAGATTATTCCAGCAAGATTTATGTGCTTGCTGAAGCCTAATGGATGCAGCAATATTTCAGACAAAAGATTTTCAGAAGGTGGCACAGGTAATGTAATTTTTTTTAGGTCTATCTCTTGCAAACAGTGCAATTAACTTGCATCCAGTAATAAAGCTGAGAGACACATCTAGCAGGACGAATTCTAGTGTGCATACTTTGGCAAAGTTATTTTCCATGATTTTATCACTGGACAGAATTTAAACTTTTAAATTTTACTGCTTCTTCCCTCAAACTTAAAAATATAATTCTCAGAGTAAATAAGGCTTTGGGTGGATATGATGCAGTCCTCAAGAACTGATGTCTGCCCTACTTGGGCACTGTGCTCTGCTATCTTGACAAAACCCTGTGCTGGCTCTTACCTGATGCTTACTTAGCCCTTACTTATCTGTTACAGGGTAACACTCTGAAATTTCTTCTTTATATGTAATTGCTGCCAGTTTCTTTCCCCAAGAACTGAAGCTGATTGCTGTGTGATATGGCAGTGAAGCTGTCAGTCTGATGCTCCAAGGGGCATGGGTGGGTGTGACACTGCTTCTCCTCAGCAGCTCTCAGTGCAAGCTCATCACCCACCCAGCAGAAAAATCATTTCTGTTTTGGAGTAGGACTAAGTTACTGCTGGTAGGAACCTCTTGAACCAACTTTCTGTGAGGGCTGATGAGGACATTATCAATCAGGTGCTGGCTGCACCAGGAGAGCAGGGATGGAGGGAGGATGCAGAAAAGAGGTGGTGTCAGCAACCTGATAGTCCCAGGTAGCCATGAAGTCAAACCAGCCCACTAAAGGGAATGGGCTATAATTTCCCATTTGCACCTTTTGCACCCCTTTTGTCAATTAATTAATACTACACTTGCTCCTTTTCTTCTCTTCTACAAGCATAACCAGGCTCCAACCTCCTCTTGAAAGTTAATCCATGAGACTGAGTACTGTAAAGTGAATTGCATCAGGTCCTGTGTTCTTGAAAATACTTAGCTTATCCTGGCAGTTTTTAAACTATTTTCCTCTAGAGACAAGTGTTCTTAGGAAAGACATTCTTGTGGGTTTGCCTCTGATGTGGATTGTGGTAGCTATCTAGGTTTCTTTAAAAAAAAAAAAGAAAAAAAAAAAGGAATTGAAGCTAAACGTGCAAACCTACATAGGACTCAAGGTGCCACCAGTTTTTAGTGGTCTGCACTGAACAATGGGTCTGTAGTTCTATCTATATCAGGGATTGCTCATAGTATTGGAAGAAAAACTTGAGTTAAAGCAGTTGATGTCACAATATTTACATCTGCACCAAGGGGTGGGGTAGGTATCTGGTTTAGCTTAATGGGATGCTTGCTTTCCTGTTACTTTTGTGTGTCTTGCTGGAATGTATCAGTTTGTGGCTTTCCTGTCTCATAGTTCCATGTATTTTGTGCTCCTTTCACTGTCCCCTTAAAGAATCTGGCTTCCCATTTCTTGCACTCAGGTTCATGTCACTGAGAAATTTTTAGTCCCTTTGCTTCCTATCTGGCCTTGTCATTTGGGATGCTTTGTGCTGGTGTCCTTTGGCTTGTTACTTCTTAGCAAGTTCCTCTTACCATGTCAGATGGTTGTGCGTGCTATGAGTGATCAAGTAATGCAGTAAGGACAAATAATACTAATTTGTCAAAATAGTGCCAATAATGAATACAGTGCTGTAGCAAAAATAAGTGACACAAATCAAGATGTTTTTTTAAGAGGCTCACTAATTCTGCTGATCACAGATCTTGAGAATTCTGAAGAGAAGCCAGATATTGGAAGGCATTATGAATAATTTTGGAGATGGGAGAGAAACTGTGAGTCACCAAGAATCTCTAGTGCAAACAAAACAGCACTAGGAAATCTTTAGTTTGTAACTCATGAAAGACAAAATTGAGAGAACACGCCACTTCAGTCCTGCATCTTATCAGTTACAAAGTTTGTAAAACAGGAAGGGGAAGTGAGGACTTGCTGAGTGACGTGTAACATCTGGCCTGAAATTAAACATTCCTCAGGGTTTCCTAAAATTGCTTGTCAGTAATCAGGATCTTTTAAACTCCACTGAAATATTTTGCTCTATATATCTCTCAGGTTTCCTGTATGCTTTGTACCCTAAAAACCAGCTATCTCATAGAGTTCACTTTATCATATGGTATTTTTTTCACTAGCCCTACAATGTCTGCAGGTGCCCTGAGCCTGACAAGAGTGTGGTGTTTGTGCCAGCCCCAGCACATGCAGGCAGGCTTTTGCTGCTCTGTGCAACCAAAGGATGCTGTCTGTGTTCTCTCAGATTATTTGAAGTTCACGGGAAAAACTTAAATAAGTCTTTAACCACAAAAGCAGAGGCAAAATACTGTTGTTTGTGTCTTGCAGACAAGTTGAAACAAAAAGTTTTGATGTATAATCCAAGCCTAAGTTTCTCTTCTGATGGAGAGAGCTGCAAATCTCTGGATTTTACGTTTTAAGCGTTGCCCCTCCTTCTCACACCTGGTTTTGAGATTCTCTTTTATCTTTAATTGTATCCCTTTGGCCTAGTCTTCCCACGCCTTGAATTGTTCCCTTTTCACCCCTCCTTCCTTTGCTCTTTTCCACCCTTTCTCAGGGTAGAAAAACGCTTGCATAAAAAAGTGTGAAATGTATTGCTCTCTGTGGAATAGCTGTAATCTTAATTTAATCCAATTATGTTGGCTAAACATATTAGCTGGATGCTTTTGTTAACACTTGACCTTTTAGAAATCTCTGTCCTTGGATTACAGAGCTGAGCAGAGCAGAGGTGTTTCATGCTTTTGGAAGCTGCTACCGGTGATCTGCTGGGAGTGTTGGTTAGAAGGATGCAGATGCAGTTTTGCCCTGTTGCCAGTGAATTTTATGCCCCTTCACACAAGATGTGGAGAAGAGTGCCTTGAGTGCTCTGCACGTGCTGTTACACCATGGGCTTGTATGAGTTTCATGTGCTTTAACTTGCCTTTTAATAAGTCTGAGGTTTGCAAGCAGAGTCCAACAGAAAGATGTTATATGGCTATCCATAAATAAATGCATATGAATTACTTTATTCAGAGCCTTCTGTTGGTCACAGATGCAAAGTAAAGTGCATAAGACAAATCCACAATACAGAAATACCTGTCTACAACTCCATAGCAAAATGCATTGTTTTGTCTTGGAGCAATGAGGAGGATGACATTATCCAGCCCTGTGGGGTGAATCTTAAAAACAAGCAAATAGTGTACTCTGAATTACTCTACCTAACTGAATAAACAACATTCTGCAGAAACAGTTGTTTGTCTAAACTTGATTAGGCATAAAGCTTCTTTTTCCTGTGTCTTCCAGGTAATGTGCTTTCTATTGTTAGGATAACGAGTATCCCCAGATTTAATTTCAGTAACCTGAGTGGCAGAGAAGGGTATAGAATTGTTTCCAAAGATAGTATATTGTGTTTCTGTCTAGGAACAGAATTCATATTGGTGGTGGTTTTCATTGCAGTTTGTCTGTGTGCTGCAAAGTTTAATGGTTTCATTCACTATTTTCATTATTCAAGATGTGTTTCCTTTGAGCTGAATGCAACCTTTAGCTGATTTTCAGGCATTGTCTAATACTGCTTTTGCTCCACCTTACTTTAATTTAGGCAACACATATGCTAGTTAATGTGAAATAAATGTAGTGGTTGTGCTTTCAATGAGGACAAGTTTTTCAGAGGCAGAGAAAACTTATCCAATGCTGCTCTTGGTGTCGTGTCATGTAAGAAGTTCACAGTAGTGGAAATTATTGGTCCCGTCAAAGCCATCCTCTCAGATAGTGAAGGGAAAAATATAACTTGCACTAGCACTACTTTTGCAGAAACTTAGATGGATATAATGAGTTTTTCAAAGGAAATGCAGCTTTGTGGATTCATACATGTGGGTGCTTGAGAAGCTGTCTTTGTTTTTCCTAAATGAAATGTTCTTAGCTCAAGTGAGGGCTGAAGTCTTTCATACCTATTCAAGAAAGTGCAGACTAGACTGAAATATACCATCAAATGGTCACTCAGCTTTTCAAATTTAAAAAAATTGCTGAATTTTCAAATTAAAACCTCATGAACCTAGCTTTTAAGTAATATGTTTAAGTGTGCCTTAAGATTCCAGTAAATATTTGGATTCCATTCTGTGATGCATATGGGCTATGAACCTGTACTGATACCTTGGTGTGAAAAGTTCACCACTCTCTGCCTTTCCTGTAGTCCCAATACTGTGTTTGATAAAGTGAAATATACTTCTTAACAATCCATTAATTTTTTTTTTATTTTTTTAAACAGGCAAAACGAAGGCTGGAGCTGGGAGAAAGTGGCCACCAGTATCTTGCGGAAGGACTAAAGACTCCAAAGGGGAAAGGAAGAGCTGCAACAAGAAGTCCAGATAGTCCAAAAAGTAAGGGAGCTGGTAACATGCTGTCATCAGTCTGCATTACCTAGCTTAGGGTGTGTTTATTGCTGTCCTCACCTAGATGTGTATGCAGCAAACTCAACCCCCAGCTGGGCAGTGGTCAGCAGGTTTGCAGCATGCAGGGGTTGCTGCAGAGCTGCTGAGAGGCTGCAGAAGCTCCTGGCTGCCAGATGTGTCCCTCTGGCTGCCAGGCAGCCTGCATTCCCTCTGCCCAGGGCCTCCCCTTCAGCCAAGGACACTATGCTGGGATGCTTGGAGAGGTGGATGCTGAGGAATGAAGGTGGCGTGATGGGATGGATTGCACAGTTATTAGGCAAGGCTCATCAGGCCAGCCTCCTCCTTGGCTGCAGGAGTTACAGCAGCTGGCTACCAGGCCTTCATTCCCTGGGTAGGGATTTGCAAAGATTGCTAGCTGTGCCTCAGCAGCACTGCATGAAAAATATTCTTAGTGGCATCCAAGCTCTCTTCTGTCCCTGCAGAGGGACTCTGGATACTGCCACTGCCTAGTTGCTCTAATTACTAATTTTTGCACATCTGCATTGCCTTGGGCAGTGGGCTTCTTGCAGCAGAAGTGGGGGCTGTAGCCCTGCTGTCCTGTTTGGGGGATTTCAGCAGGAGAGTTAGGCTGGTAGGGGGAGCCAGATGGGGCAAGGAGAGGACTGAGGCCGCAGTGGTAGTGATGTCAGAGCAAGAGAGGCCAAGGGGTCTTCCTCACCAGCCTGCTGGTTTCTGTTGAGGCAGATAGGAAAAGTGAAATTAGTTGAAGATAGAAACTTAAAGCATAGGAGTTAAACAACCACAATTGATTTAACTAAGCTAAATTTCATTAAGCTATATGAAGCTTATTTTAAATTGAAGTGGATTCTTGTAGAAATTCAGTACTGCTTGGTGCACAGGATGCTGCTGCAGCATTGATAAACCTGTACAAAGAATTTGGTGTGGGATGAGGAGCCTAAGCCATTTTAGGTGGGACTCCAGTCACTTCTTGCCATTATCACTCTGATCCTCTTACCCTTTTCTAAGCTCCAACAAAACCCAGACAAACCAACCACCCTTGCTCTAAATCCACAAGGTCATGTAAGTGATGTGAATGAGATTTAGATGAGATGTTGGGAAGAAATTCTTTCCTCTCAGGGTGGTGAGGCACTGGAACAGGTTGCCCAGAGAAGCTGTGGATGCCTCATCCCTGGAAGTGTTTCAAGGCCAGGTTGGATGGGGCTCTGAGCAATCTGGTCTAGTGGGAGGTGTCCCTATCCATGGCAGGGAGGGTGGAACTGGATGATCTCTAAGTTCCACTTCCAACCCCAGCCTTTCTATGAATATTCTTCCATTTCCTTGAGCAGACAAGCCCTGAGTCTACCCAAAGAAATACAGCTAGCTGGTTTTCTTTGCAAGGATGCAACATCTTGGTTTTCATTGAAAAGGCATTGTATTCTTCAGAATATTTCAGGGTAATCTAAAGGTTCACTCTTTGGTGGGATTTTCAGTTTTGACTGACTTCTGGAGTTTATTGTATGACATGACCCTTGAAAATATGAAAAAGACCACCAAAATCAGCCCAAGTTCCACCCTGCATACTGGAAGCAAAGTAAGGGTTTGAGATGTACCAGCCCAGCAGACTTGTAGTAATGGCTGGCTCGTTTCCCCTGACAGAAAAGCCTTGGACATTTAGAATTAGGCATCGTTCTGATCCAAGTATTTAAACTCTTAAAAGCCCATCTGTGAAGTTTATAGATGCTGCATTTGTGCATGGAAACCATGAATTGGTCCAAGCCATTTGCTGACTTCTAATTTAGAAGATATGGATACTCTGTCCCAGTTTGAGCATTGCATGGTTATGAAGCAATGATGATTATAAATTGTTATTTTATACCAATCTCCTCTAATTCGCTTGAGTTTTCTCAAGCTGTGGAGTCTGACACTGATGGAATCTGTCATTGTGTTCACCCACTGAAGTACACCTAAGTCCTGCTTAATTGCATATGAAACACTTATCTCACACGAGGGGAAAATCAAACCTTGATGAAAGCTGGCTATCAGACTGATGAAGGAGAGTCACAGGGGATTTTTTTGGGTTTGCTGCCAGGATAAGTAGATACTAAAAATACTATGAATTCACATAGTAAAAGCCTAAGCAGACTATTTCCATATTTATCTATCAGACTACTGGAAATATTTGCATTTTAAAAAACGTATATATTTGCTCATGTACCTGTGACTTTTGGAAAAGTACATCTTGAAATACAAATACGTAGTGGTAGGTTGTGTCTTAATGTGAGGTATGAGAGATTTCTTCAGTAAAAATGAAAGAAGTAACTGTAATATATGTAATTTCATTTTTGGTTGCTGCTTTCGGAACGAAAATGAGAAAAAAACCGATATAACTTTCTTTTTCCTTTTCCTTCCAAGCTCCAAAATCTCCTTCAGAGAAGACTCGGTATGATACATCCCTTGGCCTTCTTACAAAGAAGTTCATTCAGTTGCTGAGCCAATCTCCTGATGGGGTCCTAGATTTGAACAGAGCAGCAGAGGTCCTCAAGGTGCAAAAAAGGAGGATTTACGATATCACCAATGTACTGGAAGGCATCCATCTCATTAAGAAAAAATCCAAAAACAACATTCAGTGGATGTAAGTATTCATTATCCTTTTCCATCCCTGCTGGCTGATTTCACCATCACAGGGCCGCAGTGTTTTTCTTCTCCTGCCTTTCGTTCTAACACTTTGCTCCAAGCAATTATCCAAAATGCCTTCCAACAGGATGAAGTCCTATTTTTCTGTTAAGAAAAGTTTATAAAAAGCATTTGTCAGGGAAATTAGAAACCAGCATTTTGTTTGAACACTGGATTAATTAATTTGCTTCTGCCTGTGGAGTAAGTTTTAGGTATGTGTCTCTATCTATTGCCTTCCTTGGGTTTTTTTAAGCTGTGGGTAGAAACAAGATTTTGGAAGTATTTGGAAATATTCAACTCTTGCATCTTGGTGGCAGTTCCAAAATGTGTTGTTGTGATAAAAAGATGCTTTTTCTGGAAGGCATCGTTCATGTTGACTTGCTAGGGATGGGTTTAGGGGGAAAGGATGAAGAACTTGATCTGCAGTGTAAAACCCTGTGTCTCCCATGGTGTAGGGTCAGATTTTACAGAAATCTTCCTTCTATGTGTCTGCAGGGGCTGCAGTCTGTCCGAGGATGGTGGGATGCTGGCGCAGCGCCAGGGCCTCACCAAGGAGGTGACGGAACTGACTCAGGAAGAGAAGAAACTGGATGAGCTAATCCAAAGCTGCACCCTGGACCTCAAGCTGCTAACAGAGGACTCAGAGAATCAGAGATATCCTTTTTCCCAAAACCTCAAAGGTGCTCAGCCTCCTTGCTGTGCCCTGTAATGCTAGGAGACTTCCTCTGTGTGATGTCATTGAAAGAAAGCATCAGGAGCTTCTAGAAGCTGAAGAGGTTTTAATGTGGTTTGATATAAAAGCTGCTTAAGCAGCTTGAACCTGTAATGCTTCTGGGGTGTGAAAAGGAAAGCAAGAAAAGAAGTATGTGAAGGAGACTGTTAACATTTGTGTTCACATACAGTAGAACCAAGAACCTTTACTGATTAATGAGTGAAGATATGCAATAGCCCTGCATTTTTTCAAGCCTAGAGCAAACCACAGTTTTATGTGTTTAGAAATTATAAAGGCGTGAAAAGAAAGTCTGATAAGGTAACAGACTTGTTTAGTCATTACTTTTTTTTTATTTATTTCACTTTAAACTTTAAATATAAATTAAAGGCACAGAGAGGAAAATAAAGTTGGGATTTGGTTTAGTCTGAAACTTTGTTGCAAGTTTCAGATTCCTCTGTTTAGAGAATCTATAATAAAATATAGATAAAACTTCCATGAGTTCTCAGAATACCTTAGGCTGAATTATTTAATGTAATAGCAATACTAAATTGCATAAGGTTCATATGACTTATTTTGGCTGTTAATGCTCTTCGTAATTAACCAGTTGTCATTTTTCCTTGGATTTCCCACCTATTAGCAACACAAGAAAGCATTTTATCAAATGCTGATAGGAAAACTTATTACTATATATAATAAGTAATGTTCAAATAGCATCTAATAAAGTGGATTTATTCTCTGTTCTGAAGGAGAGGAAGTAACTATGGGAGTACCAGTAAAAAGTACTTGAACTACGTGAGCATTGACTTTTGACTGGATTTCATAGACATTTTGATGTAACCAAAGATCACCAAGGGGAATGGGGAGTAGGATCAGTACTGCCTCTAGCTAAGAGTATAATCCATGAAGAGACATAAGACAAAACTCAACATGACAGTTGTGAATTTTTGTAGCACTGAATCCCGTGGGGATGAACTCTGCCTTTGCAAACCTTACTTAACAAGTGGTAAAAGCCTTGATAAAAGCCATTTGGGTGAAAGATGATGAGCTGTCACTTTGCCTCTTGACTTGTGTGATCCAAGATAGATGCAGTATGTATTGGAGCTCGGGCAGTCTGTCTTGCTGTACTGTCCAGTAACAGCCCAAGAAATATATATAATAAGTCAGGCTTTTTATTTCTCTGGCATAAACGTTATGCCAGGTGACAAATGACAAAACTAAAAGAGCTAGAGCTGTATGCATGTGATCATGGCCATTTCCCAGTTCTTTTCACAGCCAAAAGCACTTTAACATCTCAGGTACATGAATCAGTATGTGAGGCTTCCCCATGTAGTAACCCCCAAAACACTGTCATTTTGACAAATACTTGTTGAACAGCAAAATATTCATATTTATTCTGTGCTTATGCAGAAATTGACATTCTGTACTCTAGAGGTTTAAAGTAGCTGGTTAAACAGGCTTTAAAATAATTTTATGTAATAGAAATTAATATATAAATATATGAATGTTGCATAAATATTTATTTATATACCATTTATAGGAATATTATTTATATAATATATAGTATAATATTATAGTATATATAATAATATGGTATATATAATAGATAAAATATATAATACTGTATTTTAATTATATATTTTATATATTTATATAATATTTTAATATTTATATAATTTCATATAGGCTCTATGTATTATATATTTACGTTTGCAAAGCCCCTCAAATGTAAACTGAAATTAGGATTTTTGTCAGCCTGGAGAAGAGAAGACTCCAGAGAGACCCTAGAGCACCTTCCAGTACATAAAGGGGGCCTGTGGGGGAGCTGGAGATGGAGTTTTTAATAAGGACAAGTTGTGAAATGGCTTTAAACTGAACGAAGGTGGGTTTAGGTGAAATATTAGACAGAAATTCTTTACTGTGAGGGTGGTGAGACACTGGCACAGGTTGCCCAGAGTAGCTGTGGATGCCCCATCCCTGGAATTGCTCCAGGCCAGGTTGGATGGGGGTCTGGGCAACCTGGTCTAGTGAAAGATGTCCCCACCCATGGCAGAAGGGTTGGAACTAAATGATCTTTTAAGATCCTTTCCAGCCCAAACCATTCTATGCTTCAATGATGCTGTGTATGCACTTCTATAGCATGCATCTGTAAATTCCTATACACTTTTTCAGTGATTTTCAGTTCTCTGCATGTTGATAGCAAGTGAATAAAAACTTTTGCTTTGTGGAGCCTGTGAGTAATTTCAGGTTGTTGAACCTTAGCTTCTGTAGTTTCCCCCATGTAGAGGAGGAGAGGAGCACTCAGCACAGAGAATCCTTTTTGTTTCCTGAGTGGTGGCCCTGGCTGTGACATCAAAGGGAAGTTCTCACAGGGCTTCGTGGCAATCACAGTGTAGAGAACAGAAAACCTTGGGCTAAGTGCTCTGTTGAAATTTGAGAAAATGGAAAAATAATTGAAAGACTTCTGCCTTTTCTAATAGTCTGAGTGTATTGTAACCTGGGTTGGAAAATTCCTTAACAGTGATTACATTAGCTTATGTGACATATCAAGATATTAGAAAAATTAGTGGCCTTAAAGACCAAACTGTTATAGTTGTGAAAGCTCCTCCAGAAACAAGACTTGAAGTGCCTGACCCAGTGGAGGTAAGGAGAATCTGTCATTTCCTGCCAGGTTATATATAATTTTTTCTACAGATGCAGCATCTCCTGAGTCTTACTGTGATATGTGCCCAGGTAAACAGTCCTATATTCTTACAAATTTTAGGGATGTTTCTGTAGAAAAGGAAACTTTAAACATCAGTTCACACAGAACTATCATTATTTGCTCCTTTTCACTCACTTTCAGATTTCTTCAGAGTAATCCACACTATTTACAGATATTTTCTTTTGCTATGCTTTATGTAAAAAGAAACTTTCTTGACAATTGAAATTTCCAATTTTACATTGGTTTGTAACAATGTGAAGTCTTTCACAAGAAATTCAGCTTTCTTATTTTAGTTAAAAAGTTAATGGATAACTCAATGCCTTAAGCATCTTGACAACACATACAACTGATATCCTAATTTATTGAAACATGTTTTCATGCAGGAATTTATTTTCTGAAGTATTACAGGTATTGTAGAAATTTGTGTTTTACTCATAGAACACATTCTTGCCCTTCCTTCTTTCATCACCATCATCTTTGCTTCATTGGCACTCACTTTAATTCTCACTTGGGAAGACAGACCCAAGTATGTTGGGCAAATGGGAGTAATTTGCAGGAATGGATTGGTTAGAGATTCAAAAAATGTACCTAATTTCTTCACTCAAGGAGCAGCTAGAGATGGGGCTAACCCCACAAACACTGCTGTTGTTTTGTTCATAGCTGTGCATTAATCTTTCATCCCGACACCAGGCCAAGTGAGCTCAGCCATACCTGCTGCCCTGTGGGCAGGATCAGGCTCTGGATTCCTTGTCACTTTTTTTTCCCTAAGATTATTTTGCACTTGCTTAGACCCATTTTGGTTTCTATCCTTCTTTTTTTCTTTTCTTTGCCTTTGTCCTTACTTTCCCCTTTGAACCTTGCAAGTTCTGGCAGGAAGAATAAATCATTTTGCTGCAATGAGAAAAGGGTATCTTTTATCAGTATTCATAAATACATACTATTATTGTTGTTTGCTTTCCTGTTTTTTTTCCCCTGGGCATTATGCTTTGATTTTTAATTCAGTGAAATCAGGAAGGCAGAGAGAGATGCACATGATCATTAAAATTAGCGCTTAAACTTCCCTTATCCTCTATACCCACCTTATTTAATTTTCAGCTTCAGGCAGTAAGGTCCTATTTCTTTCTGTCACATGCTATTACATTTCAGTGTTCTTTTATTTTGCAAACTTCAGTCAACCAATAGTAACTTCCTTCTTCAACTCCCGCACTTTACATCTCCTTTTTTTCCAGTTATCTGTAGCATTGCCCTAAGTACTCTTAACTGCTTTCTCTTCCCTGGCCAGCCCCCATTCAGTTGCTGTTCTCTGTATTTGTAAACACTGTCTGTTATGTTACATAACTGTCAGAACCCAAATAATAAGAGGAACATTTTGTCAAAGGGCACAAAAGGAAATATTTTAAACAAGTCTGCAAAGAGGTACCTAATGCCTCTATTTATGCTTTTTAGAAAACTATTGATGCAGTACAGCAGCATCAGGTTTATTTATAGCCACAGTAACTTATGATTTTCCATCATAACACAAAGAGCAGCTTTGCAGGTTTTCTGTGCCTGGGTCATGTTGGTTTATTGCATCAGTGTGTGAAAGTTAAGAAAAATGTAAGTTCTTGCAACAAATTAGCAGTTCCTATTCAGAACCACCATCAAAATCACCGCCTTGAGGGGGAAGAAGAACTTACATAAGTAGTTTGGGTGAAGGAAATGGCATCCGGTTTGGAGTTTTTTTGTTATTTGGAAATGTTGCCTGATAAATAGGTGAACTTACATACAGGTATCTGAGTTCAGTTGAGTAGGTGCTGAAGGCCCTTGGGAAAGTGGGAACGATGTTTTGGCATCTTTTTAAAGCAGAAACATTTATACAAATACGTCCAATATTATTGTTATGAATGATAATAAAACCTGTGACTTGCATCCCACAGTTCCATTCCATCAGAAGGCTCCAGGCTATTGTGGTTATAAGAAAATGTTTGGAGTTTAATCCTTTATGCCTCCCTTCTTATGTTAGGACATACAAAAATGGTGGGATTTTGAGATTTGTGCACTACAGTGGAAAAAGTTTTTATGTTCTAGTCTGCAAGATACATCAGCCAAACCTTTCACATCTTGGAAAAAAAAAAAGCTTGGTGTTCTTTTCAGGTTCTTTTGATTAGTAAAACTGTACTCAAACACTCACAACGCAGTAAGAATTTACTCCGTATCATCAATACTCTGTTGTGTTCATTGGTGTAACACCATTCTGATGTTTGTTTTGTTAGCAGAGTGCATTGATACATTTATCTAGTACTCAAGGACCTATTGAAGTTTATCTGTGCCCAGAGGAAAATGATGCTCTCAGTCCAATGAAAACCTATAGTCAGGACCACAATGGAAATATTTCCAAAACCATTTCCAAAGGTAAAGTGATTTCTTTGCAATACTAATGGCCTTTCTTCAAGCTCACATTAAAGTTTTCAGTTTGAACTTTGGGTTTCCAGCTTTTTTTGTATGTCTTTATTTTTCTAAGAAGCGGAAAGCTAAGGTATGAATTTTTTCACTATGTATTTCTGGTTGACATAGTCAGAAATAAGTTTTCATTTGCATCATTTGTTTAAAGTAAGTTTCCTATTTGCATCTCGGATGTAACCAAAGTGTACATAATACTGAATACAGTTTTGTTCCTTTTAAGTTTTCAAATAAGAAAGTAGCAGTAAAGATCCATCTCAACACAAGAGGCAGAAATCTTTGTGTATGGGTATATGTGAAGCTACATTGCTTCACTGATGACATCTGGTACCTAGAAAATTCGCAGTTTTGACTATGATCTCCATTGAAAAATGGGCGTCTCACTATGATTTATTTCCCCCTGTAGATGTTTAAATCTTGTAAGATAATGTTTTAATAGAAAATTCAGAGATGACAGCAACATGATCATTTTTGAGAAGCCCTTTGTAACACATCAAAAACAAGCTAGAAATTATATGGAGGCCATTTTTTTTATTGCTGAAATTATGCTTTATGCAAGGCCCTTAATGCAGTGGTTACTTTGTTTGATCTGTGTCTGATATTTCTACTGATACTAAATGTGGCAACTTCTATTTTTTTTCTCTCCCTCCTGTCACAGAAGTGGCTTCTGCTAACTCAGGACAAGGTGACTGCTCAGTAAATATGGCAACAATCTCTCCGTTGGCTTCTCCAGCCAACCTTCTACAGCAGACCGAGGACCAAATTCCCTCAAACTTTGAAGGACCATTTGTGAATTTGCTGCCTCCTCTGCTTCAGGAAGATTATTTGCTGAGCCTTGGGGATGAAGAAGGCATCAGTGACCTCTTTGATGCTTATGATTTAGAGAAACTTCCTTCCCTGATGGATGAATTTATATACAGCTGATTGTCTTAAGTGCTGTCCGTATCTAAACCATGTTTTTAGTGGAATCAAAAAACCTGCCGTCATTCAGAGTTGTCCTCTACTTACCATAAAATAGCATTATTAAATAAACTAGGCTCCTGAACAGTGCTGATATTTGAATTGAATACTCCCTGTAACACCATAAGAAACAACGGAAGGCTTTTACAGCCGAGCCTTCTCCCTGACCCCGAGCTCCAGTGCCTTGCGAGTCAGCAGGTGCAAGCAGGTGACCGTAGATGTTTTGTCTCCACACTCCCCCAGTCTCTGCTTCCCGTGACAAGTGGGCTTACGGAGAAGGGCTTCATGGACTGGTTTAGTCCTAAGTAACAATTTTGTAATAGTATTTCAGGTCGTGCCTTCTGCAGAGAATGCATGTCTTTTGAGTGTCACAACATGGATTGTACATGCAGTGAACGTAAATATGAAGTAATGCAAAAGAGTGGAATGGGATTCTTGAGCTACTTGTGGGAATGTTTAAATTGCTGTCATAATGCTCATTTTGAGCTATGTATATGTCTCATTATGAGGTCAAATACTTATGTCCTTAAAAGCTTTTAATGAAAAGAAAATACACTGTAAATGTAGTGTATATTGCAGATATTGAAAAGTATAAAGTTCTGCCACTTCTCGTAGTAATTGCAGATTTTTAAAAATGCTTGTGTGTGTGTGTGCGCGCGTGTGTGAAAGTAGTTTTTGTTGGTTGTTTTTTTTAAACTAGAACGAAGATGCACAGTTCAATTTTACTGCCCCCAGTGTGCATTAGAACTGGTACAAGAATTTTTGTGGTACTAAGTGGGGCTTCATGTTAAGTGCCTACTAGAGATGCACTGTGGGTTTTTCCCTCTATGGAAAACACTTATGCCAAGCTTTGTTTGTTCGATATATCATATTTATCTCAGTGGGTTAGCTTCCTCTGCTTACAGCTTTTTATAATTCTCTTCGCCAGCAAAATGGAACTAATTTTTTTCCAAAGTACATAACTGTAAGTACCACATCAACTGAATCGCATTTATTTTTTGAAGATCTTTGCTAGTATAGTATAGTACCAATATTTATTTTTTGAACGTCAGAGGAATTCTAAGAAGTCTTAAATAATTTTTTTTTTCTTGAGTGTAAAATATTTTGCCATGTTCTGGGCTAAATTAATGTAATGTTGATTAGATGATGCCCATATAATCTTTTTGTTTGCATTACTGTTGTGCTTATCTGACATACTCAGAAAATTAGTACTATTTGTACTGTAGTAGAATATTATGTATGCAGGTTTTCTGGTACCATTGAGTTGCTGCTATGAAAGCTCACACATGAAAAGGCAAGAAGTCACAGTACTAATAAGGAAACTGTATGACTGTGTGGGTTTTGGAATATAACAAATGTATAAAGAGCAACACATAAAGAACTGTTAAACAGTGTTAAGTGTGTGTTTATATGTACAAATGTTTGCATAGATCATTCAGCAGTTGTATTTAATTTGATATATGTTCTCAACTCACACTTTAGTTATCTAGCAGTTTTGTACAATAGAATTAATTTGTAAACACTGCCAGAATATTTTCTAGCTGGTTTGTAATTTTTTAAGAGTTTTTTTAGATGTGGATCTGTAAATAAAATTGTAGTATTTAAAGTTTTTGTCTTGTGGAAGAGGAAAGTAAAAGTTGTGTGAGCATGAAGATTTGCGAGACAAAGGGGCACTTTTGTGAGGGAAGAGAAAATGAAGACTAACGCAGGCCATCTTTTTTTTTGTACAAATTAAACACTTGTCCCAGTGTGTGTGGGCAAAATACTAATCTAATTTAGCTTTGCATTGTATGCTAGTTTAAAAAAAAAAAAACAAAAACAAAACAAACCTCTGTAAAATACTGTAAAAAAAAAAAAAGGAAAAAACCAACAAAAAAAGCTTTTATGGTGAGTTTTGTAAATAGATTTACTAAAGGGTGACATGTTCTCTAGCTGTGATCTTACCACTTCAAATGGATGTAATTTGAATAAATTTTGTATGGTAATGAATCAATAAAAATGCAATTTTTTAAAGACTTTAGATTTGTATACGGCTATTTAATTTTTTCTTACTCTTGGTGCCTGTCATACTGTTTCTTGAAACCTGTTACTGTTTTCATTTATTAGTGCAAACACTCATTTGACAGATAGTTTCAATCCCCTTTTTTTCATGATGCTAACAAGTTCAGTGGGTTTTTTAAAGTCATACTGAAACAAGAATAAAAGACACAGCAGGTGCTCCAGAGGTTGGCATTATACAAATTTACTTTTATTTATTCCCTCTCCTCTCATATGAATTATGAACAGACTTCTTGCAAACTCGATAGAAATGGTGTTATTGTAGGATTAAATAACATGAAAGCACTTGTTGAGGATCTGCTTAACCTGCCTACTGGTAATTCTCCAGAAGTTTCCTAATAGTAGCTTTGAAAAGAAGTGTTCTTGAGTCACTTCCAACAGGCCCTTGCACGGGACCCGTATTTACCAACTTGTACCTCTTTTCTAGTATTGATGCTGCACCTTTTAGATACACAGCCATCCACCAACTGCAAAAAAAGGGGAAAAATAAAGGACAATAAAATCACAGTAATACGGTTGGTTGCTTAAATGTTGTATCTCTGAGCAAGTCATTTGTGTCTTGTCAACTTCCTGCACACTAGGAGAAGGCTATTACTTTCTCTCTGCACCTGTACATATTCAAACATCTGCACACAGCAGTACTGCAAGGAAAATTACAAAGGTTCTCTCTATATTTTTAATACATAATAAAGGAGGGCCAGAAGTCTGTGTTCTCTGATCTCCTTTCAAGAAGAGGTGGCAGTAAATAACTGCTGTACCTCCCTGGCCTGTTCTCTGTTCTCCAGTTGCCATAAGCACTTTTTTATTTGCCCCTAGAATCTACTACTGATTACTAATTTTCATGTCATTTTCCTCTTTCTTTCCTTCTGCTTTCTGTATCTGCTTTGCAAACTTGGGATGTGCTGAGGTGCAGGATAAAAAAATCAGCCAGTTAAAATACTTATTCCTGCTCCTCCAGGCTAGCACGGTGTACCTCAACATTATTCAGTGTACAAGTATTAGTTCCAGGGAGGTTTTACTGGGGCCTGTATGTGCTGCATTCCTTGGCTGCCAGCAGATGGAAAAGGTTTTGGAAAAATCTGTCAACATAGCCTGAATGATAGGCAACTATTTATTCCTTTACATACAGGAAAGGAGTTAAAAAAAAAAAAAAAAAAAGAGGTTCATGCTCATTTACAGTAAGGACTCATCCACCTACAATTGACAAGAAACAGTAACTATTCCTTTTGACTTAGACCTGAAAGAATAAATTGCACCTTGGTCTTGATGCAGACATGAACATTTCTGTTGTAGAAAGAATGCAAGATATGTGAGGTACTTTCTGTAGCATGAAAGAGCTATATGTTTAAAAAAACCAAATTTAGTATATGTCCTTTTTTTCCCCCCATTTAATTATGCACAATGCCATTAGTGTTCCTGCAGCCAACATTTCTCAACATTGAGTAAACCATAAGTCTGAATAGCAAAGTCAGTGGAGTGATACTAACCAAAGCATAAACAAGAATTTATCTCCCCATTCTGCTTTTCATGCTGAAGTAAGATCTGCCTGGATATTACTCTACAGCTAAACAATGATCAGTAGAAGGCTTGCTTGGCCTTTATTAAGTCTGGGAGTTTCTTTACCCACTATTTTCTTTTTAAAACTTGACAGGAAGAAAGTGTCATATACAACAGAAAAAAAAAATGGACTGTTACCAGTTCTGAGTGGTGCTGAATGTTGCTCACAAATGACCAACCAGATTCTCCTCAATTTCAAAAGTAGAGGAAAAAAAGATCTAATTTCTTGTCTCTTTTAGGACTCCTCATTTTTTTCTGAATAAAAAAATTCCACCCATTTCTACCCAGAACTGACAGTTATCAGAGAATTAGGTTGCCATATAAAAATTGGGCTCTCACCTCCCTGACCATTTTCCTCGCCTAAGGATGTTTTTTGAGACGCTCTAAACCCACTAAGGATGTATCTTTTACTAACCAGGACCTGAAAGTGAGATTTGGATTTAATTTTCCCAGCAGTTTTTGTATTTTTCCAACCACCTACTCCTGGCAAAACCTGACTTCAGCTGGTAACCCAGCGCGAGGCTGGTGTCTTTGAATCTACCAGCCCTGAGGAGTAGGAAGTAAGGTCTGCAGGCAACTTGGAAAGGATGAAATCTAAAGCTCTTCTTTCGACACTCAAGGAACTGGAGCACATATGTTCCAGTATCTCCAGCCCAGAGAAGGCCAGCACTGGAAGTTGTACTCCCAGCCACTGTCACAAAAAAAGCACTTTTCCCAGGTAGATATGGATAAACTTTCTTCCTGCAGTCAGGAGGTAGTAGGGAATTATCTGCTCCCTTCTCTCCCTGCTGTGCTCCCTGCTGTCTGTCTGCAGGTTACTAGGAATGTGCTACAAAGCAATTTAGGTTTGTGAGCTTCCATGGCACTGGCAGAGTGCCTTCCAGTTTGTGGCTACATCCCAGGGCTCTCCAGGACTGTGCTGGCACAAGGGCTGCTTGCTGCTCGGAATTCTTGGCAGCAGGACAAGGTAAAGGCTCTGCTGGCTCATGCTGGAGCTGATCAGCGTGGCCTATTTATGTCACTAGGTATGGGACTCATGGGTTATTCCTGCATGGGAGCTGCTCTTGGAGATCACTGCCTCCCCTTAATGAGTAGCGCTTGTCAGTGCTGGCCCTTTGGAGAGTTTTTGGTTATGTCTTGCAGGCTGTGCTTTGCTCTTTAGGTCAGCTGTAAGCCAGCACTGGTGTGTGCCCAGCTGGGTTTTTAACCAGAGCAGGAACACTTGGCTGGTGGGGACAGCTGTGAGGGAGGGCAGTGCAGCGCTCCCAGAAGAGAGAAGATGAATTCAAGGACTGTGAAATACTTTCATGCATGTGAAGTACTTTGAACTGGGAAACTGAAAAGAAAAAAGCAAAAGAATCACTACCTTCATGAGACAGCAGTTAAAATGCTGCTTGGGGATACAGATCCCATGGCTACTGACCTGGTAGGGACTTCTTATTCCATAGGAGGAGGTCTGAAATAGATCAGTGCGGCTGCACATTTTAAAAGATTTCTCTCCATTCTCTCCTGGCTAAAAATGCCACAAAAGTAACAAATTACACATCAGACAGTGTCTCACTGAGAACACCATTGGAAAGTACTTGAGTGCCTAAACAAAGACCAAATAGGAAGGCAAATATATCTTCAACTGTAACAATGATTCTATCATGAGACCAGGGTGACATTAATAGTGCTCAGTCCTGCTCAGAATGATTTGTTTTTAAAGACTGATTTAAGTGAAGTGCTTATTTCTTTCTGTCCCAGTTCTCTAAATCTCACCAGTTCCTTTGTCCACATTTTCTCTTTTTTCCTTTTCTTTTATTTTTTCTTCCTGTGAGCATTGTCAGATAAGCATTATATAAAGTAAGCAGGAGTTTGTAAGAAAAAGGAGAGGGAGATGATTTTCCTAATTACAAGTTGCCACATTTTATCTGTGAGTCGACCAACAGACCTATTATGGAATACACCAATAATTTTCATTCACTTTCCCTCCAGTTCCAGGGAAAATACAATCTGCTTTTTTCAGAATAAACTCATTCCAAAGGCTCCTTCTAAAGAGAGAAACCTAACGTTTGAAATGCAGCTCCAGGAAATGGTGACTTTTACATTCCAAAGCTGACTACCTCAAAATAGAATATACCAAAGATACGATATGAAAAATCCTTTTAGGTTAACCGTGTATATTAAAGCCAAAGCAATAATGATATGTTCACTCTCGACAACACTTAGATCAGCAGGGACCCTGCACGCTTAATCTGCTCAGAGCTTTACCTTCAGCCACCCAACAACCACACTGGTTTTTACTAAACATCAACCAGAAAAGTTTGGAGGAAAACACTCCCAGAAACTTCAGCCATCTGACACTAAATATTTTGGTATAGTTTATAGTATTCAGCCAAGTTGCCACTAACATTGCATTTTGAGGAAATTAACAATGAAAAATAAGAATAAAGAAAGCGCGTTGCGGCCAGAAGAGGATTGAATAGCTCATCACCCATTCGGATCAGATACATCAGCATCTCAGGCGCTTTAACTGGATAGGTATTGCTGGAATTGTTATTTTCCAATTAGAACGAAGGTGACTCTCCAAGGCTCCGGGAGACCGCGCTCTCAGAGGCAAAGCGACAGCGCCGCGCGTTTCGCGCTGTTGTGGCCTCCGCCGGCCGCCGTCCTGGCGCCGCTGCGCGCGCGAGGCCTCGGGGCGGGGCGCGATGGCGGAGCCCGGGTGAGGAGCGGGTGAGTGTCGGGGTCGGGGTGGGCCTGGCCCGGCCCTGGTCTCTTTCCCTTCCCTCCACTACCTTCCTTTCCCGTCCCGTCCTTCCCTCCAGTGCCTGGCTGTGATGGTCTGGCCGGGTTCCCCTTTTCCTGCCCGCGCGATGCTCCCGTCCCCTGTGCGGCCCTCCGGGGCTGCGCATTAAATTCAGGAGGAGGAGACGAACGTCCTGGCGGGAATCTGCGGAGGGGTCGGTGGCCGGGATGCAGCTCGGGGATGGGGTACCCTCAGCGGGCTGGGGGCCGGCTAGGGGAGCCGAGCCCAGCCGGGCTCCGGGATGTGCGTGGTCCAGGCGGCGGCCGGGCTGCCCCTCGCCCGTGAGCCGCTCTTGTGTGTGGGTTTATTTTTATATTTCTCTCTCTCTCTCTCTATATATATATGTTGTTCGCATGTTTATGTGTATGAGGAGAGATTGCGGAAGTGGGTCTGTTTAGTTTGGAGAACAGAATACTGAGAGGGCATCTCATTAATGCGTATAAATATCTCAGAGGCGGTGCCAGACTTTTCAGGTGCCCAGTGACAGGACGAGGAGCAGTGGCTATAAACTAAAACGCAGGGAGTTTCACATCAGCAGGAAGACGAACTTTACATTGAGGGTGGCCGAGCACTGGAACAGGCTGCCCAGGGAGGTTGTGGCGTCTCCCTCTCTTGACACGTTCAAAACCCAGGTGGGCACATTCCCTTGTAACCTCTCCAGGTGGCCCTGCCGTGGCATGGCTGGATGATCTCTGGAGGTCTCTTCCGACGCCAACAATTCCATCGTTCTGTGATGTGTACACATATATAGACACACACACATATACGTATGCTTTCAATTCGGTCTCTTTCTCTGTGTATTAGCGCTGCAGTTTTCTTCTGCTCTGTGTGAGGCCGGGGATAGAATCCCGGGGCTTTAGCGGAGACACCTGTTGGTAAATAGCTGAAAAGAGCAGTCCTCTTCCACCTGCATGGAAGTTCTCTGTTGGTGTCTGCGAGGAGATTGAGCAGGGGTGACCAAACCAGATTGGCACAAGGGAAGTTTTGGTTGTGACAAGATGTTAAAGCAACTCTAGTTTTTTAATTGCTCACTAATGTTTTTTTAAAGAAAAACGTAGAGTTCTGTAGGTGCAGCTGGGCTGTATGAGAAGAATACATTAACTTCTGTTTTTGTTACTCTTATTATTTCAGTCCATCTACCAGAATAGCTGCAGGAATTCATCTTTATTTTTGTTTTTTTCCTTGTGAAGGAGATCTCATGCATGCATATGCAACTAGTGCAGATATCAAGTAATCTGTTTTAAAATAACTTCCACTGTGTTTTAAATTAAAAAAAGATTGTGAATGATTTCACGTAAAATTTGCTACTAATCTTTCTCCCTTCTTTCATTCAAAATTTTAAACTGATTGAAGACAGAATCTGGAGGAAGTCTGAGATAACTTAAATACATCTGACTTTGACAAAAAAAAGACTCTATAGAAGAAGGATAAAAGAACAGAGCTACTGCTCAGCAGACAGGGAAAACACGGGAACTCTTCCACCTTGCCAGTCAGCCAGCGTGTGTACCAGGTCCACGTGAGGTCAAACTCATGAGCAAGGAATGTATTTCTGCAAAGGGAGGATGAGTGCTTGTTGGACAATAACATGAATTCATTTCTTTCTGTCTGCTAGTTCTGCTTTTTCATGCCATATCTTTTTTCCTTTTCCCCTTCCTTATCCCCCCACTCCACAGGTTTACTGTCCAAGAGGATTTATACCTTACTTAAAAAGGTAGGAATTTTAGTTTGGCTGTATTCTTTCTTCCGTGGGTCACTGAAATAAGCTAAGCTTATTTGTTTTTCCAGCTGCTCCATTATATTGGAAATTTTTCTGTAAGAGAGAAAAAGTGGCAAATCAAGACTTTTTATTCCCTTCCAGATATTGATTTGATAACTTTAATTATTTGTACATATTCTCAGTGGTATAAGTTAGAGTTAGAGATTTCACCTTTCCCTCAAATTCTTTATTGCTAGACTTTTCACAAATGTTTATTTTTGTTCACCTTTTGCTGCATTATTGTATAGATCCTGTTTTTTTTTATTATTTAGAAGAATGCTAATTGCCTTAGTAGCTTGGGCAGATACATCCTCTTTGTGACATCATTCTGTTCCTTTTTAAGTTAAATGCAGATGTGTGATGGTTCAGCTTGCATGAAGTTTTATTTTGAAGTATATTTTGCAGGATTGACTGAAGTACACATGCTGGGAAAATGCACTGGTGTTTAACTTCTTGTGTTCTTCAATAATTCATTTTCAGCATCTGGAATTGTTTTTATGCCAGTAGCAAATCTTCAGTTACTGAAGTATAAGCTTAAAGAGATTATAGCCTTGTTTTTTTGTTCCTCATTGTCAGTTAGGAAAGTGTTGTATTTTCCCTGTAAACTCTGAAATACCATTGTATGATTTCCTTAGTGGGCTGTTGGTTTATGTGAAACACATGAATTTCCAATGGTGCTTGAGACTTTATTCTAATTAGCAGTTACAGTGCAGTGTGGTGTGTAGTTAATGCAGTAACTTTTTTTATAGGCTTTTCTAGCAAATGGCTTTTTTTTTGATTCCTGAAAACTGATCTGGATTTTCACATCTGCTGGGAGATACATATGCATATATGTTTAGTTTCTCATGATAAATATAACTAGATATTAGCAATTTTTAAATATATTATTCTAGCCAGATTATAGTATATGTATTTTTTATTAGTTAGGTATAATTGTTTAACATTCTCTACCTGAAAACAGAAATTTTTATTTTACTCTCCCAGTGAATGAACTAATTCAGATGAAAGGCATGTGTGATCAGGAATTCTAGGAATAGTTTGGTTTGTTTTCAAAAAGACTGTGAAAGCATTTTTGGTTAGTGTCTGGAGCAGTCACTTGGGTTCTGTGTCTTTTGTTCTTTTTCTGTGCTGTGAGTGGAAGTACATCCATCACATGACATGAGCTCATATTTTATTATGATGCTGACATGATTAAAATTACCTGTATCTTGAATGTGTCGTGTCAAAGGAGGTGAAGGGGTTTTGAGTTAGGAGATGACAAGGAACAGATGATTTATAAATAAGTCCTTAAGAATATGTATGGTTTTCTCCCTGCCTGTGTTTGAGGTATTGGGGGGGGGAGGGAGGAGGAGGAGGAAGAGGGCATTCAGGAAATGTCTCTGGTTGTTTTTATGTACTCAGTATCCCTCATGTGTGTGATACATTGCACATATGCTCAGAGATACATCTGACTTTTCCTTATGAGAAGTGTGCAGTAGATACAAGGCCTTGGTTTTGTATTCAAATGCTTTCCTAATGCCAATCTTCTTCCAACACTTCTTGAAGATGCCTGCTGCCTGTGAGTCAGTGCTTGAGGATATTGAAGACATTGTGTCAGCAGAAGACTTGAAGCCTCACGATCGGCAGTTTGTGAGAAGGAATGTTTTTCCCAAAGTGCGAAAGCGTAACTCCCAGAAGAATGCTCAGACAGATGATGAGCCCCCAAGTGACAGGTAAAGTCTTACACTGACCCTGAGTTAGTGCTTTTCTTGTGTCTCGTATGCACTTGTCAGATTTTAAAAATAAGGTGAAGTTTGTGTTATATCTTAATGTAAAATCTGTGTACAAGATAAAAATGAGCAAAATAGTCCATATAGAATGTAGAGAGAAAAAATAATAAATCCTAAGGAAATTCCTAGTCACATTTTCTGTAGAAATCAGTTATTGCTGACATGTTGATGAATGGAATAATCAGACTGGAAAAATGGTTTCTGTTATGCTTTTATATGTAAAGGATTTCTGAAGAATTGTCTGTTTAATCTTAATTACCTAAATATAATCTGAGCTCTTCAAAATGCAGTTCTGGAGTAGCCTTTTGACTTCTGAAATGAGTAGTAGGAACAAAATCCTGAGAGTTGCAAAAGGGTTGGGGTTGGAAGGTCATCTTTTCCAAACCACTGCTTGAGAACTGCCACTAAAGCTAGTTGGCAGGACTCTGACTAGGTAGTTTTTGAGTATCTCCAGGAGATGGAGATTCTGCAGTCTCCCTGAGTAACCTGTGCCAGTTCTTGGTCATTCTTAGAGTGAAAAAGGTGTTTCTGATGCTAAGAGGGGACCTCCCATATTTCATTTTGTGCCTGTTGCCTCTGGTCCTGTCACTGGGCACCACTGAAAAAAATCCTGTCTGTGCTTTCTTTGCACTCTTCCTTCGGGTATTTATATACTTTGGTGAGATCATCCTGAGCCTTCTCCAGGCAGAGCAGTCCCAGCACTCTGAGCTGTTTCTGTTACGAGGCGCGTTCCAGTCCCTTCATGATCTTTATGGCCCTTTGTTGGACTGTCTCCAGTACGTCCCTGTCTCTATTGTGGGTGCATCCTGTCAGGGCGCAGGGACTCGTGTATGCTCAGCGTGCTGAACTCTGTATTCTCTGACCCAGTCTCCTTTCATTAAGGGTACATCAGCCTTCCTTCAGTTTTTAAACCCATTTTCTGCATCCTGGGATTTGCAAAGGCTGTACTTCTTGTGTGTACATCCTGCAAGTGACATGGTAAAATTTCTTTTGAACTTGCTGTTTTATTTCAGTGGAAATAGTATGCAGTGAGCATGAAATGAATCTTTGTGTTTTTCCTACTTGTGATTTCCATAAGAACAGAATCAACTTTCTGCTGCAGTGGAATTGATTAGAGTATAGGTCAGCTCAGTTATTGATTTTAGTTTCTACTGCAGGTCTGTGATCTGGGTTTTTTTCTTTTTTGTTTTCTTTTTTCAAACATTAGTTTCAAGTTGATGGATAAAATTTCCCTAGATGATGAAAATAAATTGTGGATGGAAATTTAATTTCCTGTGGAGAAATAAAATTCTGGGTTTTCACTGGTGTTCAAAAGAGATTTTATAAGCATAACAATGCATTTTTGTCTGCATGCATAAAAGTGCGTTGGCCCCAGTCTGCCAGGAATGTATGGACAGCTGAGGTGATGCTCTGTAGATACTTCACACAAGTAGTTCATGCCCCAAAGTGTCCAGGTATTATATATTCTCTATCAGGCTGTGTTTTAGTGTTTTGTACCCAAGAAAGCACATTGAACATGTGTTGTTTAGACAGCAGGAAGTCTAAATACCCTGTGTTTGCAGTTAATGATCATTAATGTTCCATCAACAAATTTCTATTTTTAGCTAGGGGAAGTGTCTGTTAAAAAAGAAGCGTGGAGGGGGAGGGGGAGGAAAAAAAAAAGCTGTAGGCAGGGCGCAGTATTGTGTTCCAGGATGTGTGGTGTTCTTGTACTGGCATCTTTAGCTCATTGGCAGTTATCCCAGGAATTTCAATGAGAGCTTCTTACAGAACTTTTTGTTGGTTTTTGGAGCCTTGTATGTGCTAGCTCCACACTGCGTGTCTGCCATGCTGCTTCTGTAGCCTGCAAAGGTTGGGATGGGGGCTTTCTGCTGTTTGTGTGGCTGGTGGCCATCAAGTTAATTTATAGAGCTGGCTTGTGTGGAGGGAACTGCAGTCAATGCATGCTGTAATATCAAAAGGTTGCAGTTTGTTTGCTGGTGACCTAATTTCAGTGCTATCACTTGTAGGTTACTTGTTACATGATATGATAATTTTGGGAACTTTGGGGAATTCAACTTTGGTATTTTTTTCTGTGTTTATGTCTTTTGTTGGGGTTTTTGTTGTTGCTTTAACATAGCTGCGATGTACTGATTCTGTTGTTATCCTACAGCTCCTGTACCTTCTCCATGCTGAAACTATTTTCTATCTCTTTTCTTGCTAGTTGTGGTGGATTGACTCTACCACAAGGGAGAGAACTGGAAGAGTAAAAGTGAGAAACCTTGTGGGTTGAAATGAAGACAGATAAAGTGAAGGAAGGAAGGAGCAGGGAAAAACCCCAAGTGATGCAAAAGCAGCCATTCGCCACCTCCCACAAGCAGACTGGTACCCAGCCAGTCTCAGAACAGTGGTTATTTTGGAAAGACCAAAGGCACAGCTTTTATTGCTGAACATGGTGTCATCTGGAATGAATTATCCTGTTGGTCAGCTGTTCTGCTCATGTTCCTCCCAACCTGTTGTCCATCTGCAGTCTGCTTGTGGCGGGATGGAGCACAGTGGGAAACAAGCAAGCACTGTTCAATGACAGCTGAAACACCGGTGTGTTAACACTGTGGCAGTCACAAACACAAAACACAGCCCTGTAGTGGTTTTTGTTACTCTACCCCGGCAAGGCCTAATACCCATTACAATAAAATCACATAATTACTGTTTTTCCTCAGCTGTTTTGCATTGCTTATTTTATGTTTGAAGAATTACAGTTCATTCAGTCAGTTCAGTGGGCTTAACGGGGAAGCTTGTTCATCATTTAACTTACATTTCTCATTCATTTTTACTTGACAGCATTATACCTGGTGTTCAGAAAATCTGGATTCGTACATGGGGATGTTCTCACAATAATTCAGATGGTGAATACATGGCTGGACAGCTGGCTGCATATGGATACAAAATTACAGGTAACAGTATGAGTGAGCCCTGTAATTCAGTTTTTCTGGGGTGAATGTTCAGAGCTGTCAAGCTGTCATCAAGTGTTTTCAGTCTTAATTATGCTTTTAAAAATCCCCTTCTGATCCCTTTCTGATCTGAAAGTGAGGAGGTAAAGTGTTTTTCCTGACACTAAGCAGAATGATTATAGGATGAGTGCTTTCAGAATGGTTATATTTTTCTTGACAGGGCAAACATCAGATAGATGCAATTCAGTGCCTTATTTTGGACATTTTACTTACTAAACTGAATTGAAAAGTTTTCATAAGAGTGGATGGGAAATATATTAATTCTTGGTTTTTAATTATAAATGGTGAAACCCAAGGGAAAGAGGGAGAGAGGCAGTGTTATTACTTGATGATGTGTGTGTTTGCATTGAAGCAGAGGTGGTCTACTCCAGGTAAACGTTCTTTTCTTTCAGGAGGGGTAATCAGTGTGATGGAGGTGGGATGTTACAGGATTGTATCTCCTAGGTTCCAAAGAGCTGAGAATGCTATTTCTCTTTCCCTTACAAGTATTTTAAAATGTCCCCATCATCTTGTTCTGCCTTCCCAAGCCTAAAAATACCCCATAAATGTGGTTATGCTGACCACATTTCATCTCCTTAATGCAAAATATGCTGACAAAAGAGTTGAAAAGTTGGATTAATACCATGTTTCAATATACAAGTATTATCTGAATATTTTTGTATAGCTTTTGACTAGTCAAAATAGAAACTTAAATTTTATTAATTAATTCAAGTTCAGGTGTGTCTTGCACCTAAACTTGTATACTGAAAGACTTCCAAGTCGTCTGTTCTGACATTTTTCTAAAACCAATCCTGATTTCACAGAATAATTTCCTGATTTTCACATTAACGTGTCATGATACCATTAAACAGTTGCATCTCATTTTCCTTCATTGCTGCTGATCTTTCTTATGTAGAAATAAGACACTAAATTATTCAAGTGCTGAACTACTTTAGGGAACCCAGGTGATTATTAAATTAGTAGTACAACTCTGGAGTAGGTATGCTCTTTCCAGAGACAAGTGGAGTACTGGTCCAAACCCCCTTATTTGTGGCAGCTGTTTGTATAAGATTGCAGATATGTTCTCATTATGGCTTTCTTAAATTTAATTCCTCTTTACCTTTGTTGTTCCCATGCATATTATTCCAGAAGCTGCTTTTGGCTTGTGAAGATTCAGATGACTGTTCTGTGCTTTTGGAATTTTACTAGGAGAGATGTAGGAAAGATAGGGAATGCAGTGAAGGAAGGAACTATGTTAAATTTTTGATACCTTATCTTTTTAGAAAATTAACTGTTTATTACATTAGAATAGAAATAAGTCTACGTCTAGAATCTGAAACTGAGACTTAAAAACCTAATGAAAGTTGCAGTTGCTGGGAGAGGGATCCCAGAGTAATTTTGGTAGTTGTACATGAAATTGATCACTTGTTTCTAGTCATTATTACATCTAAGTCTTAATTTAGTTTATGTTCATGTATGTACATACATTAAATGGAACAAACAAAAAAGCCCTCATGCTAGGTGATAGGCAGAAATTACGCAGTGTAGTTTCTTCTTTTTGAAATTAAGTAATTCTTGTCAGTCTGTTTTTAAGAAGGCACGTTTGGCTTTTTTTTGTATTTAGTCATCTGGGAAGTTCAGATAGGATGTCAAATAGGGGTTTAATCTTTTTGTCCAGTACAGTGAAGCAGCTCCTCAGTAACTGTTGCTTAAATGATCCAAAAGTCAAACATTTATTGAAATTAAACTTAATATTGTTTATGATATGCAAAAAATAAGAAAAAAGTGTTTTGTAAGAGCCATTTTGTAAATCAATCCCTGTGTTGCTAGAATTTGTTAGTTTATGTACCACTGTTATAATCTTGGGGAAAAGATAGAGATACTCACTAAGATGAAAGATTGGCTGTGTCACAGTGTTTTGGGCAGCTATTACTTGAACGTGTTTGGTGGATTAACCTATTTCCTACATGTTCTAAGCCTTTGAGACAACACGTCCTGGAAGGATGCAGGAATAAAGTTCTGGCTTTAGAAAATAAGATGTGAGCTTTACTTGCAGTTTTTGCTCCATTATGAAGGAGTCAAGCACTGTTTCTAGTGTCTTCTGTTTAATTGCAAGATTGGAAAAAAATATAGAAGGAAGAAAAGCAGCATCAGACAGACTCCTGTTGCTAACTGGAATTTGTAACAATGCAACCTGCCTTACAGGTTAAATTATCTGAAACTGAACATGGATATAATGTCCTCCTTGCTTTTCATGTGTTTCAAAAATGCTCCTTCTGTACGAGCACCCTTTGTTGCTTCCAGGAGTGTCTATATCCAAAGGTGGAAACTGAGGGCTGTACTTATCACAGCAAAGATTGCCTCTGTCTGGGGAGAGACCAGAGTGTGAATCAGCAATATACAGATACTGCAATAACAGCAATGGTGATTAAAAGTCAGGGACTGCATCAGCTTAAAAATAAGCAAAGGGAAACCAGCAGAAGAGCTGAATCTATTTTTGTATCTGCTTTTACAGTGTGAAGGTGGGCAGCATTCTGAACAAATCTTGCATACCATCCTATGGGAACACAAAGCTCCGTTATAAGCCTGAGCCACACAGAATTGTGTGGACCAGCTGCTGTCAATGTAATGCTGTACCATGGGTAGTTGTTCATATTCTGAAAATGGTGTAGCTCATGCTGGCTTTACTGGTTCTAAAACTGGTTTTGGTTTCTTGGCAGCATGACTTGCTATATAGTTTAGACATGCCTGCAGACCTGCTGGAGTGCTCCCTGTGAGATACGCCCTGGAGGAAGAAACTCTCATGGTACAGACTGCCTGTAATGCCTGCTGTGAAAAACAGGAAGTGGGCGAGTTGGGAGCTTTCAAATATTGTGAGCAAGATTTTTGTTTGGAAGGGACATAAGTATGTTTGCCATGTAGCTCTTTCTCTCTGAAAAATGGAATTGCACCTGTGTAGTCAGACATAGAATGCTTTGACTTCCTAAGGGGGTAGTTCTGTTCACATATGTTGACATGTGTATGTTTCTGGTTCTGTGGAATTAATGGATTTTGGCCCAGCTTTGAATGCATTTTGGTGGACCAAGACATTAAGTATGCTTGTTATTTCATACAGGTTGCTTGTGGCTCAGGGCTGTTCAGGTCCAAAGCATTCCCTCCTCAGCCATTGTAAAACACGCTGGGGGTAAGAAAGGCATTGCTAGTAATGTAGAAACATCAGAAAAATGAGCACTAACTTTTTCTTTGATGGAGACAAAGCAAAAACTGCTATTAAACATTCAGTGAGGGTAAACCAGTCACAGTTTATCTGCACTACATTTTCATGGATTTTAGAAATAAATGCTAGCACAGAACATACTTCTCTAGCATGGGATTCTACAAACAAGAATTGTTTCTGCTGAATCAGTGGGCTTAGCTTTGATGTAGCACTTAGAAACTGGGTTATGTTACAGACATTTAGCTTTATTTGTGCAGTTTTAGAGTAATCTGAAATTAGTTCAGGCATCCTATTCACTGTCACAGAGATTTCTTCTGTAAGTGTGTTGGATGCAAAGTTGCTGGCTGTGTAGAGTTCACTCCATTATTGTGTTTAGTTGACAGGACTTGTATCAGTGAGACTTGCCAATTCTTACTGTTTATAGTCCAAGTTATATGTCTTATACCTCTGTAACTCCCTGTGCAGAGAATTTATGTATTTCTCTAAAGGAAATATCAAATAGTAGTTTGAAATCCTGTTAAAGAAATTATCTGGGGTTTTTTGCCTCTTCTACTTGTTAATTTTCTAAACACTTGTCAGTTTTGCTTACCAGTGGATATAACTGAGGTATCATTAAGATTCTCCATCTGCTTAAACAACACATTTGAGTAGAAGAAAGAAGGAAGAGGACAAGGAAGAAAGAATGATCTCCTTAAGACCTCATGTTAAAAGAAGACAGGTGTAAAAGGAAAGAGTCTGCTGTTGAAAAGCAGATGAGGTGCTGCAATCTAAAATGGACTTCAGTGTTTAATGGCATTGTCTTGTGTTCACTTTGTTGCATAAGCCATGCTTGTGTAGACTTTGGCCATCCCCATACAGATGCAGCAAAGCATGCTGCAGCATGAATTTTATTCATCCAAGTGCAAAATAAAGAAAATTACTAAGACTGTACAGGTATTGATTCCTGGGTTGTGAGTCACTTCAGTATCTGGTCCTTTGTTTCAAGTGTTGTCTTAAAAGTACTTTTGTACTACACAATAAAATTTTAATACTAGATTTTGATTTATTTTATTGCTTTAAAGGAGAGATCTCTTTAATAAGTTACTGTATTATTAAAATAAGCTCTCTGCAGCCTGCATAATGGTTGATGAAGTATTTTGACTAAGATCTCTGCTAGTTTCCAGTGTATGCTTTTAGTTGCTCAGAATCAGCAGTTGGTCTTTCCATTTTTTGCTTTCCACCCTGCTGATAATGCTCATCTGTTCCTTCATAAGTATCATGTAAAATTGTAGTGACTACTGTGTAATTTTTGGGGTGAGCCATCCTCATTGTGAGGTATTTTTAGTATTCTTTATTAAGCTAAAAGACAAATCTTTATTAGCTGCTCATGAAGTGCCTTATTAGTCAGAGAATTCAAGGTTAGTCCTTGTGTTTGGATTTGTATTTTTCAAATGGTTGTGAGTGCAGTTCCAATTTGGAAAGAAAAGATAATTTGCAATCCTTCTTGAGGGGCAGGGTATGCGCGATGTGTGCTTAAATATGCAGAATACCCCACACTACTTTTCTGTTGATAAGTGTTTCTGTTTTCTCTACAACACTGCAGTCATGAAACTGTCTCTGAAGCAGCTGAGTAATGGAGAGAAGTGAACAGAGATGTAAAATCTGGTGCTTTGTACCCTCACTGAAGAATTCTCCCACTGTCTATAACTTGTAGAGTCACAGCGCTGTATGACTTTTGTGTTGCTTGATAACCTTACAGGCTTACCTGTTCTGCCACAGATTTTCTTTCAGATTCAAGCGGACTCCTATTTCTGGATGTAAAAGCTTTTGGATGTTGATACTGAGCGAGGCAGTAAAGTAGCATTTCTGTACCTGTTGTCTTGAGATAATTGCTTTACAGTTCCAGTGATGCACATTCCTGCTGTTAGAAGATCAGAGTTGCTGCTTGCCATGAGTTTGTTTTGTGTGCTGATTCTTGGTGCTCAGGCTTGAAAAGCGTGCTCTGACATGCAGTTAGTATGGGAATACTTGGGATGTGGGTGTGAAGGTTTTCTTCCTTTTAAAATCTGAAACTTTTATGGTGAGATTGTTAGGAGGATGAGGAGAGAGGGTGAAATGGGATGTAGTGGGGAAGAAAACAGGTGAGGCTCATGGGACGTAGCAGATGGAGTTGCACAACTGTAGGCGATCAAGATTTCCCCGTTCTTTGGAAGGAATAGATATTCCCAGAGCATCCAGAGTGTCCTATAAGCCAGTGAGGGGGACAATGAGTCAGGATATGGTTGGGGTGGTTTCTTGCAGTACAGAGTTCATACAGCATCATGCTGTGACGCATCTGCAGCACTGCATGTTCTCTAAGTCTCTGTGAACTAACGTATAATTGTGGTTTTGGCAACTATGTATTACTGCTCCAGTGTTCCCTGTAAAACTTCCTAACCCATGTGTGGCTAGACTTCTGTTACTTATCACTTCTGGCTTGTAGCACAGTGCAAGATATATGACCTCTTTGCGGTGGGGTTTTCCTACCTCGGCTTCCTCAGGACCAACTTCTTATTCCCGTTGGGCAACTTTCTGTTAAGTGGGGAGTCCAGCTTTGAGGATGTTGTCTCCGTTACAGGATAGAACTCTGAGTTGTCAAACTGGGTAATGTGTCCCCTGTTTGTGGGGGAACTAGATAAGAACTAAAGTCTGTTTTCTTCTCATAATGGCCTCGCTGCCATTAGTGCTTGATGTGACAAGTGTGTACTGTCTTTATCCTCTTTAAAATTGTGTATTCATCTGTGAGTGGCTTGTTTGTTTGTATGTTTTTGTTTGTCTTTTTTTCTTTCAGTGTTTTTATTTCACAATCAAGGCAGGCGTCTGAAAGTTGGGAGCATGCTGAAGAACCTAATAAATCCTATGTGCACATTATCTTCAGAGACTCTTGTAGAGAGCTCAGATAGGCAAATTTAAGCATGCACGACATGTTTTGGGTTACTTGTAGTGACAAGGCATTGGCTTCGTGCTCTGGTGATTGTGCAATGGAGTTCTGGTAATGCTGAATTTAATGTTATCCAGAAGAATGAATTTGAAAAAGATTGAACCATGAAAGGTAAATTTCAACTTCTGATGGCGTCAGTCCTCCTATATGGAACCTGTCCCTGTAGTAGATAGTTAAGCAATTAGCAAATGAAGTATAAGTAGCAGTCATGAAGTGAGTTCAGCATAAACACCCAAATGATGAGGAGCTTTATAGGGTGTTCTACAGAGACATTAGTTTCACATGTCTCACTGTTCTTCATGCTTTAGGAAAATTTGTAGTAGATTTATGAAAGCTAATGGGAGAATAGACCATTTTTTTATAACCTGAAGAGATTTCTTTGACCATGTATTCTCAGAGGTAGGAGCAGGATTTTATTTTGATCAGGAACATTTGTAGGAGCATTTGAAAAAGATGTGCTTGTTAACCCTGGAGATTGGGGAATAGTGGTGGAGGGTTAATGTTCACTGCAGGTCTTTGCTTGAGTTTGAGTACAGTTCATTTGCTAGAAAGGATGAAGTTTAGCTGCCAATGAGGACAGAGTTCTCTGAACTTGCCATGGCTGTAGTTTTGCATTAAGATGCTTTTAATATATTTTGGGAATGAGTTTTTGTCAGTTGCAATGGTGATGCCCCTGTATTAGAATTGCTATAAGTTACTCTGGGGGGCAAGGCAAGCCTGGCTGAGTTGCTTTCTAGCTTGTTACTTTCAAGAATGGTGAATGTAGCACAACTCGAACTGTTGTTCTCTGTCTCCAAATAGAGAACGTTAATCTGTGTTGTTCTCCCTGTCTTAGGCCTGAGGGCATACTAAGAGAAAAGACTGCTGTGTGATTATGGAGGCTGACTGGGGACAGTAGAAGTGCACTAAAGCAGATAATAGACACAAATTGGTTTTGGTGCTTTTCCTCGTTGGAGGGAGCAAATAAAGAAAGACGGTGGAATAAAAAAGAGAGAGAGAAAGAAAAGGACTTTCAGACTAGGTGTAATTTTTTTTCCTTCTTCATGGCCGGCTTTGGTAATGTTCTTGTAAGCCTGGTAGGTGATTCCATGGCTTTCAGGTGTTAAAACAGGTCCTGTTGCTGAGTAAACAAGTAATGAAATGTAGCAATTTTTTATCTCTTGATTTCCATCCCATCCCATCACATCCCTGGAGTGTGTCTGCTGCTGTCTTAGCTCATCTGTGCTTTTAATTTATGCCTTTTTTCTTCAATAAGTGATACAGCTCTGTGTCTCCCCATGCCCGCTTGGCCACGTGAGTGAGTTTGGACACTACCCTTCTGGTTTCCTTCTAAAATAATGTTTATACAGTGGTCAGGCACACACACACAATTGGGATAAGGTAATGTATGAAATAGTAGAGGCTTTTTTCAGCTGGAGAAGGTTGGAGAGGTGGGGCTGGGCCGGAGCCTTGGCGGGTGGTGCGGCGCCGGGAGCAGCCGAGAGGGGGCAGCAGCAGCCCAGGAGTGCCGCGCTGCGCCGGCCGGCTGGGCTCCGGAGCCGGCCCGCCCTGCCGGGCTCGGAACCGCCGGATGGATGGCCTAAGGCGCCTGGAGCCTCAGGCACCTGGGAAATACAGTCATGTGCATTGCAATAAACCTGCTTGGATTTTCGTTACTTGCTGCCGTTCTGGTCTTATGCCGATGTAGTTGGCAACTTTGCTGTTGATTGTGAAGGTCTGTTTTGTACTTCTGTTTTGTCTCGAGAGTTACCATGCTTTAGCTTCACTTATGTTTTGTGTTGGACTCAATTTCTCTTCTAGAGAGTCTGTGCTAAGGAGATGAGATTCATGAGGTGTAATTGCCTAAATGCACCGTTTTGAAGAGCAGTTCTGTTTGGAAGGGCTTTCTGCTTTATGTTTGCTGGTCTGGGTAGGCTGGGTTACTTTTATCTTTGAAGCGTTATTTGAAAGTTTGCTTATAACGATCAACATACTGTTTTCTTTGAGGAATGATTAAAAAATTGTTTGATTTTAATAACCTTATGTACTCTGTCTCACCGTGTGTATTTTGCCAAGACACTAAAAACCATAAGGACTACTGAACAAGCGCTACTTGCTGAAATGCATAAATAAAACTATGAGTATGAAGGCAGATGATTTTCAGGTCGGACATCAGTATTTAATTGTTTGGGTACCTAACACCTTGTTAGGGCTAGCATTTGGTAACTGTTGTCACTACTGTGGTGCTATCCTAAGTTTCCAAAGCTAGCTTTTTTATTTGTTCAGGAAAATTCTAAACAATTTACAAGATGTGATTTAATGTGTTTTTTTGAGGGAAAATGCTCCTTGCTGTGAATTAATGTCTAAGTTGACTGTGGGTAAGACCTAGCTGTGTACTTAGCTTGTGTATTTCGTGTCCTTAACTTAAGGTTTGTGGAAGTACTTTTTTTTTTTTTTTTAATTCATTCATGTTGACTGCATATAATTTTCTTGAGCTTATCTTCAGGAACCTCTGAGTTGTATAATTTTCTTTTGCCATATTTAAATATTTTAAATTTTAGAAAACGAAATCTTTTATTGTGAATGATGTTTGAAATAGTGGAGACAAACAAGTTGTCTGTACCAAGGACAGTCTGTCCCTCGTACCTCTGGGGGCAGTTGAACTGTGCCCCAGGAGGCCCTAAAGTCAGCAGGGAAGGAGCTCTGTGATAGTGCAATGACATTGTGCTACCATCTGAAGCAAAGCTGGAGCAGACTCCCATGTGACCTGTATCCTCCTTGTGGTATTCATGGAATAACCATTCAGTCCTGCTCTTTTCTGGTATTGCTGTATTCCAAAGCCTGATTTGAAAACAAGTGAGTTATGCACAGGCTCATAATGTTTCAGAGAAAATTAGTAATTATTTGGTCTCGGCAATACTGGAGAGATGGTGAGCCCTCTCACCCTGAGAGAAGTGGTAAGGCTGCTCTGCATCTCAGGATGTGCAGAGAAATGCCTTTATTGCATCATAAAACTGTGTGTTAGAATATTTTATGTTGTCATAACCTATTTCTGCTGTTCATGTGAGACTTCAGCCTCGTCCTGTCCAGTTTTTGTGGTTTTTTTAGCTATTTTCAACCACTTGGAGAAAGTGGGATAGCTGTTTTGGCCAAACAGCATGCATGGGGACCTTAAGCTGACTGAGCTGGTGCAGTCTTTCCAACACTCATGCTTAGCCAGGACATGATGGGCCTACGGAAATGCACATCTATCAATCTTGATTTTGCTGCTGTGAATCCTGTAGCTTTTGTGTGCTACCAGTTGGAGTTAGCAGATTAAGTGTTGGGCTGAGGACCAGGCTATTTAAGCAGAAGATACTAGCTTTTGTCTCGTCTCAAATCCCTGGCTTTGGAATTTGCTTACAGAAAGAAGTTAAGCAGGAACTTTGTCTTGGATAACTGTAAATAGACTTTGAGTTAATTGTGCCAAAACTGAATTGCTGTTGATTGGTACAAGACACTGGTGTACAGAGAAGTGATTTTTTTGGCTTGCGATTTAATAGAAGACAGAAGACTTGAACTGCAGATATTATTAGGCATTTTGGACCCTCAGTTTTTGTTGGCTGGGTTTTAAGGGTAAAAGTGTGCTTGTTTGTAATTGATTCCCTAACTGATAGTTGACTTTTGAGATTCTGTTGTTCATTCATAGGTCGCCACTTTTCTGCTTGTCTTTATCATGCTTTGAAAAATTCACTTCCCAATGGAAATGTTAATTTTCCTTTGTGAATGTAAACATGTAGACCATCAGATGATGGTAAATTTGAGCATGCAGTAGTTATTTAATTAGAAGCTTGAGTCTCATAATTTGTAGTGATGGAAGGAGAATATCAAATGAATATGGTTTGGAAGTCTTACTAGAAAACAAAAAAATTAACAAGTTCAGTTGTATGGCAGTCACCTTTATATATTGCTGATGGTTCCAGATATTCTTTGTAACACCAGAGTAGAATAAGAAAAGCACTACCAAAATTTTCTTTACAGGAGAAAAATCTGATTGTTCAAGTTTTTTTTTTTTTATCTTGATTTTTCATAAAACCCCAAACTTCAGGAAAGTAATGAGAGGAAGGAATTTTTTTCACAAACTCTTTTTGCCATGATACTTGTGTCTTTTTGTTAAAAATGGCTTGTTGGAAAACTTGCATATTTAGAATTGTCTTTGAGTCTGTTCATGATTTTCCAAATAAAAACACAGAGCAAGAAAGAGTGTCTTCTGTAGGTGACTGCCAGTTCTTTTACAGGTGCAGCTTTTCAGTGTTGTCAGTGGTTCCTCTCTTTACTGAGGCCGTATTACATTTAAATGGAGGGGGCTGTGAACTTTGCCTCTGCACTTTGGTGGCTTGAGGAGGAATTCTCATAGTTTTGATCAGCACCTCAGTCTGATGCTGCTCACCTGCTGCAGGCAGCCCAGCTACCAGGTGCAGGAAGAGGGGTTTAGTTCTGGGGTGTAAACTGATGCAGAGGAGGACTGGGAGAGGAATTTTAAGTGGAACTGTTTTCCCTCACCACCTGCAGGATGTAATTTTGTGTTCATGGCTGACAGAGCCTGATCTTAGACTGCTGCATTCTATTGAAGATCATAGGCCAAAAGGCACCTGGCATGGTGAGCTCTTCTTCCCGGGGCTGGGCCAGCCCCAGCAGCAGCTTTTGTTTTAGCTGGGT
Organism: Haemorhous mexicanus; assembly: GCF_027477595.1. Taxonomy (NCBI): domain Eukaryota; kingdom Metazoa; phylum Chordata; class Aves; order Passeriformes; family Fringillidae; genus Haemorhous; species Haemorhous mexicanus. The sequence continues at coordinate 64,025,783 of NC_082341.1, read as the reverse complement.
GTTGTAAACCTGCAGTGATGGAGAATTCATAACCCCTTTTGGATGCTTGACTGCCTTTCTGGTTGAAAAGTGTTTCTGGGTGTGTGGCCTATACCTTTTAGCACAGTTAAGCCTTTAGCTGCCTGTATGTTCTTTAGTAGGTATGAGAACATCTGATTCTTTTCTTCTGCATAGCAGCCTTTCACATGTTTGAATGCTGTTATGCCTTCTCTCTATGGGCATCTTGTGTTTAGGCTAAGTAGACCTAATTCCTAAAAGCTTCTCTCATAGGTCGTCTTCTCTAGAACTCTGATCTTTCTTGTTCCATTCCTCTGGACATTATCCAGTTTATTTATTTGCATCAATCTTAAAGTACATTAGTATGTTTATCTAGGATGTACAATTTTGATGAATGTGGAGAAGGGAGGTTTTTTTGTTGCCTTATTCAAAATGCAGTTTGTGAAACCTTCCAGTTTAGGTCACAGGACAGCTGAAACCTCGATCAGGCTCTGTTATAGAATAACTCTGTCATAATTGAATTTATGTTTTTTTTATATAAGATGAGAAATACTGAAATACACTTCCATAGAAAAATACTTACAGGAAATAGTTTTTGAATGAAACTGTTCAAGATGGGGAAGTTGATGTCTTGGTGCTAGCTTGTCCACTATCCTAGTCAGAATGGCTTGCTTCTCTGCTTCGGTTTTTAAATGTGTCTGAAGTGAATGCTGCTAATTTACAGAGATTCACAGTGTTTTTTTTTTTTTTTTAAGAATTTGCTTTCACAGCTCATTTAGGGCCACCACTGTTGTTCATAATAACTGTTCTTAGTAATACTAAATCTGAATTGCTAGGCAAAGGATTGTCATCACACTTCTTTTATTTGCTTTTACTTTTTCCTCGCTGTGGTTTCAAAAATACTCTGTCACCTTTTGGTGGGTTTTTTTGGGCCATTTTAGTGTAAAATCATATTAGTTGCTTGGTTTGATTCAGTGCAAATCTTTGTGTCTATGCATATGCATTGGGACATTGAGAAAGAAAGAAGGCAGAGCATTACCTGGACTGAGTGGGCAAGAGATGGCTGACAAGAGATGGCTTGTCTTTCATTTAGCACTAAGGCTTCCTTGTGCTGAGTTAAATTATGTGCTTGTGAAACTAGAGCTTTAGACTTGGAACGCTTTGTTTTAGTGTTTTGTGCTGTGATAGATTTCTGCAAGCATTTTGTGCAACTTGATCTGGTAAAGAATCCATCTTGATGCCATTCTTTGGGGCCTTAAAAGATCCTCCCCCCACCCAGTACGTTAGAAACCCTGAATTTATTGGCATGTGTAACTTGAGATGTTTCAACAGTTTTAGTCATGACAAGGAGAGAAATCTTGGCCACTTAAAATAAAGTGAAGGTAACACGTTGGAGAAACATTAGATCAGAGTCTGATGTCAGACTTGCAATAAGAACTGTGCAGGACTGCATTACAGCAAGAGTTTTAGTTTTACTAATGCTTACTTAGCTTTTCCAGATCGTTTTTAGAAATATTTTTGCAGAAGTAATAAGCTATCAAAGATGTTTTTAACACCTTCTCCCTTTTGTGAGGCCAGAGTCTGGTCAATGGGAAGAGAATTGCAGTGGTTGGTGTAGATTCTGTCTATAAAGCTTCAGCTTTAGGTTTGTTTATAGCAATTCTACGGGTCACTTCCCTGGATTCTTTGAATTTCTTTAAATGGGTGAGGATTTTACAAACTTCTGTTTGTAGAAGTGTCAAACTCGGTGCCACAGTAACTGCCGTACTGCGAGTCACTGCTAGATGGCGCTGTGTGACCGCGCTGGCACCGAACTGGGTGCTGAAACCTCTTCTGGAGAACCGTTTAAATTAACATTTAGGTTAAAAATGCCATTTTGTTGAATTTTATTTTCAATTTACTCACTTAATTGATCCCACTACAAATGATCATCTGGCTCAGGGCCTTGCTTTGCATTGCTTGAAAGGACTCAAAGTTCAGAGGAAACCCTAGCAAGTGAGGTAAAATTTTCATTCGTTTCCCACAGAAATTATTAATAATGCAGGAGCATTGCATACATTAGGCTTGTGTAAATATCCTAGAAGATTATTCCGAAAAAATGAGATCCACTGTCATTTCCAATATGGTCACAAAGGAAATGAAGCAGTGATTAGTGTAAAAGTCTTTTGAGATTAGAGGGATTTGTATGATTTTTATTAATTGATCATCATCCGTGTATGTTCATGCTATTTTAATAACTCTTTATTTTTTTTTTTTAGCTGGGAAAGTTTAAACAATTTTAAACTTTTTTCTGTCGTAAAATTGCACTTTTGGTTTCAGAGTGTGCTATATAATTGTAAGCAAGTAGTTGTTCATTCATGGAAAAGATCATATCCAAATAAAGCTTTCTGGGTGTGGTACTAAGTCTCTTGCAACGTGATGCAGCCAGGGTTTTGTGTGTCCAATCAGGATGGCGTGAGGTTTTTTCATAATGATCAGCGTTAGCAAGAGGTTTTCACTGTGCGGGAGGTACAATGTGCTAAGCAGTCCGTTTCCTTTACTGTCATGCTTAAAAACATTTTAGAAATTTTGGCAAGGCAGATTTTCATGGGTCTCAGGTACGTACACCAGGAAAGTTTGCATCTCTTAAAGATGTGGATTCTTCCAGCAAAAGAAGAAAGTTTGCTTCAGCAGCAGCTTGTTATATGTATCATTAAAAAAAGCCCAACCAAACTCCAAAGGGTCTGTGAAGTGCAAAAGTGGCATTTATGTTACCAGACTGCATGTTTTCTGTGTGCATGTATGAATTTTTTTTCCCATTGTTAAGTGTGTTTTACTTGTTTTTTTTGGGAAGGGGGGAACAGATAAAGTTGGTGAATGCTTCTAACAGTTGTTTCTTACAGTAATGATTACATTGATTTATGTGTTAGAGTATGTTCTTCATTTACATCCTGAGATCTTGCTGGTGGCTGTCTTGGATCTCACCTCTACTGGTGTAGCAGTGATTACTTGCATTGTGTGTATACAACATTTCTAGTTTGACTCGCCTTCGTGGCAGTAATTGAAATCAGTTGATAAATTTGTACTTGAAGTTCCAGGTGTGCTACCTGGCATAACACTTAGGTTAAAAAAAAAAAAAACAACCCAAGAAAAATATTAGCAGAACAACTTTTCTTATAGGAAGATTCTAAGGAAATATTGAGCAACAGAAAGTATTTTGCTTTTCTTTAGCAGCAAAAGCTTTATTAGAACATTTTTTTTCAAGGTTTTTGGGGAGGATAGCTCATTTGTATTGAAGAAGTGGACTTAGGAATACTGTACACCACAATGAAATGAAAAGTAGTTTCAAGCCATATATAACTCAAGACATTGAAGTCATGGTGATCTGGATTTGCAGTATGTGGCTGGATGGCAAAAGTTAGATGTTTGTATCTTTAAACCATGGGACACCAAAGATCTGTTGTCTTAGGTGAAAGTTTCCTCAGTTTAGAAAACAATTCATAACTCGAGAAAATACATCCATAGCTGCTGATCCCTGATGATGATACAGTGCTTCTGAGGTAGTTCAGTCTAAAATGTGTAAGTATTAATTTAACATAATTCTCTTTCGTATTTTGCAGGTTTTCACAGCTTTTGGTTTGAAGCAGTAAGGCAGCTTCTAGGATGAATTAATAACATGTAGTTGATTCAAGTTGAGATCTTTCCTCCTGTATCTTGGTTAATTTGGTTCTGCAGGAAAATGATTTTATAAGGAAAATAATGTTTTTGTATTAACTGATTTATAGGTTCTTATTTCTCTGCGAGAGCCACCTGTTGAAGGACTGTTATTTATTTTTCTTTCTAGAGATCCGTGCCCAAATTGTGATTCAAGAAGGTAATTGAAGGGGTCTGCATTTTTCAAACTTACTGTTGGTGGACACACAAAAAAGAAAAATTATTGCAAACTGTAAACATTTTTCTAAATTTCGGTATATATACAAAGGAAAAAAATTTGAAAATCCCTCTGGACTAGGGTTGGCTTTGTTGTTTTTGTGAGACCTGGGACACAGAAATGCCTGCTAATCAGCATCTCGCCCTTGCAAAACCTTGTTTTAAGCTTCCATAGCTGTATTTTTTTCATTTTCATTAATACAGTCCAGCTTTTTGTAAAAGCAATTCTACTCCCCTTAACTTCAGGTACCAGGAACTAAATCAAGAATAACTTTGATACGTGGAAAGTGTGGAACCAGTTAATGTCTTGCTAACATCGTGGAGTGTCTGACTTGTGAAACAAACTGTGTGGTACTTGATACTGAGTTGTACCCGGTTACTTTAGACACATTCCAGGATTGAAAACACATGTGCCATCTATGTTGCAAACCATATCCTCAAGAAACAGATTCCTAAAATGAAGGATTTAAAGCCTGATGAATGAGGTGGATTTAAGACATGTTTTAAATGGAACTACTTGTATGACTTTCTGTATGCTAAAACATGTATTTTTTTTTAACCTCTACAGAGTTTACTGATTTTCAGCATCAATTTCTGTAGCATTGTTTCACAAATGCTTTAATAGTTACACCTTGAAAATAGAGTAGTGTCTTCAAAAATGTCAGTCTGGAATAAACAATGAAAAGACTTCTTTGTGAAAAGCCCCCAAGCAAAAAACTGTTGAAATGGGACTTTCTGTCCATGTTTAAATGTATGTTTTAGCTGCTGCATTAAAGTGATGATAAACAAAGGACTGTCTTGGAAATGCTCAAATATCTATCAAAAATTGTTTTTACCGTACATCCCATAATGAAGTTTCTAAGTTAGGTCTGGTTAGCTAAGTGAAAATATACTTGCTTACCTGAAGCACCCCCTGGAGGTAAGGAATTCGAGCATATTGGCTTTTTTCCCTTCATTGTATGGGGAGTTCTGGTCCTAACTCAGGCAAGACACTTAAGAGAGATGCATAGCTTGAAATGGTATGAATACCTAGTTTTTAATACAGTAAGACCAAGTATTTTGTTTTACCTTATCTTCTCTTAAATTGCATAAATCCTTTCAATGTTTAGTCAACCTTACAGTTCTGCAGAGTTTTTGTGTGTAGAGGTAAGCATGTGAAGTGTGTTAATAAGTTACCATGAAAGTAATGTGGTCGGGCTGACAATATGATTTCAAGTTCAGTTCAACTTTCAAGTTTTTTATTTCTTGTTAGTTGATATTTTATTATTTGTGTAGGCTCAAGGTTTTGTGTTTTAAGTTCAGAGCTTCTACAGCATACTTTGTTAGCCGTGAATAAGTTGATAAAAACGATCCTTGTTCCAGTTCTGCTTTGGCAAGTGTAATTGCTATGCCTTTCTGATGTGCCTCGTGTGATAATTTTATTTGTGGATTCATACATCAGCATTAAAGCAGAGAAGCAGGTACACAGTTCCTTGACACATCCTGTAAACAGCTGCAGATCTGTCTGTGCATCTGACAATGGACAGTATCTGCTTATTCAACTGTCTTGCCACCTGCTCTTAAAATGCTATTTCTGTCTGAAAAGAAACAGATTCAGTCCAGTTCTGTATATGTACCCTGTGTTTATACACTGAGCAGTATCCTATAAGCTAAAAGAAGCAAAACAGAAGGTGGAGGAACCACTTGCTGCAATACACCAGTCTAACATTCTGTGGATGGAGCTGTGAACATGTTTGTCTGGTAAACCAGCGCTATGTTTTGCTGAATTCTATCCATGTTGTCAGAATTTACACATGATTTCATTTTGTGTCTGTGAAAAGAAAAAGACTATTAAAATTTTTTCCCTAATATGATGCGTTAAATATTCGTAGTATGTCCTTGTATGTTAGGGGTTACATGATGTTTTTGTTTTGTAAATAAATAGTCAAACTGAAATGTGCTGTTTTGTAACCAAAGTTCAATGCAACATTAGTAATTAACTATTGTATATAGATTTTCTTGCTGTTTGGCAATGGATGTTTCTCACTAGGAACCAAAATTATTTTAAATAGAAGGGTATGATATGATTCTGTTTACTAGGAGAAAGAAGCAGGTCAAATATACTTTTATATGTTTTTAGCTTTGCACTAGACAAATTAACATTCTAAGTATCTGGGCTGGTTGGGTTAAAAGGAAGTATAATGGCTAGTTCCACACATGAGAAAAACAAGATACTGTACACATGGAAGGAAAGTGTTCCTTTATTTCTGCTTACACTTGCAAAGACCCATTTCTCTGAGTGCTGAAAACTTCACAGGCATCTAATGATGAACTGTTGTAGAAGAAGCTTAAGCTTGTGTCACTGTTGTTTATAATATTTGAATTTATAGATCTAAAGTGGCACCTGTTATCCAGGTGCCATCCAATATTGTTTGACCAGCACATGCAATTCAAACTTGAATCACTTCCACATGGGAATCTCATTAAATACAGTAAATTGTGTGGGATACAACATTATTTAAATTTGTCCTTGGCCTTTTTTTTTTGCCCCAGTTTGATCTTAGTGCCAGTAAAGAGATGGAGGTGTAAGGGTGTATGCTATGGGTGATTTTCAAGAGAGAAGGGATGAGGCCACACTTTGTCTCACTTTGTGGGGCATCAGTATGAGTGCAGACAAACAAGTGGTTCCTGAAAGAGAGAATACTTTTGGAATTGTCATCATCTTGATGCTCCCTGTGGAAGGTTTTAGTCCTTCTATGGGAAAGGTAATTAAAGAGTCGGGTTTTGCTGTCAGTAATAGACTTTATCCTTAGTTGCTTTCAAATCTGAAGAAGAAAAAGGACCTATTTGTCTTTTGAGTTAGAAGACCAATATCACTCTTTTCCTGGAAGGTATTTAATGTAATTATCAGTTACACTTGAGGAACAAACTTTGCTATACATGTTCCATTTCAGGGTTTTTGGCTATCTCCCTATCTAGTTTATTTGCTGTGGTTGCCATAAAATTGTAAGTACTTGCATTCAGCTGGTGGTCATACCGTCAACTCATTCAGCAGCAGAAGTGAGGTACGAGGACTGTGGGTGTTGTGTGGACTTAGTGCTCTCTATTGTTTATATGAAGCACTGCAACTGAAGAATTTGGTGCGTTGTCAAAAGTCAGGATATTCTGGCCTTCAGTGTAACATACGTTGATTAAAAACCAAAAACCTCACCCTGAAAGTGTAATGTAAAAATGTTAAGTTAGAAAAAAACAAACCCAAAACAGATAGATATTTACCCTCTAAGTGCGACTAAATATTTTTTTTTACCAGGCTGAGATTGCCTTGACTTTGTTTACATTGATCTCAGATGTATCACTTATGAAAGGCAAAAATGTTATTAAGTGATTGACCAGAGACAAATATCTAATAGGGAATGAGCTTTTTTTATCACGTTTTCATTGCTTTGATATATAAATGTGAGATTATTTTGAAGAACAGTTTTGGTACCTTTCTTAATATCTTAAATGGGTGCTGAAATCTTTAGTGGGCTGCCTTGAAAAATCTGTTGGTAGGTTGAAAAAGTAGAAATGGTTCAGAAAGGTGGTTTATGAGAGGGGCCATTGATATGTTTTGAGGGAAGGTGCTCTAAGTCTTTGAGCTGCAGTGATGTTTCTGTATGGGAGCTATTCAGAGTAGATAGCCCATTGTGAACTTTTTAATATAGATTTTAATTAGAGTGCTGTTCCTACCACCTGCTGAAGTAGAGTTGGAATGTCTGCTGACCTGAAATGAATGCACGTGTTCAGTATTAATACTGCATGTCTGGATCCAGACAGCAATCTTTCATTTTGACATGCACATAGTCAAAGTAAATTAATGTTTAAAATCTGAATACTTGAAGTTCAGCCAGAGTGCATTCATAATTATCTTCAGGCAAGTTTAAATGGAAATGCGTATGCTATTTTTATTCTTTATTTACAGTATGTACAGGTAAAATTTGTGATAATGCTGTATAACTTAATTATGTTAACTTGTTTTTTTCCTATTTGTGAAAGTATTTATTAACAGATTTTAAAACATTTCAGTGACAGCATTGAGGTTCTGCATGGTTCAGTGTGCGCTGTGTGGTTTTTGTCACGTATCTTGAAAAATTGATCCCATTTGTTTTCTAGTTGTGTATATACATGCAATTAGTCTTAGAAATTGTTATTTTGTTTCAGGAAGGTCTAAATTGTTGCAGTTTTTGTGGTCAGACAGCAAACTTCTATCTCAGAAGAAACATTCTCCAGTAAACAGCATTGTGGCCTTTCAGAGATTTGATTGTGACCATAGCATTCCCTTCCTTAACATGTGTATTCTTAAACCTCCCAGAAGAAGGTAAATAGTCTAAATGTTGCCATTCATTCTATCCCTGATCACCCTACAGCAAAATTATTTTAACTCATATATTTAAAAGAGAGCTGCAGCTCTGACAACACAAACGTTGTGACGCTAATTTTTGGTTGTAAGACAAGTAAAGTTCAAGCACTTAAGTACTTCTCAGTAAGCACAAAACTTTACAATGTTGCAAAACTGAGGTTCATGCCTGTGTCTGCAGAAATGACAGTTATTGGCAAGAAAGCTGATCAATGTACTGCTGCATCAATTGCTTTTTACAGTAACATGACAGCAGGAAATCTTCCCAGTAGTTCTTTTCTTTTCATTTGTTAAAAAATAATAAATAACCCTGATGATTACTGGAGGTCATGTTCAAAGACTTGAAGACTGAAAGGCCTATTGGTACATTATCTATTTTACTTCTGTTGAGACTATAATGAACATAGGTCCAAAGCTGTTACCTGTGGAGTGTTCAGCTCTAAGTAGTTCAGAGAAACAGACAGTGTTTTAAAATCTGAAGCCTATAAGCAACATAAATTTGTGAAAATCAGTCAAACAAAATAGACCATTCCATCCCCCCAAACCACCCCGATTTTTTTTGAATTATTAACAAATATAAAAAATGTTTGTGTTAGTGTAGCTGCATCTGCACATGGATTATTGTGTTTGAATCTGAAAGAGGCATTATCCTATACTGGCTTTTGCTGGTAAATGTCATCTCCTTAGATTCACAGGAGAAATGTAAAGACTGATAACCTGTAATAAGTGAGCTCTGAATGGGAAGTTTTGCTGCTGGCCAGTGAAGAATCTTTCTTCTTCTTTTGAAGTCATGATTGATGACTGCTAGCTGAACAAAGAATGAGCAATCAGATTTTTTGTTCTTAATTTTTTCTTCATTAAATGACTTTCTAACTTGAATTCAAGTTTCACTGTCTAATTATAAATCTCTTGAGTGTGGAGATTTATTGGTTAAATTTTATGTTCCAGTATTTTATGTAAGCTATTTATAGTGTTTATGGCCTGATGCCTTGCTTCCAGAAAGATTCATCTGTGGTGAATCTTAAAGCATTCTTTCTTGTTTCCTAGTTGACTGTGAATCTGTTTTTAAGCAAAAAGAGAGTCTTCACTTCTTGTCTTACTGGCCTCTAGAAAGAAATAATTACTGTTTTGTGTCCTTGATTTTACAGCAGGAGATGCATATGTGTGATTGCAGGGCTACGTGGTTTTGAGTAATGTTGGTTTCACTGTATTATGCTTTGAAATACTAATTTTTTACCTGTGTAATTTTTTGATCTTCAGGTGGAAAGTAACTGCATTTCTAATCTGCTGACTCTCTTAGTTGTCAGGAATTTTTCTTAAATTCTTACTTTTTTTTTCCTGTGTTATTTGTGTGAGTAGAAAAAGCCAACAAAACCCAGCCAGGCATCAGGCTGTTGGTATATGTACTTCCATTATGCTATCTCATGTTCTTATATCTGTCTCCACATCTTAACTTGTTGTATAGTCTTCTTCTATGGGATTCTGTTCTAACAAAATACAAGGTACCAGAATGAAATACTGAAAATATCTGTCAAGGAAAGAGAACACTTTCAAGCAGATATCAAGAGTAATAATTCTCAAGATTTTAAGTTGTCATTTCAATAATTAGGTAACTGAAGTCTTCATTTTAATATGACGTAAGCCAGCAAAAATTACTTTTTCTAAACCACCTTTTGGCCTACTTCTTCACTGGTCTCCCAATCTCTGGTGTAAAACAAACACTGGATTTCAACAGAAATTTTTCTTCTGTGTTACCTACCACTTTATGAAGAGAGAAGCATGTAAAGTGTGAAATGTTATAAGGAATGCTTTATGACTCTTACTCTTAAGTTCAATACAGCTGTTGAATTTATGCAGATTGAATTTATGCAGATTTCCTTCTTGTTCCTCTTAAACATCAGATAGTGATCATTGCAAATATGTAACTAATAATGTCTGCCTACAAAGTAGTGTAATAATAACTCGGGGTTCTCTTCAGCAAATGTTACTGTGTCTTTTGCTATGGTCTGACAGGCATGACCTACATTTAAGAAAGCCCTCTGGGTCTGTCTGGTTCATTACTGTCTACTTGCAGATGCTTCTTCATAGATGGTTAGTTGAGATGCTCTTGCAGACCTCTAGGATTTTTTTTGCAATGTTTTGCTGCAGTTGTTTTGCAAATTTATGTTCTCCAGTAGTAAGAGCCTGGCTTGTTTAACAGAATTTATGTGGAGCTTAGTTTTAAGCATCTTTCCATCTTTCTAATAGCAATATTGAAAACATTTTCATTTTTATGTCACTGAGCTTCAGGTTGTTCTGGGTTGTATGATAAAAATAGATACAAATGAAATATCCCGTCTCTATTCTAAATTCTGCTTGAGAGCCTATTTTCAGTAGACTATTGGCAATGGGTGTGCACATAATTTCAAGGCATTTCCAGTGGATTTTAATAGTAAAGGAAACTGCCTCGTATTTTCTCTTTTACTAATAGTTAAGGCTGCTTGTTGAAACTGGTATAACTTTTAAAGTTACGTAGTAATGATTTTTAAATCCATCAATTCTGCTTGTGTTTGAAATGCTAATCCAGCAGACTGTATGGTTTGTACAATTATTAATACTCTTTGTCTGTGTTGCTTAGTAGTTAAGAGGTTAAACAGTTCATGGGGGGTGGTGGGGCGAACAAAAGCAGTTTGCATTTTGTCAATTTTCAACTTCAGATATCAGTAAATCATTGCAGCAGCCTTCCTTATCAGTTGTTTGCACAAAAAAATAAGTGGAATGGGGGAGTGGAGAAAACCTGTTAGAGTTGTGTCTGAGGGGACCATCTGCTGTGGTTCCCAGTGTTGGCAGTGTGATAAGGGATAAGCTGTGTAAACAGAGGTACCACAAAAAAAGGCAGGCCCGGTTCAGGGAGGCATATGTATGATTTGGATTTGGGTTGATAAGAGCCTTAGAAAGTCAGGGATCTTAGAGTAAAAGTCTGTTAAGCAGAGGAGTGATGTATTTAATCTAAAACTCCAGATGTAGCTTATTAGTATGAGTTTGCCTTTGGACTAACTTCTGTAGCTTTCTTCTGATTTATTGGGACTTCTACAAACAGAAAATATGGATGAGTTGCATGGTTAATCCAAATATTAGTACAAAATGCTGACATTTCTGTGTTTTGGAAACGTTCACTAGCGGTTTTTATTAGTGCTTAATCAGCAGAGATAGATAAAGATTTGAAGAATGACCAGCAGTGTTAATAAATGTTTGATTTTTGGGGAGGAAATAGCCAGGTGGCAGAATAAGCATGGCCATATGAACAGTCAGAGGATAAGCTGATTGGTGACTACTCACCTGGCCACAGGTGTCTCTCGTGTATCTCAATTTGATGTCTGTATCTTAGACTTTGGAAAGATGTGAAATAGAAAGAGACTGCCTCTGGAAGTAGGGAGGGGATTTCCTGAGGCTCTTGTTAGTCGCACAGTGGTTGCTCATTACAGCAGGGTGGGGTGCAGGTGGCTGCCTGTCCACCTGCAGTGTGGACAATGCTGCATGGATCAAAGAGCCTTAGCTCTGTTTGGACTAAGTCAGGCATCTGTTACTAAGGCCTCTCTAAGTAGCTAGTTCCAGTTTAAATTTCTGTATTGGGGTCACTCGTGTGCCTGGTTTTACGGTGACTGAAATACTGGAAAAGGGGAGTGGTTTTGCATTAAAAATGAAGTTAAACCTGTCAGTTTCTGTCTACTTAGCACAGTGTTTAGGGGAAACATATGCACAATTTGGAATTTTTTTTTGGTTAATATGGGGCTTTTGCTACTAAGATTCCTTCAGCCATGTGTAAGACCTAGTAGGAATGAACTCTTTGGGAAAACCACAGATAGAATAATGTTCTGAGGGAAAGAGAATATGATGAGCTGCTTACCACTTGTCCAGGACTGTCTCCCTTTCCATCACACAAACTCTCCTCTCCAGTAGCTACATTGAGAAGGTAATGATTTCTTTCAGTCGGTGATGATGTGTGAAAACTGAAAAGGTGCCAATACCTTTGCCTTGCTAACTGCTGGAATGGGATCTGCCACATTTGGGGAGACTTAGCCTGGGTGGATGTTGGCCAGCAGGTATGTGGTATTACTCCTTTGGGGTGGAGTAGCTGCTATGAACTATTACCCTCCATGAGGAGCTGAAGCCTGGAATTTGAGGTGCAGAGGTTTGAAACAGGCTGGAATCTGGAATCTGTCTCAAATCTTTATAAGAAACAAGGAAATTTTCGAATCTAAGAGAATTTGAGCAGGGCTGACCTGCAGGTCCATTTACTTTCTGGTGACTGTGTAAGTTCTGAAGATTTCTCTTGCCTATTACTGAGCCAGTAACAGCATAAATGTATTTTCCTAACTTTGGAATCTGGCAGCAGGTTTATAATAGCCCTGTTTAAAATACATCTGCTGCTTTCTCTGATGAAGGCTCCCAGACCTTTCTGTGTAGGGCTTCACTGATGTCCCTGCTGCCTGTGCAAGTAAATGAAGCCTGTCTGTTCTGAGATTTGCATCCATGGTGATGGGACAAAAGGCAATGTGCATAAACTGAAATACAAGAAATTCCATTTAAACATCAAAAAAGGCTTTTTTTTTTTTTTTTTAAATAGTGATTTTGATCAAATCCTGTAACATGACTCTTGAGGTGTAGAGTCTCCATCCATGAAGACGTTTTTAAGTCTAACTGACCACAGCCCTGAGCAACCTGCTCCAGTTGCTACTGTGGCTGAGGATGGAAGTTGGACTGGAGCATCTCCATAGGTCCCTTTCTACCTCAGCTGCTCTGTGATTCTACAAAATACTGTAAGCTTCAGAAGCGTCTAGATAAGGAGGAAGATGTTGGAGAGGGGAAAAGACTTTTTTTTCCCCCTCTTTATATGAAGTCTTCTGAGTTGAGGGTCCTTGGTGTTTATATTTTCAGTCTGTGGGTCTGCACTTGGATTACTAGGATACTATGAGGTGTCTTTATCTCTCTTGCAGAGGAGGGAGGCTGGTTTTCTTGCACTTGTGGGAAGTGAGGGAAGACAGAGAAGAATTTTACATAATTTTCCTTTAACTCATGGAAAGTATTTCCTAACTCATCTTCAGGTAGTTTTTATGAAGTTAAATTCTGTACTAACCTAGGTGCTACTGTCTTTATCACTTTTTAAATGAAACTGCCCAAGTCTCAGTTAGGAGAAATGTGATTCTGCTACCATTTCCTCTGATCAAACTATGATCAAAACTTTGGAGTTGATGTACTGTTTGGAAGAGTGGCTTCATTTTTTTTTCCCCTCTCAGTTCAGGCTCAGTTATTGATTATGTGTGAAATACTATTGAGGGATGAGAAAGAGCAAAGTGAGCATAAAGTACTTCTTAAAAATAAATTTTCAAGGCAGAATGCAGCACTTTGTCTTTATTAAACCAGTTGATGTTTCTTTTATACTCTTTTCAGTTTGTGAAGGTTTTCTTCTTTACCTGACAGCCTTTTACCTTCATGCTTTGGAGACCTTCACCTTTTATTGCTAGGGCTTAGTTATACTTTCATTGTTTCTTATCTTGGTAGACTATTATACTTCTTAGAGTTTCATATGTAAGGCTCTCCACAGAGAACTTTGACTGAAATTAATGGGACACTTGGTAGAAGTTGCTGGTTTTTCTTGGATCCCGCAAGAAAAGATATTAAGAGCTTGTCTTTTATTGTAGGAAATAGCTCACTGCTGGTGTATCCCTGTAGAAGGAGTAAAGTTTTATCAGAGGCAGAAAATGTGACCCAGAGAATTTAAGTGGGTACCTCTTTATCATCTGAACAAGATAAATTATATGGGTATATTTCTATATGTTTCTTAAAATGCTGATTTAGTGTATTTTCTTTCTTGTCAGCAGACATCTGGTATGCTACAAATAACCTACTCTCCTTAGGATATTAAAAAAAATCCAAGTGCTTTAAATTATTGAGAGTCTGCTTAACTACATGTACATAATTATGAATTAATTGGTGGTTTAATTAATGACACTTTAATAATTCTTTTACAATTAGATTGAGTGATAGAAAGCAATTGCAAGCTGAATTATCAGTGAAGTTATTTTGCACATTGTTCCTGTGTCATCTGCAGCATATGTTTATTAATAATTTTTTTTGCTATAATTTCATCTTGGCTTACTGCAAACTCTGTGCATTATGAAACAAAAGATTGTGTTTTATATAACCATGAGAACAATACTTCAAATCTGTCCTTAACTTTGGTTTGCTTCATTAAAAATATTACCAGAGGAGAACATTGTGGGTCAGATGCAGGGTTTTATCTTTCTTTATTCTGATCTGCTACGGACTTTTAAGTTCTTGTAGTGGTTTTGAAAGTCTGTCTTACCTGCAACAACTTGTTTCTTTGTAAACACATCTGTCCTAATTATCTTGTATTCTTTTCATGTTTTGAAGCCAAATATTGGAAGCTCTGTAGCCAAAACCTGCACTCAAGCTCCTGTCCGCTTTTTCTCACTTGAAAGTTAACAGCCATTATTTAATGTGCTGGAGACCTTTAAATAGTTTCAACATTGAGTTCAGCTTTCTGTTTGCTCTTTTCCAGTTTCTACAGTTGTTCTGAGATTTGCTGCTTCAACTAATAAAACTAATTAGAACTTGAAGAGTGTGGTTTTTGCTTTTACAACAGCGTAATTTATTTTCCATTGAAAGTAATTGCTAAGTGAGTGGAGTCTGTCAACCTGCTGTATACCTGCAATATCCTGACAATGTAAGCTGTCTAAAAGATGAATTGTGCGTGGGGAAAGACCACATGTCCTTCCTTGGCTTGTGCAGTGGAGAGGTGGACTAATAGAAGGGAATGCAGATTGATGGTGAAATAATATTTTGGATAGCTTTTTTTTTTCATATTCTTTTCTCTTTCAAGTAATCTTTTATTTGTGCTGACTTTAAAAATCAATGTATGAAAGATATCACAAAAACGTAATTCATTGGTTTCTTCAGTAAGACTAAAGAAGCCTTTATAGATGGAAAAAATTTAAAAGAAGTAATCATTATCAAAATGAAAAGTTCTTTTGTCTGGAATTGCGATCAGTTTGAAAATTGGTTTAGGTTGCTCCATTACTGTATGCTGACATAAGTAGTGTATTGAGAGCTTTGGCAAGAGAAGCAACAAAGATGATCACATAATGAAAACGTGCGGTCAGACACCTTCCTTCACTGCTGTTCCAAATTGTGGCCACCTGATTTCTGCTGCTGGAGGCTGGGAAGCAGGAGGTGATGGGCAGACAGGTCTCTCTGTTGTGGTGGCACATCTCGGTGTCCTGTGCAAATGGGCAGGGGGTGTGGGCTGCTGGTGGGGATGTTCAGGGCAGCAGGCAGCTCACTGCCACTGCCCAGTGCTGGGGCTGGGCATCAGCTGTGAGGTGTTGCTCCCAGCTGCTGCTGCACTTCACTGCTCTGCATCCTTACAGGCCACCCATTTGTGTGTCAGACCCTGGGAAGCTAGGAAGGATTACTTACTTTTGCACTCTGGTCCTGTATCTTCAGCCTTCTTGGAACTCAGAGAAAATATCTTTCAATTGTATTTTTGTTCTAGAATATAGGTCTCTGCTTTTGTGTTCTCTAAGGCAGATAGATCAACAGGCACATAAGGTCTCATGGCCTTCATAAAAACTCATGGAAGCAGTTTTGTTGTTTGTTTTAAGGTGCAAAGCAGCTTTTACCATTTGTTTGTATTTAACTTGGGAATTATAGAAGAGCTGTGGAACATACTGCAGGTAATCTGCAAAACATTTATCTTTGTGTATGTGTGTTTTTTGGTGCATCTTAATTAAACAGCAGTATGGATAACACAATTAATCCTTTATCCACAGTCTACCACAGTGGGCAGTTCCCTAAATAAAACTTAGCAATGTTTGACTGGAAATTTTATTTTATGTATACAAGAAAAATTCCTTCTGCAGGATCAGGAAGGTGAGTTTGGTAACTGCTGTTCAGAGTTGAAAATAGGGGGCAGCTCTGTACTGGGGATCAGTTTCTTGGTAGGCTGTTTAGGGGAGGATGTCTGGGGGAAAAGAGAGCTACCACCATGTAGGAGGAGAGGCAGGCAGACCCTGTAGGTGGACAGTGCATGTATCTCAATTACAGAACAGGAGGAAGCAGTGGGAATGGGAGTGGCTGTCATTAGGGAATGGGGAGAGCAGGACCTGATACCTGGTTTGTTTAGCTCAGAGTGCCCCAGTGCTCAGCCTCACCAGCTCTTGCAACAGCACAGTTCTGCCAGAGTACAAGAACCTTAGACTAAGAGCTGCATGATGGCAAAAGCTGTAGCTTTGATACTGCTGTTTTAGAATGTACCAATTCTGAAAAAGTGTGGCATAACTGATTTGTTCACATTTTGAATGATACAGGATTTTAACAGCAGTGACAGCATTGTGGTCTGGTTCCTTCATTTCATGCCATATGTCACACTTGTAATTTAATTCTGAAAAGTGCTTGCATAATGATTTAAAAGTGCTTTAAGTACTTGACAGTACATCATCAGTGGGGGAGAAGTCAGTTTGATTCTGTGTGAATTCCCTTCTAGTCCTTTTGACTAGATTATTCAGCACCTTGTTTTAAAGACAGATGACATGCAAGTGTCTTTTGAAAGTCAATTGTATAACTTGAAATTAGAAAGTAGTGCAGAAGTGTTAATGATAGCACCAGACAGAATATTGTGATGCACGACACAGCATGACAGACTTGAGCCTCCCACGCGCTCACCTTGCCACAGGGCCTTTGAGGTGTCACAGCTCCATGGTTTAATACCCACCAGACATCCAGCCTCACAACCTGTAACCTCTAGAGCTTCTGCCAAGCTCCTGAGGCCAACACATTTAAAGCTGAATGAGTTTTTGGGTATTGACTTGGACTCTCCTAAGCTCACCAGCCTTGCTGGCAAGGCAGAGGTGGTAACAGCTGTAATTAAATGCGGTCATCTTTTCAGTGACTCCCTGAATGCTGAATAAAGGACAGGAAAAACCCCGATATTTTAGTAATCTAATGAGTGTTTTTCTTTCAATCACAAAGTTGTAGATTGCAGAGAGCTAAGCTTGCAGGGACCAATTCAACATTTCTTTGAAAACCAAGGTATAGACACATCTTGCACACTTTTATTTCTTGCTCTTGAAGACATCTGCTTCAGTTTTTTTCTTTTGTAGAGTATGAGCTCAGATTTAAAACAAACAAAAACCTACCCAAACCTGCTGTTAATGGAATCTGTGCTGATGGGTTGGGATTTGAGATCTGCCTAGGACTGGTAGGTTTTTTGAGAGCTGAGCACTGGTTAAGTGAGGAAACTTCAGTTTTAGAGCAGTTACTTGTATATTTATGTAGAATATATGACAAGTGTCTTCTGAAATTGCACATTTTTTATCATTTATGCACCAAGCCTTAGATTATGCCACAGGATTTGCTTCTTTCCAGTTAATGAGTTAGGCAGCTTAGTGGGGAGTCTGTCTTTAGGAGTGCCATGCAAAGAATTAAATGTATTTTTTAATAAATGTATAATGAATTAACTTCCTTATTGGAAAAATGTGATTGCTTAAATGACAAAGCAGCATGGGGGCATTTGCTGTTTTGGAGAGTTTATTTTTAGCGCGTGTTGTCTGAAATTTGTTTTTTGAATAGCTAAATAATGAATGGCTCTAAAATCAGATGATGATTGTTGTTATGAAAATTCCATTCTCGTAGTTTCCAGTTCTGAAAGCATTTACCATTTATTTTGTTTGAGTTTTGAACACATTTTCTAACATTTAATCAAATAAATCTTAATAAATTACTGAAAATCTGCTTGCTAATGGACTAATGGTTTTAGTTTTTATGTGAAGTAAAGGGACAGAGGCTTTCATTGCTAAGTAGGTAATAGTCTCAGAAATTTTGAACAATAGCTGTGACAGTTGGAATTTTACTGTGAGATGCTCTCTGTCCACAGATTGGCACAAAGCAGTTTTATATTTCTATATTATATCATCAAAAGTCTAAAATAATATTTTGTGTATCTTCAAAAAAAATATCACTTTTTTTTGTTTTAAAGAGATGCTCTTTGTTTGCTATTATTCACCAATTCTTTTGTTATTAGACAGAGCTGTTATTTTAAATCTGCAGGATTTCTCCTGAAAGTTCTAAGCACAACTGAGTTTTACTTGATTTGTTTTCTTTTGGATTGATAAGCCCTGAGGTAACAGAGTAAAATATGTCTTCTCTTCATAGTTAAGGCATCCAAATACAAAGTATTAACAACAAGAGGCTAGTTGGCCCCCCTGCCTGCCATCTGTGATGGCCAGCTGCTGGATTGCACTGCATTGTGTTGGAGGAAAGGCACACGCCGGAGCGGCTGTGAGATGAAAAGCTGGCGTTGGGAACGCTGCTCCCCAGGAACTGGCAGCCTGCCCTGGGCTACTTCTGTGGGGCAGGTATCTTGTAATCCCTCACACTGGCTTGGGCTACTTCTGTGGCACAGGTATCCCTTAATCCCTCCCACTGCGTGCTCTCAGTTACAGACATGGTGTTTGCATTGAGCAGCAGAGAGGGAGGGGGTAGGCTGCCCCCAGAGAGGGGGCTGTAGGGAAGCAGCACTTCCCAATTGTATTCCCTTGGCTCTGTGTTCAGGAGCAGGTAAGTGGCTGGCACTCTGCACGTGTAATGGCTTTCCTGAGTGTGGTGGCCTGTGCAGACCAGCTTGGATTATCCCTTCTTTGGGCAAGGTGGCCTTCAGAACTGTCCACCTGAGCTGCTGCCTTGCCCAAGCAGTGTGGTGGTGTTTGCAGGGGTCCCAGGACAAGGGAAGAGATGAGAGTCTTGACTCCATGTTTCAGAAGGCTGATTTATTATTTTATAATACATATTATATTAAAAGAAAATGATATATTATAACTATACTAAAATAATAGAAGAAAGGATTTCATCAGAAGGCTAGCAAGGAATGAAAAGGAATGATAATAAAATCTTGTGATGGCTCACAGCCTTGACACAGGTGGCTGTCATTGGTCATCAAGTAAAAACAATTTCTCATGCTGGGTAAACAATTCTTCAGATCACATTCCAAAGCAGCAAAACATGGAGAAGCTGAAGCTTCTCAGCTTCTCAGGAGAAAAGATCCTGGCAAAAGGGTTTTTCATAAAATATGTCTGCGACACAAGCAGAGCCTCTCTGTCCCTGCCAGAGCACTGAAATACTTGTCCACCAAGCATGGCTTAGATGTCATTACTTCCCAGGGTGTGGAGGAAAAAGGAAGGAAGAGAGGGGAAAAATAATAAATAATCTCACGTGATCCATTGGCTTCTGTGAACACTGAGATTTCCTGCAGAGATTGAGGAAGGGATAGTTGTATGCAGTAATGTTATTAAATTTATCCTAGATAAATTCTCAGGAGATGGAAGTTCTAGGTTTTTTTTTTTTTTTAAACTACTCTTTGTCTAAATGGATAATTTCTCTAATTTATTTAGACAGAAGTTGCATATGCAACACGTTAGGGCTTGCTTTGAAGAAACTTACAGGGAGGCATAGAAAGTTGTTGGTGAGACACAGAGGGAAGAGAGACAGGAGGAGCAAGCTGAAGCTTGAAGATCAAGAGTCTGAAAATGCTTGGTTTTGTGTTGAAAGTGTCTGATTGGACAGACGGTGAAAAAACAAGAGAAACTGTCTTGAAAGTTGGGGGTTATTTTTCCTACGAGTGTCAAAAGGAGCAGGATTGCTAAAGCTAACAAGCTAGTTTTTCCTTCTCTTTAAAAGGATAATAGAAAAAAATCAGGTCTGTGATTTGTATCAGGTATGGGAATTTGTATATAGTCATTTTAATTTACAGTTTGATTGTACTTCGTTTTTCTCTGTTACAGCACGTGGCTCACTCTTGGTGAGAAAAGACCAATTCTTTTGTGTTGCTTTTGTGGTTCTAGGAATGCTTTTTTCCTTGATTTAAAGTGGTGCCTATGTTTAAAGTGGTATGAGCAGCGTTTTCTGAGTTACTGGACAGACTCAGCTAATTAAAGGAGCTGTGAAAGTGAGGTTTGATGTAGAGAATGATCAGTGAGAAAATGCTCAAAACTGAGAGTTTCAGCTCATACTAGGTGAGAAACATTGGAAGGGATATGACTTGTTACACTACTGTGTTGCTACTGTTGTGACAGGCAGCTAAGCTAAAACCACAAAAAGCTAAATTTTAAAATACAGTGCTTTTGTATGTGCTTTAAGCTTAGCTCCTGAAATTCATTACTGGAAGTATCTTCAGGGCCAAACACTGAGGAATGAATTCATACCTCATATATTAGGTGAGGTGTCATTACCTATGGGCCTAGAAGCAGCTTCTTTCATAACTCACTTGCTCTTATGTTTTTGACACCTTCTTGTGAAAGAGCCTGTGTGCACTTCTGCCAGAGTGTCAGACAAAGAGACTGGCCAGCGTATCAGCAGTGAGGAAATTGCTAAGCAAAAGCACTTATCCTGTACTACTGTTATTTTGCATTAGCTAATTGTTCAAAGAGTGTGTGGAAGAAGTTGTAAGGATTATTTGTTATTCAGATAATATTCTTGTAATTTGTGCAGCTTTCAGTGCAGAGAACAAAAATGTGCCTATTTTATGAAATCACTGGGTATTAACAAACAGCTATAATATTAAGTAAGTGTGAAAGTTCTTAGGAAAATTTGTTTTCCTTATGAAGATTTAGTACTTCTTGCACAGTATCAGAAGGATTTTTTTCAACTTTCATAAATGTAGCTGGCATTTGCCTGTCAGGAAGATGTTAAAGCTCTTCATAATATTTAACAGTTACAACCTGTACACAAACCTTTGTTTCATAATGTACTGCTTTTTCTCTCTTCATTCATCACATGAGTGTTGGACTAAACTTCTTGGCTTTTATATTCCTAAAATATGTTACTGTGTGTGCCATAGAGATGTATATTGTCACTGCCTGATCCCAAAGCCTGCCAGAGAAAGGGATTTACATATCTCTCTCATAGTATCCTTTGTATCTGTGCCTATACCTCCTTGAATGGAGATACTACAGAATAGAATTTTAAGTACTGTTCTCCTAAGTGCAGTCTCTGTTTGCTACGGAAGTGATTCCAAAATGACATGTAGTCTAGTGTAGAGCAATGGGATGGTGCTAACACAAACCCCTCATGTTGTGTAGAGTTTCTAAATGTTTTATAGGGAAGTTCTTAACCGTGAGCCAAAAGCTTAAGGAGTAAAATACAGTGACACCACCTGGGCATATTTTTCTCCTAGAACTGCTCAGGTGAAGGGATGAGGAAGTGGAGGCTTTTCCATGCATGCTACTGAGGTTTTGAGTCCTTTGGTTTCCATCCAAAATACAGATTTACATAAATGACAAAGGAAAAGTTAACCGTTAATTAGTTGGTAAAGAAAAATACTTTGTGATTATTCTTAACATGTGAAAATGTGAAGTTTTAGAATCTGCAAAAGTCTGTCTTGGAGTTGCACAACTTCTTAAGTATAGAAAGAAGTGTATTTTGTGGTTAGCACAGAAGGATTTTGGTAGAAGTTATAAACTTAGAGGCTGGAATTCAGAGCAGGTTATTATTTTATGACATGAGTTTGAAGTTAAAGTTGTTCTTCTTGACTACAGTAAAATAGAAAGCAAGTAGCTTTACATAACTATGCTTAACCTTGAAGCCTTGCTGTCTTACTTTTCAAACCAAGCTGATATTCAAAGCTGCTTCAAAGCAGCAAAGTCATCCTAAAGATAACGTTTAATCTTTGCAAGTGTTGAAGTGGTGACATGTTTTGTGGCTAGTGTTGTTGAAAGACTGTAATGGTTAAGAATTTGCTACTATTCATGTGTTGGCATAAACTTCAGCATGTTACTTTATGCTACTTTGTCAGAAGCTACTGTTAATGATTAAAATTGTTTAAAGAAAAGCAGATTTAATTTTTAGCATTTTTCATTCTGACTGAAATGTTCCATTGTGTCAACTGTTAAAATTTGGTTGGAAGAAAAAGGCAGGCTTTCAGCAGAGGAGGGAAATATTGGTTCTTCTTCAATTAAGTGTTAATTTAAGTTTTTAATGTGTTTTGGGCTATTTTTCAGCTTCAACAAGCTGCTAGTCCAAATGACTAGAACATTAAGATTGAAATGAGAGATAGTGAGCTTCATAGTTTTGGTTAGGAATGATGCAGAAAAATTATATTTTTCCTCCAGAATAACAGGAACTTGAAACATTTTCACTGACATTTAATGAGAATTTCTTAAACATTTAATTTTGATTCATATATAAAAAGGGAAAAAAGTTGTATTTGAAAACCATTAAAAGTATAGTTTGTAACACTGTAAGGATCTTTTCCACCTTTTTGTGAATTGATATTTAATGAAATTTTAAGTGTTTAACTTCCTGTGTTTTTTCAAATGGAAGATAGGTTTTCTGTTGAACTTCAGTACTGATGTGTTTGAAATGTTACCACTGATTTTGAAAGTCAAATAATTTGAAACCTAAATAATTAAATTTTTTTTTTCAAGTAGAGGGGAAATTAAACTTACAATGTCATGAGGTAAACAATTTGCTGGTACGCACTGGATCAAAATTAATTTGAGTGGCTTATCCTGCCAGCCCATTGACAAGGTGGTTCTTGTGCTGGGAGTTGGCGACACGGCAGTGGGAGCTGACTACAGAAATGTGCCTGCTGATTTTGCTGCAGCAAACATTCAAAACACTGCCTTGAACTGTAATGGCTCACTGGCTCACTGGGGAACGTGTCCATGCTGCCTGTTGATGTACAGCTTTCCTGCCAATCATCTACTTTTGTATATAAGCTCTACTTTGTAAATAGCATTGGGGGTGAGATGCCACCTTCAGTAAATCAGTTATCATGGGAGAGGGTGTGTAGTAAGTTTGAAAATTTCAAGTGCGGGTTTGAGATTGCCTTTTGACGTTAAGTTACAACAGATGTTGGATTTATTCCAAATCCTTAATAAGAGATGCGGGGTTATAGTTTCCACTTGGCAAGTTACCAGCCTAAAGAAAAAGGCTTCTATTCATGCTGTTATAATGGAAACTATTCTCTTTACCTTAGTCTTCCACAAATGCAGCTCATTTAGTGGATAAAAATATCTCCTCATATTCATAGATTTCAGCCTCCTGGTTATTCAGGGCTAGGCTGGTTTGTTGCTGTTTCAGAGGTCTTGGGCAATACAGGCAGATCTGTACAACAGTGAGAAAACCTCCTTTGAGGCTTGACTGATACCTTCTTTAAATAAAGGGAGCTGAGGAGAAGTCTGATAGTGGGCTTAGTGAGTCATTTGTTCTTCAAGGAGGAGTACTGGCTTAATCTTGTGGCATCACCTGCTGTACTTGGCCAGCAGGAACGGCTCTTGTGCCGGTGTTCGGCTTCTGGGCTGCTCGCTTTGTGCAAGGATGCCAGGTTACTGGAATGGTAAGAAGAGCAAGACATACTGTTCGGTTTGGCAAAAACAAGAATTATGGACCAAAATAATTTTTAATTCTGTATGTCTGTTTTTCAGAGGAAGGCCCTCTGAGGGTTTGATTCATCACCTCTTGAAACTTGCTTGATGCATCACCTCAGGGCATTGCAGTGTTGATGGAGATGCAGATCTGTTGCTACGATGTGAATAGCAGGCAGAGATGTAGATGTTCTTCAAAATTGCTTTGCTTCATACATCTCATTCATGTTCCCCAGACAAAAAAGCATTCAGATACAGCCTTCTAACCATAGCACTTAAGCAAAATTCAGTGAAGACTGGCACAGAAAGCAGGAGAGTTTTGAGCCAGTAGTTACAGGACAGATAAATAGCAGCTTTTATTTCAAACCTTACAGTCCAGTGCACTTTTGCAGGGCTGATATTAGCCTGAGCACTGAAACTTCACAGTGCTATAGCTCACCCTGGCTTTCATGATCTTTACACCAGTGACTAAAAGAAGGTCATAATTTTAAGAACAATGATACACTTGCAGCCCACATTATCACTGTGTCATACTGCCTGCATAGCACAAAAGTCACCAACGGCAGGCATGTAATGGAAGAAGCCAAATGTGAAGGGAATTTGAAATGTGTAAGAAACACTTAATAGAAAAGGCATGACTTCAGTATTAATCTGTAAAAACTGGTCTAAATGATTCATATGCAAACTGTTTTGATTTCGAAGTTTTCATCACTTCACTCGTTTTAAGCTTTATTCAGTCTGTTTGGTTTGTTCTATTAGATGTTAAACATGTATTTGCTGTCTGACTTTTTAATAAGACTGGTAGCCAATTGCAGTATTCCTCTAAAGTAGAGGTTGAAAATGGGAACAGCAAGTTCCCATTGGAACTTTTATTATAGAAAAAATAGTAAAATCCAAGTCTGTAATTCTAATTCAAAATTTCTTTTTTCTTTTATTGAAAGCTAGTTAATAGAAGTCCATAATTTCTAAAGTCCACTTCTTTATTAGTCTTATGGTAATTATTTCTGGTTTTGTTAGACTATATTACTGTGTGTTGAGGTTCATGAAATACTTCTGCTTCAGTATCATTCCAGACTTCTTTTTCAGTATTTGCTGAAGAAATCTCAGTTACAAATTTGTAATTGCCTAAAACAGAAACATTTTTTTCATATTTGTTAACATATGGGGACTCTGATGCTACTGCCTGATTAAAAAAAACCCTATAAATAGAGTTAATTTACCTAAAAAAATCATGGCATTTGAGAAAAGTAGTCATTATGAAATCTCAGTAAATGTGCAGTGCTCCCTGAAGTCTCTTAAGTTGAAGTTTGCATGGCATTTTAGGAATATTTTTATTCTTGCTTTGTTTTGTACTGATTTATTTCTTACTGCACTGTGTACTCAGTTGCATTGCCTAAGAGGAGTTTAGGAGGTGGCACTACATGTGTTTCATTTGGAGAAAAACCTCTCTCAATCCAGCATTAGTATGTCCTCATGGAGGAAGCATCATTTCTGAATGTTTCAGTTTGACCCAACCCATGTGCAAACTTTTGTTCATATGCAAACAGTCTGTGTGTTACATAAATATGATCTCCTTTATTGTTTGATGTTTCTCAAAGTGGTTTATTTTGGAATTTGCCTAATCACTTGACTTGGTAGTTTGTATTATCAGGAGCGCCGATGTTATGGTTATGAAAAACATTACAATGTGCACAAAACACAGAAAGGTAGTGTGACAGTGTTCCCAGGTTAAAATCTTTCATTGGTATTTGCATGCATTTTGAATATTGAATATTCCCAGGTTAAAAACTTTTGCAGGTATTTGCATGGATTTTGCATAGTGAAGCATTCATGTGCTTATTAGCCCCACACTATATTTGCAGTTAAGAAATTTGCATATGATTTGCTTTCTATTGAGTGAAATGAGCTTTACACAGAATTCAGGGCATTAACTCTTTTTATGCATGACCTATTACTGGGTGGAAGGCACTTGAAAAAAAATCTGCTTAGCATTTTGTAACAAATACAAGATTTAAAAGGGCAACATGAGTATGAAGTGTTTTTATCAGTAATACCTTTCAGGAGCACATGCATGTGCTGGGTGGCATATTTCCAAATTTAGTTGTATTTGTACCTTACCAAGGACTCAAATTTGAAGCTTGTTCTTCATCAAAGATGCAGAAAAATAGATGTAGGTGATAGATTGTGTTGTTTGTGTGTTTGAGTTTTGTTGTAGTTTTCTTTTTTTCCCTCCCTGGGTTCTTCCATTCATTTGTTGCAGAAGCACTGATTCATTGCCACGTTCATGACTGATAGCGTGAGCTGTCGATTTGTTGTGTTCTTGACAGTAGATTGCCATTTGTGTTCAGAATATTTCCTAGTTAATTTTGGCTTCCTTTTGAAGCATAATCAATATTCATTGTTCTTTCAGATCTATAGGCTTGAATTGATATTACTCAAATCTTTGAAAACTTACTAAAATCCTACACTTTTTCAAAGACTGGTGGAAAATAATTGCAGTTGAAGCGTGACTGTCAAGTCTCTAACAAATTTTACTGTGTGGTGCTCTGTAGTTCCACAACATGTGTGTAAAAATCCTAGCTCTGCATGTCAAAATAATCCAGCCACTTGCATGTGGCTAGTTCTTTTTGAGCTTGATTTGCTTTCAGTAAATTCTAAATTGTGGTAAGTTTATTACTTTCGTAATATACTTGTATGCTTCCTAAACAGTAACTAATTTGCCTATTAGCATAGTATTATAGGACAGTCAACTTTTAAAAACATTTTCATAGTTTCCAGTGCCCATACCAGCATCTTCACGGCATTGGAAAGTGATTTCCCTTGCTTTGGCTGCACGTCTCTTGCTGTGGGCAGCAATGCCAGTGTGAGCAGCCACTGTTGTGTTCCCCTGCCTGCCCAGCTGGGCCAGTGCAGATGTGCTGCATCCCACAGGTCACTACCAACAGAGGCAGTCCTTTGGCCTGGTGCATTTTTTTTTTAATCCCAGGACAAATATCTGGTTAATCTTTATAGTGGTGTCATTCCCGTGAAAGGGTGGTATGAGAAAGAGGAAAGCTGCTACTTGAGGGAAGCTTTTTAAAGCTGTGCCCCAAGTCTGTTCAGTGTGTAAATAAAATGTAAATTGTGTGGTGGGCCAGAACTGGCCTGTGAGTAGGAGAGAGGACCAAAGAATTTCTGTAAGGAATGAAGTGGTTGGTTTTACACAATGATTTACTGCTGTTGCTGAAAGCTGCATGTTTCTTTAGCTTTACACACTGCACTAGGCAGAACAATAAGCTCTGTTTGAAAGCCTGAGCTTTGCCTGTGGTTTGCATATTTTGTCTTTGAATACTTACTTGGAGTTCATACTACTAAGTTCAAAGAAAGTAACTTTTCTTTTTTCACATGCTCCTGCTGATCTTGAAATGTTAATTTATTTTCCCTATTTAAGTGATTAACAGGAAAAAATAACTTTTTCATTACATTGCCTGATGTCAACACTGTATGAACATCAGAAATTCAAAGTAGATCTGATTATGCAGGAGAAAGTATATTATGTAGTCTATTGGTGTACCTTGAAGGGGAAATGTGTTTTGAAACTTATTACAAAACAGATAAATATGCATTTTCTCCAAGTGATGTTCTTTAACTTCTGTATCTGAAAGTCATTGTTAGTGATTCCAGAAATAATTTTCATATCTGTACTAAAAATACTTTTTTTAACTACTGAGATTTGTGAATGACTTTTGTACAGATTAAAAGTCTTTTCTGGTGATCAGGTAGCAGTGTTTCTGGGCACATGAACACAGTATGTGTAAAAGATGTTATTAAAAAGGGGGTTTAAAAATGTTTCATTATCTTGATTGTACTAAAAATAATAGCAGCAGTGAATGAGAAAGCTGATCAAAAATCATCAGAGCCTTATTTCATTCTGTTTCTGCTGATTTCCTCAACTGACTCCTTTTACTACTGTGACCAGGCTGCTTGGCTTGTCATTCTGTGAGCATGGGAGAAATGTCACAACCAAAAGCGCTGGATTCTAGGCACTTCATTGAATTATTTGTGCCAGCTACATTTACACAGTATATTTAAATGGAGACATATAGAATGGTGTTATAGGAGGCAAAATTTGGTAACAGTAGGATTAGGCTAAGCACTAAACTCTGTCTTTTATAGGGAGGGTATTCTTTGGGATAGACCTTGGTTTAAATTCCTTCTCCTCAGATGCCTAAGCACTTTGTGTTTAAAGCCTCTGGACATCACACTTGTAGTGTTTTGGGAGCTGGTTTGTGCTTCCTTACATGTGCTGTCATCTTGGTGTTTTTGAACTCATTTTCCAGTGGTGTAAAGTGTCAACAAAAGGTCATGGATAAAGACCCTGTTCCAGTCTGCCTTGTGTTCTTTCTTACTGTCCTACAAATGAAAAATCATTATCTGACTTTTTAGAAGGTGTTATTGCTTGCCTTTTTTCTCTGCACTGTGTAAAATTTTAAATCTTCAGAAGAGAAGCTGAGCAGGGTTTTTAAATTTCTTACCACGTAGACCAAACCTGTATTGTGTATTTTAGCTCTACAGATCATATCTCTTGGAGAGTGAGAAAGGTAAAAATAATCATCTCCTGTTGCCTGCTAAATGTGGCTTTGTGAGCATTGCAAGCACCTTGGTCCACTTAAGAGTATTTTTTTTTTTTTTTTTTTTTTTTTTTTTTTTTTTTTTTTTTTTTTTTTTGCTGGGGACTCTGGTGCCAGAGGTGGGACAACTTACCTCGCATTTTGTTTAGCTAGTGGCTAGTTTCTTTTAAAATGCTGGGCTGCCTGGGATCTGTTTTACAAGCAACTTGGATATCCAGGCTGTAGGAAGAGGGTACCAGTAGCCTTGAAAGATGTCTCAGTAGAAGTTACCTCTTTCAGTCAGAGCTCTGTAATTTAGCTTATGTTTTTTGTGGTGTTTACCATCTGCTTCTTGAGACTAAGTAGCAGTTCCATTTTTCATTATAGGTGTATGATTGCAACTGCATTTTAATTATTGCTATAGCTTTCAAGGCTTTTTTTTACACTGTAGATATGTAATTAAAAGAATTGTGTAGGTAATGAACCTGATTTTAAAATGTGTAGCTTCTTAAGTGGATCCTCCTTCCTCCCCAGCACTGGTGAGGGCACACCTGGAGTGCTGTGTCCAGTTCTGGGCTCCCCAGCAGAGAGACATGGACATAATGGAGACAGTCCATTATGTTTCCTCCTCAATGGAGGACCATGAACACAATTAAGGGACTGGAGCATCTGTCCTATGAGGAGAAGCTGAGAGGGCTGGGATTTTTCAACATGGCAAAGAGAAGGCTCAGAGGAGTCTCATCAATGTGTATTAAATACCTTAAGGAAGGGTGCAATGAGACTGGAGCCGGAGTCTTTTCAGCGATGCCCAGTGACAGGCCAGGAGCCAGTGGGCACACAGTGACACAGCAGGCTCCTTCTGAGCACCAGGAGCCACTTCTTTTACTGTGACAACTTTCACAGGTTGCCCAGGGTGATGGTGGAGTCTCCATGCCTGCAGATATTTAGAACCATCTGGACATGGTCCTGGGCAGTTGGCTGTGGGTGGTCCTTCTGGATCAAAGGATTTGGACCAGATGACCTCCAGAGGTCCTTTTCATACCCAACTTTCTGTTGATTTTTAGCTGTGGGAGAAACTCTTGTGCTGTGTCTTCCATGCATTGCTTTCTTTGTATAGAATTCAGATTGGAGGATGTGGTTTTGCTGCATCAAGGTAACAACCTTAACCCTGCCCAAGTATTGTGTGTATTTGTGTACTTTTCCCACAAAAAAAAAAGACCCCAACAAAAACAAACAATCAGCAAGGAGGCTCTTAACTACCTACTATATGTTTTGATGTATTTTTAGTGTGATAAGCCTATCCTGGTTTTTTTTGTAAGGGTCTAAAGCAGGAATGCACTATGTGTGTATTATTAGTATAGAAAAGAAAGAAAGAAAACTGATGAATATTTATCTGGTGAAAGGAAACTTGAATTTTAGTATTCAATATAGTTTTGCTCCAAATCAATTTTTGTCATTTACTGTAGAGTTGGTGTGGATTTACATGACACAAGGTCAGTATATGTGACTTAGAAATCTTTCCACTTAAACCCAAGAATACATTCATTGTCTTATATCCATCAGCTCTTGAGTTTGTTGGGGGCAGAATGGGATTGTTTTAGGATTCAAGAATCCATTTATGTTGTCAGAAGCAATATCCTGTTGAATTGTAATGTGTTTCACAGCTTGACTTGTGACATAATATTCCACGATGTGTTATCAACTGATGTAATGTCAGATCTTTGGAAGGCAGGAGACAGATTATCTGGAGCAAATACCAGCCTGTTCTTGACATTTGTGAACTGGTTCATTAATTATCAGAACTACATACTCAAAGCTCAGCAATATTCTAGGATCTCATAATACTCATTTCATATGACAGAAAAGCCATAGGAGAATAGGAATACAGTTTTAACATTGTGTATGAGATAATTTGCTGTTTTCATGTAATAGTAGCTAAATACTGGTTTGAATCTAATTATATTTTGTAAATTTTTAAAGGCCACTATGTCTTTCTGGGATGCTGTATGATTTGGTGAGTGTCCTTCCAGACTGGACTACATCTTTTGTGAGGAGTCTTGGTGGATGTTGCTGTTTTTATTTTCAGTCCAAGGTGGTTAATTACCTTTGAAAGTGCTAACACAAGATTTGGAACATACACCCCAGAAAAGACTATAATCTGTACAACATTCATGGGTAAGGCTGATTCTGTTTTATTGCATAAGAATTGAAGAAGCAGATGTGCTTTTGCGTACACAGACATAAGGTCTGAAATAAAAACAGCTGACTTCAAAGGTAAATAAAGGTTGAGAACGACTGCTTAGTCACATATCCCTAAAAAAAAAAGCACAGCGGAATTTATGGCGGGGTCAACGATAAGGGATGATAAAAGGGTTCTCTTTGGGGGGAGAAGAGAGCTTAGCTTGTTTCTCATAAATGCTGATTTGAAGTTCTCTTGTGGAGGGGCACAGAGGCTTGCTTTTCTGTGGGATGTATGGTAGCTGATGAATTCCAAAGCTGATGAATTGCCTCACTTGGGTGGTTGCAAGGTGTAGCACGGTGGCTGTTTTGGCTTTTGTTAGGTAGGCATTGCTGGTCAGTACCTCTCTGATAAATGTCTGCAAATACTGCTGTATGCTGGGTAGTTCAGGGTGCTGATGAAATAAAGTTGTAGGCATTATGGGATGAGTCTTCTAGTCCTTTGGGTTGCTAAGAGTCCTCAGTTCCTAAAGATTGGTCAGAAACCTGCTTTCTTCCTGAGGGAAGTAATTCATACTATGTCATTGCTCTATGAAATCTGCCCCCTAGTAAGGTGGTTCTTATATTTCTGAAACTCATATGCTTTATATTTGTTTGTGTTAATTCAATTTCCTGAGAAGTCTGGTAGGCAAAAAATCAGTTTCCCATTTGCCTACAGACCTTACTATATCCTGAATGGCATGACCATTTTTGCAAATAAACATTTATTTATATTTCAGGTCAAATTCACTGCCATAATTAAAATTCTACCAGTATAATTCACTGTATAATTAAAATTCTACCAGTTTTCTTTTTTCATCATTACTTCTTAACGACAGTGAGAATACATTTCTTCCAAGACTACTCTAGTTGCCCATATACTTGCAGTGTAGCTTTGCAAAGTATTTCTGGTAATGCTTTGTGTTGTGAGGCTGAGGACACTGAACTTGACATGGCATATTTGGATACACTTTGAACAAAACCAGTGTATTGAAAAAGAAGACACATGTGTATTCCGACTTTATTTAGTGCATCAGAAAAGAATACAAAATGCACTGAAGAGAATATTCGGGCTAATGACTGTCTCTTGTGGTAATAAATGTGTAAAAATAAAGGATTTGAGGGTCACATAGAATTTTTCTTTCAAATGCAATGGCGGTTTCTTTGAAGGGATTAAAAAAACCAAGCAACCTTGTAGCTCGTATTGTATTCTACTTCTAGGCTGACATGTGTTGATAATTCGTACATATATTTGGATTTTTTTTGTATGTGTGGGCAACAAATATAATTACCAGCTAGGATTACATCTGCTAGTAATATTCCTTTAATATTTTCATGCATGGTAAAAAAGACACTGGATGTGCAATTAGCAAAGAAGGATACAAAAGCAACTTGAAGACTTCATTGCCATATTATTTGCAGTGTATTATGAAAATGAAGTAAAAAACATCTATGAATAGTGACTTGTTAAAGGAATAATGCCCACTTTTTCAGAGGTACTGGTGTTTAATCTACACCTGCTTGAAACCGATGTAATAAGTTTTCCTCTTTGAGGGAGTCATCCCTAATAGTGTATATCAAATTTGATCTTGTCGTACAGTGGAGATCCCCTAAATGCCTGTGTTGAAACTGAAATCTTTCTGTGAAATCAAGGGTGGAATATATAGAACATCTGCATTTGGCAGAGATTTTACAAGTTTGTTTTCTAGTAAATACTCAATTCTTCATACTTCTCAGAATACTCCTGTGTGCCAGTGGAATGGGAATGTTAGGTGTGGCTTTTATTTGCTTTTGAAAATGGTTTTAAGCAATTAAAGTCTACCACTTAAATATTTATTTCACTAATCATTTGTTTCAAATGGGTGGGTCAGTAAGCATACCTGTTTATATATGCTAGGCAATTTTTCCAGTTGTTAATTTTGTATGGGTTTTCTTGTGGATATGTTGAAAAAATGTATCCTTCTGTGATTTTACTGTGTGCTTCTTAAACACGGTCTTAACCTGAGTCTGCTTCCTTCCTAATCTCAAAGGCCTTGTGAAAATTCAGAAGCTGTTGGTGTTATCTTTCATGTATTTGTGATGCACAGTTTTTGCTCCTACTTAATTTAAGTCTTCAGCCTGAGCTTAATGATGACTGATCTGTGTGTGCCTTAACCTTTTGGGTAGTTTAAGCCTTGCAAGAATTTCTTGAAGTTACACCCTGCTTGAAAGAATAGAGATCTTCATTAAACATCCTTAGCTAGGACTTCACCAAATCAGAAAGTGTAAGAAAAGTGAAGCAGCTGTTTCTTTTATGACACCAAAGTAAGGCTTTACCTTTAATATTTACTGTTATTTTTAAGGAAAAAAGTTAACTACGTATTGATACTGTAAAAAGATAGTGGGAAACAGAAAGATAAGAAGTCATTCAAAGTTTTGAAAAGGGGCTAATAATCTATTTGTTGTAAGTGCTGAATATTGCTTTTGAAAGTAAATGTAATGCTGGATCTTGAGTAACCTCAGCAAAAAATGAGGTATTAGAAGCTTCAAACATTTAAGTTTTTTTTTCTTTTAACAGTGTTCAAAAAATAGTTTCTTCAATCCATCTGCTGTAGATCGATCTTGTTTCTACCTAATAACAGTGGCTAAGTTGTGAATAATTAATGTCCTTTTGTGCAGGATATTTTGGAAGAAATTACACCTGTTGTCCTGAGTGTTTGCTTTGATCTGAGGATGTAATTGTGCTTTGTGTGTAAGAGTTCACATTTATTCGGGAGTTTGGACTATGTGTACAGTTTAAAATCAAATACAGCAATTGTAATAATTATTTTGATGATCCCATTCCAATTGTCAATTTAAGGATTATACAGAATGGGACAAAAATACATTACTCAGCATCAGGAATACCAGGCTGTGCAGGGCTTCTGGATTTGAGTGTAGCTGGTGGTTTTACCCGCTGCCTGGGGGTACAGGCAGGGCAGGGTACAGTGGGCTGGAGAGTCCAGGAGAACTGAAGTCACCACCTGTGGGGCAGTCTGAGAGCTACTTAGACCCAGGAAGGTTTGGGGCTTATCTCAGGACTCTTGTGGAGCTTGGACAAAAGTTGACTAAGTCTGCTGATGCTCTTGGAGCTGAAAGTTGGTTTTTATACTGAAGGATGATGGGAGTCCTGCCATGGATGGGTTGTTGGGGGTGTGGACACTGAAACCACCTGGGTTACAGGTGGGGGGCCTGATAAAAGAGCTTCAGGTGTGGCAAGTGCAAGAAGCTCTGCAATGAAGTGCATGCTTTGTTGGTTTTACAACTTGGAAGTATTGGCAAAATGTATTGGTTCAAAGCCACTTGCAACATTGTGTATTAAGTGCCAGATGATTAATGGAAAATACACTGTGTGTGCTTGCAGGACTCAGTGATGATTAATTGCTCCTAAAAGCTTGTAACAAATAAAGCCTGTAAACAAATAAAGGATGAGGAGAAGGCTGAGGTGCTTAATGCTTTCTTTGCTTAGTCTTTAACAGTCAGACCAGTTAATCTCAGTGTACCCAGCCCCCTGAGAGAGAAAATAGGGACAGAGAGCAGAATGAAGCTCCCATAATCCAAGGGGAAATGGTCAGTGACCTGCTGTGCCATGTGGATGTAAGTCTGTTGGGTTGGGTGGGATCCATCTGAGGGTACTGAAGGAGCTGTCAGAGGCACTCACCTTCTCTGACCAAGTGACCCCTTTAGAGGGTGAGGGGAAAGGCTGTGGATGTTGTCTTTCTAGGCTGCAGTAAAGCCTTGGATAGTCTCCCATAGCATTCTCCTGCAGAAGCTGGCTGCTCATGCTTTAGATGAATGTTTGCTGGATTAGAAGCTCTCTGCCCAGAGAGTTGGTAACAAAGGGAGTTTGATCCTGCTGGTGGTGGGTCACAAGCGCTGTTCCCCAGGGCTGGGCTGGAGCGAGTCCTGATAAATACCTTTATCAATGATTGGAACAAGAGGATCAAGTGCATCCTCAGTCAGTTTGAGGACCAAGCTGTGTGGGAGTGTCAATCTGCTGGAGGGTAGGAAGGCTCTGGTCAGGCATCTGGACAGGCTGGATTGATGGGCTGGGGCAAGCTGTATGAAGTTGAACCCAACTTGAGCCACAGGCAGCGCTACATGCTGGGGGCAGAAGGGCTGGAAAGCTGCCCAGGAAAAGAGGACCTGGGGGTGCTGGTCAGCAGTAGCTAAACATGAGCCAGCTGTGCCCAGGTGGCCAAAAGGCCAATGGCATCCTGGCCTGTGTCAGCAATAGTGTGGCCAGCAGGAGCAGGGCAGTGGTTGTCCCTCTGTACTCGGCACTGGTGAGGCTGTGCTTCAAGTTCTTTATCCAGGTTTGGGCTCCTCACCATAATGAAGACATTGAGGGAATGGAGCTTGTGCAGAGAAGGGCAACAAAGCTGGGAAAGGGTCTGGAGCACAAGTCTGATGAGGAGCAGCTTAGGATCTGGGGGTTTTTAGCCTGGAGAAAGGGAGGATCAGAAGGGACCTTGTCACTCTCTATGACTGCCTGAAAGGAGGCTGTAGCCAGGTGGGGGTTGGGCTCTTCTTCCAGGCAAGTAGTGACTGGACAAGACACAATGATCTCAAGTTTTACCAGGGGAGGATTAGATTAGGTATTAGGAAAAGTTTCTTCACAGAAAGGGCTGTCAAGCACCGGACCAGGCAGCCCAGGGAAGTGATTGAGTCACCATCCCTGGAGGCATTTAAAAGGCTCATAGGTGTGGCACTAAGTGACATGGTTTAGTGATGGATTTGGCAGTACTAAGACCTCTAAGATCTTACAAGTCTTTTCCAACCTGAATGACTCTATTAAAGTGCTGTGATGTTTGTTTTCTGAATATATTATTGTAAGTTTGAGTACAGATATTTTATTTTTTTCCTTTTTTAAAATCCAGACTTGGTGGAAACAACAAACAAACTTTACTTTTCTTTTTATTAATTACCTTTTTTTTGGTGATAAAGTGCCTGTCATTTTTAAAAAGAAAATTGGCAGATTATATCCAGGATGTAACAAATATTTTGCTTTCAAATGTGAAAAAATACAGTTGGAAATTGTCCTGGATTGGTAGTGCTCTTGGTGGGTTTTTTTCCTGATTTTTTTCTGTCAGTCTGTATACTGCCTTTGTTCCCTCTCCATTACAGTTGCCTCTTCACCACTACCATTACATGTATTAACCCTCTCTCCCTGTCATGGCTGTTTGGTTTGTGAAATAAATTATTAAAAATTACTGTAAAGATCTTTTGATGGAAGACTGTGGTTAACAATATCAAGCTATTCTGAGACCACTTCTTTTTATGTGGGTATTAGTCAATTGTCCATACACTTCATGTAGCTCATTCTAGCCCCTGTGATTCCTCATCCAGGAGAGGAGAAATGTTCTCCTAACGTGTTCTCTGGATCTGTTGGAAAGCATCGCAGTGTTTCCTGGAGTCAGATGGAATGTGACAGTAACTGTAAAGGATTTTCACATGACAGAGTTCTTATGAATCTGATTTAAATCCACCTAAAGGATGTTTTAGTCTCTTCTCTGGCATTTGGAAGACTTTTAATTTTTATTTACATCAAGACCACACATTTTGTTCTCTGCACTTAACCTTTGAAAGAATGTAATACCTTTTCTCTTCCACAGTTACAAGTAGGTGCTGTAAAGTACTTGTTACTTTATAGTGATAATTTTTTTTTGGGAGGGCCATTGGAGCAGTAGGCAGGGTGCTGTATATTGTCTTATGTACTAAACATTAAAGTAACTTAGCTTTATAGAGCTTAAGTATATGGAGCTTGAATTGAATCTAAATTGCAGCCTTGCTGGCTAAATACCTGTGTTGACAGAATTTTAAAGGGATGCTAGCAGAGACAGAGCTGGTGAAACTGAGGAAGAGGACAACATGAAAATGTGAACCTAACGTGGTTGTCTCAGGGTATCTTTATTTTCCTGGTTTTAGAACAGTAGTAAATACTTTTATCTGAGTTCAATTTTAGTATTTTAGTTGGAAGACCTTAGAGTGGGATCTTTTGTAAAGGGTTAGGCACTTCGTGGCAGCTAACTTCAGTACTTTAGAAAGGTTGAATGTGTGGATCTGAAATGGGGATGAGGTGATTTCAAAGACAGGAAGCCATCTGCTCTGCCTGCACTTAGGGAGACCTCAATGATTCCATGTTGTCTTTTGCTGGAACTCTGCTGTGTGAACCATGCTGTGTTCATAGCCTGGATTACCAGCTGTATTTCAACTTAGATCCTGCCCAGCTGTGCTGATGACCCTAAAGCTGAATTAATACTTGTGTTCCTCTGTCTTGCTGGATGCATCCGGACAGGGTGGCACTCAGAGATGACTTTTTAAAAACTTTCCTTACCTAAAGGGGTCTGTTGATGTACTTAGACGTGGTATTGTTTTTCAGGGTCATGGTTTCAAGGCCAGTTGAAATAAATAAAGACTAATTACAAACCAATGCCCTTGGTTACAAATCAGTAACTTTATGGGTTGAAGGTAGGTAGTCTAGGCTTTCCATGTAGTCATGGGCCTCCTGGTATCCTCTGTCTGCCACCCTTCCCCTTGTATCTAGCAACTTCTTATTAATTACTGTTGGATTTTTCTCTTCTAAAATGTTTAAAATACTAAAGGTGAGGTACAGCAGATAATGAATGTCTTTTCCTACTGGAAGTGACCATAACCCTTTAGCCAGGGGAGTTTACAACCATAAACATTTTTACTTCTGCGAAGTATATATTAAATAAAAATATAGTTTGCTTTTGTTTTTGACCTTTTTTTTTAAGATTTACCACTAGAGTTCACCAAAAGCTTTGTAAAAAAATAATGTCAGTATCAGACACTTGGGCAGATAATGTGCCAGAGTGGGATGCGTTATGTGACTTGTGGGAACTTGATATGCTATTTTTAAAAATTCATCTTTGAAAGCAAGGAAAAGGTGAAGTCATAAGATATAAATATGCAAAGAAAGGATAGTGATCATGGGAGACACCAGATTAAACTCCTGTCACTGGCAAACAAAAAAGAGAAGTTTGTATAAAGATCCCTCTCACATCAGAAAATATAAATTAAATTTGTGGATAACTACAGGCCTTCAAGTCTTAAAAGTAAGGAAGTGAAGTATCTTCAATTTTGAGAAAGGAGAAAGGTCAGAATGGCTTTTTCAATACATTGAGTGTAATGAGTGTAATGAAATGTTGGTTTTGTGTTGTTGCTCTTTACCTTGCCTTCAAAGTAGGAAAGACAAAGGTAAATCCAGCCAAAGGAAGATATTCCCAGTGTGGAGCCTCGGGTAGGAGGAAGATAACAACCCAAAAAAATTTGACTCCTTCTGACCTATGGAGCTCTTCCACCAAATCTTTTGCCTTTTCCTTGAAGGAAATTGGGAACTGCTAGACAGCACTTTTAAAGTACAGCTCTGCCTGCTGTAATATACCAACATCACTCCTTATGACAGTCCTTGAAATCCTGAGATGTGGCTGCCAAATAAGATGAGAAAATGGATCCTCACCCACCTTCTCTTGTTTGTCAAAATGTTCTTTTTATTTTTGGGAGCTGCTGTTACACCAAATAATACGTGTCTCAAATGAATGTTCGAACTGGTTTGTGCTTGATGAAACTGAACCACTCTGAGGCCATAAAGCTACATTTTTCTATGCAAAACTGGCATGTTTTACCTTCAGCACTTGTAAGTGCTGCTGAAAGTTTCAAAATGGCTTGTCTTATTGCATGCAATACTGTGCTGGAAGAATATTTTTTGGTGCTTTTTTTGTGCAAATGATGGTAATTTAAGAGAACTGCCTCTAACAAGGGTATCAAACCTGCACTCGGGATTGACAGGAGACACAGCAGAGAAATAACGAGCAAGGTTGTAATGGGTATCTCAGTGTTGGTACAGAACTGTTCAGCCTCTTTAAGGCATGGCTCTGTGGCAGCTGCATGGGCTGGTGTGTCTGCTGTGCATGAGTCAGGGCTTGGAGGAGGGGCAGGAGGGGCTGGGATACACCTTTGCACACCTGCCTATGCTGTCTTTGCTTTTCTTTCCCAGCTCATCTTTACTCTGCCACGAACAGGCTTCCTTACTATTCTGGCTCAACAGGCATAGAAGTAGATCTGCTACTTTGTCCTAAATGTTTCCAGATGAAGCTTTTTCCAAACTTGTGGGTGGGATTTTGTGAAGATGCTTGTGCTGCTGATTGCTGTGCTGCACGGTTGTGTGTGCAAAGAGTGAGCTTTAATTTCTGCTGTGCTTAGTCTGGAGCTTTCACAAGCACTAAATTTTGCTGATAGTCTGAACTGGGGATGATGGTTGGGAATTAGCCACAGCAGAGGCTTATCTGGCTGCTGGGTAGGGTACCTTAAGCCCATATCTCCTGCTTTTCAGAAAACTGATAAAGTAGAAAATAGATGAGGTGTGAAGGTAGTTCTGAAAAAGTCAATAAGTAGCCGGAAGCTACAATTTAATAAGTGTTTAGACATATCTGGCTCAAATACTTTATAATTTTAACTCTTTTAAAAGTGATAGCTAAAACCTAAATCCATATTCCCTGTGGCATTAGGTATCAGGAGAAATAAGTGGAAGCAAGGCATTTGAAATCAATAAATGGCTTCTAGGTACAACTTAATGCGGACAGAACTTGGAGAAAAAAGATTGTGAAACAGATACAGGAATAAAATTTAGGTTTCTTTTGCAGACTATAGCAAAGTTCTAATCCTGGCTGTTGTGAAAATGGATGGAGATTAGAAAGTTGTGGAAATGTGGAAGTTCACTGCCATGGGCCAACTTGTACAGAATTAGATGTACTGAAAAAGTAAGAAATCTGTGGAGTAAAGCTGCTCTATTTATGCCTTAAATAATAAATGAAATAATGTTAATTACCTAAGATACATTTTATATTATAATAGAAATGAAGCAAAGATTTTTTTTCCCATTTGTCTGGAGATTGTGTTATGCTTGAGAATCTTCTTCTCTGCTTTGAGTGTCATGTTGTTGGATTTAGTTGTGGCTTACAGGGCCTAGAAGTGCAAGAGGCTCCTCTGGGTAGGTAATTCAAGTTATGCAACTGCATTTTATGAAGGCCCTTGGTTTCTCTTTTCTGATTCTTAGGCCAGCAGGTTGTATTTGTGTGTATGATGGGGCTGAATAACCATCAATTTATATTTTCTTTTTTCTATTCCATAGACATGGTAAGGAAGAGTCATTAACATTCTATTAGCTCTGTAGATAAAAGCATTTATATACGTGAGATTTGTCATAGTGTTACACCTCAAGGAGATTAAAATTATATTCCTGGGGCAGGTTCCAGTCAATCCTTCTTGATTCTGAACTACTTATTGCTGTTTACAGCAAATTCATATGGAATCATATGATGCATAGTGGAAAACACAGAATTTTCATTTTTCATTTACCCATGCCTTTGCTATCATCATATGAAATACCTGCTTATGCTTGACTGCAGTAGTTTTTACCTTAAGCATCACAGTATGTGATATTTTCAAATCAATAGTTTGGATGACATTTCTGACTTGCAGTTTGTGTCTTGCCCATCTCAACATCAGCAGTGTCACTTAAATTTCAGCCATTTTTTAGAAACTCTGATCTGCAAAACAACTGAATCCTTTTTAATCATTTTTACCAGGTAAGGCTAATTCTGAGACTACAGATAAAGCAAGTGTATGTTTCTGAAGTATTGTATCAAAATGAGAATGCAGTTGTTTTTCAGTAAGCCCTGTGAAATCTGGAGATTCTTTTGGAGCTCACCCATCAGCTGTCATCCTTCTAAGGCCATAGTTAGACTTCAGTAGATGTTCTGAGACAGCTGGTAACACATCTGCAAGAGCTATGTTTGAGCACACATGGGGAATTAGAGCTATTATATCTGTTTGTGTTAGTTTTTTTGAGGGGGAGGAGAGATTTTTTTTTTTTTTTTTTTTACCTTGTCCCAGAGAAAGGAGTCAATTTGTTCTGCTGTTTAGTGTTTTCTGCTCATTTGCTGTGCAACCCAAATTACTGAAAAGTTGGGTTTTGCGATTGCCTTTATCTTGTCAAAAATTTCTGCCACCTGTCTGGCCTCTAAAGGATGTAGACTGAAATAGTTTGTGCCAATGAATCTAGGCAATGGCTTTGTGTTCAGGGACAGGCCTGAAGGCAGGGACAGCTTGGCTAGGATCTTGGCTTGTTTGCATAGACGTCCTATGTGGCTCGATCAAGTTATGGAAATTCTGAAACTACTTGTCTACATTTATAAGATGAAAAGGAATTGGTGTAGGGAAGGGTGCATATTTAATATGTGGCTGTTGAAGGTAAATCAGTTAATATTTGCAGGGTGCTTTGAAACTTCAGTGGCACGGTGTTGTGCAAGATGTTTTGTTCATGGTTGGCTTTGGATTTTGAGTGACTGAGACAGAAGCAATCAGCCTGCATTTGCTCATTTGAATAACTCGTGTTTTGCGTATGAAGCTGTATGTAGGGACAGAAAAGCACTGAGTCGTACTGTGCCTGCTATTTCTGGAATATCAAGCAGGCTTAAGACTCAGAGGAGGAGTTTCTGGGATTTTTCCAAATTCTGTCAACAAAACAAATTCTATCCGCATTAATCATCAGAATGAGTTGGAGTTATTTGTGTGTTGTTGTAGCATAGCCTGGCTGAAACAGGCTACTTGACCTTGCTCCTAATGTAATGGGACTTTTCCCAAGACACTGATAAATCACTCATCACTTCTTTGCATATTGAAATTATTCACACTGATCATTAAGTCTTCAGTGAAGAGAGCAGTTGACTCTTGGAATGCCTCGAAAATGTGCCTGTGCTCAAGAGCAGGGTGAAATGCCCACCTTGGAGCACCATGCTATGGCACCTGCATCTGCTGCTGCCCAGGGTAATTTGGGTTCCCTAACATCAGGTGTTACTGTGCTGAACAGCCATTGGCAAGGCTTAGGCTTTCTGCCAACATACCTCTTAGCTAGCAGTGAGGTTTATCTTCTCTTGTCTTAAGGTCTTGTTTTGTTCAAGAAATAGTTGCATGATCCACTTTTCTCAAAGTAGTGAAGTCTTTATTTTGAAGGAATGAGCTAAAAATGCAGCCTGTATTTTCTACCTTTGGTATATAATACCATGTGCAGGGTGAGCTTTGACTATTTTATATCAAAAAAGAGCTGTGAGAAAAGAGTAGCCCATTAAGGTCATGTCATGTTGGAATAAGCTTCCTTTAGAACGTGGCCACGGTCATATATTTGTAAGAGGAGTGCCTTTCCTTTCAAGTGTCTTTCTGGGAGCTGTTTGACAAGACAAGTGTGGAATGTAGACTAAAATGCGGATTATGGCACAGAAAACTAAACTGTACCCAGAGCTGAACTGAAGTATACAATTTTTTTTCCCTGATCAACAAAGACAGCAAGCAGGTAAGATGTGGAATTGATCAGTCCCTTTCTTGATTGGAACAAGTATGAGTCGTTCAGTGGCTATAGGCTTGGGAAAGTTCTCATTCATATGGGGGAATTATTGAAATGTCTTACAAGTACTGCAATTTTAGAGTGTTGAAGTTCCAAGAGGAAACCTGCTGCTTTTCAAAAGAAACATTTCTAGGTTTAGCATTTTTAAACATAAATCATTTTGCAACTTCAAGTTACCCTCAGGTGCCTTAATGCATGGAAAATCTAGTGATTTAGAGTAAAATGAACAAAAATACCAAAGTAATTTGTCAATTCATGTTGTCTGTGCTGTGTGCAGAGGCAGAAAAATCAGCAGGACATTGCAGAAGGAGTGAAAATACAAGTTCCAACCTAATTGGATTTTTTTACATTGCTAAAAGGTAAACCTTTCTAGTAGGTTTAACTCTCCTGTTCTTTACTTTGTGGAGCTTAGGTGTTGCTAAGGGTGGATGGGCTGAAGCCTCCCTAGGCAGCTCTGTGTGTCTGGGTGCTGCAGTGCAGACCCTGGGCTGTGTAGCTGGGGTTTCCTGCTGGTCTGACACAAGTCTGAAGTGTAGGCACAAGTCACGAGTGTAGAAAGTGGGAGAAAAAGGTGATTTACAAGGATCACCTCAGACCCAGACTGCAGCCTGTGCTGTGTCTAGAGCAGAGATGAAAAGTACTTAGAGAACACATTACTCACTTTAAAATCCCAATGCAAATTTGGATTACTCTTGTAAGTGCTACTGATGGTTGCAGAGTGGAAGTGGGAAGTAAACTTTATCATCATCAATATTTTGAAGCTAAATTTATTCTTTCATGTACTTTTTCTTCTGTGTTGTCTAGTGTTCAGTACCCCCATGCCAGGCCTGAAGTATTCTTTTAATGGACATGCTCTGAAATACAGATTCTTTTGTCTGCACTATTTATATTAATGTTAGTTCAGGTGTTCACCTATTGTAATTTTTCAAGTTCCAGTTTCATGTTCTCAGTGATCTCACAGTCACCCTTTAGTTTTAGTGATGGTGCCAGAAGCCATAAGCTGTTCTGCTGGCCTTGATAAACTTCAGCAAACTAAATATATTTTGAAGGAATTTGTTTTTGGGAAGGAGTGGTAAGGCAAAGTTCCAGGTCATGAACGGATTGAATGGACATCAACTGATAGCTTAGTAGGCATGATTACATAAAATTGAATTATTTTTCTGTTGTGCTCAAATGAGGAAAGGCAGGGATTTAACATGTCATATTTTGAATCCAGTAGTGTGTTACTGGATTTTAACTGGCTGGATCTTGTGTGTAAATGTGCTCAGTTCCTACTTATTTGATGTGTTCAGTGGACAAGTCCCTATGCACCTCTCTTTTTGTGCTGGACAGTGAGAAATATCCTTTGATAGCAGGCACAGCATCGTGATCTGGAAGGCTTTATAAAATCTGCAGTCCAGCAGTAGGTGCTGTTGAGGTGTCTGCCTGCTCAAGAAAATTTACTAAAAATACTCAATTTTTTAAAAACCAGAAAACCCAAGAAAGGTTACTTACATTATTAGCTCAGTAATGAAAATGTTAATGGAGAATAAAAATGGCAAATTTGCATATTTGTAGTTTAAATCAGGGCAAGAGGCATGATGGGAGAATTATTTTTTTCATGAAGGCTTGTCTGCATTACCTGATTGATAAGCAGCCTGGCTTTCCTTTTGGAACTTTAAATAACATATGCAGGGTGAACCAAATAGTTGTGTTTTCATTAATTGTGAATGAAGTAATTTGTTATGTCCAGAGTATCTCAGAAGTTTAATGAGAAAACAGAAGTCATGTTGCAATCAAGCTGATCCTTTTTTTATTTTACATCCTGATAGTGTTGATAAGGCATGAGTGGGATTGTTTTGAAAGACATTTGCAATCTGCAAAGTTGGTATTTTCAGCATGCCTTTGAGTGTTTTGTATCATTGGCAAATGCATGGTACGTCTTCAGAGGTGGGAACTGATAATGTGTCCCTGAGATTCCAAACAAGTGCCATCTGGAAACTTAGGATAACTTGTGGTTTTGATTTGTAG
Source organism: Haemorhous mexicanus (assembly GCF_027477595.1). Taxonomy (NCBI): domain Eukaryota; kingdom Metazoa; phylum Chordata; class Aves; order Passeriformes; family Fringillidae; genus Haemorhous; species Haemorhous mexicanus. The sequence continues at coordinate 63,981,824 of NC_082341.1, read as the reverse complement.
TTGCTGTCAGGGGTGCAGACGCACGGGAAGAGCTTGTTTGCTCGGAATCTTTTCTGTAGGACAAGTTACATGAAAGTTGATAGTTAACTATATCTGATACCATATTGAGAACTAGCAAATGGTAGCCAAGTATTTTGTGTGCCGAGGAAAGGCACACAAATAAAACGCCAAACTCTTTCTTGTTACTCTCAACCTTATTGAGCTTTTGTCTTCTTCCAAGCAAAGCCTGTTGTCTGCAAACAACTAACTAAACTCCCTGTCCCCAGAGGAAGATGTACCTTCCTCCTGCACTGATGATTCACAGCATTTCTGAACTAGAATTTATGAGGAGATTCTTTCCCAATACTTGTTGAGGTCTCTTAATGCCTGGTGGTCCAAAAAATCATTAAATTAACCAGCACCTAATTTCAGTAACCTAATTTGAGTGACAGTGGGTTTCTGTGTCACAGGGATGTTGAAAGAAAAGAATTAGTTTGGCAACTTTGTTCCAGTCAGGATGCTCCATGACTTCAGTAACTGGCTGTGAGGTGTCCTCATGCTTAGATATTTGTGTCTTTTGCGGGCAGATGATTCCCATGGAGTACAGTTGCAGGCACACATTCCAGATACCTTGGATGTTACTGGATCTACTACATTTCATGCTACTCCAGAGCATGAAATGGCAACCAGGGTATCAAGGGAGGGAGCAGAGCTGGTTTGGAAGGAAGTACACACAGGACAAAGTTTAATGGGGAGGTCGATGAATGGGAACAGAGGCTAGAATACAGCACGTGGAGACAGAGAAACTGGAGGTGTATTTGTGGTGTAAGAGAGTTAGAAGTAAGAAAATCAGAAAAAGTGAGAAGGAAGACTCGCAGAGTGACTAGGAACAGGATAAGGGCAGCTGGAGGAAAAGGCCCTGGAAGAGCCTTCAGTGGTTACAGAGAAAAATCTGCTTTCAGATTGAATTTCTCAGATTGATGTACAGTATTTAAAAGTATGTCATAATAGTTGTGAGTCATGTTTTTTTAGCAAACTGTGCTGAGCAAATCTGGTAGTGGTTTCAGTGCAGAGAGAGGAGTGATGTGCTGAAGAAAGTAAAGGAAGGCTGTTCTTTTAGGGCTTCACTAGCTGTGTTTCTTCTAATTTTTTGCTTTGTGAGTGTTTTGATTTTCAAGGAGATGTGGTTTGAGGGGGCTTGGAAGAAAACAAAGTTTTGGAAAAAATTGAAGGAAGAAAGACTAAAAAGTTAAGAGACCAGGCAAACCCAAGTCATTTGTTTATTTTCAGCTGATAGCATTACTACAGTCTTAAGAAATTCTGCTGATTTATGATTTTTGAAATGATAACAAAACTGACACTGCTAGTTAGAAAAGAATTGTAAATATTATTTTCCTCTGTAGGTATACTGATGTTACAGACTCTTACCATTTTATCATCTTAGTATTGCATAATGTAGCCAATTCATGTTTTCCAGAGTTTCCCAATTAACTTAAGTGCTCAGAAGTTTCCATGACCTTTAGGTTCCTTTGTAGTCTATGTTGTTTTTCAGAGAGTATGATAGACTTTGTGGTTTACTTCCAGTGTAGCCTTTTTTTATGGAAAAGATGTCACAATGCAAGAAGAGCATGGTTTTGAGTTGTGTTTTTGAGCATTTAATACAAAGCTGATTTGACATATCTTCTTTTATTTCTTTCTAAAAATGTCTTATTAGAGAGGAAACTGTTTAAGTAGCTCATAAAAATCAATATAATAGGCAGCAAAATATCATAATGAAAAAAGTATCACTAGGCTGAATATATGGCAAAAATAAGTTGAAGAAGATCCCCATAGAGAAGATTGTTGCAGGATATCTGCACCTCTGTCACATTCACTGCTGTAACTGATGTTCACTGTGCTTATGGTTCTTGCTTCAGTTTTGCCTGTTGGTCTCTATGACTTGCTGGAAAACCTTCTGTCAAGTTTAGGTTGTCCTGTTCTGTCAGATCTGTGTGAGCTCCCAAACACAGGCCTCTGTTCTTCACTGAAATGTTGGAAGTTTGCCAAAAACCTCACCTATGGAGTTGGAGAATGTGGCAGGTGAAGAGCTTCCAAGGAAGAGTGTATGGTTGCCTCACTGGGTGCAGCACCACATTCATGTGGTGCTTCCCATCCAGACCTAAACTCTTCATCTGTCTGCCTGGAGTATAAATAGGGAATCCTCAGGGCTGTCTGCCCCTGCCCCTCTAGGCATGTATTTAGAAGCCTGAGCTCATTTGTCAGAGCTGTTTGATGCTTTATTTGAGGATGGTGCTGAACAGTAGCACCTACTCATGTCAAAACACATATATATGCAAAAAAAAAATATATACACACATATACACGTGCATATACCTATGTATATATATAGGTAGCCAGTTGCTCCAGTCTCCATGCCCTGAATAAAGGATTATTACCCTGGTGTTGCTTAATATTTAGTAATTATGAAGCCAGAAGATGTTGTTTATACACGCCAAGCCCAGTCTGCTCTTTTGGTCCATGTTTGTTTCCACACATCCATCAAGGCCTTGCAAAGCAAAATGTGACCGCTGACAAGTTATTCCCACAATGTTGCAAATGTTCAGATCTTCCTGCAACCTGATACAAAAAGGCCCCATTGGCAATTTTTTTTCTTTTTAACTGAAATTTTATTGAAAAAATGCAGTAGACTGTGGTGAGTTTACACCACTGCATGCAATTATTTTAAGTTTGAATACAGTAAAGTACTAAGAAAATTCAGCTATCATTTTGAAGAGTTGCAATATGGACACGTAATAAATGAATATAACTCATAAGTGTGTCTATATGTTTATATATGCATAATCAAAACTTCTATGTACATATATTCATATGAGAGATCATGAGAATTAATTAGAAAAAAACAGATTTGAAAATAAAGGCAGAAATAGAACAACTAAAAATGATAAAACACTACTGTTGTTGTAAGAGGAAGACAAACCTCAGCTGCACTTTTATGTTCCTTAAATGATTTTTAGATGTGTACATGAATGAGACTCCTTTACCCAAAACTGCTCAGGAGGTTTTCTTCTGTAAAAGCCTTTGCTTTTTATGTTCTGTTCTACAGAGGCTGAAACCTGTTAGGGAATGAATTTATGTGTATTTGGGAGACTTTTTAATATGTGTAATGTATATAAAGTGTTGCAGTTGTCCCTCAGTCAAGGAGTCAGTATATTAATAGCCTGGAAACCAACTGCTGCATGAAATTAGTCCTGTTGGCTTAGCATGTAAGGACTTTCTAAACTTAAATGTGTTACTTTTTCCAAGGCTGTTTTGAAGAGAAGGTTTGATTTTGGCTTTAGGGGAGAAGCATTGCCATGGTGTTATCTCTTCCTGTACACCTGGAAACCACGGCACAAGGAGGGACTGAGACTAAGCCCAGAACTGGTGTTCTCTGTCTCAAGGCATCTCTCCTCTGAATAAAGGCATCTCTTGAAAATGGTTGTGCTTTGCAGTGGTGAATGAGTGCTACTGCAACTGTTGTCTGTTAAATGTAATGTCTCACTTACATGTTGGCCTCTTGCTATTTAGTGTGTGTGTGTGTCCCACTCCTAATTCTCAGGTGGGTGTGTTATGGGTGTGGAGCTGAATTTATAAATATTTTATGCTGCTGAAAAGAATAAGAAATACAAGGGTTTGGCTGTGTGACTGGAAAACTACTTTTAAAATGTGTTTGTTTTCATACTTGGTACATCTGACTAGGCCAAGAGATTGCTCTTTTTCTGACATTGAAACTGTTTCTTTGCTTGTCTGTACATAATTCCTAATCAGTTTTTTTAACCTCTGATTATATTTCTAATAGTAAATGGGTCTGTTCATTAGTCTAAAAATGTAGTTTTCATGTTGAGAGGTTCTTTGTCTTGTTCAATTTTTATTCTGACTTCTATGTAGGCTGAAAAACTGAGTGCTCTTTCCAACCCGACAGGGTCAGATGCTTGTTTTGTTTAAAGTAGCTAAAGGTCTGGATGTTGTTTAGGTGACTGCTTTGTGGTCTTTCCCTGTTGTGAAAGGAAGTTGTGCTTTAGCCAAATTAATAGGGTAATATTGGTCAACAATGTTTAGAACCCCCCCAAATTTTTTCTCTTATTTAGCATTAGTTGCATTTTATGTATTTTTTAAAATTATATTCAATCTGCTTCATGGATTAAGTGACTGATAATTAATTGTAAATGATGATTTCTTTGAAGAAAATGTCATGAGGCAGAAAGCTTTCTCAATTTTAGCATATTGTCATAAGTGTGTGTGCATGGAGGAGAAGGATATTCATGCCTGTATGGATACAGCCATTCATGATGGCTGCATGTATAAATGGCAGGCTTTCTCCTGCTTTAGCAGGATGTCAGTTCAAGTAAGGCATCCTAAAAATTATGTTTTACCTGTATTCATTGCTCACTGGCTTATGTTATTTAAAGATCCGTCAGTCAATACTTCACTGCTCCATGTACTGAACAGTAGCAAGGGACATGAATTTTCTTATCCAAACTGATACAAGCTATTCTGATGAATGCTAAAGCACTAAACTGTTTGCGATAGATTATCTTTATTCTTTTGTTTAAAAAAAAAAAAGCTCTAACTTCACAAGGATAAGGACTGTGCTAGTAATTTTGTACTATAGGCCATGTTTTACAGGATTACAGTTTATATATGTGCTTCTGCAGATAATTCTGGGATTCAGTTCTGGTAATGAATTTAGATATCAATAGGCTCTGAACATACAGAAAGGTTTGGATCCTGAAAAAAATAGTATTCTTATCTAAATGGAAACAGGTATTGGTTGCTTGAATATCTTTTGTCTGAAAATTGCTAAGCTATAATTATACTATTACTAAGATATAACCAAAACTAGAAATATGTCTGTTTCTTTCCAAACCAGCTACATTGACTTTTCTCTTTGGCAGAGGTTTACATCTTATGAATTGGGATTTGTTTCTTTTGTAGTATTAATTCACAGTGGAGCTGAAGCAGGGATTTTGTTTTCTTAGTGAAACCTGCTTTTGTTGACCATTTAATTTTGTCTTTGTCTAGGCAAGGCCTTTTCTGGGAGTTGTGACCATTCTTTTTAACTTTGTTTTTCATGATGTGCAACCTAGTGGCATCTCAGCTGGTAAATGAGATAACAATTCATTCCCCATTGGCAAAAAAAATTAAAAAGAAATTACAATGGAAATGCTCATGTGCCTCTTTTTTATTCTAAAACACAAAACAAAGAAAAACAAAAAACCCCTTCCAAGAATGTAATTGACTATAAAGTAATCTTGCAAATAGCCGACTTATGATTAATGGCTCAGTTTGGGGTTTTTTTAAAATATTATGTAAGTTAGGAGTTGACAAGTTAAATAATTCTTAACACAGGTTTTTTTTCTTTCTGTTTTGTAGACAACTCTGCTGAAGCAGATTTATGGTTGCTGAACAGTTGTACAGTAAAAAATCCTGCTGAGGACCACTTCAGAAACTCAATCAAGTAAGCAGTTTCCTTACAAAGATTTTTAACTATCATTGCATGTCTTAAAGCTCTGTGTTTTCAATCTAGAAGTAATTTTGTGTTTTAGAGCAATAAATGTGCTGAGTTTGTGTTACAGTGGTGAATTCTCTAGAATGAATTAGTAAGGTAGAGTGGATTTGTAAAAAATAGCAATAACTTGCAAGTGATTATCACTACACATATTTAGGATAACTGTTGACCCATTGAGATAGGGACTTTTATATCACTTTTCAAGACAATGTTGTAATTGTCTTCTGAAGAGTTGACTGTGCTCTTGGTTTTGTTTTTTGCTTTTAATTATATGAAATGTTAGGTTGTTTTATTTTTCATCTACTTGAATATGGCCTAACTGGGACCTGCTTTTCAGTGGTGTGCAGCAATGGCCATAAATTAAATGACAAGAAGTACCTTAATGAAAGAAAGAAGTTCTTTATGTTGAGGGTAGCAGAGCACTGGAACAGGCTGCCCAAGGGGGTCAGGGAGTTTCCCTCTCTGGGGACATTCCAAACCCACCTGGATGTGTCCCTGTGTCACCTGCTCTGGGTTACCCTGCCTTGGCAGGAGTTTGGACAAGGGGATGCTCCAGAAGCCCTTTCCAACCCTACCAATTCTGTGATTCTTTGTAAACTGTATCTGGTATATACGTAAAACCAGCTACTTCACTGTGTATTTTCTTGAAAGATTAGCTGATTAGCTTATAATAGAAGAATGTTTTATTCCTCAGTACCATTCCACTGATGTCAAGCAAAATGACATGGTAGTGATTTTGCCTCCAATTTCTGCAGAAGTGTAGTTATGATGAGAGTAACTAGAAAACCTGTACACATACAGCTGTCACTGCCCAGTACAAAGAAATACTGTGGTATGTGTCTTGTAGATTTTACCTTTAGTAAACAAGTTTGCCTATTTGTGCAGCCATTTGTTTAGTGTGGTGCTCTAGGGATGGACTGGCTGTTGAAATCCATTTTGGTTAGAAACTCATAGTTCTTGGGAGTGGAAAGAGGAGAGAGAAGTTGGATATAAGCTACCTGCTTGCAATGCTGGAGTTACTAACAGGATCACAGGATCTCAGGGTTGTAACCTGGAACAGAAACCACTTGCCTGCTGTAGGTGGCGCAGCAGAAATTTCCTTCACCCCTGAGAGTACTTTGCTTTCTGACTGCTGGTGTGGCACTTGGTGACCAGAATGGCTTAGGCCTTTTCTTCTTTGTTGCCAAAAACCAAAAAAGCAAACTATTCCCAGAATACATCCAGCAGTTAGTGTGTGTTGGCCAACAGAACTGATGACAAGATACTTTCCAGCTCAGTTGTGGCCATCCTTCTATTTTACTAATCCTGTGCCAGAAATGATGTGGTATGGTGTGTGTCCCAGCCAGGAGAATAGAGTTGGTTAAGAAAGAGGGCCTAACTGAAAGCAAATGACCAAAAATATTTCTTTGAAGAACATGTTTCTGTTGCTGCTCTGTTCATGAACCTGATGTTACTTGTAGCCTGGATTTATTCTTTTTTGTCCTTGCATCTCCCTATACTTGTTCTTTTCCTGTAGCATTCATGCTCTAATCTCAGATCCTGGCAGTTCCCAGCCATGGAGAATAACATCTTCTGTAGTTGTTTCTGATTTTTCGTAGGGTGCTTTAAACACAAGGGAAGCACATTGTCTCTCTAAAGAACACAACTTCCTCCAAATAGTTCTTGATTTGTTACAGCAAAAATGCAATGCATGAAGTTTGGGTGATAGAAAATGAGCTGCCATTATATCCTGTCACAGCAGCTTGTTGGTAACTATGGAAATCTTTGTTCTTCTCAATTGACTAACAAAATAAACATGTAGTGTGCGTGTGTGTTGTCAAAGCAAACATGCTTGGAGTAGAAAAATTAATACCCAGCCCTGTAAAATTCTTAAAAAAAAAAAAAAAAAATCAGTCTGAAAGTGTTACATTGTATTATGCATGTTATTGAGAAAAGTATTTATTCTCTGCCTGCTGCAACAGTTCCTACATTGCTTGCATATATGACTTTAAAATGCACTGATTCAAACCAGTGGTAGTGTGTTCCCACTGGTGGTTAAAGAATATCTGTGGAAAGCTGATCCCTTACTAGTAACATGGGCCAAAGAATGTACTAGAACCCAACAAGTCCTGTAGGTACAAACTTTTTGGTCTGACTTTCTTCTAAAAAATGAACAAAACCACTCCCAGACACTCTGAACCTTTGTAGATGTGTATACAGCTGATACAGCATGAGTGATAGTATAATCTTTATGTTTATTTTTTTTTTTTCTTTTAGCTCTTAGGAAGTCTCCTGTTCTTCAGTATCAATAAAGTTCAACTTGCTGAACCAGAGTAATGATTTGGAGGGCAAAGAGTTGTTTAAAAACATTAGCTTATGGATGGGAATTGAGAGAGTTTCCTGGGCAGGTTTTATTCTCAGTTGGTTAATCTTAAAATAAGATTAAAGAGTTAGGCAATAGCAGTAAAGAATTCCCACTATAATTAAGTGGATGGAGTTAAAAAAAAATTATTAAGGCTTATGTTTTGATTAGTGATGGATCTATCTTTTGTGCTTTAGTAGGGTATTTGCTGGGCATTCCAGGAAATTAGCAGCCTTTGGAAAGTTCAGTTTTTTGAAGTTGACTTTATTTTGCCTTAAAATTAAATAATACTTAAAAATTAATCTATTTATTTAAAAGTCAGTCACATTCTTTTTTTGCTGATAATGTTTCAGTATGATATCTTTGTTTTGGACCTGATCATCTGTCAGTGTGACCAACTTGGATGAGTTACCTGTATATGTATATATGTGTTTTATAAACACACATATAAATAACAAAATAGTAACATATTATAAATATATAACATATGTAACGTATTATAAATAAGTATAAATAGCAAAAAAATAAGTAAAGTGTCATTAAATTTTTTCCAGAGAGATGCCACTATTTATTTGTTTTGGGGAATGTTGGTTAGTTTTTTTGTGGTTCATTTATGTGCTTCTGCTTATTGTGTTTGTGGTTTTTTGGTTGGTTGGTTTTTTTTCCATTTGCAGAATGTTATCAGGTAACATTTTCTGCTATCATTTATTTTAGTCAAAAGTAGTTTTCTTAAAACTTAGCTGTTGGTAATAGCAAGAATAAACATTCAGGAAGTAAGTTACTAACCTTAACTTGCATAAACCACAGTAAATCTGGTAAGACTGCTGAAGAGAATTAAGCCCAAGAGCGTGTGCTAGAGGAGCTTGCTTCCTTTAAAATAAAGTTATTTTGCTCTTCAGTTTCATGCTCCATTAATTTCAATGTGCTCTGATACTCTTTTCTTGACTGTTACATCTCAGATCTGTAACCCAGTTTTCCTGATGCCCTCTGAAGATTGAGAAACTCTTGAGTGTTTCTAGCTAGATGTCTTTTCCTTTGCTTAGTCCTTTCCTAAGTGCTGGTATAAGTTACTCATGTGTTTGGGGACTTTGCCTTTTCCTTAAGGAGTTCTCCTGCTGGTTGAAGTATTATGGAGAGGAATTTGGTGGCTCGCTTATCAAAGCAGCCAGACTGATGTTGTCTGGGAGGAAAGATGTGGTTATACTCTTGAGGTGTCCATGGCTTGTCTCATGGTATAGAATAAGCCTGACCACTATAAATAATCGTCTTTGTTGCTATATACAATGAACATGTACATTAACACACATTCTCTGATACATTTGTTGCTGCATTCACTTTAAGGCGCGCTCCAGTGTGTGTTCAACCCTTTTCTCTCTGATAGCTCTGGTAGCTATGAGTTGTGACAGAGATGTGAGGGCTTTTAGCACTGAAGTAGCACCATGTGGCTTCCAGTTCTGTCCTTGCTACAGTTTTCACCAATTCATGAATAAACACTGTGTGGGGGATCTCACTTTCGTGCTGGAAGGAGCATCAAAACCTGTAGAATTTGTGGAAATGTTTGTTTAAGAGGACTGTGCTTGTAGATGTTGCAAGTTGTTTAAAGCTCTCAGTGGATTAAATTGAGGAGTAAAAGGCATGACTGCCTTTGGATGCTACAGGATTTCTGTTAACCAAATGCAACTGTGTTGATGTTAAGTACAGAAGGAGGTTATTTAAGAAATACAAAAGCTTGTTCAGAGACAGGAATAATTTTCTGCTGCTTGAAATCTTTGCAAATGAAAATAACCCTGGAAGAAGGTTTTTTGTTGTTTTGTTTTCTTTTTTCCCCCAACATTTATGAACGTAATTTATATGATACATTTTGAAAGTGAGCAAAATGAAAAATTGCATACTGTGCAGGGTTATCACTTTCTTTAACACAGCATTAATCCTTTTGCTGTTCCTAACACGTTTCCAGTGTAGAAGTAGACTGTGATTTAGAGTTGTTTATACTGTTCATGCAATACAATCTAAGCTGTGATGTACTTCCAGGAGAGAAAACATAAGTATCTCAAAGCTCTTTATTTTATACATCCTGTCAGCATGAGAAGATCACTTCCCCCAGGTGGAAGTTTCTGAGCTGTCATAGCCTGGCTGTTTGTTGCATTTTGCAGAACTAGTGTGTTACCATGACTTTGGGTGTTTGTGTTGGATTACTGAAGGTACCAGGGCAGTACTGAGAACTGTAGGTAGGGGTGCTGCTGTTCCCCTCTTGTATTGAAGAAATCTGAGGAAGCCCTGGATTCTCTGAAGTAAAAATGCCTGCAAAACAAACTTCATTGGGTGGGAAGGAAGTTGGACACTTGATTTCTTTTTCCCAGTGGTACGACTGTTGCCAATAATACTCCTTGCTCAGACTCTCTAAACTAGTCTAGATCACGTTGGTGAAAACCTTGCCTTTTGCCAGTATGAAAGGCTCACACACCTACAGATTGGCAAAGTGCCTGTATTCCAGATTTATGCCATATTCACAGTGAGAGGAACTCCTTCCCCAGCCAGTAGGAATTACTTGGTTTTGAGTGGAGGCTGTAAATCAATTAGCTAGAATTTAAAATGACATTTCTTTACTAAGAAAAACCTGAGGAGCTTAGGTGACTGCTGAAGTTGTGTCATAAAAACCTTGATTGGAATAGATTAAGGCACAACATTTTTATGTTTACAGATGTAAGAAATCTATTAAGATCTCAGCAATCACACACCATTAACCAAAATTAAGTTTAAAATTAGTTTTGGACCTCATTCTGTTTTGTAAAGAAATAGTTTTTTTTTTAGGAAGTGCTCCAATCATTGATGTAATGTGTACAAATTATTTAGTTGAAAATACTGAATATTTCTCTTATGTTCACCAGATTTTTTTTTTTTTTGAGCTTCTGGGTTCTTGTGGGAAAAATTTCAAGATGGGTTTTCTACTTTAGCATTTGAGAGGGTTTTTTGTACAGCTGTGCCCATCCATAATTCAAAACAATGATTGTTTAAAATGTTCATTGTACTAGTTAACGTTTCTCAGCTTAAGTAATACCAGTTTCACATTGATATATTTGGTCAAGCTTTACCAAGGAGCATAGATGACTCCAAATGCTGCAGAAGGATTTTATAGGCTTAGAACAAAAATGTTGTTAAACTGAAGTCTTTATTTAAAACCTTACCAATCTAGTAAGTATTTTTTTTTTCTTCTTTTTACACTTACTGAATATTGTCAACCATGCTTTTAGTGTCTTAAGGTGATGGAAGACATAGCTGTTGTGGAAGATTTTTAGCTGCATTTGAGTGTGTTCTTTTTCTTGCACTCATGTCTGCCGTAGAAAAAATATGTTAAAAGCTGGTTGACATGATGCTATAAAATACAGAGAAAGCACACCATATAGAATTGAGTGCTTTCCATTGCATTCTGTTTAGAAGATAAAAGGATTATGGACTGCTTGGGAATGTATGTGTTACATGGCTTCATTTTGCAGAGATTTGCAAAAGCCTGGGTTATAAACTTGTGTGCACTTTAGTTTAATATTTTAAAAGGTTTTAAAAAAAAGTTCAGGAACAGAACCTGCTAAAATCAACTTCTAAATGTGATTCTAGAAATCTTTTCTATTCTGATAGGAACACATTTGGGACTGCTTTAAGTGCTACACGATATTGATGCTTTGAGATGTTACTGCAGTGCTGATTAAGCCTCAGACGCTTCAGTGGCTAATTAGCTTTAGATACTCTTTATGTCTTGAGCCAGATCACTGGGGACAACTGTATTTTGATTGCAATTTTATAGAAGAAAATATGGCCAGGACATGAGAGGCCAACTCTATTTCCTGATTTCATGTATCTGTATTTGAACTTTTTGTTGAGACTGTCGTTCCAGGTCCCCAGCTATATAGGCTCGAGGAGCACTGGTGCTTCACAGGCAGTGTTTACAGACATTGAAGATCAGTTAAGTTCATTGCTAAACATACAAGATACACTTTCCTTTGCAAATGAATGCAATCAACCATTACACTTCAGTGATATGGGTAAACAAGGAAGACTTCTGATTTAAAAAGTATAGCTCTCCTGATAGTTCATGGGCTAATGCTTTCACCTCTCTCCTTGTCAGCCAAAAATGGGGACACAGTATCATTCTGCAGTATCATAGAAGAACTGTAGAATATCCAGAGCTGGAATGGACCCATCAGGATCATCGAGTCCTGGCCCTGCACAGGACTCTCCAAAAGTCACACCATGTGCCTGAGAGCTTTGTCCAAATGTTTCTTGAACTCTGCCAGGCTTGGGGCTGTGACCATTTCCTTGGGGAGCCTGTTCCAGTGCCCAACCACCCTCTGAGTGAAGAACCTTTTACTAATATCCATATCTAGTTAAAAACCAGAACAGTTCTTCCCCCTCCTCTCAGACTTGGTCAAAATGTATAATTTTAGGAAACCTCTCCAGACAGAGTTAGTGAAATGAGCAAAAGGAAGAATTGGGCTTTCCTAGGGTTTCTCATGCTGTTCTGCCATATGCTTGCCTTGGGGATGGGCTGTTCTCTTGGGCTCTTAGTGCTGGTGACCCCCTCTTTACCCAGACCAGGGACAGATACAGCAGAAACTGTCAGGCACTGTTTTGGGTCAGTAGTGTAAGGTTTGTCTTGTTGCTTAATCAAGGGCTTTTAAAGATGAAGCTTTTTGAGAGATTGGAGACATTTGAGCAAAACTATGCTTGCTTTCCTATTATAGGCATGTACATAAAAAACATGTTGAAATCTATTTGAAATGTCTTGCCTCTTTTAATGGGATGGGGACAGTGATTTCTGTTGACCGAGTTCCTTCCTTGATTTAAGTCACACTTCAGATTTGCACCTTAACCTTTAGTCAGTCCTTGCTGGATTGGAGGATTTTCTGTTCACTGTTCAAAAAATAGGCTACTAAATAAGCACTTTAAAAGTGGTGTGCAAAAGAATAAAATCCACCACTGTGTGTGTGAATTTGAGGAATGTGAATGGAATCAGAATGTTAACAGTTTGTAAGTCAGCATGCCTTCAGGTGGAAAATGCCCCTGTGGAGTTTGCCAAAGCAAAGAGCTGGTGACAACTCCTGAGGAGCTTGTGATTCAAACAGTGGTGAGATAGCGGGCAACTGCTGGAAACAGCAGCAGTCTGAGACACTGTAGTCTGTTTTTTTATTACCTGAAACAGTAGGCTGTGTATATTTTCTTGTCCTTGGAACAATATTTATGACTTATCCAAGCAGACTGTGCCCAGTAGTGGACTACTGAAGCTGAACTTTGTGTTGCAATTAATTTGGGGATCTGCAGTTGGAATCCTTGCTGCTTCTGCCATGTGACATTCACCTCCCATCTGTTGGGGAATTTCTTGTTTCTTTCTCTTATTGAGAGGTAACCAAATTACTTGCTCCAGCACTAAAAAGTGCAGGAGATACTAAGAGATTTTAGATTTGCCTCAAATAAGCAATAGCATTACTGAGAGAGGTCGTAGTATTAATTGATGTCCATTGGAATAACATGGGACAGGATGAGGACAGAGCTCTGCTTGGGTTGGTTTGCCTGCATACAGAATGTACAGTCATAAGAGGTGACAAAGAATGGAATGTTGTATTGGCTTTGTTTGTTTTCCTTTTTCCCCTTGCTCTTTTGAGCTTTTAACTAGTAGACCAGAATATATGAAATACAGTAGAATGATGCAAGGGTGATTCAGCAATGCAAATTGTTAGCTGAATTGTTAGCAATTCAAATTGTTTTGAATGGGTTATATGAGCTTTACAGAATTAGTGTTTCACATATTGTGTGTCCTCCTATCTTAACAGGTGTTTTGTTTTACCATTTCAGACAGATGAATTGAGCAGAAAAGGTTAATGATCTGAGTGCTGGAAGCAGGTGGTTGGTAGCTTTGACTGTTTATCTAATTAGCTGCATGTTGGCTGTTGTCCTAGCAGGCCTGACTTTTCCTAGGGAGGGAGCATAGGAAAACATGCAGAAACTTGCTGTAGCAGGACTAATGCAAAAATCAACATGATCTAAACTTGTCCTTACTGACAAGTATGATTTTATTTGTTTTGGATTCAAAAGATTATCTACTAGTGCTTTATGGGTGTTTGTCCTAAAACAGCATGCTTGCTTGTTCAGGTAAGCTTGACTGTCAAAAGACTTTTCTCTCATACTTCTGAAAGCATTTTTCTCGTGGTTGTTAGATGCTGACCCACAAAGAGCAAAAATAATGTTGGTGATTTTTTTTTTTTTTTGTTTGTCTGTATTCAACAAAGCTCTTGTTTTTTACCCTGAGTTCCATTGTAATGCCTGTGTCTGTTAAGGTTTTACTGTGGCATATTTAGTCAAGGCGATTTGGGATACTGTCAGTGCAGCACAGCAGTTCACGTTTGGCATTGTACACCTCAGCTGCTGACTTGACCCTTGGTGCACCACTCTTGGGAGAGACATGAGCATAGACAACTGTTCCTCTTGAATTTAATGTTTTATCCATTTTTTTTTTCTTTACTTATAAAGTTTTCTTTTTAGCTTTCAATGAAAAAAAAGTCAGAAACACAGGCTAACACCAAGACACAGTTGACCACTGAATTGTTTCATTCCAAGTATGTGCTTGAATTTGAAACTTTCCTAAGAGATAATGTCTGGTAACTACTTTTAACAGGATAAATAGTCAACTTATTTCATGTATTGGTTTTACAACTCCAAGCACAATGGAAATTGATGTTTGTTGGTGGCTCCAGCTACCAACACAACACAAATACTCACCAAGAAATTTTATATGTGTTTACTCCAAAAACCTATTGTTTTGCTTGGGTCTATTATATTTTATTAGTATAACCTCAAGGGAAATGCAGTAGTGTGGAGGCAGAGGCTCTTTTTTTTACAAAAGTACAGTGTTAAATAAAATTGTCTAAAATACAGTCAAACTCATTGTAGAAGCAATCTGTGATTACCTCAATCCAATTGGGTAGCATGGATTTTTTTTTTTCCTAAATACTTAATATGTCTCCAGTTTTTATTTTGTCTCTCCCTGTGCTTTTTTAATGTAGCCCATTTCCATAACAGATGTCCAGTTTGTATGCTTTTCCTTGTACCAGTCATTAAATAGGAACATTTACTTTGTGGAGCTGTCAAATTGATACCTGCAACTCAAAAAAATGAAGATGAGTGAAAAATGTTATTTAGACACAGAAAAGATGTAATGATGGATATATCCTAAATACAGTGAAGAATTTTCTTTCACATTCTTTCAGAAAGGAAGACCATGTTTAATTAGAATCCTGAATCTAGATTGTAAAACTTCTTATACAAGGAAAGCTGCAGGAAATGGGATTTTTGCTTCAGATTTCTCTTAGCTTTAGATACTGCCTTTTTAATAAATAATATCTGAACTTGAAATTATTCTTTCAGGTATTTATTTTTTTCATATTAGTAAAATATTTTTTTTGTTGCTATTAGTAGGAGCTCTCTTGTTTAGCTAGTGTTGAACACATTTCCTAGCTTGGTTATATGAACTCTGCTGGACTGAACCAGCAAAAAGATTTAAGCTATTCAAAGGAAAGACCAAAAATAGAAGGATTTTTGAAATGGATGAACTTTTACATAAGATATGGAAGTTATGGTTCTTTTTTTTTAATACAAATTAAATTTATGTGGCTTCTTTTGGTCCTTTAGCTTGTAATTGCATTTATAACCTGTGAATTTGACTGTTATGTATACATGGATGTAACATGTATATACTCAAGCATTATAGAAAACAGGTCAAATGTGGTTTTGCACAGGCTTTGTTTTGACCTTCCCTCAGCAGAGTTGCTTCTTAATTAGTCCTGAACTAATATAAATTCAATGTATGGTAAACTTGGAGCTTCAGGATGTGGTGACTTTGTAGGATTCACTATCACAGAATCACAGAATGGTCTGGGTTGGAAGGGACCTTTAAAGTTCACCTTGTCCAACCTTCTGCAATAAATAGAAACATCTTAAACTAGATCAGAGACCTGTCCAAACTGGTCTTGAGTGTTTCTAGGGATGGATCATCCACCACCTCTCTAGACAACCTCTTTAGTTTAAAACCATTACCTTGTGTCCTATTGCAACAGTTCCTATTATAGAGTCTGTCCCTGTCTTTCCTATAAGCCCTCATTACGTATTGAAAATGCTCCTTGGAGCTTTCTTCTCTCCAGGCTGAACAGCCCCAACTCTCTCAGCCTTTCCTCATAGGAGAGGTGCTCCAGACCTCTGGTCATCTTTGATGCCTTCTCTGAACTTGCTCCAACAAGTCCATGTCCTTCCTGTGCTGGGGACCCCAGAGCTGGATGCAGCACTGCAGGTGGGGTCTGAGCAGAGCAGAGGGGCAGTGTCCCCTCCCTCACCCTGCTGGCCACACTGCTTTGGATGCAGCCCAGGATACAACTGGCTTTCTGGGCTGCAAGAGCACATTGATGGCTGAAATTCAATATTTCATCCCGCAGCACCCCCAAATCCCTCTTGGCTTCCTCTCATGAGGCAAGGGATTATTTGCTTCACATTTGAAATACACTGGTTTTCAGTGTTAATGGCATAATGCAGTGTTAAAATATCTCTTGAGCAACATGTTTTTTAAGTCAACAGTTCACAGTTTTTACATCAAGCAGTGCATGCTCTTGGTTTTGTGGTTTCCATTTGTATTTCACAAAAGACACCAGTTAAGCATGCTGGTTGCAAAATTTTTAAGTTAAGCTATTGTGAAATGCTGCTTAACATATTACAATTATTGCAGGAAGGACATTTAATGAGAATAAGCCAGGTATTGCGCACTCTGTTGTTCTGATTCTTTACTGATGCTGTGGTTGAGATGCAGTGAGCTGATCTTGAATTTCTTGTGACTATTGCTCAGAAACCACATGCTAAGATGACATTGTCATATTCTAAGAAAATGGTCAGGGAGTATGTTTGGATTGAGGAGAATGGACTGTAACTGACTTCCTCTAATGTCCTAAATGATGCTGCTTACATAACGAGGTTTCCAGCTGGGAGTCGCTGCTTGCTGCAATATTTCCATGTAAAGAGAACACAGAGTTGCCCCATTTCTTTCTCTTTCCCCTGCTCCCTGCTGGAGCTGTTGTGGTGATACAGCTGCTACCAGCTTCACCCCTTGCCAAAGATGTGGCTTTGCTTTGTGGCCTCATGGACAGATGGCAGGTAGCAGGATGGAGAGAGGGAGAAGCTTTATTTTGTCTTCTCAAAATATGCTTCAAGTAACTTAGTGATGGTGATGCTGCATCTTCCTTTCCTACCTTTGTCTTTCCTGACAGGGACATGCAACTGTTAGCAGCCTTGGTGCTCTTTTGTTAATCTTTACCTACTATGAGGTTTGAAATAGAGTTAGAAAATCATTACATCACTGTTTGAGGGTTTGTTTTTTTTTTTAACTTCTCCAGTGCTGATTAGTAATACTTTTTTTTTTTTTGGTTTCTAATTTTGATATGTTTGTAATAGGAAGAGGTAAACTATTTCAATAAGAATATTATTTCTTACTTTGACTTGAACGATAATGAGATGCAGTATGTTGCAGTCTGTTTTACCAGGGTTACCTTTTTCTCAGCATTGAGATCTGAAGTTATGTAATTAGAGGTTTTGTTACTGACCCACAGTAAATTTGGACTGTGTTGTTGTTGTTTTTCCTTTGGTTAGCTTAATTTTTTTTATAAGGACACTTCTCTGTAGTAGTGATATGGACACACTGAACCATTACCCCAACCATCATTTATTCAGCTGCACAGGGATTCAGTTTGCATTTCTGAGGAAAAATATATATTGCTATGTGAATGCATGCAAGAGGTGAGCATGGCTAGCAGCTATTACAAGCTGATTTGTTAGAGTTGAGCATGTGTTTCTTGGTGTTTGCTTTTAAGAGACAGGGAAGACTCTGAATTGGAACCTGAAATCCAAGTTGGTTCTTTGCAGAACTTTTTATTAGGTACGTGATTTCACTTTATCTTTGACTAATACATTGGATCCCACATAGGAGTTAATGGCAAAGTGCTGTAATAATAGTGCAACAAAACCTGATGAAAGATCTGGGAAAAGTGATTATATTTGGGAATAGCTGCATACTCACAAGTAGGGCTGTTTTCCATGATATCCCTGCAGGTGAGGGAGGGGAAAAGATATATTATTAGCTGGGGTTGGTGAATTTGAGTTACACCAGGAGTAAAAATTATTTTGCTTGTATTTATAAATCTCAGTTAACTATCCAAGAACTCTGAGACAGGTATGGAAATAAAGCAGCCATCTTCAGTTAGAACAGCTCTCCATGCCCACAGGTGAGCAGCTTTACTTCTGGACCTCTCTTACTGAGCTGTTTTACCAGGACATTGCTCTCTGTCATCCTGTATAACCTGTCCTTAAGATGGAAAGGAGAGCTGAGAACATAGGTAGTTCAAAGGCAGCTGTGCCTTATTCAATACCTTAGCATTGTTTCTGGTACTTTGTCTCCCAAGGCTTTACAAGATGAACCCAGATATTAGGAAGGCTTATGTTAAATCTGGATTGTAAGGAGTTTGTATCATAGATGGAGAGCAAGAAAATACTAAAAAATAGCATAGGACCATTGCTTTCTCTCTGTGTTTATACAAACTGCTTTAATTAAATTCCTGGAACTGTTTAAATATTTCTTTTAAAATAACTTAAGCAAAAAATGTTTGTTTATAGTTTTTGATATCTGATATAATTTTGTTGAATTATTTTGTACAGGGATATCAGCATCCATGCAGGTTGAGAAGTTAACTAAGTACAACTGGAACATATAAGTATGGATCAGTAATTCCCAAGGTCTCTTGTCTGTTTTCCTTATCAGAGCTGGTTGTGTTCTGAGCAGTCCTCCACAGACAAGCAATGACTAACACAAATAGTCACTCTTCACTGTTGTAGGTTATCCGACTTCCTTGTTGCTATTGTGTGCAAAAAATAATAGCTCCTCATGTAATTTAAGTAGACTTTATGTGTTGCTTTACTCTCTCAGCACATAAGCACATCTGATCTGTGCATTCATAACGTCCATCCATAGTTATCTGCAGAGAAATACAGCATTTGGTTGTGGGGTGGAGAACCCAAAAAAATCCTGAACCCAAACAAGCCAGGACCAACAAACCCAAGCAACAAACAAACCACGCCCTTAGAATGAATCATGAATGGACTGGGTTGGAAGGGACCTTCAAGATCATCTAGTTCCAATCTTCAAGTTCTTCTGTACTTGTAATGTTGTAATTAGAATAAACACTGCTACATGAAGCACTGCAGGCTTGTGTATTACTTAAACATATTTTTATATGTAATATAAAAAAAAGGTATGTCTCTGTGTGTTTATATATATCTCAATAAAGGTTGCTGGTAATGTCCTAGCTTTATATCACCTAAGGATATTGTTATACATCTCTTTGAGAGCAAAATTTTACTTTTTTAAATCAAAAGTGGTATCATTGGGAAGGATTACATTCTTAAGCAGAGTGGTTGTGTCTGGCTTCCACTTCCTTATGGATGTAGAGCAGTCTTTATTCTGTGGAAGTTATGTGACTAAGGAGTTAGTACTGAAGAGACCAAGGACCTTCCCACTGCTCTTTCCAGACTTACATGGTGGCCTTGCAAGAGGAGATACTGGGGTGATAAGAGCCACAGCAGTAGGAAACATGGGTAGCTGTGTCTGCAGTTACAATTAGCACTTTGTTATGACAATTTCCAGGGAAGTCATGTGTGAAACGTAAATTGCAGGTCAAATTCATACTCAAAATATTTTCCCATAAACAGATGCATGATTTTTTGTTGTTAGGGGTTACTGTCTTGGGAGTCATTATGAAATTTGCATCCTTGTTTAATTCTCAATTGAAAACATATTCAGAATATGGAGGGGAAGGAATACTGATAAGGGGTGTACAAAGTCCACTAGGAAGTACTACACCTATGCCCTGATGTTGAATTGAAGTTGTTACTCTGTGTTGATCTAATGTTTGATGTTAATACTTGGAAACTGCTAATGAAACTTCCTGGCACTGAGCTGTTCCATCCTGTTTGCTCACTTATGCAAAGGAATCCCAGATAGCTTACAGATGTTCCCTAGTAAAGACTGGAAGCAAGACACTGAAAAATCCCCAGTCAGCCAGTTCTAGAGAGGCCTGGTATGTTTGATACAACCTTATTTTGTGACATAAAGTGATCTCAGGGTAAATTGCTGATGTACCTAACAACTCCATTGCTGATCTCAAGGTAAAATTTCCTCAAAAGATGCAGACTTAACAAACCTTCTGCTCCTTAACTCCTAAGTTCCCGTGGCTGTTAGTAATTCAGAAACATGGGCAAAATCAGCCTTAAACTGTCTTGTCAAATTAAAAGCAGACATTTTTTGTTGGTTTGTGGAAGGTGAAGCAGGCACCCTGGTTCATCGGTGTTTATCTCATGCCAAGGTGATGGATGTCAGGTGATTCCAGGATTTGTGTGAAAAATGTCAGGTCTCCATTGTCTGTGATATTCGTTACTGACACTGAATTATTTTTTGTAAATGGCAACCATGAAACATGTGTTTTAACAGAAATACTAAGGAAATTGTGATAGTTTCTCCTATGGTACCAATTATTTAGGAAAGTTTTAGATTTTCTTAGAAATCTCATGTTGTTTGCTCTGTCTTGTTAGTAATTGCACAATTTTCTTAAATCTTTTGTGTATGGTAGGTTTAGAGACGGGTGGATTTTGCTTTAGATGGAATGTGGTAAATCTGTAAACTTCTGTGCATTCTTTGAGGGTAAGTTTCTTCAAAAATGATGGATATCAGAATAATAACTGGTTTTTACTTTTGACATACTGGTAAAAGATCTTTTTTTTGTGTGTGTGACCTCAAATGCTTCTAGTTGGGAGTAGGTGATTTTCCTTGTAACTCTTCCCATAAAATGCATTGAGACAGGTTTTTACTATATCTCTAATATGTAATTTATCTAGTATCTAAATATCTAACAGTTTTAGAAAATCAAGCGTGGACAAACATTTTAATGAAAGTGTTTCTTTTCTCTTTGTATTTTATGTCTTCTGTTACATCGTAGGGGAGCTATGCTAACATAAAACTCAGCATGTAAAAATACAGAAAAACAAGGGAGTAAATTTGAAATAGGAATGTGAATGGCTGCTTTGTTATACACAGATTGACTTAGGGGGAGAGAAGAAACCCAAACCAAAATAATTGTTTTACTCTTGAAGTGTTTTACTGTGGCACCACCCTTTTGCCTGGAGTCTGTTGAGCTGAAAACTACCCTGCCCCTGGCTCAACAAAAACATTTCTGATGGTTTAAGACCTGTTACTGCACCTACATCAGACTTAGCAGAAGAAAAATCTGTAGTCAATTTTCTTCCATTCTTTCAAGCAGTTCTTTAGACTTCTATAAAACACAGTGAAGGGAATGAAAGTGTGGAAAGTGAAGGACTGAGGTCACTCTGTAGGTGTCGTAACTAGAAATCAGTTTCATAGTTTCAGACCCAAAGCTTTGGTCAGTAGCTATCTCTGCAGCCTTCAGTCTGTATTGGTGACAATTCCCTTTTCTCATAGCTGCAGATGTACAGCTGTAAGGTGTATTACTCATTTTCCAGAATCAAGCAGGCAGAAATGAGGATCAGTATGAAGAACAGCTATGCAGCCTTGTTGTTGTACCCCATGACAATTCTTACTTGGTGATTGCTTGCTGGTGTTTGCTAAAGGTTACTTCCAGTTTCACTGCTGTGATGCAACTTCCATGGCACATTCTCAGGTGCTATGTACTGGTCTCTAATTCTTTTTAAAACTGGAAATCTCTGGCAGAGGACATGATTTTAATGTTTTTATGTTTTTTCCTTACTTTCCATCCCTCTAATATGCAAGTGCTTTACACAAATGGTTTAATTTATTTTCACACTATTCTCTGGTCAGAGCTTCATAGTATTCCTTGTTTCTTAGTGTTTGGAAACTTAGCAAGCGGGAATAGGGTCAAATGTATCCCCAGGCTTAGTCATCTGATATGTGACTCCCACAGGTTTCATGCTTCTGAGCCTTAAGCTGTAGCTGTGACTTTCCATGCCTGGTGCCTCTTAGTGAAAGCTGCTTGGGCAAGTCAGGCTCCACCCAGGTAGTGTGTTCTAAAAGGAGTATAGGTACAATTTGCAAGTGTAAATGAATTCTGGAGCAGGAGCACCCTTCAAAACTGGGTTGTGATTGGGTTTCTGGTTTTGTTGTTGTTTGGTTGTTGTTTTTGGGGGGGTAGGGGTTTTTTTGAGGATAATCAGGGCTCTTCACTAGGACACCATGTTTTCTCCTTCTGGAGACCAGTAAATCATGTTTTCCATGACTGTTAGAAAGACCATAGAAAGTAAAGTTGCCCTCATTACACAAATAGTGGAAATTGATCTTATCCACCATGGGGTGAGATGAGAGTCCTGGGGAAATGTATGAGCCTGTGTAAATAATTGTGTTACAAGTGCACCAGGAGGAAGTATTAATGTATGGGAGCAGCCTCACTTCTGACACTTTTGCATGTTCAATCTTTGACTTTGCAACCTGAATAGTGTGTTTTGCCCACAGTTTTGTGTGTGCATTGTTTCCTAAGTCAGAAAAAACCCCAACAGCGATTTGTTACATAATGCTGCGCTCCATGCATCCCTGGAATGTCTTTTCCAGGCTGCCAAGTTGGTCAGTGTTCCCCCCAGGAGCACTGCCTGGTTCACCTCTGTCCTGAATTTGTGCTGTGCAGTTCAGCTGTTGCTTGAACAGATCTGAGTCCCTGAAAGCAGAGGCAGCAGAGGCTCACTGCTTGCTGGTTGGGTGGTTGGGATGCAGCCTGCTGAATCCTGGAGCTGTGTTTGGAGGGACGGCTGTCCTACCTGGCTGTGTTCAGTGCAGTCAGCCTCTACTGGGTCTTCAGTCTTACTCTTGAAAGAGAGCTGTGATTTCACAGTTCTGAGAGTTAGGATTTTATGCTGGAGTTTCCAGAACTAATTAGATACTTTAGGAATTACAGTCTACTGGAGGGGAGGGGTTTTGAGCTGAATTGACCAATTGGTAGAATACTGTTTGTAGAAAACAGCAGCTGAATAGTACCTGATTTGAGTTTGGTAATCCTAAAATTGTTTTAAAATGACCACTAATAGAATAATTATATTTTTACAAGGAAGAAGGCCAAGAGGTGCAGAGATGTCAGAGCCTCTCTGGCCTCTCCTGCTTTGTATCCACACCCCAGTGACCTGTGAACCCAAAGGTTTGACAGGTGGTGGAGGGAGGTAGTGGGGGTTGTATGTGTTCTTGCAGATGGAGGTGTAGTTAACAGGTACACTTTGTTTACCAAATGGTAATAGTTTCTTGAGGAAATAACTCCGTGCCTTCTGGGGCAGTTTCATAACTGAGTGGAATAGTTAAAGCTCTACAAATGGCATTTTAAAATGGTGTTTCATTATAACTAATGAGTAGGCTGGCCAACTGATATCGCTCAGGAACAGCTACAGCCACAGTGGCTTGAAGTGTGTCTGTAAAGCTAGTTTTTTTGGTCCTTGAAAATTTTAAAATGGTTAAAGAAATTACAATGGATTCTGGGTGTTCCTTGAACTTTGAAAACAGTCACATTATTTTTAAGGATGAAATTGAGAAACACCCCCAGTCATTCATCACTGCCACTTAGCAAATGGAAAGGATAGTTATGGCCTATCTTTAATCAGAAAAATAACTACTACTTGATACACTTACCCCAGTAGTTGTAAGGACAACATTTAATATGTTGTGGGCTTTTTCTGCTTCAGTTGCATGTCGGTATGGAAGGCTCACTGAGCTTGAACAATGAAAAAAAAATCTGTCTCACCTTTCACAAGTTAACGTTTAAACAGTGGGGGCTAACTATCTACAGAGCAGGTGAAACAAAGTCTTTTTTTTAGCTTTGCACCTGTCAAATGCTGGAAATAATTGCTGTTCTGAAGCAAAACACCCTAAACATGAGCTGTACAGCAGCTGCCAAGCCCAGAGTGTGGGTACATGCAGGTACCTGGGCTAAGCGGGTTGAGGAAGCAGAGCTTTTGGTGCACGTAGCTGAGATGTGTTTTGTTGTGTGGAAACCATGGGATACAGGTGTGGTGTTTGCACAGGAGAGAAGAGCCTGAGTAGTCAGGAAGGGAGTTTGCACTCAGGTGGGAGGCAGGGAAAGCCTGGCTGTAACTTGAGTTGAATATGGCTCAAAGCGTTTTTCCAACCGTCTTGGAACAGGCAGGAAGCCTCTCCCCTCGTGGACCCTCCCTTGGTTGTGTCTTCAGGTCAGAGGTGTAGCCACTCTCCACACTTGTGAGTCACCTTAGGAAAGGTTTTCTCCACTCCCATGTAACAGGAATGGGAGAATTACCCCCCAACACTTCTTTGTAGGCTTCAATTGCTACCCTTGTTTTGCTGAAATTAATGAGCCATGTGGCTCATCTATTACTAGAAATCCATTATTGAGCACTTCAAAATCTGGAGGGGATAAAAAAGGTGCAGATACTGGAACTTGAATGTTGCTCATGGTTTAGCTCAGCCCTAATTGATGAGGTTTTTAAAGATAGAAAGGTGGGGGTTTTTGTGGTTTCCAGATTTTTTTTTTGTCAGTTGGAATAACCATTAGTACTGAGAGAAAATGTAAAACTTAAAAGTGGTGGGACTGGCAATATTTGCAGGTGATGGAATGAATTACCTCCAGGATTCCTTAGTTAAGGCATGTGTTTGCAGCAGCTTTAGCTTTATCCTAATTCATTTTGAAATTAAGCTTGTTGTGTAACTAATTTCCTTGGTAAAGAGGTAATTGGAGGATGTTGTACTTTTCATTGTTTAGGGAAACAAAAAAGGGAAATTGGCTGATAAATCTTTTGTACTTGCTTATACTAAACAAGGCAGTAGTAACCTGCATTGAGGTTTAGCATGGAAATAAGCTGTCAGTCCCCCTTCTTCCACAGGGCTTGTTTTCTTTCTTTCCTTCCTGTGTAAAATTACATTACTTTAGTAAGCAATGAAACATGATTTATTTATGTAGTCTGAGAACACCTGGATCCCTAAAGCAAAATGGCCCAATAAATACTGGCTTTCCATGTCTAGTTTCTTGCTGTATCTTGTAAAGCTTGACTTCTAGGATGGACAAGAAAAAGGAA
Organism: Haemorhous mexicanus; assembly: GCF_027477595.1. NCBI lineage: Eukaryota > Metazoa > Chordata > Aves > Passeriformes > Fringillidae > Haemorhous > Haemorhous mexicanus. The sequence continues at coordinate 63,956,808 of NC_082341.1, read as the reverse complement.
ACTGGGTTTCAACTTTTGTGTTAGGAGGTGAGAAAAAGGGCAGCTGTGTTCTCTAAAGGGTTTTTAGCTGTAACTGACCCAACTATAGGTTATTTGGGAACAAGGAAATGTTCAAGACTGTGATATTACAAGTATTCTGATGCCTGGCTGTAGCTTTGTTTGGTAGGTATCTTGGAGCATCTTCCATGGAGTAGATGAAACTAGTGTGAGTTTTAGGAATGGGGACACTGAGAGAACTACGTGAGATCTCAAGAAAGAAATCTGTATTATGTACTATTTATGTACTTAATTGCATTTTGTGTGATCATCATCTAACAAATATTAATGAAATTAATCTGCTATGTGAGGAAGGAAAGAATAATCAGTTTTGTTTTAGGAGAATGAAGGCTTTAGAAGAACTGACAAGGTTCTCATAGGACATTGGCAGCGGAGGTAGAAAACCAAACTGGTTTAATAGAGTCCCATGCAATTCCAATAACATCAAGGTTTTTCTGCTCTTGTGTATGCCAGAGCTTACAGCCAAATCCAGTCATGTTTTTAAGACTGAGTTGTATTGTTTATTCTCAATTTAAAAGAAAAACAGAAACACATGAGAAATTTCTTTGTCTCTGCTAACCTTTATTGAAGGATCTTGAATTTGCTTCGTGCTAACAAAAAGCCAGTGTCTTTTTACCACAGGTAAAAGGCCTGCTTGCCTAGTGTTTATTTTTGTGAAAATCTTAAACTGGGAGCTGAAGAGATACAAAAAGCTCTGTGTACACTTACAGAGAAGCACAGAAGCTTGTGCTCCTGCTGTTCTGTGCAGCCACAGGTCTCTGTGGCTGCTGGCACTTACATCCTCTGTTTCTTCTTGCTTTTTGAAGTCAGGTTGCTGTCTTTTCTTTACATGTGGGATGGGGATGCTGTGTTTCAATATGTTCATGAAATTCAAGGATGCTGCAGTGCTGCTCTGAATTGCTGCTGTTGCTCAGTGCCTCAATGCAATGAAGTGAGATGTAAAGCCCCATCCCTCCCAATCTCACCATTCTTGGGTGACTTTTACAATTGTTGTGTTAAAGAACTTAAAGGTGGGCCAAAATTGTGCCCCTTTTCCAAAGCTTTAGTATTTCTGTCCTAGGACCATACATTCACTAGATATGGGTGAGGCTTTTTAGTCTCCTCATTCCTTGTCTTAGGACTGTGGCCTGTGTGCACCATTCTTGTGTTATGGTAGTAATAGGCAGCCTTGCCTGTACACTGGCAATTTCAGTGACCAACTCACAATTTTTGGTTACACAGATAAAAAATAGCAGTTGGTTATTAATTTTGAATGTATGACATTAAGCACTTCATGTTTGGCCGTTTCCTACTTGTTTTACACACAGAGAATTTACCATAAGTCAACTGGTCCTAATGTTCCATACCTTTAACAGTGTAGGACCTTCCAACTCTGTGTGCTTAAACAATGATATATCATGTACTGTAAAGTGTATTCTGTTTGCTCATTTTTGACTTAATAGTGGCAGCCTGGGCACTCTAAGTGATTCTTTGCAGGGGCATGGCAATAATGCATGTATCACTGGGGCTTCTTGGGTGTTCATCTCACTCAGTGCTCTTTTCATTGATGTGGATGATGGGATGAAGCTCATCCTTACCAGGGCTGTGGATGACACCAAAGGGAGGAGAGTGTTTGGTGGCACAGCAGCCTGTGGTTGGATGAGACCTCAGCAAGCAGGAGGAATGGGCAAACAGAACCTCCTGAGGTTCAGAGAAGACACGTGTGCCTTGATTAGAGCAGCCTCTACATAACATTGTGGGCTGGGAGCAGCTTCATGTGTGGGTTGTGTTTGTGGTTGATTTGGTTTTTTGGAGGTGGGTGGTTTGTGTGTGTCTGTTTTGGTTTTGTTTGGTTTTGATTTTTAAAAGAAAAGTAAACTTTTGGACACTAGGCTGACTCAGCTCTGTGCCCTTGTAATGCTAAAGGCCAAGGTCTTGGCTGCATCAGCAAGAATGTAGCCAGCAAACTGGTGAAAAGGATTTCTCTTGTTTACCACTTGGGAGAATGGGGCTGGAAAACTGCCCAGCACAGGACTTCTGACGATAAAATGGGTATCAATGACCTGGAGATAAGATATCATTGCCGTTTTCAACTGCCTGATTTGTAGCTACAGAGAAAGTAGAACCTGAATTTTCTCAGAGGAGCACAGTGATAGGACTGGAGGCAGTGCTCTTAGCAGCAAGACCTTGGTATAGTAATGGGAACAACAGGAGTAATGATTTTATTGTAATTCTCTCTGGTTACAAAGAAAAAAATGTTCATGGCAAGAGAGAATAAAGGAGAAGGAACAGGTTTTCTGGAGAGGCCTTTGTGAGTCTCCATCCTGAGACCAGAGAATGGGACCATGTCTATCAGGCAGGTCATCCTGTTTGATGGGCACACAGCTTCAGGAGGGACACACATGGAGTTGTTGATCTGTCACATCAGATCTGCTCAAAGCTCAGCTGGACAATTTTGGGTTTAATTATTGAACTCTGGAATTAGCCCAGTTTTAAGCAGGTGTTGGAACTAGATGGGAAGTTAAAGGGGACTCTAGAGGTCCCATCTAACCATAGTTTTCCTATGGTCCTATACAGCTCTGTTGTTGATGAAGGTTTTCAAAGACAACTTTCTATATCATTGTATAAACCTGTCTTATGCAAGGCACATGTAACAGAACCTTGGTTTTTGAGGCCTGAAAACTGGGCCAGTTTAGCTCTGGAGTGTGTGTATGTGTATGTCATTTCAAGTGATTTTTTTGTTTTGTTTTGTTTTGGAAAGAGCTTAGTTGACTGGGGGTGGGGTGTTTTGTTTTGGCATCTTCAGAAAACAACATTAGTGTCAAAGAGCAGAGCCAAAAAGAGCTGCAAAACAATATTCTTACAAATAAAAATTCTCTCAGTGACAAACTAGTTGTTTGCTTACACAGCTAGTCTGGAACACTGCTGTTCCCTTGTTTTTGTTCAAAAGTCCAGATATTTGTAAATACAGTCTTTATAATTTTCCTAAGAAAAGAGGGTAGCAAGATAGGGGCATATACACTTTCAAATGGCCTCATTATTTAGTAAGGGCAGAGTACCATGCCTGTAATGTTGGCTAGGAGTCACAATGGAAAAACGTAGAAGAGTAAACAAGATAATTGTTAACTGTTTACAGGCATTGTCTTCCTAAAAGTACAGTTTCTAAAATGAAATTGCTTAATCCTTAAAGCAGGAATTTCAGAGAATAGTTTTTCAATTTATTGATTTAGGATTTTTGCACCTTGAATACGTAGTTCTTGCCATCTTGATTTTGGGAAGAGGTAGTGATAGGTCCAGAGGAGGGCAGCTGGTCTAGGTGACAAGTTGGACATTGCAGGTCCCTTCCAACTGAACTATTCTAAAATACTCAATACATCTTTTAACTTTTTATAAGCTTGTTTCTGCTTCTGTGCCTAGTGAATTTCTTTCCTGAAATGTTAGCAGAACTGAATCCTCACAGTCCATGAAGTTGGTGCATTTTATGATAGCTATTTGCTTCTCTGAGTCAAGGATTGTGGCATCCTCTCTTTTGTCTCAAGGGAAGCTCCTATGTGTCTGGAAAATAGTCAGCTATTGATCTTGAATCCTTTATTACGGATTGATGTCTGAATAGGGACATTTTTGTTGCTTAAAAATATGGCTCAAACAGAAAAAAGTTGGAGTGTATTTGTGTATTCAGCCCACAAGGACAGGTGGCTGATCTGATCTGACATGCATTTAATGATTTAAAAGTCCAGTGAGTCTTGACCTGTGGCTCAAGACTAAAAGCTGGTCTCCCACCTCCATTTCCTTGTAAGCACCACCAGCCAGCAGCTGTGCCCCAGGCCCACTTTGGAGTGAGCAGGTATTTAATTAGCTACACCTATGCTTCTCTGAGAGGTGCAGGGATGCAAGTCACTTGACAAGAGTACAGAGCATGTAAGAGAGGCTCTTGCTTTTTTCTGTCTGGACTAATACTGTTAAAGGTATGACCACATTTCTCACTTTTCTCCCCTCCATATCTTTGCACATGGCAATGCTTTGGCATAGAGTCCCTGGGCCTTGTACCACTTACTAAAATATAGCTGCAGTGGGCAGTTAAAAGCGACTCTAAAATATCAAAGAAGGATATTGGCATGCACCTCAAACTACAGTCTAGACGAGCAGTTTTAAGCCCTGTGTCTTGTAAGCAAGTGTCCTCCTGCTTTTTGTGGAACTAGTGCCTGTCTGGCCCAACAGCTGCAGGTGATAAAAGGCAACGTTGGGCTGAAGCTGCACAGGTGTGCAAACACAATGTTTGCTCACTCCGTTTGCTGCAATCTGAATCCTTCACTACTCCAAGTATTTGTTTTCCTTGGAAAACTACATTGTTTTCCATTGTAGTGTAGCATGTATAACACCACATTAAATACCATATAATAGGTAGCCTTGCTGGTCACTTGGAACAAAAGGGTTGATTATTTTTGGCCAAGGAGATTATCTAGCTAAGGAACTGCAAAACCACCCCATCTCAATACAGGACTGAAAAAACCTACATGGAATAAGCACTAATGCATATGCAGTTTCCACTGGAATTTTGTCTTGCTTTCAATACTTTGACTAGTGACCCTGGGGAAGAATGACTCTTGCTGTGGCTTCAGAAGTGCAAGAATTGCATCATTGGCCTGCTGCAGCTAAGGTTTGATAAATGCTGTGTACCATCCCTGGCCAGTGTGTAAATACATTGCAGCTGAGTGCTAGTGTTGGCTTCACAGGGGTGGTACTTCTCTGGTTTTTGTCAGGTTTGTGAAAGCAGTGAAGTTGGGATGAGCTAGTTATTACTGGCAGGTGTGAGCATATGAGTGTTTCCTCCCTCCTACCACCTCAGCATTCATTACAAGGGTGGGCCCTAAAAGTTCAGGAAGGTAATGTGCCCTCAAGGCATCTTCCTCCCTGGTGTTAAGTCCTCCTTGCTTTACCCAGACTGGGGGTTGTGAAGGTTAGACTAGAACTTCTGTAGGCTGCATAGTTAGGGCTGCAGAAATAGGATCATTTAGTTCCTACATTCCTATTGCAACCCTAGTTTCATAGATATTTTATACAATTTCTCCTGTTTGCCAGGAAGTTACTGGATAACCTGGATGTACTCATGCAATGTGGAGATATTTATTTCTTGACAAGAAGAAACAAGTGGGTATTTTCTGGGCTTGGGTTTTTTCTTGAAGAAAGAGGAGTGCTATTTGAATTGAATTGTCTTATTTGGACTTGGCTTGTGTATCAGTGTCTTAATGTAACAAACATTTTATAGTGTTCCATTTTATTATACTGCAGTGTTAAAAATGCTGTGGCATGGGCCTGGATACCAGAACTGGAGTCCGAATTTCTTATTTTAATAACAGTTGAAACATCAATAAATATTTTATCTTGAACCAGTGAGGAATTGAAGAAGATAATCTGGTTTAGTAGGCTGATTCATTATTCCAACAGTATTTATGTATTATACACTTCTGTTTATTAAATATGAAGTAGATTATGCAACTGTTCTTAATTCTCCTTCTGAGCTGATGCCTCCTCGACTGAGAAAGGGTAACTACTGCAGTAAGCAGAATAGAATTTAATAGTATTGCAAGAGGAAAGCCACAGACTGAAAGCATCAAAACTAATACAAAATTTGAGTAGCAATGTTCTTTTTCACACGACAAAATTACGTAGTTCTATGTAATTTTAGTGCCTCTGCATGTAACATAAGTTTTGTTCAGTCTCAGCTTACTAAATTTATTTTAGGAAAAGAAGGCGCAACAAATCCTTAATGTGTTTTTAGGGGTGTAAAAAGTCTTTAGGCTTCTGCCTCTGATTTTCCATCCTTTATCCCTTTCTCCTAGGCTATAAACTTTTTAGTTCATAGCCTTTTCACTTCTGCAAGTGGTGATGTCCTTTATATAAAAATAAATAAGTAAATAAATAAATGCAGTCAAGAAAACAAAATCCCAGAGCAGACAGTACTGGGCGTTGAGATTATTTTTAGGCATATCTTACTTCTGTCACATCAGTTTAGCAATGTTATATCACTAAAAATATTACAAGCATACTATTAACCTTTGCCAAATAAATGCAAATGGTATTTCAGATTTCGAGATAATGCCAGCATGAGACTGGCAGATGTTTTTCCCATGTCCCTGTCTGAGAAATCCTGGAGGGAGAAGGGGGCATGTGAAGTGCAGTAGTGCCTAGAGGGGTAGCTTCTGTGCTCTCCCCATCCTCCTTGAATGACTAGAGAGGGAGTATTACAGCATGCATTTCAGGTACAAACCTATTGGAATTAAATTACCAGTGAGAAATGAATTGAATTAGTGGGGTATTCAGTGCTGCTTTTTATGGTCTGTTCTCTCCATCTTTTTATTCAGACCGCCATAGCTAGAATGACAGAATGTTTTTCTTCACTTCAGGTGAACTAAGTAACCTTCCTTTACTGTGCACAGCAAAGTGTGGAAGGCAGTAAATTCATTTCCTATTTAAGGCTGAAAGTAGCTGCTTGCAATTTCTTTGGGCACGGGCAGATAAGACAATGAGCAAGTAAAAATTGTTGAGAAATAATACATTTTCACGTGAGAGTCACAGGCTGCCCTTCGTGGCTTTTCTCTAGGACCAGTGTTGCCCAAGTTTCTTGTCTGAGATGGTAAGCACTGGGTTTGCTCCCTGTGCCCAGTGTCACCTGAGCAGCAGGCAGGGAGCAGCAGGGAGGCTCCCACATTCCTGGCTGGTTCCAGGGGGGCCCTGGTGCAGGTGAGCAGCTGCCTGAGCTCCCCGGCTGAGTTGCTGCTGTTACATAAAGGAGTAACTGAAAGATGGGCTGGCCAGCAATAGTCCCGTGTCCGTTTGTCATAAAATGTTTGAGCCATCTGTTGCTAGAAAAACTACCCCAGTCTACCACCTGGTGTTTCACTGAGCCTGGGGATTTAGCTCAGATAAGCACTGGTTTACTTAATAAATACTGAAAGGGAAAAAAAAAGGAGAATGGAGGGGGGAAAGATGCCATAGTTGTTCTCTGTTTTATTGAGTGCTGAATGAGACCATTTGGATCATTGTCTCCTGCCACGGTTCGTGTGTCACTAAAACCCATTTTCTTTTAATTTTAAAAATTGAGGATGAAGAATAACATTAAACAGATACAACACTACACAGGGATTGGTATAAAGTTCTGAGCAGCATGTGATTTAATTTGGAGTTGTGGATGGCCACCTGCTGTACTTCTGTTCTCGTGGCAATCTGGCAAGTGGCTGCACTATTTTGGTGCTTTTATTTGTCGGGTATGTTAGGATTCATCCAGGAGAGCTGCAGACTGACTGGGCTGGCACAGCCTGGGAGAGTGCTTGGCCAATGGCCCCTTCAATACAAACAGAACCCCAGACTGCTAAGGTTTCTTTCAGTGATCACAAAATGCATCACTGTGTGTCTGTCACATTCAGGTGAGTTACAACTTCATCATAGGTTACCTTGTTTCCTTTTGCTTGTCATTAAAATAAAAAGGACTGCACTACTCTCAGGTAACAGAATTCCCAGTGCTGTCACAACACCTGCTGCTCATGCCCTCATGGAACCAGGGAGGTTCCAGTTTACCAGGGAGGTGCTGGAGTAGTTGGCTTCTTTTGGGAGTGGGCTCAGCTCAAAGCAAGACACAGCTCTTGACATGAGGCTTGTTGTTTTTTATTAGTCAAGGCTTTTTTTGTTTCTTTGGTTCAGTTGGTTGTTTTTTTGGTTTTTGTTCAGCTTGAGTATTTATGATGTGTCCTTCAGAGAAAGCACATAACACTGTTCACCATCAAACCATTTGGATAAAAACCCCCAGCCTAGATTTGGCAGCTGTGGTCTTCTGGGGTAACCCCCAGCTTCCTCTCATTTGATTCTTTCACAGGGATGTTTTGGTGTTCAAAGTAATGTGGGAAATGAACGTGGGAATTATTTAAACACTAATAGCTGTGTATTCTTTATATCATTACATTCTGGTGACTTTTTGAGTTTAGATACCAACTAGGAAGCCATAGGGCTAGAAACACCTGTTTCTAATTTGCTGTTTGTAATTTTTCATTTGTAATTTGCTGAAAACTTTACCATAAAGCACCACATGTATATTAGGAGGTTTTTAGTGTGTTACATTTAAATTTATATAAGAAGGGAGAAAATAATTACTGTAAAATAAGCTCTAAAGGAAAAGCATAGACACCTGAAATATTTTCACTGCAATAAATAACACAACTACTTTTGTTTTGAAATAAATTGGAAGTATTTTTTAGCCTGTACTTAGATCCTGACAATTTTAAATGAGTTGTCTTCATGTATTTGTTTCTTTAGGCTACAGAAAAATGTGATTTTTGATTATGAAGGCTAATATTCTTTTTCTAGGAAGTGCAGTCAGAAACAGTGAGGAAGACAGTACAACACAAAACTCCTGTTGCTGTTTGAAAACTTTTTTGCACTTGCCTGTTGCGATTTTTAAAGGAGCATTATTTGCAGATGTCTGTAATTTTAATATCAGCAGAAAGCTAGTGTAGTGAGCTTTTTGTTGCAGTTTGTTTGGGGTTTTTTTTTCTTGTTTTGGGGATTTGGTTTGGTTTTTTGTGGGTTTTCTTGTTGTTTTTTCAAAGTTCTTGCTTACAGAGACCCAAATTAGATGCTTACAAAAAAACAAATTAAATAATCATGTGTTGAGTAACTATCACAAATGCATTCCTGTGTCAGCTTGCTAACTGACAAATGCTGGCCTCTTGTATTCTTGTTTCCAACATTATTTGACACATCCTGGAAGCTGCTTAACTTGAGTCAGTTCTGTCTGCACCAAACTGGTAGGCATTTAAATAGCTTTCATCTCTCATGTGGATATGGATTATATAAACAAACAATGTTTTAGGCTTGGATGGGATGTCAAGGCATTTCATAAATTGCCTTGTTTAGAAGTTAGAAGTTTAAAAGTATCACATTTGTTAGTTAGATCAGATCTTGTCCCTTCCCTGTGTTCCTGATTTTGTCCCTTTCCTGTGTTCCTGCTGTGAACCCCACTTCCTAGCTTTGGGAAGCTTCAGTGTTGGCAGTGTTACAGCTGTTTCTCTGGTAGAAATACCTGGAATCCTAACAGCTTATCAGCTGCTAACTCTGTCACTCTGTAGGGCCATTTTTTGGAGCATGAGGTGGTGTAGCCTGTGGTACCTCAGCTTGTTTCAAATGGATTTAACTGGCAAACTGGAAGCAGTCAGCTGCAGCAAAATCCTGCTTGAATTATCCTCAAGATAATTCATCATATGTGGAGTCTATTGCTGGTGTGGCTGGGGGGCTGCTTCCAGTGCCTGCTGTAGCCCCTTCGAAGCCACATCACCTTGCTTTTTCCAGCCAGTCAGATAGCATGGCCTCTGCAGCCTCTGTGCTTTGAAGGAAGAGGAGTTTCACAACAGATTGTTGTGGAAATAAATACCAGCTGAACTTCCTTTCTCATAGCCTGAACATGTCAGGTTTCCTTCAAGAGAAAACTGAGAAGATGTTCAAACAAGAGAAAATTTTGTGTGGCAGTAGCTTTGTTGTGTTTTTATAAACCATGAGTATGGTTGGTTACAGTAGAAGCATAGTAGGGGTAAGATACTGACATTTTAAGATGTGGGCAGCTAACATTTCAGTTGGCAGAAAAATTGAAAGTTTTCTTAAATTACTTAAATTTAAATATCTTAAATTATCTTAAATTGCTTGTTGAAAAAGAACCCCTGTGTACCATCCATTATTTTGTTGGAGAAATCTGTTCGAATGCACTTGAAATACGCTGGGGTGGATGCGAAAAATGGTGCTTTACCTTCACTACAAGTACTTGGTAACACAAAAATGGCTAACAATTTGATAACAAAAAGGCCCATACCATGGTTCTCTAGTGCTGAACTGTATCTCTAGTTTAAAAATGTCATGCTGATTGTTTAGAGGGAAAAGAAACAATATTGAAAACTCCTCCTTTGGATTGATATTCACATCTTGGAAATGCTTGTGTGCAGTTAAATCTACAGTCTTCACTGGAGAAATGTATGTAGGAAGCCTGGATGCTTGATATGTGCTCATTGTCTCTCAGGACAATTTGCCATTGGGAGCCCATTGTCATTTTATCTAAAATACATGGAAGAGCACCGAAAATGTGACTGGGCTCAGCTGAACTGTTTTGGTGTGCAAACACTGTGAATAAGCTCCATGGAGGTGTTGCCAAGCATGGACTTGGGAAGGAGTGTGTGCCTGTGTTTTTGGGTGCATCCCTGAGTTATTTCTCGGGTGGCTGTGAATTCTTCATCTCAGACTCAATGGGCTGAGCCTGAGGTCTGGCCTCAGGGTTACAAGTTAACCAGCTGGCTGGAGCCAGACAACTAGCAACTCCTCATTTGGCCTCTTATGCATTTTTTGGTAATTCTTCTGGAAAAGAGGATGCCCCTGACACTGTCTTGTTTCCTAAAAGGTTTCTTTGAGTTAACCTTGTAAAGTTCAGTCACGTGAGGTTGGTAAGCCGAGGTGCCAGTTATTCAAACCCAAACTCACTCTCTCGTAAGCACAAAGGGTTTTGTTTGTCCCTCTCGCCATATCAGAAATGGCACATGGAAGGAGATAGGTTTACTCATCACTCTGAACGTGTGCCAGTCGTCTTTCTGAGATGGAGCCTTTGTGCAACACTTGGGCAGTGAAAGTCTGAGTGTGGTTCCTTCTGTGTTAGGCAGTTTTTTGGCTCCGCTGGCTCCGATGTTGTAATGCACTTAAAGGGAAGGCTTTGTCCACTGAAGTGGAAAAAGTAGCAGCCAGTCTGTCTCTTGTTTCGCACCAACCGAGGCTGGCTTCATTTTGACAACAGGATGATGGTCTGGATTTTGGAAAATGGTTTTGGTTTTACTGCTTGAGTGACTTTGAACAAGTCACTCTTTACTTTTCAGGGTTGTAAAATTGTGATAAAGAAAGGATATCCACCTTATGGATATGAGGCTAGAAAAATGGTTCTTGAAAGAAAGGATTTATGATCCTCAGATGAAAGCTGATACATAAAATGCAAAGCAGCACCATTCTGAGCTGTTGGTTTGGTTTTTTTTAAAAAAAACTAAGATTATTCTAGTATGCAATGGGATAGTCAGCTCTAGCATATCATGATATGCTGAAATATCTGTCTGCTATGTATGTTTACCAAGCAAGCTTCCATGTATTCATAGTGATGTTCAAGTCGAGCCTTTTGGTAGGGGTCTTAGTGAGCCAGAGGGCTACCAGGTTATTCCTAGACATTATAACTTTTTAAGGGATGTTTCAAGAGGTGGTTATTTATTTATTACAGGGAATGTATTAACTCTTACTGTGATGCAGTTAACTCTTTTGCAAACAGTGAAATTCATGAAACTTAACAGCCTGCTGTAGGTATTTGAGAAGATAATTACAGTCTTTTGCTTGGGAACAGAGCAAATTGTCTTCAGAAGGTGGGTTTTACAGGCACTGATTTGATTATATTTCCACTTGCCTCTGGCATGGTTTCTAGCAGATTTATCTTTTTTTATTATCATGCCAGAAAACAGCCTTTGAAATATGCAATTTTATGTAAGCTTAACAGTTTCCCCATCTGTCCCACTGTTCAAATTTGAATTTTTTAACTTCCAAAATAAAAAGTTCATAGCTTCCATTAGTATGGCTGTATTCTCTAATGCTGAACTATCAAACGGGGCAGAGAAAGTGAGGATTTTTGTATCAAAATTAGCTATGTGTATTCTCTGTGTGGGGGTAGATCTGGTGAAAATTGCAGCTCCCAGAAGGGAGCCCACAACAAAGATGGAGCGAGACTACTTGCAAGAACATGTAGTGACAGGACAAGGGGAAAAATGGCTTCAAACAGAGTAGGTTTGGATTACACATTAAGAAGCAATTCTTGGATGTGAGGGAGTTGAAGCACTCTGAACAAGTTGCCCAGAGAAGCTGTGGATGCCCCATCCCTGGCAGTGTTCCACGCCTGGTTGGATGGGGCCCTGAGCAACCTGAGCTAGTGGAAAGTGTCTCTGCCCATGGCAGGGGGGTTGGGATCATTAAGATCACTTCCAACCCAAACCATTCTGTGGTTCTATCAATTTCATTGCAAACATTTTTATTAATTTTAAATTGTTATGGTTACTGTGCTTTTTTTCCTCACTAGGACTTCTAGTACTTTGCAGGACTTCTAGCTAGAGCTTCAGACAAAGAAGAGTAGTTTCTTTTTGAACTGATTTTAAGCTTTTGGCTTGGCTGTTTCTGCTTTGTGTAAATGCAAATGCATCCAGAAATGACCCATCCCTGCATGGCTGGACATGGGAGCTGACCATTGATCTGTTGGTCACCCTCCCATTGTGCAAGCCAGAATTGCTTTTGGTCAAGAAATGCATTCCTTCCTGTTCCACCTCTGTCCTCTCTTTACCTCATCTGTGTTGCTTGGTGGATCTTACTGTAATAACTCATTCAGCTGACCACTGGGAAGGAAAGACAAAGACCGTGCTTTATAGACGTAATCTGAAAGATCTCTTCTTCTGTCACCTGCCTTCTCTTTAATGACAGCCCACAAACTGTAGAAATACAGTTCTCTTGAGGCCAGATTTTCAAATCTGCAAGACCAAATTTAGGCACTAAAAATTCCCCTTTAGGCACAGGTTTTCACTGTGATGATGGTGAATAATTATGCCTTTCACCTGAGTTTTTTTTTCCATGGATTTATTTTCAAGCAACACAATAATGAACATGATCCATTTGAAAATGCTCACTGGGTAGAATACTCAGCAGCTGGTCCCATTGGAAATTTTGGTTTTGCAAATACACTGGTGGCATGTTGACTTAATACAACAGTGATCCTAGATTCTCTTGTGTTCAATTGCTTACCTACAACATACTATAATTGGAAATTTTGCCCATTTCTGAGTAGGAATGAATAAAAGGTAGGAGGTAAATGTATGACAGAGAGATATTGCCAAAGAGAGAAAAATGCTGCATTTCTATGTTAAAAACAAAGAAAAATCTGCCTGCTGATGAGGTCTAAAGGAAATTATTCTGGCCACCCTTTTGTGAATTTTGCCAACTTACTCTTCTCCTTTCAGTAGTCTTCCTCATTGGCCATCTGTTCGCATCCTCTTCTTGTTTGTGTTTCACTCTGAGTCTCATGGTTTTCTGGGACAGGAGTGGCAAAATGTAGCACAGGTAGAGAAAGTCAAAGAGCTGGAGTGAAGGAAAATAAGCAGTTAGGTGGGATAACTGGGCTTTTAGGCAGTGTGCACTCTGGGAATGAATTGCAGGAATGAAGTAGGCACTGCTCTTGTTTGCCTTACTGAACATGCAGCATTAGAATAGGAGTATCTCGACAGTACTGGACAGCCCCTTTATTCAGGAGTTACAGGAGAAATGCATTTTGAGAAATTCATAACCCTCACAGTGTGTTTATGCTTTGAGATAAATATATAGTAATTTAATTTTTCTGTAAAATATTCTTTACAATTATTGCAGGGCATAATGTTCTTCTAGCAGCACTGCTTTTATGTAGCAAACAAAATTTTTATAAAATGTTAGTGCCTTTTTAGATACATGAAAAGTCATACTTCATTGACTTTAGTTTGTGAGAATTGTCCCTTATCACACATTTTGTTCTTTTTCTTACTTTGATGTGTAACTTGATAGGATACTGTCTTTTGTTTGAAATTTTTTGCAGTACTAAGCCAGTGACAAATAACTGCTGACAGATACAGACCAGATAATCACTCAGTGAAAACACAAACATCCTGAAGGAAAATGTGTTAAATCAAACTGAGTCTGAAATAACATGGATGGGTTCTTAAGTCTTGTCGATGATAATTGCACTTCTGCATACCACAGTCTTAAGAAAATGTTAAGTCTTTTGTACTGGTTGAATTGTGAAATGTAGAGCACTTGTTGTTCTGAGTCTTACATTCTGAGAACTCTGTCCACTTTGGGGGCTCAGTTAAGTGCAGCTGTTACACAGCAGCCTGAATGAATGCATGAGATACAGAGCCTGGTTTGGTTGTAGAGGATGACTGCCCTGCTCTCCAGGAAATAATGTTACATTACTTGTTGCATTTTTCACTTATTTTACACATTGCTAAATGTCACAGTGGTAGTAAGTCAACAATAATCCATTACTTACCTGTAGTGTTTTAATATGTCTGTAGGTGATTTTGTGTGCTACTGTTGAAATATGTTGTTTCCCCAAATATTTTACTTCAGATGAAGACTTGTGATATTTCTGCTTTTTTTGGGGGGGGGGGGTGGGGGGGGTTTGTTTTTTGTGTGGGTTTTTTTTTGCTTGTTTGTTTTTTTGTATTTTTGTTTTGTTTTGTTTTTTTGTTTAACAGTGTAAGAAATGCTTGTTCTGAATTTTGGCATTAGGCTAAAAGCTTATGATGGTGCTCTGTAAAGGTGGAAAACATCTTCAAGCTCTTTTGGGAGAGCATTTAGGAACTCAGGCTGTACAGCATTGTTATTGAGTTGCCTTGAGTCATTCTAGATTGTCAGCCTGGAGGGAATGGATGCCAGTAGCACTTGTGAACCTTGAAGGCAGGATGACAGATCTTATTAGGCATTGGTAAATCACTAAACATTTCCTGTAATATACTTAATCCCTCATATCTTGCCTTCTTTGCCATCCTTCTTTGCATCCCTGCTGCTCTACCCATCCCTGTATCAAGTGCTCTTTGTACCTGGCACACTGACATCAGGGGTGAGTTTGATGAGACTTCTAGTTATGTCAAGCAATTCACAAGTGAGAGTGAAATGGGGAGCTTCCAGCTAAAGTATCTGAACTAATCTTCAAAGTGTTCTTTGGAAATGCTCATGCAATCTCTTCTGCTGGTGATGGGAAACATAGAGGGAAGACAACCCAGAGTGATTGATTTTAAATGCTCATGACTTTTTGAATATGGAGTTTTGATGAAAAATGGTTGAATGCAAGGTCCCCTGTGAGTTTAAGCTTTCATTTAATCTAGTAGACTCTTACTTCTTACTCAGTAGTTACCTCATCTTTATTGAAATCAGCATAACAAAAAACTTCGAATGGAAATGGGATGCTTGAGATGGTCTTTCTCCCAACTGCCAGAGCATGTTTCTGTGTGCTGAAATGATGTGTTTTGTATTCTGTCAGTAATCCTTGCTTAATTTAGAGCAATAATTTACTGGGATAGAAGTTTGAGGTTTCTTTCCCCCACTTTTCCTTCATTGTAAAAGTGGATGAAAAGTTGTAAGAGCTGGAATGGAGATCAGGTGTGTTAACAGAGAATGCTGTTGACTTAGGTTATAGGATTCACCATAGAAACTTCAGGTACTTCTTCTTTCACTGTCCCTTCACCCCCTTCAGTCTTTGTACACCATAAGAAGTGGATAATAACTAACCAGATTGGTATGAGGGGATTTTAGTATTTCAAAGAATGCTTGAAGATTAAAGTGAAAGATATTGTGTATTGCGTAGACACATTGTATTACCATTGGAAAAGGAGTATTTTAATCGTCCTTGTGTTTGTCCACTCTTCCATGTTTTTTAGGATGTTGAGGTTATAAAATACACTGTTGAAGAAGGTGCTGGGTAGCTGTGCTACCAGAGAGTTTTTGTGCAGAGTTACAAAGCTCTTCATTTGTATTGCTTGCTTACTGAGGCTTCTTTGTTTGTCAGTTCCAAACCCCTACTTTTTAATGGGAAGGAGCTCATGTGAGAAGCAACACAAATCAAATAAAGTAGGTGCCCTCAGTTAGTGCAAGAGGAATTCAAGGTCTCTTACATTTGTCTAATAAACTTAAGATAATAAATCTTAAGTATGTTTAACAACATACTAAACATGCAAATACAAACTGACATGACCTCTTATTTTGTTTTACCAGTTGAGGTTGATCTCAGAATTTTTCCCCTGAGGCTGGCTCTTGTGTCCAGTATTGTTGAGAGGCTGTCTGAGAGATGGTGGTTTTGTTTTCACGTAAGATTTCACAAATTACTCTTCTGCTCCACATTGTAGCTTTACTCTTGGTTTATCTTTAATCTGATAAAAGGGTTCCTAACTCACAGTGAGTTTCAAATGTAAACACTGCCAGGTCTGAGCTGGAAAGCAACATTCCAGAAGCTGTCCACCCCTGCAGCCAAGGTATGGGGTTGCCCCCCTTCATCTTGCTACTTTAAATTGCCAAACTTGTTAACAGATCCACCTTGCTGTGAGACAAGGAATTTGACCTAAGTTAGGTGAACCCCATCAGTCAGAGACCACAGATGGCTTCACCTTTTGAGAAAGACCTCAGTTCTAAACCAAATTGACATAAATAGTTTCTACAAGAGTACAATCCTAATGCATCCCAGGTCTTAGGAAAAAAAAAAAAGAACACAAATGTTGAGCTTTTGCATTCAGAATAATAAAAATATTGATTGCTTGTTATTTACAAGATCTTTCTGGCAAACCAGAAATTCTTAATTCAGCTTCTGCATTTGTCTTATGGTATTACTCAGGTACTTGGCATACTATATATTTTTTCGAATTGGATAATAATGGTTATGTGAAGAAGTTACTTTCCCCCCCTCACTTTTTCACTATTTACACTTGCAAAAGTCTGTGTGCACATAATAAATACTGCAAAAGAAAAATTTCTTTCATCTGGTATGTTTTGTACAAGGAAGATGCAGAGGCTCCATCTACAAGGGCATTCTTACAAGACAAGGGGGAATGGCTTCAAACTGAGCGTGGGTTTAAATTAGATATTAGAAAGAAATTCTTGACTGTGAGGGTGGTGAGGAACTGGAACAAGTTGCTAAGAAAAGCTGTGGATGCCCCATCCCTGGAAGTGTTCAAGGCCAAGTTGGATGGGCCTCTGAGTAACCTGGTCTAGTGAAAGGTGTCTCTGCACGACAGGAGGGTTAGAACTACGTCATCTTTAAGGTTCCAAGAAAAACCATTCCATAACTAAAATTTTATTTATGCTAAGAATTGTTCTTTAGTGTGGTAATACCTTCATGTTTCACTAGAATTTTCAGAGCTCAGTTTAATTCTTATTTAGTGAGCAATACTTGTGAGTGAATGTCAGTTGTTTTGGTACTTGGGAGCTTTTGTTTTGCTAATCATGTCTTCTAATGATGTAGTTCAAGATAAGATGTTGACCCTTCATAACCATAGTTCAAAATCGTCTCATATCAGTCACGAGTCTTCATCCTATTCAGCACTTTCATTTTATAGTAAATACTGCTTTGCTAGAAATAAGGCCAAATTTTCCAGAGGCTGTCATGTGCAAGAGTTGGATTTCTGTGTTTTGTGTCAACTGGCTTTGTAGCTTTTACTACTTCTGGTTGAGAAAAGTTTGCTCTATCCAAAATCCTTGTGACAGTAATGGTGTCTGAGAACCTGCATCAATAACCACAGGCTTCTGAGAGGAATAGAATGAGCTTAAAATGTTTAGACAGTTGATGGTTGGTAATTGCCCTCCTTTAGGAGAGGTTGTTGATTATGTAGAATATAGAGTAATAAATGTGTTAACCATTCAAGTACGTTAAATTATTAATCAGAACTGGTTTGGGATAGCAGATGTAACAAAAACATGAACTTTTTCTATTAGGGCTTACTTACCCATGATAATTTCAAGTGTTGTGTGGTTTTTGTTACAGCAGGTAATTAGAAACCTCACTGCTCTGCTGCTTCCCTTTGCTGCAGGTGGTGCTTAAAAATACTTGATACCATACAGCGGTCTTTGTGTTTCCTCTCAAAACATTTACTGTCTCTGGAATATTCTCTAAACAGCATTTCTTTGATGTGTATTGGAAGAGGTTGGGAGGATTTAGCCAGTCACCTACTCAGGCACATAATTTTTAAGGAAAAAACCAGATTTTTCTTAAAAGCAAACAGATTGTTATATAGTGGGAAAACAGCTACTTAACTATCTGTTTATAATCTCATTAGTTTTGTTATTTACTAAGAGTACTTTTCCTTTTTTTTAACCTTGGACAAAGAGTAGTTTCCTCAGCTTCCTGAAGAGAGAGGTTTTCTTCTGTCCCCATGCAAAATCATGTTCTGTGATGATGTTATGAGAATTTCTGAAATTCCTACTATAAACCCATACAACATTACTTTGATGTTGTTATTTTACTGAATTTCCCAAGACCTTCACTAATTTTACCCTGTTACCACAGCTAACCAGGTGATTTTCAGTAAAACTGGGAAGCTCTCCTTCCCTCCTGCTACCACTTGTGAGGAGTCCTTGTCAATATTAACTTCTCCATCACCCTTCCAGGAAGCCTGTTTGTAAGCAAAGATGTGTCTTGCTCCCCCAGGCTGATTAGCTTTTACTGGGAATGCAAACAAACTGGTTTTGCTATTTTTATATACAACAGATGGGCAACTTCTGCTGGAGTGAGATTTGCTTGACAAATAGAAGTTCAGTGTTACAAGGTGCCTTCCAACACAACTATTTGTCCTTTTGACCTGTTTGGACTGTTTATATAGTTTCTGAACTAAACAGTGTTTTTCAGAAACCTTAAACCATCACATTTAATTATGTCTATATTTTTACCCTAAACATTTTTCTACCTAGAAGAAGGTGATAGCTATTTTTGAACTTTGTCAGGTGAAGATGAAATCATAAATGGATTTCAAACTGATAGACTGGGGAGGATTAGGGATGTTATGAAGCTGATTATCTTCAGTGGGGATTATCTCGGTGAGTAATGTGTTTGTCATTTGGAAAGAAATAAAAAAGCCAGTAAAATTGTCAGAGAAGAAAAATTAAGACTACATTGAGATTTATGTGAGAACAGTTCCTTAGCTAGTCCACAATTCTGTTATCAAGAAGAATGAGGAATGTGGAATAAAGGTCTAATTGGGTGATGTTAAGGCAGCTTTTTTCTAGATACCCACAGCAAGGTGGAAAAAATTACAAGATGAAGGGTAGAAAACAGAATTTTGGCAGAGACATTACTGTTATTAAGGGAATATATATGGTGGAGAGATGTTAGAATAAGTGAAAGGCTATGTGCATTAGAACTAAGAAGAGAGAGCCTACCAATTTTGAAGCGGTGTTAAAGGAAATGTATTTATTGTAGATCTTTAGTATTTTCTGTACAAATTTATACAAAGCATGTAAGTGCTACCTTTTTAAAATGCCCTTGGCTGTGGTGATAATTGATGGACGTTAAATCAAGCAAGGGTCACAATGCTGAGAAAGTCCCATTAGACCAGGGCAATGCTAATATTGCAACAATAATAAAAGAAACAATAACAACAGAAAGCAAGGTGCTCCAGATTGCTGATGTACTCATAAGCTCTCTTTGTCCTAGAGAGATCTGTAAGCTAAGCAAAAGATAGGAGAGCACTGTGTCCAGGCCATAGAGAAAACTCTTGTTGATAACCATGGAAAAAGCATCCAGTGTTGCTTGGGCTTGCGCAGGACTGCCAGTCTGGTATTTGTGCTCTTTCTGGGATATTGGCTGATGATCATGTGGCAGGTGGAGTGCTGCATTTATTGAAGGAAGGGTGTGTACAGCTGAGGAGTCTGAGAAGAACAGGAGAGAAAAGACAGGCCTTCCAACAGCTCCCAGGCACTTTCTGTGGTACAAATAGGAGTTGAAGTGTGTGTTTTATGGACTGGATAAATTCTGGAAGATGACAGCTGGATAGGCACTGACTGTAGACCATAGAATCAGCAGTGGTTTCTCTCAACTAGCATTTGGTGACTTCTTTTTGTAGTAACAGTCAGCAAATACTGTTTTCAGGAAAACGCTGGCATTTTGAACTGTTTCTTTCAATTTATGCATCCATTTTATTATATCCAGTTTTGCAAAAAGAAAAAGCATAATAAAAATAAAAATATTTTGTATTGTATTGGGCAGTATTAAATGAAGTAAATGTGTTGCAGATTCTCTAATACCAGGATGTGGAATACCAAGAGTGAGAATGGTTGGTAACATATTAATTAAACTGTACGTAGGTTGAAAATACGGAGAGAATCATTGTCCATTCTGATGTCAAGGTGAAATGAACGTATTTTAGAATACAGAATATGAAATTAAGGCTTGTTAAAATTCATAACTTTAGAGAGTTATGTGCAAACTCTCAAATTATTCATGTATTTTCAGACTTGAGCAGTCCTGTTGAATGTTGTAACTCATTGTGAACACCACATGTACTCCAGTTTTGTGCTTTAAAATTGATAAAGTGCATGTATGGATATTTAAAAATATTTATCTGTGTTTTCTCCTGGGTTACTTTTTAAAGCAGAAGTTTTTAGGGGCATGGTTTGGCAGAAGTTCGCTGCAGCAAATAATTCTTGGTGTCTGTCTTCGTGTTTTCTAATTTGGTATCTCTGTTATTGACAATGTGATTTTCTGATAATGATGACATTTCAAACTGGATGGATACAGAGTTTATCCATCTCAGTGTTATTTTAAATACAATTATTTCCACAGAGAAGGATGACTATAGTCATACAGTGTCTCTTTCAGCTAACCTTGCTTTACTTGTAGGGTCTTGTCTGGGTCTGCCTAATTCCCATCAGAGGGAAGACACTCTTGCATGGAACATCTGACAGCTTTTTCAGAAAGTGGCAAATACTGGCAGGAATAAATTGATATACATTGTGAATGGAGGCGGAAAGTAAGAGCAATTTTTGGCACGCTCATGGGAGTAGGGAGGGAGAATGTAGCTGTAACAACATTTTAAGGAGAGTGCATGGGGAATGAAGGCTCTCAAGTCTTCTGAAGGTCATCAGAGTGGATCTGGCCTTCACTTGACCCATGATCAGGGCACAAAACAGGGTAAAAGCTTTAATTTGAGGAAAAGAACAAAACAAAAGACAAGTGAGCAGTTCAGCACTGTTTAGCTCTATGTAAAGGGTATTATGAAAACCAGGTTAGGAGCCTAAGATATTTGCTCCTTGCTGTTTTATACTGTTAAATCTAAGAAACCTTAAAAAAATCAGGTTGTTCTGCTGTTGTAATAGCAATGTAGAACTTTCCTTTTTACTTCTGTGATGCTGTAGTGTATTTTGAAGTACAAATGTGTGTAAGCTCGTGTATCCTGTCCCTTACTGAAGAATTAAGCTGCCTTCTGCTGATAGAGGTAGGCCTGTATCTTACACATACAGCATATTGTAGCATCTTAAGTAAGGTTAACACACACTTTGCTCCCCTAAGTTCTAGGGAAGCCTGGAGTGTGTTGTCTGATGCAAGAGATGTGAAAAGTTGATGAATGGGGCACAGATTTTGAAAGGTGTTTCAGGGAGTGCAGTGCTCAATTTCCTAATCTGAGTTTTATTCAAAAGAAAAGCTCTGCCTTCCTCTGGCACCTGTTTTAAAGTTAAACTTCTTCTTGCTCACAGGCGAAGATCTTCCTGTGTGCAGACTATTCAGAAAAAAAAGGCTCAATTGCCTATTTAATCTTTGTATAGAGGCTATGGTAGAAAAAAAATCATGATGTTTATTGATGAAGTAGTATTTGAAAGAAAAAATATTAGACGTTTAGTGCAATCAGAGTCTAAAAGAAGTACTTGTGTTGCTAGAAAAATTTGGAAGAAAGACATCTTTTAGAGCAAATTTCAAAGGCATAAGCTGTGCAGTTAGTGCTTCTCCCACTCTCTCAAATTTTGCAATCCTTGGGAGCCATAGAACAAAATTTCTTTGAAATTGCTGGTGGGAGCAGAGGGGTTTCTTTTCTGGAGTTTCATAACAGGATGACAATTTCCAGTGAGATTCAGTGGAATTTTGAGTTAAATGAGCTTGATGCAGAGCCTTGCATTATTTAGTAGAGTTTCCTGGTGTGAGGTGTCTTGAAGTCTGCAGAGATGCATGTTGTATAAAAAATAGAAATGAATTAAAAATATGAAGTGGTTGCATAGGAAATGCTCTTTAAGCAATTCATATTTCTTAGAGGTATTTAAAGGTTGATCTCATCATTGTTATGAACTGTTTATATATTACAGAGAAACTTGAATGTTACAACTTTGAATTTACTATGTGTTGGAGGTCCAGGGAAGGATCTTTAATGAGAAGGGCCTTTTTCATTAGAGTTTTAATGCAAACACAGATCCATTGCACAAGGAAAGTCTGGGAGCCCCACAAACATGCACCTGGAGTCTGCCTCCATTTCTTGGACTCACCTGTGGGTGATCACACTTCAGGACCAAGACTGAGAAAAAGGTTAGAGATGGTTTCAGAAGCTTTATCTCTAAAGCACCAGGCTAATTTTGCCTAGGATTTGCAAAGGAACCTTTAAAAATGATTCATTACTCTTCTGATTGATTATTATCTCTAAAGAAATCAATAACATATTGCACCGAGGCCTTTGTTCTGACCTTCCTGATCACTGGGATGGGTGACAAAGCTGGGAAATCCTGGTGAAGTGTTACATGTGGTTTACTGTGCCCAGAGAGTTACTGCTGCTGGTTATATACTGCATATGTAGTGCTGGGCAGTGTTAGAGCCTGCTTATTCTTCAAATTTAGAATATTCCATCTAAGTGCAGGTGAAGGAGCACTGTAAATATGGTGGTATGAATCTGATAGAATTAGATTTTATGGAAAATTTGGAGGGGAAAAAAGGAAACAGAGCTTTAGGAGTGAAGTAGCTGTTGTCACATGCAAATATTTATGTTCACTCATAC
Source organism: Haemorhous mexicanus (assembly GCF_027477595.1). Classification (NCBI taxonomy): domain Eukaryota; kingdom Metazoa; phylum Chordata; class Aves; order Passeriformes; family Fringillidae; genus Haemorhous; species Haemorhous mexicanus. The sequence goes on along the minus strand of NC_082341.1, from coordinate 63,934,189 downwards.
ACAGAGAATGATCCTGATCATGCTGAGTTGGAAGGGACTCATAAGGATCATCAAATCCAACTCCCAGCCCTGCACAGCACCATTCCCAAGAATCACACCATGTGCCCAAGAATATTGTCCAAATGCTCCTTGAGCTCTCTCTGGTTTGGTGCTATATTCAATCCACATTGGATTGCTGTCTGCTAGAAATTAAAAGTTTTGTTGCTAGAATCCTTTAAATTGTTCTGACTTTTCAGATGTGCATGTAATCTAAAACTTATATGAACCCATGTATTTATTATTACCCCTATAAAATGCCTGGCAGTGTGTTAAACTTCTAGAGGATCATCTATTGTGAAAACTACTAGAATGATATCTTGGTTATTTTAGGAAATATTCTTGGGCAAGCTAATACACTTAGAGAAATTACCCCTTCAGCTTTGACAGAAGTTACAATTTTTAACTCTCTAAATAATACATTTTGAACTAGATTTAGATGTCTAAACTGGCAATTTCTCAGAGCTGCTTCTAGGTCTTGTCTTTTTTTCTTCTTCCTCTCAGCAACCACTCAGGAAATGTTTTTCCAGCCACAGACATCAAAAATCCTAAACCAGAATGGAAGGAAGCGTGCTGCATAAATTGTAAGCAAGGAGCAGATGTAGCTCCTCTGATCAGTCCCACCTCACAGTGGGAGTGCACTAAACCCATCTTATGCTGCTTGATGCACTTTAGGGCTTCCACCTTTCTAGCAGCATCTTCTCCCCTTCCCCTGCTTAAGCATCAGTGACAACAGCTGAGTGGAGGATTTTTTGCAGCACTACAAGCAGAAGTGAAGTGCAGTTGTCGTTCAAGTCACCCTTGATACTGTAGTTAAAAATGCCTTTTTTTCCAGAAGCGAGATTACACTTTTGAATCTATATATATAACCATAGACTCAAAGCTTCAGTCTCTGAAGGAAAAATTGTAATTTCTCTTCCATTTGTATTGCAGTGTGTGGTGGAAAGCCCTTCTAAAGAATAAAGTCAAAGCAGTGTAGGAGTCTGTTGCTTTCAGGAATTGAGATGAATTTGTGTGAGCACAGAAACTACTAAGATGTTCTAGCAATACAAAAATCATACAAATAAATTGTATGTCAAAATGTAGTCCATGGAGGATTGTTTGGATCTTTACCATTCTTTCAGGTGTGGTTTGAAACAATGAGAAATTAAAGATATCAGTGAAGAGTTAGTTGACACCTCTTGATAATTTACTGAAATAAGGCTGGTGGCTTAGTGGCCTGTCAAGAAGAATGTGGGATGTATGGTGGTGGGGATGTGTGGGGAAGACCCAGAAACATGAGCCAGCTCTCATGAGTCATTCTCAGTTGCAAATAAGTGAAACATGAACAGATATTGAGAGGAGGCATTTATTGCTCTTTACTTGGTGGGGCTTCACCTGGATTGCTGTGTCTTGGGTGTGGCAGAGGCAGTTGAGGGATATAAGAAGACTGGAGCCAAGTCCATTGGAGAGCTGCTAAAATGATCAGGCATGTAGAGGCTAGTGGATAATTTCTGTTGCTGCTCAGGTCCTGTGATCAGTTCTGATCTATTTCGATTAGGAAGAGCTTGCTGGGCTTTACTGGAAGAATATAAAGCAAACAAAAAACCTAAAGTTTAATAAAATGTGATACAGTAAAATCTGGACAGAATGAAGGTTCCAGTGTTGAGGAGTGACATATCTTTTTTTCTTTTTTTTTTTTCCCCTCCTTAATCTTCTGCTCTATTCTTTGTTGCTTCCCCCCCCCCCCCCCCCGTTTTAACACACTGTGTTATAGTCCTCTTCTATTTCATAATTCCTCACAAAAACTAGCCACAGTAGGGCTGCTTGTATAGCAGTTCCATAAGGGAAAAAGAACATGCAGCTTACTGTTCTGAAAAATTACTTCATTGAATTTTACTTCCTTTTCTTTGTTGGATAACTTCTGACAGTCTTCTGTGCACATAAGATGAAAACTATATTTAGTGGCTCTCAAGAAGTTATTTTTGTTTCTTTCATGTAGTAGCTGTAGCCACCTGATTTTGAGGAAAAAAAAAAAAAAAGCCTGGATGTTTAGAATTTTGGCTGCCTTTCAGGTCTGTGGTTTTCTTCCTCAGCTGCCCTGGAGGAGTCCAAGAAAAAATGAGTTGGCTGTTAGTTCCTTTGTTATGTTCAATTTTTTTATCAGAATGTTCCATGTCAGACATGCCATATAATTGTGCAGGGGTTTTGTTCTGATGACTTGGTAAAACACTGTTGGTATCATGTGCTGCCCTGTGTGTTTAGTCCATAGAAATTCTGCTTTCTTTATCTGGATTTTCACCATTCTTACCCTACGGAAAAAGATTCCTGGTGTATTATACTTAGCAAAAACCCTGGAGAAGTACTAATAACTGCTTCTAGAACAAATCCTTTTAAAATTTTGTAGGTAGCTTGTTAGTGAGAAGCATGCTATACCTCTGGGGGGCAGGGGAGAATGGATTATTTAATTTTCATTCAACACAAATTTCATTTTTTAGTCATTGTATCAACAGGGTTTTCTATTACAACCATTGGCCATGCATACATATAACTTGAAGCTTGCCTGTACTTTGAACCTGAGAGGCAGTGTAGTATTTCACACATTAATTACAATCATTATTCTGTGCCCTAAACTGCACTCCTTTTTTAAAAAAAGAGATGAATAGAGCTAAGAGGGGGGTAAGATTGGGAAGGTGAAGTAGAATAAATTGTCAGTTAACTAAATATAAAGGAGAGAAATGCTATAAATACTATGATAGAATATTCTCATTCCTGCAGGAATATATGTTGAAAGAACAGAGGAATAGCATAAGAGCTGTGTGGTTGATATAAAAGTTCACTGTTATGATTTTGACTTCCATTTTTTTAATCTGTCAGAAGTTTAGTGTCACTTTGCAAGTGAATTTACATGAGATTTCCTTTCACTGTTTTTGAGACAAAAACTGTACCTTTTGACAGTCTGTCTAGATATGCAAAAATAAATTCAGAACAGGATTAAGTTTTCCAATTTGAAGGGGGAGCATGGTGTCTTGCTTTTTTGACATGGTAGAAGGAAGTGAAAATGCTTGCTCTTAAAGAAGGAAAGTAGTGTCAGAAGGCAAAGAGAAAAGACAAAATTGCTGCTAGAGCTTTGGAGCTATTTCTGCTTCTGAGAACTCTCTCACCATTGTCACTTCTTAGATTCTTTTGAAGAAAGGCTTGCATGAAACTGGAGATTTAGAAAGACAGTGAAGTATTTTTACAACCTTACTACATCTTGCCATCTCTGTGCTAAAGGACATAAAGATTCAAGGATGTTCAGAAACTGCAAATTTTTAAAAAAATTTGGTGGCAATTCAAGTTTCTGCCACCTGCATCAGCTCCCTGGTGGTTTGGCTTCTAGCAGCCTCTGCTTTTCAAGATTGAGTGGGCAGAACTTCAGGGTATCTGGTACTCTGTGCCCCAGAGAAGTTGAGGATAGTCGTGCTGCCAGCAGAGGGATAAAGAAGAGCTCTGAAAGGAGCAAGGAGGAAAAGGAGCTGAGGAGCATAGTAGTGTCTCCTGCTAACAATGTGCTTGAAACCAAAACTCATAAAGCCCAGATTTGTAGAGCAGCAAAGGCAAATACTTGATTACTTTATCTGAAGAATGGTGGGAGCCTAAACACTTGTAAAATACTGCAGAAAGACATTTTCTCTCAACATTCTAGCAAGTACCTTCTGCAAAGCATGGATGTCACCTGTGTTCGGCTGGGAAGGTTTGTCAGTGCTCAACAAGTCCTGGCAGACTGTGCTGTTCACTTGACAAGAGCTGGGGGAGGTTTGAACCAGTGAGTGGGTGTCTTGGCACCCCCTGAGCAGGTTTCCAGGTCCCAGTCTGCTCAACAGTCTTGGGAGGACAAATTCTATTTCTAGTATTTTCTGTTACATGACAAGGTCCCTCAGTCTTCTCAATAAACAGAAAAAAGGAAAAAAAAACACCAAACCATCAACTTTGTAATTAAAAGGAAAAAAATATTAAAATTTAAACTATATATTCTTTTTAGCCAACAAGTAAAAATCTGTCTGCCAGCAGCCAAGATGAAATTTTTTACGGAGCAGATTGTCATTAATTACACTTTCCTTTTAAGAACAGTTGTAAGGCTGGTAACTTCTAATTATGGGTTTTGCAGATTTGCTTTAAAGCTACGGTATACTGATTTTTAAAAATCTGTTTTCTTAATCATCTGTAGGGACAGGAACTGGCATGTAACCATTTTTGCCTAGCCTGGCCAAACGACATCCTGGAAGTTTCTCACTGATGTTGAGCAATTCAGCTCTGCTTGGGGCTACAAAAATTACTAGCCAGGGCCAAGGTGAGATTGAGGATTTTTCCTTCATCCCAGCCTCTTCCTGAAAACATTCTGGTCTGATTTTTCAGTTTGTTAATTTCTTTGAACTATTAATTTGAAAGCCTTTGTGAGAAGAAAAGACCTCCATTACCACTACCATGCTATGTTTGTGTGAGTAATGACTGCCCAGGAATAGCTGTTGCATCTTTAATTGCTGCCTGTAAAGTTACATTTACAGAAAATTTGGGCGAAACTCAGGCACCAGTTTGACTGTGTCTAGAGTTTCAATTCAGACTGCCTCTTGCAGACAAAGCTGCAGTCTCTTCACTTGCATGCCAGGTAGTTGGGTGAAAACAAGTTTCCATTGAATTCAGAAACTTGGGGAGTAATTTGGTATTAGCATGTGAGTCTTGGGGTTATTCTCAGAGCTGACATTTCACCTGCTATAAAAAACTCTCTTAAGGAAGGATATTTTTATGCTTCTATTTATTAATTTTTGCTTGGAGCATGTCTTTGCAGCCTCAGTTGGGACTTGGATGGAACAAGCATTTTTATCTTATTGAAGCATTTTCAGAGAAGACATGACAAGGAGGAGGGCATGGAACTTAGCTGCTTTGCTAGACACTGGTCCTCCAAGAGCAGTTCAGTAAACTCCAATAATCAGCACAGGCATCCTCAAGTGAACTTTGCATCTTCTCATGCCTCACAGATAAACTACAGTGATTTTGGGGGGCTGTGGAAGTGCACAAGGAAGCTGACATGCCTGAGCAGACTCTTGAGTGGTTCTGCTCTGATTAATAATGTTGACAAGCTTTCATCAGGTTTTCCACAATCCTTTGTCTATGGGGCTGTCCATAACTTTGAAAGCAGAACATTTATGAGTTTCTAGCATCCTTTTTGCTTCTTACTCACTCACTCTGCTCAGCATATTGTGACCTCAGAGGTTTCATAAGACTTGTTAAGCTCATCAGAGATAAAACAAGGGGTTCCTGTGTCCTTCTCTTTTTGTTTCCTTCCCAACACCTTTTATTTTCCCTCAGTTTTGGTTCTGCTGCATCCTTTCTCCCATGAGCTAACTTAATGGAACAAAATGGTTAAAACCCCCCAGTCTTGGCTCAATAAATTTCTCCTGTATCAGTGAGTTAAATGGGGCTGTGGAAGGGCCCAGTGAGCTGCAGAGCTTGGAGCAGAGGAGGAGTGATAGCAGATGGCCAGAAGTGAGAAAGAGGGGGCGTTGAAGTTGGAAAAAGGTAAGAGCAACAACAGCAGACAGAGAGGATGGGAAGTGAGCTTTTGGGTACTAATGAGACATTACATTTGCTCAAAGCCTGTAAAGCCAGAGTTCAACTTACCATTTGTAATTTTTCAAACAGAAGATGGCTGTGTGATTTTATGGATTTTCAGGAGTGCATTCCAAATGCTGTACAGGCACCATCTTTTCATTCCATGGATGTTGTGCTCTCTTTAAGACTTGTGGCTTTCTGCTGATTAATTCAGCAGATGAGAGAGTTGGAAGATCTTTCACATATTTGCATCTTCAGCCAAATAGCATTTCTTTTTCCCCAGAGATATCACAACACCATTTCTACAGCCTGGGAAATAGTATCTCCTGAATTTTACTTTTTAGAACCATTGGCAGCCTGATCTCATCATATACCCAGCTAATACTGTATTTAGCTAGAGCTGCTGTAGCAGAACTTTTTCATGTATACTGACATTTCTTTGGGCACTTCTAGACACAAAGCTCCCCTTTGTTTATGGCTTCACACCTTTCTAAAACACCAGATAAGGACTGTTGTGGATTTTGTGTAATAGGAGGCCACGAGAATGGTTGAATAGACTACAATGATGCATTGCACAATTTAAGTACATACATCTTACAGGGAAATTGCCAGGTTTGTGCAGGTACAACAATGAGGAGGTGAGTGCTGCATTTGGTGGGAATAGCTCATGGATGGTCAGTTGTCATCTTCCTAGTAGGATTCAGGTCGAAATAATTACTTTTTCATTTCAGATAACAAAGTTACTTCCCGTTGGACATCTCCGTTAATTTCTTGTGTTTGTTTAAAAATTCTGTACTTGGTTCTCTTGTAGTCTATTCTCTTTGACTGTTACTTTGTCCTGCTGCAGGCAACCTGCTCATTGTTTATACACTTCTTCTTTTTTTAATTCCACCAACAATGGGTTTTGGAAGAAAAAATGTGGGGTTTGCAGGCAAAATTCTTTGTTTCACATATCTGGTACTAGAGCAGCACTTTACAAATTGCATGTTTCATGCTGACAAGTCTGTAGTTTATCAGCTTTCCTCCCTGAACACCAGAGTGCTTTTTATTTCAGAGGCCTGTTATGCCTTCCTGTGCAGCTGGGATCCCTTGGTGGGGTGTAGTGGTGGCTCCCTGAAAGCTATGGGTTACTTAAGAGTTCACAGCTTACAAAAATCCAGTGGGCAGCTCTGCTGAAGGAAAGGGAAATGAGCAGGCAAGCAGTGGTGGTCTGGCTCCTCTTGTCTCTAGCAAAGAGCAAGTTAGCAATTACGTTCAATGTCACAGATGGTTTTTGGTTGAACTTGGCCCATCTTCTCTGCTTTCGCTTTTTTTATTGCCTTCCTTAGATTTGAACCTCAGGGAAATGTCCCTAGCTTTTTTCTTTTGGTGGTTCCTCCCGAGTATCTGTGTGAGTCATGAAAAAGTGGAACAGCTTCCTGCTCTGGCTGCCATGGTATCCAGCAGTGTTGCTATACACACAGTGCTGATGTAGCAAATGCTTATGGGGAGCTTTTTTGGAGGGTGGGAGATGTTTCTTTGTCTTTGTTGTATTACTGACTAAATTTTCTTGGAGTTTAATAAATAAAAATTACCATGCAACAAACTACATAGAATAATGAGAAAAATATTCCTGTTTGGGAAGGTTCCTAACATAAATACAAGTGCTCATGAGCAAGGCAGAAATTCTCCAGTTACATTCTTAAACTTGCTTTTTAAAGGCAGAATGCATGGAACATTTTTCATTATCTCTGCAATGGAGTATAAATCTTGTGATCTTGTATGAGTCCTCTTTATGCAGCACTTCATGCCCCTGTTGTTTCCCACTTGTTTTTTTTTTTTTCCCACCCATTACTTAGGAAGTAGCTTGAATAATTCCTTTCTTAAAAAAAAAAAAAATGCTCCAATTAAATTTCTATTCAGATGTATACCTTGCAAGTAGCTTTTAGAAATGAGTATTTCTAGAAGATGTTTCATGAGTCAATTAAATTGAAAGTTCAAGGTAAAGTTCATGTAACTTAAAAATAAAAAGGGTTCTAAAAGAGAAGATGTATTTATTCATGCCACCTACTAGCTTCCATGAGGTATTATTCTCCTCACTATTCATGTTTTTGAAGACTAAAGGCTCTTCTAATACATTTCTCGTGCTAACTAGATTTCTGAAGGATAATTTTTGCAGGCTTTTGTTAATATGAGTAGGGCTCATTAAACAATATTAAAAGGAGGTGACAATATAGCACTGGAATGCATATTTTGAGAAGTGGTTTCTTGAAAATGAGGCAAAAACAAAATCATAATTTCCTTACAATGTCTTTCCATTTATGGTGGGTTTTATGTATTGTGTGGTATATTATGAAGGTAATGAAAATTTGCTATGATTTAAAATTTAGTTCTGGCATTTCCACTTAATTGCATTTTAAAGAAAAAAAATCTCAATGTACAAAATTCTTTACTCTGCAGAGACCTGTACAACTTTTAAAAAGTTAAGTGAAGGCAATGCTTATTACGAAGAATGTTCATTTTAACTTTTTCCCCCCTAGCTCTAGTTATAGTCCCAGAAGATATAGCAAAATGTTAAAGCTGTGAAATAACATTAAAATGCCATTTAATGTGTCAAGGGAAACTTTGTTTATTTTTTTTTTCCTCAGATAAAACGACATGAATAAAAGCTTTTTCTTCTGTGGTGCTCACAGGTTTTCAAGTAGATGGAGCAGGCTGTTGCTTGCAGCAGATTATACCAGATGCCAAGTTGCCTAGGGATGTGTGCTTTGTTTGCTGGAGACAGGGCTTATTGTCTTGCCTCCAGGCATTAGGTTGAGTCTGTTAGACTCTATAAGTAGTGATTTTTATCCTTTGAGTTAGTGGAGTGTCACATGGTGCTATGTGACATTTTTAGGTAAAGCATGAAGTATGATTTTTAGTTTCTTATTTTTTCTTGGATATGTAGTAGGTAATCTCCACTGAAGTTTTGTAAAATCCTTAAATGCTTACAATTGAAAGAAAAGAGGGATTATAGGTTTTGGAGACATGTTTCTATGTTCTGTGCTGAAGAAATATACTAAATTAGCTTCTTATCATAGTTCTTTACCCATAGAAATATTATCAAGGAAGAGCTGAAAAGATGTGCATTTATATTATACACTCAGTGTGCAAGTAGAGGACCAACGAGGTTCTGTATGATGAATGTCTGAATATTTCCTGAAAGTCCCACTAAAACAAAATCAAGTATCTTATAGATATTTGCTGCATTTATATTGGATATGAAGTAACAGTCATAACCTATTTACTTGTTATTTCTCACTTGTGTTTGTTTCTTTCCATTAAAATACCTTATTTTAGTGCAGCAGCCAACTCAAGGTAGTTAGCAAAATGGCCTCTGATCTCCTTTATTATTTTGCATCTCAATTTTTTGTGTGTAGCCAATAGTTCTGTGCAGGCCTTCTATCAGTTTTGAGACAGTGCTGCCTTGATACTCACTATTGAATTCAAAGTGAGTAAAAATGTTACTAATGAGATGAATGATGACCATTTCATCTTAGTGTTTTGATTTCCTGCCTGATGCTAAGGTGGCACTAAAGCTAAGGAATTATGTAAGGTAATATCCAGACAAATGTTTCTCTGCCAGAGGCAAGTACCTAGAGCTTGAAAGTGCTCAATATGCTTAAATACTTAAACATTTTAAAGTAACTGCAAATTTTGAAGTAAATAAATGTTTTAAGTAGACATCAGAAGGCTGATGTAACTGTTCAGTTCTGACTGGTGCTACATGAATGTGTCTGTTCTCCTCTAGGGGTTCCTGCCTGCATCCTGTCCTCTGTCCCTTGCATTCTGTGTAACTTCTTGAATGTCAATTACTCTGTCCCATCTTTCTTGGCCAGTTTCTCTTCTATCATTTTGGCAAATAAAGTGAACTTGATTAGAGCTTTTAAGGTTGTGTTTTTGTACAACATATGCAGTGGTCATGGTCTCTGTACGTACTCCCCAAACTGAACCAGGTGTGCTGTAGCTTCACATGGGCTTCTCTTGGTGTGTTGGTTTGTTTGATTTCTGAGGCTCAGACATGCTCGAGTTGCTTCTGATTTGGCGAGATCTTCATTGTGATTGTTTTCTGTTGTCCCATGCATAATGTGATAGTGTTGAAGTTGAAAATGATAATTTAAAAGATCTTGACACTGTGTTTGTCTTTCTTTAGGAAAGCCCAAGAAGGGAAGAAGAAAGTTGTTCTAGCAGGCTGTGTACCACAAGCTCAACCTCGCCAGGAGTACCTGAAAGGCTTGAGTATTATAGGGGTATGTATCTCTAGAAATCAAAGGTTTTCATTAATGTAGGTCAGTGTCAATATCTAGACTCTATTACCTTTCTCTGGGAAAAGGCAGCAGAGAAGCTTCCTGCCATGCGCCCCTCTCCTGTTCATCTTTTTGCATTATACAACATTTAAACCTTCCTTCAGTCAGGGGTTATTTGATTTGGCTGTGGCATGAGGGGAGAGAGAAAATGATGCTGTTGTTGGAACTGACTTCCAGTGCCCTTTGAAGCCTGAAAATTTCCAGGCTTCATCCAGGATGAAGGTATCAGTTAGCATATTCTGAAGAATATCACAGTTTATTTGCTTCAAGAAAAGCCTTAAGACCTTTGTTAAAATCAGTGGAAGAAGCACAGGGGACTAGAGCATATGAATTACACAGACACAGTTGAGGGTTTGGTGGTTGGTTTTTTTACTTCACACTATTAAGCAGAATGGAAAACAGTAATTATTATTTTGTTTAAATTTGAGGCAGTCTGAAGATAAATCCAGTGGTGACTGATTGGTTAAACAGTTACCAAGCTTTACCTTGAAAATGAACCCACAGAGCTTTGACTTAAGTAATAAAGTGTTTTCAGTATTCTGTGGGATGTGGTGCCACTGTAAAATTGAACAACCTTTGGAAAAGAAAAAAGTAAATTGGGTGAATGGATTTCCTCTTTGCTCAGAGGCCACAAAATTATTGATCCATGATTGGTTATTATAGCCAGTATAATAATACTATACATATGTAGACAGAGGGGACTAAAATAAGCAAATCATTATCCTTTGACCAAAATTGTAATTTGATGTTTCAGTTTTGATGAATCTACCCTATTAAAATTGGAAAGTTTAATTTTTTTTTTTTTTTTTTTTTTTTTTTTTTTTTTTTTTTTTTTTTACATTTTCCCCCTCTTTTTTAAAATTTTCTTTTAGGTAGCATGTAATTTCTGAAAATTAACCTCTTCTCATCATCTTCATTTGAGGACCTAGAACCAGTGTTTAATGAAAAAATATTAGTATTTTTTACAGAAAGATTTCTGTTAGGAGATGAATTAGGTATTAATACAGTGTTCCCAAGTACTTTGAAACTAGACCTGAAAATACTGAAATGTAGTCTTTGCAATAAGGACACTGTCCTCTAGCTGTCATTGCTGTGGTAAAAATTACTGTGCTTTAACTAAGAGATCCCTCAGGTCAGAAAGGTCTCAACCTTGAGGCAAAACTATTAATAAAAAGAAAGCTAAGAGCATGTTATTGCCTATGTTTTCAGTTTGTACATTTAAGATTTTCTTCCCATTTTATAAAGAATGTGTGTGAGAGGGTGACTGTATTTAAAGGACAAGACTTGTTATCTCACTATTGCAAAATATTTTTGAAAGGCAGTTTTTGCAGAATTGAGAAATAGAAAATGTTCTGTTGGCAATAGGACATTGATTCTGCTTTAAAATTTTAAGCATTAAGGGTACAGTTTTGAAAATCTTTCTTTAATATCAGGTTGGTCTTGTCTTCAACTTAGCTGAGAGACACTGTTGACTTATTGTTGTTTATATAAGTTCTGCTATTTTGCTCCCACTCCCCCCCTTTTTTTTTTTTCTCTTTTTCAATATTTATTTTAAAGACCATGTTGTCTGAGAATGTGTTTATTTACCAGCAATTAGAACTCCCTCAGGGTGGCTTTCTAAGGCAGTGTGTCAGAGGCTCTTCTGCTCCTCTTGTTAGGATGGAGGAGGAAGTTGTGTTGTAACTACCAGAGAAATTCTAGTAAACCAGAGTTTGTTTTGATCTCTATTTGAGAAATACAGGACTGAACTTCCACTGTTCTTTATTTATTGCCTGATTGGGCAGAAGGGAAGGAAGGGCAACTTCATATCCTTATTACCATTTGTGATGTTACTGTGCTTCTGTGTTTCTTTAAAATAATTGCTACTTTATACACATCATGTGGGTTTAGGCCTTGCCATAGGCTGTGTGTAAAGCAAATCATAGAGTCACATGAAAAAGTGAAGGAGCTTTTGTGGAACAGGAGAATTCTAGGCAGTAATAAACCTGCCAAGGGTGTAAAGTACCTGGAGCACATTATGATGCATTACAGAGGTTCACAGCCAGTTCCCCTCTGATGGTTTCCACAGCTTACTCCTCTGTGTTTGTGGTGTACTCACTTCAAACTCACGTGCTCGTGCGGTGCACTAAGAGACATCAGCTCTCCTATGTAGTTGTCCCTCACTTTTCATTCTTAGTTGCTGAGAAGTAACTAAAAAAAAGTTACACCTAAAGTACACATCCTAAGTACACCTAAGTTACACATCATCAAGTAGGATGTGTAACTGTGCAGATGGTTTGAGGGGGTCATAGGGGAAGAAAAAGGAGAGACAAGGGGGAATGAAAGATTTAGCTGACAAGTTATGTTGTGGGACCCATGAATGGATGTAGGTAATGGTAATGTTTCCTCACTTCCTGAGCTGCATACAAGATCATGCAAAACCCTGGTTCCTAGTGGTGGTTGAGCCATTGGAATGGGATATTTTATTTCATTGACATTTTCTGGAGTTTTAAGGTGCTTGATCTCCAGATGATGTTATGTGTTGGAACCCCTAGTCAGGTTGCGAGGAGTTTATAGGTCTTAAGAGGCTTCACAAAGCCCATGTATCCGTGCTTCAAATCATCAAACTTGCTGTGCAGACTGAAAGCACGGGGCCTAATCCACATATGTATTAAAGGCATAAAATAGCTCCACAGGTCAGTGAATCCTGAATCCAATTCTCCTTCCTTCTCTATCTTTCCCAGTGTAACATCTAGCATCAAAGACCTATCACTTTCTGCCATACACCCATCGCTCAAGGGAAGTCTCTCACGCCTATTCTTTCATCTGCACAAACCCACACAACCAATCCAGTTTACTACTCTGGAAGGCTGTAATTCCCCCTTTGCTGCTGCCCTCTGAGTCAGAAGGCGCATGGTAGGGCACTGCAGGCTCTTTGGCCAAGGAGAAATACAGAGGCATGAAAAGCCCTCTGCCAAGGCTCCTTGCATTCTCCTGCCCTCCAACTAACCCTTTCCCTTGGCTATTCTATGTATAAGGCAAACTTTAAGTAATTTTCTTTTCATATCCAGTTTGAAACTCTGGAATGTGATTAGTGGGAGTGCTGAACACTCCCAGCAGCAGCATGTAACACTAGGAGCACTGCTATAAAAGAGATGATGCAGCATAAAAAATGCTAAGTGCATCACAAAAAGCAAGCACTTTATTTCTCAAGCTGTACATTTGTAATTGGTATACACTTTGAAGTGTAATGCACCTTATTCTTTCATTTGTTAAATGCTCCAGTGAGCAGAGCTTTAGCAGTGCCATTGTGAAAGGAAATCACTGGAACCTTCCCAAGATGTCAAGTGTCCGTACATCCCTACTGCTTTGGCCTCATAAATGAGGAAGGTGTGCTCTATGGTATTTCTGTGGTTCAGTTCATAAAAGTTCTGATGATGTTTGCAAACCAGAGATAGTGATACTTGCCTACCTTGCAGCGTTTATAAGGCCAGACTGCATTCAAGATTGGGAGCCTTTCTGCTGCCCTTAAAACAGAGCCTTGCATGAATGCAAATATCCAATATGCACTTCATGAAAGCCAAATTTGATGGAATTTTACTCTGAATTATTTGAATTCGCAAAACTTCTTGGAAAGCATGCTGAAAACCTGGGAACAGGCGGGCACTCTCCTTCTGTAACTTATGACTAAAAATGACTTCATACAAATCTCAGCGGGTCGCCTTTGGCTTTTGAATTCCCAGGCTGATATTCAGATAGGATACTTGAACCTGGAAAGCCAGAAGAGTGTCAGTTAAGCACCTGAAAATTGGAAGTGCAAATAGAAAATGTTCATTTCCACAGCAGTTATGTACTATCCTATAAATCAAAGGGTGTAGCAATCAATTTAGATAAGAATTATCCTTTGGCTGTGTCAGTGTTTAGCAATGAAAATCAGTTGTTTATGTGCATCTGTGGGGTAGTCCCCTTCCCTTTAAAGTTTTTGTAGATCCTCCTCTCAGGATACATTCCTAACCTAGAGTAATGCCCATTACCATGGTCAGTATTGTCAGCAAAGGTTTTAAACACAGATGTTATCCCTCTGAAGCCAGGGTGGCTATAGTCCCATGCCTTTTGAAGTTATGTATTAAGCCCTAGATTTATCTTGCCTAAGTGCTGTAATTTGAGAGTCTGTTTTGCTCAGCTCTCTTTATGGTCAATGAAGATAATTATCTCTAAAATAATTTAGATTTTTAGAAGACCTGAGGTGCCTTTTGAAGCCATGTATTTCCCTTTTACTGGCTTTAGAGAGGGGACAGGCTGAGTAGTCTTTTAACATCCAGCATTTGGCAGAGATCCCTAAACAAGGTGAGATGAAACAGAGTTGGTGAACTGGAGTTAAAATCTTCAGGATTATAAATAGCATGTTCTAATTACCTAAGATGGACTATTTTATCAGTGTAGAGACCACTTCGTTTCTTAACTATGTCAAGGAGAATCAATGTATAGGATTTTTTCAAGATGAGAAAAAAAGATTGTTTTACTTCAAGTAGCTCTGTATAGATATTATGCTCACTCCTAGGGTGTTCACATTGGATCTTAGGAAAAATTTCTTTATGTAAAGGGTCGTCATGCATTGGACCAGACTACTCAGGGAAATGGTTGACTTACAATCCTTGGAGGGGTTTAAAAGTCGTGTAGATGTGGTACTCAGGGATATGGTTTAGTGGGGGGTTGGCAGTGCTGGGTTGTTATGAATACAAATGATTGCTGAGCTGCACTTATGCCTAGCTCTGATCCCACCAGGAAGGGTCAAAGATTTTTCCTGGCCTTTGTTTCAACTCAGCCTTTGTGCTTTGATAAAAACTCTCTTTATCCTTGCTTTTTCACCAGACAGTTCCCTGCTTTGGCTATTCTTCCATGGGTTCATGAGCCTTGCCTGTGCTCTCGGCCCCTATCAATCTCAGCCCAGATTTCTAGTGGTTGTTTTGTTTCTGTTTTTTCTTTTTGCATAGTTCTCCTCAGCTGTCAACTCTGTTCTGTCTGTAGCTCTTGTTCTGTTCACCTCCTAATGGAGAACTATTTGAAGTGGACATTAAGTCAGAAATGTACTTAACTGTGCTGGAACCAAGGTCCCAAAAGATCTGTGCAACCAACTGGGGTGCACTAACCACACCCAGTAGTGGTGTCCTGCTGTCAGTCCTGGGGGTTTGGTTTTTTGAGACACTCTGCAAAGAAATGTTGAGGAATGGTGTTGCTTCCCTTCATACACCACCAGGATGTCTCTCTGGTTCATGGACTTCCTGATGCCTGATGGAGAGAGACATTATTGGCGCTCTCCTCTGAAGGTTTACACATTTCTTTGATACCAGTCCAGAGCAGAATTATCCATAAGGTTACTGAGATTTGAGGAAAAGCATCCAGCAGACCTTTATATAGTCAAGAAAATGTCATTACTATGACTTTGTAATTTTTTTTTCCTTTTTCATTCCCTCCCTTTTTTTTTTATTCCCAAATAAGAATTTTCTAAACCTTTCTCTCTTTTCACTTCATGTTCACCTCACATTTTCTAAGATACTTTTATCTTCATAAATGCAGACTGGAAGCATTCCACATTTTCTTCTTGAGCACTTGAGGCTTTAGCCAAATAATTTCCAATAATTTCAAATGAAAAATATTTAATGTGGGAAATAACATGTAAGGCAGAACAAACATCCATTTCTAGGTGAAGATCTCATTATCTCTCAGACCTATAATTTTAATTACTTACACGAGCCATCTTCTTGACAGACATATTGAGAATAATTTAATTTATCCAATAAAATGAAGATGCAATATAATGGTTGGTGGGTTTTTTCTATCTTTATTCAACAGGGGATTTGGAGCAATGCAAAAATTCCTCAGGTGTACAATGCAGAAAGTAATTGGTAGCTCATGTTATGAACCACCCAGATTTCTCATATTTTAAATGATTAAAATGGTTATGAACTTAAGCAATCTAGTACTGAGACATATAGCAATAATATTTTAGGTAATATAACACAGACTTTGCTCCCTGTCTGTAGTGTAGTTTTTAGTGTGCACACTTCTATTTTCAAATGGAATTTTCTCTTGATTTTTCAAACATTTAGTAGAAAGTATGCATGTTAAATATCTTGAGTCATAATTTTTAAAACCATATCCAAAATGGATGTGTACACAAGGATGTAAATATGCATGTGTTCCATATGACTGCTAATCAGCTTTCTTTATAAGCTGATTGTTAGATCTGTAAGTCTGTAATGTAAATGCTTGTGATTCAGAAAATTATCTAAATACATTTATTTTTCAAAAAAGTTATTAAACTGGAGATATTAGGAATACTATAACTTAATTTCTAGAATTCATAACTAATGTACTGTATTAATAAATCTGAAATGGGGGACATCCCTATTTTAAAATCTGTATTTCAAAAGTTAAAAAAAAGAAAAGAAAAATACTTTTACATGGACTTGATCCAACACTCAGACAAGGAAAGGAATTGACTCCCACTGACTTCAGTGGGAATTTAAAATCAGACTCTAACTATAGGTGAGCTTTTTTCCAACTTTTACTAGACAGATTGGAAAAATGAATGTGAAGTAGACAAGACTGTGCAGTCTTGTATTTGCAGGAAATGACAAGTTCAGTGGTTTAGGGCAGAGAGACATAATGGCTTTGATACAGGGGACCCAAGTTCCAGGCTCCTTGTTGCAGACCAGCTTCTTCTCTTGAAGCATCTGCAACTTGTGCTTTTCTGCTTGTTTTGGAAACAAGCTGGAAAACAAACTCCAAGGAAAAGTCTGCTAAATTCATACTAAGTCTAGTTAATGAAATGTACAGCTTAGAGAAGCAGTGTTTAAAAAGGAATATTGTGGAAAAATTGCAGACAAACCTAAGTGTGACAAGTTGGCTTTCCTACATTGTATGTAAATATCTGTAGTAGAATTACACAGAATAGGTGGTTTAGATGAAAGCTCTGGAAAAAACCTCAGCTACAAGAATTCCTGAGTGTTTAATTTTGCAGTGTTAATACTGATTCCTTTTAGTTTATATGCCAAAATCTCCAGTGTGTTGGCCATTGACTTTAAATACTGATATATCCATTAAGAAATAATGTAACTATTTATGTAATTATTGGTGAATTTTGGCAAATATAACACTAAAACATGAATTTGTTGTCTTTATTGCAGACATCATATAAAGGTAATTAGAGATTATTCTGTGTTGTGAAAAGCATGAGGGCTTTTCTCTCCATTTCCAAACACAACCTGCATCAAATTCAGTAGAATGTCTTGTTCTTTTAAATTTCCCAACAGTATTTTTAATTTCTTCCTATGTTCCAGTGTTTTCCCCCTCCAGTCTCTCATTAATTTTCTCCCCTATATTCTGCCCTGACAATACCGTCAGCTTTTTGTTGTGTTCTCCAGCATCTACTATTTTGCTGTGGAGACTGGGGTGAGGGAACACTTTGGCTGTTTGAGCCACCCAGGTGCTGAGTGCCTGGTTCACCACTGTCTGTCACAAGCCATGAACAGCACTTACTGAACTCTTTTCTAGCAAATCGGTGATTTTTGCCAAACTTATGGGAGATTGCCATTTTTGAGGACAAAATTTGATTGAAATTGGGTGGTAAATTTTAAAGTCACTTTTGGCAGATTAACCAAGATCCACAGAAAGTAAAACCTGGCTAAAAACACAGCCCAAAATTCTTTACTCCCCCTTAATCCAGAAGAAGACACTCTTGAAAGACTAGTTAATATGAAAGTATGGCCACTTGTTGACTACTTAGGTATTTACCTTCTGACTTTTTTTAGGTTCAGCAGATAGATCGTGTAGTAGAAGTTGTGGAGGAAACTATTAAAGGTAAGCATCACACTTGAACTAATTGCAGCTAGCTGGAAAGTGTAAGCATTACCAGCAGTGCTGCTGGTGTGTTCTTTTTCACCCTAACTCTTGCTTTGTGCTCTAGCTGAATGTTTGGGCAGTGCTGTACTTTGTCATGTATGCTTTGTATAAGTGATAATTTCAGAGATGTTTTCTGTCAGGAGCTCTGTGGGCTGTTGGTTTCGTAGGTAAATGATCAAGAGGAGATGTCAAGAAATCATTTCATCAGTGTAAGTTGGTGCAGAGTATTGTATAAAGCTCCTGCACTGTCTGAATTGAGTGTTACACTTCCACTTTCTTTTGTTTAGTTCTCTGGTATTTTCTTCTTTTCCGATGTTTTGGCTTACCTCCCTGAGCTGTTCTCAGCAGGGCAGATAAATTATCTTCTGATTTAAAGTTCTTTTGTAACTCTGTTCCTTGTTCCCTCTGGCTTTGTTCATGTGTGTACTCTTAGTACTTTGCAGCAAAGGAGAGAAAAAGCCCAGTATTGTTTCTGCAGCCCAACCAGTAAACATTTGCTGTTAAATAAATATATTTGTCTGGGTCTTTCTGGGTTACCTAAGTTTGTCTCCATTACTTATCAGACCATAAAAATTACTGTTCCATGAAGCTTTAAATTACAAGTTTTAGTTTAATTGGCTGTACTTTCAATATAAACAAGTGTCTAGTCCACAAGATATTGTCAGTAACTTTAATGCTGGAATATGATTTTTTTTTTTTTTAACTACAGCATGAAAGTTTGAAGCAGTGCAAATTCTTAAAAGGAAAAAAAGCTTCTATCACAAAATTGTGTAGTGTGGTGTAAGGCTCTAGAGCTTGTGGCTTGAAGACCTTAAGATTTCATGTTACTTTGAATGCTTTCAGGAATGAAACCTGTACTTTTATATACTCTCAACCAAAATTTTTCCCATATTATCCTTAACTTATGGCATCTATTTTTGGGGGGTAGAACCTACTTTTCCATACAAACAAAGAAGAAATATATTCAGTACATATTTTTTATTTAATAAACCAAACTCTTTTCCCAGAAACATCCTGGTGTTCATGACAATATGTTGGAAATGATGATGCTTCATGATTTTTACAATGGTATTTTAGATCCCTATCTGCTTTTCCCCAAATTTTAATAGTTCTTAAGGGAGTAAGATGATAACCTGGGTCAGCATGCCCTTCCTTTACAAAAATGGGGTTTGTAATATTTATCCTGACTCCAGATATTACTGCTTTTTTGATAACATAATTACTCAGGTTATGGTGACTGAATGTTAAAGAGTACAAATAATCTACTAGCAGCTGTTAAAATAATGATTTTCACTGAATGGATTTTTAGATTGCATTTTAAACATTGATAAAATGCTGGAAAATAATGTTCATAGGAGTGCTAATGAACATTTAAACTTTAAAAGTGTGAATTTTTGGAAAGAATTTTGTTCCTTTCTAGCTTACTTAAAGTGATTTGAATTAGAAGGAGAAAGTGAGCTGCTGAATTTCATACATAATGCCAATTCCATCAGGGATTTCCTGAAAGGTAATGGAACACAGAATTTCTGGAGTTTTGTTTGAAGAAAATGAATGAAAACCAGGTCTCTGTTTTGAGAGAGACATTGACATACTGGAGAGAGTCAGAGATGGTTAAGAGGCTGAGACTGGATCATTTCTCCTCATAGGAGAGCCTGGGAAGGCTCAGGGAGGGGGAATCACACCAAAGTATATAAATACCTGAAGAGAGGGTCCAGAGGGAGGTGAGACAGAGTCTTTTCAGTGGTGCCCACAGACAGGACCAGAGGCAATGGGCACAAAAAAGCACAGGAGGTTCTGTCTAAACACCAGGAAACACATTTTGTGAGGATCTGTGAGGATGACCAAGCCCTGGCTCAGGTTACTGAGGGAGGTGGGTGGTAGAGACTCCATCCCTGGCTGTATTCAAATACTGTGGCTCTCAGGGGCTCTCCTTGGTTGAGAGGGTTGGACAAAGTGGTCTCCAGAGGTCCTTTCCAACCGTAACCCATCTGTGACAATAAAATTGCAATTGGAAGGAGAATCAAGTTGGCAGAGATCATAGCATAGGATAATGGCTTACTTTGGTAAAAGCCAGCCGTAATAATAGGAGCTTTTACTTATATTTATTTAATTTACTTCAATAAGCTGCATTATTTTATGTATTTTGGAATCATCTACTAATGGAGAAAAATGTGAAGCTTTTTTTCATTGTATTTTATGAAGAGTCTGTGAACTGCCATTATCCAAGTGAAGTAAAATACTGTAGATAACAGGACTGTTGATTAGAATATTTTATTATATAAAATAGATACATGGTAGAAGATTAAATTTGTGTTAGAACAAATGAAAGGTAACCCTTTGTTTTCATGAGTCTACATCGTTGGCAACAGCTTCTAAAGCTGCTAATTCTTTCAGGAGATTGAGGTGGTGTGGGACTGAGGATTAAATATTCTGAATTCTGAATTCAGAGCCAGCTTACACCTGTGACTTTTAAGCTGGGTTTCTCTGATAGCTGTATGACACAATTTGTTTCACCTTTTTTTTATTTTTTTTTTTACAAAGCTAAAGGTTGCATGGGTGATATACTCTTGTAGTGTGGTTATGTATATAGTGAAAGCTTCAAAAATACTGTATACTGAATGTTTAAAAAAAATTTGACTGAATAAGTAGAACTTCATAGTGTCTCTGCTCTGTAGGACAGCTCTGTATACTGGTCAGCCTAACTGAGTTGTCTGGATTTTCTGTCCAAATGCCAAGGTGGAAACAGGTTACCCTGATGCTACTTTTAAGTCTAAAAGTCTGGCTTTCCCTGGCTTCGATTTTCTTAAGTGGTACCTTAGTTTTTTCTTGGATGCTTGAATTTTGATATACACAGTTTACAAAAAGGGTAAGTTTGCAGAAAGATTTTTTTTCCTTATCTCTTTTTTTTTTTTTCCTCATAGTCATCTTTTCAGTTTTTTATGAAAATGGCTTCCCTGTTGGATTTGGTTGAAAGCTTGCTGCACTCCCAAGGAAAATTGATTTCTTGGAATTATTTAGAACTCTTTGTATGAAATATGAAAGGGTTTCTTCTAGCTTTATTTTTCAATCTTAAGGGCACTGTCACGAAGACCTTCTCAGAGCAATTCCATTCTGCTGGGTCAAGAGATGGTAGTTTCAAGAAATATATCTTTGTGGTGGTCTTTACCACATATGTGTGAAGTCAGTGTAATTGTTAGTTCCCAGCTCTCCATCGAGATAATTCTGATAAATGCTTTTTATGTGACTTTATCTTTTTATCCTGCTTCATCAGAAAATGGAAAAGAAGGATGTGCACATTTGTTGTTGCACTGACAGCTAAAAGAGAGAGAGAGAGAGAGACTTTTAAGATGCTTAGTAATTTCTCATTTTTATGCTATCCTAACTTTTATCACAAGTGGCGAATTGAATCTTTGAAATTTCCTAATTAGCAGGTAAATTAGAGGTAAATTGTCACTTCCAGAAGCAATCTTCAATAGCAGCGCAGTATTTGTATGCAGGTCATGTCTAATTAATATTTATACTGTGTCCCAAGATATATCTTAACTAGAGGCATCTTCACATACTTTTCATATGATATGGTAATTTATAATCTGAAACCTTTATGCTGCCTGTGAGGAACTAGACAAAATAATTCACTGACAGTCTCAGAACTGAGTTTCTCAAAGTGAGGGCCACAATTGTGTAGTCAGTGTGTCTCTCATTCTTTGTGATAAAGCAGAATGGTTTTGTCATGCAGGGTTCTGATTTAAACCTTGCTTCATCTGCACGTTCCCCAGATTTTAAATCTGGATTACAGCAATTTTTACATTAGGACAACATACCCACTCATGTGCTTAGTTTTCCAGTAAGGTGTTATGATGACATAGAATGTTAGGAAAATATTGCTAAGGAGTTGTGGTGTCTGTGAGCTAGGTGAAAACAGGCCTATAATTGATGTGTGTTGCATCACTTAGTAAAACTTCTGTATAGAATATAAAAGTTATTTGGGATGACCAGTTTCTGTGGTGTGCTCCAATAAGCTGAAGATTTGTCTTTGGAACTGCAGAATGTCTTTATGGTGACTGCTCAAGTCAGCTTTTTATGAATCACTCTAAAATCTGTCTTTAAAAAAAGCCTGTGTGTGTATACAAGCTTGGCTATAAACAGTTTACAGTAGGCAAGAGAATACATTTCTTTGTATTTTAAAGGAGAAATGTTAACTGTTTAATGGAGAAATTCTTCTTTTCTGGCTTTGAATTTAGGTCTTCAGAGATTTAGGTCTTTTCCCCCTTCCTTTCTAGACATGCTCTCAAATCTCATGTTTTTAAGGGTCTGTGGGGGTGGGAGGCATGGGACCAGAGTATTTGTGTACAGTCTGCTTTTAGCTTAGGCCTTAGGGAGATGAGGCACATAGGTTGAATTGAGTTTAGTCCATATTGTGTCTGCCTAATGCTTTCACAAAACATTGTTTTACAATGGGTCATTAGACCTGATTATAAAAAACAACCGAAGGAAATTACTTCAGGGTTGAGCCCTTTATACTTAACATAACCTTTCTCAGTTTCAGTCACGTTGACCTGTCTGGTGAAGTTGTCCATCCATTCCCAGTTTAAACATTGACCTTTATTTGCTCAACTGTTTAATTGTCTTCATGTGGTTAGCAGGATTCATGATAGTTGCAGTGTCTGTCTGTATGAAAAAGAGATAAACAGTACCTAGATTATATGTAGGCTAAAGTGTAGAATTTTTACTGAATTGTCCACCTGACAGTGAGTGTGTATGTGTGTGTGCATGTATTTATATATGAATGCCAGAATGTTAAACAGTGTTTGTATGTGCTGCTTGATTTCACAATAATCTGCTGGTAACAGTAGATAAAATAGTCTCTTTTCAATTTCTATGACTGTGGGAAGAGTAGCCTTGACTTAAGAAGTTGATGACAGACCAAATTGAAGAATAAAAATTGGAAGAGCTGGGAGTTCCTATTTGAGGAAAAGTATCATTTGGCTCTCAGTCAGGAAAGTGACTGTTTGTGCCAAAATGCAGCTTAAGGAGGGTCAGAGGGAGGGTAGTGGCCTCATCAAGTCTCTGTTTCTATCTCCTTTGAAAGGACATAGAAAGGAGGGGTGAGGGGGCAGTTTTGGGTGGGTTTATTTATTTCACTGTGTGGTGGGTTGACTTTGTCTGGCTGCCAGACCCCCACCCAGCTGCTTTCTTGTTCCCACTCCTCATGAGGGCAGTGGAGAAAATAAGATGGGATAACTCTTGGGTCATGATAAGGACAGGAAGATCACTTACCAGTTACCATCATGAGGAAAACAGATTCGACTTGGGGGAAATTAATTTCATTTACTGCCAATTAAAAATAGAATAGAGTGGTGAGAAACTATAGCTACCTTCCCCCACCCCTCATCTTCCCATGCTCATGCTTCACTCTCTCATCCCAGACTCCTCCATCTCCTCCGTGGGTGCAGGGAGATGGGGAGTGCAGGCTGTGCTCAGCCCAGTACAGCCCCTCTGTGCTGATTCTGCTTCCCCACACTCCTCCTGCTCCAGCCTGGGGCATTCCTGTGGGCTCTGGGGATCCGAGAACTGCTCCAGCGCGGGTCCTCCGCAGGGGGGTGCAGTCCTTCAGGAGCAGGATGCTCCCGTGGGGGGTCCCCGCAGGCTTCGTGCGCTTGCTGCCAGGAGCCCTGCTCCCGCTCCGCGCTCCCGCTCCGCGCTGCCGCTCCGCCGCGGGCTGCGGGGGACGATCGGCCTCGCTCGGCTCTTCTCCGGCGGCTGCAGGGGAATCCAGTGGAGCCCCGCAGCACCTCCTCCTTCGCCTCTTTCTCCTCCTCCTTTTCTCTCCTTGCTGCTCACAGGCTTTCCCTCACGCTTCTTTCCTGGCTGCCAGGCAGTGTTTGTCCCTTTCTTACACCTGTGACAGCCGTGGAGCTCCGCGGTGCGCTGTGGCAGGGCTTTTGGAGCTGGAGCCGGCTGTGTCTGGCCCTTGGCATTCCCGGCCTCTCCTGGCAGCGGCCCCTGCAGCCCCCTCCACACACCCCGGGAGAGCACCATGTTCCTAATGCGATTTCTCGGAGGTAGAATTGCCTTTTAAACTGAGACTGTGGAAAAGTAAGGGCACTAACTGGAAAAACTGTGTTTGAGGCAGGTTGGATAAGACTTAAGTAACCTGGTCTAGTGGGAGATGTGCCCATGGCACAGGGGTTGGGACCAGATGGTCTTTAAGGTCCTTTCCAATCCCTTAACTAAGAATTCAATGATTCTGTGAACTCATGCCAGGGACTGTGTTTAAAAGACTTAAGAAAGCTGGATGGGGATTGAAATAATGTTTTCGGTGGGAATACACAGAGCTACAGAGAGTCAGTAACCTGGGGCTGTGACTGGGAATAAAGGACTCACCCATCGCTCATTTGTATGTATCAATCACTGAGGTCAATAGCATGGTGTGGTACATGTCACCTGCCTCTGTTTTGTGTGCCCTGGATTGGAAATTTTGGAGATACTCCTATTTAAACAAAATTATAATTTTTTTGTTGTCATCAAAGCATTATGGGTAGAAAGAGTGTCATTACTCAAACAAGTAGCTTTCCCCCCTCATTCTGTTATTTAAGAACTACTTTGATGACAATGCATTGGCTTATAAAAGACCTGGCTGGAAGGTGTCCCACTCTATGGTTTCTAAAGGTTTTTTCATGTGGCCAGAGGCTTCAGTGAGAACACCAGGTTGTGTTTTGATTGCCCCTTTCTGACTGCTTACTAAAAGTGTGATGTACTGAAGGGTGCTGATGAGTTCCAAATAGTAATACCATGATCTGTGCCACTATCAGTTCAGAGAGTTCAGCTTTGTAGACTGTAAATTAAATAAAAATGTAGAGCATGATGAGGAATATACAGTAATCATGGAGAAACTGCTTCTGCAAAGGCAGATTTTAATTGCTTTTGTAAAACATCAATAATGATGTGGCTCAACATTAAAATTGTCCCTGTTGGGCAAGAAATTTCTGTTACTATCAACTAGTTTTTGCTCTTACAAGAAAGTTTATTGCTGTTTTTGCTGTGTGTGTTCAAATGCTTTTGGGCATGCAGGGACTATTAGGTATGTGAGATGATGCAGGGCTTTAGATAGGTTTAGTAATTATTTTTCTCAGTGTAGTTATTTCAGTGATTTAATTTATAAATCTGACTGTCCTTATTACGACTGTCACTGTTATGACTTTATTTTGTAAATAGTTCACAGAAACGGAATAGGAGCTAAATAGTGCCACAGAAGAGGAAAACAAGCAGTTGGGGGAAATGGACTGAAAATCTCAGTAGCACAGCTGTGATTGTTCATTGTTAAATGAGCCTGTGATGGGCATGGAAAAGGTGCCTTTTCTTCCAAACCCATATGTGGTCTTTTCTACACTTTGAGTGAATCTTACATCATCCCTGTTTTTTTGTCCTATTCACATTGGTTAGAGTCACCTGAATTTAGCTCTGTTAGAGACTCCTCGTGGCTGGTAAATGTAAAGAGTACCTCATGATTTTGGATACAGTGGGAAGTTCAGCTCAGCGTTTCACTCTAAGGCTAAATCTGTTCTGTTCATCCTGCACACCCCAAAACATTAGACAAGTTGCTTGTGCTGCTGCAGCTGGCTCTGACAATCCTGCTTTCAGCACTTCCCTTCCTCATAATGCAGCCTGTTTTATCTGATTCAAAATGTCTTTTCCCTTGGAAGTTTCTCTCCAGGATCTCCTGAGGTTTTGAGCAGAGTCTTTGATCCTAATCAAATGCATTTCTTCGCAGAGAGGTGAGGACAGAGGGTCAGGGGAACTCTTCCTGTAGTTGATTCTTAGTATTGTCCTTCTGAGCTGTGGAATTGTGGCTGGCATTTTAAGCTCACAGGAGATCTAACGTTCAGGCACTATTTCAGAAAGACAATAACATTGCATGATCTCAGAATAAGTAGGATATAAGTAGGATGAAGCCAGTGAATCCTGAAAAAAAAAAAAAAAGCTGTAGTGCCTTAATAGGGCATTTCAAGTGCTTTTTCTGTGATAGAGGAAAATACTATGGATGTGTCAAAAATGTTCCTGAATACTTATATTCTTAATTTAACTTGGTGAAATTTTTACATGGATGGTAATGCCTTGTTAATAGTTATCTCTTTTTTGTGTATGACTTGTTGTACAGTACAGTTTTAGCGCTTACAGATATTGTTATGATTGAGTCATACACTGGAGACATGCCAATAATAAAGAGGTATTGTATGTTTAATGGAGAGAAAGTACTGTATTAATTTTAGCAATATGGGACACCTGTGGACCTTTTCTACTGAATATCTTGTTTTTGAAATTACATTAAGTGAATTTTAAAAGGCTCCTGTCTTCACCAGTGTGGCACTCACATTCCAGAGTCTTCCAAAGCAGTATTATTGTTGGATGCTAATTCCAAGTGCAACACTTAGTAGTTCTCTCTATTTCAAGCTAGTTACAAATGTGCTGTATGCTTCACAGTAATTCCTGCACATTTCTATGAAACTTTTTGATTTGGTATAGGGTGGAAAGCCATCTTTTTATGAAAGAGTTTTGAATGCAGAGACTGGATCAAACATAGCATCGGCTGTCAGCATCCTAGTGGGTCTGGATGCCTGGCCCAAGGCATGGTGCAGTGAAACACAAGGAAAGATCAGTAACTCTGACACCATTAGTTTGAGTTAATCCCTGTTCCTGCCTATACCAGATGAAGGAGTTTGACTGTTACAGAACATTCCCATCTTCACTGCTCTAGAAGAGGAATAATTTCTATTAGTTGCTTGGTCAGGAGCAGGACATTTACCTCTAAGTTAGGTTTGGCTTTTCTTTGCTCCCTGAATTTACTTGGGACAAGAAATGCCACTGATGACATTCAGGGATGCCAGTGTGCTGCTGGCCAGCTGGGGTTGGTTTGGATGGGAGCATCCAAACATCAGAGTCCTAAACCAATTAGTGTCCTTGTTTTTGCACTTGTGTGTGTCTGACAGCATGTGATTGCTCTGGGGAGCTTGGGAATTCCTTTGAAATCAGTCATGTCTGCTGTGGGACAGCATGTTTGTGCTGCAGGGCAGGGAGAAAAGATGGGAGAGGAGCTTATGGTCTGCCCTTGCTTGATGCTTCTTTCAGTCTTTGTTACTGCTTTTGGTTCTTCTTTACACTTCTTCCTTTAATTTTTCTTTGAAGAAATGTATTACTTTGTTTTCCCTACATATGCTTTTACCTTCCTTTCCTTAGCTATACTGCTCCTATGTGCTATTTTTTCCAGTGCTAACCTTGAGGAAAGGAAACTCTATTCATTAAGAGCCAAACAGTGGTGGAAGGAAACATGTGCAAGAGTACATGACATAGTGCTTAATCCTGTTCCTTAAAGATGCTGGAGAAAATCAGGTTGGTGAGAGACATCTGAGAGGTGCAGAACAGTGCGTTGGCAGCCGTGCTCTGAGGAAAAAAGTGTCTTTCAGGAAATGGTGAATAACCTCTAAGCATAGTGATGTAACTGGGAAAGGGAAAGAGTGTGTAACAACAAGCAGAAAACAATAGAAATTGTTGCTGCCAAGGCTGGGGTTTCCTGCATCTTTGAGGATTTTCTGTAAAATCGTGGTTTTGAGCTGCTTGAGATATCTGCACTGAACTTGGAAGCTAAGAAATCTGTCTGGATGGGAGTTGTGTTTCAGAGTCACACTGTGTAGCTCCAGTGGGATGTGCAGGGATGGGGAGGGACCCTCAGTGGGTGCCCTCTTCCATCTTTCAAGCAGATATAATTTCCCAGCAGTTCTTGAGGAGTGTAAGCCTATGGACAGAGTGAAGCTGACTATTTTTTAAAGCATAATATAGATCTACTAGTATCTGATATAACGCTGATAGCCAGGTAAAGTTTGCTAAAATTTACTAAGCCAGGCTACTGCCCCCTGACTTACACTTGTAATAAGCTAGGAAGGTACCAGTCCCATTTGAATGTTTGCTCTAATATCATTAGCATGCTTCTGTGGTTCTAGGTCACAGGGATATGATGGTAACCTGAGCTTCCCAGGACATTTAATGCTATAATCTTATGACAAAGAAATTCCATTACCTGTTCCCTTCATATATTTGTATTTCAAGATTGGGCCTTCTCCATCAATCCTGAAGCACATGCATTTATGGTTAGAGCTATATGTACTGTGCTACTTCTTTGTCTCCTTTTTAACAAGTGAGAATAAATACCTTGAAAATATTTTCCTTTTTGCATACTGAATGATCAAACTAGACACATTTAAATGCCTTCTTTTAGACTAACCCTAGGATTTAATATCCTGATTAATTCATTCCAACCTTGTCCTTCTTGCAGATAGTGCCAAGTAATGTGAATTGCATCTACTGACTTCTATGTAAAGATGAGTTCAATATTAAACAGTTCTAAAAAGTAGAGAGCTCTGATTCATTTTAAATTGTTCCTAGCTTGATTTCATTTGCATTTGCTGTGAGTGATTCTGCTCTGTAAGTGTCCTTGCTGGACTTGGTTAATACTTCTGCTTCTCGTAATCTGTATTAATTATCTACTAATTAGTGAAAAACTGCTCTGACACATGACCTAAACTACTAATTAACTTTTTCAGGTTTTGTTTTGTTTTTTCTTAATGGAATTTTATCTGCTACTAGACTGTGTGGAAGAAGAAAAGTTATTTTTATAGCAGAAGCAATTAATAGGCCTAGATCGTTTAGGCTTTCCCATCTAACCTGACGAGATCTGTTTGTCTTTAAGCTGTGTTTCAAAGCTTGCATTGTAGAGTGAGCCCTCAAAAAAGGAGTGGTGTTTGTTTGATATCTGAGATGGAGCAGTCATCATTATGGTAATAGACTTGTGATTAACTCAGTTTTCAAAAATGTTGTACGAAACTTTAAAAAAAAAGGAAAGAAAACAAACATGAAAAGAAAGACTCCTTTCAAGTTTGGGACACCTGCTTTGCTTGGGTAAGTTATGCAACCTGTAAAGTCAGAGAGAAGGTAACTTAATCAGATAAAATGCTTTAGAAGTAAAGCTTAATTGCAGTGTTTTGTCCCATTCTAAGCTTTGAAAGGAGGTCATGAATGAGATTTAAAATTACTGCTTTTTCTGTTAAACTTGATGTTGGTCTGGGCTTAATAGTGCTGGTTAGGCAATCTAAAAATAAAAAGGTTATTTAGCCTTTTCCTAGTTGAAGTTGAAAATACTTATTTTTAAGTTTTCTTGAAATAAGTATGAGGAAAAAAAGATTTACAGCATGTGAAAAAGTATGATTCAGTGTTTATCAAGTTATGTTTTATAATTAGTAACAATTCTGTAAACAGATGTTTTAGTGCTTACTTAAAATGAAACAAAATAGTCCTTGTATGGAGTAGGGGAAAAAGGATTTAAGGTCACAAATACTGTAATTGAGGGGGTTTTCTTCTTAGGAAAAATAATTTAGTGTGCCTGCCACACAAGTCACAGTAGTTGGATGTGCATGTGCTGCTTGCCTTCTGGAAGCATTAAACTCTCTGCTAAAAACCATCTCCCACTAGAGGCATTTTTTCAGCCTCTGGTGTCTGGACTGAAAATATTGTTATTCTTGAGTACCCCACAGGTCTTACAAGCCTCATATTAATTCAAACTTCAGTGTCATTCAGGAGGAATATGGGAAGTGTATTTTATGTGAGAATAAGATCCTTCATTTGATTGCCAGGCCATAGGTTTCCTGAGCTCAGGCTCGGGGTTGGGGTGGGTGCTAACATTCAGTGGATCATGTGGAAGATGGTCACAGAGCTGGGGTTTCTTTCCTGAATAAAGGAAGTCTCTGATGATAGAAGCAGCTCAGTCTTATTCTCCCTATAATTTATATTCTATCTGTAGAATGGCCTCGTCTTGTGGGGTGTTTTTGGGGTTGGTTGCCTGTTTGAGGACTGCTCTCAGCATGAGAGAGGGAGAGCATGAGCTAAATTCCTGTTGGAGAGCAGTGACTCACATGGCTTCTCCTTGTGAGGGTCTGTGTTCTGAAGACATGCGGCCTCCCCAATTCTGCATGCTGAGATATTACTTGGGAAGGGGGCAGGTTGGTTTTGTGGTTTGTTGTTTTTTAAACTTAAGAACAGTGGTTTGACCCCAATTCTAAGTGTGTTAATTTTAAATTTTGGGTAACTTGTTAAACCTGATTGTTTTAAGACTACAGTGAATCGTTCCACTGCATTTTCAGCCATAGATCCAAATACACCTTTAATCTGGCAATGTAGCTGAATATTTAAAAAATGGACAAACTGGTTTATTCCAAATAAACCCCAGTATTAAGAAATAAAAAAGGTATGTTTTCTGTTTCTGGTTTAAGGCACTCACTTTTGTTAAACAAACAAATAAATAAAATGGTGCCATGCTTGCAGCTCTTCAATGAAGCATTAGATTAGAAAATAACTGATGCTGTTGTGAGACAAGGATATTGCTGTTACTATTAGAAAAAGGTAGAAGTGAGTAATTTAGCAAATGCTAGTAGCACAAACACCTTATTACTAAATTCACCACAGGATATAATGAAATTTTTGTCAAATGCAACTGCAAAAGTTGTGCCTTTTGTTTCCTGTCAACATGATGATGTCTTCTATCAGTATTAACCATTATGTCTCCTATTGGTATTAACCTTTATGCTATCAGGTCAGTCCTGCTCTCCTGTTCATTAGATCACGTTTTTGATTTAGACTTTTTATGTACCTTTAAAAAACTTGAGAAGGATGGTATTGTAGAAGTAGTTGGGTTTTTTTCCAGGCTGTTGTTGTCATATCAAGGAAATAAATTAAGAGCATGAATGCCACATTATTCAAAAATTAATCTATGACTCCTCCAAACAGGCAGTGAAGAAAGGCTTTGACTGATGAAGGAATTAATTTAAATTCCTATTAAAGTAAATAGCTGTTGGTAACATAAGTTAGGAGCTTTGATGTAACACAGTTTTTAATTGATTTGAAGTGGTCATAGGCTTTCTGTGCTGGATGTAGCTCAGTATATGTACTTTATAGTTTCATGCATTCCTCTCACCCCCACTCCTATTTCAGAGTTAGCTTTTTCTTTCCTGAAATATTTGATGGATTGGAGCTGTAGGGTTTTCTAACAGGGAGTTTTCCAAGTTGAACAAGTTGCTTTCTTTTCCTACCAGTTTGCGTTGTTGTCTTCCAACTTTATTCAGGCATCTACCATTAGCTTTCAATTGCTGTCTCTCACCTGCCTGTTCTAGGCTTTGTGGAGTAAATGATACAAGTCTTACACTTATAAGTTGGGAACACTTTAGACTGCCTTGTGCAATAATACACACAGTTGTTTTGATTCTTCATTGTTAGTTCTTGCTTCAAAATATCAGCGAACCCTGTCATTTGTGTTTTTTAAATATAGGACTTGTTGTGGCACGACTGATGTTGCAGGCAGTTGGTGAAATTATTTGTATTTTACTCCCTGAATATTAATGGCTTCAGGAAAGTAGTTGTGAGGCAGTTTTCTGACCTGCAGTTGTCCTGGTGTGGGAGGAATATGTGCATGCAAATCTTGGTAGTCAGCTTAGCCATGGACATGTGAGGATATGCTTCACAGCACTTACAGAGTCAGGTAACCTTGAAATGTGTTGGTTCTCCATATAATAAGCTAAAAAAGTATTTAGTTGTTTATTGCCTCCTAATTTAGGTTTGAATTAAATTTTTCTGGAAAAATCATCTGATCCTGCCGTGCAACTCATTTAAATATTATTGCTGTGTTGCTATTTGCTAGAGAATCTGAAAATGAAACTGCTTAGATAATTTTAATCAAATAAAACAGAAAATGTAAGTGTGAAGAGATAATTGGATGAAATAATTTGCTCATTTTAAGATGATTTATTTTACCTGTCAGTGTCTCTTTATAAATGCTCCAGATGGTAGAAATGTATTATTACACCTCATTCTCATTTTCAGTCTTTGAAATATAAACACTACTTCTGAGGAAGAGCAAATCAAAACAACTATGATGAGACTTCTTTGTAATGACTGAATTTTTTTTGTTTAATTTGAAGGTCATTCTGTGAGACTGCTGGGTCAGAAAAAGGATAATGGAAAACGTTTGGGGGGAGCACGGCTGGATTTGCCAAAGATTAGGAAGAATCCACTGATAGAAATAATTTCCATCAATACAGGGTAAGAGTCTTCCAAATTTACAAAGCATTCAGTACTGCAAAAGAATTCCTTTTATCTCTTTCTGCAGGTCTAGTGTACAACTCCTAAACTACATGGAAGAAGGCAGGATGACCACTTTTAAATAGTTTAAGATGTTAAATTACATTCATTTTGGAAAATAAATCCCTGCTTATTTGGTTATAAAAAGAAAAAAGCATTAATAGGGTTTTTTCCCCTCTGTGATTTTTTGCTTTCTAAGATGGTAGTTCCAGAATACTCTTAGTAACTCATTATGATCTGTAAACATCGTTAAAATCTGTCTGATGTGATTATCAGCCCAGATTTATTAATGGCTAAATTAGATATAGTTACTTTTGTCTTGCTCCTCTAACCTGTTTGTAAAGAGTCATCATGTATATATTTCATTCTTATATTCATTTGAACAAGCTACTCTCTCCTATCAATCAACTCTGGATGCCCATTTCCCCACAAGACTGCAAGCATTTTCTGTTCTGTACTCCTGCTTTGAGGAATTCTATTTTAATCTTCCTTCCCTTGTTGCTTTCAAAGGCATTTATCAATGCCAATTGGTATCCTTCCATTTTGTCAATTTATTAAAAAAAAAAGAAACAAAGCAGCAACAACAAAAATCACACAAGTCCTCTTCTGATTTTCCTGTCTTCTACAACTTATGTAATTTCCCTGGTGGTTGAATTTAAAATGCATTGCTCTAGGCAGCCCAGGTAGGTGTGAACTTATTGCCTAGGATGAAATAAAAAGTGGTGTATCTCAGATTTGAGTTTGGATTAGCACGTTCATAAACATTTCATACAGGAGTTTTGATACTATCTTCTTTCTTACTTGTTTTTTCGTAATGTGGCCTTCATAATTGCTGTGAAACCTAATGTGCTGCTTAGGTCAGAATATCAGTTCAAGGTTTAGTGTGGTTACTTTTCCTTCCTCTGACTTCTGGTAAATATATGAGTGACATTTTGTCATATTTGCCGAACTATAATATCTTTTTAAACTGCATTTTTGTTCACGGATTGGTTTTGAAGTCTGGATATAAGCTATTTGGTGTAGTTACTTCAAGTGTTCTAAATTCTTAACCTTATTTTCTTTCCAGTGAACATCTTGTTTTTGCCCATCAAAATCCTCTTCATGATTAAAACCATTTTTTTTACATTTGCTGTGTCTGACTTTCAGATGGTAAAAATTTTCCTTTTCCATAATATTTATCACAGTATAATGTTATAATATCTTTCTGGTTGTAAATGTTGTCAAGGTTGTAAGCTAATTGAGCTACGGTCTTGTTCCTGTCTTTTGATGTATAGTAATGAATTTAAGATAGGAAAATTAGAAATACTGTTGTTTCAAATATCAGATTATTACTAGTTTAATTACAGAGGTTAATACAAGGGTACTGTAGGGTATATACACTTAGCATTAGGTGACTGGTGAGGGTAGCAACCATTTTAAACTTTTTTTAATATATTTTGAATAGATGTATTTTTTTACTGTTTGAAAAAACAATTCCTTCCCAAATTGATCAAACTGCAGACTGTTAACATCTCCTAAGAAGTTACTCTCAGAAACCCTTTCCTTTAGAGCCTGATAGTTTACAAACAAAAATTACATTGCGTAGTTGTTCTTGCTGTTCTCAGGTCAATTAAATACCTATTTACTACCGTAAGACCATAGAAAAAAATACTGGAAGCCACAAAAAGCATATCTGTTTCATTGAGAAGAAAGTCAAATATGACTTGATAAGGCAAAAGCATTCTTAAAGCCTCAAACAAACAAGTTAGTTGTATAAGACACCTAAATTAACTACTATCTCAATCTGTGCTATATTGCCTGCTTTCCTCTCCTGAAATACAGATGTTAGGGTTTTCCTGTCTTTCTCTTCCCCTTTCCCAGCCTCCCCAGCTGTGTATCGTAGGTGACTTTTTTGCGTGTTGGTCTGGGTTTGAAAAAACAAAGCATAGCTTTAAAAGGCAGCAGTGCGCAGCAGTTTCTGAAAATGTAAAAATGAAATGAATGAAGAACTAGACGTAGACTGTATGAGTCACTGTGATTTCACTGTGCTAAGTTTATCAGCTTTGCCTTAGTACTCTGGTTATGTCAGTTTTAGTACCAGCACCGCATTGGACCTGAGTTTTCTCTGTGCAGAGACTTGAGGAAACTTTGAGGACTGTTTTTTGGTACAGTGATCTTTATTAAGAGGTGAGTTTGGATCAGATTAGGTGGTCTTAAAATAGTAAAAAAGATGCTTTGTTACATAGAGTGGTTTCCTCTTTGGAAATATTTTTGTCTGATACTGTTAAATGGTAGCACTTGGGAGCAGCATGACCAGGTCTTTTCTGTGAGGGAGGCCAAGAAGTGACGTGAGGGTGCCACCAGCACAGGCAGTGCCCACTCCAGCAGGACACCTGGTGTCATGGGGCCTGAGAGTGTGACAAAGCTGGGCACTGGTGGTAGGAGCCATGGGCAGTCCCAGGCATGGAAGATTCCATAAACACAGAATATGCTGTGTTGGAAGGGACCCACAAGGATCATAGAATCCAAGTCTTGACCCTGCATAGGACAGCTGTAAGAGTCACACCATATGCTTGGGTGATGAAATGATCACCCACAGCCTGGGTCTGAAGAGTACAAATAACACAGGTCTGAGGAGATGAGTGCAGGACTGGAGGCAGGCATGGCACTTAAGCTCAATCCAGGTCTGAGAACAGAAGCCTGAGCTTCACGGGGGGCTCCTGGTGCAGAACGGGCTGTGGAGGCAGCAGCTGAGGCTGGGCAGGTCAGCGAGGGCCTGGGGGTGCCCACAGGGCTGTGACAGGTGGTGCTGAATTACCATTTCCAGCTGGGGTTTTAATGAAACCTTGGCCTCTTCTGTAATTCTGTGGGGGAAGAAAAGGTTTATTGGAGCATGTATATTCCCTCCTCCCCAAAGCACTGGAGTCTTCCGTGGCTCACGTTAACCCCTTTCCTTCTCCAGTAGGATGAATTCCTTTATGTACATGGATGTCTGCCAGCTGGAGCTATTCTTCTGAGGGTTTTGAGGGACCACTTAATTTTTGGGAGTCTCCAGAAATGTTGATTTTTCAGCATCTCTCATCTGTGTCTTTGTTTCTTAACTCAAGATGATGTCAGATTTGGTAATTTTGACTTGAGATTTCTTTTATTGATTCCTTCTCTCAGAAATGGAGGGAAAAAAAAAAATTCCTGACCCAAAGATTTCTGTCCTTGCATAGTAGCTGTGAACCTTTTCTGTACTGTTCCAAGCATATGCACATGTCCCTCTGTGTTTGTATTGCCCAGACTGCTGTGGTACATGAGTGTCCTCAGCTGTGTGCATAAAGCATATCTGTCCCATCAAGGGACAGACATATTGTCCACTACCCTGTGCAGTCTGTAATAATTATAATTAAAAAAAAAAACAAAACAAAAACATCCACTAGGTATGGAGTATCTGTGAAGATCAGGTATTTTTGTGTCAGTTGTGAGCCGCCTCAGAGGTTTTACTCAGTGGAATGTTTGTTGCTAAAAAGGTGTTGCTTTGCCTTTACAGGGACCTGTGTCTTTTTCAGTGTTTGGCACTTTTTAAATTTAGTTCTTTTTTTTTTTAAGTAATGGACAGTTTTTTCCTACTGTTAATTTTGATTGTCCTGAGGGTTGTTTTCTTATTGAGAAATCCAACCTATTTGTTTAATTTACCATGACAGTTGGTGGTTTCTGTCAACAGACTGTGACTCTAGAGAAAAGCTCCCATCCCAGGAGTGACATGTTTCAGAGTTTCCAAGTATGTTTGCAGAGACTAATGGTGAGTTACTGGAATGGAGGCACAGGAGATTTACCAGACTTCTCTGACACGCAAAGATATGTTGGCGACTCTTCATTTTTCCATCTGCAGATACGTAGGAAGTCTTTACCATCCCAGTATCCCATGCAAGCTGTAGATTGGTCTCTGTGGTTTCTCTAAGAAATAAGTGACCTTCTCTTTCTGTATGGTTTGCTTTCTCTGTTATTGTATAGAAAACACTCTGCAATATTTTTCAAATAGATTTTTTTTTCCTGTAAAATGGGCACCCAAAAACCAGGGGGTGTCACAGTGCCCAAATAGCTGTCTTAATCTCTTAGTATATCCTGCAATGATATTAGTAGATCTGAACCTAGAAACAGAGTTTTGTTCCTCTACTCCAAAATAATTCTCTTCTTTGAATTAAGGCATTTGGTTAAGTCTTTTCCACTTTTATTTATGTCATAAGCATGTATTGTACAGGTCATCATCTTACTGGAACAAGCCAGATAATAGTAGTAGAAAAGCATGTTAAATGCTGCTTGGAGAAAAGGCATAAATTTTTAAACTAGTCTGCTAATGTGATTATTCTGTTACTTTGAAGTAAGAAAGAGAAATGTTCTCAAATTCATTTTGTATTACAGCTTCATTTAGGTCTAAGGAAAAATCTTTTTCTCCTTGTGGTCTCATCTTCATTAGTGCCAGTGTCATAACCCATGTAGCCACCTAGACAGCTCTCTTTAATGGGATCGAGACTTGGCTTTCCACATATTAATTAATTCTGTATCTGCTTTGTAGATCGGACTATTACTCATGTATCTTTGTTGTTGGTAATACTTGAACTTCCTTATTAACACTCACATGCATTCAAATATGACTTTATTTGTGCTTTTTCTGGATGCCCTGGGAAGCATGAGAAGAGTGTAATATCACCTGAAAATGAGCCCACACTAGAATTTACTGATGGGTGGGTTTGCACATAGGTCTATTGAAGTGCTTTCTGTATTCTTTTTGAAGTTTCTACCTCTCCTAATGGAACAGGCAAGTAACTACAGTGCTCATATGACTGGCTAGAGAAGAATTAAAATATACTGAACAGGGAATTCAGAATCAAAAGGAGCATAATAATGTGCATGCATGTATTAGACTAGATTATTCCTGCAGTGCTGGAGCATCTTAGAGAAGACCAATATGTTACTTTATCTCAGAAAGATTTTCAGATCTGCTTTTGTGTCTTATAAATGCTAATTAAAGCATAACACTTCAAGCTTAGTACTCTGTGTTGATGAACTGCAACCTTTTTTCTCATGGCACAGCCCTTGCTAGCAAAGTTTATGTTGAGAGTGAGCATACATAGTATTGCTTAGAAGCTGGATGCATCCTGCTAGTTTTGTAGGGGTGTTTTAAGTCATGTTATCTAGCAGTGGTCGTTCAAAGTGTTTCTGAGCTGCCAAAGGATCTGAGTCTAGCAGAATAAAAAAAAAAAGAAAGCAGTTTTACATACAGAACTCAATTTGTTTTATCAATCAAGTTGTAGGCACACAGTTTATGGTGATTGGGACCAGGGCTGCAGCCATCATCCCCAATGGGCTACAGCTGTGAAAAGCAGGTGAACAGGATAGAAGGCAATGAGACATGGAGTGCCCAGGTGCACTGACCAATGACAAAAAGGTACAGAGGGCACACAGGTGCAATGAAGGAACATGAAGGATATAAAAGGCTGGGCTAAAGAACAAGAATGGCAGATGCTCAAAGCCTTCTGATGTGGTATGGTGCGACTCTGTGTATCGTTGTAGTCTGCATTGTGGCATGTGCTGTGACATATGCTGCAACATTGGGTGACCAAAAATTCAGCATTAAAAAGAAGCTAAAGAGTTACTATTGTCAATCCTGGTTTTTCCAAAGCAGGACTATTTCCCTGGTTATGTATTGTGAAATGTTAAAATTCTATTTCTTCATCATTTTGTGTTGTAAGCAGATTTTTCAGTTTTATAAATTGGAGAGTTTGAGAATTGAATTTTCTCCAAGAGGTGTGTTTTAATTTATATGAGGTCACATAATTTTTCAATAGATTTCATTTCAGCATTTGTTTAGGTTTGAATATATAAAATACTTTGAGTTGTATGTCCATGAAAGTGTAGGTAATTTAGGTTTTGGTATTTTTGGTTTTGTCTTTTTTAAATTGTGCCAAAAAAAAAAAAAAAAAAAGAGGTCAGGAACTTAAATGAAATGCTTTCAGCTCTCATTTTTTTAATGTGGTTATCTGAAATAGTTGATTCAGTTAACTTTTGTCGCATTTAAACTTCACAGCATTAGCTGGTTTTCTCCTTGAAGAAAAGGTAAAATAATGCTGGTAGGAGGTCTGGAAAGTTTTTGGCAGTATGCATAGATTCATTTTGCTACAGGTAGTCTTCATTGAATCAACACCTATTTCAGGCTGCTTTTGGTATTAAAAGGAGACCATATTCCATCTCTTTGCTGCAGTTGGGTGAGATGTCTGAAGAATAAGAAATACCAGTAGGCATCCCCAGCCAGCAGTGTGTAAGGAGGGCAGTGACAGAATGTCAGCCGAGAGATCAAAAAGAGAAGCAGAGTGCTCTATTATCCTGCTCTGATAGAGGGAAAAATTTTGGTTGCCAGTACACTGACAGATGTGTAGAGTCCAGTTAGAACAGTATTTATTCCTTTGCCAGCATAAGATACTCCACTGAGAGATACTGAAGTCCTTGGGAATACTTCTGGATGCTTCTGCGGGTTTTTGTCTAATTATCTAGTTATCTAATATAGGTATATCTCTAATTATACCTGAATATGGTCTAGCCAGTCTAAAGAGTGATTTAAAATTAATATTTAGCAAAGTAGTGCAGAGATCTACTAGCATCCAATAGATTTCTTTCTTTTGCTGTTTATTAAACAAAAAGAGGCCTTAACAACTGACTTTCAAGTCCTTGAGCTCTTGCAGTGACCTGTGTGGCCTGGCCAGATTTTTGCCTAGTTGAACTGTCTGAGCTAGATTTCTACCTTTTTGTGGCATTCAGCAAACATCACCTACAGCTGTGAGTCCACCTTTGAAAATGCTTTGTTTGTTCACACCACCTCTGATTTCTTTGTAACAGGGATGAATTTTCTGGAGTAACCATCTTAAAACCATATTAAAATATCTTTGATTTCTGAGATAAGGATGTTGTGCCTTAAGTGTGACAGCATGTGTAGCCAGTGCCTTTCTGTGCTGATATTCGTGGGATATTTCACTAATAGTCTCATCACTTCAGCAGAACAGCCATTTCTTTGGCTTTCTGTGTTTACTCTTGTGAACTGAAATCTATTCCTTGGTAAAATTTTTTCTCTCGATAAAAATATATAAAGAGATGGAAAGTGAAAAGCTTTCTGGTATGTGAAAAATTAGATCACCTACTGTTTGACAGTGAATTTTGTTTTGGCAAACGCTTGTATATTTTTTGTCTATCCAGCTATGATATAATGTTTTCAAATTGCCCTCCAAATATTGCTGTCCCCATCTTGAATGAATAGTGAGTCTGAATTACAGATCTGCTCATATTTTGCAAAAACCTTTGACTGAGTACTTACAAGGATGAATTCCACACCTTCAATGTACCTGATTAGTTTGTTTATTAACAAACTAATAACACACATTATTCCATATTTTAATGTTTTACTTTTGAAGGTACTCATGTAAGTGGCACTGAAGTCAAAAGAAGATTTTGATTTTGAGAATACAAGATGAAAACATGTTTTGATTTGCATTCATTATTATGCTTGGAGAGGCAAAATAGTATTTCTTTGGATTACAATAATGCAGTTAGTATATAATTACATATTACATGCACACATATTGTATTTACTTTTAGTTGAGTTCAAGGTAAATGCTTAGAGTGAACTCCCCAGGAACTATGAAGCCGTGTATAATTACTTTGGCCCTAGCTTACCTTACAATATTTAAATAGGCACTTTTCATAACTATTTAGCTCAAAAACTGATGACATGCTAGAGCCTATCGTGTCAGTTACCCTCAGAAACAGGGAAGGTAGAAAGTCTAGAAGGTAGTGTATGTGTTTTTGAAAGGAAACCTCTGCATCAGGCTTTTTTGTTTATATTGCAATTGGTATTTGCATGTTCATATGTTTAGATTTTGGCTATACAATCTATCAAGTATGTATTTCAAATGTGCATGTAGCAGGTATTAATCTGTTCTGTTTTGGTACAATTCACAGAACAATTTACAGAATGAAAATTATGGGTGATATAGTTGTGTGTATCTAGGCATTTTAATTTTAGTAATACAGTCTGGAAAGCTAGTAGTCCAAAACTTGCAGAAACCACATTGCTGTAACTGAGGGAAAAGGAGAATTAGTTGTTTACAACAGAAAGTCCTAGCAATCTACTTTTTTGCCTAAGGTCTCTTTCCACTGCAGCTTACTGTAACTCACATCTAAGGTCATTATTTCTTAATTAGATATTTAAATAGCATATTGATGACACTTTCTGAAAGATTTCTCTCTTTTTCATCTATTAGTAATTTCTTACAATTATTACAATTGCATTTGTACAATGACTATAAAATTATATGTAATAGTCTGTTTAAAAAAGTGCTGTAAAATCTCTAGTGCTTCATGGTAGCAATTTCACTGAAATCTTGGGAAAATTGTATTGTTTATAATAAAGAGGTGATCTATCAGTGTGGCTTATATTCTGATCTTACCAGCTTGTTATGGTTGTAGTCATTTCTGGTCTGTGTGTCTGTCCTGCTTCTGTGTCCCCATTGCTGAGAATGTCCCTGCCCACTCTGCTTTCTCATACAGAAAAGTGGAGTGTTTTACAAAGTAGTTTCCTTCAGCAGCTTATGCAGGCAGGTCATTTAAGAAAGCAGGAAGGAAAGTAAGTGGATTGGACCAGGGAAGGACCTCCTGAGTAGATTGATTTCTGTCTCCTGCAGCTCATTTTGTGGTACGGGTTTGTACCTCCTTCAGCACCAGGACCTCTATCTGTTGGTGCAGCTTGCAGGGGTTAATTGCTCATGGAAATCAACAGGTGAGGGCAGGAGGAGGAGGTGACTCTTTCTCTCTCTTGGTGGAGGTAGTTGTAGTGTTCATCCCACAGAAGTATCAGGCCTGGTCATCTTGATGGGACTGTCTGGAGTTTAGTATGATAAATCCCCTTCTGCTTCTGGGAAGGTGGAAGGTGTTGATATCTTCAGTTCTTCCTCCTGTTGCCCATGGTATTTCTGCCATTTGTGTTGAGGTGTATTATACGAAATTGCTTTGGTGAATAGTGAATACAATGTAGATGTTTTGCAGATTGCTGTAGAGTAAATGTCTGCCACCATGCTAACCTTGAAAGGAAGATGATCCCTCACAAAAAGGAAGATATTTATACACAAAAGGTTTATTTTATACCTGTATTAAATATATAATAAGGATAGAAATTTTTCACTAACTATTTGCCTGTAAGTAACAATTTTTTCCCTTATGCTTTTAGATTGTTCTTTCTCAGCTTTGTACATACCTTCATGATTACTACCACCATTACGCTCTTTACAATGCTACTTCTTTCTCATTTTTCGAGTCTTCACTGCTTGAACTCACTTCTGTTAATTTCATTTCTGTCCCTGGGATTTCAAGTACGGAACTTGTGAAACCCCTTAGCTATAGGATCTGAATTTCTCTGATGTCATGCTGTCTTTTTCAATTACAAAGTAATCTTGAACTGGGCTTCTTTACTTTCCCTCTATGGATTAGAGCATGATCCTCTGCCAAGAGTAATTTTGAGACGGGGGGGAAAAAAAGTGTTCGAAGAGTCTTTAAAGGACTTTTCTCATTTGTACATCAAATACCTAGAGTCATGACATAATTTGTGGTATGACTCAATTTCTCAGGTTGTGTTTTTCATTGCTGTTGTTTAATGCTGTTAGAATGGCTCTAGGAGAAGCACGTGTTCAATGAACAGCATGCATCTTGTCCTTTCCAAGAAATGCTTGGCCAGTCCCTCATTAAGTTTGCTGTCATATGACACCTAAGAATTATTCCTGTAAACAGGTGTTTCTTTGGCTTTCTTCTGCTATTCAGAATTACATACTCTGGCAATTTCATACTAGATTTTAATCTTGCCTGTAATGGAACAAATATATTTGATTTCCCTGTAGTTATGATGCTGGATTTTGTGCCTGTTGCTTCAATGGTGCTATTTGATGATGTCAAAGTAAACTGACATCTAAATCTCCCTTGTCCACTTGGCTCTTCTTGTAAGTCATATGCAGTTCTCATGCAGTGAGGTTTTTCAGTGGAATCAGAAGGTATATGTTGGTAAAGTTCTTTGCCATAGGCAAAAATCATTATGACATTGTTTGTACACACTGAGTACTACTGGCCTGGGAATCTTTCTGTTCAGTGTTTTGTGTTCATGCTACTTTATGAGGTCTCAGTTTTTGAAAGTGCTGGTTAAGTACATGTAATACAGCTATTTTTTCTGGGTCATGAAAACTTCCTCTTTCAAGCCTACTGAATTACTTCTGCATTGAGTTAGAAGAAAATAGTTTGTTTTGATTGTTTCCATTTTTGCACATTTGCTTCCCCTGGGTTATTTCCTTCCAGCCTCACAAATTTGAACTTTTTCTGCATAGTGCCACCATGAGTTTAAAATTTGCATCAGATCTTCTCCTTATACATTTTGATATAATTCCTTTTGCTCTTGTACATCTCATCTTGAGAAAATTTGC
The DNA here is from genome assembly GCF_027477595.1 of Haemorhous mexicanus. Taxonomy (NCBI): domain Eukaryota; kingdom Metazoa; phylum Chordata; class Aves; order Passeriformes; family Fringillidae; genus Haemorhous; species Haemorhous mexicanus. Next base: position 63,891,720 of record NC_082341.1, on the reverse strand, counting down.
TATTTCGCAGTTCATTTACAAGACTTAGTAAGGCTCATAAAACTTGCCAGGAATCACTGTGCAATTCTCTAAACTCTAGTATACCACACAACTTGTAAGTCAGTGAGAAAAACAGCGGTCATCACATGCTCCAACTGCGTCATCTCGTTAAAACTTTGGGCAGCTCCAGGCATTTTTGTGCTTCTCCGTCACTAGGTGGCTTCCCACACTGCGCAGTTTTGTGACTCTCTTAACCCAAAAGGAAGGAAGATCACCAGAATTTTAACACCATCGCCAGTTTCCAACTTAAATTACGTGGGGGAAAGGCTAAGAGTAGGGAGGGGGAACCAAGCTCGATTTTGCTTTGTATAACTATGATATGCAGTTTCCTGCACTATCGGTGCAGTCCTTTCAATGCCACATTCCTGATTATTTTGAAGGCTGATTCAGAAGATGAGACAGCTTTAACATCCTGGAACCTGACTGCAGGTTAGCACAGAGCATTGTAAGGCGGCTTCCTGCCTGGCTCTTTGGCAAATGCTTACTTGCAGAAGTGGGTTTGGATCGCACAACAAGCTGCATTTTGTAGTCTATCTGAGAAGAGATAGTTCTGAAGTTGTTTGCAGTTTCATATAGCCGTAATTCTGACATCACTTTGCTCTCTGAGTTTGGAGATAAATTCCTCCCTGCTGAGCAGAGCATTCATCTGTGTCCCTTCTCTTAATGCCCATATTCGTATTTCCTTAGGGAAATCTGGACAAAGTACTGAGAACCACTTTATTCATTTCTCAGATTACAGTAAAGACTGAGAAATAAGCTCCTATGTCAAACTTACAATTGATATTGTGTTGTCTTTAGTCCCAACTTTTCACATAAAAAACCCCTCAAACTAGAAAAACAAGACAAGCACTAGAGAATCCATTGTTTTTCAAAAATACTGTCTTGCTGAATGTTTGTATGAGAACTGCCTGGGCTTTTATGTACTCATGGTTCTGAGTGGTTTAGTGGTCTGTTTTTAAAAGTGTTGTACAACCTAAGTGTTTAAAGCTAAGTGCTCATGCCTTTGCCTTTACTGCTTATCAGCAGAAGCAGGTAACTTTTAGTTTCCTAATAATAAAATCAACTTATTTTGCTGGCATCAGTATGGCATCTTAAATGTCACCAAAAATGAAAACATCTTGTCAAAGTGTCTGACTGAAGTGTCTCTTGAGCCCATTCAGGTCAAGGTTGAATTTTTTTTGGAGACTTGAAAGGGAAATCTGTTAAGGGAGGTGTAAAAATAAGAATCAGGTTCGGGAAATGTCTTGAATTTGTTCTTAGACTTGACCTAGAAAGAAATTTAATGGAAAAAGTTTTCCATGAACAAGATTTATGAGCTTTAAAAAAAAAAAAAAAAATTTTGCATTACCTATCAAGTACACAAAGGGATGTGTTTATGATAATCTCATTGACGTGTATGAATTTGTAAGATTTGAAAAACAGGGAGGAATAGGGCATTGAAATGGTGATTATCAGTATGGAACATTTCTTTATCTGTTAATTTTATTGAAGAGTCTCAAAATTTGTGTATTTTCTGTATTATTGTTCTTGACTGTCATTCTTGAAAAAGATCAAGTTCCTGATTGCAAAAACAAGTTACACTGAATTGAGTAATAGTTTTATTTATGCTTCAGATACTAAAAAATTTTAGATGCTTAGTGCAGATTTCTGGGTTCCTTCTCTTTTTGCTTTTACTGCAAGATGCATGTTAGGAGACTTAGTGTTTACACCAAGGATAAATAAGTTTAAAAGAGGCACTTGAAGGGTCCCCTATCTCCAGTTGTGCAATTTAGGCAATAAATAGTAAATTTTTGTGGATGCACTAATTTTTTTTTCCAACAAGCAGTCTTAACAAAAACCTGTTGAAATATTTGCTTTAAATTTTCTTTTGACTAGTTGTTTTAAGTTTTTTTTTCTACCGTACCAAGATGAATCATATCTAATAAATCACATGTGTTTTTTCACTAACCATCTACTAGTACAAATGAGATTTGATTTCCTGAGTTTGAGGTCCCCTCTGGATCATCTCTTTTTGGGTAAGTTGCTGCTTTAGAAGCTCAGGGTACTCAGCAGATCATGAAAAATGCTGAGATGTTTCTGGACTGCTTTGCTGCAGAGCTCTGTGCAACAGTACTGTGCTAATTCAGGGGGACTCATGATGTCAGGGCCCAAAAAAGGTAATTTCTTTCTCTGTCAACTGGATATTAATTATGGGAGAGTGTGGAAAACCACATCTGTTTTGGGTTTTTACCTAGAAGATGTTTGGGCCTTTTTTCAAGTAGAGAAATACAAATGCAGAAGTGAAGATTTGAGAAGTGCCTGGAGTTGGTTCTACCCCAACTATTAATAGCTGTGTTTGGGATTGACTGAACTGAATTTATTCCCTGACTAGAGAAGATCTTTCACACTCTCCTTCTCTCTTGATAGAGATCACCCATTAGTTCCCTTGTTCAAGTTGTCATCCTTGTTTTCCTTAAGACCAGATTCAATTGAGAGGGGAAAAAATAAGGTGATAAAATGAGATCTTAGATCCATGTTTAGACTATAGTAGAAGGTAGTTGTGTAACTTCTTTCAACATGCTAGTTCTGCTGAGGAGTGTGGAGTGAGGCTTGTACAAGTGTTCTGTATTCTCTTCTGCTCTGGGCAGGATGTACAGGAGGCTTCACTCAGGTGCTCTCCAACTACTGTGTCTAGAAAATTAGGATCAGATGTTTCTCTCTGTCCCTATGAAGTGTGTTGGTAGGTGAAGCTCCCCAAAGCAAGAGTTTACATCAGTATGTCAGGTGTTCGATGGAGCTCCTGACCTGTGTTTGCATAAACCATCTTTCCTGACATGAAGGGTCTATATGGAATGAGCCTAAATTTGACAGTTATAGTTAGCAGTGTAGCATTAAGTCATGTATATCATCTTGTGAAGGAGACAGCTCTTTAGACCTCTGTTTAATCTGTTCTTTTTTCCTTTGTCTTATTTACATCTTCAGGGACTCATCTTGTCCTGTATAGTAAGAATGTGAATTCAAAAAAAATAGTGCTGGCATGATGAAAGTGGAACTTTGTGTGTGATTCTCGTTAATGTCCTTTCTTGCAGACACAACTGCAAGTCTGAAAGCTCATGCTTTCCTGTTTGCATATCATTCCCAAGGAGTCAAGAAACCAAAGTGCCTCTTGGTGGGATTGTGTCAGTGTTACTTAAAACAGGCTTTATCCTTACAAATGGAGTTTAGTTGTCTGGCTTTTCTGAAGCAGTGAGAAAATTTCTCTGATGTTGCCATATTTGGTTTTGACTTCAGGATAAAGAACAGTTGCTCTTGGAGGGGTGGTGGTAAAGGAAAATTCATTTTTAAAATTTTTTACCTCTTTTATGAGTAATTGTAATGATTAACTCCTCTTTTCAGAATTACTGTTGGTTGCCCATTTTTAGGGAGATTCTTAGTCGACACCAGGAGTGATTGGGGACTCCTAAGTCTTTACTCTGTGTCTTGAATACACTAGATGAAAGTGAAGAATGAAGCCTAAAAGAATGTGTTGTGCTTCTAGGAATGTGGTTAACAGCTTTGCTTCTGAAACTTAATATCACCACTGACTACATCATATATATTTAGGTAAAACACAAAACTAACTGTGAGGTTAGGCCTAAAATATGAAACTCTGTGCCATACATATCCTTACCTTCAGTTTAAAATGGGCAAGCCACATTTTTAAGGCTGTTCTTAATACTCTCCAGGGACAGAACAAGAGGTAGGGGGCACAAACTGAAATATAAGAAATTTTGTTTAAATATAAGGAAAAGCTTCTTTTACAGTGAAGGGGATTGAGCTCTGGCAGAACTTGCCCAGAGGTTGTGGAGTGTCCATCCTTAGGGATAATCTAAAGCCATCTGGACCTGCTGTGGTTGCTGCTGTTTTGAGCAGTGAGGGCTTGCACCAGACGATCTCCAGAGCTCCCTTCCCACCTCAACCACTCTGTGAATCTGGGATATTTTAAATAAATATAAACAGCAACAGAAAAACTCATGAGGATTTAGATACAAACACTATGTATAATAATGAGCTTGCTTAATGCTGGTGGAGACCCTTACTCCAGAGGTAAATTTTGTGGTTTCACACTTTAGAGAGTAATACCCTAAAGTAAGGGTTTCTTGTCCCATGCAGAATGCATCCTCATTTCCTGACTTAAAAGAATTTCCTGTGCAATCCTGTAGGCCTGGTCAGCCTCAGGAAAGAGGAACTTTTATTTCCAAATTCCTTGCCTGCTAGGCAGAATGAAATATTCCCACTGGAGATATACACCCCAAGCTTCTGTCTCTGTAACTTAACATGTTGAATTTCATCAGCTTGATTTACAACAAGACCTCAATGCTTTTTAAAGAAAAAATATATTTTCTGAATTTGTCCTTCAAATATTTTTTTTATTTTTCTATGTAGAATTTTGGTTTTAGGGTCTGTTTTCAACACACTGGATGAGATGTAAGGTTTTAGCTTTTTTTTTTTTTTTTTAGGAGTTTTGTTGATGTCTGTGTGGACTTTTTGAAAAGAAGCTATTAAAGCAAAGGTCAAGTACAAAATTGTCACTCATCACATGCTTATCTAGCTTATTTTTAAACTAATACACAAGTGTCTAAGTATCACATGCTCTTTCTTGCATTTCAGACTGGTGCCAGTCCTGGTGTCTTTTTTGTTTTTAAGAGATAAATGTCTAGTGGTTTTTGTTTGCAGTGACTATGGTCTGTGAGTCATGTATGTCATATAATGTTGCTTTGTTTCTGAAGTTTAATCGTTTTGCAGGAGGTAGATGGAGTCTCTACATTTTAACTTGGTTATTAGGCTGAAAACTGCAGCTGGGGAATGTTTACTGAAGGGTTTGTTTAGTCAGTCACATTCCTCTTTTCTAACAGTTTGGTTTAGATCATTTGTTAAAGAGCTTAAAGAAGAACTTCTTTTATTATTGGCTCAGACGGGAAGGGATTTTTTCCTGCAAGTTAGGGTTTTTAGCTGATTTTCTAAAATTTGTTTTTCCTTTACAAAACTATCTATCAATTACTGTTTAAAGTTTGAAGCATGGGTAAAATAGTGTAATGATTTATAACTGGTCAAATACAAATTGAAACTTTTGTCTTTTGCTTTAGGTTTATAATTCTTCAGTAAAATAAGATGTAAAAACTTTTGAGATACTGTTTTTAACTTACCATTTAGGACTAGTCTAAAGGACAATTTTGTGCAATGGAGAGAAAATAGTAGAAGTTAAACTATTTATAGAAGTATCATCATCTTTAGGAAAGCTCAGCTTGGATGGTCACCAAGCACACTATAACCATGTAAATAACCTTTGATCCTGACTAAAGAGTTAGAAGTGATGTCTTCTGTAGTCTTGGCCATTTTGCTTGAACAGGGGGAGTATGATAATGTTGTGCTTGCTGGCTTGTGTCTGCAGTTGGTAGGTTTGCAGGGTGTCTTCTTATATCTGCAGCTGGTCTCAGAAGTGTTTTTTAGACATGTTAAAATCCTAATCCAACTTTTTTTTTTTTTTTTTTTTTTTGGTGGGAACAGGGAATGTTCCACTCCACGTTTAGAGATATGTGTATGTGAAAGTACCAAACAAGCTTGTACAAGCTTGTTTGTTGTAGGTTCCTTTCTCCTGTAATAAAAGAGTTTCACTAACACTAACTCAGTATACAACCCCTGCAACTGTGCTGCAAGTCAGGCTGCTGCAGACACTTTTTAAACTGCTAGTATGTAATACAGTCATTCTTTGTGGTTCAGACAGCTGCTGAACTTGCTGCAGAGACTGTAATAGGAATTTTCATCCTTAAGCTTAAACTAGGCCCCGCTTGTTCATTCCAGCAGCTTATGTATTTTTGAGTGTTGTTTGCCTGAGTGTAATGTTAAAGTCAAATACAGGAGTGAAGCCATACCTCTTAATAAAACAAAAGTCAATTAAACAAAACAGAGAGTTAAATCACAGAATGGTTTGGGTTGGAAGGACCTTAAGGATCGCCTCGATCCAACCCCCCTGCCATCCTCAGGGACACCTTCCCCTAGACCAGGTTGCTCAAAGACCCATCCAACCTGGCCTTGAACACTTCAGGGTGTGGAGCATCCAGAACTTCCCTGTTCCTGTGCACCACTGCCCTCACAGTGAAGAATTTCAACCTTATATCTAATTTATAACCTACTTTCTTTCAGTTTGATGTATGTATATTCTTTTAAATGGCACTTACTGCTAGTTAGTTCTCAAAGGTAATATTGCTCTACCTATATCCACTTAAAACTCTGGTCTCTGCTGTCCTCCTGCTCTTTTTTCTTTAGGAGTTTAGGATTTATGATGTCTTATGTACATGTGGAATATTTTATGAATGTTGTAGAATATTGTATGCTCAATTATTTTCTTACGCAAACAATATGTGGGGAAAAGTGAAGTTCTCTTTTAAAGTAAAATTCTCAGAGTGATACATAAATACTCAGTAAATAAAATGGCTTTTTTAATTTTAGTCTAGAGGAGCTGAATGGCTTTATTTTCCAAAGGGATGAATGCTCCTTTGTGAAACAAAGCTTAGAGACCTATCTCCATCAAGTCTTGTGAGACTGGAAAGTTTGATTCTATAGTTTGCATAAACTGCCTTAGACATGAGCACACACAACAGTTTACTGCACATCTGCTCACTGGGGGCTTTTCTTTTTTGTTTATACAGTTTACAATCAATTTAATACAATCAGGTCCATTCTCCACCCCCCATTCTTTTCTTTTACATGTGGTAAAGGTGTGTTTGCAGAAGAGAGTTCAGGATTTTAGGATGAATTCAAGTTGAATGTATTTAAGTATGTTTTGCAGAATTTAGGATGAATTCAGAAGTTAAAATACGGCCAAATGTAACTCACAACAAAACCAATAAATTTAACCTTTTGTTTTTGGTAAGACTTTTTTACATTTTGGGTTGATATGAACATTTCAAAGGGATATGGAGAGGCACAAATATACTCCTCCATTCAGGGAACTAAATTATGGGCACACATCTGCTCACACTCATATGCGTGGACACAAACCTAAACCTGGAGCAGCAGAAGTCATTGGTCTCTAGGAAGGAAGAGTGTTCTTGTTAGGTTCCAGGGTCTCAAAGAGATGAGATCAGCTGTGGTGCAGCTTGTTCCAGTACTTGGTGGCTGTCATGGTAACAATACTTCCTTCCGTCTGATGGTATCTTCCTGTTTTACAACTTGTGTCCATTGCTTCTAATCCTAAAACCTTGAACCTCCAACAACAGCCTGGCTGTGCCTTCACTGTATGCTGCCATCATCCCTTTGTAGACAGTAGTAAGAGCTCCATATTGCAACAAGGAACAAGCCCGTTTTCTTCACGAGGTTCCTGTTAGCCTCTTTTCTCCAGGCTATTGATGTCCCTCTGAATAGCATGCCTTCCAGCATGTGAAGTAATCCCTCCAGCTCCACTTTTAGATTTGCTGCAGATATGTTACATCCCTTCACCACTGTTGCTAATAAAGCTGGGAGATTGGAGTGTCCCCAGCATCAGTTAGTCCCTGAAGTACACGTCACCAGTTAGACTTCGCACTGCTCACCACATCCCAACAGTCCAGCCCATTTTTAACCCGCTCTGCTGAACACCTATTCAATCCATATCACAGAAGATTGACTTTACAGATTCTAGAGGAGCCTTGCAAGTTAAAAGTAATAAAAAAAATCATGTCTCATGACAACCCCAGTCTTCCCCATCCCACAGGATTAGTCACCACCTCTTTGTAGAAGGCAAGGTCAGTTCATGTCTTCAGACAACTCAGTCTCTTGAGGAAAATGTCTATTTAACCCATGTCTAGAAAAGCACATAAGCATCTTGTAGTGTGATGTCATCAACCATATTTGTGTGAACGCATTCTTGCAGGGAAGTAACTGGTTTGTGTTCTGTGGGAATCCATCGACTTCTTGGCTCTGATCAGCAGCCCATAGGCACATCCTGCAAAACTCCCAATCATCCAAAAGGCTGGATCTTTTAAAGAACTTGGTTGAAGCACAAAAAATAGTTCAAGTCAGCCATTGCAAAGATAATGTTGTAGCCAGATGGAGATGTGGAAATATGAGAAAAAGCTGCCATTTGAGTATTGACTAAGGCCTGTAAACAACTGAATTGCTGAGCTACTTTGTGTTTTGTCTGTCCATTCCTTTTTATTTTTAAGTCTTGCTTTGGATGACTAGGGCTGCTTCTTGTGTATTTTCCAGCCTGTAATGTCTAGAAGGCTGTTTAGACCCTGAATCCCCAAGAGGTTCTGTGGCCTTGTCTTGGTTTGGATAAGACAGGTGCCTGCTAAAGAAGGCAGGAGCTTCCCCTGAAATGGAGAATGCAAACCCTCCCCACCCCTCCAAATTGCTATGAATTTTAAATTAAGGGGCTCTCAGGCAAAAAAAAATACGGGAGCAGGAAATAACAGTTCTTTAATAGGGAAGGGGGGAAAAACCATAAAATGATAAAATAAAAACAATGCAGTACACTAAAATGACAGAGTCAGAACTCAACCTGACACCCTGTTGGTCAGGGTGCTGGCAGCAGTCCAGTTGGAAAAGTGGCTGCAGTCCTCCTGAGGTGTCAGGTGTGGTTCTGTTGGAGCAGGGGGTCCTGTAGAAAAAGGGTGATTCTTCCTCCGCAGATCCGTGGAAGAAGAAGCAGCTGCTGTTCCTCTGGTGAATCCAGTGGAGAAGCTGTGCTGGTGTGTCAGAATCTCCTGATTATATCTGGATAGCAATGCTCGGCTCCTCCCTCTGGGCGGAGCATCTCACAATGGGATGTTACAGTTCTTATCAGCCATGCAGTGACATTCAATAGCCTCTTATCACGGGATGCCCCCTGCTGAGGGAGGAGTGATTGTGATCTCGCAGGGAGAGAGATAAGGGGAAATTGCCCACTTAACACCTAGACAACTGCCATACAGATGGTAATAGAATACATCCTGCCTTGCAATCCAGAACATAATCCACCCCTTATTCTATTTCCATCTGCATCACAATGAATCCTTACACACAGTTCTCACTTAAGACTAGGTTTCCCTGTGGTACACAACGGCTTTCTCCATCTTTCTGCATTACCCACCAAGTGTAACCAGGTCCTTGAGCAAAAACAATTCCACGGATGGGTTTGTCTTTGCCTGAGGTGGGAGTAATCCAAACAGTCTTTCCTAAAATACCTTTCATGTGTACAACAGGGACTTTATCTCCATCTACAGTGTGCAGGGGTTCAGACTGGGCAGGACCAGCTCGATTGATAGACCCTCTGGTGTTGACCATCCAGGTGGCCTTTGCTAAGTTCATCTCCCAATTTCTAAAAGTCCCCCCACCAAGTGCCTTCAGGGTAGTCTTGAGTAGTCCATTGCACCGTTCAACTTTCCCGGCAGCTGGTGCATGGTAGGGGATATGGTATATCCATTCAATACCATGTTCCCTGGCCCAGGTGTTGATAAGGCCGTTCTTGAAATGGGTCCCATTGTCCGACTCAATTCTCTCAGGGGTTCCATGTCTCCACAGCACTTGCTTTTCCAGGCCCAGGATGGTGTTCCGGGCAGTGGCGTGAGGCACAGGGTGGGTCTCCAACCATCCCGTGGTGGCTTCCACCATGGTCAGCACGTAGCGCTTGCCTTGGCGTGTCTGGGGCAGTGTGATGTAGTCGATCTGCCAGGCCTCCCCATACTTGTACTTGGACCACCGCCCACCATACCACAGGGGCTTCACTCTCTTGGCGTGCTTGATGGCAGCACACGTTTCACAGTCATGGATAACCTGAGAAATACTGTCTTTGGTTAAATCTACTCCTCGGTCTCGTGCCCACCTATAGGTGGCATCTCTACCTTGATGACCTGAGGCATCGTGGGCCCATCGAGCTAGGAACAACTCCCCCTTATGTTGCCAATCTAAGTCTATCTTCGACACCTCTATTTTTGCTGCCTGATCTACCTGTTCGTTGTTTCGATGTTCCTCATTAGCCCGGCTCTTGGGGATGTGGGCATCTACGTGGCGGACTTTCACAGGTAGGTTCTCCAACCGAGCGGCAATTTCTTTCCATTCCTCAGCAGCCCAGATTGGTTTTCCCTTACGCTGCCAGTTGGCCTTTTTCCACCTTTCCAGCCAGCCCCACAGAGCATTGGCTACCATCCACGAATCAGTATAAAGATAGAGCCTTGGCCATTTCTCTCTCTCAGCAATGTCCAGGGCTAGCTGAACAGCTTTGAGTTCAGCAAGTTGACTTGATCCACCTTCTCCTTCGATAGCCTGAGCAACCTGTCGTGTGGGACTCCATACGGCTGCTTTCCACTTCCGGTTCAACCCTACGATGCGACAGGAACCGTCAGTGAAAAGAGCGTAGCGTGTTTCCTCTGCTGGGAGTTGGTTGTATGGTGGAGCTTCTTCGGCACGTGTTACTTGCTCTTGTTCCTCTTCATCAGAAAGACCAAAATCTTCACCTTCCGGCCAGTTTGTAATTATCTCTAAAATCCCAGGGCGATTCAGGTTTCCAATACGGGTGCGCTGTGTGATGAGGGCAATCCATTTACTCCATGTAGCATCAGTGGCATGGTGGGTGGTGGGAGCCTTTCCTTTGAACATCCACCCCAGCACCGGTAGTCGGGGTGCCAGGAGGAGTTGTGCTTCCGTGCCAATCACCTCTGAGGCAGCTTGAACTCCTTCGTAGGCAGCCAAGATTTCCTTTTCTGTGGGAGTGTAATTGGCTTCGGACCCTCTGAAGCTTCGACTCCAGAATCCCAGTGGTCGGCCTCGAGTCTCCCCAGGCACCTTCTGCCAAAGGCTCCAGGACAAACCATGGTTCCCGGCTGCAGAGTAGAGTACGTTCTTTACCTCTGGTCCCATCCTGACTGGGCCAAGGGCAACAGCATGAGCAATTTCTTGCTTAATCTGGGCAAAAGCTTGTTGCTGCTCAGGGCCCCAGTGGAACTCGTTCTTCTTGCGGGTGACCAGGTAAAGAGGGCTCACGATCTGACTGTACTCGGGAATGTGCATCCTCCAAAAGCCTATGGCACCCAGGAAAGCTTGTGTTTCCTTCTTGCTAGTTGGTGGAGACATTGCTGTGATCTTGTTGATGACCTCAATGGGAATCTGACGCCGTCCATCTTGCCACTTTACTCCCAGGAACTGGATCTCTCGAGCAGGTCCCTTGACTTTGTTCTTCTTGATGGCGCAACCGGCTTCTAGCAGAATCTGGATGATTTTCTTTCCTTTCTCAAATACTTCCACTGCCGTGTTCCCCCACACAATGATGTCATCGATGTATTGCAGATGTTCTGGGGCCTCACCCTTTTCCAGTGCAGTCTGGATCAGTCCATGGCAGATGGTGGGGCTGTGCTTCCACCCCTGGGGCAGTCGGTTCCAGGTGTACTGCACGCCCCTCCAGGTGAAAGCAAACTGAGGCCTGCACTCTGCTGCCAGAGGAATGGAGAAAAACGCGTTAGCAATGTCAATGGTGGCATACCACTTTGCTGCCTTGGACTCCAGCTCGTACTGGAGTTCCAGCATGTCTGGCACAGCAGCGCTCAGTGGTGGAGTCACTTCATTCAAGCCACGATAGTCCACAGTCAATCTCCATTCTTTGTCAGACTTGCGCACAGGCCAGATGGGACTGTTAAAGGGTGAGTGAGTCTTGCTGACCACCCCTTGGCTCTCCAGCTCACGGATCATTTTGTGGATGGGGATCACGGCGTCTCGATTCGTCCGATACTGCCGGCGGTGCACCGTCGAGGTGGCGATTGGCACTCGTTGCTCTTCCACATTCAAGAGTCCTACTGCGGATGGGTTTTCTGACAGTCCAGGCAAGGTGTTCAACTGCTTAATGTTCTCTGCCTCTACAGCAGCTATGCCAAAAGCCCATCTGAGTCCTTTTGGGTCTTTGTAATAGCCATTCCGGAGGAAGTCTATGCCTAGAATACATGGGGCCTCTGGGCCAGTCACAATAGGATGTTTCTTCCAGTCTTTCCCAGTCAGGCTCATCTCAGCTTCCAAAAGGGTCAATTGCTGTGATCCCCCCGTCACCCCGGCAATGGAAACAGGTTCGGCCCCCACATGTCCCGATGGTATCAGGGTACACTGTGCACCAGTATCCACTAAAGCATCGTACCTTTGTGGTTCTGATGTGCCAGGCCATCGGATCCACACCGTCCAGAAAATCCGATTTTCCCGTGCCTCTCCCTGGCTAGAGGCAGGGCCCCCCTAACCCTGGTTATTATTTCTTCCCTGGGCATACATGGTAGAGGTACCCTCAAGGGGATCTGACGGATCATACTCAGCAGCTCGGTCATGGGAGGTTGAGGCTACCTTCACTTTACTGGAGTTCTCTCGGTTAGTGTTTCCCTCCTTGAGTTGACGCACCCTTGCTGCCAGGACTGAAGTGGGTTTTCCATCCCACTTTCCCATGTCTTCCCCATGGTCCCTCAGAAAGAACCACAAGTCAGCCCGTGGGGTGTACCCTCTCTCTCTAGGTGGAAAATGTTGGGCTCTAACTCTGGGGCCTGTGACTCGCACTGGTGCAATATGGGAATTGTTCCTTCTCACCGCCTCCCTCATCTCCCTCATCTCCTCTCTGAGTTCTTGGACCACGGCAGAGACATGAGCTTGCATGGGGCCATTGATCATACTTTCATAATTTCTAAGTTTGTTTGCCACAGAACCCACTGTCTCTCGGTTGGTATCAGCATTGATCGTTGCAATGAAAGTGGTGTATTGAGATGGCCCCAGATTTGCCAGACTCCACAGCATCTGCCCTGTGCACCTGACCTGGTCGGGGTCATTATCATGCTGTCCATCTCTCCCAAAGAGTACCTCCAATACTGCCACTTCCCTCAGCTGTTGGATCCCTTCCTCAAGAGTCTTCCAGCGCATTCTGTGGTGCTGCTCCTGCATTCTTTCCCTGTGGACAAATCTCTCTCTGACACTTGTTAAAAGCCGCTCCCAGAGGGAAAGGGACCCTGGCTCCCTTACAAAAATCTGATTGATACCGGAGTCCTGAGTTAAGGGTCCCAGATTCCTTGCCTCACCACCATCCAGTTGCACACCTGTACCCATAAGGTCCCAGACCCGAAGTAGCCAGGTTGTATAAGCCTCACGTCCCCGTCGTACAATGTCTTTGTGTAGATTACGGAGACTTTCGTAAGTCAGGGACTCGGTGATGATTGCAACCTCTGGCTCCCCTGTGGGTTGTGAGGGCCCTCCCCTATCTGGGTGCTCTGCTTTTGTTTTAGATCTCCTTGTTTCTACAGGGGCAACTGCTGCTGGCTGTGACTGCCTCTGCAGTTCAGCTGGAACCTGGACAGTTGTAACATCTGTGGGTTCTGCTGCTGCACTATTAGATTCTCTCTCTTCAAAGCAGGGGGAGGGCTCTGCACCAGCTGGGGAAGTGTACTCCTTCAGGATCTGGCCTATCTCACGCATCTCCTTCACCAGACCCCCCACCCAATCTGGGTAGTTCACATCTGGCACGGGCTGTGGGGTAGGAGTAGGCTCTGGGGCAACAGCATCCCTGGACTCTGGTGGCGTGTTAGGTTCTGATGCAGGTGTCAGGGTAGTTATCCAGGTTAGTCTCTCTCTCTCTCTAAATGCTAAATAGAACAGGCCTATCAGCAACACCAGCCACTGTATGATATCATTAATGTTTAGATTGGATCTGAACCCTTCAAAAACTGGTGGGGTGGACCCAAAGAGGTGATTAAAGGGTTGGGAGAAAATTTCCCCTGGTGTAATTTCCTTACAGCAGGTGCCATTATTAAAGTAACCCCAAAAACACATAGTTAAGGTGTGATAGCTGTGAATCCATGTGCCTGCCTTCCAGAGGAAGTTAAAAATCCATGAATTCCTCACCTTATTCACCCATAAAACAAACCGGATAATAGCCACAGTAGCCTTGGTTATAGGACCCATGTTAAGATAAGGGCCTACAAATGGGAGAAATACAGCCATGATCACGTGCCACCCAAACCAGGGTAAACTGGACCACATGGTGTCACTTGATGAGGTTTGTATAGCCACACAAAAATTAGATTACTCAAGAACTGTTATTCCCTTTTTGTTTATTTGCCCTCGAGCCCCACGTTGGGCGCCAAAAATCTGTCCTGGTTTGGATAAGACAGGTGCCTGCTAAAGAAGGCAGGAGCTTCCCCTGAAATGGAGAATGCAAACCCTCCCCACCCCTCCAAATTGCTATGAATTTTAAATTAAGGGGCTCTCAGGCAAAAAAAAATACGGGAGCAGGAAATAACAGTTCTTTAATAGGGAAGGGGGGAAAAACCATAAAATGATAAAATAAAAACAATGCAGTACACTAAAATGACAGAGTCAGAACTCAACCTGACACCCTGTTGGTCAGGGTGCTGGCAGCAGTCCAGTTGGAAAAGTGGCTGCAGTCCTCCTGAGGTGTCAGGTGTGGTTCTGTTGGAGCAGGGGGTCCTGTAGAAAAAGGGTGATTCTTCCTCCGCAGATCCGTGGAAGAAGAAGCAGCTGCTGTTCCTCTGGTGAATCCAGTGGAGAAGCTGTGCTGGTGTGTCAGAATCTCCTGATTATATCTGGATAGCAATGCTCGGCTCCTCCCTCTGGGCGGAGCATCTCACAATGGGATGTTACAGTTCTTATCAGCCATGCAGTGACATTCAATAGCCTCTTATCACGGGATGCCCCCTGCTGAGGGAGGAGTGATTGTGATCTCGCAGGGAGAGAGATAAGGGGAAATTGCCCACTTAACACCTAGACAACTGCCATACAGATGGTAATAGAATACATCCTGCCTTGCAATCCAGAACAGGCCTGTTTTTAATGCTCTGATTTATGCATTAAGTGCTTTAGTAATGATCTTTCTGATTTTCTTTTAAATGACTGACCGTAACTATCTGAGTTGCAATAGAAGTGACAAGGCAAAAAAAAAAAAAAAAAGGTCATATTAGAGTCTAAAGCTCATTGTCCTTCTTAGTGCTTTACAAAAAAAAAAAAAAAAAGTGAGCAAATTATGGTTTCTGTCAGAGCTGGCAGCAATTGAACTGGAAAAGTTTCAGGCTCACTACAGACTTGAGTAGTAAAAGAGGAAATCAAAGCATACAAACACTGGCCAACTGGCTTGGAAGAATGTCATACCATTCCAGTCACTAGGACATGAGGATACTGCAGGAGAGTTACAAGCCTACAGGTCACCAAATGCAAGACAAGATGAAGAAGTTAAGAAAATGGCAGGGAAAAAACACCAGAAAGTAGAATAAAAGATCTGAGGAATTATTAGAATGGGAGAATTTTAGAGAAGTAAAGCAGCTGGAGAAGTTGATGATCATTAGTAATGAAAAATTACAGTTTTCCTGTTTTTCTGTACTCTCACTAGTTTTAAATTCTGCAAAACATACTTAAATACAGTCAAAGAATAACATTAGAAAATAATGAAAATAAAATAATTCATAACTGTTTAAGTAACAAAGGTATGTCTATGGTCTGACTGACTAAGCTCTGTAACTGTGCAAAAAGGGATTAATTTGCTTCTAAAAATCCCTTTGGAGACTCTTAAAGGCAAACATAAGGGCCCTGGTTTAAATTTCTGTTTTTAAAAGAAATCAGTCCATGCATCTTCTAAGAAAATCTGTTTAAAGCAGTCCATTAAATTGCTTGGGAAATCTGTGATTTAGGATTGGGCAGTTAGTGTTGAAATGTGTGGTCTTCTTTCATTTTACATTGACAAAGCAATACATAGAGAGGGATATGTATCTGAAGCATGTATGTATCTACTGCTGCACAGATGCTTTCATTTCCCAGCAGGACTCACAATTTTATTGCAAGACAGAAATGGCATTTAGGAGCAACAGCATAGTATTCATTGCTTAGATCCTTGTCCACATTGGAGTTTCTAACAGTCCTTCTGCTGCCACAACCAGTAGGACGTTTTGAGGCAGAAAGCTTTGTGTGCCTGCAGTCATTGGGAAGGGAAGGGGTTCTTTCAAGTGATGCCCGAAAGATAGGCTGGAAATAAATCCCCTGGAGTGATGTCTATAGAACAGGTATTTGTTTACTGCAGTGCTGATGGTGAGGGGGCTATCTCCTCCTAACTACTACACTATTATCATGTAGGCTTCAGAATTCATTTACATTGCATGCTCTCATGGTTACTAGTTCTTTTGCACTGCGCTTGCATCTCCCTAATTTGGGGGTTGTCAGGAGTCTTTGATGAAGGCTTCCAAGGTCGTCTTAGCATGTGAACTTTTCAACTTTGTCTTTGGAGCATGCACAGTTTTGGTGTTCCTTGGTCTGTCTGGTCTTAACTGGTCTAAATTCTGAATTTTGTGTCTAATTGACTTTGCACTTGCCAATTTTTCATTAGTAATATACTTATCTATCTCTAAAGTTATCCACCTGGTGAGTTTTTTTTTTTTTTGTCTATTCAGCATTAAGCAACTAGTTAACTGTATACTAGCCACTATATTGTATAAAAATTTATTTATATCAGGTTATATAGGTATAAAAGTCTATGATTCAGGTTATATTGATATCAGGTTATATAGATACATAAAAGATCATGATATCTTATAACTCAAGCTATATAAGCACCTTTTAACTTTGACTTATAATTGGTGAGTTTGTTTTTATTATGCAGTTATTTCCATTATTTTACCCAGACAATTCAGATCTAGTTTCCCACAGACATTTTACAAATGCTTTTTTGGAAATTGGTCTGATGGCAATCTCAGATAAAGTCTAAATTAAGCCTGGTAGTTTTAGTGCTGCTGAAATGTAACTTTTTTTTCCCCCCAGGATGTTTTGACCAGTACAAAAACAATACCTTTTATCCCAAGAATCTGTGTGGTACCTGCTGTATGTTACAGAATTAACTGCAGCCTAATGTTTCCTGTGAGATTTCACCACTCTAAAAGGGTCTGTCCCAAAAGCCATTCAGGAAGTAAAAACAATAGCTCTTGTCACAGGCAGTGGTCTACTTTTCAACCATGTTTTCTGTGGGGTTGATTCAGAAGCTGCTAATGTTGTGAAGATGCATGGTAAATGAAGTGGATTGATTATAGAAGGACACTTGACTCCCTTTAGCCTTCTTCCAGTCATAGAGATCTGCTGAAATGCTTCATTCCTTAAATAGAACTTTAAATGCGCTCATTATACACACCCAAGCCCCTAAAATTCATAATTTTAATTTAAATAGTAGTATTTCATTAAAACCTTTGAAAGCTTGATTTTTAAAAGCTTTTGAAATTGTTCATTACTAACCCAATAATATTTTGCAGCACATTCTGTGGAAGTTTTGCTAAGTCATCTGCCC
Source organism: Haemorhous mexicanus (assembly GCF_027477595.1). Taxonomy (NCBI): domain Eukaryota; kingdom Metazoa; phylum Chordata; class Aves; order Passeriformes; family Fringillidae; genus Haemorhous; species Haemorhous mexicanus. Next base: position 63,874,412 of record NC_082341.1, on the reverse strand, counting down.
CCTAGTAGAGTATTTTAAATACAATTATACTGTTTGTTGCTTTAAGTACTCTAAGGCAGTTGTCAAGTCACAGCCCTCTGCAAATTTATAAATTAAAGCAAGTCTCCAAGAATCCTGTCCTCAGAGGTCATTTTCCAGCCACTGCTGTTCATGAGGAGGGATCTGAGAATAACAGTTCCTCATGCATGGTGATAAGGTGATGTGGGGCTGTTCTGCTGCTGTGTCTCTGGGATTAGCTGTGAGCAGATTTCTAAGAAAGTATCTTTTTTATCTGAGATTTTTCTGCCATAGCTCTTCATTTCTACCCCCTTCATTACTGCTGTTTGACTGAGAGCAGGAGTCATCATCTTCTAAATATTATTGCTGTTTATGAAGTGCTGAAAGAATTGATGACTTGTAGTTACAATGCCGTGGCATTTTCTGCTCCGTGCAACCACAGTACCTCATTTATCTACCTGTGCTGTTTTAGCTGAGTTGCTTTCTTGATATTAATGCCTGTCTTGATCTGCCCCCAAAGCTGATTTCTACATAGCCACGCAGCTATTTGGAAATACTTCTAAAATAAGTTATGTCTCTGTGAATCATAGGGCTTTAGTTTGAATTGTATAGAAATAAAGCATTTTAGTTTCCAGTAAGCATCAAGCACTGCACTCTTTTGGATCAGGATGGGGAACACAGATGTGTGCACCTTAGCAGTGGGACATTTTATCTTGTAATATCAATTTAGAATGCCTTAATACATTAATTCAGTTGCAAAACTATGTGGCCAGAGTAACTAATCAAGAAGTTCATTAGACAAACACTGAAAAGTGCCACTGATACACTTGATTTTAAATCATTGACCTTGAAGTGAGCAAGGTGATGTAGATGATATAACTACACAGCTGTGACCTTTGAATCACCTGCACTTGACTGTAGGAATTCAGTTTCAGAAAATGCAAATATTTAAAGTACGAAATTGAATCATATTATGTGTTATCAAACCAATGGAGCTGCCTTCTCTCCAAATTCCTTTTGATTAGTAACTAGTGAGACATTACCAAATAAAACACTGGCTTCCAAGATCTTTAGAAGAACAAAATTGAATGCATTTCCTTGCCATTTTGCTGAGCATGGCTTGAGTAGCAGAATTAAAAAACAGCATCTCATGGTGGCATCCTACTTTCAGAAAAATGTGTGCAGTCCCATGTTTTGTACAGTATTGCTTGAAGGGTCGTACTATTTTCTGCTAAAACCCTTTTGAGAGACTTTTCAGGCTGGCATTGCACTTTCAGAGAACTTTTATCCCAGCATATCTCTAAAATACTTGGCTACAAAGATAAGTTCAGACAAGTCCTGTTCTTATCTCATGGAAAATGTTGTAACCTCAAGTGCATGTGTGTACCTGTGGCTGGTGTCCAAGCTCAGTCTGAACCAAGCTAGAATACCAGATACAGTATTTCTGTAATAATGTGGTTTGCTGCTTAGACTAATTAGCCCTTATAAGAAATTGTTTGCCACTGTTTCAGAAGTATTTTAAATCCTGAATATTATTAAAGTGAGAACAACCGCCCGTACCCCAAATACTTGTCAGGAAGTTATACTCCCTGGCATTGTGGGTTGAAAAGCTTTATTGTAAAATGTGCAAACTTCAAGCAAAAGAACAGTTTCCTGAAAACAAGTCTGGCACATTGGGCATGCCCTTTTTTTTTTTTTTTTTTTTTTTTTAGTTTTCCTGTGAAGGACTTTTTTTCCTCCTAATCCATTACAGTTATACTTGAGGGAATTTAGATATATTTAGATATTTTGGAAGTAAAAGTAGACTTTACATAGAGGTAGAATGTGAAGAAATGTCAGTATTACTGACATTTAATACTACAAATGTATTATGATATTTAACTGTAAGTATATTGTCAGTGTAAGGTTTTCAAAACTTGGTATTCTAAGCAGAAAAACATTTGTAGAATTCTACTAGCTTTTGATGAATAATTTGTGACTAGTATCCTTCTTTTCACCTGCTGGCAGTAGGTATTTTGTGTATTTTGCTCAGTCAAGCCAGCAAAGGGAGTTTTCTCTGTATTCACACTACAGAACATTTTTGTCAAAATTACATTTGATGGAAACTGTAAAAGTATCTTTTAAAAACATAAATCTCTTCTCTAACCTGTATTTTGAAGCAAGCAAATGATGTTCCCCTTTCAGGAAAATCATAGTTTTAATACAAAATATTCTTGGCCTGGAGCTGTTGAGACCACCTGAGGAAGTCTGGTGGTAGGTGCAGAGAAATGGTGTGGGAGACAGTGATGAGCAATCTTTTCACGTTTGCTCTGATGTAATGTGCCAGGGGTGTCAGTGGCACTGTAATACTGGCAGAATGTTTTTTCAGTAGGGCAAACTTCATAAAATTTTGAATATGTATGTCAGATCTCAAATAGGCAAATATTAGTGTTTAGTCTGAATTGGGATTAATGATTTTATGCAAATTGCCAGTTTGGTAGACCACCTCGGGAGCAAGCAGGAGTTTGCCAGATTATTCCAGCTATTGAGGGAACACTTCCCCAAGATTAACCACCTGCAGAGAAGCAGAGATCTTCAATCAAATTTTATGTATATATATATAGATATAGATATATATGCCTAGCTCATTGCAGCATTCAGCTCTCCCATCTTGCTCACAGATGTGTGGCCTTGATCAGTCACTTTCAATTTGAGTGACACATGCACTAATGGCTCATCACACGCTGTAATTGAGCTGTTTTCTGATCCTTGAATAAACGATATTTTGTATTTTTCATATCTGAGGGTGGAATCTTATCTTCACTAAACTTAGTGGTATAAGTCCCATTAAGAGGACCCAGCATTTTTTTCCTCTTGTCTGCACTCTCATGCTTGTCTGCTGCTGAAATCCACTGATTAGTCCCACTGAAGGAAAGTCTGTATTTGTCTGCTGTGTCATAAGCATTCTTACTCATAATTAGTTCCATCTGTAAGGGGGAGCCTTTCATGTTAAGTGTGGGTTTTATGAGGAATATTAGTGTTTTGAAAATGAAGGGTTGGTATAATGCACAACATAAGCACATACTAGCTAAACATTGTAAAGACCACTGTTACCTATGTCTACAAGAAAATTTTAGGCACTTTACCAAAATGTTGATGATGCTCAGTTTGGTAATGTGTTTGAAAAGTGTTTTAATTAGCCACATGGTGGTAATTTATCTCTGGATAACATTTTATCTTGATGTTAATAGTTCTGTGTACTGGGCACATAGCTGATTAAATGTTAATAATTCAAAGCAAAAGGTTAATAATTCAAAGTACCTTAATCAGTTTAGTATGTTGGAAAACCAGGACTCAGTGTTTTTTGTTCTGGAATCACTCTAAAATTTAGCCAAAACATATTGGCAATTACAAACATAATGATCATTAATTATTTTCTACAAATGTCTGTGATTTTTGTGGGAAAAAAAAAAAGCTTTGACCTGCATTAATGCAAACTAACATTTACAAACCATCTATAAATGCTTCAAGAATGCTCCCAGTTTTACACAAAGCAGATACTCTTTTGCAAGTACTGGCTTCTTGGCTGTGTAGTCCTATGTATGTGAGCTACAGCTCTGGTAAAGGCTGGTTTTTAAGGAGATGCTGGTTTTAGGTGATCCACTGGGTGGTGGATGTCACTTAGTGAGAGGCAGTGCTCAGATTCTCAGAGTTGCCAAAAGCCTTTTTCCACTTGATTGTCTGTGGTCTGAGTATGTGGCAGCATGGACACATGAGTAATTTGTTATGCTGAAAACTTGGCGAGGAGGCTGGCTTAATAGGGAAGAAACCACTACAGATCCTTGATTATACTTATGGTTTGGTTGAAATTTATATTTTCAAGAATTGGTAATTCTCATATCTGTGAAAAGTGGTTAGTTCAGCATTTTTACAAGTACTTTAAATCTGCATCCTTTTGTTGGTCGGCTATAGCCCAAAAGATGATTTCCTTTTCCAAGTTGTTATTAACAAATATAGTACAAATGGGATATAGACGTTTTGTCTGCTTTAGTTTGCTTTCTAAGACTGATCCTTTTGTATGTAACATCTAAGTCTGTCTCTTTCTGGTTTTATCATGTCTTTAAGTACCAAAAAAATGAAAAACTAAATTATTTTAATTTAGACATGTCCAATACTTCTATTTTTATAGTAGGAGTAAGTTAATTAGCACAGCAAAATTTGAAGAAAGGCTGCCTCCAAGTTGCAACTTTCAGCTCCTACCCCAGAATAAATCACAAACCCTCTGAAGTTGTACTTAAAGACCCTAGTAATAAATGTCTTGGAAGCAATACCGCATACTACAGTGAATATTTGGAAAATATAATATTGTGAAAGTATTGGCAAATATAATAACAATAATGTGACAATTTGGAAAATATCTTCCTCTTCTTTATTTGTGCTTCTTTCTCCACATTTCCATGCTCTTTTAGTGACAGAGTTTACTGAAGTACCATAGAAGAGCTGTTGTTAGTGCATTTTTTCAGGTAGTGCAGTCTTGCAGGACAAGAGCATTGATTGAAGATTTGAGAATTATGCTCCAGGTTTGGAGATTAATAATTTCAATATTTGGCACTGTTGCATAGTACTTAACACTTCTAGTGTTTACTATTTTTGCTCTAAAGCTTTCCAAATACTCCTACCCTCATATAGAGCAAAATAATAGTAAGGAATGTATATGATTTATGCATAAATTATAAGGAGAGGAGAGAAAGAGGTGACATGGTGTATTTTATAGATGCACCATACATGATAAGGGAACAGAAAAATTCTATGTATATAGCATAAATTATCCTTTTTACTGTACCTCAGCACCAGTGTAGATTTTAGATCTATTACACAGGAGTAGATTTAGAAGTTTTTAAAAATAATTTACTAATATTACAGTTTTTATCAATCTTAGGATGAATTGACACACCTGAAGGTCTACAAAAAGCATTGTTTTCATTCAAGGTTACAGTTCAAGAGAACAAAAAAATTTGTGATAAAGTTTTTGTTGGAACTCTTAAGGCAGAATTTGCAAATTTAAGGAAATTATTAAAGTTGTTGCATTTTCTTGTGTGGTTGTTGGGTTTTTTTTGTTTGGTTGGTTTTTTTTTTGTTTGTTTTCCCAAATCTGAGCTTAAATTTTAGCCCAACAAATTTACTTTATCCCAAGAGAAAAAATCTTGGTGAATCCTTTGTTACTGATGGCTGACACAATTCTCTTCTGAGAGTGAAAAAGCCAGTGTTAAACTCACCCACTGTTCAAGGAGCAGGATTCTTGCAGTAAAATCTCTTCTTGACCTGGGAAGTTTGACAGGATAGCTGGTAATTTTATTTTCCTGGAGAAAACAAAGATTAGTATAGTACAAAGGTTAGTACATAATATCACACCTTTTGTGTTTTGGTTCCAAAAGGACAGACATATTTGCTCTGAAAGTGATTTTATGTTTCCTTGACTGATCTGTAATGCTTTTTCTCTGTGTAGCTCTGTGGAAAAAGGCTGCTTTAGCTGAATGGATGATGTGGAGGGAGAGGAGTGAGACAGTGGTATGTTTGGGATAGAAGCATGCGTAGAAATGAAGTGTTGGGTTGAATGGAGAGTTGTGCTTTAAAAACAAACTAACAAAAAAGAAAATAAAGAAAAGAAATAAAAAGAGGGACACATGCTTTGCATAAGGGGAGCATGGAGAGGAAGAAATACGCATGGGCTTTGAGGGAAAGCCATTCATGGCAATGTTTAGATGACAGTGACCTAGAAGTAAAACATTTTCATTTGCTACATAGGTTACACAGACAAAGTATAAACCAATTATCTGCTTACACTTTCTTGATTTCAAGTGCTACCTTTTACACATGCTTCAGGTCCTGTGCAATGAAAGGCTTTTGATTTTCATAAGAAAGGTGAGATACATCTGATGAATAAGTTGTCTTTGGGTGGCAATGAGTCACTGATTTGGAACAGGTTGTAAAGATTCAGATTTTGGAATTTTTTTCTCTTTTTAATAGCCTGTTGGATATTTTACTGCAACCTTTTTCATATATATTTTTAGTTAACAGAACAGTCTGCTGCTGTTAAGCAGTATATTTTAGTTTTCTGATCTGAGGTGAATGCTAAAATCTGATGTTTTGGTCTGATAGGCACAACAAATAATGTACATATCCAGAGAGAATCACAAACTACCTAAATGTTCTCCTAGAATTTAGGATTCTGTTGAATGGAGAAGGTCTCGGGGCTGAGGGGATGTGCAGTGTCAGGAGGGCAGCTGAACAAATGTTCTGGGCAGTGTCCTGCCCTTCCTGAACCCCTGCTTATGCAAAAGCAGCAGAACTAGCATGTGAGTGGAGTCTTTGTGAAGAACAACCTTTGGAGTTTGCAAAGCACCAATCACCTAGTCATGGAGATGCCAGACATCCTAATAGAAGACAACATATATCCAAGTAGTAAACACAATCTTGAAGCTGGTGACTTCATCAAAACCCACCCTGTGCTATCTTTGCCTTTTCAGTATTGTTTTGAAAGTTCCAACTATGCTGTAGTTGGAACGTTTGCCTTTTCTGGTACCTAAATGTTTTCTTGTCCTGTTTAATATCTCTATTGACGAGGGGATCAAGTGCATCCTCAGTAAGTCTGCAGATGACACTAAAGTTGGGCTGGGGTGTGGGTCTGCTGGAGGGTAGGAAGGGTCTGCAGAGGGAGCTGAACAGGCTGGGCTCATGAGTCAAGGCCAACTGTAAGAATATCAAAGGCCAAATGCTGGGTCCTGCACTTGGATTGCAACAACCCCTTGCAGTGCTACAGGCTGGGGGAAGAGTGGACAGTGGAAAAGCACCTGGGGATGCTGGTTCACAGTGGCTGAACATGAGCCAGCAGAGTCCAGGTGGCCAAGAAGGCCAGTGCACCCTGGCCTGTATCAGCAATAGCATGGCCAGCAGAAGCAGGACAGGGATTGTTCCTCTGCTCTTGGCACTTGATTCGAGGCCACACCTTGAATCCTGTGTTCAGTTGTGGGCCTCTCACTGCCAGGAGGAGATGGAGGGGCTGGAGTGTGTCCGGAGAAGGGGAACAGAGCTGGGGAAGGGTCAGGAGCACAAGTCTGATGAGGAGCAGCTGATGGAGCTGGGGTGTTTAGCCTGGAGAAAAGGAGGCTCAGGGGAGACCTTATCACCCTCTAGAGATGCCTGAAAGGGGCGTGTAGCCAAGTGGGGGTCGCTTGCCAGGCAACCAGTGACAGGGCAAGAGGGAATGGTCTCAAGCTGTGCCAGGGGAGGTTGAAGATGGACATCAGGAAGAACATTTTCACTGAAAGTGTGGCCAGTCATTGGAACAAGTTGCCCTGGGAAGTGGTAGAGTCACCTTCTTGGAAGTGTTCAAGAGATTAATGGAGCACTTAGTGCTGTGGTTTATTTGATGCAGTGGTGATCAGTCAAATGTTGGACTTGATCATCTTGGAGGTCTCTTCCAGCCTTAAAGATTGTATGATTTTATGAAGCTGTGGCCTTTTTGTTGTGAAAATGACAGAATTTATAGTATTCTAGTAAGCATGAACAATAGAAATGTTTAAAATTAGTTTTTTGGGGTCTGTGAGGTTTCTAGGGCTTGCCTATGAAAAGCTAGAGCAATATCAGCTCTAAAAAGGGGAGAAGGGAAAAAAAGCACAACAGACTTGTGAGGAAAAAAAGCACAACAGACTTGTGATGAGAGATAGTTTTTTTTTTTTTTGTTTTGGACTTTCCATCCTTGTACTTTGAATAAATCTGCCTTTAGTATATTGTCAGGTAAATTAATAGCAATCACATTTCTTTGTTTTCTTGTAGGAGTTTTCATTAGTTCTGCTGTCTTTTTTGCCAAACTCTTTTCTAGTTGGTGATTCTGTCTTCATTACGTTGTTTGTCCTATTTATACAAACCAAAGGAAAGTTAAAAAAAAAAAGAATTGAAATGTCTTTTCAAGTATACACACTTTAAAGAAAAATCTACTTTCAACCTTTCAGGACTTTTTTCATTTAATTTCTTGTTCAGGTTGGATTTTTTATGTAATAGCAGGATCGGAAACCTGGAGATTGGCCTTTAGTAATAAAAAATTATTAACCTGATCAGACCTTTCATAAAATATTTATATTTGTACTCTTAGTTTTGTATGTGGTTCCCACTGGTTGTTTTTCAAACTTTCTTATAGATGTGAAAGATACTTTAAGAAGCTAGGAGAGCAAACCAGTTTTCAAACTATTCCATTGATTTAAAAATGGAATACTACTATTTTCTGGTCATAGATATAAAAACTCATTTTTCCAGAGGTACTTACTAAATACAGCTGTACCTATAAAGGCTTTCCTGGCTAGAAACTGAGTATTTCCATTTTCTGAACAGGTGTCTCAATGCATGTACCTACTGTAAAACTAAGCATGCCAGAGGAGATCTAGCAAGTTATCCTATTGAAGAACTGGTGGACAGAGCCAAGCAGTCTTTTCAAGGTAAGGAATTTTATCCCTACAATAAAAGTCAGCCACTGAAGCATATCTGGGCTTACCTTCACATGTAATGATTGGGTGCAGTATGACTCTGTTGTTATTAGTTGTCATAGCTGTGGTGTCTTTGTGGTAGAAAGCCATACTTTTGTTATGGTGCACACCACTATTTGCAAAATGCACTATTTTAAGGAGTATTTTATTTTGATTGTGTATTGTTCAAGTGAAGTTCTCTGCGTAGATCTTTTCTAGGTGATGTGGAAATGGTAAAATTTGTTCATTTTACTTTATCTCTAATTTCTTAAAGAAGGTGATGGAAACCTTTTTTCATTCAGCTCTGAAAATTTAATGAGCCTCCCAAGGATTCTTAAATTCTATTCAGCAATTCATTGCTTTTGCTGGTAGTTGATTTAGTGAAGACATTCTGGGGTGTTTCTGAGACCCATACAAAACTTACCAGCTTTTAACTTTAGTAGGATATTTGTAGTGTCACATGGATTCAATCAAGTACTAAGTTTTTCCTGCAGTACACTATCTGGGGCCAGTATCTGCCTAAAGTTCTTGTATGTATGTTTGTTATGATGGCTTTATTGTATCTTAGTATTTGTTCTTTATATCTGAATTTTACCTGAGTTTCAAAAATAGAGACTTCCAAATTATGCCAGTATTCATTGTGAAGGCACAGGTGGTGTTTGTTCTTTTGTGTGCCATTTTGAAGGACTGAATTGTACGTTAAAAACACTCAGATAATTCTGGTGTAGCAGCTCCTTTCATCTTGTATGGAATACTTTGAATCAAAAGGAGTAAATACAACATTTGATGTCAGTCCTCTGTGGATGCACAGACAGTACATCCTCTGGGCTTCACTTCTGGCTCTGAGAGTTGTATATGTTCTAGTAAGAAGTCTCCAATGATTGAAAGTGTTTTTGAATCTGTCCTTATTTAGGGATCCATAATGAACCTTTACTTAGGCCAGTGATAAACTGTTGTCTATTCCTATCAGTGATATGCAAGGAAGACCCTTTTTCCTAATCAAAGCCCATGTTCACAAATTCTGAGTTCTACATTATGGACACAGAAGGTTCTTGCTTAGGGTTGCAAATGCCTTTTTCTTTCAATTTTGTTACAAGCCAAGAACCTTTCTTCTGTGAAGCTCATCTGTGATTTCCACTAATTTTTCTTATTGCTTAGGTTTGTAGAATTAGTGCTCTCATTGTTGTGAATTGGATTGGCTGCTAGGATTGTCTGACAGGAATCCTGTCATGTCAGATTTCTTGGTTTAGTAGGAAAAGTTTCTAAAACCTGTATACATATTGTGAAATAATAACTGAAATAGAGGATACATAAATATTCTTGTTATTTTGGTGGAGAAGTAGCTCAGGAAACATTTTTCAGAAAGCTAGGAGTTTTCAGTAATGTAAGACAGATGATTTTGAAATTGGCCAGTAGTTATTGAGCAGGAGAGAAGCTGCCATTTATAAGTAGCATAAGTGTTACTCAGCACTGTATAGCTGTTCTAAAGAAACTTCGGACTATTCTTCAAGGAAGTATGACAAAGATAAGATGGGTAATAAGTCAGGATTATGACTTTGTTTAATTTACCTATCTAAATTTTATTTAGATTTATGGCATGTATGGAAAGAAAAAAACCCCAGACTTGTCTGTCCTGTTATAATTGTACTTATATACCATAAATTCCACATTGTATTAGCATAAAGATGTATTTACTTGGCATTACAAGAAAGAAAACTCAAGTTTTGTTTGTCTTTGCAGACAATGAATGTGAAATTTTGGAAAGTATTTTGAATTTAAGTATTGTACATTTGGATTGAAAAATGAGTAATTCAGTTCATGTGTTGTACTGTGGCCTTTATTATAAATATTGACTCTTTCAAAAGAGTATGATTTCTAATGGAAAAAGTTGCCCTTAAGCTATTGTTTTGAAATTTCTTGAAGAAATGCTATGACGTTCCTCACAGCAGGCATCTCCAGGGAGTTCTTTTCTTGTTTGGCCTTACGCTACTACCTCTGTTAGAGGCCATAAGGAAAGAAGCAAGTATTTATTCAGTTGTAAAATGGCTTTGCCTCCAGCTTTCACATACTTAGAAATGGATGAAATAGTCAGATCCTTAGTTTGCAGTGCATGGAGAATTTATTACTGCCAGCTTGCTGCAGCTGTGGGCTGCGGAATCTTCATCAATCCAGTGAAAGGCTTTAGCAATTCAAAGCCATTATTCAATTTTTTGCTGAGTTATTGAGCCACAATCTCTTCAACAATCACTTCTGTTTTCACAGAAGATGTATTGCTGAAGCTCTAGTTAAAAACAGAGAGGTACAGATGTGCCATGAAAAGTTTTTCCACTTCGAAAACTGATTGAAAAGAGATTGCTGAAATCGCCATGATTGAACAAATATTAGCCTGTTTCTTGTGCTTTTTCAGCCTCTGAAATAAGCTGTTTTTCTTTTTTGTGCATTGAATTCAAGATATTAAAATAATATAATGTGCACAAAAACTGCTGTGGATTTCTAGCACATGCTGCATACTTTCATAATGCCTTGGGTAAGTGTTCGGTACTAAGGTGTACTGAAATGGAGGGGGTCTTGCATTCTTTTGTATGGTTTATATTTCCTCTCTGACCTCCATAATAGTTTTGAAGTTACAAGTCACATGAATTTGAATATTTCACAAAATTTCATTAAGAAAAGAATCTATCTCAAGTTGAAAGTAGTTGTTGGGTTTTTCCATTTTTTTTTTTCTGTGAACTTCAACTGTTAGTAAGTAGCAGTTTAATTTTTTTACGTGAGCAGCCATGTCAAATCAGAATATATAGCAGAGTTCTGTAAGGAAAGCTAGTAAAAGAAAAAGTATTGTGAAATACAGTGAAGTGGTCTTTGAGTGGAGAACAAATGTCTTCTGTTAGGTTGTTAATGCAGAGTTCTTCTACAGTGGATTGTACAGCGCTTTCTTTGTGTCATCAATTTATTAGTAAGTTTTTTTCAAAATGTGCTGTGTCATGTTCAGTGCTGTATTTTAGGGGATTGCATTTACAGTTATGAGAGGGCTCTTTCTTTCCTGGGCAAAGCAACTTTATGTATAGCAATGTGGTTTTGCTTAGTATATAAAGTGGAAGGCTGGGGGAGCTGCCATTAGTGAACAGTATTCCAAGGAGACACAAAAGTTAAACAAGCCTGAACTTTGAATATTGTGTGGAGTGGTGTCCTGGGATGGCTTTGGCTAAATTGCAGGACTCAAAATTGATTTTTTTTCCTTAAGTGGGGCTTTCATTATTATAAAAACCCTACATATTGTGAGAGGCTTTCTGGGCAAAGACAATACTTTACATTGCAAGCAATTTTGGCTCATTCAGCAAACTAAGTTAAAAATATAAATATTTTAATGGAATAGCTGTTAGCTGTTATTCATTCTAGTTTAGAATGAAAATCTTTGGTATGTACCACTACAAAAACTATACTTCTTAAGCATTGCATGTCTGTTGCAGATGGCAGGGAATATGCTGCTGTTAATTATATACTTTATAATAAACTACTACATTAGCTTACTTTATGGTAGCAGTCAGGGTGCTCAGATGAAAGTCAGTCTTGTCAGGAAACTGACAAACTGTTCCTCAAACTATGTGGAACGATTGCTTCTGGATGGATAATTGTCGTGGCAAAATATCACTTATTTTTATTCCATTATTAGCATGATGGTTCACTGGCATGCATGGTGTTGAGTTCTGAATAGCACTTCTGTTAGGAAATCTTGGACAACGTGTAGCATTACAAAGCAGGGAGTACCAAAACTAAGATTCTGTGTCTTGAGTTTCATTAATAGTCTTTAGCAATTATCCCTAATCTGGTACACCTTGGAGTGTTGAGAGTTTAAAAGACATTAGTGTTAAATATTTTTCTCTCTACGAGTTTGCCATAAGCAGGTATTTATGGGTGATGATAAGGATTGATTTTATATAATGTGATTGGTTTCCAGAGCTTTTCAGATGACTGTGAGCTTTGCTGAGGATCTCTGGTTTTAGCAGTTCTGATGGGGTACTGTCAAGACACTCTGCTTTATTCCTAGTAGCTGTTTTGCCCCTGCACGACTACCAGTAAATTCTCTGTATGATTTCAGGGCAGCTGGCAGTCATGGAAGCACAAATATGAAGTACTGGCAATGTTTTAGCTTCCCATTGGTTAGCAGAAGCAGTACCAAACCAGGATGCTTGGGTCACCCTCTTGGTAGTGAGTTTTGTCTCTGAACCCACTGACAGAGAATGGGTGTCCAGTTACCCAGATGGAACCTGGGCTGTGCACTCAGAGTCTTTCCAGAGTAGAAACTAACACTGTAGAGAGAGCACTTGTGTCTGCAGATCTGACCTAGAGAGAGAGAGAGGAGGGAGGAGAATGGTGACTGTTTATCTACAACAAATCTTTTCTGTCAGCCTTTTTACTAACTTCCAGGGAATGTAGACTTTATTCTAACATTGCTCCTAAAGTATAATTTGAAATTGTGTTCCAGGGAGCTTAGGCTGCTGTATTTAAGACACTTTGATTAAAAAACTGTCTTTGTTTTGCTGTGCTTTTTGGGTATGGCTATAGAGCTATAGGGGTTTTTTTTTCATTGTTGTTCTAAGATTTATTAAAGTTTTCTGTATCATTTTTTGTGTCTTGTGAATGTTTCAAGCTTTTTTACTGCTGACTTTGCTAATGCACAGAATACTTAGGCCAAGATAAATATTTTTGTACCAGCCTGTCATTTCATAGTTAGATGGGATAGCATTATTAATTAGTTTTCATTGTCCACATGTACTTCTTATTTTTTTTTAAAGTGATAATCCATCACTTTAAAAGTGAGTAGAAGCAGCATCTCCAAGTATGCGAGAACTACTGTGTAACATATGCAAACACGTATAACCAATGTCACATAGCAAAGAGATATTTTAACGGATAAAAATATCTTTTCAGTAGTAAATTGCAATATTGGAGATATTTTCCAGCTACTTTTGAGTGAGCAAATTAGTTTAGTGAACTTTCTTCCTAGCTCTGAAGGAAATTTCCTGTTGTCTTCTTGGTACGTTTTTTTACACAGTCGTGTTGACCACTGTGTTACTGTTATTTCTGTTGTCTTCTGATGTCCTGTTGCATAAAAGATTCCTTTGCGTTATTTTAAATTTTTCTTCAGAAATGTAGTGGCAATTACATTAAATAATTGGTGTCTAGGTTTTTTCCTCATTGCTCTCTCCAGCTTTTTGAGAAAGAAAGGGAGAGAGAGCAGTGCTGATCCCTTTTCTGTGGCATCCAGTGACAGGACACAAGGGAATGGCTCAAAGCTGCGTCCCTCAGGGGAGGTTTGGACTTCACATGAGGAAATATTTCTTTACCAAAAGGGCACTCAGACCCTGAAACTGGGTTCTTGCAGTGGTGGTCAATGCCCCGAGCTGGGCAGTGTTGAAGAGGCATTTGGACAACACCCTTATTAACATGCTTTAAATAAATTCCTCCATTTGTTTTATTATGACAGTTAAGTACTGTGAAAATTTATCTTTGTGGATTTTATGCTAATCTTTTATTTTATTAAAAATGGTTGAATTTAAAAATATAATTTTCCTCTGCATGTTTTTCCTTTATTTTGCATGTTTTTACTTGGCCTTTTGCAGTTATCACTGAAGCCTCCTTCTGAGATGGCCAGATGTGAGCTGACTTTGAGCCAAAAGCCATGTAGCCATCCTTGTGCATTTGTAGTGTGGTGTGTGTGCAGTCAGTCCACTGCTGTCAGAATGCTTCAAACCTATTGCACATGCTGGGTGATAGACTCATGCAGAATAAATTCGGCGTTTTCAAGATCTGTTGCCAAAGGCTGATCACTCTGCAGTGCACTTGCAGTATGTTTGATGTTGTCATCAAAATATTAAACATACTGATCATCTCTGTGCCCTCTGGCCACAAAGGATTCTGGGATTCACAACATGCCACTGTTTTTCACAGAAATACTAAGAATCAGCAGAAGGCTCAGATTTAGTTTAATTTGTTGTTAATATTTTCATTAAGGGTGTAGAGCATGGCATCTTCTAATTTCATGGTTGCCAAGTACTTTCAGTAATACAATCTTGCTTCCATTTCCTTATAACTCTGTCAAACTTTAATTGATACTTCTAGTTAAAATCATCAAATTATTTGCAAGAATTACATTTGGGAAAACATGTTATTCCTGACAAGATTAGAAACTAGAAAACTTACTAAAAAGTTATGGAGCCCTTTGTGCCTTAGCATGGCAGATCAGATACTTTGCCCCAGGTCACTTTTTTTTGGTTTTTATTAACTTTTGTTCTTGGTTCAAATAGGTTTTGTGGAGACTCACTTGATTTTGCCTGTTAGATTTTGTAGGCATGCTTCAGTACCTCAGTTTGGTTTTATGCATTATGTTTTTTCCCATTGCTGCCAAGTCTACTGTGATACTAGGCATCAGAAATGAGGAAGGGAAACCTCTTTCTCTTTTGCTCCATGTGTCAATGCCTTCTTCCACAGTCCATACAGGATTTAGTTCTGTCAAACAGCCTTGTGGAGCAATCATGCCATAAGAGTTAATTTGCCAAAAAATCATGCCCATGCCTCAATTAAGACACCAAAATTAATCACAATAGCTTTTGCAAGTATGCAGCATAACATGCAGAGCTGTAATTGGGCTGCTCGCTTTAAAGGAAAACCACTTTGTCACTCATTGCTATTTGTATAATTGGGATTTTATTGTGTGAGTATTGTGTACCTGATTAAAAAAAAGCGGCCCCAAAGAGCTTGTAATGTAGCAGTGTAAACAACTGAAGCAGAGTAACACATGACTGCATTCAGGATAATAGGGGGTTGGTCATTGTACTTGCTACCATGGCGTTGTCTCAGGTCTTCTCTGGGATGACAGAGGAAAGTTGGTGGTTTAGTGAAGACTGGAAGGAAGATAATGCAGTAACAAGGAGTGGTCATTCATTTAATGAGGAGCTGTCACCCTAGAATTTGCAAAAAATCATGTTTCCATAAAGATTTTCATCAGGAGTCAAAGTCTCCATGTGGTGCCTTGGGTTTCTGAAAGTAATATTTTCTCCTCTGTGGGGATTATTATAAGCTTGAATAGCTTTAAATGGATTCTTTGGATGCCTTGAAATGTTTATCATATCATGGTTATCTGTTCCAAAGCATAAAGCATATTAATGCTGTAACATGAAATAAAAGGCATATTTTTTAAAAATCTGGACAATTCCTGCTTTAGGATGCTGTTTTTTCTCCAAGTGTTGCCAGAGGTACTTAGGTACCAGAAGCTAACTTGCCAGAGAAATTGAAACTGTTACCAAAATGTCTGATTACATGACCAGATGACCTTTTTGTCTCTATGAAACCTATTCTAGTAATGCTCCTTTTTTATAAAGTCTTTTGACTGTGCATGGGTTGTTGCAGCTTCCAGTGTTGGAAATAAGGATTATAAATTGAATACAGGAATGCTTACTTTGCATGCCTGACTAAGAATCCTAGAGACAGTAAGACTCCACTAATCTCTTAGCTTTGGCAGTTTCAAGAACCAGAAAAGTCTGTCTAACAAAGGTTGTATTTTTTTCTTCAGCAGAAAGAAAACCCCAATTTTTGGTCACATTTGCTCTACATAATTCAGTCTTCTCATTCCTTTCTATTTTCCTACTCAAATATTTGCATTTGTGCTATTAAAATCCTTGAATGACAGCCAGCCTGTTTAATTTTGTAATGTTATGAAAAAAGGTGCATTTTATTTTTTTCTGAAATAAAAGTGTAATAGAAAAGAGCCAAAGCAGAGTTGTATACAATTCAAATTACTACTTGATCTTCAGCCTTAGGTTATAGTTTCAGCTGTACTTTCAGCAACCACTGCAGGTAGAAGGAGCATTTCTTGGCCATCACTTCCCCTGCCTTTCCTCCTCCATCTATCCTCCCTGTTGCCCCCTTTTTTTTTTTTTTTTCTTCATCCTTTCCTCAGACCACCTGCTTTTTGGCTGGGAGAGTGTTCCTTGTGTGAATCAGGCTGGGGGACTGATCTGGGGTAAAACTGAATGTGTTTTCAGAAACCTCACATGGTAACACTAGTAACTGATACAAGTTGAATCTTCCCAGATGCTGAAATTGTGAAAGTACCACAATTCTGCAGTGCCCTCATGGCCTTTGGAGCAAAGGATGGGAGGGATGTCTGGGAAACCAGATGTAGTAATCTGCCCAAGCTTCTCTCTCATCACAGAGCTGCTCTTTCCTAGGCCAGTTTAGCTGGCTTTTGGGGTGAGAAATGGTCCTACAAAATGTCATGTAATATTGGACACTCTGGGGTGTCTTCTCTCATCTTCCAAGGGCAGGAGATACCTGTTCCAGCTTTACTGGGAAAGGGGAAAAAAGAGGGTTTAAATGCACTCTAGTCTTCATGCTTTTTAACAGAATGTTTGGCTCACTTGTGACTTCTTCAGAAGAGTTCATCAATCTGATATTTACTTGAAATTATTTTTTCTCTTTTTTTTGAAAATTTGTTTATATTGTACAAGAGTAGTATGTGTTATATTCTTTCCATGCTTATTTAATGGAACAGCAGCAGAAAAAAAGCTGGGTAGCATTACTTGCTTGTTAATTTTATTTATAAATTTATTTTTGCTAAGTTTGTATTATTTGAAATGGAGTGTAAACCACAGGATTCAGTAATGTCAAAGCCAGTAGTTAAGTCTTTACCAGGCAGATTAAGTTGGTTATGTGTATATTTAGTCTTGAATTGAAAAAGAGTTGGAATTAAAGCATGATGTATCTTTTACATAATTGTAATTTTCAGAGGGAGGGAAAAGGTTTTTATCTTTAAATTTGCTTGAAAGTAGAAGTTTGGTTTTATGTGGCTTCTTAACCATAGAGGAACTGGAATTTTTTCACTCCATGTAAATATTTTTTCAGCTATAGAAACTTGTTTTTCTTTGATAATACAGATTTTACTTATGTATTTACTGATGGTTTTGTTAAGCTTGGATTAGAAATACTTCCAAAACATTTTAAGAGTATTCTTGGGGTCAGCTTTGCATATTATGCTGCAATCAGCTGCCTGAAACTTTCTATAGCTCCTGTGAAAATATCATGAGCAATTTCTACTGTCAAACAGATTTGGTAATTAGAATACAAATAATTAATTTAACAAATCTGATGCACTGTGTTGCACCATGCACCAACCAAGTTGAGGTCATCCTTAATGTCACATTAATGTCACACAACCAAAGGTAATTTATCCGAATGCAAAGGTAATTTATCCGAATGCAGCAATGATGCCTTTTATCATCTGGTAAGTAGTCTGCTGCTGGCAGCTTGGCCTTGTATAGGAACAAGCCTTAGCTGTTCTGTGCCACTGAAACCTCCTGCTCACAAGATTACTCAAGATCTTCTGCTAACTTCTTTTTTTTTTGCTACGAGGGTTTGAAGGAGAGCTTTTTCGAGGAATTGGGGTTGTGACAGGGCTAGGATCTCTCATCATAAATTTTGCCCACCTCCTTTCTGTGTTTTTGTTCATGAGCTAAATGAGTCATGCATGCCCCACTACCCCTTCTACTGCAAGGTGACCAATGTGCCAACTGCTTCTTAAAATGAACAGCAGTGCTGGATATCTCAAGCCTTACCAAGTTCCAAGGCATTAAGTGAAGCTAGCAAAGGCCAGGTTCAGAACAAATTGTAGTGGAATTCTTAATCTCGTAGTGTGGTTAAAGCTGAGAAACCCCCTAGCATGGGACATAGTGGAAGTTTGAGCATTTGGAAGAAATAGGACAGAGACATGGAAGAAGAGTCCATTTTTTAAAAATAACAAATCTTATGTCAAGTGTTGCAATTTTCTGAGTACTCAGCAAATAATTTATGCATTTATACTCTCAGCCAAGCATCCTGTGGGAGAAGTCTCTAGGCTAAGCTGACTAATGGTCTTACTTGTGTCTATTCTTAAGCTGTATTTCAGCAAGTCACTCATTTCCCCCAGTGTACTTTATTTAAAGTGTGCCTTATGCTTTTAGTATTGCTCTCAATCACTTTTTGTAATGAGGTGGAGGTTGGGTTTTGTGGTGATCCTCTTGACATGTTGTGCAATACCACTGTGACTCAAGGCCATGATGCCGTCTCTGTATCTAGTGCTAATATAAGACTGTAACTTTTGAGATTAATTTAATAGGAAAACTAAGAGCTGTTTTGATCTGAGATAACTTTCTTTCAAAGACCTTTAAAAGTGTTATGTGTTAAATGATAAAGGTGCAGTTTACAGAAGCAAGAGACTGCAACGTCAAGCAACTCAACTCACAGCATATCTCAAGTGTAAAGTGTAAGTTATAAAAAGAAATTGTCTAATCTTTCATGCTGTAGTCAGTGAAGTCATAGTGAGAGTAAAACTCTGGGTGGTGATGAGCCCAGATGCGACAGGGTGAGAATGTTGAGAGATTGCTAAATGTAACTTATAAAAAATAAATTTGTAGGCTTGGGCCCAGAGATTAGATTGGTCTCTCTCATGGTTAACTATTGTCCCTTCTTTTTTTTAACCTTCCCTTGAGTACCTCCTACTATGTTAAGGCAAAAGTCAATATGTGCTAAAATATTTTGATGCCAGCTTTAGACATAATGCTACAGCGATTGTGATTGTTCATGAAATAACAGGACAGGACTAAGTAGAAGAAAACATTAGTTGCATGCTGCCCTGTCATCATTCATACCATGTAGTACAAAGACCACTTGAGCAACGCTTCTTTTAAACAAAATGTATTCTGCAGCTTTAGCAGCCTTCTGCAGGCTGTTATATTGTATTGTATTGGAAGCATTAGGGGCCTTTTTCATGAAACAAGACATGGCTGCAGTTTTTCTTATCTTAAAACCCTCTCACACATGTCTGCATTCAAACATTTGATGTTCTTATTATATGCTACAGAAGTGACAATTTAGGTGTGTTTTGTACTGGTACATTTTAGGGAGCTCTTTGGCCTCTCTAGTCTAAATCCAAAGAAAATAGACCTTAAAATGCACTTAAAATGCACTTTGTACAATTTGGTAAGCTCAGATATTAGGGAGATGGCTTTTATGCTCAGTTTGGTTGTATGTGGAAGTAGATTAGGAGCAATCATGATGAATGACACAATTTTTTTTTTTTTTTGCAGTATCACTCCATGAAAATAAAAGCTATGATTTGTACAGATGTGTGGGACTCCTGATGTGAACACCAGGGTGTCTTGATGGCTTTAATAGATGCCTTTTTAATGCTGTGTACGTTGTGCAAAAGTACTGAAATCTGAAATTCAAATATTGCATGTAAGCTAGGTGTAAGAGCTGTCAGTGAAAATACTTGAGAACCTCTAGGAAGGCACCTGTGAGAACAAGTTGTTTCTGGACAAGTTGCTTCTGCTTTAATTTAGGATAACTGTATTTGTGACCTGTTCATGGTTTGTTTTCATATATGGGCCCATGCCCTAAAGAAAAAAAAGGAAAAAAATAACATTCTTGTTCCTAGTTTATTTGTAAACCAGGTCAGATACCCTTGATTAGCTCTCAGCTGGAGCATAATTTAAATCCTGACAGATTGAACCTAAACAGCAGGCTTTTTTCAGATCAGCCAGAAATGGGGGGGGAGAAAAAGAAAAGCTATTTTCAGTTCACAAGCAGTACAACAGTGCCGAATAAATCTGCAACTGTTAATGAATAGCTATTTCAAATATTTACAGGAGGCTAAAGAAAAGAAGATTGGCATCCAAGGCAGCTGTGCCCAGGGAGAGCTATTAAAAATAAATGTGATAAATGATGTTCAAGTGCTCATAGAGCTGTCAAATATCAGAGGTACTCAAAGTGGAAAGTGTTTATACTCGATGGCCATGCTGCTAGGCATTCTGGACAGGGATATATTTTCCAAAATTTTTTGCAAAATAGACTTAGCAGATCAAAAGAGGAGAGAGGATCTAATGCAAAACTTCTCAGAATCTTTAACTTTTTGCTGCATTAAAATACTCCAGAGCTTATTTGCTGTGTAGATGAGAAATTAAATTCTTTCATACATTTAATTATTTCCACAATAACCCATTTCTTTAGTCTTGAGTTGTAATATAAAAATGCTATGAGAGTTTATGCATGTAACGAAATCCATTACTTATTTTTATGACTCTTTCAGTCTTCCGTATTAGTGGATGGTAATGATGAGGGTCTGTGAGTGTTGCACTGATTTTTGGCACAACTTGAAAAATTACATACGAAAATAGAAAAATACATAGTAAACTGTGAACTTCATGTGCTTTTGTATACTGAGACTTATTCTCAGGTAGTCTAGAAGGTATTTTTATATCAATTTTCAGTTCTGAGTTTAATGTATGTCAATTGGCTGGAAAGTTCTTAGCAGAGATGTTTTATTTTTTTAC
The DNA here is from genome assembly GCF_027477595.1 of Haemorhous mexicanus. Lineage (NCBI taxonomy): Eukaryota > Metazoa > Chordata > Aves > Passeriformes > Fringillidae > Haemorhous > Haemorhous mexicanus. The sequence continues at coordinate 63,853,552 of NC_082341.1, read as the reverse complement.
TTCACTGTGAAAAGAGTTTATCAGAAGCTGTCAGGCTCGTGACAAAAACTTGATGCCTTATATGCTGTGGAGATATACCAAGTGCAAAGGACATGGAAAGCATGTCATTACTTACAGGATGCTCTAGTACAAATCACATTTTTTGTGTATGGATATTGGTTTCTTTCCTCTTGTCATTTATTTTTCCCTGTTCAAAAATGAATTAGAAAAAGTGATGGTAAAATTTGATTCCAGCTTCTCTTAGAAGTAAGTTCTGGTCCTGTGTTTTAGGGGTAAGCAAATACGGAGTACACGTAACTCGTGTTTTTGTAGTGGAACACTGTAGCAGGCTTATGTGTTACAGTGACATGGATTGCTGATTGCACGTGCATAAACGTCTGTCCTTTAGAGCCAAAATTCCCGTGGAATGAATATTGGCTCACCTGTCTGAACCCATTGTGGAGAACAGGCTAAATGGTGTCAGTTTTATATTTGGTGTCTTGAGCTTTGGCAGAGTTTCTTAGATTAAGTGTCTGCTGTTGTCACAATGAAGAGGAAGAAGAAATTTGAAAGTATCTCATTCCTTAACCTGAAGACATCTTCAATTTTATGAAAATGGCTTCACAGTTTCCTCAAAAAATAAGTTTTAGCAAAATCTGCCAGATCTACTTGTTATCAAATTGTGGTAAGCAACGCAGTGATGGTGGAAAAAATGGGACCTACCTGAGCCTGAAAGTTTTCTTCTTTTTTCAGGTTTTATCTTTCCATGCAATAGCAGATATAATATACCACTAGAATGTACCCCTGCATAACAGCAGAGTTTCCTAAAATGATCAAAGGAGACAGCAAACTTTGGATCAGTTTCCTTCATATGGAAGCATTGTAGGTCACTGGGCATTGATTTGAAAGCTAACACAGTGTTAGATATTGAAATGATTGTGGCTGTCATAGCCCAACTTCCATTCAGTCACCTGTAGTTTAGCATGCCTGATTGCCTGATCTCCTAAATGGATCTCCTGCTAGTTAAACTGCCTTTATTGTTTCAGGACTATAATGCTGTGCTGTGTGGGATGCAACCCCTCAGTCACTTTAGGACACTAATGTGTAAATATCTCACGTGAAGTTTTGTGGTTGTACAATGTAAACCAGACCTCAAAAATCTGTGAGACATTTTTTGTAAATTTTAAAGGAGAAATCTCATTTATCTTTGTCACCTTTGAAAAGTCTGTGTGGTTTGAGTAAGCAGTTCTCCTCTACCTAAATAATACTGGCCTGCTAGGAGCAAGAAGTGTCATTTCAGAGTAGAACAAGGTGTTCTCCCTTTAATAGATTTTTTGACGGTTTGCTTTGCAGTTAGTTCATCAGAATCTAGACTTTAACCTTCTGTATGTGGTAAAACCTCAAAAATTTCCAAATTACTTAAGGGAAGAAATAGGTAATGGTTAAGGAAATGAAGCTGTTTGAAGGCTTTGATTGACATGTATATCAAAATAAAAATTGTTGTATATAGATGAAACATATATGATTTTTAATCTGTATGAATACTCTGCAGGGCAGGAAAATCCAGTTTATCCGGCTGCCTTTATTTCCCCCCAATTCCTTTTTGGCTGCACAGTAGGAATCCTACTCCTTACAGAGTAGGCCTTTTCATTGCCTTTGGATAAACAGTAAGCTGACATACTTTTTGAACAAGAGTTGAACATTAGTAGTAGGACTTTTAAAAAAAATTTAATTTTTAACCTGTGGAGTCTTACTGAAAGAAAGTGACAAATACTCATAGCAGTCATTTAACAGAGGTCTGTCTTATGCAAGTAGTACGTAATACTCTTCAAATAGTAAAGCTTACCTTTATGTATTTAAACTAAAATTTGTGTGGGCTGCATTATTGACACACGCTAATGTTTATTAGTCTGTGATTCTCCTTCAGCTGTGCTCAGTATTGTTATTTAAACACAGATGACATGAACAGAATTTTGTTAGAACACATTTTATCATAGCAAAGCTTAATAAATAGGGCTTTTAATTGGAGAACATGAAACAGGAAGGGTTAATGAAGAGCTCAAGGAACTTCAGTTTCATTTCCAGTAGCCAAGACATTTTTGCTCAGAAACTCTGGGGTTTTTAAAAGCCTTGTGGTTAATCCATGTAGGTATATTTCACAGATTTCACTGGAAATATGTGTACTTGCAGACTGCTTCAATAATTCTTGACAATAAATGTAGATGTAAATATCAAGTGCATTCAAACACTGGAAGGGTGTAGAAGACTTATCTTTTATCCTTTAGTAATTTCCAGTTTCTGCAAATAGAATGGATTATTCTGTCTTCCATACAAGAAGCTTTTTATCATTCTTGGGTGTAGAAAGGGGAGAGATTCAAATGGCATGTCTGGACAAAATTTACAGCATCATGGGAGTGATTTCTTTGAACATGTTTTCTGCAGCTTCCCCCACCATACCCCCTACTGAAAACAGCAAACATTATCTAGGATAGTGTGTCACATCTGCCACGGGCAGATCCAGCTAAGCTGACTTCAGTAAAACTACCCAGAGCACTTGTCTAAAAGTAATTAATGTTGCCCTGCATCAGATTTTCTGCTGTGAAGAACATTCTCTATTATTTTTACCATTCCATTTCTTTTTCCTTCTTTGTGAATATGCTAGTAGCTGCATCTGGCCATATTTTTCCCAGGCTGCAGCAGTGAGACAGAACTGTAGTATTGCAGAAAACCCTTAGTATCCTGAGCAGAGGCAGAGAAGGAAATAAAACTAGCATTAATTTATTTGTTGCTGTCCTTTACAAAATCTGAGGAGTGGTAGCTGGATGGCCTTGAAGATGCAAGGAGGTGAAACTTCATCTACTCAATTTCCACTCTTAGGTGTAAAGTTTTTTGCAAGCACAGGCATAGAAATTTTCTTGGAGGTTTAATCAGATACCATGAGAGTTTGAATAAGGAAGCATAAACAAGGGAATTTTCTTTTTAATGCTTTGTTAGAGGACAATATGAAGCTCTTTTTTGAAGAAGGAAAAATAAAACATCTTCTATTAAGTATGTTTGGTCCTTTAAGTATTCCAAGCAGTAAAGGTGTCATAAAACAAATAGCATTTTTAAATTTCTAGTCCACTGTGGCAAAATATCTCTTCACAGCAAATAATAAAATGAAACTTCTCTAAGGATATTAAAGTCCTTTTCATGCTTGGTTATCATAAACAATATCTTTCACTGTAACTTAATTTTTAAAGTACCTAAGTCAGTATTACCATGTTAAGAAATGGATAATTTTAAAGGTTAAAGCAATTTTATTTAGATATAAGTAAGTTAGAGCTGTGAAGATTTTTATTTTTTTTCCCAGTCCCATCGGCACTGCAAATCTTGCTTTATAAAGCACTTATAAAGCATTCTTACATGTATTTTAATGCATTTTAAAAATATTTAATTATTTTAATTTGCATATTGGGCTTGCATAGTCTCCTTAAGTTAATTGTTTCATTTCTTCAGCTGTTCCTAAATAGCCATTGTGCTGATCAAGCACTTACTTCAGTATGTCCTTGATAAAATTAATGAAAGCATCTGCAGAAGCAGCGACAGCAGCTGCAGTGCCTTATGGAAGCCAACTTCTGCTTAACATTCTGATAAAATAAATAGTTTTGTACTTGTGCTGGAAGCTAATGCTGGCTGGCTTATTTACAGCATAAAAAAAGTTGCACCTGCCACAGCTAGACCAAGCACTGAGGCTTGCTGATTACATGTTCTTGTTAGTGTCATTGTTATTGGTAAAATGGGAGTGATGTCATCCTTATCAAACCCTACTGGCACCCTACAGAGTGACAAATAATTTGCCCACTGCTGTTTATCAGCATGGGCCTTGTTTTAGAAGTGAGGAGAGTGCCGAATTTTCACAGTTGAATGCTGAACAACCGCAGAGGTGTATGAAAATGAAATGGATTGATACTTGTAATCAGTGTGCATAGTGATGGTTAAGGTGTAATGAAACATAAGTGCACATTTAGGGTAATTATATGTCTGCCAGGTGGGGCCCTGGGGCTTTGCCTGTATAGAAGCCGCCTGAGGTGGCAGATACGCAGGAAGAAGTACTGCAGCACCATCTGCTTTTTTCTCATTTCCTCATTAATTCTTCTGTCCCCCAAGCCTGGACTGCACAGACCTAAGCAGCCCTTGGTCTGTTCAGTATCACGTCTCCTTCTAGTTGGGTATAGCCCCAAACACTGGAGTGGATGTGATGCAAAACAGCAGCTCTTGTGAGTAGAATGGATTAATACACCCTTCTGGAGCTCGCTGAGACATGTGTTGCATTCTTCTTAAACCTCCTCTCAAAATGGCTTGTAGGAAAATGTGCTCTTGTTATATTTTAAGGCAGTATCTCATACTCAAAGGCTTTGTGCATATATGGGTTGTGGATATGCGGATATCATATAGATCTGTCTATGTCTTAAATGGATGATGAAAAATACTAAAAATTCCTCCAGACAGGCATCTGTATTTTCTGTTCATTGGAATGGGAATCTGTAAGCCTTACATTACTTGCATTTATCTTAAGTAAGTAATGGGAATAAATGGTTGTTAGTTGAAAACACTACAAGTGTCTTTTGCTCCTTGGAATCACTTTACAGACTAAGAAATGAGAACTGCCATTCATTTATGGTAATTACTAGGGGAAATGGGGATGTGTATTTTCAAATTTAAAAAGGAGCCTGATGCCTCCAAAGACACCATTCACACAAGAACAGCAAATGTTCCAAATGTGGTAGATCTGCCACACGTGCAGTTTGGATGCAGTCTCATGTAGAGAAGGTTTAATATATCTCAGATGCCCTGCATTCATATGCACTCGGTAACTGATCTGTGCTTGTGCATTTACTTGCCTGAGAGTGTGCAGTGTTTTCAAAGCAGTTACTAGACTGAGGGCCATAGTCTGATTGTATTACTGTGAAATGTTTTGTACTTGATATAGCTTTTCTATTTTAATGCATCTTTTATACATGTTTGACATTTTGATTGATCTCGCTTTTCCCTTGCTGAATGTAGGTCATTATATAGTTTTGCACTGTTTGTTCCCTAATAAAAAAAAAGAACATTGCTGAATCTGACTTTTAAAAAATTTTAATAGTCTGCCCTAGGGTCAGGCTCATAGTTGATGTAACTGCAGGGAAGTCAGTGGAGTAATACCTTGGATGAGTTTCACCCAGCTTTTTACTGGAGCCTGACAGTATTTAAAAAATAAAAAGAAAATTATCTGTCTAGGTATGAAAACAATTCTGTATGTCTGAGATAGCTCCTGGTAGCTGTTTACCTAAAGTAACCAAACAAACCCAGATTTTGGAAGTTAATTCTGATTTACACAAGCTAATGCTGATTTACGAGTTAAATAAAAAAAAAAAAGGAAAGTCACATCTTAAACTGATTACTTTAGTGAGAGAAACTATGGAAATTTTAAATATAGGTATGTGTACAAGTAGAATGATAATCTATGCTGCACATACAGAGAACATAAAATTTTAATCACTGTAAACTTTGAATGAAAAAAGTATTTATGGATGGCAGAGGTATTCAAATTTATCAGCTTGACAAAAGCCAGTCTGAACATTATTAAGCCCTTTATTTCACTTCTGTTAAACCCCTGCAGAATTAAAGCATGAGTGATCCATTTTTTAGAATTAACTTGGTGGCAGTCCTTTATCAGAGGAATGCATCAACATCTCATGGCCTGGTGGATAAATTACCTCTGCAGCCTGTGACCTGAGAGGCTGTACAACTCTTGGATGTGCTTCTCTTAGTATACTTAAAATAGTTCTTTTGATTAGAGTACTGGAGTATTGTGTTTATCCCATTGATCTTACTAAGGCAGAACATTTTGTAACACTCAAGGGAAACAAGGAAGGGTCAGGGGTTTTTATGTTCTGCTACCACATATATTATTTTTTCTCTCTCTTTAGGGTATGGGGTCCAAGATGATTCTTTTGATCCTCTCTTTCTCCAACAGCAACCACAAGACAGATACCATCTTTGCATGAATTAGTCTTTTTAAATGGTTATTGGTGTTGGTGTCCACCTTCATGCTTGCAGAAACTCTGGGACTACATTTACCCTCTTACTTGTCTACATTGTTATGCTGGTGGTGATCATAGCTTCAGAGACTGAGAACAATGTTGGCTTTTTAACTGCTCCCATAAGCTACCCTTAGAATTTAATTTTAGTGCCTGATGTGGACTTGGTGGTGTTCAGTTAGCTTTTCCTCCTTCTTCTTTCTGCCTTGTTTCATACCTGGTGAGAAAGGCATAAGTGCATTCTGTTTGGGAACTTAAACCAAGAAGTAGTTTGATTTGGGAGCTGGGGGTGAGATTTTATTTTTTAATCAGCATTTGAAATATAAAAGGTTTTGATTTGTATTGTTTTGGGGCTTGAGTGTTTGTTTTTGGGTTTCTTAAGAAAGGTTTTCCAGTGAAGTGCTTAATTCTGGGTAAGAAATATTTAAAGTGTTTCTGTCCTAAATTATGGTACGTTCAGTTTTGCATGGAGGGGGGTAGAAATAGCAGCCTGGTTTTTTTCAGACAAGACCTTCATTTGCAAGATTTTAGTATACATATTTTTTGTCTTTTAAATGCAGTTTGTACCTCAATCCTGTCTGTCATTCTTCCCTAGACAGACACATCTCTCTCTTGTGAAAAAGAGCTTATTTTGTCCTTGCAGGCACAACCCTCTGGAACTGTTTCTGTTGGCCTTGGTTTGCGATATGAGGTGGCAACTGTCAGTAGCAATGGCATTTCCAAGTTAAATGGAAGCAGCAGCTCTTGAACTTCAGGGATCTCTCTTCTCCTCCTCCATCCTCCAAAGTATACATGCTGTGTTTTTAAAGATCAAGATGAAGCCTTTAATTCTATAGCAGCTGATGAAAGAGCCAACAAAAACAAGCAAACAAACAAACCAAATCAAAGCATAGCTTCAAAACATAGTTGATTCTGGCAAACATCTAGATTGGACTATAGTGGCTTTCACTCATATTATTTGTATTCTCAGGACAAAAATAGCTGTTACATTGAAAACTTTCAGCTTAAGAAACTTCTATACAGCAAGAGAAAGGAGACTTATTCTTGCCTAGAATCTGTAGGGTCAAATATCCATTTGCAGCTTCTCTGTGTGACTAACAGCTCAATTGTTATCAATACTTGGTGCCATTAGTGAAAAACTTGCAATAGATTTATTTATATTTGTTTGACAATGTATTTAAAATTTTCTGTCTTCAGCAGACTAATTATATGAGTAGTGCAGATAAAGCTCATGAAATGATTTGGCCACAAGAAGTGAAACCATTTCTGTCCACTAATGCAGAGAAAAAAGAACTGCAAAGGGGATGTTACATGTGAAACATGGGGCCCTCTTGCTTTTGAGTTGGACATGAAACCCTGATGAGCTGCTGGGGTGTGCTGTTCTTTAAGCCTGCTCTGAGCAGCAGCAAAAGGTGAGAGAAGTAACAATGCCAGGTTAGTGGGAGGAAAGGTATGTGTGGGAACAAGAAGGGGATGGACAATGCTACAGGCATCACAAAGATTATGCTGAGTTTCTCCAGCCCTTGAGCAATGCATAAACTTGTACTCACTGGTTTTATTCTGGAATTCTGTACTGAGATGTTTAATATTTTGGCAAGAAGGAAGGGTGGATGTTATTTATGCCTGCCTGGTTTTCTGGATCTTGGCAATATGAAAAGTGCTTAGTTCACAATAAAACACACAATAAACTCCTTTAATTATGAATTACTGGTTTTATATTGAATTGCATTTGCTGGATATATTTCTGTAATGGAACAAGTAAAAGCTCTGTGCCTGAATAGATACAAAATGTGATTCTGTCTTCTCCTTATACTTCTTTGGAATAAGCATTTTCAAATTCTTCTGTTGGTTTTCTGTTTTCCTGATAACCTTAACTTGACACCTGTCATGATGTCAAAACTGACTCCTGCGCTTTAGAGTAACAGTTAATTTTTAAAAATTATACTAGCAATCAATTTTAATAATAGGTTTTAATTCATAACTCTCAAATTATAATATTTAAAGGTGTGTGGGACTCTTAGCATGCCAGAATTGCTTGTGTGTTAGATGAAATTAATTTAATTCTGAACATGTTCCATATGAATGTAGTGTAATTAGTTGAGATGGATTAGTTAGTAATGAAGTATGGAGAATGAGCAATTTTAAACCAGAAGAGGGCAGCAATGATATAAAAAAATAATTTTGGCTCAATTACCTTTCTTTTTCTTTTTTGCCAGTAAGTCACATGTATGTGCTCTGCTAATTTCTTGGACAGACTGTAAGATTAAAGCAGCTTGAAAAAAAGTCTGTTAATACCATTGCAGTGGTTATTATTTCAGTTTTATTTCTTTGAACAGCTTCATCCTGCCAAAAGGTATTAACTTGCAGAGTACATGTAGAGGACCTGCTGACTTCTTTTCTCTAAGAGATATTTCTAATATGAAATTTTAAATTATGATGTTTCTGTGGTGATTTCTGATTTTACTATGTTGGTCCTTAGACGATTTAGAATAAAATCTTTCATTTTCTACTCGTCACAACCATATTCATTTTAGGGAATTAAATGTCAAGCTGCATACCTTTTGATCTACATGTTGTAAGCAGTAAGCTATGCTGGCCAAATATGTATGTGGTACTTTCACAACTTTTCTGTAATCAGAATGTGACTGTGTTGCAGGAATGTATCAGAGTATATAAAACAGTATTAGGTGCCTGTATGTAGAGTGGGGCCATATTGAATATGAGATAGATCCTAGGTAGGCAGGACTAAAGTTTACTTGATTCTTTCTGATGATGCATTGGTTGTAGGAAAAAAAATGTTGTCTTCTTTTTGGAGTGTGATCTAAGGGGAGAGGAATAGTTTCAATTTCCGTACATACAGAAAAGCAGGTCTGTTGGGGAAGGTGATGTCCTACATATTCTTATTATAGAGCATAGCTACTCCTCAGCACTCCAAAGTGCTGATACAGTTTTCTGACTGAGGGTGAAGAGGAGATAGACAAACAAGTCTACATTGCTTATTTTAGTGCTGAGAGAACATCTAAAGAATAACTGGAGCTATTTTTGTGGCATTAGCAATGTGTGGGTGCTAAGGGTTATGGAAATGCACATCTTGTGTACAATTAATTGATTGTGTGGAAATGTAGGGTTTGAACCTTCTTTTTTCCCAGTGGTCCAGTGTTGATCTAGATGGGAAAGAAATAGCAAAAAACTCTTCAAGGGTCCACACTGCAGTCTGAGAGAATAAACTCAAATGTTCACAGGCTACAAAAGAACTGGAATACACAGAGAGTGTTGCTTCACTGTCTGGGGAAAAATTAGCATTTCATTTGTATTAGCTGCTTCTGTTCTGGTTTTAGAAGCTGACTCATTGTCTGAACACACTAGTGGGCTTCTCCTAATATGTTAATTTTAAAACTAGTCTGTGTGGTGATTAGTATCCTTAATAGTTTCCTAAATCTGATACACATTGCATGCTAACATGCCATCATTAAATGGCACCGTGCATCCAGGTTGCTATTGGGTTTGCCCACTGGAAACAGAAGTACAAACTTATTCCTTCATTGTTTTTTGTAGATGTAATTATCTAAGCTGCTTCCTGGCTAGACTGTCTTAGTCCTGTGTCAATCTTGACTAAGACATGACTAAGAGGAAATGTAGAAATCAAGAAATCTTTGAAGATGTTACAATGACAGCATTGTTTAAGTATCCTGACCTGTGTTACTTGTCACAATCATGCTTGTGATTACTTCTGGGGAATTTCTGGTTCCAGATTTCTTATGCAGACAAGGCTGTAGAAGGCAGAAATAGGTGCTAGTATGGCACAAAAACTCCTCCCAGTGAGCAGTCCCCCCCTCCTCCCAGGTACATGCTAAAGATGAAATAATTTGATATTAACCATAATGTATATACAGTAAGACAAACTGGGCACTAATACAAGGAACTATTGAGTGGCTGAAGTCTTATGTATTACTACATGCCAAAGGCATGAATTCTTTTAAAATGACCTATCTGTAAGTATGTCTTGCAGCTTTTTAATTAAATCCTGCAAAATTGCTGCAAGTCTTAAATGTTTCTACTGTCCTCTGAATCTTGCTCTTCCACTTTAAGTAGTGATTTGTTTGGGTTTTTTTTATTTTCAGTACAGAGATGCAAGTTGGATTTTTTGCCATGAAATGAATGTGTAAAGAAAAGATAATGTTGGTAGACTTCATCTGATGCTGTGGATTTCAGTCCTGAAGATGCATTTGACTCTAGTGTGTTATTGAGCTTGTTTTGGCTTGGTGTGCATAAGCCTGTATCTTGCAGAGCTCTTCAAGCTTTTTGTCAAACTGACAGAAAATGGCACAAGAAAACAGGGTTTCAAACACAGTGAAAGTTATTTACCATGGTTTCATTTTTTAAATGACATCGTTTGTTCCAAGAGAATTGCTTCATGACTTCTCTAAGTATGCTATGCACTTAGGTTACCTACCCAAGATGTGTAGGAATTAAGAACTAAAGCCCGGTCTTCATTAACTATAAGGGAAATAATCATCTTATTTAGACACCTGAATGAGATACTTTAGATCAATGTAAATCCATCTGTCTTCCCCAGAGTATTCAGAAAATTCCCTTGCAGAATTCATAGATGCAAATAAACATGACACTACCTTCATAACATCTTGCCAGACTTCAAATAACACCTGAGGTGATGTCATGTTTTCCTACGTGGAAGCTGGGAGAATTTTATTTCCTAGAATCATTGCAGGGTTGAGGCTGAAGGCACCTCTGGATATTCTCTGCTCCCAACCTCCTGCTCAGGCAGGGACAGATTTTTGAAGGTCTTTCTTATGAAGGGATCTTTTCATTGTCATCTGGTTTAATCTAAGGGATGTCATAGTTGTTTACCTGCAGTGCAGGCTGCAAAGCATGTCAGCTTGTTCAGTCAGAAGAGTAAGATATACTCCCCACACTCCTGGCCAGTTTACTAATGGAATGTCTAAATTACAGATAATTTGGTGTTATAAAGTGAGAGGAGTTTCTTTATATTATATTATGATATACTGTTAAGGAAAGAACATATGTTAGTACCATGTAAATTCATAAAAGTAAACCAAATTTACATAATCTGATGTTCGGAAACTTCCTTTTTCTATTTGGATTACTGATTGCAATAATTCAGGTTTAATTGCAAAATTATTTTTGGATTCCTTTTCAAGTACTATTTCTTGTTTTCATGGTCTCCATGCGAAATATTGCTAGACACTTGGAGCATCTTTTCCTGTTTTCACTGCAGTAATGGATAAATTTCAGTTTATAATTTAAAGTACTCTGTGACAAATATATTCTGGTCCTATCAGCTGCTTTTGGTTTCTTAGCCATTCAGAATTGTTCATGTAGTTGTTGGAACCATGCTGCAACTAACATACATAATATAAGTGCTGAATCTTATTTTAGATGCTTCAAAAAGTTGGCTTGCTGATTTTGTATTATTCTTGATTACACTGTTTGGACAAAGGTATGTACTTGAACAAGGTAAATCGCATATCTTTAACACCATGATGTAAAAGCTAGCTCTCCTTGGGATTTTAGTGGTTTTATATAGTTTGAGTCTTCTAATAGTAAAAGCCTTTCCATGTGCTTAAGTGAGGTTTATTGACTTTTTAGTGTTCTTTTGTTCTTTTGCTTCCACCTGGTTTTTCTTTTTTCTTTTAATAGCAGCTAGAGCTTTTTTTTTTTTTTTTGGTCTCACTGGATGAGTCAGTTATGGAATGATGTACTTGTGTTACTTGTGTCATTTGTGCTAGGGACTAGTTGAAATGGGTGCATTTTATAATTAATATATCTGGGAATTTGGTCAAATGCACTGCAGTGTGGGCTGGATTTACCATCTCTCTTTACCACTTTGAACAAATGTTTTTCAGACAATGTGTGCTGCTCAGCCTCTGGGTATCAGCAGTTACTGCTCCCTCTTCTTTGTAGAACTCCCAGTGTTAAGGGTGAAGCCTGACTTTTTTGTTTTAAAACCATCAGCTTTTCCCTCTGGTGATGGAAGTGAGAGATATTAGATCAAAGGACCTTGGGTTCTCTTTCTTAATCTGGAGATACTTGCTGTGTGATTCCCCTGTAGACAAACAGAGGGCTTTGTTCAGTTACCTGCCCAAGAAAAAAACCCATGGACTTTCAGGCAAACAAAATTGGTCAGAGCTGTATGTGAAATAAATTTAGTTTATTAAATGACATTCATGGAAACAACATCCCATGGAGCTGTATAAAAGTAGCACCTGTGGCCGTCATGTCTGGTTTGGACTTCTGTTGTTGGTTTTGGTCTTTGTTTTCTTTTCCCCCCTCCTTTCTATGTTGCCTTAGTCCTGCACCTTTGTAGCATTTAGGCCTGGTCATTAATTTCTCAGCTTTGACATGTCCTCCACATTTCTGGTTTACCTGTGAAAGAGGAAGACAATCTTTCAGCCCTGTTGAGTGAGGACTCTTGACTGTGGCTGGCTGGAGAATGCTTTTGTTGGCTGTAACATACCATTGGCAGTAATACTTCATGTAGCCAGAACTGTGTGTGACAGTGCATTAGAGGGGCACCAAAATGAGCACAACGCAGTGATGATTAAACAGCTGGCTTGGAACGAGGAGTGGTGACATCTCCAGCCCTCTGTCTGTTGCACCTAAATTATTATTATTTTTACTTGAGAACTTGTTCCAAAAATTGTGCTCACTGTGCAATTTGGGCATAGTAAAGCGAAAAACCTTCTGTGGTTTTTAAGATCGAGCCAAAGGAAACGTTTGAGCACCAGCAGCTGGCTTTGCCTCCGCACAGCCAGAGTGACGATTCTCTGAGTGCGATTTGGAGGAGGCACTGAGAGGGCCGCCATGGGCTGGTAGTTCCTACATGTGCCGATGCCTGGTGCGGAGCAGCCTCCTTCAGCTGGGTGTCCCGGGCTGTTCCCCAGTGACCCAAGGGTGCTGGGCCACGCTCCCAGCAGCTGCTGCCCGGAGGTGCCGCTGGCCCGGGCAGGGCTGGGGGCGGCAGGTGCTGCCGGGCTCTGTGCCCTTTGTCCCGCACCTGCCGCACGCCAGGTGAGTATGAACAGCTGTCGGATGTAAACCGGGATTAGCCGGTAGGTGGGCCTGGCCCTGACCCAAAGAGCTGCTTTTTTTTGCCCCACCCGCCCCCTCTGTGCGCAGCTTGGTTTTATTGGGTGTTTTGAGCCACAGTTCACAGAGCAGGCAGGCCGGGGGGGACAAGGGGCTGGCAGTGCCCGCTTGGGCCGGGAATGTTCCCTGTGAGGCACGCGACAGGGCTGGGAGCTGGAGCCCGCCTGCTTTGCGGGGTTGCCAGGCACTGTGCTCGCCCACAGGTAGCTGCAAGTTGCACCACCACGTTGAAGTTTTCAGATAAGCAGCCAGCCAGTTGTTTGACTTAGAAAACATTAACTTCTTTGTGTGGCTTGTGGCCGTGTAGCAATAGGTGGAAGGGGAAAGAGAATAGAATAGAAAGCAATAGTGCTTTATTGTTTCTATAAAGGACTGTGATTGCTTTGTTATCAGTTCTGAATGAGGAAAAGAGACTTTCTTGCTGTTACCCTTCCCTTATGAAACAGAAGTACATTAATGATAAACAGTTACAGTGGAAAAATATATCACTGCAGAATGTGTACTAAGCATAGGAAATAACACTGTAGGTCAGTACCATGGCATAGTAAATGTTTACTTTTAAAAGGCATCCACTTTTTACAACTTCTTTCTTAGTGCATAGTTGTGTAAAAAGTGTTTGTGTATCGCTAGTACTGTTTAGGGAAGAGTCAAATGTAGGCAGCCAGTAAACCACAGGAAACTTCATTATGCTTCAGTTTAATGAACTTTATAATTTTAATTTCTTTGTCATTGGGACTTTGTAGGTTTTTGCACATCATTCATATGTTAAAGTAGCTATAGCTGTAATTAACTATTGTGAGAATGAATTCAGGTCAAAGCAAACTGCGTCTTTCTTGAGCTTCCATCTGAGAGCCCTGCAAGCAGAAAATTTTAAAGTTGTGGGCAGTGAATGGCCTAGATGATTAAACCTATCTGGTGTGTTTGTCTCCTTCAGAATATGAATAACATATGAGCAAGACTATGATTCTGGGTAGGGCAAATGCTAGTGGCAGATAGATGCAAGAACATAGAACAGTAGTCTGGAAAACTAGTTATCCTGAATGTTGAAACAAAAATTCTTGAAATAAGAATATGGACCTATTAATATGCTGACACTGCTGAAATATGGTTGAAGTTTAGTGAAAATTTGATTTAGTAGCCCAGTTTCTATTTAATAGCTCAACAGGCTGGAAAAGAGTGCTGTAATTACTCTCAAAGTTGATAGTGTCATTTGTAGGCCTATTAGAAATAGATCTGAAAAATCAGTACAGAGGAAAAATGGTTTAGGACATTGGAGGAATTCAAATAGATAAAAGAAGCAGCTGTTCTTACATTGAATTTTACTCTAGGGGACAGTCATGGTGGAGAGAGTCCCTAGAGGACTTTTTGGAAAAAAACCCGAAAACCAGAAAGGGAGGAATAAGGAAGTTAAACTTCCCACTTGGGGTTCTGTTGTCAATCTAAGTGAAAAGGGAAGGAGGAACTGGTTCAGCTTAAATTTGATTTTTATTAGCATAAAGGCAGGTGCATGTCTTGATAGAGTGTACTATCTGAGAAAAATAAAAAAGAGGGAGTTTTTAATGCCAAGAAGCTACATATATGCAGGCACAGAAAAAGCTTAATTTACAAAGTGCAAAATAATAAACAGATTCTAAGGTAGTTAAAAATTGCTACTTAGGAAAGTCATTAAACATTTTTAAAAAGCAAAACAAAGCAAAAGCCAATGATTGGCTATTCACAAGAACCATCAGAGTGGCAGCTGCAGACTGATGTTTCTCCCTAAGTGTGAATTCAGTATGACATGAGGCAGACACTTTCTGGCCCAATCATACCCTTCTCCCTTTACCTGCAAGGGCCACCTAGAAAAGACAGGATATTCAGTCTCCTGACCTGTTCACTTCTTAGTGCATTGACTGGAACTACTGGCCAAGTGCTAGATCATTTAATCATAAATCAACACTTTTGAGATGCCCTTTAGATGCCTTTAACACTTATTGAGGCTTTGGTCACAGGTTCTAAGTGCCTTATTTAGAAGTCCTCAAGTTCTGGTATTCAGAAGAAAGTGCAGCTTTATTAAAAGGCAGTAGTCATGCATAGTGCTGTCCTGTACCCTCTTGGTCTATTTTTGTGTAAAAGAAAAGTGCACTGATAAGTGCAGCTAGGGAGAAAATAATTCATGTTTTTGTTTCAGAGTTTCTGCTTAAGGGATATCTGTTGTACTCAACACAGTTGAACGATCCAGTTTTTGTTGGGTTTACATTTGCAAGGAAAGACCTTAATTTTCCTGACACTTATTTATGAAGAAATGCACTTTGGCTCTGTGGGTTTATTGGTTCCTCAAAATGAATTGAACCAAAATGTTCTCTAACAGTGGATGTTTCACATATCCAGAGTATAAAAACAAGCAATTGTCTGGCAATATAAGGTAGCAGAAATATTTAAAGTGAACTTTGAAAATTAGAATTCATTTTAGGCAACTCCCTGTGCCATGTAAATTGAGAGGGTTTATTGTGACCAGGCTCGTGACTTGTTCATAATTTTTTGTGATTTGTTGTGTCCTGTTGCTTTAAAAGAACTGTACATTGAAATGTAGAAATGTAATATATTCAAGCACTTGCAGGTGCAATAAATACATGAGATGCCAAAAGCAAGTAACTTGTATATTTGAGAGGAAGACAGTTGCTTTCAAATACAGTAGTAAGACTGATTATGGTGCCATGTGCTTACTTGAATTGTTTCTTTTCAAGCATCTGCTCCCTTACTGAAAATGTATTTTTGAACACCTGCAGAGCACAACCATTTCCCACTTCCTTCCCACATAATGGAGTTGTATTTGCTAATGGTTCAGAATCCAGCACACCCCCAGGGAGAAGGGGAAGGCACGTTTTGTTTTTTATCACAGTGAGCTCTGCTGTGTCAAGGAGCCCACTGTGATAATCTCCCTGTGCAAATGCTAAAACTCATTGCGAGGTGTTTGTTAGGGGTAGCTGCAGGGCTTAGCATCTAAAACAATCCATTTGGAGGTGCAAATTTATTTTATCCAAACTTTAAAATTTATTAGAGCTACCCAAGGATCATGCACACTGTCTATCATAAACCATAGGGAATTGTTTGAATGTGTGCTGGAGTATCCATATGTCCTAAAACCTGAAGTAGTAAATAAGCTCTGCAGTAGAAAGCGTCGCTGACTCTGTGGTTGAATTTTGTAACTACTGGAAGATACATGGAAAAGCAACTCTTTTCCTATTTGTCTTAGACATCAGACATGTAGATAGGTTTCACAGAGTAGTAAAACCTGGGTAATTGGTGTAGGTCAGGTGGCAGAAAATTTGCTTGTTTGTTTTGTAGCATGCTGGCATTTAAATTGTTAGTGGTTCAGGGTGCTACAGAGCTATTAGCATATTTTTGTAATGGTTTGTTGCTTTTTTGTTTTGTTTTTCTTGTTTGCTATCCTTGAACCCTAAATTTAATAATGTGGTTTCACTGGAAGTTGTTTGGGCTTGTTTTCTGCTGGTCTTGACAGGCTATCCAGTCATTATGTCCTCAGGTTGTCATATGACAAGGTGTTTATTAATACTGTTTACTGGCAACTAGTGGTTCTGAGCAAGAGAATATAGAAGCAAGTGTGTAGGACTTATGTTGATCATCAATTTTGTATCACAGAGTAGGCTTTGTAATGGCTAATAGTTTTTCTGTGTACTATTTTGAATCTCCAGAGACAGTCTGTCCTTACCTGCCTTTTAGTTTTAAAGGTTTAATTGTCTCCTTTGGACTGATGTTACAAGTCCATGTCCAGCCCATGCTTGCATGGTTAAAAACAAACAAAAAACCTTACATATCTTTAGCTGCACCAAAACCCCCAAACCTGTCCATGCAAACATACAAATGTAATTTTAATAGAAACAGCAATAAAAAGCTTCAGTATGAACGACTCAGTTCAGCACAATCTTCTTAGGAGTGTCTGATTCTAATGTGGTTATTAGAGTAAATCATAATTGTATCATTGTTACCTTGAAATATTTAGTTGTAGCTAACATAAGACCTAATAAGAAAAGCACAGTATATGTAATATATAGCTCTTTCCATTTTCCAGGATTTTAAGCTTCATAAAATTCCTACTAGGCTTTAATATTAAATGTATTGATTTAATATTTCTGTTTCTATAAGAAGGGGTTTTCACATCTATAACTGAGGTGTTCATCTACATATTGCTCTCTTTGTGTTGGTTGTTCATAGATATATTGGCTTTGCATGTGTGAGAGGTGCTGGAACTTCACTGTAGCATAGGCAGATACAGGATTCAGACTGTCCTGTTGCAGATGAACCTAAATTGAATTAACTTGAGTCTGCTTTGGACTGACTTCTCACAGATGAAAATTGCAGCTTATGAGGTAACTGATATTTATCTGAGTCCTGGCAGAACACATAGACTTCTAACTGCATGTACATTTATACTGCAAAGACAAATGAGTTTCTTTGGGTTTTGTAGTTGTTGTTGTTTTTCTGCATCAGCGTAATTTCTATAGGAGGTATATATTGATAATTTGTAAACTCTTAGAACTGAAAATACTGTAGCATTTAGTACTGCCAGTGTTCCCTCCTGGTTCGAAGTAATAAAGTCTTGGTTTTTGGAAAGTAACTAGTATTTTGGTAAGAACATAGAGAACTTGTAACATTGTGTCTGTTGCTATTTTATGGTTATAAACTGCTCAAACTGTTCTCTCTGACTGCTTATTGCCGGATTGTTTTTTTCATGTGCTACAGATTCTCCTTAGTAGGCCAGAATTTCATAAGCCCACCTGTTTCTTTCCATTTTCCTGTGCAGTTTTCTAGGATTTTTGGAGCTGTACATAATGCATGTTAGTTGTACTGCTGTCCAGCTTGTTGTTATTGCACTTTAAATTTGCAATTTTCACAAGCATTTTTCATTCTAAATTTTCCTTTTCAGGCAAATTTTCTGAGTAGCAAAAGGAGGGATTCGGGATTCTACTGGGATCCTGTGAGAATTCACTGACCTGAATGAGGATTCTTTGGCTCAGGAGTACATCTCCTGCCCCTTCTGAGTTCTACAGGGTTGTTTTTTTTTTAAGTGAGAAGAACTTAATCAAGAGCTTATGAGATTGTGCTGCTGGCTGTAGAGCTCACTGAGTAATTTTGTGGGCTTTTCCTTCGAGTATAAAGGACATACTAAATTTTTTCTGTATTTTTTTCTTTTCTGTACTTTTCTGTTTCTGTCGATGTAAAATGACTTCTGTGGAGCTGATAATTATTTTCCCAACTAGAATTGAAAATACTTGAAGGATAAGTATAAAAGGCTTCTTCACACAGATCTGCTGACCTGTTAGATTTTCTGAAACAAGTTTTTCTATAGTCCTTCCACATTTGCATTTGTAAACTGTATCAGACTTTAGTCTCATTCAGTAACAACTTTCTTTAATACTAGATATTGCCATGATACTTTTAATATGGTTTCTGCCACTTCTGTGGGTCATAACTCCTTTAATCAGTTGGGCTGTTGAACAATATAAGCTCTTGGTATGTTGGGTCAGTAGTTTCAAAACAACCCTGATGAGGCCAATGTATGGATGGTGTAGGGGATTCCTTTCTCTCTGCTGAACCTGAACATTTGCCCTCAGCCTTGTGGGCCTGTGTTTCCTCTGTCAGAATGGAAGGGGGGAAATCAATAAAACGGGATGTTCTTGTCCATATTCACCCCTGAGCTTTAAGCAGTTTGTATCCTAGTTTGGATAGGCAAGGAAAAAAATCTGTCATTGGATTTGTAAGTATGCCAGCACTATTCGTTACCTTTCAGGTCTCCGTTATTTACTTACACCATTTATGCACCTTCAGTGAAATCAGCCAAGCTGTGTGTCTAGTAACAAGCAAATATTTAAGTATGTGACCTGTAAAGGTGTTTAGATTGCTATTTATGTGCAATTGTTTTTTAATTTCATTGAAGATTACGTGATTGAGTACATTTATAGATCAGTTATTACACAGGAATGACAGGTTTTTTTTAATAGTCACACAATAAAATTCTTTTCCATATAAAAGAAAAATATTTATGCTAAGATTAATTCTTGTCAAAAAATGGTTTCAAAATGTGTTTAATACCAGGATATTGGGACTTCAATGGTCGTATATTTCAAATAGTGAAATTTTATTTAATATTGAGTCATTAACCATTTCCAGGTTTACTTAAGTTGGATTTTTTTTTGCCAAAGCTTGAAACAGGAAAGAAACTTTTATGATAAAAATTCTTCATTTGCCTTTTTATATAACAAGAAATATTTATGGATATCTGCCTGAATTCCAGTATTAGGAAAATAAACTTTTGTAAATTCAACGGTTAATTTCATTTCTCAATTTGTTTTTCTGAGAGGGAGAATTTCTTATGAGGTGCTGTAAATACTTGACAGGCAATAGTAGAGCTAACAGATTTTGAAAAGTGGCTTCTGCATTAACTCAGTTTTTACTCTCCCAGTCTATTACCCATTTACTTCAATGCCTTCAATGTGATACAGATATAGTAACAATAATTGGATTTCTAGCTATTTCCTAACTCTCATAGGCTTACATGCTGAGGTTTGGTCTCCCAGTTCACTATAGACATAGAGAGATTCAGAGCCAGTTTTTTTAGACTTGACTTCTTAATCTAAATTCTGCTAATCACCTAATTTGTGTAAAAACCTTCAGGGAAAGCCTTGTCTTTTGTTAAGATTTGCTCATCATTACCAGGCCCTGTGCATCTGACTTGTATTTCTGATCAGTTGTTTTTAAAGGTCAGTTGTGCCTTCCAGAAGTGGGTGCTGACATTCCAGGTGTCTCCTCAACAGCAGTCTCTCTTTAGAAGACTATGGCCAGTTTCTTACTAAAATGTAGCAGTTGTATTCTCATGCTGCAAAGAAATTGCTGTTTTATATTCTGCTTTTCAGCTTAAAAACTTTCAGGAAAAGTCTATTTTCTTTGTAGAGCATATAGACTTATTTAAATTATATATAAAGAGAATGTGTGTGTGTGTTGTTTTTTTTCCTGAGTGAAATGGTCACTTAATCCCAGAAGATTTTTTCCGGGGAAGTGATTAATTACTGAAGGCAAACTCGTACAATAGAAGCTATTTTGAAATCTTAATTATAGTGTTGATTATATTCAATTTACAGGCTTCTGGACATGACAAAATGAAGTCTGTAGGTTTTTTAGACACTGAAAATTAGATGTATAATGAGTCTGTTAGTGTCATTATTAAGACATTATTTCCTTTTTCTTGTTGATCAATGATAAAAGCAGAAATTTCTTCTTTCAAATGAAATTATGATTATAATATTTGATCCAGCATTTTTAATGTTAATTTGTCATTTGGTGTCGTTTGGAAAGAAACGATTTTCATTGGAGATTATTTTCTGGATTGGACTGGAAAGTGTGGCTTTGTGCTTTATTATTTTTATAGGGTGGAGAAGTTTTCCTGGTCTGTTTCTGAAAGAGGAAAAAAGAAAAAGATCAAAGAGAAATGCTCTGACATTTTTCCTGAGAAAAAACCAGCCTACTGTTTGATAGGCTTTATGTTTTTCTCTTGCTTGATGATTGATGTTTCTCTGGTACACTGACGTGTGTCTCAAGAGCATAAAAGTGAGGGGAGGATGGTGCTAACATTAGACAGCATTTGAAAAGACTTTGTGTGATTGTTTCAATTTGTTTTATTTTTCTGTCCATTGTTTATCATATTTTTCTGAAGCCAGGAAAGCTCTTGTGTTCCACTTGGTGAATGTTTTTCTGGAATGTTTCTCATTGAGTTAAAACAATTTGTGTAGTTAGTTACTCATCTATCACTCTAAAGGTTTTCTTTTTTGCGACAGCAGTGGTTTCTGCTCTCTACTTCCATGTTTTCCTGAAGAATCATTTTTTCTTAAGTGACTTCAGTGTAAGAAACTATTTGTACTGTTAGGAAAAGTACATTATTTTAATATAACCCAGTTAAGGAAAATGAGATATTGTGTAAAAGTTTCAGAACCATCTGTAATGACTTAGCAACTTAAACCATTAGTAGTTAAAAAGTGGTAAGTAGTCAAAGGCCTATAAAAATGTTACCCTGTGTCCTTGGAAACTTTGGCTTAATTCTTTTTAAATTCAAAAAGCATCAGATGTTGTTGGCAATAATCTCCATATAAAAATACTGGTGAAAAAAGCAACTTCTCCAAGGACAAAACCCCAAAACAGTCCAGATAAAGAAACATGAAATGTAGCAAATTTGGTAGTTACAAGCACTCTTTGCTGATGTTATTTTTGGTAGGAGCAGGTTTTCAATTCTCATTGAGAATTACATTTTGCATTTATCCTCCTGTGCATGTGCCTTTATATTCTGTCAGCAAACAGGTTGACATCCTTTAGAAATCTGAGAGCTGGTGTTTGCTCATTGGCATCTCTTCTTTGAACTGTGTCAGTAAAACCTTCACATTCTGTTCTCGATCCACAGCGTGGGA
The DNA here is from genome assembly GCF_027477595.1 of Haemorhous mexicanus. Taxonomy (NCBI): domain Eukaryota; kingdom Metazoa; phylum Chordata; class Aves; order Passeriformes; family Fringillidae; genus Haemorhous; species Haemorhous mexicanus. The sequence goes on along the minus strand of NC_082341.1, from coordinate 63,831,924 downwards.
GCACCAGCAATTCGGGTTTGTAAATCCCAGTGATGCAAATTCATCAGCAGGCAACTGTAGTAATGCTGATGTGTGTTAGGAAATACTTCAGAGAGCATTAATGTCTGCAGTATGGACTGTCTGCTTTTATAATCCTGCTAGCTCCCTCTCAGAAAACTGATTGGTTTTCATGGGTATGGCTAAAGGAATGGCCAGAGAAACAACAAAACGCTTAGCAGGGACAGTGGGGGAAGGAAAGTTGAGTGACACAACTTCAGTTTTATTGTGTTCGTTTAGCTTGAGTGAAAGGAGAAGGAGATGAAAATAGTTGAAACTCAAAGCTCTGTTTTGCTTTAGAGCAAGACAAGAAGAATCTCCTTACCACAATTGCTTTTAAATAGACAGAAAAGGAAACCACCAGAGGGAGATGCAGGGTAAAAGTAAGGTCACTTTTCCAAGTGAGTAGTAAATTGAAAAGAAGAATTAAAAAGGGTGGGGGAGGGGACACTGTTTGCCCAGAACTAGTTTGAAATGGTTCAGGGAGAAAGTAACAAGTTTTTCATTGGCAACTTATAATTATATAGTATCTTATTATTTTTCTGCAGTTAGTTTGTTTCAATTGCTTTTATTGTGATTATTACCAAGTCTCTTGGGAAATTTATATTATTAGCATCACTTTCTTTTACAAAATAAGTCATTTTAAGGTACTAAGTATTGTGAATATATAGGCCTGTTGAGGATCTCTATTGTTCTACAAATCAGATGAAATACTTCTGTCCTGGATATTGACCTGGTGGGAAAAGATTTATTTTGATTCATAAGTCAGCAAAATTTCATACACACTTGATATTATTCAGGCAAGAATAGTTTTCAGAATATATGTTTTTCCAGTTCCTCTGACATAAATATTCTCAACAATTTGGATGTTGAGAATACCAACAAATGCCTTTGCCTTTGATATTCATTGTATTGGACTCTCTTAGTCTTCAGCACCACTTTTAATTTTAATCAATATTCATGTTTTCACATAAATAAGAATTTATTTGAGATTTGTTGACTTTTTTTGAGTTCTTGGCTTCTTGGAAGACAGCTGCATCATCTTCAGCTTAGCACTACCCAGCCTGGTGTTCTCTGTCCCCTGATTCAGCACTGATTCTGCGTTTTCTAATTTCTTTTAAATGGGAGAATTGACACTTTGCATGATGTTTGTAAATTCCTTGGACTGGCAGAATCATGTAAGGGTGTAGTCATGGTATCTGCTCAATTATGTCTCTGTGTCACTTTGACAGAAATAATGTCCATCAAGTTTATTCTAATTTGACATAAAAGTAACTGCAACTTAGCACTTAAGCACTGCTTTTTTCTGTAAGTTGCTGTCTACAGGCACTGCTTATTTAAAACAGCAATTATTGAGCGCTCCTCCTTGAAGTGGCCTGTGCTGCCAGCCGTGAGGGTGCCAAAATTTGTGCCTCTGCTGTCAGTCTTCATCTCCCTCAAGGCAAAGACTTCTACTGGAAGAAGAAGAAACCTAGTTTTCAGATTGTACATTTGGGACCTTTGTTTGGTGTTTCTGGTAATTTTTTCAAGTGATACAATGGCTTAATTTTCCAAAATGATGTTTTTACATTTCACTTGCAAGGAAGGAAAAGCTAATAAGCATTTTGGGAATTTAACATTATAAAAAACCCCATAGTTTGATTGCTCCTGGCACTTAGAATTATGAACTGTTTGACAAGTATCTCAAAAAGGAAGTAACATATAAGTGATATTCGTTGACATTAAAAACTTGTGTGGTTTTTTGAGTGTCAGTGCATTGGTAGTTGTAGCTAGATTCTAACTTACTACAGCTTGCAGGAAACCCATTCCAAAGGAAAGTAGCTAAATGGTTTTGTTGGACCAAATCATTAGGTTTAAATGAGAGAGAAGCAAGGCTCTTCTTCCAAAAAGAAGACATAAAGCAGAAAAAAAACGTTAACAAGGTAATGAAATAAGGGGTTGTATCTGTTGTAAAATTAATGAGTTTTCTGGATTTTCTTGTCAGCAATGCAAATTAAGCCACTGCTATCTAATGTTGTAATCTCTTCTTGAAAGCGGTAATTTCCTAGTTCATGGACTTCTTGAAATATTTTGAATTAATTGTAGTGAAGATGATAAAGAGCAGTTGCCCTTATAAGTAGGAGCATCTCTATAGATCTTAATTTTTATGATCTGCTTGATGGGTCTGAACAACTGGAGAACATTTTTTACTCTCTGGGGTCAACAGTAAATTCAGATTTAGTGCTCTGAGCACTCGGAAACACCAGATTCATTACCTCTGTTATTCTGTGACTTTTGCATTCCTCCTACTCTGCCTCCTCTAAGATTTTCTCGATGGTCAGGGTTACTCATTTTTATTCCCCTTCTTCCAAAGATTACTGTCTTTCCCTCCTTCCCTCTCTTCCTCCCTTTTCTGGTGGGTTTTTCATGTTGGTTTTTTGTTTTTTGGGTTTTTTTTGGTGGGTTTTTTGGTTTGGTTTTTTTTTCCTTTTTTTTTTTTTTTTTTTTTTGACCAGCAGCCCATCAATACATGCTTGTGAGTAAAACTGGGAAAACCAGACGTTTCACATCATTTCATATTGCCCTGTATTTTATTAGAATCTAATGCTGCTTCAGGCTGAACTGAAGCTTGTTAAGGGATTTGAAGTGCTATCTTGATTATCATCTTGAGTCCTGTCACACATTCTTCTGTCTCCCAGAAACTGCTCTCTGTTAAAGATACGTGTTGTCACATATATATGTTTGTGTTTGTATGTTGTGTATAGCAATGGCTGGTAAGAGAATCAGGAATAATTTTCAAAGGATGTATAATAGAATATTTTGGTTTGGTTTTGTGTCCTTGAATGAAGAATGATTAGAAACCTTATTTAGTGGATGATCCACCTAGAATCCAAGACTGTGGTTTGCCTATGGTACAGAAAATATATTTGGTATCATAATCTCAGTAAATGAGCTTTTTTAGATGTAGTGTATCCAGAGAGAAAGAGAATAAGGGACAGCAAATGTTTGTAAATTTTTGTGATTTTTTTTTTTTTAAATAAATGTACTGAGATCCAGAATGATATAAAGTATTAATTTTATCATTAATTGCAGTTCAGAGGATTTAGATAGTGGCAGTTGGATTTGGAAGGCTTGACTTGGGCAATGGGTAGGTATAAATTTGATCTGTAATTTCTCTTTGAAATAAAATTTGGTTAAAGAGTTTTGAGTTCTAAACATGTGGAAAGGAGCCTCTTCTGATACTGTACGTAGGCAGGAAAAATAGGAAAATACATCTGATAGAACAATTTTTTTACCTAAAATTCATGTGCTTTAAAATTAATTTGATTTATTTCAAAAGATATAAAAGGTTACTATAAAAATTAAGACTGTAGCTACAGTGGTTTACTACTGTATGTATGTTTCTATTGGTGCTTTCACAGAATTGTGAGGTCCTGGCTTTGAGAAATCTGCAAAACAACTAATGTATATACATGTCATATAAACACATTTATATATGTGTGTGTGTGTAAACACAGAGGTAATGTTAGGATTGGTTTCTTCAATTAATTCCTCTCACACACAAATAATGCTAGGGTTGGTTTCTCCACTGAATTCCTGTATTTGTGTCTTGTTTGCGTCTTCATATGGAGTTAAGCCTTATCTAGATATACATTTCCAGGCAGGATTAAGCATTGTTTTCATACTTGTCCTGGATTGTTCTGTGGTTTTGGGTTTTTTTTCCTATCAAGGGCATGATATTTTCTAGAAAAGAACTGTTTTTCTTACAGAAACAATACTCACTTCTTATTTTCTGATAAAGCAACACTGTAGGTTGGAGTAGAAAAGTACATTCTGATGCTATGTACCACAGATGCATTTAAAAATATCTAAGAGGTGTAATTTTACGTTGCAAACATACAAATATCCTTAGTATTTATACTTTTATATATAGATGTTTCAGCTGTTATACGGAATGAATGTGATAGGGTAAAAATAAATTTGTATCTTTTCCTGTATATATATGTGTATATGTGTCTGTATGTAAATATCAAATGCAGGCACGCAGAGCAGGCAGCATACATTGCTAAGCTCCTTGTGAATGTTTAAATTTGGGAATTTTGTAAATTACATACAACTGCTTTTCCAGAAAGTGCAAATGTGTGAAAAAATTGCCAGGATGTGCTTTGTTGACAGATTTGCTAATGCAGTTGTCTCAGTGATTTGGTTGAGGCTGTATGTCAGGCAGCCTGCAAAGCATTTGCTGTGGGTTTAGTGTCATATGATATCTAGTGTTTTTCAAAATTGGGTCGTTTAATTATTCACCCTTTTAAGCCCCAACTTAAAATCTTGGACAGAGCTTTGTCTTCTCAGCTTTGTCATTGTAAGGCTTTGAAGAGGGTGGGGAAGGAAGGCTTTTGCTGCCTTGCAAAGAAACGATTCAGGGGGGAAAAAAAAAAAATCTGTATGTGTCTTCTCTCCAGCTGACAGGCAAGTGTCTGTTTTGTGCCCATGCACACATGAGATTAGGGACATGCTCTGCATTAAGGCTGTTGTACAAGGCTTGCTATATCTTTAATAAGAGTGTCATGAAATTTGCCTTCACGTTCCTTTCTGATTCATTTAGTTGAAGAGCAGAAGGAGAGTGTGTGGCTCTGCCTATGGTTTCTCTACCATTGTTTACTGTGTATTATATTGTGTAATCCGTCAGCCAATTTTAATTTCACAAGCTACTCATTGTGTTTAAACAGTGCGTTTCTTATATTAAATATTTATGGAAGTCTTTGGGAAGAATACATTAAAATGGCAGATGGAGGTCGTTTCAAGCATTCTCTTGATTGAAGGCTGGGGACCCCTGTGAATTTGAAGTCTGCTTTCAAGGAAAGTTCACAATGTCTGATTATAACCCAAGCAGGCAAGAATTCCACCAATTCCCTGCACTGTGATTTCAAAAAGCAATGGCTGCCTATAATCTTCATGCTTCAGCACCTTTCGTTTTGAAATCATTTGCAAGTGCACTGAAGAATGGTGAACAAAAGCATTTACAGTTGTATTGCTTATTAATAATTCAACAGACCTGCAACTTTTGCACATTAGGATTACTTTACTCATTGATTTTTAACTACTAAAGCTACGAGGAAAATCTGGCTTTTGATGACAGGACTGAGATGTGCATTTTCAGACTCTCACTGATAACTGGGGACTTTTGTGGGCCAGGTGTGAAAGGAGCCCAGCAGAGGGGATGATGTTATGTCAGCAGGTGAGCTGTCCCACGTCCTCAAAGGCTGCAGCTGAGGTTTGCTACTGCTCAGCCTCAGCCAGCTGCCCTTGCTGCTTCTCCAAAAGATGCCATGAGCGTCCCTGCTGATGTGCAAGGACTGATTTTGCTTTTTTTCTTGCTAGAAGCTTTTACTCCAACACCTTTTCCTTTGCCCTAGTGGAAATATTTTCAATACCTATATGCATGAGAAAATAAATCTAAGTGGGTGTGTTTTTTAGAAATAAAAAGATAGTATAAGAGTTGCAGCCTTTTATATGTGCTTGAACTAATAGGACCAAAGGCATGTCCTAGAATTGCCCTTTTTTGATAACTGTACATTTAAATTTTTTTTTTAAATTATAGAGGACATCAGACAGTAAGATAGCAACTCATGGACAATTTTAAACATTTTGTTCTTCATTAATTTATAAGCAAATGCAAATGTGATATGAAATTGATGGTGTCTCAAAGGTGAAAGAGAGATTACAGAACTGCTGGTATAGAGAGACAGAAAAGGCTCACTAGGATATATTAATCATATTTTAAAAAAATTTCAAAAACCCACAGCAACCCCAAAACAAAACCAGCCCTCATTAGAGAAGGCATAATTTTAATCAAGCTTCAGGATACTAGCCATTTAGCAAAGTTTCCTTGAGAAAAATATATTAACTAATGTGTTAGCAGCTAGAGGAACCTACCTTTTTTGCTCTTGTTATTTGCTAGAATAGCTCCTGTGTTTTCTCAATGTAAATTATATTAATTTTTGTTACTTGTACTTTTTGACATTTGCCACTTAAACCATATTTATGCTTTTGCTAATCATAAGTTCTAAAAAGTTCAGTTGTGAAAAAAACTAGTTTTGTCATTGCACATTACCTTATAGAAATGTATGCAATGTGTAGTAGTTACTTATTTCATATTGGGAATATTGTGCCCATCAATTTGACTGAAAGACAAAGTTTTTGCTGCAAAGAGTCTCTTTTCAGAGCAGACAGCAGGTAAACATAGCAGGAGTCACTACACCCAAAATGCAGGCAAATGAATTGACCCTTCTGGGTTTTGTGTAGACAAAGACATTCTTATTAATTCTGCAACTACAAATTTGGTTTCATTTTTTGTAATTATTCTCTGTCCATGTGAATCATTGTGGCAGCTGTGTACTCTGTGCAGTTTGGGTGACTTAATCATACCTCTTGACCTTAACTAATACTGACACCAAGGAGGCTGTGCTGATGATGGAGGATATTACCAATAACAGGGCAGTTTTGGAGTCAATTTTATACCCTCAGAAGTTCTTACATCTTAAGATTTGATTCAAATTTAGAAATTTCGTACATTTCTCTGAGAAGTTGTGTGTCTATCAGGTTTACAATTTTGCTTGTTAACCATTTTTTCATTTATGTGAGTATAATGTATTTTTGTTGTTTTTGTTTTTACTTAAGAACTTTGTGGTTTTTCTTTGAATTTCTTTTCAATGATACATTGGATGTTTTCAAGCTTCCTGAACACATGGGTAATAAAGTTAAGTCTGAATTCACATCTAAGAAAATAATTTCCATAGAAAATTGAGGGAGAAATTTCTTATGCATGAAATTTAAACTGTAATTCTAGCATTGTTTGGCCATGTTGCTGTAATATATTCACTGTAAAAACTAGAAGCTGTGTAAATAAGTGAGTGGCAGTTGCCCCAGGCAGAAATTTTTACTGATTCAACGAGATAAAAGTAATTAAGAAACATGTAGACTGATGGGTAATTAAATCCATGGGAAGCGTTTTGTAACTAATTACTACGTTCTAATCACAGATTGCTTTCTATTTGTCAAGGTAAGTGTATATAATTACACAGTTCCCATTTTCTTTCATCTAAAATCATCTCAGTTGGATGAGTATCTTTTAAGCAAGCCCAGACCTCTTAGTTTTTGGCAGTTCTTTTTCCTTGGAATAGAACAAAGTGGTGGTCATCTTATTGCCTGGATCCAAGTGGCACAGTGTCTGCGCTTAGCAGTGATGCTCTCTGCCATGCTTGCATCACATCGTGCTTTGTGACACATCATTCTCACTGCTCCTGGTTGTTCCTACTCTGTTTAGATGCCTAATGACATTCTGGTACTCATCACTAGACTGAATTGAAACTGCAGCATTTAGGCAGCTGAATTTCGTGCCTTTGTCTCAGCTTTTCAAGTGAAGATATTTTAATACTTGAAATAAAAAGGTTTCCTTCTGTTAAGAAGAGCGATACCATTTAGATAAAGCTTTGCAAGTGCGTGCTTAGGCAGAGCTAAACTGCCTATTTTTCTAATGTGACATTTTAGTTTCTCTTTTAGATGGCTGATGTTTTCAGCCTAACAAGGTGTTTGAGGAAAATATAACTCCATATATCTATACTTGATTTTGTCTTAGAAAATGGGATTCCCCAGTATGTCTCACCAATGCCCACATTTCCCTTGAATTGCAAAGCCTGGAATAGAGAGGATATGAAAATTGTATCAATCTTTGGAGTTGTTGTTCAGTACACTGTCTTTTATTATAAAATCATGGATTCATCTATAGTCAGTGTAACTTGCCATTTTCTCCTGCCTTGTTCACACCTTGACAGGTGACTGAAATAGGTATCGTGAAGAAGTGTTGCTCTGTTGTGTCAGGGAACTGCCAAGAATAATCAGTGAGCTTGTTCTGCTTTTCTCCAGTGATGGTCAGTACTAGATGCTTTGGGAACAGTGAAAGAAGTGAGGCAGCTCGAGGTGAGGCTCAGCTTAAGCCTTGCATGGCCCCCAGTTTCATAGGCCCTCCCATGTCAGAGATTGCAGTCTGAAAATCATCTTTAAGCCTCTTCTTCATAAATTTTCTTACAGACTTAGAGTTCCAGTCCCTGCAGCAGCCCATAGCAGTGAGTTTCATACTTTCTGTTTGCAATATCAAATTTTTTTACCTAAAACCTTTGCCCAAGACACTTATTGGTTCTATAAAATTATGGAATCTCAAATACTGAAAATAGGTGCCTTGTCATTTTCCTGATGACCTTGGCAAGCTCAAGGTTCTGTACGTCTTTGTTGTAGTCTCCTTCACCTCTGTCATTCTCAAACTGAATTGTGGGTTACCTGGTCTGTTTTCTTGTGTCTGCTTTATTACAGTCTTCTTTGTGATAACTTTTATGAAGAAATGCCATGATAGAATTCAGAATTTTGAAATACCAAGGGTGTGTGAAAAGGCATAGCATTAGCTTTCCCTTAGTTTTGTGTTCTCTTGTTATGCAGTGTTAACACTCTGCCAAGTTTTTTTTGATTGGTGTTAATTAGTTAGATAATGCTTTCACAAAATTATCTAGAGAAAAAGTTATCTTCCTTATTCAGGCTGTACTACATAATTTTGAGCCCTTCTTTTTCAGGATCTCATTTTTTCTTTTTTTGTGGTGTGTTTTGTGTTTATCTGCACAGGCTTTCATTGGCTGTGTTATTATTATTACCTCTTAGTTCATTATCATCTCTGCAAGTTGTTACAACTAATTTAGTTTTGACTTCCTGTGCATAATTTTGTCATCACAAATCTTTCTTGTGTTCCTCTTTCACAATTTTTCAGATTTCTTGTCTCTTGAGCACACCAATCCACCTACAAATGTGGTAATTTCTGTCTATTGTAAAAGCTGGCAAGTTATTCCTAAAGTTGCTTCCTATCTGTAGCAAGGCAATCCACCAAAGGCATCAGTCCTTTTATCCCATGAGATATTGCCTTCTCTGCAAGCTATTGGTGAAGGACATTTGAGAGCTCTTTGGAAATCCATAGGCACTGTTTTGTCTATATGTTAACTGAATTATGGAAAAAGTATAATAAACATAGGAATTCACGTAAGCATAAGGATTAACACTGACATAAATACAAGTTGCCCTTAATGTGACAGAGAGTTCTATTAAGAATTTAGATAGAATGGTACCAGAATAAAATGTAACACTCACCTTCATATAACATGCAATTCAGAGCTTAAAGGTATTTCATCTCCTATGCTTTAAATTCTTCATAGTATTTTTAATACTTAATTTTAAATTCTTAGTTTAAATACTTAATAGATGCATTCTTTATGCATAATGATTTTGCAGCATATCAATTTTTAAAATGAGCCACTGAAACTTGGTAGGGCTTGCGCTCTTGCATCAGAAGTGGAGAAGTTAAATATCACTCATGTCCTTTTGTATAGTGCAAGTCTGATTTGATTTGCACCATCCTAGGCTTGAACTTGGAATTGTAGCTACTACAGAGCTTTTTCTAGATCCACTTTATCAAATTTATATGTGTAATGAAAACCACTTTGCAGCACCTGTGACAGCTGAAATTTTGGAGCCTGTAAGTTCTACAGGCTCCAAAATTTGTAAGTAGCTACTTCTGTAGCAGCTGAAAATCTACTGAGCCGATCTTGAGAAATGAGAAGTTGATTTAAGGAGAAAGAAGCCTTAAAATGAGTAGACAAAAGGTGAAGTTTTGCTTTCAAAGCTAACAGAAGCTCGAAGTGAGCTCCCAGAGACAGCTTCAGTCTCCCCCCACTCTCAGCCCTTTGTACTGGCTCCTATACTGCCCTCTCCACTGGGATGACACACTGAATGGCTGCTCTGTGAACATCTGGAGAGCTGGATTGCAATCACCTTATGAGGATGCAGACAGATGAGGTTTAGTCATTGTTAGTCCATTAATTTCTTTATCCTTCTCGCTGCAGGATGGAAGAGAAGAGAAATAGGTGGTTGGAGAAAAGTTATGACTATTTAAGATGCCATGCCATTCTTCTTTGCTTTGTTTTTGTCATCTTTTACCCCTGGATACATCTTCTCATTCTTTCTAAGCGCAGTTTACACTGGTCAGTATCAGGACTGTCCACTGTCAAATGCTCTTCCTTCCAACTACTTTTTCTGGTTACATTGCTTCCATTACTGAGGGGCTAAATAGGAGGCCTTGCAAGAAAGCTGTTTCTGAGCAGAAAACTTAGCAATTAATAAAAATGGGGAGGAAAAACTAAGGGGAAAAAGAAAGAGTTTGTCTCCTCAGCTTCTTACTGTTTGATTTTGTGCAAAGATGAGTCGGGGACATAAACCTGCAGCATATAGGAGTGTAAGACCACTGTAGATCCAATAGATATCCTTTTAATATTCTTGTAGGATGAGACCCTTAGAAGAAAAACAAGGGCTTGGAAGAAGCAGAACAGATTTGGCAAGGCAAGTAGACTTGATTGTCAGGTTTTGTCTGCAAAGAAGTGCTCATGTTTGATGAAGAAATGTCTGCTGAGGCTTTCCTTTAGGCTGCAGCAGTGCTGAAACTGATGTGTCATAATTTCTGTCTGCAGAGATGGCTTAGAAGGGAGAAGTGAAGGAAAAATCATCTCCTGAAATAACTGCTCCAAACAGACTTGACTTCTGAGAGCTGTCATTTATATGCTTTTCACTTCCAGCATCCAAACTGGTGATACAGAAGTGTGATTTCGAGAAAAGATGCAATGGGTTGATGTTTATACAGTACCTGGCACTGGTTAGAGCCATGTGAATTCCTACCATATTAGAACTAATTATGGTAAGAAGAAAACTTACCTACTAACTTTTTAGAAGAGAAAGAGAAATGAGCTGAAGGGCAGCCTTTCAAAAACCACTTTATTTTCTTATTCCTAACATGCATTATTTATTTGAAATAAAAAAATCACATCTCCGTTGGGTGACATAGCCATGAAGTGTTTTCAGTTTAAAAGAGAGCTAGTTAAGCGCTCTTTGAAGGATAAGATGAATGCTATTTATTTACTGAGATCATTCAGGCATCAAAAAATAATGCTAACGTTACAGAGTGTGATATGATTCTTCTTAAAGAACCATTTTAAAAGAAATTAAATATAACCAGATACAGGCACAGCTGCAGCACAAGCAGACAATCTAGCTTGAGATAAGCCACCTTTTTTTTTTTTTGTCCTAGTACTTTAACTTCAGCCCATAATTTTATTTTCAAGGTTCTCTAGTAGATTTGTTTTTCTTTAAATAAGTGTCTGGGATAGCTGCTGCAAGCCAGGTCACTTGGACGTGTCCAAGCAAAAACAGTAATGCAGGATGTATGCACTGGTTCGTATTATTCCTTTAAATTAGCACTTTGTTTAGAACTTCATACAAGCAGCAAATTGGTGATATATAAGCCATCAAAAACCTTTCAGGTTTCTAGTCTCCTCTAAATTGGATTGTATTCAAGTTAATCTGAGATGAAATGCATTATTGCCTTTACATGGAGTCATTCAGTCCCTCTTGTTTCATAAATCTGTGGACAAGATATTAATCCAGTAGTTGCAGCTATAGTGAGGTTGTTTATATTTTCTCTCACTGACTTAAACAATGCTAATTTTCTCATCCTGACTCCTGTGAATTTATGGAGAAATAATAGTGTTTTAATTTATGTTATGGAATTTAAACATACATTTTAAGTAATAACATTGGAATGCTTCGAATTAAAAACTAGTGAGTGGCCCTGAAGATCAGGTGCTTAAGTAAACTACTTTTTTTCCTATGGAATAGAGAGGCAGATACTGCTAATTTGAAATGAACTCCAGAGAATATCAGTAGAATTCCTTTAGTGTAGAAATAACTTCAGCCATTCTTTCAATGTATGTATTCCCTGGATAGGTGAATTCAATCCTTGTAAGCCATGTAAATTTACCCTTCTGTAATAAGGCTTTGGAAACTTTGTGCTTTGTTTTATTTTTACAATGCTGGTGTGTTGAATTGTGAATGCACTTGTGGTTTTTTAGAATATATCTTTATAAGGAAACACAACTTTAGAACAAAAGCATGTGTCCTTTTGTTTCTCTTTGCAGTTCAAGGTGGGCTAAATAACAAGATGCTTGTGTTAGCTCTTTTTCTGACAGATACTTAGGTGGTCCTGGATCTTCCTATTAAATAATTGGAACTGCAAGAAATTCTTTACTGGCAGTCTGCACCTTGGCTAATTGGTGCTGAGGATGTCACTAGTCAGATCCAAGGACTTCCTGCTGCTGGTTTCCCAAGTTACAAATCAGAATTAGCTGCTGACAGCCAGCCAAATAACTTCAGCAAATACTTAGGACAATGGGCACTGAAAGGCACCAAGTCTGTGAAGTAAGTCAGTGCTTTATAGACACTGAAGCATTCCTGAGGATCTCTTAAGCTGAGCCACATGGTGCTCAGCTAGGAAGTTGATTGATGGTTTTACAAAGAAAAAAAATGTTTATGAAAGAATGCTTTTCTTACAGATTATCCTGCATTAATATATATCTGATGTGCCTGGCAATGTTTCAGCAATTGGATGTTTGCCAAGGCTTGACACTTCTGCAAGACACAATGGAGTTTGTCTAGCAGCACAGAGCTTTTTGTTTTATGATCCTGTTTTTAATGAGGCAGACACTTTCATAAGTATTATCCTCCTCTAAATCAGTAACACTTGTACATTGTCATCCTTACATGTTAAATTGTTTATCCGGGCTAAAGTGGAGTCCATTTTTGCAAATTTTTGCTTCTTATCCAGAATTTCTGTCTTACTATATCATTCTGTTTCAGTGGTTGGATTAAACAAAAAAGATTGCAGAAGGTCTCGTGCGAAGCTGAAGAAGAATTATGGACCACATACAAAATGTTCTAGCGAGGTTCACTATTCATGTATCCCAAAAATATGCTCAGAGATGTTTAAATACCTTTGTAAAGACCAGTGCTCAAGGGTATCAATGGGAGCTAGGAGACTGAAAGTATTTGTAGATCTGTCTGTAATAATTTCACAGAACTAGACAAAAGTTTGCTATTAAATGTCTTTATTGGACTTATTTACAAGTGAATTTGTTTTTTTTGCTGTTAAATATTTGTATTTTGTGAGCTGTTTTATAGAGGGCAAAAAGGCATTAATGTGCAGTGGGGAGAATTATTAAATCCTTCCTCTCAATGTGGGAAGGCAGCAGAACTTGGTAATTCTGAAACTGCAGGACAGAAATTGGTCAGGCTGTGGTTCCCTTATGTTAAATTTATAATTAATGCCTGTAACAAATAAATTATTTTACTTTGAAACTTGACTTACGTCTATCCTACCTAGCATCACTAGTGAATGATTTTTTTAAGCCAAAATGTCTTTGTGTGATTCAAAATGATTGAAAAGATACATGTGCTTTCTTTTATGAGAGAAGCCTTTAACAAACCATCATTGAGGCTGAATTATTTCTCATTACTAGCAGAGAGTGGTTCATTTAAATTGCATTTAAGGTCATCGACAGGGCAGGTTGAAGGGGAGGAAAAAGAGGAGATATGCATTGTGGTTAAATGTGTTGGAACAGACCTGCAAAATAAAATAGAGACTGTCAGATAGTCTCAATATTTGTTCTGTCATGCATAGAAACATACACACAGAGAATATGCATAAAAACTATTGCTCCAGTGGCTTGCATTCAAGCATATGGTTTGATGAATTGCTTGGAGTCCTGGTGATAAGGAATATTAACAACCTGAAGATGGCAAATCATTTAACTGCCCCATACTATTGATTACTGTCACATGCTATTCTTTAGGTTTAAGTAGAAGTAAACTAAAGTATTTGCACAAGTAATTATAATTACAAGTTGCAAATTCTCATGAATCCGTACTTTTATTTATGCAATGCTTGCGATATTTTTTGAAGACCAGCTTTTTTGTGATGTGATACAGCCTGCTTTCTAGAGTTTGGTGCCCTAATGATAATGATAGACTTCTCCACCAGTATGAACCCCCTTTTTTTCCATGTGTGATATTCCAGGCTGGTGGCTATACCCAAATAAACTGAGAGGCAGTCCTGCCTGCTTTCCCTTGAAATGGGACACATGCTTGGGGAATGCTTCTCTGGCTGGTTACTGTTGTTCATTAAACTTGTGGAAACTTACTGTTTTTGAGAATTCTATTTTTCTGCCCAATTTCATAGAAATTGGTCAATGAATTCAGAAGTCACTGGAATAGAATGATACATGCAAAACCTGATTCTGGAAGCCTTGCTTTCTTAGATATCCTGATTAAAGCTATATTAAATACAAGCTTAAGAAATCTGAGTCCACGTTGGAGACTTGAGTAGGGAGATTCGCTTAACAGTATTGGCATCTACTAACTCAGTTCACAGTAAAAACAAAAGAGAAGTTGTTATTAAAAAAATAGAAGCAGAATGTTGTCCATTCTTCTTTATTCTTAAAACCCACTCTGATTGATTTAAACCAATATTTCATAAGTAAGAGTGGCATCAACACTCCTGTTTGAATAGTAACTCTAAACCTAAACAAATGAGGGATAACTTCATAATAATCCCAAGATGACTGGATATTTTGTTCAGCTGGAGGAAAGGAATGCATTTCTTTTGAACATTTTCTTTTAAGAGGTTTTAGTTTATTTTTCTCTGCCAATCTTTAGTTAAGACTCTGGTATTATTGAATACAGCCAGTTTTGCTCATTTCTCCAATTTGTGTTTGTGTTCATGTGCTCACACTCAGTCTTCAAAGGCTTCTTTCCCATGTCTGAGTCTGAAACACTCTCTGAGCTGAGATACTACATGTGTGTCTAGAGCTTCTCTGTAGGTTTCAGGGAAGTGTTTTCATCCTGTGCATCACTTTAGAGTTTATGCTTATATGTTTCACTGTATTCTGTGATCTGTATTTAGGATTTATGGCATCCTTTTAATTTTTGTTTGAGGTATGTAGTTGAAAAAGGTAATTGCTCTCATTATTTTCAGATGGAGACAGGAGAGAGGAAATATTAGAAGGAATCTTTCTGAAAATATGGTAAACTCACAAAGCCACTTTATTCCCATTTATTAAGCAATTGTTTCTGTTCATACAAAAACAGCTAAAGGTATAAAACACAATGTAAGTTGCAGCCAAATTGTTGTTAGTGTTGCATAGGGACAAAAAGATGTCTTATGCTACAAATTAAGAGTTACTATAAGCTCTTTATTAGATTATTTGGATATTCCAGTATATAACCCAAGGCTAAAGTTCATGTTCTTAAAAAGAAATTATTGCAATCAAGATATGCTCTTTAAGAAATGACATTTTTCCCATTTCTGAAACTGACTAAAACCAGCCCTTTCATTAGGTTTCTTCTTTTTTCTGGCATTGCTAAATCTTATGGCATACGTAGAAGTGACAAATGGTGTATGAACATGCGGCAAGTTTCTTCGTCACAGGGCAGAGTATTTTATACATTACACATTTTAATTTTTTGGTTGTACTTTGGATATTTGATGACTTTGTAGGGTATTGTCTGTATTTTATTTCTTTATGCAACTTAGTGATATGCATTTTGCATTTTTAGTAAAACTGCTCTGCAAAATATCCCATCTATCATTACTGGAAAACATAAACATATGCAAAAAAGTGCTCCTTTATCTGTTGATTCATATTTCTTTCAGAAAAAATGAGAAACATTTTGGAATGGCATTTGTGTTTGATTTGTGACTCCTCTAGAAAGTTTGGGCTGGAATTATTTTCAAGGCTCATAGGGTTCTGAAAGAAAATTATTCTTTAAGTTCCTCTAAAAATAATGTCGTTGTGGGATTCTGAAGCTTGACTGCAATCCAACGATTACATGGATTACTCATAAATATGCTGTAGTAATGTTGCTCTAAGTGTTGAAAGGCTGAGTATTTTGCATTTTAATACAACTTCTTACACATGTCCATACTAACTGTCAGAACTGGTGCTTCCTGGAAGAGTTTTTTCCAACCTAATTTTCCCCTGCCCATAGAAACTTCTGGTATGCAGTGGCCAAGGGCAAGAGCACCATCCCAGACAAACTGCAGCACTTGCCCTATAACCCCTGGGACATTCTGCATGTTCCTCTCCCAGGGACATATCCCTGTAGCCATGTGAGGACCTCAGCCAGGCTTTGGAACCTGGCCTTTGCTCCCTGCTCCTCTCCTTTCTAAATCAAATACACATTCATTTCTAACAGTTAATGCAGCTGAACAGCAGTTCTAAGATTTGCAAAGTTTGATACCTTTATAATTTTTCTCCTCAAGTTTCATTGCTGGGTTATGTCTTTTAGAGCTGAATGTAGGCTCTAAAGGTGTTAGAAACAAGTCTGAGGAACACATTTCAGAAACTTTTAAATGAAGACAAAGGTAAACTTGTGTAACACTTGCAGACTTGTGTTACCAAGTTTTTAACGAAAAAGTATTTAACAAATGGATGTTCTTAGATTATTTCAATAATATTTTTAAGGGTTTTTTTTCCTAGTGTCATCTGTTTGGTGGGGTTTTCTAATAGATGGAATAATAAACCTTTTCTGAGTGACTAGGATCTTGTTTGAATTCTAGTCTTTAAATGACTAAGTAATTTCACTCTAATATTTTTTGTTAAAGATTCATGGACAGAAGCTCATCTCTCTTTATTTAGATTTAATTCATGTTCCTATGTTGACATATAATAAGTTCATCAAAAGGTAAATTATTGTTTAGATTGAGTCCTTTATGAGCGTTAATCTGTTTGAGAAAAATATATTAATATCCTTCAAAGCCCTTGAAAGATTTCTATTTGACCTCTCTGTGGACATCTCCAACACATTTTAATTGCATTCGACTGATGATATATTTTGGTGTTCTATCATTGAATATTTAAAATAAATTTAGTTTAAGGTGGCTACACACCAAAAAGGCTTTGAGTGCTCTGTGGGAATTCAGTGGATATAATTAAAGAATTTCATTATTTAGAACTGGGGAAGGTGTATTACTAGTGCAATGCAAGCATTCTCCTTTTTTGGTTAAACTGACTCATTTAGAGTTGCAGAGACAATACCCCTCATTTGAGAAAATATTTTAAGTAACAGTGAACATTTAAAGAGACGTTTGACAGAAATCAGGGGATTATGATGTTATTTCTGTCTGTAGACTTCTTAATTTGTAATGCCTATTTTCTTGGCATTTATTTTTCTCATTTAAAAAAGAGAACAAACAAACAAAAACCAAAAACAACAACCCCAGAAAACCAGAAAAGGACACACGCACCAGGTGCAGCAAGCTTGCCTTACCTGTAGATACAGGCTGTAATGAATGGAAGGTATTATCTATGCTGTTGAGAGAAGGTAACTTTAGATAAGGATTATCTACCCCAGAAATGGTATTTACCCCTCTGTATTGCTGGCTTATGGAACTGGAATCCCCTAAGTGCATTCCATGTTCAACTGACCACCTTTCCCTTGAATATGCTGACCCTTTTCCCTGCTTTCTTGTCTTGGATACATCAGTTTGACAGATTCTTGAGCTATTTTCACTCTTCATACAAAGATTGCTTGTAATTAAAATCAGTCTTTTCCCTAGGATTCAGTATTTCCACATAAAATTGCTGTGATATATTGAGGAATGGATGAAAAACAAAGTAAAACAAGAGCCTGTCTTTATTAAAGTATTTCTGTATTCTGTACTGCCGTTCGAGGTTTACAGTATTATGTCTTGGCTCATAACTTAGTGTGAAACAAAGCATTTAACACCTTTTTATTTGTCCCTTATGAGAACACTCTATTCTGAATTCTAGGGTTCTTTTGTAATTAGAACATGAAAGGTTTTAAAAGATGTCTCACCTAAAACTGGTATATTTCACAGAACAAGGATTATTTGTTCATTTTTGTTAGCTTTTCAGTCAAAGAAAGACACAAGCTATCTCTTTCCTTTGATTACATTTTTGAAATGCTGACATTTTACTGTAAGCCAACTTATTTCAACTAATTTTCAGCTAGTTTTTAAAATATCATCTGTAAATACCCAAAATGTGTTTTCTTTCTCCTCTTGCTGTTTCTATTTAAAAAAGTAAAAGTCAAAAAAAGAAAAAGAATTAAATAAAACTATAGGATTCGCTCTTGAAAATGCAAGAAATTAGAGCAGGAGAATGCTCTGTGAAGGATGAAGTTCCATGTCGAATACTTCCAACACACCCTGGCAGCAGCTTGTGTGCGGGCTCCTATTGTAGAAGTTTCAAGTCATTCTCCTTCTGTAGAAGTTTATATGATGATAAACTCAGATTCAGAGAGTTATTTAGCTTGGCTACAAACATTTTTAATGACTTAAACTTGGTATGCCATGCTACTTCCCAAGAATTAATCAGTTTCCATGAAAACATGTTGTTTAAATTAATCCAAACTCATTAGCACTACAGAGATGGATACTCAGTAAAAAGCCTCCATTAATTAGCACTGCATCCTGTAATATGCCTACAGCTCGTGACCATTTCCTTGAATTTGTGCAGTGTGTGACCCTTTGCATCTGATATTCATCTACAGCAGAACGATAGCCCATGTTTGGGCTTTAAAACAGCGAGCGTATGTTATAATGAGTGGCACGTTACTCTCTTTTTCCCAATGAATTCCAAAGTCATAAACAAGATTTCTCGTATACCTCATTTTGAATTCAGAGCTGAATGCAGGTTTTGCATTTGTGTTTTGACAATAGGCATAGCAATAATAGGTTTTGTTTCTTCAGTTTTTAAGTTTGTGGAAATTTTGCTCTTCATCTTTCAGAAACTGAAGAGTATTTGTGCAGGGTGCTGGACTGACCCTTCTGGTGGAGGGTCAAGTATTCTCTGCCTGCTTATAGTACCAGGACAGCATGAACATATATCAATATTTCACGAAGTGTATTTGTGAGGCATAGAGTAGAGAGCAATAATTCCATGCTTCAGGAACCTGTATTTCTATATGCTGTGTACAGGGGTGCAGAACAATTCTAAACTCATGCCTTGTCTAGGTTTCCTGAAATTGCTTTCCTTTGTGTTTAAGTCTTTTCTTGCAAATCTCTTCCCTGTAGTCACACAGTCCTTTATGCTTTATTTTCTTCCTGTAGGTACCATTGCTTATCACTGAGCCTGCTCCTTGAATAATTTTATTGGTTCAGCAAGGAAATAATTAACATCAGGCAATTATGTCCCTGATCATTAATACACAAGACTTTTACTCTGTTAACTCAGGCAGTAGATGTCCACTGTCTCTGAAAACCAAAGGAATTCTTGTAGGATGTCTGTATTTGGAATGGCAAACTTTAGTTTTATGTCTTTTCAGCTGGGAAGTATAATGATTAAGTGGATTTATTTTTTTTTCATTCTTTCATTTATGCAAGAACTAACCTTCAAAACAGGCCATTGTGTACATAATACACATGCCTGGAAATAGGAGGGTCACAGGCAGGTGACCAATAGAAAAAAGCACTGACCTCTCTCTTAAAGAATGATTTCCTCAGCCTGAAAAATAGAACCAACTCATGAAATTCAACTGTGCACTTTTCCCTCCATTTAAAAAAAAATCTTTTCCTCCCCTTTCTCTTCAAACTGGCTACAAACTCCAATTTATCATCATGATGTATGGTATCATTAATCCTCCTTGAAAGCAAGATGCATAATGCTGCAGTGTTGGCACTGAGCAAACTTCAGCAGCCTGACTGTCTTCACGCCCCTTTGAGTCTCCCTTGTTCTAGCAGAATGGAACTGGACTCATAATAAGATTAGCTATCATGCTGTTTGCAGCAGCAAGTGACCTATTATCCTGTTCCCTTTCCTTCCCCTCCTTCCTCTCCCCTCTGCTCTCGCACTGCAGCTACAAAACGAGCGAGACAGGGCTGCTGGTTTATGCTCTAGCAGTGAGCTGTTAGGAACAGAGGGCCCTATAGGGGTAGAATGACCTCTTTTGTAAGCAAGGACAAGAGTTTGCTTTGTGGGAGAGAAAAACCTTTTATGCTTTCTTTGGTATTTAATGATTAGTTGGCTCTATCTGCTGCATGCTTTTTATCGGGAACTTTCAAACTTTTTTTTTTTTTTTAATGCCATGGGAAGGAGGAATACTTTAAGTGAAACTTTTAGTACTGTTACAAGCTTTCTTATTCCTTGTTTCAGAAAACTCGTCCTATAAAAATACTTTGCTTATCAATATAGTAGGAGAAGTGATTAAAGTACACTAAGATGCAAATTGTAGAACTGCTAATCCCTACAGTAGTCACAGGTAGTGAACTTCCTTTGTAAATGCCTTGATGGCAAAGCATTTTCTGTAGAAGTAGCAGTTCTGGTTTTGAGACTTTTATGTGATAGATTTAGATAAATAAGCAAATTCAATCAACCCATATTCTAAATGGTTTCATCAGTTTCATTTCTCAGATGCATGACTTTGGAAAAGTAAAATTTGGAATGAATGTATTTACAGCTTCCACTTTGTTAACCACAGAAGCTAAAATGGAAAGCTACTATAAGTCATGTGGTTATTAGGTTCTTCTATTGGACTTCACATCTAAATAGAAAGCAGATGGTAGAGGATCATTACCTAAAACTTACTTTGGTATTACTAAGGAGTAGATGGGTAGTTTCAGTGTGCAGTTGTTCTTGTAAAATCTCCAAAGTAACCCTAAAAATTGGTGTGAAAGGTGGTAGTAGAAGTGTGTGCATATGTTGTGCCATTGGAGAGGATGGGGAGGGTTTTTAATTTGTGCAAAACCCCAGAGTTTTGTTATTCTAACTTAAAAGTAATTGGAAAAAGTTACTGTTCCTAATGCTTATTGTTTTGGTTTTTTGTTCCCCCTATGCTTCAGTTCTGATTAGATTTTGTAAATTACATAAAATAACACAAAAATATGAATGCACTTTGAGGGGAAAATGTATAAAACATACATTTTAAAAAGATTATTGGCACATTTTTTTGAAGTAGAACCCAGTTGTTTCCTGAACTAATTTGTATTGTGCTTGATAAGGTATTTCTTCAGCTCTTTTCCATCAAAGTTCATTTAAGCTCTGATTGCAACTTAGTATGTGAGAGAGAGAGACAGTACATTTTACTTTTTGAAAATACAACTTAATCTAACCAAAATCCAAAATATGTTTCATAGTTTTGTAAAAACAAGAGCTGGAAGAGTTAAGGGGGGTCAAGGTGCAATTAATTTTTCTATTTTTCAGTTTGTGAATATAGCCCAAACTTTTTTGCATTAGTTTGCAGGATCAGGAATTTGTTGTAAGTATCTATGTCATGTCTGTAGTAAATGATCCTTTAAATCAAGTTCCTGTTATGGCTTCAGTGGGTCTGAGAATTTCATACCATGGATATATACTAATGTATAGCATTTTTATATAAATACATGAGAACTTTAATAATTTGTTAGAGTAAACATTTACTGAAGTATGTTGGCAAGGAGAAGGAAAAAATGTCTTTAATTTCATTACTAAGTGTGGTAGACAACACAGCCAAGCAGAATCTTCCAAAGCAATGCTGTTCAGTGTTCTACTTCTAAAATAACGTGTTATTCCTACATTGGTGGAATGATCTCAGTCAGTATAACTTGGTCTCTGTGCCACTTCATATTAGTTTCCAAACATTTGTTCTCAAAAATATGTAGACCATAAAAGTTACTGTGTTCATTTCCTAAGCACTCTAATATATGTGTCATCCTGTGGGTAGTAGAAACCACAACTGCTTTAAAGGCTTGTACTGAGCTTGGCACTTGCAAAACACAGCTCTAGTTTTTGTACCTGCAGACTGACATGCAGAAGTAATAGAAATAATCCTGCTGTGAGAGGCATCCAAGTGTGCTGAGAGTGCTGGCTGAAGTCATTATGAGGCTGTTCTCTCTCATCCTTCAAAGGACATGACAACCAGGGGAGATTCCTGATCTGGAAGAGGGGGGAATGTCACCCTGCCCTCCAGAAAGAGCAAGACAGGAGGACTGGGGAACTACAGGGCAGTTGAACCTTACTCTGGAAGGGGTAGACGCTCCTAGAAGCCACATCCTGGCATGGAAAGGGCAAGAGTGTGCTTGGGAACAGTTGGCATAGGATTACCAACTGCAAGCCATGTGATGGGCCTGAGTTACTTTTCAGATGGGATTTGTGGCTTGTGGAAGATAGGAAAGCAGTGGAGTTGAGGTGTTTTGGAGTGGGTTGGTTTTGGGGTTTTTTTTTTTGGGGGGGATATGATGTTGGTTTTTTTTTTGTTTTGGGGTGAAGTTGGATTTTTTGTTTTCTTTTAGGGTTTTCTGTTTTGTTTAGGTGTAGTTTGGATTTGTTTACCTTTATTTTGTCTATAATTTCAGCATTGTACCTAATGTTCTTAGAGTGAAGTATAGAGTGAAATACTGGATGGTGAGAAGGTAAAGGAATTTATTGGATGGCCAGATTCCCAAAGTGGCAGTCCATAGTATAAGGTCTAGATGGCACGTACTAAGGGTATTTTGCAGCCAATATTTCATGTCTTTTGTAACAAGGTAGAATCTGGGAGATGATACTCAAATTAGGGGAGTACTTGACTGGCTGGAGGGTGCAGCTAATATTGCAAGAGACCTCAACTGCTTGGAGAAATGGACTTAGTGTAACTTCATGAAGTTTAACAAAGGCAGGTAAAATGTCCCAAATCTAGGATGAAATGCTACGCTATGGATGCTACCAAATGCTGCACTATGGATGTGGAGAGCTGACTGTCTGGGAAGCAGCTTTGCAGCCTTTGGAGTTCCTCTGGGAAAGCTAGTGCACATGGGTCAGCAGTGGAACCCCTCTGCAATTGCCAGCTGTGCCCCAGCTGCTGTTGGAGAGTGCAGCCGCAGGCTCCAGGGAGCAACTGGTGCCTTGGATTTGGCAATTGAGAGACATCACAGAGAGAGTGCTCTGTACGCTTTTGGGTGCTTCAGGACAAGGCTGACACACTGCAGCAATTCAGCACAGGGACGTTGCAATGATCAGGAAGATGGAGCACATAATAGACAAGAAATGGATTGGTGAAAAGAAAGCTAAGAGGAGTTATTGCTGTTTACGATGGCCTAATGGGACAGTAGAGGGAAGACAGAGCCTGACTGTCTTGAAGTCAGATAGGTCTTGCAGAGGTAGGATGATAGCTAACAAGTTGGAACACAGCAAATTGCAATTAGGTGAAAGTAAAAATTTTTTGCTCTTAGGCTGATCAAATATTGGAACAGATAACCCACAGGGGCTGTGGAATTGCTGTCCTTGGAAATATTCAGAGCACATCTGCAATTGTAGTAGGTCACACTTCATGATGTTGCCCACATTCATGATGTTGTTCAGATCTTGTTCTCCTGTTTGTGGCAAGCATTAAGAAAATAGGAGTGTACAGCCATCTTCCATGTCCTTAAGACTGTCCAGAAGGGTAAAAAAAATAGGTCTTTTAAAAAAAGGAAATATTTCCGAGCATTAATAAAGATCCTCTGGAAATTCAGGCTGTGAGACAGTTTGTACACAGTGTGTCGTGAGCAGAACTGCAGCACTGCATTTATCTGTATGGTATGGTGATGAACCATAAGCTGACCTGTGCTGCACAAAATACAGAAAAAGCATTGATCCTTTAGGACAGCTTGCCTCTTTCAGCAGCCATGAACCTAGACCTGTCTTTTTTCTTCAATCTACTTGCATCATCTGCTTGCCAAATGCAAGAAGTCTGCATTCTCTAATTATGACAGTTTGGTGTGAGTTACTATCTGAAAAACTAGGGTTTGTATAGGACTGTGTCCAGCTCCATCCTTTCTGTCTTCCAGAAGCCCTGTGTATATACAGATGAAATAAGAGTAAGGGTTTCTTGGTGAACTGGAAATGAATCCTTCCAAATCCCCCTTAGCATCAGTGAGTTGTTCCCAGTTTGATTTTCTCTTTCAGGGAAGTCCCTGCAGTGGGATGCTTCAGTGCTGATCCATGTGGTTGAACTGTCTTAAGAGGACACTTGGATGATGGTGAATCAGTGCTTGCAGAGTACTTCAGAATTACAGGAGGAAACTGATTCCTCCAAATCTCAGTTTCTGTTTAAACTTGCATTATATCCAGATTGGTACAGTGATCTGCTATTTGCATAGTTCTTCACAATTTCCCAGTTAAGGCACTGATTCAGCAAAGCAATCTAGCATAATACACTGCATCAGGTATGTCAATGGTTCCTGTAAAATCCATGCTGAATAAATAAGAAGAAACTCAAATAATTGAAGAGAAAATAAAGTAGGCTAAGCTAATTCTGAACAATGAATTTGGTGTTTCCTAAGCCTTCATCTTTGGCCATGATTTTTTTTTTTTGCTTTTAAATATTTCTAAGGTTGTGATCAGGAATGGTCAGATTGGCTGTGCTCAGATTGACTGTCCTCAAGTCTGCAAGACACAAACGTTTATGTCAGGCCTCCCCTTGGCAGATGGTCTTTCAGATTTCTGTGGTGCGCTGGGAGAGTTATTTCTGTGGTCTGTGCAGCACTGCAGGCTGCCATAAGAATTCACTGTTGGAGAAGGAATCACAAGGAGGTCAGGCAGTTGTTGATAAGCATATGTGGGCTACTGAGAAGGTCAGAGTCAGGGGCCTCCCACTGAAGCAGCCTGCAGAGAATTGTGCTGTTGGAAAAGTCACTCTGGTTCACATTAAAAAAATCTGCCAGAAAAGAGAAGAACAAGGAAGGAAGGAGAAGAAAAATCAGAAGGATTTGGGGATTGAATTTGATTTGTACAGTCAGTTATCAAATATGAGAATTTCACTGGCATTGCTGTGTCCAGTATTTTAACTTCTTCAGATCTTTTTGTAGATTGAAATAAATTCATTTTTCTGATGGAGTACACTTCTCTTCAGTTTAAAGGATGTTTGGTACTGCCAAAAACGGTGCTTACAATAGTGACATTAGGATAAAGCAAAATAAAAATGCTAGAAGTTTTTATTAAAGAAATTAATAATTTCAAGTGGTCTCTAAACCAGGAATGCACATATTTTGTAAAAGTGATAGATGTAGGATTTCTTATATCCTTTATGATAAGGATTGCTTACCTGATGGAAATTAAATTAAAACCCATATCAGATGATCTGCAAGGAGTATTCTTTATATTGAGACATGTGAGAAGGAATAGGCTCAGAACTTTCTTAATTTGTTGGAACCTATTCTATTTCCAACATTTTTCATTCTCAGTAATCTCCAGTTACAGCAGATCAGAGGCCAGCTGTTAAGGTTTCACTTTTGTGCTGGATAGTGATGGCAGAGTGAGAAATAAACCACGAGCTGTGACCAAAGGCAGACTTGTAATTACTTGGATATAGCGATAATTGGCCTTAATACTGTAACAAATGCTCTGAGTTTGCACATCTGAAGCCTCCCGTTTGGATCAATTTTCTTGTTTACAAAATCAGCTTGCCTTTATTAGCACCAAAACTGCCCAGTAACAGAGTGGTGAATGATCGAATGAGGTTCACTGCGAAAAATAGGAAAAATATTATGTACATGATTAGACGGTGGATTTAAACATGTTCCTGTGGAGGGCTGGAGTTTGGAGGGAAACTGGGTGGAGTGAAAATGGGAGGTGTTGACTGACTACATCAATACTGTTTGAGAGGTCTATTGTTTTCCATTCTTACCTGGTGTAAGTTTAGGCTCCTACACTGGGGATGCAAAGGACTAAAAAAACTGGCCTAAAATCAGTCCACACAAAACCTCTTTCACACAGTTATGTACAAAGTTGATTTATCCTAATGATCCTACTTGTAAATATTTATCACTCATGGTAGCTTTCAGAATTTGAAGATCCATTTTGTGACCCTGAAATTGGGATATTTCCCTAAAATACAGGTGTTCTTCCCCCTCCCTGCGCCCCCCTCCGCCCCAGGTAACAAGACTACATCCTTGGATCTCTCAGCATGCATTATTCCCATTGCTTGTTGTTCAACACCCTGATCGGAGAGCAGATGAGACAGTTATTCCTGCTGTTGCTGATTTACTATTACAGCTGCTTCCTCTTCTTGTGATTTAATTTGAAGTTTCAGCCCACCAGGGGGCTAATGGTCCCCACCTATGCAGCTTTGAAGGCTTGCTGTTGTTTTCCACAGGAATGTTATTTCCATTCCTAGCCAGTGATTTATTTTTTTTTCCTCAGTGTTCATCTGGTAACTGTGAGGCAGTATTCCATTAGCCATTTTCATGAAAAAAAAAAAGAAAAAGGAAATCCAATCCAAACCCCATGCAACTCTTTAGATTGAAAGCTTGCAAATGATAATTACTCTGTTACACTGGAAACTCATTCAATCAATAAGTTTTGTAGTGTTCTTACGGCTATTGGAGACTCATGTAAAGAAACCCAAACTAAACAAAATTGGATGTTATCAATCATTTAGATTCCTTATGTTTCTCTTCCATTTTTAATATACAGCATATAAAATGCACTTCTTTTTTCATGTGTTTCAGGAAAATGTAGGGCAAGCAGCAAACCCAAGAGTATGTTTCACGGTGGGTACTGCCTGTGGTGGGATGAATTCCAAAAACATTAGCAAGTGCACTGAAATCCACAGTGTAATTGCATCCTGCAGGCAGATTCTGCACAGGGAGCTCAGTTTGAGTGTGACTACAAACTTGTGACTGCAAATAGTCGACCAAAGAGCACTTAGTACTTCAGGAATGCTTTACACCAGACTTCTCTCAAAATATAAATTGTACATCTCCCTCACTAACCTATTCTTGAAGGAAAACTTTACAAGTTTTCCAGTTAACCTTCAATTTTTAAGCATTTTTCATTCTAAGTTACCTTGAAAATGTTTCTGTGCCAACAGGATTAACTTTGATGCTCAGCATGGCTTGCTCTCTGCCATTATTGTTGCAGTGTGAATTTAAGAGTAGCAGTCTTGGATTTACATTTTGTAAAACATTTGGTTTTCTAGGTTTATCGCTTTTTATGTGATTAAAGTCAGTGTATGTGCTTAAGTTTTCCTCATTTGAGTATAAATTTGTAACGTAAACATTTACATTTTCCAACACATTCTCTGCTGGCCCAAAGTGTGCTTTGATGAATTTTGCACCTTCTAGTGTTTGATAATTTCTTTTACCAGTTCATGATTGGTTTTAGAAGTTTAGCTCTTCACTGAGTTAATGGTATCTTAACTTCCTGTGAATCACAGGTGTTTTCTTCACAGACACCTTCTTTTTGATGGCTTATTTCTGGCTTTGGTAAGGAAGGGTAGAGGGATTATATTGCAAAAAAGTATGAAAGCTAGGTAGGCTGGCAGAAGTGGCTGCATGAAACCTCAATGCTTTCAACTATTGTTAAAGAGTGGTACAATCTTCCTCTCTTTGGGTAGGAGGATATTATTACCAAATATCAGTGTTCAAGGTTGCTATTTACAATAAAAATCAAATGCCCTACTTCCTAAGGCTCTGGTTGATGGAAAATGAAGCATTAACTGCCAGGAAACAGGTTTTCCCGTATTATCACTCAGTTGTGCAGTGGTCACTAACCTTTTCAATACAACTTTAATATTTCATTGCTAATTGTATAATTTAAAGAATACAAGATTTTAATAGTTACTTCAGGAGGAATGTCAATCACAGTGCTTTACAGCTGGTTTTGCTCATTGGAAGCTTACCAGTTAATAAGCTAACTACTGTAATAACCATTAGTGCAAACTCTGCTTGGGTGATGTGTCTTGCGGTGTTTAATGAATTAGACTCAAAAAATAAAACAGAGTATTAAACTTGTCTGACTTGCTGTAGAGGCAGCACAGAATTAGTCATTGGCTGTGAATGTTAATCACTCCACAGCAATGATAATTTACAGCATTGTTGTAGCACTCTTGTGCTCATAAAATGAACTTAATAACCCACTGCTACCCATGGGATAAGCCTTCCTTCTCCTTCCCTCCCCTTTGCAATTGAATACCCAGTCTGGCTGCATAATAGCCATGTGAAATACTGCATTTAAAAGAGTGAGCAGCTGTATGATAAAATAAACAGCTCTAAAACAGATTTGTTAATTATCTCTTTCTTTTATTCACAGAGGGTGTTTGTGAGATATGGCTGACCAGTGAAGACACAGGAGCTTATGGCAGAGACATTGGCACAGACCTCCCCACGCTTCTGTGGAAGCTGGTTGAAGTTATTCCTGAGGGAGCTATGCTGAGGCTTGGCATGACAAACCCTCCCTATATTTTAGAGCATCTGGAGGTAAGGAAGAAAAGAAATCA
Organism: Haemorhous mexicanus; assembly: GCF_027477595.1. Taxonomy (NCBI): domain Eukaryota; kingdom Metazoa; phylum Chordata; class Aves; order Passeriformes; family Fringillidae; genus Haemorhous; species Haemorhous mexicanus. The sequence goes on along the minus strand of NC_082341.1, from coordinate 63,803,757 downwards.
TTTATATGCCGACATGGACATTCATTGAGTGAGTCAGCATGGAACCTTGTGTGAAGTGTCTTTCATTTTAAGCCATAGCTTAAAAACATAATAGACTTAAAATACATTTACAACATTAGACTAACAGTGTAAAGCCATTTGCCTGACACAGCAAGTTATTGAGATAATAAGATCCTCAAGTAATTTTGGAATTATAATATTACTGAGATCTCTGACATGTAGGATTTTATTGTAGTGATGTTTGTTTGTGGGTATATCTAGTGTTTCCAAGAACTAAAGGAAATGTCATTTGCAAGTGATGGACTATGGGATTGAATTTTTCTTCCTGCTGCACCTCAGACAAATATTTCCAGAAACACTATATGATGGTCTCACTCAGTGATGCATTCATTATCCTATTTTCGGTGTGTTTAGAACTTCCATGATAAGAAGTAGAAATGTAAGTGTATATCTGTGTTTAAAATAAATGTAACAAAGCAGTTCAATGAAATTAGAAATATGGAACAGTGTGAATTTGAAAGAGTAGCTTATTCAGGCAGAGGAGGAAGTGTTTCTTCTGAAAGGTAGGTTGGTTTTGGTGGATTCTGTCACCAAATGAATTTATTGAAATTCTTAGAAACTGTCCACAGAATGAACATAAATGTAAAGAGGAGGAAAAAGGAGGGAAGGATGTAGTTGAAAGTAATTTTTGTGCATGTTTAATACCAGATAAGTAGCTGGTATCCATGCTGCTTTCCCAACATTAATAGTTGCACTTGTGTTTTCTTAAGATGTCAAGGACAGTATTTTCCCATCAGAGTGCTATAACTGCACCTTTGCCTATTGTTGAAGCATGTGGGCCATGGAATCTCATCTTTGTAGGAATAAGCAGGTTTTCACTTCACCAGCTAAAGAATTTGACCTGCAGAAAGTTGCAAGGAATTTGCTAGGTTATTATTTAATTCTTTGGTTTAGCATATGCTTCACTAAGAGAGGCTTTTAACTCAGCACTCTGAATAGGAGCCTTTAGGAAGGGATGTGGTAGTGTTTTTGAGAATTTGCATTGTGTCTGGGACTCCCATATCTGCCACAAGCTTTTCTTCTTTTCTTTTTGTATTTTAACATTTTTCAGCATCTTGTACAAAAGCAAATCAAGCTTTTAGCAATTTTCACAGTTAGTTCCTTTGCTTTCATTTTTAATTCACTTTATTACAAGCGTTTTGGCATAGACTGCTGCTTTTGTCACTGCTGGTCATTGTGTCAGTGCTCTCAAAGCTTAAAAAAAAATAGAAAAATCAGTTGCTCTAAATAACAAAGTGCTCTGCTGAGATAAGGGGTACTCTTGATATAGTCCAAGAAAAGTGGAAAGATTGTTGCTTTCCTTCAATCATAGTAAGTGTAAGCATGTCACAAATCTGTAAATTTATGATATCTAGTCTTCCTGTTTCTAAATTTTCCAGAAGGTGCTGTAGGTAGGACTTACTTTTTACCTGACTCATATTTAGAAAAAGTACTCTTATCTCTTTGAAAATGCATCTTTAGGTGTCATGGCAAAAGCAGAGGAATTCATGGAAGCCTATTAAAAATGTGTGTCTTGAATGTTGCTGTGCAGAACGTGTGTTTGTGTGCAGCAGCCTTTTCGTGCAGTAGCAACATCTGCTGTTGCTCGTCCTCTTCAGTGTTCCATACAGTTTCCAATTTATGTGATTTTTCTAAGGATTATTCAATCACATTTCTGTGTTTCATGTGTGACCAAGAATTTCTGATCTTGAAATTTTGTGACATAATTTTGCTGATTTGTCAAACTAAATTAGCGACAAATTTTTGGTTTTTTGCTTTCTGTATTTGTATTTAATCTCCTTTTCCAAGCTTACCAGACTTTTCTCTGAAGGATCACTGGGGAATGTAAGCAGTCTCCTGTATATGTTTTCACCAAACAAAATAAACTTTTTATGGGCAACATACTTTTAACTTCCCAGTTGAGGAAAGGGTAAAACTGTAATTTGTTTAAAAAACCAAAATTAAGTGAGAAGCTGATTAACCCTCATGTCAGTTGATTAGGATAAAATCCAAAGATGGATTTGTTATCTCCTAAGATATGAAGATGTGTTATTCGTTGCAAACATCTTTCATTAATTGTTTTAAAAGGTGCTGCATTTTATTAATTGATTTTTTTTTAGAAGTCATCTTTCTTATTATGATGATGTTTGGCTTTCTGTGAAAAAAATTTTGAGATCTGGACAGAGCTTCCCTAGAGACTCAGCCTAAAAGCAAAAACTTTGATTCATTCACTTTTCTTCCATGTTTATTGTAGCTTACCTGCAGGTGAGAGTGTTTCATCTGCCTCAGTGTCTGGGAATCAGTTTCATAGTCTCCACTAAGAAGTGGTAGCCAACAGCTCTGCTGTTCCACTGATGGAGGCCAGCACAAGAAGAGGAATAAGACAACTTCCCTTGGGTCAGGAGTGTTGGGATTAGAGCAGAGCAGGGGGCAAAGAAAAGCTGTGAACACTTGTAATGGGCATTAAGGTTCTTACGCTGGAAGGTTTGGTAGATCTGGGGACCTGGGCCAGTGGCCATTCAAGCTCAAGTTTGTTTCAGGTAGGGAGTCAGTTGAAGTTTTCATATGATTTAAAACAGCATAACCAGTGTCTTCAGGTACTGCTGTCAGATAAATGCCATTCTGTACTTGAAGATGTTTGTCATTTCAGAGGGTACTGTTAATCTCATGGAAATCCTTACTATGCTTGTGCTTGTTTGTCAGTCTGACAATTTAGTACTTCAGTTTTTATTCAGTAAATATGGCGGTACTAGTGCCTTGTGTAGCATGAATAGTCTTGGGATGAGAAGCTTTCAAAATTATAAATTCTGCATTCAATTGGCCTTCTTGTATAAAAAGAAAGATATATTTGGAACCACACAATGTTTTATAGTCATGCAAAATATTAGATGCTTTTTGGCATGGATACTAACCTATGTCATTACAAAGAGCTTTATCATAATTATTCAGGGTATAACCTAAAGTACTTGATTTTTTATCTGCTGTTTTCTTTAGCCACAGATGATGTCTGTGCTTACATTAGTGCATAGTATGAAGTATTAAGAGGAAATGAGGAAAACACAGAATTTGGTAGTAAAGCCACTATATCTAAATTTATCTGCATTTTGGACTCTTTACTTCAAAATAAATGTAATTCTCTTAATCAAACTTTCCCACTACCCATGATCCAAAGCTGTTTCAAAGACATACCACTTGAATCCTTCTGTTTCCACCCATGTGGATGGAGTACATTCACGGTGAACCTGGAGTATAGCTACTGCTCTCATTTCCTTGGTAGCTAATTTAGTTTGTCCACTATGAAGTTCCCCCCAGACTGAACCAGCCAATGGCTGTGAAGGGAGCATGGGGAGGTGCATTTTAAAATTTCACTGCTGCTTTCAGTGGGCATGTCAAAGTGAACACAGCAAATCCTGGCAGGGCTTCTCCAGCTTGAGCTTTGCTGTTATGACAGAGAGTATTATTTGGGATGTTCAAAGAAACTGAAGGACCAGAGACTCAAACTCTTGATCATGTCACTAAGACTGAGAAAGAGGTTGGAGTTTGGTTTACCTGCAGGAGACATCCTCAGTTTTCCTCTCAGATAAAACCTGGCCGAGCAATGGAGATAGTATTGCATTTTCCAAAGTGCTCTCACAGTCTCAGCAGTCTGTTTGAATGGATACAGTATGAAGCATAGAGCTTGCTTATTTCAAGGTTGGTCTCAAACTGAGATTTTGAGACACGCCCTTGCCCGGTGTCTTAAAATGTAAATGCAACATGACATTGAGGAAAACTTGGGATTTTATCTACGTGGTAGAAAATTTTATTAAACAGACATGGACTATGGCCAGGGAAAAATAATTTGGCCCAGATTTCTTTTTTTGTTTTGTTTTATATAATGTGATGGAGAAGATTAGTGTTAGAATCCATTATAGAAAAACCTGCAAGGAGTGTGTGTGCGTGTGGTTTCCCTGTGTGTTCTTGCCCATATGTCTTTGCACAGTGCTACTGCTCTAGTTACACACACTGCCAGATGTCAAAGATTTTATCACCCCATGGTATCAACATGTAGTAAAAGTACATAAGAATACACCCTGCTTTAGAGGTAACCTCCAGACATATTTTCCCCAGTCATATTATGAAGCTACTCGCTAGTACTCTGGTGAGACAGTGTTTAACATCCACTTCCAGTGACTGATGGAAAGGGAGGGTTGGGAAAAATCCATTAAAGCAATGGTAGTAGATAAACGATGAATGGAAATTAGTCTGAAAAGAAAAAAAATAAGGTGAAATGTGTAGCAGCTTGAAATTTATGTTCATGGCATAGTGTTAGATACTGATTTTGCCTTGACTATATTTCACTTTTCCTTGGGTTGAAACTTAATTTGCTTTTTAAGAATCCAGGGCTCTGTCCAAATCACAAGGGACTCTAGATCATCCAGACTGTGAAAGGGCCGGGACTCACATCTCAGCCTTAGCTTGCCTCTTTTGTGGATTTAACATAATCCCAGAATTGTCTGGGATTTTAGTATGGCACTTTCTGTGAGTGATGGGATGCTTCCAGATCTGTATAAAGGAGGCAGTTCACACCTGCCATTCCCGTAAGTGCTTAATTTCACATGACTAGATGAGTAGTCGTCTTTGTCACCTGTCAAAATGAGTCTGTCTCAAACCATACTATATGCCATCTGTGGGCTGTATCTCCGTTATTAATTCAGGACATTTGAGTGATACACCAGCCATTGAGATGGAGTCTGCATGGCAGCAGAGCCTTTAAATGCAGAAGGTGTGCCAAGTGTACCACGAGTTGCAGTAGTATTTCTTTGCTCTTTTGCTTTGATTTTTCGTGTCAGCTTGGTGTTTGTATTTCTTAACCTCATTGAAGCTGATACCCTACAGATGGCTCCCTCAAACGTGCCCTGACACAGCACATAGGAAATTGTTACAGCATTACAGTAAAATTACTAATTCACTTTTCTTTTTTCTCTGTTGTCCTTTTTTTCCTCTGAGTGCACCAAGTGTTTTTGAGCGTTGTGCATAAGCTCAAGTTTTGAATAACCTCGAGTGTAAGCTGATTTGAAATGCATTTAAAAAGGGAATAATATGCACACATTCCTCAATGGCAAAAAAAAGGGCAACATAATTTCAAGAATTAAAAGGACTTTAGGGCATGTATTTGCTTTGTTTCTAGTATTATTTTTTGTCATTTTCATAGACTGCTGCTTTTGGAAGTGCCAATTAAAATCTGTTGATTTGACCAGAAAAAATGAAAACTGCAGCATACATTTAAATAAATGAATAGTTAAGCCCCTGACTTCTTATTACTGTGAGTTTTGTAGTGTTTTGTACTCGGTGGACCATGCAACTTTTTCTTGCTGTAATTACAAAGTTGTCTCCATGCAAACTGTGTCTGTTTTGCTAGCAGTATAATTGAAAGGAACCTCAGATACTAAAGGGAGGTGGATGGGGCAATTGCCTCCGTCCTCCTGAAAAAAATAAAAGGTGAGGTGTGAAGGGATGTTTACTATTTCCTTTGGTATTATGTTAAATGCTTGTTTGTCCTATGGAAGCTGTATGTGCACCTTTACTAACTCTCTGTATTCCTGCATTTTATTTTTTAGTACTAACATAGTCTGTCTCTCCTGCACTTCCTCTCAAAGCATTCTTTGTCTTTGGGGTTTTCAAATATAGCACATTTCCTTTAAATTACTTCTTAAGACATAGTGTCATGGGAACGTGAGCTCACCCCAGAGTCAATGTACTTTTTTATATTATGGAGTTGGGAAATGGATGAATCTCTGCTGTGCTTTGGGACACATTGTGTCATGCCATTTTCTCTAATCTCGAATTCTAACATCGCATACACAGCAGATCCTAACGTCTGTAAATGCTTGGTGACATGTTCGTTTCCAGCTGGTAGAATATGATTTGGCTTAATAAATGTCAAAATAAGATCCCATTTTACTCTTCTTGAAGGTTTTATGCTGTATTTGTGAATATTGGGTTCTCTCAAAAACCTTAGCAAATTGGGAACTTTGGACAATAAATATTTCCTTCCAGACGACATGGAAGGGAATATTTGTGTTGTTGGGAATGGAGCTCACATTCTTTATAACACTAGTAGAAAAAATGCTTTGAGATACATAAAAAACTGGCTTTATTTATGCAAAATTCAGTTTTCTATCACAACGGAATGTTTTATGCATGAATCTAGTGCTCTGCTGTATTTAATAATCTGTGACTAAAAACTGGTATTGCAAAAAGGGGTTAACATTAAGTAGCATGCTGCTTGACCAGTTAAATCTGTGCATATTAGTTGTACCTTAATTATGATTTGCTCATATGAACATTGCTCTTGCTTGTTAGACTGCCTGAGAATGAAGAGTATTTAAATGCAGACAGATCCACACTCAATCTTGTGCTGAGTGTCAGGCTGTCAATTACTTACAATACTGTCTCATCCCAGCAGTCCTTTGGAGCTGGAGCTTCTGGTGAATTACTAGCAGAAAATAAAAATCACCAGTAATTGAGCAATATGTTAAAAGAATGGGAAATGCATATATGGGATAGCGCATTTATGCTAAATAAAAGTAGGATTTTTTTATCAGTTGCCATGCACTTCAAGGCATTGAGGTAGAAGCTATTGTCATATGTAGAGCTTGCATAACAAAGTGTGCCATCTTCTTTTAATATTTCTGCATTCATTGTTAAACAAATAGCATCTCACTTTCCTGGTTATTTATATTATAATAAGTAAAGTTCTACCAACTACTCTCCGTGCTGTTTCAAAAGCTTCTATTTAGTTTAGATGCATAAACCCTTTTGTTTTCTTTGATAGATGAGCTGTCACATTCCCTGTGCTTTGCAGCATCATCTACATAATCTTCAGTAAGACTGCTTGCTTCGTTAGGCTTTGGCATTTGTTAAAAAAAAGGTTGATTTTTTTGAGGTGAAGATTTTCTTTAAAAATGAGAAAAATAAAATATATTGTGTTCTAGAAATTTCAATAAAACTGCACAGTAATATTTGCTTTATGTTGTTGTACCACTGTTAATCAAGGAAAAGATGTAAAATCTCATTCTTGGATTCAATTGGTTTAGCTCTATTAAATGGCAAGGGTTACTGAAAAATGTAAATTCTATGATATAAATCTCGTTGTTATGGTTTGCAATATTTTTATTTTGTTTTACTATGAAATTTAGATCAGTTCACAAAAGAAAGTGATAGTATTTGCCTAAAGGTTTAAGTTTTGATTAAAACCTTCCACTGTTTTTCTTCCACTGGAACCTGCTAAAGCAGTTGCTATTTTAGATATTGTACTTGCTTGTTTGAAATGAAGGAAAACAATAGAGAGGCTCCCTGGCACTGCCCCGTCTTGGCGCAGATGAACTCTGGAGGGGTGTGCAATTCATTCTATGTCTTCCTTCTAAGCAGAAACCATCAATTCTTTTCTATCCTATGGGATTCTCGTTTTTGAGCTGGAGAACAAATTCCTAGTATGGATGAAACTAGCAGTTCATTTCACTCATTCAGCTTTCTGAAGACAAAAAGGTAGTGTGACAATCCTACTTGCCTATTGTGTGTGCCTCTCTATGCTTTAATTAATTTTCAAGGTTTTATTAGCATAAAGTATGATTGAGACCGAGAGTTATTTAAAGTAGCAGTATGCTGTTGCAATAAATCACCTTTTTAGGGACCTTCCCAATAGGTGTTTCTAATACATATTGAAAAAAGGAGTATTAATTTACTTCTGGAAAAAAATATTTCATTTGAAGAGTTCTTAATGATGAGAAATTAGGGAGAAAATTTTTTAAAAAGTGTATTTTCTTGCATGTCAGAATTAATAATTTCAGAAGTAATTAGTGTTAGCTCTTTGGTTGGCTGGTTTGAAGTCATTAAACCATCGCTATAACCAGTAATGAAATGTACACTTCACCCTAAAATAAATCAATTTTTGGAACTGGACAAACAGCACTCTGAAGCTCCACAAAGGCTCTTTAGGATTGTAACGATGGCTGCAGCAGCAACAATAACAGTTCTCATCTTTGAAAGCACTGAACCATTTTCCTGCATGGTGCACAGAAATTAGTTGGTAAAATGCTGAAGGTGTCACTGAATCAGCTCTGTTTTGGTGAGGTGAAGACTCAGATGTGCTTGGGCTCATGGCTCATCACAACCTGAGTAATAAGCAATCCACTCAATGGAGATGCTAGTGCTTAACACTTTACCCAGTGTAAAGTCAGTCTGCTTTAATATTGGAGGCAAATTGTGATAGGGAAGCCAGCTTGCTTATTGTGATAGAATTTCACAAATGAAGGTTTAAGGTGTCTGTACTGGGAGTTACTGGTTTTGTCAGAAAGTGTGAATAAATTATACTGTGCAAGAAATTTCTTTTTATTTTTGGATATAACATGTATACTTAGAACCATATCCACCTGTTAACAAAATAGGAGAATTCTTGATATTTTTGTGTTTACAAAAATAGGTACCTAGGTTTACAAAATTAGGTACCTGGTGAATTTGGTGCTGTGTGTTTCCTTTGTGCACTGACTCATAGGAAGAGATGTGAAAATTTCAGCTGAAGCTTTGGACTGTGAAATGCAGTTATTTTATTGTAATATTATCTGAATTTCACTTCTTGTGCAGGAATTTGAGTTAGCTTATGCTCTTGTTTAATAAATGAAGATGTGGCAAGCTCTTCAAGGCACATTAGGTGGTTTTGGTATGGCATGGTTTGCCATGTTTTTTTAAGAGCTTAGGCTTAATACATATTAAGCTGTGAGGGAGGAAAAAGTTGCTTAGGTTTGTCTGTTTTCTGAGGCTGGAAGCAGTAGAGAGATCCCACACCTAGGAGAACAGCTGGGAGAAGCTAGGGCTGAGCATATGACTCTCACGGCTAGTTTTCCTATCAGCAAATCACAGCTTGCAGTCTGGTTTATATCCACTTCCAAGGGTGGCCTGAGCTAATACCAGTTTTCTGTTTGGTAATGTAGAAGGCATTTTTCCCATATGGCAAAACAGATTTTTGCCCTCCATCTGGCAACCCAAAGATTTGATTTTAAGATTCACATTACATTGGCTAGAATTGCATGGGCTTTTAACTGCTGCAGTGTGACCTGCCTTTATCCTAATGACAGGATAAAGACCTGAGCATGTCATGTCATGTTACATGGGGTAGGGTTGCCTCTAAGCTTGCCCATCATGTGGCTTCAGCACATTTCCCCGGTTCATACACAGACGAGGGAGAGGCACTGCCTTCCAACCAGTGTCCTCAGGGACATCCCACATGTTCTTAGTTTTTTAAAGCCCCATTGCTCACAGGGGGTGGGAAGTGGGGGTAGAGTTCCCTATTCATTTGTTTTAACAAAACTGCTATGGGTTTTCCAGACTGGGTCATAACTGTGTCATCATTCCCGTGCCTGCATCACAAGATCACATCTGTTCCTGAGCTGCACTGCAGCAGAGGAATTTATAAAATGGGCCACAGCCACTTGATTTTTATCCAGACTGTGCTGGTGGTAGCACCGCTCAGCTTCTGAAAGACAACAGTCAGCAGACACCCCTCGTGACATATCCCAAACTAACATCTGCCACAAAGGGATGAAGTTTTGAGGGAGTGCCATTTTGTCATGTTTCCATATGGACGAGGATTTCTTTGGGCTTCACTGCTGGCAGAGGATGAAATCCTTTTGCTAGCAAGCAAGCTATTCACATTACCATGACTCAAACACGAGACAGAATTCAAATATCTGGATTCTTGCCTGCTTTAGGTAAGGGGAAAAAATTGCTGTCTGAACAGCTTGCTGGTACTGACATAAAGATGCACAGATATTGATGTTTATTGTCTCTGCAATTTTCTATGGTTGCACATGGTGTCATTGCAAACAGGAGGTGTGATTTTCTGGTTAGATGGTTAAATTTGTGTATTGTAATTGCTAGGGTAAAATACACTGACTGGATAGAATCTTTCTGGTAATGTGCTTTGTGTTCTAATGTACTCCAGCTGGTAAGGACTGGAAAAATATTTCATATGTGATCAGTATCCTGAAGGATGCTTCACATACATTGTTATTTTCCAAATGTAGATGACACCTATTTTTGTAGAGGCAGGTTAAAACAAATTGTGCTACTTTTTGACCTTTTAGTTCCTACATGATATTTCATTTTTGTGTAGTGCATCCCTTCATTCATAGACACATGATCAGATTCCAGGGAAGAGCGAGAAAAGGCAATCAGCCGTTTCAGTCGTGATGAAAGACAGAAAGTTTCTTTCGCAGTGATATAGTTTCAAAATGTTGTTCATTTATTGTTTCCAGATGGAAATAAAATTCTAGATTGCTTTTTTTCTAACTGAAATATGTATTTATACCTAGTAATGCAGAGCACTTTAGAAAAAAATAAATGTATATATTTATAAAAAAAACCAGGAAATAGATGTTAAGCTTAGAATGTTGAGACATGGTGAAGTAAAAATATGTATTAGCCCATGATGTCCTTCAAATACTCTTTGGGATATTAAGTAATAGTTTTATTCAGTGATGAAATCTGATATTCTATGTGCAATCTGTAGTATGGGAAAATCTGTCAGCATTGACTAAGTATGACTATTAAGTGCAGAGTAGTTGTAATTTAATCAAACCTATGTGGCAAAGGACTTCAGTGTTATTTTAGTGGTAGGGAGGATGAAAGAGAAGTCTTGCCTTAAAGCTACAGGTCAGAATGTGATATTTCTATCTGAACGGTGCAAAGTTTGGAAGATTGATTTATCCAGGTTTCTGATGCAATCAAGCAAAGCTTTGTTTAATTCCTTATTCTGTTTTCTTCTGAATGGTTCACTCAGAGTTTCTGGTTATAAAAGGTAAATTTGAGACCACCAGCAGTACTTAGAAGTGAATAACAATGGAACAGTGGGTCATCAGGTGTTTCTGTCTTGTGTTTGGTTTGTGTTAATAATTTGTGTTGTGCTAAATTCACAAAGTTAATCATTACAATCCTCAAGTACCTGCTGGGAAATCAGTTTATCAGTAGGATCTTTGATTCAAAGCACATGCAGTGCATTTGGTGTAGCTTTATATGCAGTAAGCAAGTAGCGAAAGGAGTTCACAGTATAAAGAGCTGTTTGCAACCTCCTCATCTCTAGAAGGAGCTTTGAGTGTCCAGAAGATCCCTGAAACCCATGACCACAGCAGCTAGGCTGTGTTAGTGTTCCCAGACAGACCATGTGTGTAATGCATGTGAATTTCTGATACACATGGCAAGCAATTTACTTTCTAAAGAATGCCAATTCTTTTAATACGGAGTATCTTTCTGAACCAAAATGGTGCAGTGGAATAGTCAATAATGTTTTTGAGCTTACAGCTGTAGCTTTTACTGTGTGCAGGGATCTGTAGGGATAGTTGAAGTGTTCAGTTAATTAATGCCAGGCATTTTGCATCCCACTGGTACAGAACCAAGGGTGATTACTTTAGATGACAACAGTTGTGTTCTTAATCTTGAAAGTTATCAACAACAGTGATCATGAAAACATATGTTTTCTTTCTTTTACATGGGGGATAACTGGAAGAAGCAATTCTGATAAGTCTTGTTTAACCCTGGCTGGTGGTCACTATTGGTTTAGTTCCTCTTACAGGAAGTGCAATCAAAAGCTCCCTCTTGGCCACATCCCCCTGAAAGAGATCAACTGTGAGACCAGCAGGATTCTGCATGTTACTGTCAGACCAGCAGCTGGTGGCTTTGGGGTTGGTTGGGTTTGTTTTGGGGTTGGTTTGGGTTGGCTTTGTTTTTTTTTTTTGAATCCTCTGAGTAGGAAAGCCCTATTGAGATTTTAGAATTTGGTTTTCATTTTTCATACTTCACCATAACATTTTCGTTGTTTAAGGTGAGTATGAGAAATAAACCCAACATTTTCATATAACTACAGAATTTCTACATTTGTGACTTTAAAAATCAAAACTTTGTGGTAAAACAAGGTAGGATTTTGAAAAATCTAATATTTCTATCACAAACAGACACAGTGAATCTGTTTGGGTTTTTGTTCTGTCAGATGATTCTCAGCCTTACAAAAGCTGGAATGAAATAACACTTCCATATCTAAAAATTCTAATACATGATTTATTGCTCTCAGAAAGAATTCACAAATTGATCTCATATTAAAGAGTCTGTTATTCAGAAGATGCAAAATTTGAGAGGAATGGAAAAGAATATTTTTTCCTATGTCATAGGGCGAGTTATTTTTAAGAACTTGGCAGATTTAGAAACACATTATGAAACATGACTTTCATTCATTCCTTATATCATAAATCTGTTTTTGAAAACTGAATAAAGTACTTGGAACAAAGAGATAAGCAGAATAATAGGCTTGTGATCCATAGCTTAATTTTCAGCTCAAATTTTGTATTTTAGAAACATATTTAGTTACTGATAAATAGAAAAGTCACAGATGACTATGAGGATGCTTCATATAAATTGCATTTGCAATATTTTCTAAAGCTTAAAAAAAGAAGGTTTCCCAGTTTTAGGTACTTGTTCTGGACAATTTCATTTTTGAAAATATATTTCAGCTGAATATCTACAATTATTAAGGGCACAGATAAATACAGTTCCATTTGAATTGGACACAAAATCTGTGTGGATGCATGGTGGCCTTTTCTTCACTCCTTTTTCATGACACCAGCTACCTCCAGCTTCCACTGAGAGCCAGGTTCACTGCACACAGCCTTTCTGTGTATCAAATTGAGTTTACATACCTGAGATGGAGTAGCTGTTGCCTTGAATAATTTAACCACTTCTCTGAGACATTTATGTAATAGGATCTTAGACAGAAACTTTCAAAACTGCTTCCAGAAGGGATTTGATAGAGTTTTGGGTTTTGTACACATCTGTTTGTCAGATGAAAAGTGAGTATTGAGAGAGCAGTTTTTTCTTCTTGTTCTAAAAATCAGTGCTTTTAAAACCTGAGTTCCTGCAAATGAAAAGGCATGAGGATGTCTGCCTTCTCTTGGAACAATCTAGGGCAGCCTTTTATAAATACAGAGAGGAAATCTAGATGCGTGACTAATATTGCTGATTAATGGTCTGGAAGAATTTGTAAATAGTTGCAGCTTAAAAAGTAAATATGGCAGCAGTCTGTGTTGTCAGTCAGAGTATCTGTGCCATCAGACAAAACAGGAGAAATGGCCTGAGTGAGCTTGACTGGAGCTCACCACCATGCACTGGCAGAAGAGCAGTGCTCAGTCCCAGGCCACTTCCTGTATGCCCACAGCTCAGGGAGAAGGGAAAGCCGCATGTGAAGACTTGGTTGTTCATGGAGTATGGTTCTTTGTCCAAGTTCACTTATTTGTTGCAGGACAAAGACTAACAAGCAGTATGGTACCATATTGCACACAGTCTCCATGCTGGTTGGTTTCAACTTTAAAAAATACTTAAACTTTGTTGCTTGACTACATGTCCTTAATTGGTTAAATAATAAAAATGAGAGAAACCAGACCACCATATTCTATTCTCTGTCTCACCTTCCTTCCCCTTGCCAAGCCTTTGTTGGGAGGTTGGTTTGGCTTTCATTAGGAGATTTGGTTTTGCATTTGGTCTTACCTTTCCTTTTTTTCCCCTGACCTTTTGCATTTGTACAAAATGTATCACATCCTGTGTCTCCTTCCAAGCTGTCACTCCAGTTTTAAGCTGCCCCCTGGTTAATTCTATTCATATTATAGCCAAGCACTTTTAATTTCAGTCCTTTTCTCTGAAGTAACACAGGCAATATTTCAGACCAGTATTGGAACACGCTTGCAAGTGATGAGGTTTACCTTAATTAGCAACTGGCTGACTTTAGGGATGCTCCAATTACAGACATTCTCATTTTGGTATCTGAGAAGTTACTTCATTCCAACAGGAAAGCAACTAACCTTTGCCACCTTCTGCAAACAGCCACTGTCTGAAATCACCAATTTTCATAATACTTTGCCTCTAAAATATTTTTTTGATCATGTAATCAATACTACATAGGGAATGTGATCCCTATCTCAAAGGAAACTCGATTTCACCACTTTCTTCTTACTTTCTCCTAAAAAAATTGCTTTTAGATATTTTCACCAGTCCCTACTGTTTCAAACTGGGCTGGGGCAATTTAGTATTGTTTGGGTTTTAGAAGTATTACTGCTGATACTTACCCCATATATTAATCTGAATTTTCTGTATTATTTTCATAATGCTTTAAAGCTTTTTTCTCTTTTTATAACTCTTAGGAAATGGCCAAGATTCTCAATCATCCAAGAGTGTATGCTTTTCTGCACATACCAGTCCAGTCAGCCTCTGACAGTGTGCTCATGGACATGAAAAGAGAATACTGTGTGGCAGACTTCAAACAAGTAGTGGATTTCCTTAAAGAAAAGTAAGTCTACTAATAATTGAGAAAATGACAGTGTTGGGTTTGTTGCAATGTCAAGAACATGTGGCTGAAAACACAATTATTTGCAACTTTATAATTAAGGTATGAAAAAAATGAGGTCCTTTAAGCTTTCAAAGTCTTTGAGTTTTCTGTAAGCCCCTTGATGTGGTTGGCCTCTATGCTCCAGCTTTTATAAGCATCTTAAATCTCTGCATGACATGCTTTTAATTTGTCAATATATTCCTAATCTTTTTCAAAAAATGCATTCTTAAATGATTTTTTATACATAAACTACTATATATAGATTGCTTGCAGTTGGAGTTACTGAAGTTGTCTTTAATGTGGCTTTTGAGCATTGCACACTTCGTGTACAGGAGATGATCCAGCTCCAGCAGTTGTAAATGGCTTGGTTTTGTGTTTGTTTGTTCTAATAAGTATTTTATGTCCTATATTTTATGTAAATTTACATCAATATATTAACACTCTAATCTTGCTTAGGGAACTTATGAGTTCTAGATTAATTTCAAAATTATTTCCCTTAACAACAGAGCTAATTGTGAGAAATGAAGGAATGTATCATTAATGTATTTGCTTATGCTGACACCAAGATGAAAGTTGCATCCACCTGCAAAGCTTTTGTAACTACAAGTAATAATTTCATATTCAAGGAAGTATTGTCTTAGCTTTTAAAAAGTTGATAGTGACATATTTTGATGGATATTTCTGCACTGATTGTCAAAAAACCATGTGTCTGCAGAATCATTTCTGACACCTTGTTTGGCTACTTTCTCTTTTTCTGCTTCCTTTGTTTGTGTGTTTGTTCAATGACTTAAGGCAGTGACATTGTACCTTTGATTCCTACCTTGCATTAAAATACTGATACATCAAACCAATCAAACTTTCATAATCAGTTTTTTGGTGGTAATTGAAAAATTGAGAAGTCTAGCTATGTAAAACATGCCATCTAATAGCTGCATGGGAATTATAATATGTAAGAAAGAAATCCAACTGTGACACAACAGAATTTGTTTTGCAAACCAAATGTGTAATTTATAGGACGTTCCTATGCATCTAGGACAACTGATGGAAATGGGGCTGCTTTTCTTCATACAGGTTGATTTGCATTAATTTTCCACCACAAACAATGCCCATGAATTCTTGGCACTAAATTTCATGTGACTATGGATCAGTGCTAGTTTTTAATTAACAGATGTATTGTATTCCCACGTATCTTAAGTGGAACTCTGTCAGTTTATGTCTTAGTTGACTTGAAGTTGATTCATTATTCTCTTCAGTAGTTTTAGCATTGGAAGCTATTATCATAACAGCAGCTGGATTTTCGATAACCCAGTATAGCTGGCACATGTTGGGGCATATGGGGATTTATTAAATCATTCAGCTCTTGCACACAGCAAAGAGTGAATTACTTAATACCCAAATTTAAAACAGCTGGTCACTGAGCATACAGTAATGTATGTCATACGTCTTTTTCCAGGGCTTTTTTGTAGTGAACTTAACAAGGAAGAAAACTGGTTTGATGTCTTGATTTTAAAGAATAATAAAGGTTTTTTTTATCCTGCTTATTAAGAAAATACCAAATTATCTAGTAGTTCCTGTTAGAAAAGAGTCTCCAGATATTAAGATGGAAAAATCTTTGTACCATATGGCAGCAGGATAAAGAAGCCATGCAAGGTAGAGAAAATGTTTTGGATATTTGCACATGTGCTCATCTGTAAAATGCAAGGTTTTTTCTTTGCCCTTAAGAGCACAGAGTCTTAATTTGTAGACTTTACTCTTGTGACAGCAGCCAGCTATAACATTCTCATGTAGATATTTCCATAAAGATCTCAGCACAAAATTTGCCAGAACTTAACATGGCTGCAGACAAGTCCAGAGCCTAGAGCCAGAATAGTCAAAAATAAATATGTGTTTAAACTACTTTAATAGCCAAAAGGGATTATTTTTATCTCCCATTTATCAAAAAGGTAAAATAAGCCAAAGGTAGAAGCCCCTATATCTCCTTTCTCTATTGCTGGGGCTATAAAATCATCTAGAAGCTTCCTACACAAAATGTACAAGGACTTACCAGTAGATTCAAAATGTCACCTTTGTCTCTAGAATGTGACATCTGCTCTAATAATAACTTTACTGAAAGTTTTATTAAAGCAATAATTATATAGGCTAACCCACTGAAGAAGTAAAGTTATGCATCAAGGAATGCTAATGGTTATCAGTTAAGTGTTTAATAACTTGCATTCAAACATCTAAGCACATAAAATTTAGTCCAGCAAGTAAGAATGAAAGGAAAAAGGAAAAGAAACAGCCACATCATAATTTTTGTTTTGGAACCCCAAAGAT
The DNA here is from genome assembly GCF_027477595.1 of Haemorhous mexicanus. NCBI lineage: Eukaryota > Metazoa > Chordata > Aves > Passeriformes > Fringillidae > Haemorhous > Haemorhous mexicanus. The sequence goes on along the minus strand of NC_082341.1, from coordinate 63,786,998 downwards.
ATACCAACTGATTTCTGAATCTTTTTCTCAGTCAGGGCAACAAAACACTCTGGGGCTTTTTTTCTTCAAGAAGAAAAAAAATAAATGCTTTTCCTTCCTCTGGAGAGCCATGAGTGACTGCAGAGGTGTCTTCTTCATAGTAGGGATTTATTTATACCCTGCTGAGTACAGAATACCTTATAGAGAAGTTAGAGTTCTCCAAGAGTACTTCAGACAGAGTACTCTCTATATTGAAACTCACTTTTTAAAAATAATGGAGGGTTCTTGACATTCTGTGTCTGTGAAGTTAGAAATGTCATATTTTTCCTCTTTTTGAGGACTCTCTGCAGGCATGAGCAATAGAAATGAACTTTAAAAATTAGTACTGATGTTCTAGTGCTGGCTTTTGATATGCAACTCTTTGTATTTCAGAGCCACTCTCCCCAGCCACGTGACAACATTTTTGGTTTACTATGAAGATCAATAGCAAAATGCATAGAATATAAAGCAAGAAAGGCAAATCCATTAGACTGTGAAAAACTGAAACACAGAAGGCTTCTTTTATACTTTTTTTTTTTTTAGAAATTCCTTCTATTATATTTTGTACTTTTTTGCACTGAAATGTCAGTAAGTTTGACTAGTCAGGAAAATACCTTTGAGCAGTTGATACGCCAATCTACATCTCTCTGGAAATCTAATATATAGATAGAAATATATAGATATATTTCCTGAGAATTTATTTTTAAACTGTTCTAGAGAGCAACAGCTTAAAGTGAGGATGTACTGATTAATGTAGAGGGTGTGCACAGTCTGTAGGGATTAAGTAAGGACTAGTGCCCTGGTCTATGGTCTCTGGGGACTAATAAAGTAGTCTGCAGGCACTATTCACAAGACTGATTCCTGTGTGAGTTTGAAGATGAATACAGGACTTCTAGAAATTGCTGCTAAGTGAATTTAATCTGGAGACAAATTTAGTCTTTTATAAGAAACTCTTCTTTTTGGTGTCATTATATCAAAATGTGAGTTGTTTTTCAAGTGATCTCAACTTTCAAGATTCAGCATAGATTATATTTCTGAAAGGTGATGTTTGTAGTTGCAAAAAGAGCAAGACAGCTTTAATTATCTTGAAGTTCTGAAACTTAATCCCCTGAAATTTACTTTTGATGATAAAAGCAAACAATTGGAATGTATTTGAGTTAAAGAAACCTGCGATCTGAATGTCATATTTTGCAATTGCTTGAATAATCAGCAATGTGAATATATACCCATTAAAAAGTCCTTAGGCTGGTAACATGTTTTCCAAATTTACTTTTGTTGCCCAGACTATATTTTCTCACCTTTTTGTTTTTTGAAGTGATTCCGATGTTCATCAAAATTTATATTTATGTCTCCTATCTATTACTGCTGCTTGATAAGAGACTTGTAAACCCAAAATCTAGACAAATAGAAAAGTAGGGAAATTTAGAGCTAGACTGAATGACTATACCTTTCTGTTTTGGAAAACAGCATAATTCTGAGGAAAAGCTGGTTTTGCCTCCCAGTTTGTTTTTGTTTGTGTCCTGAGATAGGAGCATAACATTAATTGTGGGTGGCTGCTGCTGTTCATTTGAGACTATCTCGTAACTCAGGCTGGAAAGATCTGAGCTTTCCAATATCATCAGAAGGCCAGCAAACTTGGTCTGCCAGCAGAGAAGCCACAGCTCTCTCAGGCAGAAAGTTCTGGGGTTTCTTTTCACTGGTTCTCCCTTTTCCATTAAAATCAGACCTACTCAAAAGCCTCTCTGAGCCTCCATTACTTTTTTCTGTAATCAAGCCTTGATTTTTCAGCATAGGTAGATACATAATGACTGCGGTTGGAAGAAGGCAGCAAAGGACCTAAATTAGTAAATGTGTGCTGTGGAAAATAAATCACAAACTTGGAAGGAAATTATTCACTCAAGTTGAAACTGAAGACCTAATTGCCTAGTATTACAGACAACTGCCTGATGACCCAGGAAACTAGAGATATTGTCCAAATTGAGAGAAGGTGTTACACAGTCCTTTTGGGACAGCTGGCTTCAGCGAGGCTCCCTACTTCCCTAACATTTACTGAAAGTAGAATCGGAGGGTCGTGAAAAGAGTAATTTTAAAATTACCATTTACTATTTTTACATACCTTTTTCTACTCACTTTCAAAATGCAGGTAATTATGAAGTAGACTTTATCAACTCCCTCACTTTTTTACAATGTGAATGAGTTTCATTTTCTTTCTCAAAATGCAGTTCTATTTCTCAAAGAGAGACGTTGTTGAGCTCATTTTGCAGACGTGCAAATCGTGTCCCTAACAAACCTTGACAAGGCTTTCAGATTTGGGCTTTTTTTAATGGGTTTTAGCACATCTGTTCTGTCAGTCTGACTACTGCAAATGCAAATGTCATCTGTTTAAAATCCTTATTACGTTCTCTGCTAAGAAATTGCTGAGTGTATTTGGTACTTATCTGTAATTTTATACCTCAGTCTCTAGACTCTTCTCTTTACTCTGTCTTTTGTCTGCTCTTGGAGTCTGAACTAATCACTTTACCAAACGTGTCTCTTTTTTTTTTTTTTCTTATGTTTTAAATTAATTGAGTGCCTTTAAAAGGTATTGAATTTGCACCAAAAGCTAGAGCGTGGGTGTTTTTTATCACATAGTACAGAGGTATATTCACGTTTGTGTCTAGACTTGACCCTAGTGCTTCATGGTGTAGCTTTTGATGGACAAACTCCTTTTTATCACAGGATTAGTTGTCTTTAATTGTCTTGAAATTTAAATTTGGACTTTGGTAGGTTTATAACCCTTCCTGCCCTGCATTTGATTGACAAGGTCTTGGAAAGAGGTGCAAGTAGGCAAGAGGTTTCAAAGGTGCTGAACACTTGCAGGTCCATTAATTTCATTAGGATATTTTAAACATCAGCATTCATCAACCTACATTTCAAAAGTATGTTTTTCTTTAAAACTGACTGTGGAGAGACAAGCAAAGCATTAGGTATTTCAGGATAGCTTTTTTTTTTACTAATTGTAACACGACTTCAACCTAGCTAAATGTTGTTTTAGGAGGGCAGTCTTTCCATTTTGACCTGTACAGCACTTTGCCCTTTTCTCAGCTAATGCTACTGCACCCTTACTTTTTAGCAAGGAGATATACTTTTCCTAGAGAGGGAATGGAAGGCAGGAAGGCAATATCTGCAGCTTCCTAATCTTTGTCTTCACTGTTCTACAGACTGTAATTCAGGTTTTGGTTAGTTCATGGAGAGACCTCTTTACTGCCATGATTTACAGGATTAGATCTTTTGCCAATTTATAAATTACTAGTCACTGGTAGCCATAGTCTTTCATGCCAGATGCATCAGGAATATTGGAGTTTTCTGGGCTGTCAACTCTCAGTTATCCTGTTGTTTGTGCATCTTGTCAGTTCATGTGTGAGGATGTACACATAAAAATATGGAAGTCCCAAGTGAATCACGTGATGTGATGTTAACGTAAAATAATTCCAAATTTACAGACTACTTTAGAGATTAGTCGACATTAAATGTAACTTCAATCTGTTTATTTTGGGGGAAGATACTGTATAGGAAACTATGATTTCAAAATTTCTATGCTCTGTAATTTTTTATATGAAGTCTCTTTGGATTCTGGATCACTTTAGGTCTGCATACTGACCTGTTGAAGCAGGATGTGCATGCTTATGGGTACTCCCATTTTACAGCATTTTCTTCTAAATAACACACATTTTTCTGGAGATAAGAGAACCATTATGAGAGGGTTAGTTTGGGTTTTTTTTCTCCTGGTTCTCAGGTTGCTATTCAACTCCCATAGTAGGAACTGGAGGGTGAAGCCTGGGAAATAAAGTGCCCAGGATGGGCACATGGGGCATTTGCCATTCAAATCCTTTGAGGTCACAACACTGTGATGCTCTGCTTTGGCCAAAATTTGGAGGAATCATTTTTTGAATGGTTGCTAGAAAGAGAAGATATGTGCCCTGTTGAAATGTAAAAGCAATTTCATCTGATTAGTGTACTTCCCTTACAATCTGGCTTACTCTTTTTGCTAAAAACAAGTAGTGAAGCTGCTTAGAGTGATGCTCTCTGTATGCAGTTATGATTAGGCTCTCCTTTTTCTGGGCAGCCTCATCTGCAGTTTTCTTCTGTAAAATCCTAATGTGGGAGTATTGTTAGATGATGGAGTAGAAATTAGTAAAGTACATCCAATTCAGTTTCTTCAGTGTAGCAAGATGGTATCTTTTTTTCCTTTTTTCTTTTCCCCCTGAAGGCATGTGAATGTGTTCTTTGGAAGTAATGATATAAAATCTGTAGTAAGGATATAAGGAAGGAATGCAGTAGTGGAAATAAGTTTTCAACCATTTAATATTTATGAGTTTAAATTCTTGTTTGTATTTATCAGGATACTAAATTTCTCTAGTGTTTTAAGGCAAAATAACTCAAATCACTTTGGTTTTTTCCTGAATACTTATTTTTGTTGTGTTTCACTTTTTTGAAACAGAACCTGGGGAGGGAAGTCTAATTTTTTTTAAACAATAACTTTAATTAATATCAATTTGCTTTATAGCAGATTGACTTGGCATGTAATTCTCAGTTTTAATTTGCTCCTGAGCTTTTAAGCATATCCAAACATATATTAAGATGTATAAGCATTTGTGATAGCAAACTCAGTAGTAATTTGATAGTACAGATATAAATACAAGATACGTGTACACCTTATAGTACTCAGATGTGCATCAGAAAATTCTGATGATGGCATTAAATTTTCATATTTTATATATTTCAGAGAAGTATTTGTTCATTTCAGTGCATATTTTTTTCACATTTTTGCCACAGTACCAAGTGATAAATTCATTTTGTAAGCCATGTTATTCTGATCACATAGGACAGTGTGGCACAAAGGAGTTTTTGGTGAAGGTGGTAGCTGGCCAGCTGATAAGTGCTGATTGAATCTACATTTGTTGAACTTCTAGGGAAAATAAATTGAAAAGAATGATGAAATGAAAAAGGCAATATTTCTATAGCTGTTTGGTACCTTTAGTGGTTATTTTTTAAACACAAACTGCTTAAATGAAGAAAACTAGGAAACACAAATATACAAAGCCTTTTAAACCTCTTTAAAAGTGTAACTATCCAATTAAAACTGTTGCATTCAAGAAGCGTGATAATTCTGCTACCCAGAGGTTTTGTCTGTGTATTTACTTGGGGACAGTGATACAGATTACTTTAGCTAAGCTCAAATTTGTGTTCATGTGCATCTTATGTTGGTCTGTATATTGTATTCAGGAGTTGATGATTCACCTTTTTTTTTAGTAAGAATGAAATTTATAAACTTAATATTGCATGGCAAAGTAATCACAGACCTAAAATCTTAAAAGGTTTGTACATAAGACAAATATCTGACTGTAACAGATCAAAGTTTGTTTTCCACAGCTGAACCACTTATCTCATGCACTTATAATTATTTTTGTCTTTCTATTTTGCTCCTCATCATTATGTAAAGCTGTCATTTTGTTTAGTAGGAGTAATTGACAAAGTACAGCTGTTAAATTGCTTCATAACAGGAGGACAGTATTGCAAGTATGGTTATAAAGGCACAAGAGGCAATGTAAATTTTTCTCAATCCACCTATTGGAAAATTGTAATTCATATTCTAGTTCAAGCTGGAAAATGTTAGTGTGTCCAAAAACCTTTCCCATAGGAGAAGAAAAAGCTAGAGTGACTGATTGTAAGCCATTTTGTCTTGAATCTGGAGAAAATATTTATTAGCAAAACCCATAGGCCATAGAAGTGAATTATCTTATGGTTTGCTGGGTCATATGCCTCCCTGGTTGGCCTCTGGAGGAGCCATGGCCCTCAGCAGGAGAGGCAGCTCTGAGATCAGAACACAGCTCCATACAGACTTGCAGTCAGCTCTGGGGTAATACCTTTTGGACATCTCAAACCCCAACAAATTTCAACCTGTCTTCTACAAGAAGCTTTGTATTACAGAAAAATACTGATCTCTCTGAGCTGTTTTATCTCCCTTGAAGGATTGTTGTTGAGACAAACTTCAACATAAGCCTCCAACATACTACAGAAGTGGTACAGGATTGTGAAAAATGTTTTGTGTGATTGATCATAGAGCTGCTGCTGAATTTGTGTGTCTGTGTCCCACAGCTGGTGTTTAGCCACTGTGCTTGGTGAAGGGAAATCTACTGTCCCAGTCCCTGCAGAGTGTGGGAGGCAGACAGACAGACTGTAGAGTTCAGGTTGGAGCAACAGACTGGCACAATTTTTCCACTGCAGTGAGACAGCACTCCTGACTTCAGGTTTGGGGCGTACCTGACTCACATACTCAACCCTAGAAATGGCTGAGGCAGCCAGCTGGACTCCCAGCTCTGACCAGGGAAGTATTTTTCCATGTAGCATACTCTACCCCTGCAGGCTCCCTCACTAGCACAACCTTGCCACACAAACCAATACACAAACCTTTCTGTGGGAAAAAGGAGTCCTTATTGCCATTTGTCATAACGTAGTGAGGAGAACAGTAAGTGCTTTGCCAGAGTATTTCAGAGTGATGTACAAAAAAAAATGTTCTAGTTGTCTGGTTTTTGTCTTCAAAAATGTTAAAATTCATATAAAAGATCAGATGTGATTTTTTTAAAATTTACAGTCCTGCTTTATGTCTTAAATATCATATGTAGTTAATGGCAGTAAGTCATAACATGCTTTTCTGCTGCTGGTTACCTTAGATAATACAGTTATATTTTCTACAGAATGCAATTCGTGAGGTATTTTGAGAGTTTTCATCACTACAAGAATAGAAGAAGCTGAAGTCTGTCTCTTAATGTATGTTTTCACAAAATACAGCTTTTGCTTGACAGCATTTAAGTGAAGTACAGTAATTATGACATTAAGTGATGAGATAATATTTCTGTGTTTTCATTAATAATGCAAATAAACATATTTCTTTCTTAAGGCAAATGTTCAAATAATTCTTAAGAACAAAAAATTGTTTTGTTTATTGAACTAAATGAGCATTGAAACAGTGATTATGTTTGTACAATGACAGTGGCTGGGGAATTTTAATTCTCTTTTTGTAATATAGCATCTTGATGGGATATGTTCCCATCCCCTGCCTAGAGTTTGCACAGAAATTAATTGATCCTTCCATTAGACTTCTGGAGCATCCAGAAATTAACTTTGAGCATTGTCCTTTCATTTTTTAACTCTGTCACAAAAGCCTATTTCACATCCAGTTTACATCATCTTTTAATACTCGTGATGAATTCTTGGTATTAATTTGTCCTTTCTTTTTAAACTTCTATCCTGAGATTTTTCCTCTGATCTGCTGGGTTTTTTTCCCCTTGAAACAAGAATGTATTTAATGACCTGGTATAAATGTGACTTTTCCTATTTGCCTGAATGTTTTGGTTTTTGTTTGGTTTTTTTTTTTTTTTTAATTTTCTGATGGACTTCCTTTATAAATAAATAAAATGCCTTTACTTTATGAGGGGGAAAACACATTGCATCTAAATACCTATCTTTCTGGTAAGTGAGCCCTGAGCCAGAAACTCACAATAGCATCTTCCAAGTATTTACTTCTTAAGTTTAGTCTGCTGTTTTGTCAAGGAAATCACTGAGAGTGCAGGTTCTCAGTTACTCCAGTAGCACCTGCATTGCCTTCACAGAAAGCTGGGCTTGAAGGCTTGGTGAGGCACAGCCTCAAGGTGTGTGTTCTCCTTGTGCAGCTTTCTGCCAAGTTCTTAAACCTGTAGGAGGCCCAAAGACGTATTTTTGCTGTGGGAGATGGTGCCTTTGCAAGTTTGATAGATGCTCATCGCTCAGGGTTATGCTGAGATGCCGTTGTTGCTCCTTGTAGGCTGCCGCAGTTAATGCAAATTGACCTTTATCACCAAAACAAGTTTGTTCTGGAATTATTAGCTGTGATTCTGGAGCACAGGATTTTTGAGTCTTGCATCTTTCTATTAACTTTTGCACACATACAATGGATTTTAGGCCTTGCATTATCTTTTGGGAGTTCGCTACCATCCTTGTCTGTGAAGGCAGTGTGCGTTTTAGCTGGAAGGAAAAAAGGGATTTGAGCTCTCACCACTGATTCTCCTTTTGTTCTGTTTCCCACAAAGGCAAGGTAGCCCATGTAGTATTTCTGAAGTCCTTCTCCAAGGTGACATCCAACATTCAGCTATTTTAGGAAAGGCAATGTGCCTTGCTTTTCTTCTTAAACCTCCTACTTTCATTTACAGATACTTATTTTGTATGCTGTCTGCATTTCACCTTTGTATGTTAGGGAAGAGCCCTAAAGAGCAATCCCTGAAGATCTTGTATCTGGTGATGAAGAGTTCAGGCAGGTTAACAGATACCTCAGGCTCTCACAGTAGATGAGAGGAATGTTCCAAAGTCATGAATAGGGTTCATCTGCTGCTTCGTTAATAGCTGCTTCAGTTAAACCTCACACAACTGCACTCTGCACCATACCTTTGTATTTTTTATATGTGAAGTGGACATTTGAAACCACTTACATGTTTGCTAAGTGCTACTGTGCCTAGCAAAAAGCTGCATTTGCCATAGTTCTCCTTTAGAGACACAATGTGCCTGTCTTCAGATTTTCCATACTCTTAGATTATTTGCAGTTGACTGTAGGAGTCCCTCTGAGGAAGAGAGGTTATTTACTTGCCCATAACAGATTTTACTTTGAGATATGCTGCCTGCACATTTAGCCCTTCCATTTAGCTGTGTTCCTTGGTTAGGTCTAATCAGTGGACTCTGAGATTTGGACCACCCCTGTTACTACACGAACTGCTGGCTGACAGATGTGGGCCTGAAGGAAGTTTCTTTAGATACTGCTGGCATAAAACTCATCATAGTTCAGTGCTTGCTTACACCACTGTGTGATTACATGTTGGTGACTAGTCTTCTCTGGTCTGTAGGTAGGAAACTGGTCTTTGCCTTCTTAGAATATTTCTTCTCTTATATTTTTTGTTAACGACAAGCCAGATGCCAAAGAAAATTTTTTATTGCTGCTGTTTTCAGGGTTCTTTTCCCTAAAGGGAGAAATACTAACATTTAAACTGATTAGGGCTGAAAAATGGGGTATGTTCTAGAAGAAAAATACAAGAAAATGAGAACTGTAAAATCTAATGAATATTTTCAAATGTTTTTTTCCTGGTAAGGTAAAACCCTAAAAAACCTTTAGAGAGATGCTTAACTAGTATGTCTTCTACTCAGCTGATAAGAAAACCCAACCTACTGAAATTCCTGGAACTTCAGTGCTGGCGCTGAAACAGAAGGAAAGGAGGTGTTGTGAATTATAAAGACTTGCAATACATCACAGAGGATGAAATATTTTTCATTAATGGACTCAAAGGTTAAATCAATAAATAATTTCTGAAGTTATTCCATGTTTTTCTACCTACTTCAAACATGTCTGAAATTCCCACCCACCTGGAATAAGCATTTTCAGAATGTTGTTACATAGATGGTAGTTTTGTATCAGTTGCTCAATATTCTCTCCATAATAAATGAGTTTAAATTGTTTGAGATACAGCCTGTTTCATCCTTAATGATCGTAATTTGCCACTTCCTTCAGACTTCCTTTTATGCCTTCTGTTTTTCTCAAGTTTGAAAAGCCAGTATCTGTGTTAGGCCCAACATGTTATACCCAGATACTGGATTTCAGCTTGGGAATTTAGTTTTTGCACCAGCCTTGTGGATCTTGCTGCCTAAGAATTCTTCATATTTTGTGCTGGTATTGCAGAGCCAAAAGGGCACTGTTGTGCCTGGCAGGCATTTGACAGGTTTTCCAGGTTCTTTATCTGATGCCCCAAGGCTGTTGTGGAGCATTGTGTGATTTGATAAAATTGGTTTCAGTGATACAGTCTGAGTGTACACACTGCTGTTTCCACTGAATTGATTCAATTCCATTTTTATATTCTACTCCCTCTGTATTGTACTTTGAGTATTTTATAAAATTATTCATTACATTTAAGTGGGCTTTAGCAGAAGGAGTTCATGGTAATGATTACATTCAAATTTGTGTTCAGCTTGCAAAATTGAGTAGTTATAACCACCTTATTTCATTCATTTGAGACACTTTTTCGGTTCTCTCTGTATTGATTTGATTTAATTCTGCAGTTTTAGCCTGCTCCAGAAATTTGTTGGCTTTTGGAGAGGTCTCTTCCCCTGCAAATTGTTACATGATTCTCTGATTAGAATGTTGGGAACCTCAGGAAAAGCTTTTTTTTTTTTTTTCATCGCTGTCAGTCTTGCTATCAAGATCTCTCTCTTTGTTTCTATACTCATCTCTTTAACGACAAAGGTTTTCATTTTTTTTCCTTTATCAGAACTATTAAATTTAATATTCCCATCTGAGGACATCACTAATGTCCTTTCATAGAGATGCTTTTGAAGGCTTTCAGTTCTCTTCCATCTCCTTCTTAAGTATTGCTTTTTAAAATTTTACCAACTCTTTGGGGACTGATGCTCGTTCCTGAGCAGCTGTCTTGCTCCATCCTGATTCTTATTTAGTTTTCAATGGTAAGTGTCCCGCCTAACTTACTAATTGTGAGATCTTCATAGACTCTCTTTGGGTTCTAGGACTTCATGTGCCAGGCCTTTCTGTTTTACCATGTCAAGACAGAAAAAAATCTGCTTCCCTTAATCTTTCGATATTACTCCTGTGCCTTGAATCACATTGCTAGAACCAATTGGTGCTGATCCTCTTACCTAATTACATATATTCACATGTGAAAAAGAAGTTACTCATCTCAGTTACATCTTTATTCATCTTCTGCTATTAAATTTACCGAAACCTTATTCCCCAAATACAATTTTCATACATTACCTATCCAATGTTAATGGCTCAATGATGCCAAAGAGCTTTAGTTGCCATAATTGGTATGCTGTTATGTCTTTGAATTCTTCATAAAGCATACTTTTAATTTTGTCTTTGATGATTCTTCAGTGATAACAGCATATTTTAGTTTTGTGCTAATTCTCTTTTAACTTTCAGTCAATGGCAGGTCAAATCAGGTAACTGCTCACAACATCTAGTTGCCTTAATTATTTCTCCATGGTATGAGTTTGTTGACTTTGAGAGCTTCATTTTCTGGCTGTTTTACTTCTTTACAATGTAGAAACACAGTGTCTGCTCGTCAGCATTACAGAAGACATGTGACACATGGAAGCTCAAAATATTTCAGGTGACCACCTTCCAGCCTTTTGTTTGAATAGTGGGGTTTCATTATCTTTTCTGAAGTTCTGGATTTTATTTGGACTTCAATCATAGCTTTGCTATTATTACTTACTATTACCTCCTCTCATATTGACATGCAGTATTCCTTTTATGCTTTTCTGAATTTTTTTTTTTTAATTTCCCACTTAGTAACCATACTCTTAGGCAGCAAAGTGAATGGATTAAGATTTGTGGCTGTCAGAGTCCACAAAAAAAAAGGCACCTGAACATCTACACATTTGGTAGTCCTTTATTCTATTTAAAGCTTTTGACTGTGACAATATACACTAATAATGATATGGTAACCTATCCTAATTGTCAGTATTAAGGTATCTGCAACTTGGTGACACACTGAAAGTGAAGTAGTTCACTGAGCTGAACAGAGAGAAATGGATAAGAGCTTCCCTGAGGCAACAGTGTCCATTGATTTTGTATTGTTTTAACTTTGTCATTGCCAAGGTAACAGTCTACATTTAAAATACCATCTTTTCTTCTCCTGATTTTACCTCTGATGTCCCCTGTGTGTTGCTTGGTGTACATATATGAATCTGAATGTCCTTCAAAACTTTTGAAGGAATGCATGCATTAATTACTTCAGTTGACCCCAATATTCTAAACTGATTCTGTCTTTTACAAAGAAACGTTCTTAAATTACTGGCAATTCTTGACAAAGGAAGCTGCTACCAAAATATTACAAACATGAAGTGTGTAAGAACCTGGCTGGTTGAGGCCGTTCTTCTGGGAGGTTAACTAGGTGCTGTTAGAGAACTGTTCAGGAACTGTTAACTGAGGTTAACTAGGAACTATTAACTGTTTTAGAACTGATTTCCTGGTGATTTTGCTTCTTCTGCATAGTGTCCTCAAGCAACATAGCAGACCAAGCCCATTTCTCCACTTGGAAGAGAAGCCATAATATTTAGCTTTAAATTATGTCTTATTAATTGATACATAAAATAATATTTTGTTTTTATGGACCAATCCTGTATAATCTCTTGTATTCTGAACTCACCTGCTGTTTGGGTATACCTGAGAACAAAACAGATACTTCTCATAGCCATTCTGCTACCTTCCAGTTAGCCAAGTGAATTGTTCTTGCTCATAAAGATGGATGTTATTTATGGTGTGATTTCTTTAAATTCAGATTGTTATCAGAGAATGTCATGAATGGGATGAGACAGTGATCTGCAGATGGTGTTTGTTGTGTACTATCACTCCAGTGATGCCCATTACCTTAACAGTCATGCCCAGTTCTTTCTGAATATTGTTTCAATTATATTTTTAAATGAATGAATTAATAATTCTTTATACATGCCCTTTGAAATATTTACTTCATAATTTCTTTAAATTTATTCTTGCAAGGTAAATTCTCTGTTTCCCAGTGATCCCAGTTAAATTGCATTATGCTGATTGAAGTATGATTATATTGAAATATAATTAACTTTATCTTATCACACTTTAATTAGTAAAACACACTGGATTTCTTTAAAGTTAAACTCATGGGTTTTGGCTTAATAAGGAAATATCATTGCTTGTGAGTCTGAAGTGTTACTTCTGAAAATATAATTCTGAAACTATGTAGGTGATATGTTCTGAGTACATTCCAATCATCATGTCACACTTTGGTCCGAAGTGTTAAGACCATATAGTCACATTTGCCAGTGGATCATGAAATAAAAATTAAAAACTTTGAAGTTACATGATAGCAGCTTTCAATCTTCATAGAGTAGGGAGGATGTTACTGGAATTTTGACCCAAATACTACACTTACTCTGAGAAATTTATCATTATTCAGCTTTGTTTTTTGTGCTGCTGATAGGAGTAGTAGTTCCCTGTGCAACCCCTTTCCTCTATATACATTGCTTTCTAAAGGGGAAAAAAAAGTTTTAGAGAGGTGACAATAAAGGGTTTTGACCTATCAGATACTTGATACTTGGGAGATGCTGGCTCTGAAAAATTCACATTAGGAATGTATAGGAATGTACATCAAAAACTGTCTGGTGTAAAACTGCAGCATTGTTTATTTAGAGTGCATGAACTGTCATTTAAATGCCTCTAGCTAATATTCAGGAAAACTGCTTATGGCTGCTAAAGCCTTGCCCCAGACAACCTGTCTGCTGCTCTGTTTAAACTGTGACTCTCAGGTTTAATTATAACAACACATTCTGCAAGTACTGTGTTGATAAGGATGTAGCAAATAAGCTGCTGTGTTTTGGGTGATCAGCTGGTGTGGTAAAAGTTCTGTTTCATTAGGTACTTTGAAAATGGAATGGAGGTTACATTAAATTTAGTGCACATCATGCCTATGTTTTTAACTGCTGTTTCCTTCAGTGTTGATCCTTTCCATGTTGATGTTTGCAACTGGAGAATTTTTTGTGAGATGATTTCTCACGAAGTCGTAAGACAGAAAAAAGATCCTGTCAATTTGTTTGTATAGGTTTTGATGTGAAAGAATTGTGTATCTTAAATCTATCCGCTGTTTGGGGGGAACTCTTTCAAACTGTGTGTGTTTTTTTTCAAAATCTTTGTTTTAATGTATGTCTTGCCATTCTCTGCTCTTTTCCTGTCCTGCAAAAGTTATTAATGTAAAGGATCTTGAACCAACACCTTGGAATAAAACATCTGTCCTGTTGGCAATTTTATTTCCTCATTTTTTTAATCTTGATTGGTTCTTGGTTTTGCTTCAGACAGAAATCTTACATTCTCTGTTAAAGTCTTGCAACTTGTAATACTACTACTCCTCCTTTGATATCTTCAGTTCCCCTTTACCACCATATTGCTGACTTTCTTCTGTCTTTGAAATGTGGTGGCCTTTTTGTTTTCACTTCTAGTTTATTTATTTTCTAAAACTTATTTCTCTCTTGTCCCTTACCTTGTGTAAGGTCCATTACTTTTTTCTGTCTGCTTACTAGAAAACAAATTAACCCAAACCTGAAAGAAAACTATTAAAAGCAGAACATTTATCTAAATTCTAGAATTATTATAAGAGATTTTTATCTTGTTGTGCTTGTATTCTTACATGCGTTCAGTGCCCCTCTTAAAAAGGATAGGTTACAATGAGCAATGTTCCTGTAAAGACTTACAGAGATTATCAGAGGTATGGCAGATCATCACACAAAGGAAATTAAGGACTCTTCAGTCTGGAAAATGCTAATTGAGAGGGACTAGAACAGAGGTCAGTAAAATCATGAAGAGCACTGAGAAGGTGAATGGAGTTGTTACTGGTCTGTCACAGCATAACAATTAGGGGACATCAAATGGAATTAGCACATGGAAGGCTCACCTGAGATTTTTTTGTTTCAAGTGGTTTTGCTGTGGTGGGGGTTTAGATTCAAGGAGAGACTTGTTGACAAGTTAATAGAAAAGAAATCCATCAGAAGCTGCTGGTTACAGAAATATCTTTCTGACAAAACCCAGTTGGAAGGACGAAGGGATTCTGGGGGGCTCAACATTTGAAATGCTTCCCTGGGCTACTTCTGATGCCCACTGCTAGGAGTAGATTGCTGGCTTAGATGGACCTCTGGACCAGTATGTCTTATCTTCAAGATCCCTGAAACATTGCAGGACTGTAGATTATAGACTGGTGAAAAGACATGTTCAGAAATATTTATTTTTCTTTTTTTTTTTTTTTTTTTTGTTAGCATTTGTTAATGGAGCCCTGCTTGCAATTTTTTAATTTGGTTTCATCATGCCAAAAAGGCATGCTAATCATTTTGTTTTATATGCCTGATTTCTGTGTCAGAGTGAAGAGCTAAGTGACTGTCACTGAAACAGACGTGGATGGGTCCTCAGAGCCCAAGACGTTTAGTATTGGTGATAAGCATTGTGTCAGACTGAGAAAAAGTATATCATATTCTCTGCTACTCATGGCTGAGATCCTATTGTTTCTGACCATGCCTGACAGCTCTAATGTTGAAATGTGAAGGGTCATAGAAAATTAGTGTAATTTCAATGGCTGCTTTAGAGCAGCAAACATTAAGTCAGTTCCCAAGAACAGTTCCCTGGTGCAACCCTTAATAAATTCAAACTTTATTTTTAGGGATGACCTTTAGTAATGCGAGCCTTGATCCATTGAGATGCTGTTCACTTTTGATGCATCTCCAAATCCCTTTTTTATGCATTTTAAATCAACACATGCTTATTCTGAATTTATGTGTGTGGATAGACGGAGAGATGTAATTTAAACACATCTGTTCAAATATGCATTTCAGATCAACTTGGTGCCGGTTCTCATAATACGGCTGAGTTTTTGACGGGTATTATATCCCTAAAGTACACAGCAGATGGTATTTATTAGAGATTGAATGGAAATGAAGTTTAAGGATGTTGAGCTTTTTGTCTTAAGTCGCTCATTTTTTAATCATAAAACAATAATGATCTGAAGTTATAAATCTGTAATGAAGTTCTATAAAATGTTTATTGTTTTTGGGGAGAGTAGAACACCTTATAGTTGAATTTAGTTGGACCAAGCCTTAACAGTTTGGTTTTTGATTTGGGGTTTTTGGGGTTGGGTTTTTTTTAAGGAAAATTGATTATGGGAAGTATCATAATGCTTCTCCTAAACCATTTGGACTGCATCTAGTAGGAACTCTGGCAACCTTCAAGATAATTGTTTGAAGAGAGTAAAACCATGTGTACTCTTTCATCCTCAGGCAGTGAGCCATGCTAATTATGAGATATACTTTTTATCTAGGTCACTATTCCTTGGTAACAAGGACAGCCCAGTCCCTACTCGCACAGAGTCCTCCACACCAATATCTTCTCAAGCTGAGTTCTGGAAATCAGGTCTGCTTGCTGCCTCCAGGTGTCATTCAGCCCAATTTCTGAAAGAGCTCTTCTGGCAGCAGGAGGTGGGTTGGGAAATGAAGTCATTAAGAAATACCTGTTCTCACTCTCAGTTAAACTCTGAGAGCTTGTTGGATTGTGCTTCTTGATCACAGATTCAATTCTACAGCCTGTTTAAGGTGACAAAACCACAAACGATTCCAAATTCAAGCCCAACATATTAAGCTGCACTTGTAAATCTGTTGGACACTGCTGCAGATGACAAAGCTCAGGTGTAATGTGTTCCCTATGGAATCACCAGCAGGAGCGGCCTTGAGTGCTCTGTAAGGTGTGGAATGCAAAAAGCAGGATACATCCCCTGACTTTGTAGCTGTAAGGCTGGACTTACTGTGTAGTTTCTGCTACCTGTGAAATTTGAAGTGTTTCACTATGAACCACCTCCAAATTAACTGATAGGATTTAATGGCCATACCAACTATTCTCCCGAGTGTATTCTTCCTTCAGGGAAATTTGCAAGAATACTCTGAGAAGTTTTCTCTGTGGTCTTGTCTGGCTTTTATTTGTCTCTTTTATTTTTTAATCAAAGCAAGCATATAAACAATATGGCATTACAATTTTTTTTTCTGGTTTGTTGTGTCTTGGGCATCAATTTCAGAGGGATATGATCCAAGCTGTGAAAATAGGTTTTAAAAATAGTATTAAAATTATGCTTTTTACACACATAAACAAAATAGACTTACTTAGACATCTGATAGTATTTGTTGTCTTAATAGCTGAGTAAAAAGTGAGTTGGCTTATAAATGAAGCCACTAAATGCTTTTACGTACAGTATCAACCCAGTTACCTTTTTTGCTTTAATTCAGCCAAACTGAGGTGAAGCAGAACTGATTTGTGAGACAACCTGGAATTGTCTTACAAAGTAATAGAGAACATATTGTAGTATTTGAAATAAGATAATTTCTTATATCCTGTATAATTCCTATATAAATTCTCTTAAATATTAATGTTCTTAATATATATATAGCTGCATTTTAATAAGGTGTCTTACCAAAGTATAGTTTATATCTGGCCATAAGGCTCAGTATGTTATCATTTAAGAGACTTTACACAGAAGTGTTTATGACATGCCTGTTGTCATTAAACCAAGGTACTTTCCAGTTTTACTCCGTGTGTAAATCAGTTCAGCAATTGATATGAGGATTCAAAAGAACTTGTTTTTCTGACACAGAGGTTCTGAACTCACACATCCTGGACTACTTTTAAACACATATGGAAAAGATTACTAAGAAAAACATTTTCAGTGGATATACATTTATTAGATGCCTGTTCATCCATTGTGTAATTTAGGGTAAATCATAAATGGGAAAGGATGGAGAAATTCATAAATTATGCTCAGGCTTAGTCCCCAACTCCAGGCACTTAACTTAGGAGTATATTGTCTTGTGCTGCATTCATAGTCTAGGGAGAGAGAGAGAGAGAGGTGCTGGAGGATTTCAGAACAGAAACAGGCTGAATTCTTTTCTCAAAGTGTGGGGATTTTTCCGTGGCTTAATCCTCAGGTTAATCTCCATATAGCCAAGAGAGAAGCGGGGTGAAGTTTCCTGTTGTTCCTAGACGGTGCTTCCAGCTGAGCAGTCTGTTTCTCTTGTGCTAGCTCCAGTTGGTGTGATTCCTCAGTGAGCCATTTAAGTTGAAGGCAGAAATCCCACGAGACTAGGCCTGATGGAGAAAAGAGAAAGAGGGGGTGAAAAGGGCTTCTGGAAGACTGTGTGTGGTCACTGGGAAGATGCAAACACATCCTTCAGCTCCAACATAAAATGGCACATTAAGATGCCTTTTAGGCTCTGTAAATACACTTGGAAGACCAACTCAGATACCTTCAAATTATTTAATCCATTAACCCCATTTCATGTTCTCTGTATAGGCTTATACTGCAGAAGCATTCTAAAATATAAAATAATGTATGATGCTGAAATAACACTTCAGAGTAGACTGGTTTTATTTTCATAAAAATTCAGGGTTTTTTCCTAACATTTTTTCAATGCAAATTTCTAATTTATGAATCAAGAAGTTGCTATGTCATCAAACTTTTTGTTTTTACTTTAATTATTATAGATTACACAGAGAGTTCTCATACCCTTCTGTAAGACTACATAGTGTTTTCTTTTCATTCATATTGCTATTTATTCTAATCCATTATTTTTAATCCAAAATCCACTATTTTGTTAAACTGTAATGGGTGGAGGTAGCTGGTGTTGCTTAAGAGCAAGTTGGTGGCTTTAGTAATTTCTGGATTTAAGTGTTAATTGCTGAAATGGAAGTGGGAAGAATATGTGATCATGCAAAAGAATTTAAAGTGGTCATCTGAGTAGCTGAAGGTGATAATTTTAGCTGATTTATATAATTTCTTCCCGAACGTGGATTTGGTTTGTAATGGTTATTGCTAAAGGAAATGTTTTCTGTAGCTAAAACCACATGAAATGGTGCATGTAACAAGTGAATCCTAGACATTTTCACAATTTTGCTGCTGCTTTTCTTAGAAGTATTGCTCTGTGAAAATTGGGGTGGGATGGGGTGGGGGGTGGTCCTACTGTTTTATTTTTGTCAGCTTTTATTATTTTTATCTTCTTTCTAAGTCACTTGTCCATGACTTGACTTCTAGGCATCAGTCAATTCCTTGGGTCTGATTTTTTTCTTTGACCCCAGAGGCTGACTTTGTTCCTCTTTAGGCAGAGGGTAAGATGTTGCTTTTCTTCTGTATTCTTTCAAACATCTCTTGTTCCTCCTTTCTGTGGGGTTTGGATACCTGTGCTGTCAGCACTTGTTCATGAGTGTGTTGGCCCTTATAGCATCACACTAAGACAGATGTGTCTTCACTGTAAGGTGAAGTACTTGCTTCTTTTTTGGGTATTTTTGCATTGCTGGTCTAGTTCAGAATGGCAAAACATCAGTCTGCTTCTTTAGAGGGAAGGGATTTGTATATGTAGAGGGACATAGAGGAGAAAATAAGTATAGGGCTGTTTTATCTTATACATGGCAATAATTATTCCTCTAATTCATTTTGTTCTGAAATTCCACAGTTTTATTGTAAAACATCCCAACTGAGAGTCAACATGTTGTAGAGCTTCTATCCTACACCCTAAAAACCATTTGTGGAAACTGAATAGTTAGTTAGGCTAACTGTAAATGAGTTTATGTGATAAATGTTATAGGGGATGTTCAGCAACGTTTCTTTGTTTGCTTCAGAATAGATAAGCAGCATTTGGTGTAAAATAATAATAGTGTTAGATGATGCACAAGAACTTGTTTTATGTGATTTTGGATCATATTTCATAGAGGGAGCAATTCTTAAACATCATCTGAATCAAAGTAATAAAGAGTTTTGTGCTGTTTTCTTTCAGACTGTCAGAGGAAAGGTCACTTTAATTTTCAAGTGTGTATGTGCTTTATATTTTTCCATAGTGATATCTTTTTCCCCTCTTTTTTCATTAAGAAATTGTGTTTCACATGTGGAACTAATTGTACATATTTTTGTTCATCACTGCTTTGAAAAGTCTTTAAGAGCTTGATTTTTGTCATTTTGGACTTTGAGTGAAATCTCATGCTTTTCTCCCCTTTTTAAATGGCTTGTTAAACAATATAACCAGCAGTGATATAAAAATGCACTATGCAATGTCATATTTTAGGCAGTTACACTGGATTGAACTGTAATTAATTGCTGTTGCTGAAGACACCATGGTCCTTATTCTCTTTTTGTATCCAGGCTTTTCTTTGTGTGTAATAATTCCATCCAGGAAGAAATCTAATTACTAAGATAATTAACACCTTATCAGCAAATGGAGTTCAGACATTTGTAGAGTTTATGAATTTTTAAAATATGTAATTTCCTTTTAACTGAATGACAACTGGTGTTATGGAGAAAAAGAGCATATTTTATTGTATCTAGCTTGATTGGACCTTATAATTCATGTTGCTATAGAAACAACCAGGCCTTTATAAAGGATGGTATTACTACTACCATTGGTAATAAATGCTTTGACTGTTGCCAATAGTGTCATTAAAATGGATAAAATAACTTCATTATAATGGTTTTGTCAAATGTAATGAATGTTCTGTTCATGTTCTGAGAAATGGCAGCTGATGTTAGGTGGCATTGGTTTATAAAGT
This sequence comes from Haemorhous mexicanus, assembly GCF_027477595.1. Classification (NCBI taxonomy): domain Eukaryota; kingdom Metazoa; phylum Chordata; class Aves; order Passeriformes; family Fringillidae; genus Haemorhous; species Haemorhous mexicanus. The sequence continues at coordinate 63,766,816 of NC_082341.1, read as the reverse complement.
AATGTACTCTTTCTTCCATGAGCTTACTACTGCTGCACAAGATGTTTGTGGTATGAACAAAATCATGTTGCAGGGTGTGGTGCTGCTCTCTTCACTCAGTCCTTAAAGATAAGGAGTTTTATTGTTACTTGATATCAAGCAAAAGTTCATATCTTTATGTTTGTCAGTCTTGGGAAAGCAGCGGTGACTGAGGGTGCTGAGCCATCAGCTCTGGGGTTTTCTGCTCTTCTGCACAACATCTAGATTGTGCTTCCCACTTAGGGCTGTTGGACCAACTCCTTGAAAATGTTCAGTTTTATAGTGGTTTTGATTTGTTGTTCAAATGCCATCTTTTAACCTCAGATGATGGAGTCTGAATTTGTGAACTCAAAAAGGAATTGATAGAATTTGGTTTCTTTGCTGGGGATTTTTCTTAAGGAACAGGTGAAAGAAGATTCTAATAATAGATGATAAATTCCTGTGCTACTACCTATATGTCCAGACACGAGCTAAAAGGAGGGCAAGGCATTAATATAAGCTCATTGCCAATACTTGTAGAAAAAAAAAAAAATTAAGTCTGGGGGAAAAAAAAATCACAAAATATATTTACTACCAAGTACAATTTGTCTGAAGGGTGGTATCGTAGATATAAGCTATGGTCTAATATTGCACCTAATAAAATTAATAAGAACAGTATTCTCTGCTTCCCTTTTGGGGGTCTTTTGCCAGCAGGTTTTCCTTTTTCAGTATAACTCATTGTTTCAGGAAGTTTTTCTTGCAGTTGTTCAAAATCAAGTTTCGTCACTCACTCTAATCACAGCATTTTTTTTTCTGTGGTGATGTAGTGTCTAATAAGAAATTATAGTTTTCTTTGGCTGTTTGAATGCTTTATAAATGTAATTTGAATTACATGCACTGACATTCACAGTTCTGCATTGTCTTAACTGGATGAGGGGAAGAGAAACCTTCCAGCCATTTCTTTAGGTTAGAGACAATCTTGGAGACCCCTTCTTAACCTCAAGTGTGAACTTTGCTTGTGACAATTGTCTTTATGCCATTCACCCCTAAAACAATCTCTTCCAGCTGTTCCCTTGCCTGTGGCCTATATAAGAGCTATAGTATTATTTAGATTGGAAGGGACCTCTGGAAGACATCTCATCTACTCCCCCTCCTTGAAACAGGGCCAGTTCCAAGTTAGATACCACCAATATTTGTATAGAATTTTTACTTTTCTCCAATATTTTCTGCAGTTTATCATTGTTACTGGCAGTGTGGGGTGAACTCTGCATTGTGGAAGCAGTCTCATCTGTGTCAAGAGGGAGCACTGAGCACTATGTGTTTCTGCCTCTCTCCAGAGGATTCTTATCATTATTCCCACTGTACACAAAGCTCAGTCTGGGTGCAGGCCTTGACTCCAGTATCTGCTGGTGAAAGTGTTCATGGCATGTTCCCACCATGTCCAAGATGGTGGCAGTGGCACAATTTCAACTGAAGCCCCCTAACTTCACCCTCCTCTGTGCATCCTTCTGTGTCTGTGAGCTGACTCTGTCAGCTGTGCTGCCTTAACCTGATGTGTATGAGGGATCTGCGTATTTAGTCCAAAGGGAACAGTTAGGAAATGCTGACCTTGCTTAAATAACAAGAGAACTCACTGCCTGTGCATTTGTGAACTTAAATATTTTGTTTTCCTTTTAAAGCAGAGCATAGGCTGATGTTTTAGAATACTGAGTTAAAAATTAACTTGTGACTAAAGATGTATTTTTGGCTCCTAAGCCAATCTTGTTCAGTTTGCTCCGTGATAATGGCATGCCAGTCCCTTCTTTGAGATACCCTGTTCTACTTTGTTAGCAGCCTTATAAAACATTAAATAGTTGACATTTTCTAGTGACTGAGTCTCAAAAGGTCTGCATTTTATGGATTAAGCAATCAGAATTCAAGAAATAACAAGGTGTGCTGATTACCTCCAAATTGTATTGAAGGAAGAGTTGATCCAGATGTTTTCACTCTTCTGTCACAATCCTAATCCAGTATTTGCTGCGGTATCTTCTATTACTGTGCTCTCTGCTGAGCACCAGATGCATTTCTCATTACCAAGCAATGAGAAAATATCTTTTTCCCCCAAGATCCTTGTAGGTCTCAATTTCTGTAGATAAAGTTGAAGGCTATATGTCTATGTACATATAACCTTTTAAGGGAGCAACACTTCTGCATGTCCTCAGTTAAGTGTTTCTTTCTACTTCCTTTGCAGAGTGCCTGGAATAACAATTGCTACAGACATAATTTGTGGATTTCCAGGAGAGACAGATGAAGATTTTCAAGAAACTATGAAACTTGTAGAAGTGTACAGGTTTCCAAGCTTGTTTATTAATCAATTCTACCCACGTCCAGGAACCCCAGCTGCAAAAATGCCTCAAGTTCCAGCTGCAGTGGTAAGATGCAATTTCAGATGGCTTGAATACATAAAGCATGTACACAAAAATGTACATTTTCTGCAGAACTGTGCCACATTAGAGTGAAGGATTTTTTCAGTCCAGTAAGGGAAATGATGCTAGACCACTGGCTAGGCTAGACCACTGAATGTGTTTTCATTTATAAATGGCTGTTCAGACTGTGAGGAAGGGTAATACAGTGGTAATACTCAAGATCTTGTCTGCTTTCTATCAAGTTTGGGGTGAATGACTACCAAGAGTAGTAGCTGATTGGTTACACATAGTAATCTTTTTCCATTTTAAGACTTCTGTGACTCCAGCATTCTCAAGCTTATTGTGAATAACCAACCTTCCTTCCTTCCTTCTTTCCTGCCTTCCTTCCTGCCTTCCTGCCTTCCTTCCTTCGGCCACTTCCGCCACTTCTGCCACTTCCTTCCGCTCCTTCCGCTCCTTCCGCTCCTTCCTTCCTTCCTTCCTTCCTTCCTTCCTTCCTTCCTTCCTTCCTTCCTTCCTTCCTCCCTCCCTCCCTCCCTCCCTCCCTCCCTCCCTCCCTCCCTCCCTCCCTCCCTCCTTTCCTCCCTCCTTTCCTCCCTCCTTCCCTACCCCCATCTTCTAACAGTCTCATCTTAAGTTCCAAACTGTTTTTATAAAGAAGGTACATGGCTATTGATTGTATTTTGCTAGATACAAATGGCTATTTATAAGCAATAATGATAGCAATCATATCAGAAGGCATGGTTTGATTTATTTCAAAAAAATTGAATTTGTTATTTTTGTAATCTGAATCTCAAAACAGGAAAGTATACAAGATTGATGCCTGTAGTAATTCAGCTCATTACTGTATCATTTTTGTGGGCATAAATAACATTTATATTTCCTTTCAGTGTAAGAATGAAAGTCAGCCAGCAATGTAAATCAATTTAAATGAAAAACCTATTTATTTCAATTTATGTATCCTGGTACACCAACACAAAGTCAAAACAATATATTGGAACTTGTATTCCTTTGCTTATGTGTCTGAAAGCTAAACAAAGTATCTCTGTTTACTTTCAGTATATACCATGAATTCCATAGGATGTGTCAGCTGCTGGAGACATAAAATAAGATTGTATCTGACTTCTTCAGTTTGCTGTTTAGTGTAGTGCAGCCTGAGCAATTTATTCATTTATTATAGACTATCTCATAATGGGAAATTGTAAGTTTTCAAATAAAAATGCCTGCTGTTGAAGTAGTCTCCGTAGTATAACCAACTCACATGGTTGCATTATTTGTCTTAGTCTTGAATGCTTTTTAGATATTTTGGTACATGAAAAAGGTTCAGAAATGTAATTTTTGGAAGGTAGGAAGTTTAAAAATCAAAACATTAGTTTGTGTTTCAGGTTTATATTCTTATGCACAAGTTCTTAAGCATGCCATTTTCACAGGAGGTGCAGAGAGCTTAAGTTAATTTACTCACTTCTGTTTAACTGGGTACTTATGGGAAGACAGTCTGCGAAGAGATAAATTATTAAAAGAACATTAGCTGTTCTGTAGTTAGAAGTATTACTTGAAAAATGGTAATTGTTAATTTAACCCAGTTTTACATTCTTTCTTCTTATTTCTAGCACTAGTACTTATTGCTTTCAGTGAAACAGAACCTTCAAAGAAGATGGGGCCTCTAATCCAGGGCTGATGAAAATCTGTAATTAATAGATTTTGTTTCTCTTTTTTCTTTTTTTTTCCTCCCTGTAGTCCTTCAAAAATCCTATGTTATGAGATCCTTTGTTCTTTTATCTCTTAGTAGAAATGGAGAGCAACTAGTCAAACAGAGCAAGAAGAGCTTGTGCTAATCTCCTATGTTTTATATTCACATTACTTCTAGACAGCAGCTGATGGTCTTTCCTGCATTACCAGAAACGGACAGGCATTTTATTTGTTATTCCTTGCTTAGAGTAACTTATGTTTCTCTAGGAAGAGGAAGTAGCACACAACCATCCATGTTATGCACTCTGACCCTTTCATCTTTTCATGAAATATTATCCATGTTAATGAATGCATTTTATTGCATTTGCACTGGGTAAGAAATAGCACATGCACTGCCATACAGCTGGTCTGTGCAAGTGCCTCAGTGTGCATTGGATCACCAGTCTGCACTTGGGAGCTTGGTGCTTCCAGGAGGTGTTCGTAACAGTATCCATTGCAGCGGATCTGTTGGTAGCAATTCTTTATGGGAAAAGGATTTTGTCTGTACAGATGTTTTTTAAACATCTGTTTAAAAACAGATGTTGAATCAGTGAGCAAGTTATTTGAAAACTCTTATTCTTCTTTTCTTTGTTACATTTTTCTGAAGGCTGAATATATTTGCTATGTTATTTCAGTTTTTATATACTTCTGCAGTGGACAAATCCATTGCTAGTTGTAAACTGCTCCACTTTAGTGAGTTCCTCTTCAGCAACTCTGACTCAAAATGGCTTTGGTGATTCTGCCCAAGTATCACATCTGCAATAATAACATACTTGTCGTGTCAGTTCCTTTTAGATTAGCTTTTTTTGGAAGACTTAACCACTTCTAGAGACAATCTGTAGAGTATGAAGCATAGTAATATTTAGTACTTTTTTATTTTTAGTGGATGATTTTGATGATGATCTTAAATATAATTGTCTTTTGGGAGAAAATCCTCATTTGAGATTATCTGAATAGAAAAAACAATCAGTAGGTCAACATGGAATCATCCCTTCACATAGATAATTTATCACTGAAAGCCTTACAGGCACCAATATTTTGCTAAAAGGGCAGATGACACTAATCCAGATGGACATTTCTGCCACCATAAATTCAGAAAAGACAGCTAAGACTGCAGGCGTTTCTTCTTTCTCCTGGAGAAAAAATGTCCATGGAGGATCAGGCATCTGTCTGAATGGTCTCATCATTTAATAGCCATCAATTAGATTATGCTTACCACAAATACTCTTTCCAGTTTAGAGAAAAGTCAAAACAAACCTAGACATGATTTTTTTTTTTTTAAGAAGCAGTTACAGTAATGCTGAGTCATGTGCATGGAAAATGAGCCAAGATCTTGTCCAGAACTTAAATGCTACCTAATTTTTTTTCTTTCCTTTGCCCCCATTATATCCACCTTCTGCTAAATGCACTGTTTCAGAGATGAGTCTGGATGCTCCTTATGTCGAGTGGGTTGAAAATTCTCACTCTGAAATGTGTTAATGATGAAATGCTACTTTGTGTATCATTACTGCTGCTATTATTGTTATTATGTATCTGAATTTCTCAATTTCCTTGCTGTCTTTGCTTGTAAAAGTGATAGTGCCAATAACTGCATAACTCAAATTACAGATCCTAGTTAGAGCAGTAATAAGCAATGCAAGAGAACATGACTCAGATGTGTCTGGTAGGGAACTCATATTTAGCTGCATTGCAAAGGATCAGAATAATTCTAAGTGTGAAAGTTACTTTTTTTCTCCAAAGTCAAGAGCATGTAATGCCTTTTATTTTTGATAACTTCTCTGGTCTTTATTTTTTCAAGGCAGCTATTACTCATGTGGGGATTTGCAAGATTCTTTTCTCTGTCGTTGTGATTTGGTCCATCACAATTTCTGAAACATTAGAGGAGATTATCACCTCAGGATCAGCTTGACTTCTGTCACTTGGAAAATACCTGAGAAAATAGTAATTTTGAAAGTAAGGATCTTAGCAAGGTACAATTAGGTTCATCTCTACTGAGAATAGGAGATGGCAGCTGTTTTGAGAGCAGTAATGTGACTGCAACTTCATGATTTCACTGCTATCAACTGCAGTGTGGATTCTAATATTTCTGTATATATTTTCAATAGTGTAAAAAATTCAGTTTCAATTATATATGCACTTTCTCTTTCCTTCTTTCTTTCTTTATATCACCAGATAATTACATTGCTTCGAGCTAGAAAATTTTGTCAGTCAACTGTTGAACATTTCCTTTGATTCCTCTGAAGTGTCTTATTAATTTTTTCTCTCTGTATTAGTTGTATTAAGCACTGTGCTTACTATACTGAGGTGAATAACCAGTTTACAAACTTTGTAACTGTCCTGGTTTTGGCTGGAATAGAGTTAATTTTCTTCCTAGTAGCTGGTATGGTGCTGTGTTTTGGATTTAATATGAGAATCATGTTGATACCACTACATGATATTTCTGCTTGCTGTTAAGTAGTGTTTATAGCAAGTCAAGGACTTCTCAGCTCCTCACACCCTGCCAGCAAGAAGGCTGGAGGGGCTCAAGAATCTGGGAGGCTGCACAGCTGGGACAGTTGCCCCAAGCTGGCCAAAGGAGTGTTCCATACCATGTGGCATCATGCCGAGTGTACAGAGCTGGCCAGAGGCAGCTGCTACAGCTGCTCAGTCACCCTGAAGAGTTAGAAAACTAACACATTGTTAGTACACTCACCATTATGAGGAGAAACAAATATCAGTGATCAGACCTCGTATCCCACTCCATTTAATCAAACCATCACTTAAATCTGTTCTCATATCTCCCAATTACAGGAGCAGTACATAATGCACTAAGAGATTTTTTCCATAAGGATGGCATTATACAATATACACCTGACTGCTGTCTGCCAGACAAGTTGTATTTGGTCATCTCTGTGGGAGCAGAAATTTTGTGGCCTTTGTTCTATAATGGCTACTTATTTTTCTTAGACTGCTTTACTTTTACTTCCCTCTAGGAGATCTCCAAGAAGTTTCATGACACCCTTTCATAACTGAGTGGCTGCAGATGCACCATACCTCCCTTTGATTAGAATTCTGCAAGGCACTAGAAATAGGCATTCTAAAGTGCCAGTGTGATGTTTACCTCCTTTGCTGGATGGATGGATGTAGGTTTTGTAGTTCTGAATCTCTGCACACAAACAGCTGAATCTTCTGTGTAAACTCATGTGCTCTTACCTATTCAAAAGACATGATTTTCCAAATGTTGCCAAACTGTCCCAGCCTCTCTGAAAAATAATCCCTCCCTCCTGTGTCAGGCACACTCCTGTGTTAGCTGTCCTCTGCTTCAGCATTTTTTAACCTCAGGTATCTGGACAGCAAATGGAATAGCATTGCTTGTGCAAGGAGCACCTTTAGCCATGTCCAGAGCTCTAAAGGAAAGGAGCAGAAGTGGACCTTGTAGGTGTCCCATCAAAGAAAAGGCTGATAAGCTACCTGCTAAGCAGTGAGGAAATGTGACAATTGAGGACTACTCTTGCCTTTGAGCATATGTTTCAGACTTTAGTGGGTAGTGATGGGGCACAAGGTGCCTGGGGAGGCCAGGGTTGAAGATAAAGCAAGGAAAGAATTCATCTGCTGGATGAATTCTAAATATGGATTTAGAAATAACTTGATAAGCTTTCATGTGATACATGACAGAACCAATGGCACTGTTAAGCACTTGAAGGTTGAGAGAGTGCAGCTTTGGGTGGACTTGATTAGTTAATGCAATTCAAATGCCCAGACAGGAAGGTACCATCTCATTTCTAATTCTCACAGACGTAGCAGAATCAGTAATACTTTTTGCATCAGATTAATGGTGGCCAATCCAAAGATCATGCAATGGGATTATGTAGGGATATTCTTCCAAAGTTAAAGAGGAATGCTGGGGAGATCACAAGGTGGGAGAGAAAAGAGAAGAGAAGAGAAGAGAAGAGAAGAGAAGAGAAGAGAAGAGAAGAGAAGAGAAGAGAAGAGAAGAGAAGAGAAGAGAAGAGAAGAGAAGAGAAGAGAAGAGAAGAGAAGAGAAGAGAAGAGAAGAGAAGAGAAGAGAAGAGAAGAGAAGAGAAGAGAAGAGAAGAGAAGAGAAAAAGAAACAATGCCACTTATTCAGCAGTACTGTTACTCCAGTGTATCGTCACTATGAGCTCCCCTGTTAAGTGCTGTGACTAACTGGCATTACATGCCCCAGGAATTGGATGCAGCTGTGATAACTGCTCCTGGTGTATCAAAGGTTCTTGGCCCCTGACACACATCTCCCCTCCCCAGCACATGCAACAATGCATGGTGTAACATGCAGAATGTTCTTCCTGTGTAAGAGAAGCCAAGATTAATGTGTGAGTTTGACTGCTGAACCAAACAATTTGGTTTTCAGCACTGCACTTTTATTTGCTGTTTGCTATTCTGCTAGAGTAAAAACCTGAGTGAATGTTTTCATGAAAACTTTGGGACCAGGGAGTTAAAAATGTGAAGGCTGGAGGGAAATGTGGAGCATGAAGAAAAAATAAATATATAATTCTTCATATTTTTCACTAAACTGTTGTAGTATTCAAAGCTAACGTTGTCCATCAAGTTGTTTTCTAGTAGTTTTATTTACATCCATGTTCCTTTATGATTTTTATGAGAACGACATGTGAGGTACTGCAGAAAGCCCTACAAACCATTGATAGCTGTGAATTCTCTCATCTACAAACCCTGTTGTTCTTTGATGGGTTTTATTTTGATTGGTGTGTCTGTTGGTTAGTGCCATATCAATGTTGATTCCTTTTGTTACCCTCTAGATGCTTAGAAATAGTTTTGGATTATTTCCTCCCTGTTTTTTTTTTTTTTCCCAGTAACTCTATAAAGTGGTTGACATATGAAAGCCTGGTTCTTTCTTTCCTCTGTTTAGAAGATGGCCAAAACATTTGACTGCTTTTATGCTGAATATTTAAATCTACCCCAGTGCTCACCATTCAGCATGTGGCAGAACCTCAGTTTTTTACAATGAATTCAAAGGAGCATAGTTCCTGAGAATAGGGGTTTTGTGTTAGACAGAACTACTAAACAGAATTTTATAAGTGTTTAAAGCCACTTTATTTTAGAGCTAGAATCAGCTCAAGCTTAAACCACCTTCAGTTATTTGACCAGGCGCTGAAATGAAAATCTGGTTTTGTTGTTGTGGGAGACAGTCGACCTTTAAAATAGGTCGAAGTGTTTTTGAGAGCTATAAATGATCTGCCTATGGAGCTGCTGAAAATTCAGTTCATAGCTGAATCTGGGGAATGAGTTAAATTGCATGGTAACAGCTGGACAGTGCAGAGTCAGACCCCTGAGAAAGGATGAAAGTATTTTTACTCTAGCCTGGAGCTGTGGCTATTAAATCTTACACTGGTGTAGAATAGAAGGCTTGTGCTTTCAAGGAGCACAACTGTGTTGCTTGAGAAAACAAGTCAAAATTCAAATTGGATTGGAAATGCACATAGGAAACCAGCTTAGCTGGTGTTCTACTTTTTTAGATTTTGGTGTTTTGTGGTTTTTTTTTTTTTTTTCTTTTACAGCAGAAACTGGTTGGAATGAAAATTACCAGCAGCTTCCAGATAAACTTTTTACAAATCCAAGTTGAAAATTAGAGCATCTCAAAGTAAAGCACAACTATGAGTTCGGTCTAGGCCATATTATTAAGAAAAATAATTGGAAAATAAAATATGGAGAATATACATAAGGAGGAAGAGGGGGAGTTCTTCCTAAATTTCATTGTCAGGCCAGAAATAGTTACAGAATTTGCAAGAATAATGAAACTGCTGTTAACATCATGCGACTTTGTGAACTGATGCTTGCAGCCATGTGCAGAACCTATGTTGTATAAAAAAATAGTTTTGGAAAGTGAAGTCCTCCAAGATTTGTAGTGGCTATGAGCACTGTGAGTCTGTCTGAAAACCTTGATGGAATTGAGAGATTTTTAGTTGTAAGGAAGCTGAAATAGCATCATGAGTTTTGAACACTGAGCTGGATAGAAGGAAAGGAAGATACTCTCAGAGATAAGGTAGAATAGCCTTTGATTTTATTAGAGAAAACAGTTTTATCTCCAATATACTCTTTATTTTTCTGTCCTGTTCATTGCCTCATAATGAAGTGGGAGAACCATGGAAGAAGTCTTAACTGTGCCTTTTTGTAATTTTTGTAATTTTTGTTTGAATTACATTTAGGTAGCTTGCGTAAAACTGAAACAAAATGCTATTTTTCAGTTTGGAATTTTAATTGACTTTATAATCCAGACTGCTCAGAACTAAAAACAGTGCCAGCAGCTGTAGTAATTAGTAACAACTTATTCCCTGAAACTGGATATAGGCATCAGAACAGAAAATTTTCAAAATTCCAGACATCTTCAAATGAGGATGTGGTTTAGGTGTAATTTTTGTAACTTAACACAGGCAGCAAATTAATTTGTATCATGGAGGCAACTAAGCTTGTCCATCATTTGCAATAATGTAACTTTTATAATGGCCCATACAACGTGCTTTGGAATGAAGGGACCCTGCAATATCCTGGGGTGGGTTCTTGGTGACCCTTTCTTGAACTTCATCTTGTCTTTGATAATCCAAGTGCTCTCCCTCAAAGCCATCACAGTTGATCAGGTCAGTGAGTGCTCTGGAACTTTTATCTTCTCCTCTTTTCATTTCTGTACCTGCACCTCTGGTCATTGGGCTAAAAATCTTGGAACCTGGAGTTGCTGAAAACCTGGAAGTAGAGTGGACTGAATAATAGATGAAGATAAAACAGTGAGAGCAGTTTTTATGTGTCTGGTGAATTCGTGTGTTGTAGGTGGTCTCTGTCACACAACAAGCACCTGAGCACTGCTCCTCACAGTTTGTACCACACTGTACCCTCTTCAGCACTTCTCTTTCTGTTCTGCTTGGAACACTGGAAAACTTGGTGCTTTCAAGGCTACTTGTGTGTGGTACAGCACACTGATAACCTCACCAGATCATAGAAAGGAAAAGAGTGCCCTGCAGACAGGTCTGTCCTGGGTTTATGTATGTCCTGGGCTTAACATATCTATAGATACAGATACACAGATATTTTAAAATTCATTTCATTACTAAGATGTAGTTTGCAGTTCATTTTGGTTTATATTGTTGTGTAACTGGCTGCAATAACTGTACATTTTCAAAAACAGTCTATTCCTTGTGACCAATCACTTTATTTCTGATTTAGTGTCAATCTGATTTGCAATATGGCTGATACCCCAGGCCAAGATTCAGCTAAATATTTTTTTCTACAAATTGTTTTGACCTAAGCAGTCTTCCTAATCAGTTATAGTGGCATCCTTAGGAAATACCCACCTCATATAGACTGTGAAATTTCTACATGAATTTCAGATATAAAAATCTATCAGAAGTCAGACAGAACATTTTACAAACTATACCAAATTTGTGGACCCTCAAAATGAACAAGTGCTGAAGGCTTTTTCTGAAATAAATAATTGCTTTGTAAAAGTCTTCTGGATAAATTTTGCATAATTTATAGAATCATGGAATTGTAGAATATCCTGAGTTGGAAGGTTATTGAGTCCAACTTCTGGCCCTGTGCAGGGAATCACAAGGATCACACCCAGTGCCTGAGAGCATTGTCCAAATGCATCTTGAACTTTGTCAGGCTTGGTGCTGTGACCACTTCCCTGGGGAGCCTGTTCCAGTGCCCAAACACTTTCTGGGAGAAGAACCTTTTCCTGACATCCAACCTAAACCTCTCCTGACTCAGTGTCATTTCCTCAAGTCCTGTCACTGGTCACCAGAAAGGGAGATCAGTGCCTGTCCCTCCTCTTCCCCTCACAAGGAAATTGTTGACTGCAATGAGGACTCCCCTCAGTCTCCTCCAGGCTGAGCAGCCCAAGTGCCCTCAGCTGCTCCTCACACAGCTTCTTCTCAAGTCCCTTCACCATCCTCATGGCCCTCCTTTGGACACTCTCTAACAGTTTAATGTCCATTTTACATTGTGGCACCAGAACTGCCCCCAGCACTGGAGGTGAGGCTGCCCCAGCCCAGAGCAGAGCAGGACAATCCCCTCCCTTGCCCAGCTGGCCATGCTGTGCCTGATGCCCCTCAGGACAGGGTTGGCCCTCCTGGCTGCCAGGGCACTGCTGGCTCAGACTCACCTTGCCATCAACCAGGACTCCCTCATCCCTTCCCACAGTGCTGCTCTCCAGCCTCTCATTCCCCAGTCCATACATCCAGGTGTGCCCCATACCAGGTGCAGAATTCAGCACTTTGCCCTTCTTAAATTTCACATGATTGGTGATTGCCTATCTCTCTAATAAAAAGTGACAGGAATAGCAAGCTTTAATCATAAGATAAATTAAAATGTCTCAAATTTACCAGAAGGAATAAAATTCAGCAACATTTGTGAAATATATGGGTTTGAACTGTCTGTATTACATAGCTAATATATGGGAGGTAAGAAGGAGGAAATTGCCATGCACATGATTTAATTGAAAATGTATCCTTCAACAAATTATTTTCAGATAGGTTGACAGATGTTCTTATGAAGATCCTAGCTGTGTTTTGAAAATGTCTGTAATTTTCCATAAATCAGAATCTCTGCATAAAATGCAAAATAGGCTAAACCACAATAATTTGTGTTGCTATAATCCTGAAGACAGTATTCCTTTAACATTTGCAATCATTTTATAGTATTAATGATCAGTAAAACTCTGTGAAGTTTTATATATTTTGCTCTTTTAGACAATAAATACATTGCACGGAGTCATAGAACCATGCTATATTTTTTTTAAAGAATCATTGTGTGTAACAAAAAGTATACAAAATAGGAATTATGAATTATCTACAGTTCTGTTGTTAATTGGAGCTGGGGAAAAAAGTCCACTATTCTGTAACATTGAGGTGAGCTGGTGAATAACACACTGTACACTAAATGATATTTTCTAGGCATGGATCAAAAATTATTAGAAAGTTATTTCTTAAGGCAAGCTGAATATATGTGGGGGTCAGTAGCTGAAGTAGAACTGTGAGTCTTTTTTAACATGGAGGTCAACAAGACTAGCTACTCCCCAAATTATCTTCTATGCTTTATTATAGATGGGATCAGAAAGACAGGAATAATGGCAGTAGGGGTGAGTTAGTGATGGGAAGCAGAGAACTTGTCAGGCCTGTATTGTCACTTCTGTTCTTTCAGAGCTTACAGGGCATGGATGCAAGTGCAGAAAGAACACCAGGTATGATTTTATCAAGAAATCTGGCTGGGGCACAGTGTTTTTTTCAGGATCATTTCTAAGAGGGTGATGCATTGAATAACAGAGGTCAAAGAGAATGGTTCAGTGGTTTCTGATCACTTTTTAAAGTGCTGTTTTGCAGACCAAAAAGCAATCTGCAAACTTTGATAACATGGTGGTTCCAGTGGCTTGTCTCATATCTCTGTTGTGGTTATAGGTACACAGATTTAATACTTCATGGATTGAATCTCCAAGCAAGGCTTTTAAATGTACCTTGGTTGGAGTAGTTGCTATCTCCCTCTCTGGTGTTTTGCCAAGTAATTCTGTGGAGATTGAAGTTAGTCCGGGGGGTGTCTTTGGGTAGGGTGCTACCTGCTTCATTCTGATTTATAAGAGTTCTGAGTTTGGAACTACCCCAGGCCTTTGTAGTTTTGAGATCGCAGATGTAACAGAAGGGAAAAGAGAGACACTACTTTTTTACTGATCAGAAAATGTTACTGAAGTCAGAGAGTGTCTTAACACAAAACGTGTCAGAAAGTGCTGTTTCAGAAAAGAAAGATCCAATCTCATGGTTTTGTGAGTGTCTGTTTTTCTGGAGCTTTTGTGCTTTCAGTTATACGGGGGAGGGAAACTGTGAAAACACTTGAAAAGCTGCTTCATTTTTTTCCCAAAGTGTATCAAGATTGTAGTTAAATTTTTCCCTGATTCACTAAGTTTAATATGACTTTAAATGAAGTAATCCATTAGACGCTACACAAGAAGGTAAAGTGTTTTTCCAGGCTTGCTGAAAGAAAAACTAAATATTGCTATTGGTTGTTAGCATGCTCAAGGATAGGGGTGGGATGCTTTATAAACCCTAAATTAAATAAGATTCCTGTGGTAAAATAAAATTGTTTTTTAATTCTGATCAGCAGTATGTAAAAGAGAAATGGGGGAGATGATTGGTAAGTGAGGGAACAGAACTGAAAAAAAGACATTCATCTGATTTCCTTGACACATGTTATTATTCACTTTACTCAAGGAGGAGAGTATTTGAACAGAAACAGATACATGTTCTTGTTACTGAAGGTAGCCCTGTATATCAGAATAATTTTAAATTATGTGAGCAAGAAAACAAAGGCAAGAGAACTTTGCTGATAATATATTGATGCTGAGACTTTGAGTGAAACTGCTGGAATCTGCAGATCTGTCACACTATTAGGTGGGAATTAATAAGAACTTTGAAGGTGAAAATAGGCTTTATAAAGCTGAAAGTTGAGTCTAAAGGAAAGCAGTACTACCTTCATATTGGGAGTAATTTTGTCCCTTTTATTCTGAGGTGAAAATCTGAGAATATTCCATTTAAGTAGCTTCTAAGTAATCTATAAAATAAATACCTTGGTGATATTGTAGTTCTCCTTCACAATAAACATTGCAGACCTATGACACCATACTTGAAAAGAAAACAAACAAGTTTTGGGCTACATTAAAATCATCTGAAAGACAGGTAATTATCACCTGAATATGAAAAGAGGATCATGAGATAAGTGCAATATACATGTGTGAGCTTACAATGTTTATCATTTCTTATAACTATTCCATTTGTAAAATTATTTTTCTAAAGTATATTCTGATTATAAAAATTTGTTATTGGGATACCCCTACTTTTACCCTATTTTCATACCATTATTTGCAAAAAAAAATTCTAAGGTAGTCAGCACATAATTCTGTGCTGGTTTACTTGTGCAGAAAATATTTTAAATGGTTTTAGATACCTTCTGTACTACAGAGTTTGTTGGGGTATTTTTGTTGGTCGATTTATTTTTTTGCATTCTGTTGTTCTTTAAGTGATATTTTATCACTTCTACATTATTCTACAAAAGTAGAATAATAATCCACAGTATAGTCCATGTAAGGCATTAAAAAAAGTTTTATTATTGCTTAAAAGCAGTACACTAAAAAAAGAGTAAAAACACCGAGGTCACTAACTCACCTTTATTGGTGTATAGTCCCAGGCTGTTGTCAAAGGAGCCTTTATTGTTACTTTACCTTAAACATATAATATGCATATTGGATGACCAGTATCCCTTTAATAAATTCCAGTAATCAAAAATTTGAGGCCCAGCAAAATGAGAGAGGGAAAGGAAATAAACAGAGCAAAGTGTGTGTTACTTGCATTGCATATCTGCTTGCAGGATGGGGGGAATAATGAAATTGTGGTAATGTGTTGTTTCCTCTCTACTAGCATTGTCTGTGTGTTCTGTCCTAAGAAATGTCATTAGTTGATGTTGCTTTCTGGTTCTTATTTTTATAAATATCTTAGACACTACCTGTCTTTTCAGAAGAAGTTAATTACTTAGGTGCATTTTAGTAAAAGGCTTGAAATAACTCACTTGGAAAAAATTCTGATTTATTTCAGGAAAACCTTCCATCCTGGCATACTTATGTGTACAAGAATATATAGTTTTACAGTATTTAACTCAGTCCTGCAGCAGCATTTTAATCCATTCTTCATAAGATGTTCACATACTTTTCCTGATAAAGATATGTCTCCTTTTTATCTCCTATATAATGTGGGTTTTTTTCAACTTTTTAAAGCAGACAACTGAAAATTTGTTTTTACAGTCATATGCATGTATTTTTAAGTGGCTCACATCAGTATAGGATCTGAATTTCTGTCTTTACCTGTCTGCTCTCCCTGAACTTGTTTCTTTAAGTGCTGCAAACTAAGGACTATCAATCACTGTATGGCAAGCCTGAGAGGAGTACAGGAATAAACTATGAGTCTGATGTTGCTATCAGACACCTGGAAGGTCTTTTCATGCTAATTTGGAAAGAAAAAAAATTTTTTTTTTCAGAAATAATTAGAATATATCCTCTGTAGGTCTGTGAACATGTTTGAAAGCAACAGTGCTGCTGCGCAGGGAGCAATATGATAAGATAGTACAGTTGCCTAATTCAGAGGGGGTTTTTGATTGCCTTTTATGATGTGATTTTGGCAACATTATTGGTACAGAACAAAGGGCTGGAGAATCAGAATATTGAAGAAAAAGAGCAGGGAAATAGAAGTTTTTATATTGGTCAAAGGGTACTTTAAAGGGATGTTGGACTAAGCTGAGGGAACATAAATAGGGGTATGAAGCTATGTTAAGGGAAGAAATTCTGAGTAGATGTGTGTAAATAGGTTGTTTAGATCCTGAAATAGTCCTCTGAAGGTGATGAAGGAGAAGGAGCTTTTGGTCTCCTTATTTTCCACTGTAGCCTCTAGACATGGAGAGGCCTGCTTTACCTTCTGCTCTGTACTGCACAGAGGTGAGCTGTGAACCATGCTGCTTCTTTATTTCAAAAACTTATTATTCATACTATGTGACTCATGCCAGCTGTAGGAGTTGAAGGGATTACCATTGGAGCAGCATGAATTCCTTGTCCTGTGTATGTGTTTTGAAGTGCAACATATTTTTGGGTTTTAGAGACCTGAGTCAAAGTGCACTTTTTGTTGTAGAAAGACAGTAGTGATCACTAAGCAACTTTAACTCTGTGCTTGTGACATTTTTATCTCTAAATATTCAGATTCCATATAAAACAGTTAAATGCTGTTTAGATTTAGTTCAGCTAAGCTTATTTGGCATCCTGGGAATTTTGGGGCATTTCTTCATCTGCATCTTGAGAAGTTTCATTGCACATTTTTCTCTGTTAGGAATTTCCAGCATTTCCCCAGTCAAAAAAAAAATAAAACTTTTGTGGAAAGGTAGGAAAAAACCGTAATTTTCTACAACAAAAAGTTGAAGACTGTGTCAGTGTGTTGTGTAAGGGAAGCCATCTTCTCTCTTTGTCTAGCTGAACACGTAACCAGCATTTTGGTGAGGGTCTGAGGGTGAAAGATGGGTGGTTTTCCATCATATTGTTTTACTGAGTGTTATTTAAGTAATTGCAGTCAAAATGAATTCAAGAGAAAGAGTCTTCAGTAACAATGAGCAAGACTTGGACTTTTTCTGGATTTTGTAGGGTTTTATTCATAGAAAGATTAGTGGGGTTTCCATAACCCAAACTCAAGTGCTTTTGTCTTCTTCTTGCACGATGCTACATTAAATTAGGTTTTTTCAAGCAATCTTTTTGGTAATCATTTTCATATCTCTTTTTAATTTTTTTATCACATTTCTCCAAATTATTTTTTAGTATTTTAAGTACTTTGACTGTCTACAGCTGTGCTACCAGAAAAGAAGTCATTGTAAGTTGCTGAATGTTTCAGTGAAAATAAAAACTATGTAAAAAAAGAAAATATATAGTTCATGTTGCATGATAAGAAGTTACTTAAATTACCCTATAGTTTCAGAAGTTAAAATAAATTCTGCAGTCATGCAGCTGTCTATTTAGTTCCCACCATGCTGGAACCATAAACAGATCTTTCCAGCTTACCTGAAAAACTACTTTCACAGAAACAATGGCTGAATAAGACACTGGTACAGACTACAAGCAAGGAGTTCTTCCAGTTGTCTCCTCTTTACACATTCTCCAACATGCAGTGCTTTGCCTTCCTCAGCTATGGGATAAGTAAACACCAATTGTGACATAATAAAACTTTGAACTGATTTGTGACTCATCCATGCAGTAAAGACAAAGGGTGTTTTTCTCCTCTTCCTGCCCACTCTCCATAGGATACAGCTGAGAAATTCTATTTAACATCAGCTGAAATTACTGAAAGCTCTTTGGCTAAATTCAGTAGGAGTTGGATCAAGCAGGTTTTGTCTTTGAACTATGCTCTGAACAGAAGAATTTTTTTTCTTTGCCTTGGCATTAAATGAGATATCACCTATTAATTTTCCACAATCAAAGCAGTGAGAGTATTAGCATCAAAAGAAATCGACAAATAATAAATGATTCTTCTTCAAACTGACTTCCTTTACACCTGATCTTCTATAAAGCAATACTGCATGTACATGCTACAATAGTAGGCAAGTCTTTACAAGATTGTAGCCTGATCTCTCAGTTTTGTTATCTGTATTCTAAAATACTATTTACGATATATTGTGCAAAAATTAAGCCTAATCTGAATTGTTTACACATTCCACTGAGGTTCCACAGATTAGTGTTTATTATTTATTAAGGATATTTTCCTAAATATATTTGTTAATATATATGTTAATTATTTCCTGTAATATTTAATATCCTTAATCTCCATAGACAGCTCTTCATAACTACAGTTTCATTAACAAAGTGGGGAGAGAATGTGTTTGTACCTGCATACAACTTTTTAATCAGTAGCTTCTCTCTTTCTCCTTTAACTTTTCTAATATGGCTTTTTTATTAATAATCTTTTACAGAAAAAACAGAGAACGAAGGATCTGTCCCAGCTGTTTCATTCATACAATCCATATGATCATAAGGTAAGAAAAAAATACACTATCTGAGTTTATTGTTAAGAAAAATTCCAAACATTTGTGGTAACTATATTTCTTGTTTAATGCAAAATCAAGGAGAAATTATAAAATTGAAAGCGTTGAGCATGTTACTCAAATTCTGCTGTCACATAAATGTTTCTTTGTTTCTTTAAGCCAAGCTTGAAAAGGTGCGTTTTCTGATTTGTGAAACCAATGACTCACATTAACCTCACAGACATATAATTTATAGACTAGCACTAAATCCTGCAAAGTGACCACATGTGGTATTGGATTCCCCTCTTTTTTTTCCTCTGTGTTTAGGAACTGTGTTACCCTGGAGTATGTTGCTTAGCCTGTTGTGTCAATTAGGCCCTGAGATACATGATACTAATGAATTATCTATTGATCACAAAAGAATCATTCCAAGACGCTGCTGTGTGAGCAGCCTGGTGGTTGTCTGGGGGAAGAAGTAGGAGCACACATCATTATAACTTGTTTGTAACATCTGGGGAAAAAAAGAAGGTCTTTTCTCATTGCAATGTGAAATAAAAAAAAATAAAGTTGTTACAAGAAGATTTTGGAGAACAAGAGTTCTGAACTCTGTCTCTTCTTTTCCTGGCCATGTTGCAAATACATTGGAAAAACCAGCTAGGTTTTATATTTGGGGGAAGAAGGTGGCAGAAGTATGTATGTGCATCTATCTCTTTGTAGGAACACATGCACATGTATGCAATATATGTGTAACTACACATATGTCAGTGAGAACCACAGTGTGTAAATGAATGGATTAAATTTATCAGGCAGGTTGTTGCTGGGAGAGTTCTGTAGTTACTGGCCACTTGAAAATTTAGTTTAAAAATACATTGGAAAACAGCACTTAAATTCCATAGCTTTAATAATTGTACCTAATTTCAAGTTAAATTCATCTCTGCTTAGTACTTCTTTTATAAATAGTCTCACATTATTTTTGAAGATTGGTGAAACTGATATTAATGGCCTGTGAAAATGGCCTTAATGGAGAAACATGAAGAATAAAGAAAACTAGTGTGATAAGATTTTGAATGGGATTGTTGCTCCTTTGAATTGAAGCATTTTAAGTTAAATGTAATAGTAAGTCAATTAAGATCTAATAAGGAGATGCAACTGGTGAACAAGAAACTTTGATATTCCTCTCCATGTCTTAATTTTCCTGTACAAAACACTTTTTATTCATAGTACAAGGAAATTCCATTATTCTTTTATTAGCACTTTTAATGGAACTTGGCCATTTGTAACTCCTGCTGTCTTCCTGCTCATATCCTTTGTGGCATTATATCAAAGTATTCTCAAATGATTTTGGCTGCAGTTGTGAGGACTTCTGCACTCTTTACAAATTAGTCATCACACAATGTGGAATGGAATATAAGTGCTTAAATATATTTGCTTTTGATCTTTGTTTTAGGACCTTTAATATATTATTAAAAGTAGTACAATTGTGTGATGGCTCATTTTTGTACCCCACTCTTTTGTTGCTTCCAAGCATATTCTGTATATATATCTGAGAGTACAAGTGCAGGGGAAAGGACAAGTGAAAGTTTGTATTAAAGTTATGGCCTTTCCATATTTTCCATTTGACAGTGAAGGTTTTCCCTCTCCCGACTACTTCCTATTTGTAGGCTGCAACAAGCTGACTGCAGATTTCTTGCTCTGTGCTTTTAATTTTCACCTCAGCTTCCAATTTCATGAGTGTTGCAGTCTTGGGGGAGGGCTTTTAATTTTTGTATTAAATCTAACATTAGTTAGGAATACAGTTATTTCCAGTGGAGGTGTGTTTTAGCTTTGCTCCAGTTCTGTTTTGTTTGATTTACATGGCCAGGGGATTTGAGGGCAGGGGCACATGTTGGTTGCTATTTTGTAGATTATTTTCAGGAAGTGTAAAAAGGAGATTTCACAATGACTTTGTGAAAGAGTTGGTGATGCAGGATCATGGCACAAGTGATTGGATCTAGTGGCTTCCAGAACTATTTCTTTGTTGATTAAATTATTTTTCTCTGAGAATTTTAAAATAGATAGAAGAAAAACTTAAGTTGGTGTTTAGTAGTAGTAGTTAAAGCAGATGTGAAAATCTCATTAACTACAGTTTCTGAAACAGGACTTCCTACAAAGATTCAACAGTACTTCATCTTTTTAGGATGGGATATCTCATAGTAAGGAGAAAAATTTATCAGAAAATCAGAAAGTGTTCATTCTTCCATGCTCGCATTTCACTCGCTAAACCAGAAAGTAAGTGATGTTTTGATGAAGTAGCTACACTAACCTTACTAATCTTGTTACTATTATACATGGTCTGGAGGCCAATAGCTCTTAGAAGCAGTGACTGTTCCCCTGAAAATGTTACCTCAATATATATTTTCCAATCTAGTGTAACTTAGAGCATCCTGAAAGACATTTAAATGCTCGTGGTTCTTCATTCCCAGATGAAAACCCAGCGCTTTTGTAGAGGTGGAAACAAGGATTTACTTTCCCTTCCGCTTTCAGGTGTTGAGTTTTTTCTTATATACAATGAGGCCTTAATTCAGCAGCAGAGGAGGCAGAGTTTTCAAATTCCTCCTGCAGAAGGAATGGAAAAGCAGGAGATACTCTGCTGGTATCAGGGGAGAATTAACTGAGCTCCAATATTCTTTAATTCCTAAACAAGTATAAATTACCATCTAGTTGCCCTTCTCATTGTTCAGATGAAACCATTCAACAGCAAATCTCAAAAATTGTTCATTATATACTTCTCCTATCCAGGCAGATTTGATCCTGCTCTCTCTAACCTAATGTTACTGAAATGCTGTACAGAGCCTCTGACTACAGAACCTGTGGGTCTTTCAGATACTGTGTCACAGACAAAGCTCATTTTAGCATCAGTCTTGAATGCCTAACAAATACATTGAATTCTTCATGTCAGGCACACACAAAGAACTGCCTTTTCTCAGTTTTTTTCTTTTGTTGTTATTAAAATAAGTATCTTCTAAAATTCATTCTTTTCAGAACTAAATAATTACATAGGAAATGCTGAGCAATATCTTATTCCAGGTGGGTGATTGCCATTTATTCAAACTTATTTCAGTTAGCCTGTGTAAAAATACATAGCACTCTTTGTAGATGAAGCCATTCTTTGTTCTGAAATACTTGCTTTTTCATGTTTATGTAGAGTAAAAATATGTATGGTCTGGCTTTCTTGAGAGTCAAGTTCTGATTGCTGTGTAATTTTTCTCAAGTTAGCCATAGAACAGCACTTCCAATTTTATATACAGTTAATCTTTTTCTGATGGTCCCACAGTGAAGACACATCTTTTTTGAAGATGTGTCTTCACTGTGGGACCATCAGAAAAAAATTATAAAGTTGACATCCTCATAAAGCTGTACCAACAACAGCTTTAGTGTTTTAAAATGTAAAAGTAAATAATTGAGATGCTATATTCTGGCCAGTTTCCTGCAAGCTCATTTAATGAAAGATTATGTTTGCACACAAGTAATTTCTGCTGAATGTTTTTTGTGTGTATACTGTGAGGTTTCATTTTTCACACAGTAAGAATTTTATTCTGTCTGAAGTCAATGTTTAGCTCAGAAATAATGGAATTGGAGGTCTCTGAAATGACCCTTGCTCTTTATAATTTGTGAGCCAGGTTTTTTTAAAGCTGGTAAAGCAGTTGTTTGAATAGCTTACCTGGTCAAAATAGCAGTTTTTTTTAAGCTCAATAGGAGTTTGAGGATCCAGTGTGCACCTAATGGCCAGATTCAGAAGTGCAGAGCCCTAGTTCCTTTTCTTCTTTTTGTCAGATGAGTTTAAGTATTCAGTCTAGCCCTGGAGTTGTTGTTTAAAACTATAATCCTCAATTTTTGCTCTGCAGAAGAACGTTTTTACATATTGTAAGCACAGTATATCAGAACTACAACGCATTTTGCTGCTTTGCTTTCTTGGGAGGATACCTGGGGATACCTTAGGGCATGTCCATCCATGCCTCTGGCAGCACGGGGCGGTTACAGTGAGAAATCCCCTGAGAGCTGTGCTTAAAACTCAGCTCCCTATTTGCTTCTGCTCTTTGCAGCCTGAATCTCTTGCTGTACAACACGGCATGATATATGAAAAAATAAGGTCATGTCTTATAGCTTTAGAGATTTATTTTAGCATATACTGTGTCCAGCCTCGTAAGAAATAGAGTCAACACTCATGTGATTTGAAGAGTTTTTTGAGAGATTTTCTCCCAAACTGAAGGTGTGCTCAGGAGTAAAAAAATTAGTTGCTGTTTCAAAATGTGCTGTAATTGATGCAATTCTGCTAAAATAATTGTAAGATCTTTAGACTTCATGCTTCTAATGTTCTTTATTAATGTGTTCTGGAAATGCTAAAACACTCAAAAGAGCAAAATCCCCTAGAAAATGCCTGTGTGTTTGGCAAGTTATATGGACCATTGTATTGAGATCCACAATTAAGTGACAAAAAATATTTTCTTGGGTTTTTTTTGTTTTGTTTTGGTTTGGTTTTTTTGTCAGCTCTTAGCCTCATAAGCAATTTTGTGGAGCAGGGAGTTATGTCCTGTTGTCTTTGAGAAGGGTAGAGATGTGCATAACTCACTCAAGGAACATTATTAACAAGATTATAACAAGGTATGCTTAAGGTATTAATGGCTGCTGCTGCTTAGAGACCTATGATGTTTTCAAACAATTATTTCAATAGTACACAGACCCTATGCTTAATGGAAAATAATTAATCTAGTGTCAGTTTCCTTAAACTGAGGTTCTTCTGCTGAATTCTTCAGCTCTTCTGGACAGTTGACATTTTATGTCAGAAATTTTTTGAAAATTAACATTGAAAGAGGCTGTAAGTAATGAGGGGGCGAAACTATTTTCACAGTGAAGCAGGCAGGGGCTGCTATGAAACAGGTGGGATGTTTTTTGGCACTGCCTTAGGAGGCATTTCTGTATGCTCCAAGTGATTTTTGTTGACAATAACACAGCATATTAATCATAGCAATGCCCAAGGCTGTCGCATTGTTTAGGAATCATCATGAGCACCTGTGTGAAACATAAAATATTGGAAAGCAAGTGTAAAGTGCCAGGTGAAGGGTGAGGGTTTGGAGTCATCTGGCTTCTGATTAAAAAAAAAAACAACTGTTAAGTCCTGTATTCCTTCCACCTCTGTGTTGGGAGCAATAGGCTGTGGCAGAGAAATGGAGGGTGTGGTGGTGGCACTGAGAACCAGAAAAACTGTCTTCACCAAGATGAGGACTCTTTAGCTCAACAGCAGAAACAGGGGGAGATGGGAAGTCAATCACTTAAGTTGGGACCAGTTTTCCTACTGATAAGCTGCTTTCTTTCATTTTTCTCCCATGTACCAGGACTCCTTCACAAATAAGCCAATTTGAACAAAAGAAATTCTGATCTCTAGTGAATGAAACCATTCTAACTAAAATGCTTGATGTTGGCTAACTTTCTAATGGCAGACATCACCACAGTACTCTTGTTAATTAGGTCCTAAAACTATCTTTTTGAAGATGTGTCTTCACTGTGGGACAATGTGTTTCATAAGGGGACATTTAAATTGACATGTTGCACACCTGTAGAGTTGGAAGTGTTGCTGTGAGAGTAGCTGATGCAGGACTAAAATGTAGTTGCTACACTAAACATGTGGCTGGTGAGATTACCATACTTCCGTGTTCATAATTCCAGATCTCTCAGACTTAGACATCCTATGTTTTTGCTGCTGTCATCTTGAAAAGCTACTGGCATTAGGAAGTGGTTTGTTTTACACGTGAAGCATGGCAGCTAGCATGTTAAACATTTAGGTAAACCAAATTTGGATGATTTTTGGAGGCTGGAAATGGGAAATTACAGAACTGCTGAAAACCACAAGCGATTTTTATTGTTTTTCATAAGGGCAGTAATGTTTCTCAGTTATTAACTGTGTTTTGTAAGATGCGTGGTGGAAGTACTGTGAATGTGTAGGTTTTACTTTTGAGCCAGAAAAAAAGAAAGCAGTTTTGTGGTACTCTGTCAGCCTTCAGAATTTTTGGTAATTACTTCGGTAAATGATGCTGGAAAATAACAAAAATCCTTTTAACCTGCTTTTCATTTATTCCAGGAACAGCATTGTACTAAATTGTAAGGCAACTGTGAGGTTGCAATGCCTGTGATATAAGCCATGATCTGAATTTTTCTAAAGGAGGTGCTCTGAATTGTTGTTTTGTAAGATGAAAAGGTTTTTTAGGTTATTGCTGAAAAGGGCCAGAGCCTTTTGCTATCTCCTGCCTTGAAATAGATTTTGGGTTTAATTTAAAATCTCAGATGTCAGATATGACCGCTTTTTATGGAAATACTCTTATTGTAACCTACATCCATTCTTCTCTTCTCTCATGTTCAGAGCTGCTGTTTGGAGGAGGTTACATAAAGCTGTTTTGTGCTCTTGATATGATGTGAGGCTTCAAAGAAGACTACTGAAAGAGAAAAGCAATTTCTATTTGGAAGAGCCATGCAGTGGCCTCGTGCTAATGGCACACTTGAACATTACTTGATGATAGTGAAGAAAATCTAATTGCCTCAAAAGCTCCTGCTTATTCTTGACTTAGATCTAAGCCACACTGAAGTTTGTGCCATCTGTAACACAGAGCAAGCTAATATAGAGATAGTTTAGAAAGGGCTGTTCATACACCAGGAATTGTTTCAGGGTTTGTAGAGAATAGGCAAAGAAATAAGGCAAGCACTGCAACAAAAGGGCTTACTTCTCCTCTGTATGTGCTGTTAGAAAAATACATATTTGCTGTCTCAATTCTGTAGCTGAAGTGTTGTGATTAAAGAATTGCAGTCTTATTTGAAGTGCATATTGCATCTAGAAAATCAAGAAACAAAGAACCCAATTCCTGAATTTGTTGCTCTAAAAGCAATGCTTTCTTGGTTGGTTTTGTTTTAGACAAAACCTAGAATATATACAGACAAGTAAATATATTATTAGTAGATATGATTAATATTTTGTTTAAATCCATATTTAATGCTAGTAACTTTTGTTGTTGGACGTTTAAAGCATCTAACCTTGTCTGATACTAACTGAATGTTTTGGGATTGTTACCTCTATTCCAGAACAGAGGCTTTTTTTTTTGTCCTGGGGTGATTTTAGGATGCTTGTATCCCCATTTGTGTGTGCTGTGTACACTGGATATTATGTTCTGTGCCTTCAAGACTGGATCTGAAGAGTGAAAGTTTTGTTTTGGCCTCTTATCAGCCACTCCCCCACAGCCGGTGGGACACACCAATGGGGCAGTACATAGTGCTGCTTTTGCTTTTTGCCCGGCTTTTCGCTCTGCTCTTGCTTCTGCTTTGCTTCTGCTTGCTCTTGCTTTTTGCCTCTTCTCATTAGTTAATTTAGCTAAACAGTCCAAATTTCTTCCTGGACTGTTTCTCCTTTCCTTTTTGGACCTACTCAAGCCTGCTCCGGACTGGGACCTGGGAAACACCGAGAGTTTGCACCTTGTGGCTGCAGCAGCTGCCCCAGCGCCAGAGGGACTGATACCAGAGCGACCACCCCCAAGAGACGGGTGGTGACAAATTCAGACTTTCTGAATTTGTCATCTTTTTCAGAGCGGTGAAAGAGTGGTGTCATCTGGTATTGTTCATTCTATGTGCTGGGGGGTGCAGTGCCTGTTAAATAAACAGGTTCTTTCCACTTCTCTCCAAGGAATTCTTCCCGAACTTGTTGAGGGGAGGGGCCGTGTGGGTTTGCTTTCTGGAGAGGCCCCCCTTTTGGGGATTCTCTCCCAAATTTGCCCTAAACCAGGACACCTGTTTTAGGATAGAGAGGTGTTTTTTCTGTCTTTTTTAAGTGGCCTTTCAAAAAAATGTTTAACAATAATCTGTTAAATCATGTTTGCATCTATACACAGAGGTGTACCTGGGCTATGTGTTGATGTATGTGCTTAGGTGTTGAACAAGGTTCCAATGTATTACTGACATACCTTCATTAGTGATCCTGAGAACAGTTTTAATAAATGAACTCATGAAATCCACATGTATCCCTCACCTCATGTAAAACCATGTATACACTTTTCCAGTTAAACAGTTGTGAAAATAGTGGTTATTTACTTCACAGTTTTTTTCCTTGGTACAGCTTGCAGATGCTACCTGGTGTAGTAGATTGCCTGAAATAAGGATATTCTACTCCAAAAAAATACTGAAACATAAAATGAGACAAGTTTTACAGTGACATTAAATACATGCCATATCAGCTTAATGGAGAGAAATTCTTTGATGCACATTAATCCTCTTGTTATTTTCTGGAGAAAGACATTACCTTTTGCTCAATGTCTTGTATCATTTATGTACCTTGTCCATCATTGATTGATCTGATGCTGAGACAAAAAATACGAAAAAGAAAGGTTTTAGGGTTTTTCAAATCAGTTGCTGGAAAATCTTGGCATTCCAAAAACTAAACAGGATTGACCCAGCTACAGTTTTTTAAAGCTCCCTTCAATCTTGTGTTAGCATCAAAATCATATCAAAGTGTGATGGAGCGCATAACTAGCATGGGCATTTCAAGTTCAGGTATCTTTCCTTCTCTATTCCTTAAGACCACATTTGACCTCTACCTGTCTGGCTTTGCAGTTTGTATTGGATTGGATTTCCTAGTTATCTCCCATCTTTTCCCATTTCCAACCCCTCCCTCTTTTTTTATTCTATTGCCTTTTCTCCCCTCAAAAAATAAAAGGGTTTTTCCTTTATGTACCTTCTTTCTTTCAGGTCCTCTCTATCTAACTATTCTTTCTTTAGTATCTTCTTCAGGTACTAACATTACATTCTTGCTCTGTTTTGCTCCCCTGCCCTTCTGTTTTCCTTGATTATTTTCCTCTTTATGGAGCCACTTAGCTGTACTTTGCCATGGCATTAAAGTGGCTGTGGGAGAGGAAGGCATCAGTGCATCAAGTGTAGCAGTGCATGAGCACAGTGTTGTGGAAACCCATCCACAGAGGTGGTGGTACAGCTCCCCATTATTCAAACTTTGCTATTGATGTAAGTATTCATATGACCAAGCTCTTGGACTCGTCTGCTTTTATCTAAGCACTTACCAAGAGACAGAAGTTTTGGGAACTTCAGTAGTAGATTTGATAACTGTCTTTATGTTTTGATCCCCATCTTCTCACTGGAAAACTGTGTACTGTAATTAATTTGGCATAGTATTTAAAATTTTAGTTGTTAATCAAGTAGGCATCAATACTTTTATTACTAGAGTATTTTGATTAGTCGTCTGGTACCCCAAATCTTGGTTAAGATTTTTACTTTCTTCCACGGAGTGAGGATATTCTATTTATTTTTCTTCTTAATTATTCCTGTTTAAAATTATGTTTTATTGACCCTTTGACATAAAGTTGTGAAGGAGATGTGGATTTTTTGGCTTTTTGTCTGATAATAAGGTATAATCTTCTGCACAGACTTGCGTATATGCACATACACACATGCATGAAACCCCATAATTAACAAAACCTTTGATTTGAGATTGATTCCAAGTATCATCCAGAAACAATCTGGTATATTTTGCAGAAATCATACAAGAATAGGATCACATTTCTCCCCATTTGGAATAAGTCAGCGCTGGCTACTTATTCCATCTTCTGCTGTCATTTAAACTCCTGGAACTAGAGACGCTCCATTAGTTTTTATTTTGTTATAATTTCCTCTCTGCACTATATTCCACTTAAAAGCATGAAGAGAGGTTAGTTATACAGCTGAAAAGAGAAGTCTCAGTAAAGTGGCCATGTAAAACAATAGATATAATTTGGGCATTAGATTGCTCTACACAGGAAACTAATTCTCCTGCTGTCTCTCCGTGCCGTGCAGTTTGGCCACTGTCAGTGTGAGCTCAAGAGCTCAGCTTTGAAGGGCAGCTGGAGGAGAAGTCTCAGCATCTGCCAGCAAACCACATGGATTTTCCCGGCATAATCTAGGTGATTGTCCTAGCTGTGTTTGAAATTCAGGGTTCTCTCAAACATGCTGTCAGTGGTTTTGCAGTCAGTGTGCCTGTGTTGGAGGGAAACTCTTATGATCTTAGGGGACAGAGATGTATTTAGATGTAATTAGACAAGCATCCCTGTGGCTTCTTGTGCTCATCCTTCCTGAGAATTGTGGGATGAGTGCTGGATGATGTCAGTTTTCTGACATGTATACACTGTATACATGTTTACAGCAAAATTGGCAACAATAAGTTAAATGTCCCAGATACTAACAGTAGGTTTGAAAGACTATCAAACCTAGGCAAGGATGGAGACTCTGGGTCAGTAGGGTTTGAGTTCAGCCTGTGGTGTGAACTTGCCATGGAGGTTTGGGTTCCAGTTCAGGGTGAAAGAAGCGTCTTAATACACAATTCAATTTCAGCTGTACTTGAGCTTTAGTGCATCAGGAGGAAGGAGTGGTGGTGTCAGTAGGAAGAGAGGTACAAACCTGGATCTTATGATAAGTGTACCTTAACAAAGCCTTTTTCATTCTTTTAATACATCTTAATTTCCTTTATAGAATTTTTTCTTCTGTTTTTTTAAGAACATAGGAGACTTTTCATCCAAAAAACTGTATGCATCCAAAGAGGTATAAAAGAAACTATACATCCTTCCATGCATTTTTTGAGGGAAAGGCTCCAGTATGAGAGGCTTGTATGGTGCCGTCTTCTCTAGAATTTTCTTTTAAGTTCAAATTTTTATGAGATTCCAGCATACAAAAAAACATCTTTCCAAGACACTGCACATTCCTTTTGTGATTCTAGAAACTGCCTCTTTTTGATTTGCATTATGTGAAGTATAAAGTGGTTGTTTAAGGGACTAATGATGAATTTAAGGTTTGGTATCTCATGATCATCAGAATAAAAATGAGGGGGTGGAGTGGTATATCTCCTTAAAGGAACATAGGCATTACAGTTTCTTCTTGATATATGTGGAATTTTGTAATACGACTGAAAGCAAGTAAGGAGTTCATCTTGAAAGATGACATTTAGTTTATATAAATGCTCCTCTTGGTCATGTTTAATTTTTCTTCCTCCTTTTTCTCATGCAATCATGACAGTCATACCTAGTCTCCAAGCCTTATAGAAAAAGAGATGGATATGCAGGTAGTTTATGCAGGTCTTTAAAATAGAATGTGAGATTTATTTTTTTTACAAAATGTATTTGTATAAAATTTGATATATTCTCTTACATAACACACGTGAGAGAAGTGTTGTGATAAAACACTTCATGCTGCAAATACAAGCAGTTATGCTAACAAATCCTTTATTTCATACTGCCTTGCTAGTGCCAGGTAAAAACACCTATATGTTATTACTGCTGCTCATTTGTGTATCTCCTTTAATATTGATAGCATCATTTATGAAGTTTGTGTATGGTGTGGTGAGTTATGCCTCTTCATCCCTTTTATTTTTACAGGCTGATTTTTTAAGTACTAGGCCTGCTTGGTACAAAACCTTACAAGAGGAAAGCGATCACTGTTTCCCATTGCAAACCCCAACCTTGTTTTCTGTGTAACATTTGCAGAAAATGTGTAATAGAAAGCTAAAAACGTGAACCATTTGTAAGTCCTGTGTGGGAACAGATATTAAATACCAATTCACGTGTCAGACAGACAGTGGCAGCTGCTTTGTTTATGTATGGCACGATCCCATATTAAATCAAATGGCAAGTGCACAGTTTGACAGGTACTGTCATCAGTGCAAACATTAAACTCATTAAAGGCATCGCTTTTAATTTTTTATTTAAAGTACATATATTTGGCTTGCAGAGCCTTTCCCAGTCAGAGACTACAGCAGCAAATACTAATTCTACAATTTTTTTTTGCCTAACAAAGCCTGCTGTGTTTGTGGCTGTTCCTTAGGGGCAGTGCCATGATGTTTGTGGCACTGCACATCATGCATTAGGATCTGTGACCAGAAATTCCATTTGAGAGCACATCACTCGGGATAGCACACAGTGGTCTTTTCATTTTGATTGATGGCTCTGGTTTTGCACCATCTGGCTTCTGATAGGCTGCATTAATCATATTCTGAATGATGAAAATTTAGACAGGATTTTTTTTAATGATGTATGTTGAAAAGTGCATGATTGTATGTGTTTGTGTATTTAATTCCTATAAGTTCCAGTCATACAAAAGAGTGCAACAAGCCTCTCATGCAGATTGAGTTACATAGGTCTCTAAATAAATC
The DNA here is from genome assembly GCF_027477595.1 of Haemorhous mexicanus. Taxonomy (NCBI): domain Eukaryota; kingdom Metazoa; phylum Chordata; class Aves; order Passeriformes; family Fringillidae; genus Haemorhous; species Haemorhous mexicanus. The sequence continues at coordinate 63,735,931 of NC_082341.1, read as the reverse complement.
TCTATTTATGAATGCCCATATTTTGATTTTACTCTTAGTTTTAATTGTATTTCATTTTACTTTCTATCATCTGTTTATAGTCACTGAGTCACTGCCTTAAGGTTTTTTTTTTTTTTTTTGCTATTATGTTTGATTAAGAACAATGGACTTGTCTAAAGCGTCAGAGTTGCATCTCAGATGTTTTAAGTAAATCTTAAAATTTTTTTCTGCTACTTTTTTGATACACTGCAGTTCCTTGTTTCTTTATAAACATAGCATGAGCTCCAAGAATCACAGAATATTCTCAGTTGGAAGGGAACCACAAGGACCATAGGGTCCAACTCTCAAGTGAACGGCCTGTATGGGGATTGAACCTGCACTTTTGGTGTTATTAGCACCATGCTCTGGAACAGAATAGCATCAGGTTTTAAATTCTGTAGGCGTAGAACATCTTAAAATGGTTATATTTAAATTACACACTAAGGAAAAAAAAAGTAACCTGAATTATAGATGCAATATATCAAAGGCGGTAATTGGCCATATTTGTAAACTTCTGAGAGAGTTTGACAAAAGCATTTTAGGGTATTGTGTCGGTGGATTAAAAATTAAATCTCCCAATATGGAACTAAACAGCCAAGATGCAGTTCTTCAGTGTTCCAGATTTTAGTCAGTTTTCTAATTTACAAGTGAAGCAATTATCTATTCACCTTCTCATTAGGTTGCTTTCATTCTGTCATAGTTTACAGTTTAACTTAATGGGAAGATTTGGCCTGTGTTATGTAATCTATGACATTGAAGAAATGAGCTAGTTCTTAGCTTTCAGAATCTGCTTCATCTTCACCACTTAAAGTTTCAAAGACCACAGGATGAGAATCTGCCCTGAATTGTTTGCACCTATGGATCTAACACTCCATGAAATGGTGGATGGACAGCAGTGCTTTACACTCTTAATAAGAAATCAAATGGGTGCAGTTGCTCTGTCCCTAAATCTAACATTTGCTGGTCCCACTGGAGTGTTTTTCTGAGGTGTACCTCTCTTCCCTTCCAGTTAAATGCTGTGTAAGTATTGCAGCCCCCAGTTTTTCATTCACAGCTATGAATTGAATTATTGTGGGGGGTTTTGTTTCATGTTTTAATTTTTTAGTCCCGTTTTCTCTCATTTTTCCTCTTGTACTCTTATTCACAGAGCTTGCAGGTACTATGGTATCTTATCTATATACACACACACACACACTTTTCCCTTTGCTTTCCATGTGAAAATAATATCTTCAGGTATGGAAGAATTTCATATATAACTTAGCAGGAAGGTGGAGCAACATTCATCCATAGCACCAACTAAAACAAAATTTTCTGTTCTAATTTTATTTCTGCCAGGCTTGACGATGTGTCTCTGTAGAGCAGCAAGGTTTCTTTTGAGATATCTGGCATGAATTCTCTTAATTTAAAACTGTTCTTAGGGTTCAAGCTAACAGCATGTTAGAATGTTGTTTGATATGCTATAGTAAGAAACTGCTTTTGAGGAAGATTTTAGAAAATTCAGTCACTGTATTTAATAAAGATATAAAGCTTTCTAAGGTCTAGCACTATGCAGATGCTGACAGCACCCTGTCTCACATTTGCTCATTTCCATTTTTCTACAAAACTCTACTTTTTCTGTTGTCTCCCTCTAACGCGTTCATGTATTCATGTACATTTATTTCAAAAACAAGTCAGGCAGTTTTTTACAGTCTCACAGCTTTTTAGAATACACATATGGGGTTGAGAGAACCATAATTCACCATTAATCTGTGTTAAATTAAGTATGGATGCTGAAAATTAGGATAAAGAAAACCTGCTTAATCATTATTACAAAAGCATCCTCATTCCCTTGACAAGGTGTATGTTAAAAAATCTTCATGGCCACACTTCTGACCAAACTGTGCCCAGTGTTGAATCACAGTTCTTTAATAAATCAGCAAGTGATCTTGAGAAATTTTGCTGTGGCCTCCCAGATACAGAACTCCCACCTTATTTTGCCTGAATCATTGTAATTAAAGTTCACCTCAGAGACATTATGGAAGTTAAAATCTTGCCAACAGGCATAGTCAGTATCTTCTCCTAAGCTGTTCATAAAAGCCCGGATCCTCAAGCTCAGAAGAGGTCTTCACTATTTATACAGCTCCCTGGTGTTCTCATTACCCATCTTCCAGCTTGGAATAGCAGCATCACTGTACAAACACAGCACACAACACAGAGCCCATCACCATGCACACACCGCACACCAGCACACCATACTTGTGGAAGCTGGAGCCACCCAACACACTCTTGATAACAAAGGTCTGCAAAAGGACAGTTGCTCATAGCAGCATTCTGAAAAGGCTCCTCTGAGCTTTGTTAGATATGAGCAAGATATTCTGTCTCACAGAATATGAGGTATTCTGCATTATACTTCAAAACATGGAGGCAAAGGTAAAATATATACAGCAATGTCTTCCTGAGAATGGAAAAAACATTGCTACTGTCATTTAAACACTGGGGTGCAGTGTCAAAGATCAGGGCCTGCAGGATGGTTGATAGAAATCCCTAACAAGTGAAACATTTTTACGGTAGATCTCCTTTCATCTCCTTCCAAGTTTGTATATGCCACCTTAGGAAGGCAGCCCACAACAACTTGTCATACAGATTACTGGTGTTTTCATCTTTCAGTAAGCAGCTCAATATGCAGAAACATTGTATTACCATATTTTCTGAAATGCAAGGCCTGCCTTTTCAGCTGAACAGCTCCAGTCAATCTTATCTTTGTCCATGCAGGTTTAATGAATTAGCTTCCTGAAGTCAGTGCAGTCAATTAATTCTGTAGGAATAGGCCTTATGTTCCTGTAGTGATGCTGCCTGTTCTCTTATGGCCACTGTGCTTTTTGTTTCAATAGGGAGGATGGAGCAATTTGAATTTTGGTTATATTTTTGGGTTGAATTTTTGTTATGTTCTTTTTTAGTTTTATTGTCACTCCCTGTGTTGAAAGAAATGTAAGGAGTAAGTAAATACTCTAAAATCTGTTAAGTTCTACCTGCTTCTATATGTATATTCCATTCTCTATAAAGCTTTCCAGTAACAAATCAGCAAATGGGATGACTTTTAGTGAAGTCCTTTCCAGGAGTATTTAATATACTATATCTGGTTTTGCTCTTGCTCTGGTTATTAACAATTTTGTATCAGAAGCTAATTTAAATTTATTTTAGGATGTTTGGATTTGGAAAACAGATACCATTGGTACTTATTTTTAAAATTTCTGTATTTTTGTATTTAAAGATCTACAGCATTTTAGTGAATTTGATACAATAATCTGGGAAAATATACGTGCGAAGATTTTCTAATTTATTACAAAGGATTCTCTCTTCCTTGAAACTACAGGCTTTTGGTGCTTTTAAACCAACTCCTTTATAAATACTGTCTTTGAGTACTTCCTTTTCTTGGGATGTGCATAGTTTTAAGGAGGGGGAAGCTCTGTATGGATTAGATTCTGAGGGTGTGTAGCATAGGAGAAATGGTTGGCAACTGTGCACTCTGTGCAAGCTCAGTGTGTCTGGTAAGAAATTGGGTCTGTACGTCAAAACACTTTGGGGAAGTATGGAAAGTGAAACTACTTACTGTAAAACCTTTATAATGCCTCACATCTAAATCAAAGTAATGCAGTTATTCATATTAAAATAGGATAATGTAATTGCCAAGAAAGCTGTTTTGTCTTTAGTGGTAGATAATATGCCATGTCTCACATAGATATGTGTCATTTCTGTGGAGAATGCTCTCCAAACTATCTTTAGAAAGAGCTCTGCTGGGCCTTGGTTTTGTGAGTTTGTTGGTTTTTTTTTCCTTTACCTGATTCTGAGAACATAATTTCACAAAAAGAAAAACACAGAGCCACTGAGAGGAGAAAGTTAATTGCCAGTATCTGTATGTGTATTGTCGTGGCAGTTGGGATTTTTGAGGAACAGTCTCCTCTTTCACAGTTGTTCAAAACCCCAGTTCCACAAATATACTTGAAATGAGGTATCAGCATATTTTATTCTGGAAAGTAAGATAGCTTTTGATTCTAAGCTAAAGCCTATAAATCATCCGGAATCAAAAATTGCTAGCAGCTTATTTGTGTGGGGCAAAAGGAATTTGCATCTCATAGGAAAAATAACAGGCATGTGAGGATGTATGAGTGTATGGAGAAAAAGTGGCTGACATGTATTTATGTGTCTAAGTCAAATACCAGTCCAAAGTTATTGTTCTGCTGTATTTCCTCAGCAGTGAACAACAAAGTGACAACTGCTGTAGTACTCAGGCACCATCTGTCTTGTGAACCCTGCCATTCTGTTCTTGCCTGAATATGATAAATTTTACCTTTTTTTCCCAAGAAAATAAAAATAGTATTTAATCTACAGTTCAAAAGCTGGATCAATTCCAAGTGAGGCCCTGTTAGGAGTGATATCCCTTGTCTCTGGGGGTGTAAATTTGGGCTTACACCTAACTGTGTGTATATAAATATTGCAGATTTCTTGCTGCTTGTGCTGTGCTAAGCCACAAATTCAAATCTGTATACAAACACGCTATATAACAACAGATCTTTTTAACAATCACAGTAATTTGTATCCACAATCAAGTAATTACTTTACTCCAGAAGACTTTAAAGGTATTCTAATGGTCAGGGTAGGAGGAGGGATTAAGGTGGATTTCTGTTTGATTTTGTATTTTAAACTCTTCGCTGGTGGTATTTTGAGAGCAGTGTGTTTTAGGCAATTTTTTAATTTTAATTTCAGTGTGGTGAGATTTGAAATTGCTGGATAATTTTTCAAATGCAACCTTCCCATTTTCTTCCATATAAATGAGATTCATTTAGGGAGGATTTTTTTTTCCCAGAATTCCTAGTGAAATAATGTTTATGTGACTGTCTTACTTCTGCTTTTTCCACTGTCAGATATTTTCATCATCTTCAGTTGTGTTAAGGTGTAACTGTACTCGTGATCTCAGCCTGTGAATTATTATTCTGCACCACTTGCACAGTTAAATTGGACAGCAGCAGAAGTACCTGAAAGCCAGCTGGCTCCATGCACAGCTTTGTCCTACGAGGGGCCTAATGAATAGGCACTTAAAAATTGTAACCAAAGATCTGCACATGTCTCTGCAGAAACTTGAAGCACCTGCTTCATTTTTTAATTTAAGTGTTTTTATAAAGTCTGCATAATCATAATCTTTCAGAGATACAGGATCTCCGGCATTAATTAAAAATTATACTGTGCCTTTAGAAAAGGTGACCTCATGTAAAAGACTAAATTATTTTCAAACACTCTATTTTAAGAAAGTGATATCCACACTGCAAGCATTTGCAGTGAGCACGCATAATGAGAGCGGTGTGTGAAGCCATGAATTCCAATTGCTTGGATTTATGGATCAAATGACAGCAAACTAGATCTTAAAAACTGAACATAAGCTATCTTATGAAATTAGAAAATGCAGCATAATTATCTACATGACTTTTATCAGTTACTTAGAATTTTTTTTTCTGGAAATTTTGTGAGTATATTTTCATCCTGAAAATGTCTGTTTGGTATCATTGTTTTTCTTACACAAGTGAAAGAAATCCTTTATTTTTTCTGTAAATATAAAAATATTGTAAGAATTTAATACAGGAAATGGTGAGGGAGCAGATTGTTTTGAAGGATAAGATGTCTTCTCAGATGTGATTTTCTTGCTCTGCATGCTCAGTTGTGAATCTACAATAGGTGCTGTTCTCAGTGGAGCAGGGAGGGTGAGAGAGAGGTGGAGATGGTGCAGGGCTCTTTCTGGATATCCATAAGAAGGTCTGACAGTGATTAGCTGGGAAAAATAGTTATTTTTATAAAATAGAATTAAAAGAGGGATAGAGATAATGAGTAAATCTTTTGACCCTTCAGATGATGAGAACCTCACAGTCACGCACCGTGAGGCAGAGCTCAGCTGTTTTTTCACAGCATGCTGCACACATCCTGACCATGGAGAAGTTTCCCTCTGGGGTCCAGAAAAAATTGCTCCTTGAATACAATTGGATCTCCTGTTCTAAAAAAACACAGAAGGGTATTGCTTTCTTTTACTTTAAAGTTTTTCCTTTAAAGTATTCTGCAGAGTAGAACTCGTGCCTATGTATGTTATATGCTCTCTCTGCTCTCACTGAAATATTCCAGGTACAGGAAACCTAGAAAAAAGTTCTAATGATGAAAGGAGTAATGTTGCAAATGCAGTCAGTTAAACATTTAAATAAAAAAAATTTTAGTCAACGGCCCCTCTCCTCAAAAAGTGATGGGAATGAGGAAATGCTCTTGTAAATGGTGTGCCTCATATAAACACTGTTTATGAATACCAAGGTGAATGTGCCTTCAGATATACCTCAGGAGACTTATATATGAGAAAAACAGCAAGTGAAGAAACAAATGCTTAAAGAAAGAAGAAACATTCCTACCAGACTCACTGTCTGCTTCACTTGGAGGAAAGACATAAATTTTGTTTACCATATAACAGTGAAAAATGTGTGATGAATGTAGCAACTGTAAAACCTTCATTGTTCCCTCAGCTAAAACAAACAGAATGTGTAATTAGTTGGCTGCTTCTGCCTAATCCTAAATCCCAAGAAGGTTTGAATCATCGTCTACCTGTTTTTTACAGTCATATTTCAGTTGTTTCAAATCATCTCCATGTTTGCATACACCAAACCTCTCAAGGCAGAAGAGAACAGTTAACACTGCCCTGGCATGCTGCTCTTAGATGGTTAAAGGGGAGCTTCCTGCTTGTATTTCATTGACTTTTAGCCATACCAGTGATTTTCAAATGTTTATAGTATTTTTTTCACAGCCTTCAACTTTGTACATTTGGTTTTATAGATGAATCTCAGTACTAATTTTATTTTGTGGGGTTTTTTTTATTATTTATTCTTGCTTGATGAGGCAATTAATCTATTTAAATTTCTATCTTCTGAAATAAAATTCACTTCCAGTTAGCTGTAGTACATAAGGTTAAAATGTTCTGGTTTTGTATTTGCAAGGTCAAATTAAATATAAAGCTGTTTTGTGGATGCACAGTAAATTATTGGTTTTATTTCTACATCAGAATGAGAGAAAGTTTGGATTAGAATTAACATAAACTAAAATCTTGCTTTATCTGGAAAGACTGTTGAATAAGATCGTACATTTACAGATATTGCATGGGTTTTTTTGTCTTTTTAGATAAAACTTCATGAAAGTCGGTTTTCCTCTTCTGTACCTTTTTAACCGAGTTTAACTGTTCTATGTTTTAATGAGTAGCTGGACATCTGCTGCCTCAGAAAAGCCCAAGGTAGTTCACTGGCCTTTCATAAACCTCATGCAGAGAATATTAGAACACATTGTTTTCCCAAACGCAGTGTCATGGAAGAGGAAGTTCATTGAGTCATCTATCAAATGTCAAATATGCAGGTCAAAGCAATAGTTCTCAGTTTGGTCACAGATGTCTGAAAACCTCAGCTAAATGCCACTGTAGAGTTGTAGATCACTTTAGAAAATGCATGCAGTAGTCCCACAATTTCCCTTCATTTCTACAGGAAGAGAACCTTGGATGCAGAATAGGCGAAAGTCAATCAAAGCCAGTGAAGTTCATGTTTGTAGCACTGGTGTTAAATAAGCCTCATCCTGGTCAGGCCATGTGCCATGTGCCATGTGCCTTGGATTTCCTGAGCTACCTTATAACTTAAGATGGCAGAACTGAATTTTCGGGGAACAGGGAGTGTTCTCTGATTCCTGTATTGCTACCTCCTTTTGAAGTACCAAATTGCAACAAAGACAATCAAAATCAACTACAATGTTTTGTAGCTTTATTTCTTCTTTCAATTGCTTTTTGTAGTAGTGCAAGGCAGAACTACTGCACTTGTGCCTGGCAAGGTGGAAGAGAGGCAGTACGGAACTTGTGCAAGGCTGAGGTTGGGCAGTGGGTCAGGCAGTTCAGAAGATGGCATAACCAGAGGGAAACATTTAGAAGCAAGAAGAAACAGAAGCATTAACCAATGGAAGCATGTTAATTTGGTATTTTCTCAAAGGGATATTTGGATTATGTTTATTTGATCAGTACTGTGATTTATAGATGTTACTGGCACTTTTTTCCTGACTATAAGCGACTATCTCTTGTCATGCACAGCATCTCCTATAATCAAGTACAATTAAGCTGGGCTCAAATTTGCATATTTGAAGTTGTATGAGCTTATTCAAGCCAACAAAAAGAGGTCTGTCTTGCTAGGCTAGACCATTATTTGAGCTAATCTGCCTGCTTGTGTACAGTAATGTTTTGCATACGGCTCTAAGAGATATGTGCAGCTGGGTGGCATAGTTCTGAATTATTGGAATGATTCATGGCACTGGTTTCCTTGCAGTCACCTTTTTCCTTTTTTAACAAATGAATACAGCCTCAACTCAGTAGAAATCCAGGCTTTCTTTGCAGTGCAGAAGTATTGTTTGTTCTTTATAGCAAAGATCAAAGGATTTTTTCTTTTGTAAATAGCTGCAGGAACCACAGATCATAATTCATTGAAATTGCTTCCCCCCTTTTTTAATCTTAGAACTATACTGTTGTGGAGTATTTATTGTTTTACTATGGAATCTAGATGTCACTGGCTGCAGTTATGTTGATTCAGTATGGCCTTTTGTATATGTTTTTTTCTGAGCTACAAATGGTTGCATTTAATTAAAACACACACATTAGACCAGATGCTCCTTTAAATGGAAAAAAACTCTTCATATGGGCAAGGAAGCCTCCCATGTTTCTGTGCAGGGCACTTTCCTCCCAGGAAAATGCTTGGAATGAGAAGGGATGGTATAAATACACAGGTGGTATTCTAAAACCTGAGAGGTACTAAAAATGCTTCCTTTGTTTTTAGCAGCCTCCTTCCAGACTTCTGTAAAAATGTCTGCATCCCCCATGGAGTGAGGGTCTGTCTGTGCCAAGGAAGAATCCCAGCATTGTTGTGCTGAGAGCAGCCTTGTCATGGTGTCTGTTGAAGTAATAGATGCAGGTAGTTAGACTATAATATAAATAATCCTTATTTGTCATTCCTGGATGCCTCCTGCAGCCAGACATTTCTTTCCCCGTCACCATGCACATACAACATGTGTTCTGTAGATCCTTGTGGGCCTTCTAATTTCTCTGTTGCAGGTAAGGAAGGAAAAAATTAAGTTTTCCTTAGGATAAATTTCTTGCTTTGAATTCAGTTTCCAAGTAATCTCTTGTCAACTCCTCTCATATTTTATTTCTCATCTAACCTCTTTATCTTCTGCCTTTTTGTGCTAAACCAGACATTTCTTCTGTCCAAACTCCCCCTATTTTATTTGCAGAACTTATGCTTAAGGAAGGACTAAGAGAAATGCTTTTCCTCCCGCAGGTTATTCCCATGCTTTAGTGCCAATAATACCCTCCTACACTCCCGTTTTATGTGGGATTATCGTGTTGGCATTGGGTCAAGGAAGAAAGAAACTTTCAAATGGGGGGTGGGTGGTAGCGGATGCAGTTTTTAAATAGTCTTCCCCCAGTTTGGAATAGGGACTAGCATGTGCATTGGAGGAAATGTACCAGTCTAAAAAACAGGTCTGTTATTTAAATCATATTGAAAAATATGGAAACAGCTTGGCTTGATTTATCTTTTCTCTTTCTTTGGAGTGGAAACCACATGTTTTATCTTAGGTGTGTTCTCTTACACTTGCCAGCTTCTGAAACTGTAAAGGTGAATGTTTAGGGTGATTATTTAGGACAATCAGTGCTTTACTTGGGTTTCAAAAGAGGCTTTTTAGCAATTCACATGCTAAATATTTAAAAGGGGTTGGAGGAGGGACCTGTCCTTGAATATATACTACATGCTTTCCCCCTTGTTTCCACAAATAATACACAGAAGTGTGATAATCCTAACATAGCTCAATCTTTTGATGGCCTGCACTCCTTGCAGGAGAGCAGTGAGAGTGAGAATCCCACAATTCTGTCTGCTGGAGGCTTCCCTTACGATTCCCATCTCTTTCATCTACCTCACCTTGAAAACTTCCTCTTACCCTGCTGGAGTAGAGGATAAGAGAGAAGAGGAAGAAAGAGGTGAGGCAATGAAAACAAAATCCTCTACCAGAAGTTTGCTTTCAAAAATGTACTGCTGGGCTTCAAGGAGCCTGCAACCTCATTTGTGTCTCTCCAGCATCAGTCTCTCTAAAAAGACTTGAGTGAATTTGTTGCCATCCCTCTTTGCTTCCTGTATTAACAGTCTGTTGCTGTCTGCATCCATCTAAAAAAGAAAGGGGGCTTACTTTTTTATCCATCCAGGTCTTGCAAGGTCCAAGAACTAAGCAAATTCATTCAGCTGTTCTTCCCTGTTGACTTGGTCAGGGCTTTTTCTACTAACAGTAAAACAATGAGGTGAATTCTGTAGAACTATTGGGATTTCAGTCCAGGTGTATCTAGGGCTTTGTATGTTTGTTTAAAATGATAGCAGTAATAGTGGGATTTTGAATGAAGATGGTTATTGATGGTATGGTGGTGAGATAGTATTAATGTCCTTCCAATCATGTTTCTTACAAGTTATATTGGCTTAGAGTGCAGACAGCCATTGGTTACTCAGGGCTGTTCTGCTGCCCAAGATGATTTGAACCATGAGAGCTGAGTCAGACTTACATGTTCTTTATCTTAAGGTCTTGCCCTGATGACAAAAAGTTATTATCCAAAGGTCTGAACTCAGTTCTTCCATGTTCTTTGTCAGTAGATGTCAGCATGCAGAACACTACAGTGGTAGATACATCAAGTGCAAGGGACTGAAGCAATCATATAATAAATTTTTTTTTTTATGAATAAAAAGGATTGAATTGGTAAGAGAGCTGGTGCTGGAAGAGTCAAAGTCAGGCTTCCACACTGCAGTTAGGTTCCGGAAAAGTGAATTTCTTAAAATAGTCACGTCTCATTTTTATCATATATTTTCAGGTATTATTTTGATAGTCAGCAGTACTGAACTGCTGTAAAACAAGCCAAGAAACTATTGAAGCTCTTCTTTTGTAACCTTTGGGCAGATGCTGTATAACTCTTATGCCTGGCACAGCTGCATTTGCAGATTCATGAAATCATTATTTTTTTCTGAGGTGAAGAATGCTATTGGTTTTTTTTTTTACTTGCAACATCAACAGGGGCAGTTGTTTAATAGGTGAAATTTGCAAGTCAGGATAACTTGCCTTTTTACCATTGTTGTCTTTTGATTGTTAGTTTTGTTGTCTGTGTAATATGGGGCTGACAGTACAGACAGCAAGAACTCTCAATTAGCCTTGAGGTCAAGCATCTAGATTAAAAATCTTGACACATTCCTGTATTGTTTCACCCCAATCTTAAAAGGGTGCTCCTTTCTCATCTGTATTTAGTGCCTTATTTCTTCTAGAGGACATGTAAAGATAATTTTATTTTACAGCACTATCAAATTTGGTTCATGATGCCCCTAGAAGACTTCTTTCTTTGGGGTGAAAAGTATGATTTTATTAAGCTGTGTGCTTGGAAGTTAATTTTGTTGCTGTATTAAACCAGTGAGAACTAGCCTTTCTACTCCTGTAGGAAGTTACCCCAGGGCAATGATGGACAAAGCTTCATTCTGAGCAGATGTTAAAATGGTTGAGGTGGCTAATGGACATCTGAAGGCCTGTGCTGTGTTTACTAAATATGTGTAAAATATTTTCTAACATCTCCATTCTGGTATGTCTCAGTAAGTTTGAGTCTCCTGAGGTAGGCTTCTGCATCTAAGATTCTGCTTGCCCACCTGTTGGGTAAAGTAGCTTTGGACTTTGTTTAGGATGTCCATGCCTTTTTTTTCCCCATTACCAGCATCCCCATAGCATGAGTGGCAACACGATTCTCTGTTTATGGTAGTGTATTTTCATTGTTTTTGGCAAACCTAGAACATAACAACACTGTGTAGGTTTGAGTTGTTTGTGGTTTTTTTAAGATCTGAGAAATTATGACCTCTTTCTTCAAAAAATATCGATTTTTTTAACCTGGATACTAAAGTTTAAACAGGGTGTTTCAGCTGCTAGCTGAGTGAATTAATTATGGGGTGAATGAAGACTTCAGAGCAGATTTCTGTTGTGGTTTGTCTGCCCTTTGAAAAAGAAGTGTTTCTGGAATGCATCAGAAAGCAGCAGGTATCTGTGAACATCTGTTCAGCTTTGTAGCCCTCTCTAGTCCATTATTGCCATATTCACACATGGAGAAGGTGCAGCACAGAACTTGAAATGACTTTCTGAAGGGAAAAGCACTAAAGGAATTGCTCTGACACATGAAGGCTTTTCTTGGACAGAACCCTCCACATTCCAACAGGAATCCAACAGGATTCCAGCAGGATTTAAAGGAACTACACTGAGGGGATGAGTCCTTGTTTTCTATGTAGAAATGTGTTCTAATCATATCTTCCAGAGGGTTTTTTCCCATTATTCTAATTCTTTGCAATGTAGTGTTAATGATTGAAATACTACATGATTTACCCACGTGTGCTCTCTCACTTGTTGGCACCTTTTTGATGGGTTTTTTGTTTGTTGTTTGTTTTTTTTTGTAAAGGGTAAAAAGAATTAATCTACTCTCAGGAAATACCTGAATAACCAGTGTTCCAAAATACTTATTTTACGGGAGTTACGGGAGGAATCTAAGATGTTATATATGGGATTGATTTGATATGATTCAAAGTCTAGAAGGATCAGAACATTGCTAGTACCATTATTTTCATAAAACGATTCTCATATTTTTAAGAAAATCTGTTCAATTAATTTATTCTTCTTGTGTAAGGTCATCTAGACAGGTCTGTTAAATTTAATAGCTGTTTCATGATTAAGGGAGAGTAGGAAGTTCTTAATTGAGGAACAGATAAAAAGCAAACTAATTAACTCCAAATGCATTTCTTTAGCAGTATCCAAACAGCCATTTCCAAGATGAACTCGGGTTACTCATCTTTTGAGCTTTTAATCATATTTTTAGATTGCATTTTTACACCATCTCTACTACAAAAATGACTGTAATTTCTGTCACAGTTGGAAGCATCAGTTAATAAATGTTTTTGATTTTGATCTAGGGAGGTGTTTGAATTGAGGGGGAAAATATTCTTAAACTAATTGGGTTAATTTGCGGCAGACTGAGAGAGAGTGCAGTGGAAATGGTTTACTCCTATTTCCACCTGGTTTTCTTCCAACTATGAGCTTGTTCTTTTTTTTTATTTTTATTTAAATACTGTCCAAAATAAAGCCCTTGCCCTCGCCCTCTGATTTTCTGTAACTTGCCTCATGTATTGGGAAACCACTGGTAGTGCATCCATGCTCTCTCACTCTATTTGTAAAATGCTTAGCCATAGAATCACAGAATTATTTGGCTTTCTGGGCTGCAAGTGCACATATCGTGCATCATATTGAGCTTCTCATGCAGCAGCACCCCAAATCCTTCTCAGCAGGGCTGCTCTTGATATCTTCATCCCCAACTTTGCTGATACCAGGGGCTGTGCCAGCTCAGGTGCATTGCACTTGATTTTCTTAAACCTCATGAGATTCTCATGGGCCCACTTCTCAGGCTTGTCCAGGTTCCAGTGGTTTTTATAGTAGATCCAGGATTTGTAGAAGAAAGGGAGAAGAGAGAGAAAAAAAACATCTTCATAAGTTGTTTGCAATGGTAAATTTTAATCCCAGGGCTTGTTTTTAAGTTGCTGGTCAAAGGACTCTTTCATGTAACAGTAATTATATGGATATTTTGGAAGGTTATCAGATATATCCATTATATTCTTAAGGTATATGTGTATATATTACTCTTGCTTGAATGACAAACTGCTCTGTTCTTTATAGTTGAAGCAATAAAGTTTGGTTAATGAAGAAAAACTGGCCAAGGTCTTCTGCCAAAGCCCATTTTTTGTGTTCATAAATAAAATAATTTGGTGACCTTTATGCAACTCAGCTACTGTGAAGCTGCTGAATTACGTTTCACAATGATAATTTTAGTCATATGTGTTTCTCAGAAGAATATTTATCTTTTCTTTTTTAATCCTGCAGAACATTTAAGTGTCATCTTAAACCTATCTGAAACAGTGTACAAAGCCCACTGTAAGGATTCCTGATAAGAGTCAGACCTTAAGGAAAAAAATTTTTCATCCTTGGGTCTCCTTTGTACTGCATGCAGAGACACTTGACTCTTAAATACTTCTGTTCACATGGCTGCTAAGTGATGCCTCGTGGGTCCTTGGTAGTCCATAGGCACCACTTGGAAATGTTGAATTAAACTGAAAATAAAGGAGGAGAATTCTAACATCTGTAACATGTATTTTAAGTGTTTTTGTTCATTCATCCTTTCTGATCTGTGGTGAAGACGAGCCTTTTAAGAAGCAGTTAAGCATGTAAAAATCCTTGGGAATAAGTTTGGAGTCTGTGTTTTAGTGTTCCTAAAGCTTTAGTTGAGGAGGATGTTGGGATTTGATGAATGAAAGATGCATACTCATATCTATCTTCTGTAACAGCTCTTCATTTTTAAGATTACTTCTTGGTTCTTTGAGTAACTGTGTAGGTGACTGTTTTCTTTAGCTGGCAAGGTGAGCTCCCTGGCTCTGTCTGAAGAAGCAGCTGGCTCTAGGAATGCACTATCTCTTGTGACTACATCTGCAGCCTCACAGGATCATAGTTCCCAAGTTTCCATATACTGAGTTTACCATTAAAGTTGTTTTGCTTCGATGGCAGTGGCATATTTCGTTGCCTCGGCCATAAGCCTGCTTTTTATGGCCTGTTTCCTCTTGTTCTGCAGTAAAATTGTGTCATGTCAGAGCACTGAGGTGGAATTTGGAGTATTTGCCAATGATTTTCCAGGATGGCCAGCATGGCTGCTGTGCTGCAGAAGAGTCTACTGGCTTAACAGCATTGGTTTTAATTGCATAAACGTGAGAGGTGTTAATTAATGCAGTGTTAATGGCGAGGAATCAAGTCAAAAGAAGAGATTACAGAAGTATAGATTTTCTTACCATAAAAAGGAGACTATATTGTCTATATTATAATACTGTACAAGATGCAAATCACATAAGCAAGAATTTAGAAAGATTTGAAGTTTAAAAACAACTGTGTTAATTTTTCCTGTAATATGTGTGTGTACATACCCTGGGAACATCAGAGCTTAATAGAGAAAAGTGACTATAGGAATATTTTTGCATATTTATATGCTGGAAAAAATAGGATCATAATTCCAGTTCTGTCTCTGAACCTTCTCAGTGTTCTCAAATGATGATTTGCATTCTTTTCAGTCTTTATTTTTTGTTTCTTGTGTACGTTATGGAAGTGAATCTCAGTTGTGTGAGGTTAGTTGGAAACATTTGTCCACACATTGAGGTGTTTTTACATTCACTAACATGCTCAATTTTAAAATAAACCAGCAAGCCAAAATCTGTACAATGCCAGTTGGTGTAAAACAATGACGATGTGAGGGGGCAGAGAGGTAACTTTTGGTTCCTTACTCACTTCCCAGTAGGTGCACAGTTCCCCAAACCTACTTAAAGGTGAGCATGTTTCTCTAATGAAAAAATGAAGTAGATTATACTGGCCAGCTAGTGCTTTCAGGAATTATTCATGAATCTTGCAAGTTCTCTGAGTGTCTTTATATGTCATCAGATTTATGTCTTTTGGAGAGATACAAGTTAATGTTTTAGGGGCCATATTCAACAGTAAATCTGCAAGTTTGGAATAAGTATGATGAGTTAAATCTTTTCAGGAATATCACAGATACTAAATTGGGACATTAATCATAAGCTTACAGATTAGTAACAGCAGTTACAAACTTGTTAACTCCACTTTCCTGAAGATTAAAAAAAAAAAAAAAAGGCAAACCAAACCCAGCACTTTAAAACTCTGCTGTCGACAGCAGAAATTTCTATTGAAGGAATGCACTGACATTTGTTAGTGTCACATACTTCATCCATCATAGTCCTAAAAAAAAGAGCTGTATCCCCATACCCACCCATGTCGGTTATTGATTTGTCAGTGACACAATGAGCACAGTGATGTCTTGTCACCTTTACTCCCCTCCATTTTGTATATGGCTATTTTAAAAATTATTTTTTAAATAGTATTGAATGCCTTGCAAGTATGGGATTAAGGGGAAAATTTCTAAATTTTCCTGGTGATGGCTTTCTGTTTGTTTGTTTTGGAGTGGATTTTTTTTTTCCAGGCATGTTTCAGGCCAGTGCTTCCATCGTTTAAAGAGTGAGCATGTGACTGACAGGATACTATTTGGGAAGTGATGTGCAGTCTCAGAGTAATATGACATTTTATGAGCAGCTTGACTGTTTTCATTACCTGGATTTATACTTTTATTTCTGTGCACTAAGGAATAAGTGAGCAAGGCAGCTGTGGGAAATAGAAAAGCTGTCAGGGTGAAGTTGATAGGACAGCCTTGAAATCATGCCATTGTGTCTAATAGGACATTATGGCTGTTATCTTTAATCCTTTAAATATAAAAACCTGATCAAGCAGTTTGATCATTAGACTGGTATTAGGGGGCTACAACTTTGAAAACCTTGTGTGGTTTCAGTGAGAAGGTAAATGGTGATATAAATTAAATTAAACACATGCATAAGCAATTAAAACATAGTAAGTAGTTCATTGAGATTTATTTTACTGTTAATGGGGAAAAACGCACTATTGCATTAACGTAGCATTAAAGAACTAGGACAAGAAAAGCTGCTTGTGGAAGAAATACAATGTTTGAGACACCAAGTGCTTGTTTGGTGGGTTTTTTAAATTAGAAATTACTATAACATCGGTAAGTTGCAATGCTTTATCAGCAGCAAGTATCTTCTGAGGAGTAAGAACTAAATTTAAAATAAGTATTATCATTTCAATTGCAGCAAGGCTGATCAGTGGTTGAAGGATGTCCTTATTAACACAGAGTATAAAAATCTCCTTCAGTGCTTTGAAAACCGTGGTAACATTTTTGATTAAAGTATGCATAAAGCTATATTTTAGTGGAATATTAATGGTAGTTAAAAGGAAGGACTTGTGCTTACCAAAAATCAACATTTTCTTTACTTTTAATTCCAAATAAAACAAACAAAACCAGCTAAAATACACTATTCTGTGGTGGAAGTGAACATTATTTGTTTACAATTTATGGAGAAAGGCATCTTATGAAGAAAGTTGTTTCCATCTCCGTATGCTATTGTGGCAAAAAAGCAGGTGCAGAAAAGAGGTTAAGCAGGCAAAAAGTTTTTTTACATAATGGTGCTGACAGTAGATCTGCCTCTAGCAGGTAACTATGGGAGGAAATTTTTGTTTGCTTTGCTATGCTTAACTCTCCCATCTTATCATACAGCTGTACCAGGTGCTTATAGTACAGAAATTGGGTGAATACTCCCTCTGAGTGAAAGTGAAATAAAATTAAATTTTAATTGCTCGTGAGCTGCTTTTATCACGGGGTTACAGCCATTACAGATTTATTCAGAGACATCAAAGAGCAGTGCAAACCTCTGAGCAAGATGTCTTCCATTCTCATTTAGATCTGTTGTGGAACACTTCAGGTGCCAGCATAGCTAATGTCTCACTGGATGTGGGAAAAAAAGCATCATGATCCTAGGAAAAATTATTTATGTAAAGCTGGCAGGTTAATCAAAGAAGAGCAGCAAGTTATTACAAAAACAGTTACAAATTACAAAACAAGCAATTACAATAACTAGCAACCAATCTAGTGAAAAAGAAATGGTTAAAGTAAGGGTCTTACCAGTGTCTGTATGATATTGATAGGGGTCATAGCTGAGCAAGCATCTATGTGTGATGTGATGACATTTCCCTGCTCAGACCTTTATATATCACAAAGAAATTTTGAATGTGGTATCTGATCATTTTAAGGGATTTCTTCTGCTTTGGCGGATAGAGCTTTGTTTTTTCAGTCAGCATTGAAAGGGAAAAGATAGAACATATTGAAGTACTGATACCTAATTAGCAGATAAACATCTCACCTCTGCAGCTGCCTGTAGAGGAAAGACCTGATTGATAGCAGTTATTAACACCTTCATGACTTGAAGATGAGTGCTTGGAGGAAAGCTTGTGTTTTTCCATGATGTGTCATTTGGTCCACTTTCACCTAGATTGTGCCTTGTTTACATCTTCTGGTAGAGCAACTCCCACACTCAGATATGTTCATTACTTCAGTATTTTTTTTCATGATGGTTCCGTAGAAGAGAAGAAACAATACAATGGTTTTTGGGGGAAGGAAGAAAACAGATAATGTTTTTGGAGTGGCAGAGCTTTAAGCAGAGAATGGATGCAAAAATATCAGCAACAGAAGGTAAAAGCAGATTACACGTGATTTCTAGCAAGAAAGAATAATAGAAATAATATTCTTAGATGGAAGTCTGAAATTGTACAAGGAGAGCTTGTACAAAAAAATGCCAAATACAAGGAATTTTTCTTATGTATAATGAATTTGGCCAAGAGAAACATACCTTTTCTCTTTTGCTTTCCCAGTACATCTATACAGACATCATATATAAACACAAACATACATTTCTTACTGAAACTATGTTCCATGTGTCGTCATGCATTAAATTACTTGCTCAGAAACACTCAGGTTGCACAACTTTGTGGCTGCTTCTTATTAAAACGTGTTTCTTCAGGGCTGGTCAATGTTTTAATCTAACAAGCACATGGACATTGTAAAGGTTCCAAATGCCAGACTCTTTATGAAAGTAGTATACAAGCCTAGGCAAAGTAATAAATGGCTGTCTCTATTTCACAGCTTCATTTCCTCTACCACTCCTGGGTGAAGAATCACATTATTGGACTCAGAGTCCAATAAGGACTATGTCCTTATCTTGTCCAATTTTTACCTGTTGATTTTATCTCTGATCTGATCCTACAGATATACCTTTGCCAAGAAAGTATGACCCATTCTTCCTCTTCCTTGCATAAACTTCATTTGTTTCTTTTAGTTCACGTGCGTTCTTTCTGAGTCTTTTTGGTGCCTTGAGGTAGAAGCTCCAGCTGTAGCACGTAGGCTTTTTTTCTCCTTTTAATTGTAGTCCAATACCCCAGACTTCTTCCTCTTCAGGCAAGCTTGGCTGGCCAGTTTTTCCAACTTCCCACTGTTTCACCAAGCTTCCACTTGACTGAGTAGCCTTCAAGATTTAGTGAATCTCCATTTTATGAGAGACGTGTAAAAAGAGCCCTGACACCACATGCCTGACTGGTGTTCACTGGTGCAGCAAGTTCAGTGCCTCTACTGGGTTTTGTACATTGTACAAGGTCTGATTTCCTGAATCAGCAAGACCAAGTTCATGGTTGTCTGACAACTTTTACTCCTACTCCCTTGTACATTTGAATTACATTCACATGATCTCATGTTATCATATGTGCTGCAAAGCATGCACAGTACTCACTGAACAATTAATTATTTCTATTAAATTTTTATCATTCTCCTTCTGCATGTGGCCTCCTACCTATTTCTAATTGGCATCAGCCATCTCTGCATTCACAAGTTTTTCACAAGAACTTGTGAAGTACTGAAAAAGCACTGCTCTAACATCAGGGATCTGAAGTACAGGGAAATGATAACCAAACCTTGCAGCAGTGCCTTAGCTCACTGCCTTAGAGCAGAAACCTCTTTTATAGGTGTCTAAAGCCTGATTTTTGCAGAATTTATTTGCATATGTATGAAGTAGTATTTTATAAATTAAAGAGAATGTAAAGTTAAGTCACAAATGAGTTCTTTAAAAGTAAATTCATAATGGTATTTATTTCCTTACAAAAATAAAAGTGAGTCACAAGGGCATTTGACAGGGAATCAGTCATTCAGAAGGAAGAAAATGTTTGACTGCTGAGTTGGCAGAAAATGAGATGGTGTTTTTATTAATGTGTGAAACTTTGGTGATATCTAAATAAGGTCTTTAATACTTAGCAAATAAAAATATTACTAGCACTCATCACCATTCATCTCTGCTGCTGTTTTGACCTAGGGAAGAGAAAATCCTAAATGACTCTGTCATTCTAATTCAACACTGAAGTAGTATTCATAGTGTGTTAAGTAACTTTTGAGTATTTGATTTTGGCTTCCTAGTACAATTAAGCAGTTTTTAGGTAACGAGGCAGTCTCTGAGAGCCATGTGTTTTATGAAGTGGTGAAAGTAACATATCCTTCAATCTGTTTATATCCAGCTGTTCTTTGTATTTTTAAAAAAATTAAAAATTTAAAAATTGAAGAAGCTGTTTAAGAATATTTGTCATTTAAGAAAGCTCTAAAATATTTCTCAATTCCTAAGTTTGAATATCCTACATAAATTTTGAACATTGGCATTGGACCACTCAATTAAAATACTAGGTCTCTGAGGGGGGTGCTGTAGCCATGTTTCTTATCTCTTTATCTATTTATATATATATATATATATATATATATATATATATATATATATATATAATTTTTTTAATATATATATATATGTATGTATATATGTATGTATGTATATGTGTGTATATATATACTGCCTGTAGTATATATGAAGGTTTTTGTTTATTTTTCAACTATTTATAAAAAGTATAGGGAAAACATTAAAAAAAATTAAATGGTTGACCATTTTGCAGAATCACACTAAAACTTTATTTGCAAGCAGTTACTGAAAGGGAAATGTGGGAATGTATATAATCCATATAGAAAGCAGACCCTGTTCTCCTTCAGTGATAAGTAGGAAGGGACGTAGCCTTAGCTAGAATATTAATCTTATGAGTAATTTCTCCATCCCTGGAAATTTGGAACTAAGGTGATGAAAGAAACATCTCTGGAAAATTATTCTTCTTGTGTTGACAACACCTCAAGATGTTCCTGACAAATGAAGTGTAAAATTTATTTTCAAATACCATTTTTCTCAGAGTGCTCTGAAATCTTTTATTTCCCTTAGGATGCTGGCTTTGACCTTAAAGCAAGTGCTGAAATTTGAAAATTCTGGCAAGCTTCTTCAGCAAAGAGTGAATAACAAGGGGGTCTTTCTTCAGGGAGAACTGGGACTAGGAGTTGTGGTTTATTAGTAATTATAAATAAATGCAGAAAAACATATTGCCAATAATTTATTATATTGTCCTGTCAATTAAGTTTAACGTTTATTGCCAAATATTTAATAATCAGAAAGGTAGGAGTGTGTGTATTCATGATGCAGTTGTGAATTTTGCTTTTACCAATTTCCAACTTTCTAAATGTAGGCAAGAGTTTAGCTAGTATGGCTCTAATGAAAGCCAATATACTAATGACAATGTTCTGCAGACAGAGCTATTTCTTGTGACTGTACTGCTGGGTGTTTATAATGTGGAAGGGAGTTGTAAATTGTCATTTACCTGATCCTGCAAAAGGAATTTATGTTCCAAGTCTGGCCACTTAGGCAACAGCTGGTGTCAGTTGTATTTTGCTGAATTCATTAAAGTGATTGTGGTTTGTCTCCTTTTTTGTCTTGCTTTATGACAATATAAGTTTAAACATTTTATATGCTTCTTTAGAGGATATGTGTGATAACTTTGCATTATTTTAATTTTCTCTTAGAATATATGAAGAGTCTATGAGATTAAGTGCACACTTTGGTATAAGCAGCATTATTAAAATTAGTGCGTTGAATGAGAAGGAAATTGTCTTTAACTTTCTGTATCACAAGAGAACATTCAAACATCAGTAAACATTCTAGATATCAAGTGCACTGCACAAAGGTCAGTCCAAATATTCAATAGATGATCCTTGTCTATTGCGTATTTATTTGCAGGAGCGTATACAATCCGTTTAGACTTGCAAAAAAAAAAAAAAATCTTTTTTCAGCTCTAAAATTACCCGTGGTGCTCATTATTTTTTCAAGTGTGATGTAAATCTGGGGCTCACAATTCTTCTGTCATTTGGATTGCAGAGAGACAGTTTCCGTGCATGTTTATCCACAGCTCCCCTGCATGTGGAATATCATTAAATAACTGCTTAGAAAGGATGGACTGGACCCAACAGGCGTGGGTTAACAACTTGTTATTTATGGAAAGTACTCCAGCAGCGTGGTTCTCTTGTGAGTCTGCCTATGTGCCAGTAATAGGGGCCAATTTCCAGAGAAACATAATGCTGCTCATATATTCTTTCGTGAGCGCAGAGATGCTGAACTGCCACAATGATGTATGAAACTGGGGCTTTACACAGATTTAAAAACATATGCAGCAGTTAGAAAGCTACTTTTGTAAATCTGATTGCTGGAGGATGGGGGATGAAAAGATGTTTTTGTGCAGGCTTGCTGGTTTTTATTGGGCTTTAATTTTTTGTTTTGTTTTGCAGTGGCAATGCAACAATGGTAAAATAAAATTACTAAAAATTGATTAGAAACATTGATTGTTTCAGTCTGCAGAGTATATGACCTGCACACGAATCCTCTTAAAAGCTGATTGCTGGAAAAAGGGCTTTAAAAAAAAAATAAAAGAGAGCATGTGGATTATTTCTTCTGCATTCACAGAAGGGTTCCTTTTTCTTGGTTTCACACAACCACACTCTATTCAGTGAAGTAATTGAGGTCCCCTTATCTCACATCCCAAGCTAAGTTCAGCGTCTGGAAAAGCTTAAGAACTCAATGCATCAAATTATCCTGCTCAAACTGTTGTTTATTGCAGGCCATTTTGTCCTGTCATCTCCATGACAGAACGTCAAAGCTTTTCTTTCTGTTGCCTTCAGCTCCCAGCATCTGCAGTGATCCGATATGCTACCCCTGCATCACATGGGAGCTGGGGGGGGACCATCAAACAGGCGACATTCAGGCAGCAAAGCCAGGGAGCTGCAGGCCTGGGCAGCCTCTGGGGCTGCCTGGCAGCAGTGCCTTCCCTTCTCAGGCACTCACACACTGACTGGCTTTCTCAAACCTTCTGACTTCTCACGTGATGGGTGGCTCTTGCCCGTCTGTTCACGTTCACTAAAATGTTCCGAAGTGTAATGGCATGAAACTTTATGGCGTTGCTAGGTGTGGGCCATTATTATTTCTTCTCTCTCCACAGGTTTACATAGTGGTTTCCCCTGGATGATAAAAACTTTTTTGCACATGTGCACAAAGCTACAAAGAACGTTGGCAAATGTGTGTGAGATGTGGAGGTGGGGAATCCAGTCACAGGATTCTCAGTTCTAAAGTGTTCAGTTTTACTCTATTGCCTATTCTACCTGTTTTCTTTTTCCTGGTGATATTAATTGTAGTGTCTATGCTGTCATACAGTCCAACTCCCAGCTGGGAGTCTGCAGTGGGAATCCAGTGCTGCAGTTTTCTACTGTTGTAGCTTTACAATGTGATGAAAAATACTTTGGGTATATGCTTTTAAATTTTTTTTTTTTTGTAATTTACATTTGTACAGAATTTGTCTGTGTGCACATGCCCAGTTTTAACAGTATAATCCTTAAGGTCTTCTACTATAAAAATGTCCTGAAACAAAAAGACATAAATACATTCAAGCATCTTCTAAGATCATAAGTTGTCACTAAACCACCTTCTTCAGACATTTTGACTCATTCAGACTCCAACTTCTCCTTCTTCCACTGGTCCTTTAGGAAGCTTGCATCCTGAATTCTGGCTCTTGAAAGCACTGCTGTGCCTCAGTAAGTGTTAAACTGCTCTGCATCCCCCCATCTGTGGTTTTTTTATGTGAAATACTGTGATATGTTGAGTCTCAGATAGTCCATTACAGGTGACTTCTTGTAGTGAATGGATCTTGCCCACTCCCAGCTCCTTGATGTGGAGGGAATCTTAGAGAGACGGCACATCAGCTGTGCCAGCCCTGCCCAGAAGTAGCCAAAACACAGGAGTGTTATCAGCACCTTTCTAGCTGCCAATTAAAAGCACAACACTGTGAGAGCTGCTGATGGAAAATGGACTCCAGCTCAGCCAGACCTAATGCACTTCTCTAGATTTCAATGACCTGTGGCTTCAGGGATTTACCAAGATGTTCTTCGGTTTGCAAATGGGGACAGGATGGCTGAATTTGAAATTTCAAAATATACAGCTCAGACTATTACAACCACGTTGTTTGCCGACCAGTGTTTGTGATTTTTGTCATAAACTTTTTGTTTTAAAATTTTTCCTAAAAATAACTGAGAGCTGAATGAGTTTGTTCTTCAGTGTAGATTGATTTATAAATGTGTAGTGTTGATCTTACTAATGTTGATAAAGGGAGTCTTCCTAAGAGTCATATCTGTAACACGCCCTGCTGTACGGTAGTTATCTGCTTAATATAGGAAAGTAACATTTTATTTAGAAAGAAGAATCAAAAGAAGTACCTTAAAATTTGTCTGACAGTATACAGTATGACTGTAGAGTTTGATTTGCAAAGATATTGAGCTTATGTGTTCAGCAAATCGAAAAAAAATTTATGTTTCAAATTTCCTCTTAATTCGCTGCATGATGAATTTGGACTTCAAGTTGGGGATCCAAGTTCAGAGTTTAACATCAGAGGTTCTCCTATCACAGTCTGACTGGATATTCCATTGGTATAGCAGTTCCAGAGCTGCCAAAGATTCGTTTCCTTCTGTTTGCTATTTGGACAACTTAGACATCATCAGTTCAGGAAGTGCATTATAGAAAATAATTCAACAAATGTAATGTTTTGTTGATTCATTCTAGCACTCTGTATCCTTAAATAAATGGAGGTGAGAACACTGAGGAAGAGTGCATTTCACAGTTAAATGTGTATCAGTCTAAAAAGTAGCTAAGTAAATTTGACATGTACTAATAATTCCTTTTTTTACATTCATTAAAATTAAACTTTGTGCTCTTATACTGAAAGTGAAAATTTGAAGAGTATCAAATAACACCAGAAAAAAATAAGTACAGGTGGTAACTTTTGATATTCAGAATTATCTGATATTCTGAATGAGGATTTCATTCTTTGTGTTTGAGTCGAGAATCCAGAGCTCTAAATTGTTTGCTGCCAAGATAAGACTTGCTTTTGCTGCTTTTTATCTTAGTAAGGAAGCCCATTGAAAAATTTAGTCGAAACATAGCTTGCTAGCAGCACACAAAATAAACCAGCAATAAACCAAGCAGAAATAATCAATATAATTCATGAGATATCATGTAAAGAATACCAGGACCTGGTGTCCCACAGCATATGCTCTATTTCTTTAACTGAAAAAGTTAAATTTTTACTTAAATCCACTTTATCACTGATTGTTGCCTGATCCGTGAGCAGCACAGCCAACACATCAGGCTCTGTGTTTATGAATGATGGGTGTTTTTGCAGATGTTCAATTTCCTGGCTCCAACTTATTAGTTGTGTTTGTTGCATGGAGGAGAAATATCTGGGGGATGAGAAGTCCACTAATGTGTGTGTACAGGCTTTTTGTAAAAACCCCCTGGGCTGGAGGAAGGAACTTGTGTTTCACACACCCTGTTGAGTCTGATGTAGCAGCTCCATTCCTGTGTTAAGGTGACTGAATTTGCACAGCATGCACGAGGGGGAGAAGGACCCTGAGTAAAGCTCACGCAAAAATCCTGATGCAGTTTTTCTTTCTTGCAGCTTTTGATTATTAAAGGATAATGTGCTTTTACTGCCTTTCTGTTTGTTTTCTTAGGGTGGTTTCTGGGGTTTTTTTCTATCACTGGAGATTGCATTTGGTATGTGAATTATCTTGAAGACAAATTGGTCTTACAGGACTATATGATAAATAAATGGTGATGATGGAAGAATTGCACATTCAGGGTGGGATTTAAGGTGCATGTCTGTGTGTGCATTTGTGTGTGTATATATATGGCGGAGCAAATTCAAATTATGAATGATCAGTGGTACACACACACAATGTCAGTTCAGAGAAAAGAAAAGAAAAATATTTTGCATTTTTAAAAATGGCTATTTATAAATTTGGCATTTGAAAAATGCCAATCTGATGTTGCTTTCTATGTGTCTTAATTAGGTTGTGTAATATATCACCTAGGACCTCATTAAATGTATAAGAACTGCAGTTGTCATCATACAGCATACAGGTGGAGGGAGAAAATTTCTGAACTTTGGGGTTGAAGGAAAGTCTTTTCATTTAAAAGCCAAAACAAGTATGAAATACCTTCTTTGCTAGTTGAACACACAAATGCAGATGTCTACCCTGACTTCAAAGCATCCAATAGGAAAAATGGGAATTTGCATGATGATTGATTTGTATGATTTTTTTCTTGAAATAATTTTGTTGGGATCTTTCTTCACTCTTTATTTCATCAGACTTCTTCAGGTCCTGGCCAGTCACACTTTTTGGTTAGGTAGGTTGCAATCAAAAGACGTAGTAGGTGTTTCCTATAGGATGATGACGGGCAACCTAATGATTATTTATAAAACTCTGGTATATTGAGCACTGCTGAAAGGTAGCATGATAAATAGCATCTGGCTGACAAGAGAAACCCCAAAATATTGTGTGTGGTTTATGCCAGTATGTCAGTTTTCCACATACTGAGTGGTAGTTTGGAAAGGGAAAAGAGCAATTCATGTATATATGTAAAATCTGAATCTAATCCAGGATATCACATTATTCTGCAGAGCCACATGCTCTGTATGTTTACTGTTAGTAGTGAGCAATTTCCATCTATATTATCTCTGAAGAATCTAGTTGCCTTGCAAACTCTAGCAAATTAATTTCTTGTGAGGATGCCTGTACAGCTTTGTTGAAAGTATCTATTTGTTTTAATTGAAAATACCTACTCCAGCAGTGTGAATATGCTTGGCATGGTTCTCTAATAAACAACTTCTCTTCATTTCACTTGCTGTATTTCTGAAATCTGAGCCTGAGGAGGTACATACATTCTTCACAGATCTTAATTCTTCGGGAGAATGACAGGGGTTCATCAAACTTTGATCTCCAAGGTTTCAAGCAGTTTGAAACCAGCTGCTGCTGAGTTCTGTTAAAGGCAGAGGGGTTGGATCAATCCAACAAAATACATGTTGACTTGAAAGAGAGGTTATCAGCTCTGCTTAGATTTAAGGTTAAAGATGGGGGTGAACTGTGAACATAAACTGACAGGGACATGTCTTGTTTAGACACAAATTGAACTGAAATGCAAGGGTATGAATAAAGAAATATAAAAGATTTCTTTTGGGTTCATTGCTGAGGCTAAATGATCTTTGCTTTCAGATAGACACGCTGAAGTT
Organism: Haemorhous mexicanus; assembly: GCF_027477595.1. Taxonomy (NCBI): domain Eukaryota; kingdom Metazoa; phylum Chordata; class Aves; order Passeriformes; family Fringillidae; genus Haemorhous; species Haemorhous mexicanus. The sequence goes on along the minus strand of NC_082341.1, from coordinate 63,708,817 downwards.
ATATGTTGGTTTGATCACTCAGAAATGTAATTAAGAGAGAAATCAAGCACTGCTAAGATTTGGGGGTATTTTTGTTACCATGGCTCTTTCTACTTCAAAGTGGGATTCTTTTCCATTGCCTTCAAAGTAAGTGGATTTTTTAATACAATTTACATATTCTAAAAATATTTCTAGTCACTGTAGTTTGAGATTAAATAGTCTAAAAGGACTATTTTAAAAGGCAGAAAATAACGTCATTGTTTATCTCTAGAAAGGCTTGTTGGGGCACAGGTTTTGGGTAGTGAGACACAGAAACTGTTCAATATTTCAGGATGGCACGCTGTACAATTCTGTTGGGCACATTCACTACAGAGCAGGTGTCCTTGGGTGCAAAGACTACCTGTGCTTAGCACACCTATGGTGTCAAAAGCCTGGGAAGCTGTATCTGGGCTTTCTTAAATTTTAGATATTTATTCTCAGCTTAGTCACAGCCTCTCCATCTGTAAAATGACATGAATGGCAACGTAGTATTGGTGCTAGTGCTAATGCTTTTTTAGATATTTGAATTGCAAGCCAGGCACAAGTTCCAAAATATTCCTTTATTTATTTGTCATCTGGGCTAGAGGACAGTTTGTGAGTGCCGAGTTGGCAAGAGTAAACACAGGCAATTGTAGCTCTAGTAGCTTTCCAAGAGTAGCTGCAGTTTTTGCCAGCTAAAGATTACTGTTAGTTACTCCCTAAAGTATACAGATGTAAAACTTGGGGATACAGCTGGGCTGTCAGCTGGGACAGAGGATTTGTGCCGAAGGTGACGCTTGCAAATATCTCCAATAAGGTTTCAGTGAATCCAAACTGAATTCTAGCTACTAGACAGCCTAAACTTCTTGTTGTCTGAGAGCTGGCAGATGCCAGAGAGGAAAATAATATTAGACTGGATCTTCACTTTGCCCCCAAAATCTAGAAAGTTGACTTTTGCAGCTGCCAAAGAGCAAATTAGCATTAGAAATACCAGAATATGTACTTCCTGCATTACTTCTCATTATGATCTGAGCAGCTGAATGAATATATGATCTAAAAGTTGGAGTAGTTTGGTAGATTGACATCTTATAAAGCTCCTGTCATCCAACAGTAGGTTCATAACACATCAGAGAATATGAACCAGTACTGCCTGAAAAACTGCATGTGTAATGCAAACCCAGAGCTGGCCTCATTTGTGATGGGCTCTGTGAAGGATACAGTTAAAAGAGAAGCACTGGTGTTAAAGGGTCAGTCAGTAAACATGGGAACATGCTGACTTCCCATCTCACTGCTGCTTTGTCCTTGCCAAAGTTCTTCCTACAGTTAAGGCGAAAAAGGTATCACTAGTTATTTTTACATAATTAGCACAGGGGTGGTTTTGACAGTTCCCACTCCACATAAATTGTGAACTTCATCAAGAGAGGTCAAAATGTGTGGGGTTGAGCATCCATTTCTCACCTAAGTGGATTTCTGAGAAATGTACTCAGTTTATAATAAACCCTTGCAGTCAAGGGGGTAAAAATTAGTGCTAGGTAAAACAGTCTTGGCCAGTTTTCTTGCAGACAGAATTCTGAGGCATTTTCCTGATCACTTGTACTTAAGTGGTGCTAAAGAGATGAGATAACAAACTGCAAGGTACACTCCACTATTACACAAACTTAAATGGAGGTGAAACAATTGCATCTAGAATTCCTTAAATGTGAAAAGGTTACTTTGATTCAAAAAAAAAAGAAGACAAGCAAACGACTAATACAAGTGAAAATGATGGTAGACAGGCTTCAGCTACTGAGCAACATCTGAAGTTGATGGGACAGAGGAGAGAAAATAAAAATATTTTCCTTTAAAATATGACAATCCAATTTCAAGGTAAAACTCTGTATTCTTTCTGAAGGGCATTGATGCTGCCTGACATTCAAAGGCAATACATGTTGCAGCAGGAATATACTTCAAAGGATAACCAAAGCAGTAGAAATTTTAAGAAAAATTTTAAATGCATGCTGAGAAATATTTACGTTTTTAAAATGTCATTCATATTCAAACTAAACAAGACTAAGAAAAGCTACATATTGAAAAGAATTCTATTTATGTGATTAATAATAAAGGTTCATGTGGCACAGGTCTTTTTTCTTAATATTTTGATTGGTGTGGTTTTAACTGTCCCATGCACTGAGGTTCCTTGCCAAGTGGTTTTATCTGACCATATCTTCCAGAGGTGCTGCACAGCCTCATTGCTTCTTGTTACTCTTTTCTCCCTGTCTTTGTCAGCCTTGTGATCTCATCTCTTTACTTGCCAGCTCCAGATTTCCAGTGGCATTTTTTTTTTTCTCAGAATTCCCAAATCTTTCTGTAATTTAACTTCTGGAAATGAAAGCCTTAGCTCAGATCCAGTGACCACAAAGCAGAATATTGCTCACATCTGATTGGCCATTTGTCTCTGCATTTTGCTCTCTTCAATATTGGTAAAACCAACCTTAGAAAATTGCAGGGATTTCTAGTTTAGTGTAGGTTTAATTGAGTAAAACTTTCAAAAACAAAGGAAGGGGGATGAGATAGTACTTAGAGTTTTCAGAGTAAAGAAATACAACTTTTATTTCCAAGGCCCTGAAGGAATTCTTAGGCTAAATGGCTTAGTGCCACACTCATGATATAAATATGTGTATTTATTCTAATATAATGTAGAACTGTGTTATTTTCCACTTCTGTGTCATTTTACAAATTCATGTCCAGTGTTCTGTCCTCCCAACAATCTTTTTCAGCATTGTTGCTTTCCAAGTTTCCCAGAGAGCATCTGTGTTTCAGATTATGTATTTTCAAATAGATCAGTTGACATTTTCAGAATAAGAATCTTGTTTTTCTATTCATAGTTCAATTTGTTTTCTCTTACCAGTGTTTCTATATCTTCTCCATTTTAATCTCCATTATGGATTTCAAGTCTGTATCACTTACTCTCTTTTCCAGATCGTGTATGAATATATTAAATAAAGATGGATGTGTAACTGATAGCTGAAGTTTTCCATCTGATGCTTCCAACAAATTGAGATATTACAGTTTGTCTCTTAGAAACAATTCCCATTTCATTACCAGGATGTGACAATTTTTTTGTCCCAAATATATATATGCAAAATCTTATTCAATGGTAATTTATGCTATACTGTATAAAGTGCTTCACCAAAGAGTATTTATTGTACTTATGACTCTTCTCTTGTCCCCTAAATTTTGCCAGATGTTTAAAAAAAGCAAACAGCAAAACAACAACAAATAAATCCACCATACTCCTCCTTCTCACATCCCAGTTTTTAATCAAAAGAAAACAATTGCCTGTTAAGCTTTCTTTTTTCAAATGGTTATTTTTGTAAGGCATGAGTTCTGATAGTCTGAATTCCACCAGGACTGGCTGGTCAGTGTTATCCCTTAAGTAGCTGCTTACTGTGATCAACACCCATCTGAAGGTCCACCAAGGGATTGTCTATCCCTTGTCCTATCGAGGACTGCTGAAGTGGGTTTTCAATGACCTTTGGGTCTTTTTCAGCTAAGCACTCCATGATTGTGACGGGATATTTACACTTGGTAATTTTTCTTGGTTTTAAAAAGTCTAGCTGAGGAGGCATTAAAGGCGTCACCTGGGCATTGAGATGCTTAGAAAATATTCATCTGTTTTTTGATCCCAGTACTTCAGAGGCAATATCTATTAAAAGCAAGCAATGGACACAATACTTAAAAGTGAATTTATTTTTCTATTCTTTAGACAGAGGAGAACTTGCAAACAAATGTCTTCTAAATTCCTTCTTGTCTCACACTGTCACTTTCTAGTAGAAGAGTTTATTCAATTTTTTTTCCCCCAGCAGTTAATATCCTCTTTGAGTGTGCAGTGCAGGTTGGCCAAGGAAAGTGCTTTTATGTTGCATTGTCTGTGGAGATTGTAATCTCTCTGTAGGCTCAGTGGTCTCGTGACTTTGGAGCACATGCTTCAGGAAGAGTGCCTGTTCTAATACTGGCCTGTTCTTGTGTGCAGCTGTGAAGGGTGTCTGAGACAGAATGTATTCTGTTTTCAATTGTATGAATTTCATTTACCTAGGACCTTTCTAAGCACTGCTACAAGGATATAAATAGCAAACATCAGATTGAAGCAAAGTCAGTGAGGGATTCCTTATTGTCAGTCTCTCCAGGCAAATCCAGAGATAATTTCTGAGTTCTGAACTGAGCCTTTGGCCAATGAATCATTTTTGTTCAATTACTCTGAAGAGTCAAATTTACAACCCAAATGAGTACACCTACAGATATTATTATCTTTCAAAATCTGTGGCAGGCTTGCTGACTACAGCTTAAGTCTCTTCAGAGCGAATAGTTATGCATAATCTTTTTAAATTACCAAAATTATTAATTACTTTGAAAGATTTCTTCTAGCAAAAAGTAGATAGCTTCTATGCCATATGACTGTACTTGCAATAATCAGCTCCCACAGGTCAATTAAATGCTTCAGGCTTTAGTCAGCAAGCAGACACCCATCACTGCTGCATGTACTTAGATGGAATGGAAGTTATTGCTTAATTACTCCATTTAAGACTGGATGGAAAAGGGGTCATTACGGGTTTAAAGCTTTACTTTCGATTTATATGGCTTAGAATTATACTTACAAAGACAAGAGCTTTTCTCTTTGCATAAATTAATTTAAAATCATAGACTTTTGAGTGCTCTTCAGAAAGTAAATGGGATTCTGATTAATTTTAGTTCTGCAATTGCAGGACCTAGTAATGAACTAAATGTAGACTGAAATCATGAGGAAGTTGAAGAGATTTTCTAAAATAAGTGTGAAAATGTCAGATGGATCTGCTGTGCATGTGCTTCTTTTATATGATGCAACCAAATGTTTAGGTTTCCAGCCTATATAGTGAACTCTATGCAATGCCTCCCTCAGCCTTCTGTGGCATGTGTTCACAGGGTGAAACCCATTACTCTAAAAGCTTAAAGTTGTCAGTGGAATTCTAGGAAAGCAGGGAAATATGGGGTATTACATTTTGTAAAGAAGCAGTCTGTCTACTTTCAAGAGTTACATTTTTGTGTCTGATTTATTGCATTACATCCATATGCACGACTTATGTGCTGCTCTGGTACACTTGTACTGAGGAATCCCTACATTATTCAAATAATAAATAATTGTATCCAATGTCCTTCTGTTTTTAAATAGATTCCTTTTGATTACACTGATGAGTATTTTTTACATAATCCAAATATCAGGTGTGTGCAGTGCAAAGTATTGATAGACACAACAGTCTTCCTACTCTAATTTTAGTTTTTCCTAGTGAGAATTTTGTCCTCACTATCCTTTTTCCCTTGTGAACCATACATCTTTCTGACAATTATGGTCTTTAAAGAAAATAATTCTCAGAAAGGTTGCATCAGTCTGGTATAAAATTAACATTTATTTAAATTATGAGGTTTTGCTGTGCATTCACTGAAATTCTCTGTGGAGTACATTGAAGTTCTGAATAGAGTTCACCTTTCTATCTGTTTTTCTTTTCAAATTGTTTGTTTAAACTGATCATTTATTTTTAACTGACTCAAGCAAATGCACAAGAAATAGAAATCAGTTTCAAACCATGAGTGCAGTGGAAACAAGTAGGTGCTGCTTTGATCTTGATTCAGACTGGTTTTGTGGAAACATTGACTGTTGTTACTTTAGATATCTTAACCTAAATGACAAAAATGTTATTCAAACTTAGGTGGCTAATGTAAAATCAGTTTTACTATGTGGTCTGGTATTTCAGTAACACACACGAACAATAACACAGTATTTTCAGAATTTCATGTGAGAATGGTGACTTCCAACCTGTGAGTGTTCAGCTGGAGCAGTCAGAAATTCAAAACACTGTCCCTTGTAATCAGGACCCGTTGAAGGCCACGTAGTGTCACCCCGACAGCTTCATAGTTCAGGTCTCCAGATTGCACTCTAGAATGGCTTTGTTTGTCTGTAATTTACTGTGTTGCTTTTGGATATAAAATTGCACTGTCCTAATGAGCTGCAGCAGCTTTCAGAGTGCTTTGTCCAAGTGCAGTTTGTGTAAAGAGCAACCTGTGGAAGAATGGGGACTAAATCAACTAAATGGAAGTTTACAAAGATCAGAGACATGTTTTCTTTAAAAATATAATGCCATGGGATTAAAAACAGAAAGTACCTTGTATTCAACAAAAATAAAAGGGTTATCTGTTAAGGACAAAACATAACAATAAAAATAGACAGCTCCATGATATGACTTAACTTGATTTGCTTAAATCAGACCACCCAACCACAGTGTTCTCCTGGAATAGTATCTTGTATACAAAGCATACATACTTACTGTTAACCTCTCAGTGACTTTAGATAACATTTCTGGACACATGCATGGTATATTGTAACCCAGTTGCCAATATGAACACCTCAAGATATTTTCTCGAATAATATTGTGGTGGCCACCCAGTGAGCAGCCAGCTCTTATCTGTAAAGCCAGTTTGAAGAGTAATGGCAGCTCTGTGGTAGATATTAGCTGACACCTTTAAACTAAATCTTTTGCTTCACTGATCATCAGTCTCTGTGTTAAACAAGCCAAAAAACAAGCAGATAAAGGAGAGATTTGAGATTGCTGTAAAAACTGCAATGATAAAAGGATTTGCCAGTTCAGAGTCATTTGCCGAGGATTCAGTGTAACCACAAACTGGTGTTTGCTTTACCATCATTTCTCTTTATTTTCAGCCAATGTCCTGTGCACCATTCCGTGCATAGCAGAATAATAATTTTCTTTCTAATGCCCAAGGCAGCTGGTGTGTCTTGAGTAAGAAGATTATATTTGCAATGGCAAGACAAGTATCTAAACACATTAAATTAATCTCCCAGTCCTCCTATAATTGAAGAACCTGGTTGTTGAAATTTTGCTGTCTGCTGGAGAATTTCAAAACCATGGCAGAGCTGGAGTCAGATTTTGATGGCCTCACTGTTATATGGTTATCCTTCATGCAAGTCATAGTGTAACAGAGGGCTCAGGTGGCAGGGACAGAAAAAAATCCTTGTTACTCTGTCTGCCAATCACATTTGTACTGGCTTCCTCCTAAGAAGAGACTGCAGCATTTCATACTGAAACAGAAACTGTATTTTGAAACATTTCCTTAGTTGTTTTCTTCCCACTTTACGAGTTGAATGTATTATTACCTCGACAGGCAAAAGGGTAAATTTCCTAGTAGAGGCAAAAGCATTGTATAGATATAAGCCCTCCTGACAGATATTCATAAATAATTAGATCTCTGTGCTTCTGAACTACTTTGCCTTTTTTTTTTTTCCTATTATTTAGCCCATTTTTAAGCAAAGTAGAGTATTATAAAAATGAAGGCAACCGTGACTGGTGTCTTTTAAGTCTGTATGTAGGAACAGAAAGGCTACCAATGCCCTGGACTGAGTTTCCTTTTCCAGACTAAAACCTCAGCAAGGTATTTATTTAGATGTTCCTTCTGAATGGAATGCCAGAGAACAAACAAAGAAAATTTATGAAGCAAGAAGCCCAAGGACAACCATGTCATTTTTTTTTTCCAAGGTGCCTGAGGATTAGACTGTATTTTGTCAATTATTTTTTCTGTGCAGTTTTTTTCAAAGAATTACTAAATGTTGAAGTACTGAAATGCTGCTGAACTGTTAAACAATTTAAAGTGAAAATAAATAGCAGTTTCCCACATTTGCCTGACTTCCTTATCTTTGGATTTTCTATTCATGCCTACCATGAGATTTCTTTAATAGTTTCCTGAAAGATCTGTGTTCTAGGAAAAGTAGGTGTTCCCTTCACATTGTATGCCATATTTTTGACCTTGCTGCTAAAATTATAGGATGAATTTATATAAAATCAAAACAGTTAAAATGGAGCAAGAACAGGTATATGCTAAAATAAAAACACATCCACATAAGACCAATACACTGAATAGTGTAAAAATTAACAAAATAACAAATACCCAAACACAAAAAGGAAGGCTATAAAATGGAAAAGCACTCTCCTTGAATAACAGCTTGCCCCTGTTTTACAGATGGGAAAACTGGGGCGCGTAGAGAGCTTAATTGATTTCCCTAGTGTCACCCTATAAATCATTGATGTGACAAGGCCTAAAGCTGATTCTTTCTGAGAGCTGTGCAGCAAACTCTTTGCCTGACTCTCTTCAATAAACAGATTCTGAAAGCATGTTCTCTTCCATGCAATAATTTATACTTGATGCATGCGAAGCCTGAAGTATGAGCAGATAATGCTATTTGATCTGTGTTTTGCAAAAAGCCCTTCCAGATACTCTGTTCTACTTGATCTGCTTCCTTCATAAACAGATTTTCTGTTGCCTACTTTTTTCCTCATTCAATCTCTTTTCTCTTTGTGTAAATGAAATGGCATATCCTCTCTCCCAGGTTCTGCATTTATTTCATGCTCTCTTGAGTTTGGATCATATAACTCATCTCAACCTCTCTGAGAGGCTAACCTCTTCTTCACTGAAGCTGGGTCATGAATAATTTCCTAGAAAGTGAGGCATTACCTCTTCTTCAACCCTGGAGCAGAGGGAATATCAGCTGTGTGCAATTATAACCAGTAAAGGTAAATCTGTGAGTTAGGCCCTTTCTTAGCAATGGACTCTTTATATGAGAGAAAAATTATTGCCTGACTTACCAAGACCCCTCATCTTCCTTGCCTCTGTATGAAGCCCTTGTTTTCTTTTAATCAATCCCATTTGTTAATGTCATTCATAAATGCTGGGCTTCACCAGCATCAGGCTTCTGTTGCGCGAGGATTGCTGGGTGCTCGCAGTCATGAGCCTTTCTATTTCCTGCCTTGCCATCTGGCCTTCATAAAAAGAAATAACCTGGGACAAACCTAGGATGAATTCTTGTTTTAGGAGCCTCCTTCTTTTGCCTTTAGAAGGACCATCAGGTCACTTGTGGCACACACTCTGGCTTATCTCACTGCATCGCAGCTTAAAGAAATTTATTTGGAAAAACGTTTGGCAAATTTATTGCGTGGTCAGAATTTTTATGACAGAAGTTGAAAGATGTATTTTCAAAGTGTTTCAAATACAAATGTTACCAGTTATCTCATACTACCTGAAGAAATTCTGTCCTTGATAATACCGAACAAATGAAAGGGCAAATATTTCCTTTATCAAAAGCATTCTTCAGAGTTGAACAGTATTCCTTAAAAAATATAGCAAAAGCTCTATTCTCTCTATTGGCTTTCAAACATGATGGAATAGCAAAATCCACTATGTAAAATGGCAGGGGTTTTTGGCTGACATATCTGTAAGTTGTTTTAATTTATGATCTTGAAAACTAAAAAACAATATAAGGGCATGCCCAACTTCATGTTAATAATGAAGCTGCTGATGTTCTCAGTTAAAATGTAGATTTGAAGGTTGAGTGGAGCTTCTCTTTATTTGGACAAAAATTGCCCTTTCATTCTGCAAAACCAGTGCAGTGCCTCTGGGTTACTGACTTCTGTTGCCACCATTTTTACACCAGTTTTCAATCACCAATCCCTATCTTTACTGGAATCCCTGTCAAGTTTCTAGAGCTTGAGAAACCTGTGTGACCCTGAGGTGTTTGTATAGTCTTTGACATAATAGCTAGGAAAAATAGTAGGATGAAAGTGCAAATATGTGGAGAGTCACTTGGATGCAGGAGATACTGGCAAAAGATGTTATGCTAGCTAGAACTGATCAAAGTGATCAGTTTATGTGAAGTTATGTCATTTTTTAGTGTGGTGAATTGTGCTGCCATTTCTACCATATTCTTTAGGAGAAAGGAACAATACTATATTTTTTTTTTTTTTTAACCAGGAGCCTTCTTATTTTTGGACAGCTAGCTTCATTCTCATTTCTTTCTCATTATAGTATGCTATAATAATACTCCAGACACCATGCTGGCACTCTTGACAATGTTTTTTTGGTTGTGCAATGAGACTTCTGTCAGCACAGACCTCTTCCCCAGTATAGTTGGGGAACTCAGCTACAGTTGCCAGGCAACTTTGTCTTTATAATTTCACAAAACAGTGTAAAATGTAGATATCATTCCTATCTCTTGTCTTACATACCTGTTTTATGTGATCACATCGCGGAAAGTAGCTTATACTCTTCTTGCTGCTTCTCACATAGAAGTAAGATACAGATGATGCACTGATTCTGATGCAGAAGTCATTTTGGAGAATTCAATAGCTGGCTGTTAAAGTATAAGAGGGACTAAAAAGATCTAGGCCTGGCTCATTTTGTGCCCCATCTCAGTTGTTTAAAAGGAAATTTCAAGTCAATTACTAGCCTTTTGCCTTTGGAATCTGGCAGCTTATGGTTTTGTTGCCTTTACTGGTGTACAATAGAGGGAGAGGTGTAAGAGGTGAAAGGGGAGTAGATCTTCAAAGTGGAAAACAGTAAGCTTAATTTTTTAAATGGGATGTGTCTTTTCCTTCTCCATGTTTGGAGCATGTTGACATGGAGGAAATGGAAACAATGGTTTGCATTTCTTCTTGCATGCATGAGACAGCTTCATAGAGTCCCCTCAGGAGCAGAACAAATTTCAGGGAAAATAAAAAGAATAATTGTCTTAGGCCAGGCATGGTAGAAAGCCTAATAAAAAAAACTATGTGTTGGGCAAACCAGTAAGATGTAGGCAGGAGGGAAGAAGCCAGGAGAAATCTTGCTGCTCCTGTGTTCTTAGTCTTCACTTCTTCTGAGGAATGGGAACGTTGTTTAGTCTTACTCAGTTTTTTCATTCCAGTCAAATATGGGTAAAATAATACTCTGCAAGGTGGAAACACAGAAGAAGAAAAAGGACAGGATGGGACAATAAAATGCTGCATGCTTCTGTCCTTCTGATATGATCCGATACTGAGTGAAGGCAACAGCAAAAACAAATGTGGGAACTTTTATCACAAGTATTTCTTATAATAATTCTGATAACTTCATAAGTTAGGCTTTGAGAACATTAGAATATAGCCTTTACAGCAATTGTGGGAATACAACAGTGATTTCTGCCTAGTGTGTCACATTCATTAATACATTTCTTTTAATGAATGGTGATTTGTTTCCTGTGCCTCTGATTTTCTGTTGCATTTTGACTGTGATTAATGGGAGATTACTTACAAAAGGGAAGGAGCTCAAATAGAAATTCAAAATATTTTTTTCCTTGGAGAATTGTTATGTTTACATGGCACATTTCAATTTTATTTGCAGGCTTTTTTCAGAGAGGCATAAGAAGATCCTCTATTCTTGAGGCCCTGTTTCACAGCTGTCAACCTCCTTTGTGGATGGTCTGCAAAAATCATAAAGATAGGCAGGGCCACTCCTCCCTTGAGTTTTCAAGACTGCTGAACAATCTGTAAATCTCCCTCTGAATCCCCATTTTCATGTACACTTAAACCACCCCTCTTGTCATACCCACAGAGAGGGTTAAAAATATGACCAAAAATATGACCAAAAATATGTGTCACACAATTGCTGATCATTCTTCTTCCTAGTTCTCTCTTGTTAGCAAAGACTTTATACCATAAGAAGTTTCAGGCCTGTCTAGGTATTGTATTGTTTAGTGTGTATGTCCAAACCATTCTATTGGCTTAATTGATAAGATAGCCAGTACACTTGGTGTGGAATAGGAAACCTGCTGGGTGAGAGCACAATAGTCTGATTAGTGATGTGATATGCACAGAGCTACAGACAGAATATTTGACATCAGCTGTAATGTTTTTTCATTAAAAAAGTTTATAATGTGATCATAATACCTGGCTTTGGAAATTCTAGAGTATTTCTTGTTGACATATCTCAATAATTGATTTTCCTTGCAATTAAATTGTACAGCTTGTTCCTCTTTCTGTTGTATTAAAATCCAGATACAGCAAAGGGCATTGCTGCTTAAATTGAAGTGCTGTAGAAACTTGTGGTGTTTTCCAATTTTTAGGTACTTCTTACTGTCTGAGCTATATAAGGGCTTTTTTAAAGGAAGATGGCACACAGTAGATGTTTAAGAGAATTTACTAAGGAGTCAAGGATTTAATCTGAAATATTTCTTCTGGTATATTGCAAAAGGTAATGAGTGTACACAACAGCACCCAGATGAGGTTCCTGTGTTAACTTTATGCATAGCCTTGTGAATGGAGTAAGTTATGGTGAAGTCATTAGAAAGATATTTAGTCCATAGTAATAATTTCTTTCTTTTTTTTTTTAGAACAGAAGTAATTCATCTTACAATTTTCTTGAACTGATTTATTTTCATTTCCTTGAATGGATAATAAAGAATTGGTCAGAATTTTCATTCTAGTTTGCTAATGGAGAGTTGTTTCTTTTGCTTACCTTTTTTAGACGCAAATAATTATGCATATAGTTTAAAAATAGTAAAATGCATCCCATCTAGTTTGAGAGTAGTTGCTATTAAATTCTAAATAATGTAAAGTCACACTACATTTATCATTATTTAATGACTCATTCACTTTGGTCCCTCTGTGAGCCCTTGATGTTATTTGTCATTCAGCATTATGCCGCTAGAAGTGTCAGCAGTTCTAGGGTCTTACCTTGCCTTAGACTGAAGAAACCCCCTGAAGTGTGTAATTTTTGATCATATAGTGTCTACCTTCAAAACAAAAGAATATAATATCATTATCCTATCCTCATTAACATTAGCAGGTTCTGATGATGTTCAGATGCTTTCTTTAGTCGCCTGTGTTTCGTGTAGGCAGGAAGAATTTTTATATTCTTTTGAAAAGAAGGCTGATACATATTTATGCCCTTTTTTAACCCTCAGTTAGTGCCACCATTTTGTGTTCTAAGTTAATTAACTCACAATGATTTTTTTAGGTATTTTGTATGTTGTTAAATGTGTTAAGAGAGCTTTTAGTAGATTTTGGGGGAGAGTTGGGTTTGGCTTTGCATACAGGGCCTTTTTGAACCTTTGTTTTTTTCTACTTTATCCCATCTGCTCTCCCTTTCTTCTCAGATGAGATGAACAGAGAACATTGGCCTCAGTTGTAGGATGAGCAGAAAAATTGTAGTGGTGTTTTGGAGAGAAGTCAGACCTTTTTTTGCAGTCTTTTTGGTATATTTGATTAAAAAATATCAGACTACACTTATAGTGTATTTGACCAAAAAATATCAGATGAATTCTAGGAGCGCCCAATCTTCCTGAAGGGATCCCAGCATCATGTCAGGGGAGACAAAACTGAGTGTTGATTTGTATCACTGCTGTATTCACTTTGTGTTCTCAAATCCAGTATTTTCCTCTGTTCCTAAATCTTTCCTGCTTTGTTTTGTCTGTGAGGAAGCGACCTGTGGTTCGGCCTGCGATTTACTGAAGTGGTGCTTACGTTGGGGCCTTTTATTATTCCTGGCAATTATTATTCCTTATTATTCCTGGCAATTCTCTTCCACAGCTGCTGGTGCTGAACACAGCCCTGCATCGCTCTGTGCTACATCAGCACCCTCCTGACAGAGCCACTGCTGAGCACTTCTGTTTCCGTAGTGTGGACAAGACTTGAGTCTGAGTAAACAGTTTGGTATTGTGAGTTCCTAAAGCAATTCCTGGAGAAGTTATTTGATAGGGTATTTACCAAGCTGATTTATAAATTCTCATATAACTGATACTTGCCTGGGCTTATGCAGCTGTTAAGAGAGATCACTGAAACAGGAATTGCACATTGTTGCCTTAGCAACTACCACTTCATATTGTGCTTAAATCACTTGGAAATACACAGTATGTCTTAAGGAACTGCTTCCAGCAAAAACACCCAATCTAAATAATTCTAAATAATTTCACAGAAGAAGCATAAGAATGGCCTTTCCTAACAAAGACCATCATTCTTTTAAGCTTGGTTGCCTCATTTCACTACAGGCTTAGCTTGGTATTAGAAAAAAAGCACAATAAAATTTAAAGAACGCGTATATTTGTTTACTCATGCCACCATAATCCATCTGATTGCCAAATTGGCTGGAAATTGAAAATGAAAAGATTCTCCTAAAGGCCATCTTCCATTCTATAAAATCAGCGTTGACAGTATGCTTTCCCATACTTTTATTTTTAATGTCAAGTTTTCTTAAGGGTAGACTCATTGTCTAGTTTTTTTTGTTTTATTTGTGAAATGTTAGGGGTATGTAAGGAAGACCTTAAACATATTTTACCTTCTGAGATGTTTGTTGTTCGTATTTTGAGATGATACTTTTATTTATAATTTTTCTGTAGACATTTGCAACAGTTTTATCCAGTTTGTTAGATCATTTGAAAAAGAGAAGGAGGGAGAGGCTTTTGCCAGTATTACATTAAGGCAGTTGCTTGGGTGCTTATGCTACCTGATAGTCTAAAATACCAGTTTTACACTGAGTATTTTATATCGCTGCAGCACTTTGCCCAGCTCTGTGGTCACTCCTGTGTGTAACAGAATTGGATTTTGCACGTGTGGAAACAGTGTTTCCGAGAGCTCAACAAAACTGCGTCTTAGCAACGGTGTCCCAGATCCAGAAAAAAGCCAGTTTTTCTGCTTAAGCTGAGGTTTACAACAGAAAAATCCAACAAGAGAGACTGCTTTCAGGGGCAATATGTATCTCCCATTTCAGAAAACTTATTTTCCTTTTGTAATATTGTACGCAGTCAATGAAATTTGGAAATGTAATATGACAGAGTTGTCAACATTCTACTTGTATTACCCCTTTTCTAGGCAATGAAAAGGAGAGACAAGCAAAATGCAAGCTTACAGAATTTAAAAGGAATCAGATATTTTGAGGACCAGTTGTCATTTTTAGGTCACCGCTCACATCTCTGAATATAATTTTCATCTAAGCTGCATGGCAGGGTTTGTATGTGCTGGGAGAAGCTACATTTTCCCAGCAGGAGACCAAATCAAAATGAAGCAGTCAGATGCAGGTGCACAGTAATAGAAAGGATCTATTTACCCTGAAGCGTGAGCGGTGGGCCAAGAAAGCAGAAGCAGTCTACTTCTATCTCTCACCTCCTTCTCTCCCTACCTTTTCCCTCCCCCATAACTGTGCCAACAAATTCATAAGGGGACCAAAGAGAAGGTGTTCGCTTGCTGTTAATGAGCTGCAGTGCCTGCTGCCGAAGGTCTAAAGCACTTTTTTGTTATGCTGATTTTGTGCTATTAGAGCTGGCTGTCTTTTAATTTATACCTAATCCTTCCTTCCAGCTTGCACTGCCTCAAGCCAGCCAGGAAAATGGTTGAAAGAGTTTTTTTCTGTGGGCATCTGTTGCCTGTGTCCATTCTGAATTTTGAATGATGCTGTGGAAGGAAGTGTGGCTGAAGCAAGTGTGCCTAAACCAAAATTTTAAAAAGCCGTTTTCCTAGGTATTATTTCATAAGTTATACTTTTTATGCAATCTTAAAAAAAAAAAAAAATTCTGCAGCTTTGTTTAAAGAAGGGCAGTTCAGTAATGATGATTTAACAAAGTCAGCTGTATTGGTTGACGGTGAAATGAGACACCTTGCTGAGCATTGTCTGCTTTTCACTTGGGTTTCCAGAGTTCATTAGTTAAGAGCTGAATACTTTCCTGTATGTGAAGACAAGCACCCAATGCTGTTTCCAACGCTGAAAAAAACCTGAGTAATAAAAGTACAGGAAAAACACTGAGAATTTTGCTTTTGTTGCAGATTAGTGGCATTGTAGGACTGAGACAGCATTGTCTAGGTTTGGGAGGAAGAAGTAGGGATACATGAAATCCATGAATTCAGCTGCTTACTCTGCAGCACTGAAGTGCTCAGGTTCTATGTTTCTGTGCCCAGGTAAAAAGGGCCAGACATATGCTGTAAAGATTAATCTGACTGATTATTGTATGATGCAAAAGATATGGAACTCTAAATATTTATGTCACTCTGTTGCTGTAGATCTTTGCAGGGTTATGCACTGAACATAACATAATAAAAAAGAGGCATGTACCCATCTGGAATCAGACAGCTGTTGTAACATGAGCCTTAGTGAAGTGGCAGCTGTCTTTGCTGTGTGCTAGAAAAGTATATTTATCCCAGCATAAAAATTGTCATGCTCAGGAGCTGAACTATTTTAATGTTACTGCTTTCCAATATCCTCATTTAAATCCCAAACAACTTTGTATAAAAGCTCTGAGACAAGTCCATGCTTTGTCTCCAAGATTACCTTCAGAAAGAAAGAGATGTATAGATCCTAAATTTTGGTGGAGCAGTGCTGGATAGCAGAACAAAGCAGTACAGAGGACATTTTGAAAAGAGTTGTATTCTGATATCATCAAAACAGAACCATGTCATAAGTTTCTAGAAACTTTGTCACTTTTACAGGGAGGTAGTGGCACACTTTGACTTCTTTGTCAGGTGGAGAGCACCCCTACAATATGTAAACAGAAGACCTAGAGAATGCTTGATTATAATTTTCCAGAAATTTGGCTCCTATTTACAGATGGATTCACATGATTTTTTAAAAATAGGTCCAGCAGTTCATTTCTGCTTTATAGTGAAGAATACATAGTCTGCATAATTACTAAAATTTATTCAAAATAATTAGACTGCAAGTGAAAAATCGGGAGAGAAGTAAACCAAAACCGGTGTAGAAGAAACACTGTCTACATTGCTTTTGCTTAAACTTTGTTATACTTAATAAAGGTCAAATATGTTTACTAGAAATATTCTATACATCAGAATAATCTGCTAAAACATGCACACATAAATTGTGATGGTGTGTATTTTTTGTTGCTTGCTTTGTGACATATTTAAATAACAAGTACAGGAAAGCAGATTTTTATGTGGCTTCCAAGCCTTGTTCCATGATGATTTGGGTCAGAATCCAAGCCAGCCTCCTTCAAGAGAAATGGAGACATGCTTACCAATTCCACTATGAATTGAACCTAGTCTGAAGAAGGGTTTGGCCACTGTCTCTAAATCAGTGGAGCTGCTACATGGGCAGTGTTCTTTCTTCCATGGGAGAAGTATAGAAGTACAGTGGTTGTTAATTTATGTATTTTTAGCCAATCAGCGGCTCTTAAAAAAACAAAGCTGATAAAATACAGGTAGAAGAACAATAAGGAAACGTTGAAAAAGATCATGTGCCTTGTGCTCTGGCTGTAGTAAGTAACAAATCCAAACTATGCAATCATAGTCTTCATTGCTGGAAAAAAAATAAATTAGGGGGTTATGCATTACCTGAGTGTAATCACAGCAGGCACCACTGCTGATGTTACGTAGCACTATTCTATCAAAGCATGTAAAAAGGGACAGTCCTTGACACCCAAACTGTTGCAGAGTTTAAAAATCAGTCTTGTGTTTTATGTGATTCAGGCAGTTTTGGTTTAAGAGAGGAACTTAATTTGACTGCAGCCAAGAAGGATTTTGGACATTTCTTGCTGTTCATTCGTTCTATACATCAGCCAGCTGGAAAACCTGCTTTTCATGGTTTCCGGTAAAGGAAAAACTGAGTTAAAGAATTATCATGTCAGAATTTCCTGTAGGATAAATGAAAATGAAATAAAAGTTCCTAAATGATTTGATTATTAACTCTGAGATATACAAACTTCCTGGTAACTGTTGCAGTGCAGGAAGTGATCAGACCAGCAGGGATTGTTGCATGATTTTTGGTGAAAGCAAACTGCCCTTGAGGAAATTATGTGACCAATCCACTTTGGCATGGGGGAGGTTGCTGGGCAAGGTTTTTTTGCTGTCATTCATAAATATTTTCCTAATGTCATCCATAAAGTAAAAAATAATGCTTCTATAGGAAACCTTTCCAAATTGAGATGCCAGGGCTGAGTTGCCTCAGTTCCAGATGCTTTGGCAGAATTGTAGTTCCCTGAGAGCTGGAACTCATGTGTACCTATGGAAGCAGATGAAAGAATAGGAATAAAAATAAGATACTGAACTACTTCTGCTGCTACATGCCTGAAAAAAAAAATCATCAAAGTTATTATAATTATGACTGTTATTAGATATCATGTCTGGTTTCTGCATATTTAAATTCTGAGAGAGGTGAAACTTAGGCACTTAGAGATCCCAGGGGAATAATTGCAGAAATGATGACATATTCCACTTTTTGAACAAATTTCAATACCAAAGCTGCGTTCTGCGTACTTACATTTCTTCTTAATTATACTTGGATGCAGGATAGATAGTAATTTTCTGTCTTACAAATGCATGTAGCCAATTACTCTTGTAGATCATGAATACGCAATGGCCTAACTCATTAAATGGAATTTTCCTCCTCTGTTGTTATGGCAAAGGAGTCTGCAAATAGCTGAGTATTGTATCTCTCTGGGAGCTCAGCCTTGGCCAAGGCCACAGATCCATAACTTCAGCAAGTGGACCATTACTGGGTTTACTTTTCATTCCTTACAGTGCACCATGCTAGTCTTGTGTGTGTGTCTGTCTGTCTGTATGCACGTACTGTAAATTGGTGTAGGCTGTGTCGCTCCTCTGAGCTTCTGATCTTCAATTTAAATGCCACCATTCTGATCCTATGTGATGAATTTAGTCTTCCTAATTTCTTCCCATTCTCAAGAAATTCTGAGCCCAGAATCTCTCCCTCTGGCCCACTGAGACATGCAGACCTGACCTCTTTTGGCTCCTGGAGGCAAAGCTGAGAAAAACTGGCAACCTGTCTCTGAAGAAACCACAGCTTATATCAAATGATCTAACACAGGTGTTCTTTTCTTCTTCCCTCTGGTTTTTTAAATTTTTTTTTCTGCATAATATGCTTACCGTTCTGTCATCTCAGAGTATGAAGATAACACATGTAGCCTAGTCTGCCTCACAGGCAGGGTTCATAGCCACGATGAAGGCAGACTGTTATGACCAGAGAGAGCCAGGGAACCACAAGACAACTGAGAAATGAGTTACAGACCCAATATTTCTCTGAGCCAGTTTTGCTACGTTTTGGTGTCAGTAAATAGTAAACAGGATGTGAGGACATGACTTGGTGATTGGCCTTTGTGCTTTTCCGTGGTAGCATGTTTGCCCAAGGGTGAATGTTGCTTATCTAACATTATGTCCTCCTCTTTTTCATAATATTGCAGGACATCTGAGACTTGAGCACTTCAGTTCTACAGCAGATGTTGAGCTGTGATTTTTAAAAGCTGCGGTCTCAAATATTATGGAAATAACAAAACCTCTCAGTTTAGGGGAAATGTTTTCTGTAATCTTATTACTGGAGTAGTTATCTCGAGTGCCTTATTGACATGTTTTGCAAAACTCCTCTGGGGATTTAAATTTAATGACTGTTTTCTTGAAAACAATAATAAAGAAAACCACCATGCTGTTGGTTACACTGGATTTTTACTAAAATTTGAGTATGTTTTATCAGTTGTTATTTGTAGTTGCAGACTTCTCAGAGAATGGAAATTCTAAATGTGTTATAAACAAGTCTTAAACACTTCTTAAAAGTACACTAAAAATATACATGTTTTCTACTATTAGGATTCTGTCACTGGGTCTGGAATTTGGGGATTTGGCCCCTTCTACTATGTATCCCACAACTTGTGGTTCTGGGGAGTGAAGTCTATCTGCCTTTGGGGAAATGAGCTGGGGGCTTGCAGTTTCCTTTGCTTTCCAGGGTTTACTTTGGGAATGTTCCAGACAAATGCACAAGGAAGGGAAGGCAAGAGTTATTCTGTGAAATCTTTCTTTTCAGCAAGTGGAGAATTATATACATATCTCATGTGTATACATGTGTGTACCTATATATATACTGTAATGCAGATGTGACATTGCTGTTCCTATTTCTTAAATTTCTATTTTCTACACTTAACTGTAAGAGAAAATCCTAATCTTATTTTTTACTGTTTGTACCCTAAAGAATCAAGACAGCATTGTCCTCTCTGAAATCTTGCAGAGTTCACATGGAACTTATGTTGGAGATCTTAAAACTTGTGTGTAACAGCTGCCACTAGGTTGTGGTGGGAATCTTTCAGGGAGAGGGGAGGGGAATGTAACTTTGCTCATGGATATTAAGACTGTGAAGTAAAATGTGAAACCTTCTTGAGTCTCAGAATAGTAATAAAAGCAGTGAGTAAATTTAACTTGCTAGACAGTTGTAATTTGCAGAATGCATTTGTCAAATAGTTTGGAAATAATCTAGAGCACGTTTAGATGGAAAAAGTAGAGATGGGCTCAGACTAAAAATGTGAGCTAAATGTCCTTCCAGGTTGGCAGAAATTAAACTATACACTTCGTCATAAACTTTGTAATGGACAAGACCAGAGGGAGATTTTGAACTTTGGGGAAAGTCAGATTTTGTTCCATATCTGTTTGGTCCCTAAATGCAACTGATTTGTCTTTGAGTCTTCAAATTAATTTTAAAATTGGTGCTTCTTTGAACAGTGTGAGTGCATTTGAAGGTTGAGAAGTATGATTGAAACACAGATCTTTCCAGGCCAGTGTTTATTTTGCCTTTAGTGTGTTGGATCTGTGAGTTGTTAAAAACTCTTCTTCTTGAGTCTTTGTAATATGCAGTGTTGGCTCCACTGCCATGGAAATCGGTGTGATCTCATGAGTACAGAGAAATGAGATCACCAAGAGGGAATAAGGAGATCCCCCAACATTGTAAATTACAAGTGTGACTTTTAAAGAAAAGACACCCTTTTGGTGATTGATCACAGATTTTTTTCATTAGGCGGATGAAAAGGTAAAGGACTTAGTTCACATCTGACATTTGTATTTTCTATCATGTTAATAAATAAAAATCAGTTTATATTTCTGAACTGGATTATCGTGTTAGGCTCTCATGCTTTTTCATTACAGCCCTTCATTTCTATCCCTCAATTCTTTTAACCCTGTCAGTTTTAGACTCTTGTAAGTAGGATTTTCTCTATTCCACTTTCTTGCTGATACAGAGTTTCCTCAGAGAATTTGATCATTTCTGCTAAGGGCATTTGTTTGTAGCTGAAGTTCTCAGTATAATTCATTGGTTTTGCTTTCTAAGCCATCTCTCATCTTCTATTTTCCAGGTTGGTGAGAGACAGAGAGTTCTGGTGACAGAAGAATCCTTTGACTCCAATTACTACGTTGCTCACAATCCTTTCTATGAGCAGGTACAGTTAAATAAACCAAATAACATATTTTTCTTTTCTCTTTGCTTTCTGATAATCTCAGCAACACAGTGTGTTGGGATAAAAAAAATATAGTAGAGAAATAAGAAGGATTTTCCAGGAAACATGTGACCATCAAGACTTTTTAATGAGATATTTTGTTTTATGATTGTGTTGTAAATATAACTTACCTGAAATTATGTTAAGAAATATACAGTGGATGTTTGAGTGTACAGCATGGTTTAAGAAGCTGTTAATTATTGCAGCAATTTTAATTTCAATGTCCCCAAAGTGGGGATTTCTGAATAGTTGAGTCATGACAATTTGCATACATCTTTCTGAAAAGTGTTTCAGGCAATGCAATTTGAAAAAAAAAAGATCCTAACAATAGAAGGGTCAGAAACTTTTTTAGATAAACACTTCAACATGATTTATTGTGTTTCATGGAATCATGCAATGGTTTAGGCTGGAAGGGGCCATGCTGGCCACCCCTCTTTGGATGCAGCACAGGATACAATTGGCTTTCTGGTCTACAAGTGCACATTTTTGGCTCATGTCCAGCCTCTCATCCACCAGCACCCCCAAGTCCTTCTTGGCAGCAAAGTTATCACTCTCCGTGAGTTCTTTTCCCAGTCTGTACTTATGTCTGGGATTGCCCCAACCTGGCTGCAGCTCCTTGCACTTGGACTTGTTGAACCTCATTTTGCTTTTGTGGGTTCACTTCTCAGGCTTGTGTGGGTCCCCCTAAGTGGAATACCTTCCTTCTAGCTTTTGTCATTTCCTTTTGTGTACTCCAGTAGAAAAATTTTTGCCACACAAAAACATTATCTTTGAGCTAGGTAGGAAGTACACAGATCAATTTCACAAAATTGTTTTTTCTGCTCAAAAGCTGATGACTTGGTTAAGACCAATAAAATTGGCTTCCCTGAATCATCATGATTTTATTCTCCATTTTCTCTGACTAAGCTGTCTACAATTTACTTTTGCTACCATTAGTTGTTTTTTTTTTTTTTTTTCTGAACCTGTGGAGATTATAGGTGATGGCTGTGCTTTCTTCTGGTTTTGGGTTATGTTACAGAATTTTTTTTTTTTTTTCCTTTAGTAGTAAGTGTCATTGCTATTTTTAAATATCTGTTTCTTTAAGATATATGGGTCACTAATTTTTTTCCTCACTTTCTCCTTTTTTTTTTTGTTACATATCCAACTTCTGTCTAAGTCTTATGTATTGATGCTCCTTGATTTTGTATCTTTTCAGTCAGAGTTGAGGAACATGGTCTTCCACAAAGAAATTAAAAAGAAATTTCTTGGGACTTTTTTGTTCAATGCTTGTTTTATGGGAGCTTAATTAATTCAATGAAAAAAAATATGTACAGGAAGCAATGTGTTGATTTTTTGTGTTTGTACAGCACCTAATGCAGCTCATTAGGGACTGGTAAAGAATCCATGAGATACAAATAGTCACGTAGGGACTAATTTTAAATTCTGTTAGGGAAGAAATGCTTTGCATTAAGGAAATGCAAATCTTTTCCCTAAAATGTTATGTGTTGCATGTTTCATAAGGATGGTATCCTACTGCTCACCCAGGTAAGCACAAGAATCCATGCTAGTAACTAAGATTAATAGCAGTAAATTGAAAACCACTCCGAAGTCTAAATATCATATTAAATATTATTAAAGCTGAAGCTCAGAATCCTGGTGCAGTGTTCTGTTAACTCAAATAGTTATCAAATGTATTCTGTCTTCACTGAGCTCATCTGTACTAAAAGAATTTGCCATTAAACCCACATCAATGCAGCTGCACAGACAGACTTAGTGGTAGAGCTGCAACTGACATTTGTGAAGGCTTAGGTGATACAGTTTACATTGAACAGAGTCGTCTGAAGTGACCAAAGAGTGCTCTGCCAGATCCACAGCCAAGGTGAGTTTCTGCTGGCTTAACTTAATTTCTTAGAAATACCATTGAGGGCTTTTTCTTAACAAATGCTTCAAAAACTATCCGAGTCAAGCCTGGATGCTTGGTTGTTTGTGCTATCTCCCAGTTATTTTCATTTCACCTGTTTCTTTTCGTGAAGTTTGGTTTATATTTAGTTGCTTCCCTTTTTCATGAGGAAATGGAAGATTTACAGAGGTCATGAGTCCAGTGTATACTCAGCTACCTAGTTTCTCTTTGATTTAAATTTGCCCAGGATGAGTTACTTGGGAAGAACTGTGATCCAGTCACATTGTAACACTCTCTGAGCATTAAGATCCTGAGTTTGTGTTTGCTCAGTGTCAGCTTACCTGTCTCTGAAAGGCAAAGATTTCTGCTTTTCTTGGAAGATGCTTAGGAAGCTCAGAAGGATCCTAGGATCTCAAAGTACTTACAGTCATGGAACACCTTGAGCCTTCAGGGAAGAAGGGAAACCGCTGGTGGTGATTTCCTCCAAGTGGGACAATCAACAGTTGTGATAGGTGAAAATGGAGAGGCAGTGTTTGGCAAAAAAATGGTCTGCAAATGTGGGTGGCACAGATTTTTTTTCTCTGAAAGTCCTCTGCACATGTAGTCCATGTGCATTATTAAGCCATTTTAAGGCATTTCAATTTCAGCATCAAAGAATCAAGATAAAAAGATAAGATCTTTTCCTTTGAAAAGCTCTCCTCAGCCCTGGTGAGGCCACACCTTGGGTGCTGTGTCCAGTTCTGGGCTCCTCAATTCAAGAGAGACACAGGGCTATTGGAATGGGTCCAGTGGAGGACAAAGATGATCAAGGGACTGGAGCAACGCTCTCATGAGGAAAGGCTGAGGAAGCTGGGCCTGTTCAGCCTCAAGAAGAGGCAACTGAGAGGGGACCTCATCAATGTCCCTAAGCATCTGAAGGGAGGTTGTCAGAGGATATTTCCAGGTATTCCTCGGTGGTGCCAAGCTGTAGGACAAGAGGCAATGGGCAGAAACTGATGCTCGGCAAATTCCCCCTGAACATGAGTATCGAATTTGCAGGCAACCCTGACGAGGGGAGAGAGAATGATGATGCATCTGACTCCATCTTATCAGAAGGCTAATTAATTAATATACTAAATTATTCTATCCTATATTACATCTAAACTGAATCTGCCAAGCACTCAACTCTGCACACAACTGCACAGAACTGCACAGAATTCTCATGACTGTCAGCCGACTGTCCCGACACACACACACTCTTGGCCCTGATAGGCCAAGGAAACAAAACACCATCACTTCGGATAAACAGTCTCCATATTGCATTCTACTTTGGCACAAACAGAGGCACAGCAAATAAGATAAGAACTGTGTTTTCTATCTCTGATGTTCAGAGAATGTGAAACGCAGAAATATTCTTGGGAAGAATTGTGCCTTGCTTTTCTCTGTGAAGAGAAATGTGGGGCTACACATGAGGAAAATCTTCTTTACTGTGTGGGTCACCATCCACTGGGACAGATTGCCCAGAGAGGGTGTGGAGTCTCCCTCACTGGAGAAGTTCCAGAACTGCCTGGGTGCAATCCTGTGCCATGTGCTCTACAATGACCCTGCTTGAACTGGGGGACTGGATCAGATGACCCCTCTGAGGTCCCTTCCAACCTGATCCATCCTGGGATTCTGTGTGTTGATAAGCTTCAAGTAAATGTTATTAAATAAGTCTCCATGATTCAATTTTTCATTGTAAACAGTGTAAAAAATGTAATTTTGTCAGGAAATTATTCCACTTTTCTTTTTCAACTGCTTACCTATTTGAGAGCCATTTTGAGTCCATTTATTCTTGCATTCCAAATAGTGTTGTGCCAGTACTTTGGGCTCTTTCTTTTTTTAAATGCATGGCCTAGGAACATCTGTTTTGTGCTTTTATGTGAAGTGGGACTGTCTGATATCATGGTTGTGCAAATTCAGGAAAGAGTGGCATTAGTTGCTGACCCAAGAAACAGTCATCTGTTTTTACAGGCATTCAGTGTCAGTCATGCATCTCAGCTGCCAAGGATCTGCACAATCAAAATAAAGGCTTGTGCAAAGAGAAAAGGGTATACTTTCTGTCCTGAAGCCTTTACAGACTCAGAATTATTTTTCTTTTTTAAGTGTCATGGGACAGAGATGAAAATGGGAAGCTTTACAGCAGTTTGTTGGAATTGTTGAGTACAAATGTCCTTGGGAGCTGTTTGGGTCTGGATTCAAAAGCTGCAATTCAGGCCCAACTTTCTCATCAATCTAAAAACATGACTTTAAGAATTGGTTGGAGTTGAAAAGAGCTGAGCTAACACTGCAAAGCTCTTGTAGAATGCAGGCTGGAGATCTTTCTGGTCAAGTGTGCCAGGGGCTGTAGTGTACGCTGGTTACGAAAATGTTTTAGGATTTTCTCCAAGGTTTATCAAAAATCTGTTTTCTGAATGGATACAAGAGACTCTAATGTTCCTTGCAGTATTTAGTAACTATGTCTTTATTTTATTTGAAAGGTTCTTGTGCCAAAGGATCCTCTGTTAATGGGTAAGATGGTAGAAGTGAATATTTATGAAGCTGGGAAACATTTTATGAAGGGGCAGCCAGTATCAGATGCCAGAGTTCATACTGCATCCATCAGCAGACCGTTAGCAAAAGGAGAAGTTTCTGGTTTAACAGAGGTGAGTGAAAGACATTTTCTGCTTTACTACACTGGCAAATCAACAGCTGTTCAAGCAAAATGATGCCGTGCTATCTATCTGTTATCATTTTATAGTTCCCATTTATATATGCATGAAGTTTTAATCTTTTCTGACAGATTGAAATCTGAATTCAAAATAGATTTTTGCTGGTGCTCGTAGCTTTACTTTGCTGACTATAAGGGAATAATACACTTGTTTCTTGTTTCTAGATGCAAGATGGGTAAAGAACATACTAGAATTGAAAAGATTAAACACCAGTAATTATATAATTCAGTATATTTCAGTTTAGTGGAAGGATAAATAGTTTTGTTTTTTTTTACAAAGCTGTTTTAAAAAATATGTATTGATTACATATCTGTTAAAACAGGTCTAAACATATTCAGAGATTCAAAATTAATTGATGGGTAGAGGTGCAGAATATATTTACAATATATTTTGGAAAAAGGTCAACATCTGATTTAGTCATGAAAAAAAAATGAAACTCTTTTTAAAAGAGATCTGATTCTTATTTTACAGTTCAGTAGATATGGCTGTTAGCCAAGTATTCTCATACATTTCATGGAGCTCTAGTTGTAAAAACTGATGGAGTGTGAAATGAAAATGTGTATCACATTTCTAAGCATCATTTGATGTCCTTTCTCCAGCACTGTTGTTAGGATCTCCAACAAATATGTAGCACATGGGAGAAGGATAATTGGCAGTTTATCAGCCACCTTACTGCTTTTACAGTAAATTGCTGATAAGTATTAAAGTATATACATGTCCTTGTTTATGTTCTAAGTAGTCACATTTAAAATAAAATACATCATCAAGGCATACCTGAGGTGACCAGTGTTAAGCTAAGCTCCTTGGTCTCTTGAATAAGGCTGGCTGTGGAAACATGGAGCAGCAATAATGCACTCCCTGTAATGCACCTACTGTAATGTGTTCAGCAGATCGTGACACTTAGGCACAAACACATTACTAAGCTCTCCATTAATATTGTCTGTGTGTATGTGTATATTGGCCTGATAAGGGTCTGTAAGAGATAAAAAATAGCCAAAACCTTCAAATTGTCTGGTTAGACTATGTGGCTATTTAGGCACAGCTGATTTTTTCATCAGAATGTTTTTTTTTAAATAATCTGCTGGAACAGAACCAAGACTGTCATTAAACTGAGTATGTGCTGCCAGAAGCTTGTAGATGGGGACAAGCAGAATCTTGACTGAATTTTTTAATGTTAAAATGAGAGATAAAAACATTAAAATCAAGGATACTGATAATTTCCATAGGGACTCATTGAGATATGTACCTGGAACAAGTACCTGGAATCCCCCCATAAATGGCTGCAGCAAGCAAATGATAAGGGAAATTGCTTTTCATGACATTTGTGGTTACCAGTGCTCCTTCAAGGGAGTATTTTATATATGATTGGGCCACTGTAAATGTTGGGAACTTTTGTGTAATGGAAACAAACAGAATCTCAGTATTTCAGTAAATGGAACAGGTTTGGTGCATAGAGGGTGCAGCTGAAAGCTTTTAATCACACTTGGCCAATGTATAATATATAGAACATTAACTGAAATTCTCAATGGGAAGTTCATCCTGAAAAGTCATACATATAAATAGAAACTCAGTAACTTTCTTTAGGTTTTCACAAAAAAAAAAGTCAGTTTGCCACAAAGGTTACCTTGGATTTCTGTCTGGTTGCAAGATGCAATTTGGGGTGCTCTATTTGGTTGGAGTGCTGGGAAACACTTCCTGCTGCGTGTGCTCAAGACACATAGTTCCAAGCAAAGATGCTTTGAGCAAGATAAAAGGGGCTCATGTGAGGGTCATGTGAGCCTTTTGTAGCTTTTTACGTGCATGGATGGCAGGTTGGGGAAAGATGAAGGAGAAAACTCAGAACTGATGAATTCAGATTTCCCAAAAGTAGCAAAATATCTTGGATCTTTAACAAGGTCCCAAATGTCTCCACTAGGTTTTCTGCAGCTTGCAAAACTAAAATCTTGGATAAATTTTCCACTGTGCACACATATGAGCAAGAATTAAGGTCTGCTCAATATTAATAGTGTTTTCATTAACTTACGTAGGACACAGTAAAAGGTGTTTCAAAATCCATCACAGCTGTACTTCTCTCTAATGAGGAATGCTCACAGAAAGAGTGAAAGATTTTGAAACTGTAGTTTTTAAGGAAATTAATCAATTGAGAGCATCAGCCTGTGAGGATGTCAAAGCAAGTCATAAATTCATCCTAAGCAAGAAGATACTTCTAGAGATACTGTGAGGAAAAGTACCTCCAAAGAATCAAAGCTTATCTGCAGTTGTGTGCTCTCTTTCTCATCTGATATATTACCCTCAATATTTTTTTTCTGACAAATTCAGAGTGAGCACCACAAGCAACATGTGTGTCTGAAGGAACAGTTTTAGACCTTTTTTTAAACTTTTTGGCTGCATGACTCTGGCAGCAAACTAGTCCACAGAAATAAAAGAAGTAGGTCGCCAACTGGAGTCAACAGATTTGACTGAAAAAGGGGGAATGCAAAACGCAAAACCACAAAGGACAATTTAGAGTGTCCATAAAATATTCACATATTGTATGTCTGTGACAAGTAATTTCTAGCATTTCATGCTTTTTCATTGTCTGAAGAGCACAGCTATTATATATGTCCATTAATGTACTAAAGATGGAGAATGTCTTACAGCCATACTCTTTAAGGAAAAAACTGGAACCAACTGGTTGGTGGAAGGTCTTGACATTCAATAATGTTAGGCTCTGTGGCAGAATTTGGGAAGGGAAGGACAGAAGAGTCTTGGAGTCAGCAGCTGGGGTTAAAAAGTTGTCAAAGGAATCGGACTTAGTGATCGTTGTGGACATACTAAGTAGTAAAATGCACAAGTATTTGCCAGGATTTTTTTTTTAAACTTCAGCATGAATTTTCTTATAAAAGCCACTCAAAAAGGAGTGATGTCTCCAAGGGCACAATTTTACAGGATGGCTGTTTGGGAGGTCAAACACATTCAGAAATTTTGGTTGACAGATCTACTGTAGACTTACTTGGGTTTAAAATGGACAGTTGCTGATTCAGTAAGAGAACCATGTTTAGAAGACATACATTGTAGAGGATATATAGGTGAAAGTTGAAGTTGATAAAGCATTAACACATGTTAAAGGCAGTTTTGAATTTGGTTCTAGTAAATCTGAGATAGATGTATGTGAACTGGACATTAAAAAGTAGTGACAGTAACCTTAAAATGAACATTCAGACAAAACAAACCTGTCACGAGTTACTAACTGCAATTACAAATATCAGTGAATAAGTATTTCAAAGCTCTGATCAAGATTTAGTTCTGTTAAGTTTCACAAGAACAAAAAGAAGATGTAAATGCTGTGTAGATCCTTTCATTGAGGTAGGCTTGGAGCTGACAAAGCATTAAGAATGCACTTCAGCATTTTGAGATTCAGAAAGCAATTTAGCATGTTTTCTATGTTCTTAAGCACTCTGGTAAACTTGCCTTTTAGGATTTGGAGATAGGTTTGCAATGCACATAGTGTTGAGTATATTATCTTTGGATAATATTTTTGAAAAGTCAGCAGTGTGTGTCAACAGTCTAAATGTAATCTAATTTAGAAAAAAAACAATTTTAACATTTGTATTAGTTTTATTTGGCCATATCTAGGGATCTTGACTGTTTCTCAGCAGCATAAAGTAAAGTACCTAATAAATGTATCCTGTTTACAGAAAAATGTTTGCCCAAAACTAATCATTGAAAAAAAGTAAGAATCTGCGAGAATATGATCTCTTGTTAGAACCAGAAATAGAGTATGTTATGCTTCTGTACTCCAAAAATAATTCTGGTTGTTTACATATGTTCTGTGGATAGAGGAAAAAAATACTGCAAGATGAGAAATATCTGAAGAAAAGACCAAAGGGCTGAGGGATAAAAATAAAAGGCTGGCTACTTGCCAGAGTTGCAATGCATTGCCAGAATCAAAGCCCCATAAGTCTGAGGGCCTTTGATGGGAAGTTTTAATCAGATGGAAAATTAAGGCAAAAGGAAAAAAAATAATTTTAACAGTCTGTTTAATCCCCAGTCATGATTATTTTATGTTCATAGTTCACGTTTCTATAATGCCTCTATGACTGACTTTCTTTTCAAACAAATACAGGCACATCTTTCAGTTTTCAGTTTTCCATTGGTTTCTGTGATTATATTCTCCATGTCTAACGCTTCCTCTGTGAATGGCATGTGCTGGGAGCCACCATTTCCAGTGTCTCCTTTTGTGAGTCTGGGATCTTGGTGCACATCTCTGTTCCTAGGCCTTGGAAATACCCACAGTTGGCCTGTTAAGCTAATAGCTATTCAAGTCATTGGGCTCTTTGGAGGAAATGAGGAGTGAGCCACTGATTTTCAGTTAGCAGCCAATTATTTTGGTCATTCTGCTTTTTTGTTTTCTCTCCGGTCCTCCCCGCATTTTAGCTGCAGTAGGTTATTGTGGCATTGTGCTTCTGGATACTAATGAAGAAGATTTATGTTACTGGTCTTACAGTTGGCCACAAATATTTTCTAGTTCCATGAGCAAAAACATCACCCAGGCTTTTTTTATGATGTTAAGAAACAGGAAAGATGCATATATCAAACACTTCTTTATAGCCTGCCAGCAAGAAAATTCAACAAAGCATAGCTTAAAGGAAACTCTCTGATCTCAGGTAGAAAGGGTGCTTCACTTGCAGGCAAAATAAAATGGAGAAGGGGGAAGAAAATATCTTCTGCTGGAACAGAAATTAAAGAAATCATGTCAGAATTAAGATCTCTCTATTGGAAACTTCCTTCAAGGACTTGGAAGGAAATGTGGAAGATGTGTGTTAATTAATAAGCATAGTTTTTACATGTGCTGGAGTTTCAAAGTGGTGGAAAATTTGGTTCCTGAACAGGAACTAGAGATTAGAGATTTAGGGCAAAAAGAGAATGAGGAAGCAAATCTTAGATCCAAAAAATGGCATAGAGGTCTGAGTAGAGGAATCTTTCTTAAAATTTCAGAAACTGTAGAAAGTAGAAAGAGAAATGCTAATGAAAGATCGGAATTTCCAAAGAAAGATAAACTAATATCGAACCTTTTACCTCTCTCAGAGAACTACTTTGCAATGGGATCTTTGTATCACAAAGTCCAAGAAAGGGCAATATGAGAAATGTAGGGAAATTTCTATTAAAGAGAAATTTCTATTAAAGAGAAATACTGACAAAAAAAGGAATATTTTCTATGTAAAATCATTTTCAAGTCATTCTTTATGAAATACAATTCACTACTTGGTGCTCTTGCCTTCTTTGGAACATCCCTTTATTAGCTCAGTTGAACTCTCTCCCACTTTCTGATACCTTTTTTGTGACACTAAGCTGAGTGGTGCAGTTGTTGCACTTGAAGGATGGAATGCCAAGCTCAAGGGCTGGGCCCATGGGAATCTCATGACGTTTAACAAGACCAAGTGCAAGGTGCTGCAGGGCAATCCCCGGTATGAACAGATGGAGAGCAGCCCTGTCAAGAAGGACTTGGGATTGCTGGTGGGTGAGAGGCTGGACATGACCAGGTAATGTGCACTTGCAGCCCAGAAGGCCAACCTCATCCTGGGCTCCATCAAAAGCAGAGTGGCCAGCAGGGAGAGGGAGGGGATTCTTTCCCTCTCTTCTGGTGAGACCCCACCTGCAGTGCTGCATCCAGCTCTGGGGTCCCTGACACGGGAAGAACATGTACCTCTTGGAGAAAGTGCAGAGGAAGCCACCAAGATGATCAGAGGGATGGAGCACCTCTCCTATGAAGAAGGTCTGGGAGAATTGGGTTTGTTTAGCCTGGAAAGGAGGACACTTTGTGGCCTTTCAGTATCTGAAGGGAATCTGCAACAAAGATGGAGAGGGACTTTTTACATGAGCAGGTAGTGACAGGACAAGGGGGAACGTATTCCAACTGAAAGAGAGTAGATTACATATTCAGAACTGTGAGGAAATGAGGCACTGGCACAGGTTGCCTAGAGAATCTGCGGATGTCCCAGCTCTAGAGGTGTTCAAGGTCAGGTCGGATGGAGCTTTGAGCAACCTGGTTTAGTGGAAGGTATCCCTTCCACTTGGCCTGGGGAATTGGAAATAGATGATTTTTAAGGTCCCTTCTAACACAAACCATTTTATGGTTCAATGATTCTCTGAAAGAAATGATTGTAGGGCTAAGTGAACAAATACTTAGTGCTTTTGCATGTATTAATCTGTTTTATTTAATGTGTTCCTTGTATTCCCTGCTGGTTGTAAATAGAGGTCATAAAAGATGGTGTAAAATCCTTCTTAATTAATATTTTTTCTTATATTTTCTTCAATTCTTTCATGAAGATTACTATAGAGTTAGTGTAATAAGAGCTATATTTCCTTTTGAAGAGCAGAGTTCAATGCCACCTATGGATGTTTTATAAAAGGACCTTTGAAAGTCAAAGTCTTATTTTTTCCTGAATTTTGTCATGTTCTCTTTCTTAGATGCTGATTTTCATGATCTACACATTATTTGCATGCTGTGTTGGCTTTGTTCATTTGGGGCATTGAGTTGACTTGAATTTTTCTTCTGCTTGAAAGACCATTACTTGGCTTAAAATTTGAAACTTGCAGTCAAGTCTTTCATATGGGCTGAGTAAATTTTTCTTGCTGGGTTTAGATTAGCACTGGCTTGAATCCCATGCAGTGGTTGGGGAATTTTAATCAATGCTGATCTTTAGGAACATATTTAGCCAATGTCTGTGACAAACACTTGAGATGTAAGTCAGCCACCTTGGGTCATGGGTATGGGCTAGGTGACTTCTTTGTTTCCAGCCTTATCTGCTGTAATTCAATGAACATTTTAATTTAGCCATTTGATGACTCCCAGACTGGAACAGAAGGTAGTGCGAGTGTGTTGATCCAACACATTTCTCTGCCCTGCTTAAAGGGCTAAAATACACAGAGGTGATTTAAGGCAGCAAGCCCAAGAGCCACCATAAGACCTTCACCAAATAGTTTTGTCCTGATGTCTTTAATTTACTGGGCATGTTGTCTTTCTGCCCCTCCCTCTGGCAGGGCTGAATTTCAACTACAGTGATCAAAGCTCAGCTGAAACAACACATATTACATAGACCCTTTTCAAACAAATGCTCACCACAGTCTGTTTCAGGTGAAAAACTTTATTTATGTACTTTTCATTTCCTCAAGAGACAGTGTTATTTTGCTGAATGTCACTGTTTAATCACTTAAAATACATAATTATGATAATCCTGTGCAGTTCATGCAATAAATGGAAATAGTCATGCCTGGGAGGATTCAACTCTAAGTCATTTTCTGGAGAATAAGCAAGGGTTAAACAGAAATGTTCTACCCCTTCTGCCTCCAGAAGTAAAGCTCTAAGTGCTAAAATTGTTCCACCATTTCTGTGTATTATTTCTAGTGCTCAACCTGCTGATGCTGCACTGCAAGATCGGTAGGTAGGTTCTGCTCTCTGTTGGCATAGGGAAATGTGCAGCCATGGTAATTTTAACTACTTGACACTCCCTGTAATATTTAGGAGATCCTTTTAAAATATTTTTTCTTTTCCATCCGATCTCTAACAAACAGACTCTTTGGGAAAAATTAAATAGCATTTGGTTTTGTTAATCCTTTATTATTTAATATACCAATGTTCAGTAAGTTTTAATTGGCTTTCAGGAGAAAAGTATAGCAGCCACAACTTTCCTCAGTTTTTATGTTGTTTTGGAAGTCATCTACATCCAGTCCACAAAAATCATCATAGGTCTGAATTTTATACCTCTCTAGCAAAGATAGGTGGAGGATATTCAGCCCATGTGTACATTTTATCTCTGTTTGCAGTACTTAGTAATCCCTTTTCTTTTTATTAGTACTCCTTAGATCACCAAAAAGCACATTTAGGCAGTATTTCTCTCTCCATTCCTTCCCTATCTCTCCTTTCCCTGTGAGGATACAGAGTCAGAGGTATAAGATATTTATGTCTTGAGTGGATATTATTTCTGTCTGTTCCTCCTTTATTGAAGCTGTAATTAAAATAGTCTTTCTACATCAATACTTGAAAGGGACAGCACAAAAAAAGGTGCATGTAGCTCATGATACAGCTTTCCCCATCACCAAATGAAAGGTCAGTAGGAGGTTTGAATTTACACATACTAAGTTCTGGAATGTTGAACATCCGCCTCTTAGAAATGTATTTGTTGCCAAAAGCATTGAAGTGAGATGATTCATTACCATTGAGATTGTTTTGAAGGGCAATAAAAATTACAGTCATGACATTAAGCTATTTTTTAACTAAAAAATTGTTTTAAAACTGTAGCTCATTTCAAAAAAATTACCAAACCATGTTAAAGGTAAACTGCCATGTTCTGTATCCTTTAATATTATTACATGTTCAAAGTCTTTATTAGATTCTGAGTAGATTAATGGGTTTCTAATAGTCTAATAATCATCCTTTGTGTTCTTGCTTATTCCCTTTATGATAATGAGAATTGCTAAGGTATCCATAAATTTTGCAAGTTATTTTCTCTTTTATTCTGACAAATCTATTGAAAAAGCATTGAACTGCTCTGCAATATTAGGATTAATTGTGAGTTATAGTAGGATATCCAGATACATTTTTAATCATAATCTTCCTGTCAGACTTTTATAATACTTGGACATAGTGATTTATGTTTGTGTTTTTAATATACTTATAAGAGATTTATTAGAGATTGGAGATGTTTGTTTTTAATTTTGTGGTGTCAATGGTAATAAGATAAGGAGAAAGCATAAGAAAAAGAGGAAAAGGCTTTTCAGTAAGAGAAAGAAACAAATTTTGTATGGTTTTGACACTATTAAGTTATATTTGGGAAAGATGTCTGCATATAAAAATTCAAAGGCACTTTTGCAGGGGCTATGTCTTAGGCTGAAATGAAATTGCAGTTGAGTAATAAGTTCTATTTGATGTCTGCATTGGAGAAGAGGTAACTTAAAATATTCAGATACCATCCTTCAGTGAATTGGATGTGAACTTCACAGCCTTAAATTTAGTCCACCGAGGATATGCTCCTAACTACCCTAGAATATCCAAAGAACTTACTGTGACTGTTGAACACATTAGAATGATTGTGTGCTCAAAGACAGTCATGTTAGAGCATCTAAGCAAGCTTAGAAACTGCTGCTTATTCAAAGGTCGCATACAGTAACTTTGTGTTTGTGCAGGCTGTATTCCATGTCAAGTTTAACATTCCCTCCAGATCTTTTATCATGCCATTAGCTATTAAAGTGTGTTGTTGCAGTTTTACTGGGCTAAACAACAATGGAAATAAACCCTTGCCCTCCTACTACAATCTCTCCCACTAAGATATTTTTTAAAGGGGTCTTCTCAAACTACAGGGGTAATAATCACTGTAAAAAATTACATTCTCTCTTTAAGGAACTTGGCTCAGGGCCTATGAGTTTTCACAGGACCTGACTCCTAAACTGAGCTTTAGGATCAGTTCTTATTTTTAGCAAGTTCCAAAGCAAGCTGTTCCTGTGGGCTTTATCAAAGACCATTAAGTAAAAGATATACAAAAATTACTGGTTATTTAAGTACTTTGTTAAAGACAGCTTTACTTCTGGTTAGTACACAGTACACCAATCTTTGATAACCTTTCTCTGACTACTTCCCATTGTGTATTTAAATTACTTGTAGAGTTCCCCCACCTACAATTAATTATTTCAGGCCTTGGAACCCTTCTTAAAAATGCAAAAAGATTTTCTACTGATTTGTTATAATGCCAGCCATTCTAGCCAGAAATTGCAAATGGATCTGTTGTAGTGGTCTGATCCAGCAGTGGGATGAAGGAATTCTGGATTGGAAGATCTAGTGAGGTTAGCATGAAAGGTTACGGTGGTGGTGTGATAGGGCTAGTGTAGATATCCCATATATGTTCCCACTAAGGTAAAATTGGTGCTACATCTGTTTGCAGGGTCCTTTAGGTGTTAAGCCTTTCTTCTTCATCACAACATATTCCAAAGCTTGGTCGTCATTTTCACAGGGAGTTGACTCAAAGCAGATTCACAGGCTGGCATCAGAAATAGTTCATGTTTTAAGGTTCCAAAAGAGTCAGAGGGCTTCAAGCACAGCTTTTCTGTGCTTGAAACTCAAGCCCATGGGATGCTAAAATTCCAGCATATTTACTTTCATTTCTTTTCCTCAAGTCAGGGCCACAACTCAGATTTGGTGTAATAATAAAATCATGACCTAGGACATATTTCTTCCTTTCTAGATACTATAAAAAACTGGAATTATGATGAGGAAAATATATGTACTGCAGTGGTGCTTCAGCTTTTAATCACTAAGGTAACAAGCACTGTCATGAAGTAGTTTTTAATTAGGATACAGTGGTATAAAGTCAACCCCAAAGTTATTCTACACATTTATTAATGCCACCATGGTATGAAAGAAATTATGTGGATTTTTGTCATTCTTTGTTTGGAAAAGGGCTAACAAATCATTTATAAATTAAAAGAATACATGTAAAAAATGTTTATAAATATTTTTCCAGAAGAAATGTACATTTTTAGTTGTTCTTGGTGATGGCAATCACACAGAACAAATAAGGACCCGAAGACAGACCATTTTCAATGTAGATAGCTCATCAGCCCGTAAGAAAACACTTAATCCAAATTTTCTGGCTCAACTTAGTTCAGCAAATGAGTGTTGATTTTACTGTGCTATCAGTTTTTATTTTTCCATTTTACCTGGTCTTTCCAGTAGAAAGACTGTTTTGTGAGATTTGGCCTGTAATGAAGCCCCCTCCACACGTGTGTGAGCATGTTGTCCTTTATTCCAGGGCAGAAATGGCCAGCCTCTGGCATGGGACAACCTAAAGAGTTGACCTGGCTCATTTGGTGTTATCCAATACCCTCTTTTCCAGGGGCTGCCAGGTCAGTGTCATGTATGTGGGAGCACATGTGACGTGTGGAGCAGGAGAGCTCGTAGCTATTAATTACATGACACATTTCTCTCTGACCGGGAGATTGGTGAGACATGGCAGTCTAGGCTCTTGGTAGACCCACGTGACCTCTCAGAAAGGTTTTTACCACCCAAATACTACAACCTGAGATGGATGTGTGATTGATAAATTGTGAAAGGAATGAAACCTGACTGGCTTAGAGAGCCAGATGTCAAATGCAAAACAAAAAAGGCCCCGTGGAAATTACTGTTATTTTTCTTTAGTCTCAGTATAATCAGGGGGTCCTTGATGCGGTATTATGTGAGAAAATTATTCACTAAATGTCTTGGCTTTCAAATTGATAGATTCTTCTTCATACCTATATATATATATATATATATATATATATATCTATATATCTATATATATATATATCTGTACTATGGCAGAATTTGAACAAATGCTCCATTTTGGATTGGAGTGGCTTGGAAATGTTTGTGAAAGTACTTTTGATGGAACAAAAATGTGTAGGCAGTACACTAAAGCTCTTTTTGTCAAAAAAAAAAATCACATAGCTACAAAAACTACCTATGCATGGTATCGACCAGATGGATTTCTGGTCCTGAGGAAAGGGTCCTGTTATCAGGACTAGGGGATTTTTTTTTTAACTCTTATCCTTGTTTTGACATGACTTCACATGTGATTGTAAAGTCATTTCAGTCAGTGTGACTGTGATTTTTCTTATCCGTATGGAAACTATTTTGCAATTCTCACATACAAAATCTTTGATAAGTGCAGATAACAATAATTATCATACAAAAAGGACAGCTGTGAATATCCATTTCTGACACAGATAGTTTTTTCAAAATACAAGAACTTTAATTTGGTGAAATTATGGAAGTAGTGCTGAGAATGACAGGAATTCTTTTCCTTTTTCAGCTCATGTGTCTCTTGTCCAAAGAAATGTTAGTTCATTACTTTTTTTCAGTGAGGAGTGCTTAAGATTCTGTAGCATAATCAGATTTTGTCACAGAACCACAGGGGAAAGCCAGATGTGCAGCTCTTAAGAGCTGGAAAGGAATGAATTGTACTTGGGGGAGTATCTTGTGTGATAAAAGAAAACTGTTGTAGTGCTGTTAAGCTTTAGTACGGAGACATGAAACATCTTAAAATCCAGACCCATCAATTTGTTGTCATCCTGTGGGCTTGTATTTCTCACCCCTGTAGACACCTGGTATATGTTTGCCAGAGGTCATCCTCTGTTTTATTTGCGTTTATCTCATATTTTTGTTACTTCTTCTCCTGATTTGTGTAAGTACTGCATACGATTTTGGATTTTCAGAAGTACAGGTTGGTCAGCAGCATGGTGGCATAAAAGAGATTATTGAGACTGTGCTGGCCTTTCCCTCAGCAGAAGCAGTGACTTGGATAAGGGTTTTTTTACCAGCCCTTGGTGTTCTCCCGCTGTTGAAGTGAGTAAGTTCAAAAGTTACTAGGGCAGGCAGAGACATTGGAATGATGTGGAGGACACCCCTTGTCCCGGAGTCAATTGCTGTCAATACTTGTACTCAGCTAGAAGCAAAAGCAATAGCAAAACATGAGAGAAAGCTGTATTAAAATATTATGGGCTGTGTTCTCACAGACCAGTAGCCTTTTCTAAACAGAGGAAAGTTTAACAATCCTCATTTCTCTGTAAATGCCAGCTGTACCGTGTTTCAGTCTTATGCTTATGCAGTATTTTCACACATGTCCATGTGCAAATTTTTTGTGCACAGAGCTGATACTATTCCTATCAGAATCTTTTAGGCTGGAAAAAGCCTTACAGATCATCAAGTCCAATCACTAACCCAGCCCAACCCAAGCTCACCACTAAACCATGGCCCCACGTGCCACATCCATGCATCTTCTAAATACCTGCGTGGACAGTGACTCAGCCACTTGTCTGGGCAGCCTGTTCCAATGCTTGACAACCTTTTGGGTAAAAACATTTTTCCTAGTGTCCAATTTAATAAGCTACTGTTAGATATTTTTCCTCTTCATTGTCTGTCATGTAGTATTAATGTTGTTACATGCCTTTTAAACCTCTTTCAAGGGAAGTACTTCTTTCTTTCTAACCTTTCCTGTGACCCCCCATAACTACATTTCTGAGTGCTTAAGAAACAGTTATAAGTTTATATTTACATTATCCTCCTAAAATGTGGCTTTTGTCTTCCCATTTCACTGATAAAAATGAAGGAGATGTTTAAAGTGTCTGCTAGAAGGTTAGTCTGGAGAACAGATCTGATGGTGGCCAGTTAAAGATGCTTGGAAATGCATACTTAAAATTATGAAAATTTTGTAGCAGGAATTCAGGCAAGCTGCAATGTTGGCTTTTCAGCATTTAAGACAACAATATCCAGGGGACGATATATCAGAGAACAAGAGGAAATTAGTATCTTTTACTTCGTGGTTAATTCCAGAAGAACTAAATTTCTCCTCATGAGCTAATCCTCAGAATTATCAGATAGAGCCTGATAGAGCACACTGTGTAGCACCCATGTGGGATAAGACTGAGGTCCAGTGGGTACAAATGGTCAGTATTTGAGCATGACAGGGTGCAAGTCCCTGCTCAGGCACTGCAATCCTGTACAACTACAGAGGTTTGGTCAGACCACCCTCTGAATGATACGAAGTCTCTCCTGAGGGTAGATATTTGTTCCAGCCTGCAGATTGGATACTTAAGGCTCTTTGATGTCTTAGACAGAGTGCCAAGGTGCTATCATGATTATCTAGCATAAAATACACTGCAAGCCAAGAAAGGTTTTTCTCATGTAATCTTTCTTGTGGGGAAGGGCTGACGAATCATTTGTGGTGACTGGGGATAGAGAGATTGTGTTAGAGCAGTTAGGCTTGCTAATCACAGAAAGTAACCATTGTTTGGTGTTTCCATGAGAGAGCCCTCCATTAACTGCAGCTGAACTTGACTGAGTGTGAAATTAAAAAGGAGACACAGATTTCCAGACACTCCCTCAGGTGCTCAAAAGTATGCTAACTGGCACTGTGGGAGACCTTCTAAAACAGCTAAGGATACTTAAAGGAAAGGGGCCACAGACAATGTGAAAGGAAAATCTTTGTATTATCACTGAACCCACAAAGTTGGTGAAGATCAGTCACACTGTATTAACTGTTACATTTTAGGCTTACATGAAATGCTTCTTTCTGCCAAGGTCTGGTTCCAGCTGTGCTTGGTGAGCATCTGCACTCCCAGGAACTGGAGGTGTTCAATCCTAGGCAGAAAAGTCTGTAAAAATAAATGTAAGAGAAATTGTCAGGAGACTTCATATTAAGGCATTGTCTAGCTTTAAGAAAATTTTTTTAAAACTTCAACTCGACAGACTTAAAAGATTTT
Source organism: Haemorhous mexicanus (assembly GCF_027477595.1). Taxonomy (NCBI): domain Eukaryota; kingdom Metazoa; phylum Chordata; class Aves; order Passeriformes; family Fringillidae; genus Haemorhous; species Haemorhous mexicanus. The sequence goes on along the minus strand of NC_082341.1, from coordinate 63,668,865 downwards.
ACAGGCTATGTTGGCTTCTGCTGGCAGCTGGAATCTGAATTGTAGAGACCTGATTACTGACTTGCATTGTGGCAATGGAGACACTTCAATCTTCTTTATTTTTTTCTCTCCCTGTAAAATGAGGGAGGCATATAGATCCTACAGATACCTACTGGAATGAAATTTGAAACTCTGGAACCAAGTATCATTGCAAAGTATTTAAAATGCTGGTTTTAAACCGTGTTTATTACCCACGACATTGAAGTGTAAGAAGGGCTGTATCCTTTGTTTCTGAGGTTGTTGTGTTATATAAGTCTCTGTGGAACATTCCATTTTAATGCTTGGTTCTGTAGGAAGAAATGAAAACACCATAAATTCAGGATTATGACATATTCTAGGATTAAGGGGGAGGCTTTAGCCAGGAATATGTACATATATCAGTTTATTCTACTTTGCTGTATGTGAAAGATCTTTGAAATCACTCCTGATTTTGAGAGACAATGTCCCTTGAGTAAAACCAGTATGACTCATTTCACTGTTGATGTGTGAATATCATTCAGTTGTATTGGTGGTTCTTGTGACATGAATATACATTTTCAGATCTAGCTGTTCATTTTAGTGGGGTACTCTTTCTGATGGAAACCTTTTGTGTCTTTGCCTGTAGCTACCATTGACCTCCACATAATTGTCACTGTTGTTTCAAGATTTAAAAGGGAGGCAAAGAGGTGATGGTCTCTGAAAGCTTGTGCTGTAAAAAAAGCATATCATATTTCATTTCATATTCTCACTTGTAGAGCAGAGTTTGAACATTCATATATTGTATTTCTTTCATCATCCAACAAAATAAACTGGGAAAATTGTTGTATTATAAACACAACGTTAAAATTCTTATTTTAAAAAAATCCACCCCACCCCCCCCCCCCCCCCCCCCCCAAGAAAAAAAGTAATCTTAGTGATCCTTTGAAGAAAGAGCAAGCTGGAATCCTATGGAATGGTATCTAATAAGACAGGCTGTGGTATGCACACTGCAAAATGATATCTAGTGTTACTACAAGTTAATGTACATTCTGTAATTCACTGTAATGTATTTTCAAAGCCATGAAGCCTGTGCTAGTGATCTCTAGGAAAAAGATTTGTCTGTTAGCCAGCTAATTACCAGATAAGTGCCCAGAGCAAGTACCTGCCATCTCCTTCATAAAACTGTCCTATGCACAAGGAGATAATCAGTGACAGAGCCCCATCCTGAATTTGTCCACATTGGGCTGCTATGTTCATTCTTCATTTCAAGTCATTGCTTGGGTGACTTGTGATTTTTGAAAAGCAAACTTTTTCTGTTTAGAAGATCTCTCAGTTCTGTTGTGGTTGCCGGTGCTGGCTGGAATGTCCTTTGATTCTGTCATATTGATTGACACCCCACACACCTCATTACAAAAAAAATAAAGCTCAGAACCCAGGCATCACACTGTTTTTTAGAGATGTTGTGTCTGACCTTGAATGACAGGTTATTTTGACAGTGCATTGTTTGTGTAGTGGAACTGTACTGAGTCACTAAGTTTAATAGCAGCACAAAATTAATATATGTAAAAAGAGAGTCAAGTCCTGGCTGGAAGCATTTATAGGTAAATATGAAGAAACAGGGTAAAACAAGTGGGTATAATGAAAACCAGCACAAGACTGTGTTTTAAACATTTTGGAGGTGGTTTTTGGCTTGTGTTTTCTCAGTTGGTTGTTTCTCTTGTTTTTGTTTCTTTTGTTAGTTGAGCTTTTTGGTTGTTTTATTCCTGCTCAAAGTGTACATCACAAAGGAAGTTATTTAATAAGCCCCAGTTGCTCAGCCTTCTGTCTAGCATCTAAGTGCTTTTTGAATTTTGAGGGCTGATTGAGGGAATGATCTGAAAGACTGGGGGAGGAAAAAGAAGTAGGTAGGCAAAGGCCTACCCTTAGGTAAGAACATGGAAGAGAGTGGGGAGATGTCTGCCAAGAAAAACACCAATGCAGCCATACAGTAATGGTGGGAATTTACAGAGAGAAAATTAATTCATTTTATACTCTTAAATAGGAATATTAAAATTTGAATTTAATGTTAATGTAGGAGGAGGAAGTTCCAGATGTGTTTCTGTCTGACATGATGTTACGAATTTGTGTTCCTAGTGGCATCTCTGTTTATTTGAGAGGCTGCATGGTCAGATGATGCAAGAGAGAAATGAGGAGAAGTAGAAGGAAAGGAGAATGGACAGGAGGAGTTATTGTAGTAGTAATCAAGGTAAAAGCTGAGTAGTGAGCAAAGTGTTTTTTTCCATGCTGATCAAAGGACCCAGACAGATCATGCAGGTGTTGCTGGAAAGAGCACAGACTTTGCTGACTTGCTGTGCAGGTCAGGGAAGGCCCTAGTTAAAGGTTGTCTCCATAAAGGATGGCAGCTGGAAGGAACTGTCAGATTTAATGCAGATGAGTTTGAGGTCAGTCAGTCTCTACAGCCTCCCATTACTGCCTGTATAGTTGTATTTGACCATGATCCAGTCTCTAGGAGTATTGGTGACCTGCTTGCACTGGGTCATTTGCAGTGATCTTGCCATAAATGAGGAGCTGGGAACTGTAAGGAGTTCAGGTGTGTATCATGGAGTTGGTCAGTGGCTGGAGCAGCTGGGCTGTGAGGAGAGGCTGAGGCTGAGGCTTGCTCAGGGCTGGGCAGGGGTGGCTTCAGGGGACCCCAGCAGTGGCCTCCCAGTGCCTGCACAGGGAGGGGTTCCTGGACAAGACCGAGCCAAGTGCCTCCCGTTGGCCCATGGGGAGGGATGAGACACTGGGCCTATCTTGGAATGAGAGGTTCAGATGGATATAAAGGGAAGCATTTTCCCATGAATGGGCTCCAGCAGGGGAACAAAGGCACAGAGAGGTTGTGGTGTCCATCACTGGATGTTTTCAAAGCCCAAAAAGGAGAAATAACATGAAATTCCTTTGCAAAAGGACCTGGGTGCTTTATTTTTTTTTTCCTCAAGGTTTCTCACTTTTTAAAATGGGTAAACTCTGCATGTATTGGGAATCAGCGAATTCCTAGGAATGGTGTACAGCTGATAATATCTGACACAAGAATGCTTGTAGACAGCATTTTCTTTTAACAGCATCATACTGGGCATTCATTGGAATACATTATGGCAGGGATGCTTCTTGTAGGAATTACCATGTTAATTCCATTAGGAAAAAAAAATTTTCTGTGCCATTTATTTTGTAATTTAAGATCAGCATTACACATTTGCAGAAGGCTGATAGAATTTTTAAAGTAATAAATCAAAGGAGTTCTCTTAATACCTACAGAACTAAATGTGTCTTCAAGACCTATTCAATGAAACTCAATTTACATATTTTTTGGATGTGTAATCTATGTGACCTTCAGTTACTGTTTGTTTTTTTAAATCTGAAAAATGCCTTTAAAGAGTAATAGCCCAGAGTTTCAAATAGTGCAGCAGGAGATGTAATGCATATTTTAACATGTTTTCTTTAAATTTGTCATACAGACTTGTTGTGCATGATTATGTAAAAGTCCGTGTTTTTAAAGCCAGTAGTGCAAGTGTGTGATGTACTTGGTTGGGCTAAAAAATTCAGAAGTCTAATTTATCTTGAGATATGCTCAGTCAAGAAGTTTTTCACAGCAGTTAGCTAACACTTCAAGCTCTAACAGTGCCCCTGAGCCATAAAAGAAATTTGCATGTAAGAAATGTTTTGAATCTATTAAAACCTCAGCTCAGAGCTAAAGAGTTTCTCTTATGTCTTTGTTGACTAACATGAAGTGAGATCTTACAAAAAGCTAGGCTGTGATCGACAGATGCCAAATCTCAGGTTTTGATGTGATTGTATATTTCTTTCATGCCCAGTGGTTTGCTCTGGGACTGGAGTTTCAGAAAGACAGCAATCAATGGGTCTGTGCAAGAGTACACAAAATATATTACTCCTGGCAGTCGTCAAGGCAGAATTATTCAAAAAATAATCTGAAATGCATTTGATCATACGCTACAAGTTTTAATAATTTATATTATACCTTATTAGCAAAGTCTTGTGTTTACTTTGTGACTGCCAAAACAAGATGAAAGGCTGCCTCCGTGGAAATACAAGATGCTTAGCTCAAAGTCTCTGTCTGTGCATTTCAGTTTGGTAATTTCCCTTCCTTCCCTCATTTTGATTAATAGTATATCATTTTAAATCTTAGAGTACCTTTTCCTTCACTGTGGTCCTATTTAGTGAGAGCAGTGCTTAACAAGTCTACCAAAGAGTTTGTGGCCTATCAAGACTGCAACTAGTACAAACACATATTTTTGAAACTTCTTTACCTTAGGGCTTCCTCCCAGCACTTTTTTGTTAAAAGAGGCTTTGAATTTTGTTCTAAATTCCACTGAAATGAATCATTATGGTAATCTTCCTAACTCTTGCAGCTACAAAAGTGTGATATCTGAACTCAGCTTAAGGAGCTGTTGCACTCTGACTAGTGATTGTATGTGGTGAATGTCACAGCTGTATCAGGTCAGAATATTACAGAAATTACGTAAAGATTTCCTTGGAAAGCTAATGCACTGTGAATATTGTAGCTAGAAACAGAGATACAAATAAGGACTGTTCAAAATTAATCCTTCTGTTAAGTGAGAGTATAGTGAGTGGACAGTGTAAATGCTAATTCAAAAAATTAATTTTTTACCACCACTGAGGTTTTTTACACCAAATGTGCATAGAGTCATATATACAGTGTTTTTCACTAACACAGCTGTTTAGAGGACACTTGTGTGCCTGGAAGAACTGCTTCTATTCTAGACAGGCCCATCACTCTTGTCCAGACTGTGGCAAGGGCCACTCAGCCCTTACTCAGGAGGGAGAGGGTGCAGTGACACCGTCCCTTTAGCAGAGCTCCTCTTCCCCCTGTGGAACTTGTGCCATGTGTCACTGAGCAGCACAACAGACTCTGAGCAAGAGGCATCCACCTGCAGGTGTCTCTGAGTGATTATCCTGGGCTTAAAAGCTCTGTATGAATCTCAGGATGGAGACAAAAAGACTGTTATTTTCTACAGGAGCCTTTCAGTCACAGGGAGCCTGTGACTGAAAGATGCACATTCTGTGATGATAATGAGGGAAAATTTAATGGAAGCCTGTGGTATTACTCATGTGTCAGGCAGAATTTTGGGCCAAACTAGAGAAGAGTGCTTAGAAAACTTGTATCAGATGAATACACTCTTTACTTTCCTTGGAAGGAAATATTTGGCAGGATCACCTGAAGAGGTGTACATTATCAAACAGAAACACAGCATGTTTAGTGGTAAGCTGTGATGTCTTTAAGAAAAGGGTCACTTCAGTTTGCAAATTGAGATATTTTTGTCTTTCTACCAAAAGAATAAAAACCAACAACAACAACAACAACAAAAGCCTAAAAATGGGTTTACTGTATCAGTATGATCATCTCCTTTATTGGAAATATGATGAAGTAAGGAAAAAACAGATTTCACAGCTGTACAGGCTGACTTCGATGAAACGCTACTGGGACAACTCACCAGCAGCGTTCACCACCCCTGGAACTTTGTAAACCTTGCCAAAATCTCTTGTGCCATTCTGTCCTACCAGCAGTATGCAGCACTACCTAATGCATATGCAGTGCATGTTGCAGTAGAGGTGTAAGAAGACAGTATGGTATCCAAAAAAAGCAGTATAGGCATGATCAAAATTATAGCAGTGAAATGAGAGTCTTTAGTTTTATGTTGGAAAACAGAAAAACTGTATAACATAAATGAAATGCCAGTGAAACCACTACTGTAAACTGTGTTACAGAAACATGATTGAATGCATGAAACACTGATGTGCTTAACTGTTAGTGAAGGAGAAAACTTAAAAGAAGTCTCTCAAAACATTTTACAACTCACAGTTCATGTTTGGGGCATTTTGCTGGCTGTCCCTAGTCTTCCTGAGACATGTAGATAGGAACTGAAGCATTGAGGAGGAGGCCCTTTTTATGTGTTTGCCAAGGGACAGCATCTAGTCTTGTATGAGTAAATAACTACTTTTATCATGCAGTGTAGAAATATTTAATTAGGAATCAATAGGCTGATTGTAGACAGCCAAATTTTAAGTCATGATTCAGTGAAAAAGAAATATCAGAAGAAATAAAACTTTAGTTGTACTGATATTTTTACATCCTTATCCATCCTTTAAATCACTTTAGCCTTAGTGTTAATGTACCAACAATACATGTAAAAACAGATCATTACCATAAATTAAGCACCTTACATTAGAGATTTGTGAGACCTACAAAGAAAAGAAATGCTTTATAAATGTCTAGAAAGAATAAATTGCAAAAGAATTTTGATTCATTTGTAAAAAATCCTTACTACTGTGCATTTTCCAGTTTAATCTTCAGGCAAAGCTTAATCAGCTTTGATTTGGGAAGACAAAATAGCTGTGGCCAAGTGCTAAAATTTCAGACACCTTAGAAATTGATTGTAATGAATAACTTAACAACAGTTTTTGATTAAGGGAGCATGTTCTGCACAATATAGACTGACGTTCTGGAGTGCTGCTGTTACTGTGCCTCACACTGTGGAGAATTACACCCCTGTGTGCTTACCTGTTTCCTTTCCTCTGTTTACCCAGTTGACATTCTTCTAGGTGCTTTTGTGTGAGAAGTCATCCTCATTTCATAGTTCACTTGATCAGTAACCCTTTGCCTGTGTGAACTGGGATCTAAGTCAGCAATAACTCAGTTGTTAGAACAGCACTTACTCCAGGCTGTCATTTGCCCCTTTGATGCTTACTCACCTAACCAGTAGTAATCGCTATTTTCCTTCTACAATTACTATAATGGAGCTGAGTGCTGAAATGGAAAACAGGAGGCAGTTACAGAAGGTTTGAATTGTGCTGTCACACTTTCATGGGCAGGCACCTTTCTTGGAGCTTTGATATTCATTTGAGTTTGCCCAGAAATATGTTTGGTAAAAGACAGAGCGGGCATCTGGTCTGTATTTTCATGTGGCCCTGTTTCAGCTTCTTGGAAATACAAGGTTATCCATATAGGTACTTTCTGGGTTCCTGCTTTATTTTATACAAAATGTGAAAGAGAAAAAAATAAAATGGTTTAATCAAAAATCTTTTTTTAACTGGAAAATTTCAAACCAATTAAAAATCCAGCTGAACTCAACTGACTTCCCAAGAGATTATTCAAATAGAGGGGGGAAAACAGAAATGATCAACAGAAATATTGCATCTTATGATGCAGCATTGTTACACCTTTGTTTAATTCCACCTTTACCACTTACACCTCTTGTAAATGTCATCAGAGTTTCATTGAATATTTTTCCTTTTGAGTATCTACAATGCTGAACTGAATAAGGAGAAAAGAGAGAAAAGAATCTTTTATTCTTTTCACTTGGATTTTCTGCTGAAATGGTGATGCAACATCTGTAACTTGTGCTGCAGTTAAAAGACATCATATTCTTGGGGATCTTGGTGCTTGCAGTCAGGTTGGGAATGGTAATGGCAGGCACAGCAGGGAACTGGGATTCAATATGCTGGATGAGAAGGTGAGTGTTTTAGCACAGCTGCCTCCTGAGGGTCAGGGGAAAGGAAAAGCCCTTTGGGAGGATTTTCAAGCACCACTGAGCTGGCGCACCAGGAGTCAATGATTGACTTTAGAAGATCCCTGCTGTGCAAAGGATTGAGTGCTGGGGTCCCCTTTATCACTGGTTAGACATTTCTTTTGGAGAAGCTAAAAATCAGAAAGTAGTGAGATAGCAGCGAAACAAATTAAAAAATAACCATCAAACAGCTGTCCCTGATGGCAGTGAGGTCTGGAGATTTGTTACTGTTGCTAACAGCTGCATTGACTTGGCAGTTAATTTCATTAGAAATACTGATTTTGTATGGCATTTATAAGATTCCTGTACGAAAACCTGATGACCTGGTGATGATGCAGTGCAGGTTGAATTGTTGGTCTTGAAAAGGACATTAATTTGAACCTCAGTACAAAGAAGAGAGTGTATTTGGTATGTACTATCAGAAAGACAGAACACAATTTCAATCCTAATGTGTGCATTTCTTCACAGGAGTTCCGACGGTCGGCACAGAACGGCACAAAGTGGAAAGCTCAGCCTTCTGCTGAGATCCCAGTGAAAACACAGCTCAGCTCCTGGATGGCTTTGCAGCTGCCATGGCAACAAGAGGGAGGTGGACTGAAGATCCTGTCTGTCAGCCTGGCTCTATTGGCAGTTCTTGTTATGTTTTACTATGGAGGAATGAAAACAGAACTGTGAACTGAATGGGGCTTTTATAAAAACAATGAAACTGCTGTTCAAAATCTTCAAAGGAAACCCTTTTACCAACAAATCTTTTTTTATTTTAGAAAAAAAAGCTAATATAAATTGGGCAATAATTTGTACTCACTCTATGCCTTTCCTGTCATTCAAAGGAGAGAACGTCAGTAAGCTGTGGGAAGGCCTATCTTGCCAAAACCTGAGATCCTTGGTTGGTAGAACAGGCTGTTGCATCTTTCCTTTTCTTTTTTTCCTGAAATGATTAAATGTTTGCATTACATGCTCTTTTCACATTTGCTGTATCAGGTAAAATTGCATTAAGTTTATAAGGAATCTTTCTATTGAGTGATATTGGTCATCTTTTATCAGTAGATTATTTAAAGCTTTCCTAAAGATTTTGCTTGATGCAGTGTGATCGTTTGGTATCTGTCTTTTTATATTAGAATGAACACTGCAAGACCATTAAAGTTTGTTATTTGTTGCTATTTATTTTTCTGTCATGTCTGAAAGAGTTTTTGCCCGCTATCTTGCATCTCTCAACTTCACAATGAGTTATTAGGCTTTTTTTAATACAAGAAGAATTATTTTTTCAGTAGAAATAGTTCTAAAGGTGTTGGGGTTTTATAATTGAATGGGAAGATGTTGTTCTGGTGATAGAGTTCTGTTAAAAGATGGATTTAATATAGTCTGTAGATTTTATACAATCTTTAGAGAGCTGTCTGGGAATCTCCTAGCTTTGCATTGGCTCAGTAAAACAATTATTGCTCTGTTAGAGGTTGCATTTAACACAATGAAAATTTCTAATTACTCAATTCAAGCCATTTTGTCATGACAGGATCTCCACACATCCTGTGAGTGTGCTGGTGAGTCAGGGACTGGACTGTGTGCCCAGTTCTTCCAGCACCTGACCTCATCATATTGTTGGTTTGTTCATGCCTTGTCACCTTTCTGAATCTTCATCCAAACTTCCACTTGCAGAGATTGTTTCAAATCATAACACAGGCACTGTTGAGGGGTTTTTTAGTGTTTGTGTCACATCCAGGTGGAGCTGAGCTGTCTTACATGGCTGTTGTGGTTTAACCCCCGCAGGCAGCTGAGATGCTTGCTCACTCCCCTGCAGTGGGGTGGGAACAAGAATCAGAAGGGTAAAAGTGATAAAACTTAGGGGTTGAGGTAAAGACACTTAGATAGGTGAAGCAAAAGCTGTGCATGCAAGCAAGGCAAACCAAGTAAATAAATCATTCATTACTTTGACAGGCAGGTGCTCAGACATTCCCAGAAATGCAGAAGAGGCCTTGATGCTGTGTGAGCCCTCCTCAGCAGCAGAAAATCCAAAACATAGCCCCATACCAGTTGCTGTGAAGAAAATTAACTATATCCCAGCCAAAACCAGTACATTGTCTCTACAGTGCAGAGGAATAATCATCCCCTAGTAAGAGAGCTTGTACTTTATAAATTGGGGATTTGAAATAATTACGGACAATTAACCAGGAAGCTCCACCATGATGCTTTCAGCACAGCCTGTAAATTATAACAACAGATGTTACTGTCTTTAGGAAATCAGGTGTGTGATCAATCAAAAATAGAATTTTTTATAGCAACCACTGAAGGTCAAAAGCCAAGACTCAAAATCCACAAGTTTTAAAAGAAAAAATAAAAAAAACAACAAAACAAAAACATGCCCTTAATTTTCTTGTGTTTGTTGGCATGCTTTTTTTGTCAGGCTTTTCTGTACAACAAGGAATATATAATAATCAGTAAGTTACTTTTTTAACAAATCTGAAAAATTCTCAGAAAAAACTCACCAACATGACTCTGGGCGTTGAAATTTTCAGGAAAGTACCACAGATTGCAAGATTCTCAGGAAAACTGTGGATTGGCAAAATCATTATATCCGAGCCAAATTTTCGCATGTGATGGGAATAATCTATGCAGATATGTTGTGTGCCTCTAGCATTATCTCTGTCAGCCACTCTAGCTTATCTAATCGTGGCAATTACAGACTCATTGCATCAGCTATTACAGAGATTTACCAAGCTTGTGATTTAGATTCTGTGCATCGTTGACTTTAATGGGACCAGCTTATTTTCTCAGAAATAGTGCAATATACTGAAAGAGGCCAAAGAAGACTTTGTAAATGACATTGCCTGCAGTATATTCTTAAACTGAGCTTTAATCTTGTCACCTTTCTGAATCTTCATCCAAACTTCCACTTGCAGAGACTGTTTAAAATCACAAAGTAGGAAGTGTTGTTTATCACATGTTTTGTTGCCTTCCTTTAGATTTTGAGAGAGGTTTTTGACACTTTGTGTTGTAGAGCAGCATTGTGTTTGTCATTGCGTTCTGGTTATGTACAAATAAAGCTTCCAAAGCCACTGAGCTGAGCAAAACAGTTCTGGTCAAACAGCTCACCTGGACCAAGCCTGGACTGCCTGCGGCTACTGGTGCAGCTTGGGAAACCTCAGTGAGTGTGGAGTGAGCTGTACAAGTACATCCTCCTCATGAACGAGTTAACCTGACCATCTGATCTGTGATTTTTGATCCTGTTTGGCTCCCTGAATCCCCTAAGTACCCTGCCAGGCAGCATTTTTAATTTTTACATCAACATTATGCTCGAGACCTATTTCCAAGTATTCCCTCTTTGCAAGCCATCAGGGTGGGTGAGAAATCTGCTGCACCCCAGCTTAACAAGGTCATTGCAGGAAAAGTTACCTCATAGTCAATTGATCCCGCTTTCACACATGCTGAACACTCTCATCACTAGAGAATGTGTCTGCTAATAAGCAATCTACGTTCAATGACCTTTTGTCTGAGAAAAAAAGAATATAATTTCCATTTGATACCAGGAAAGCCTCAACTATTTAAGTGTTTGTGGTAGCTCTGAGTTCTCTTGGCTGTTTGCAGTGAGGAATCTTACAAACCACGGAACCCTGAGCAGCAAAGACATCTTAAATCTATTGTGATCAGCATTAAGTACACACATTTTATTGTCTACTCGAGCATTGTATGCTGGAGGACTTTGTCATTTAGTCTTTTCATTGCAGCTTTCTAGTAATACTTGTTTAGAAAAAGAGTATGATATAGAAGAAGTGTTTTATGTAAAGCTTGTTCTATAAAGCAAGATAAAGAAGAAAAGGTGCTTTTTGAGGAGACTCACCTTTGTTACATCATTCCTTGCACATCTCTGAACATCTGACAGCTACTGTTAATCTAGTTTCACTTCCCAGTTCAACTTCCCATATAGAAAGCTGGAGTGATTTTTGAATAACAGCAAATAATATCAGAAGTGGCAGCAAGTGGCAACTCTGACACTGAGCTTAGCTGTGGCCATTACCCAGAATCCTCCTGCTCTTCTTGAGAAGCAATTACAATTTCACAGGTTGGAATTAAAATTCCCTGCAGTATGCAGGAGAGTAACTGAAACTGTCAAAGTGATTTCAAGCTGCTAATCTCTCCCTGCTCCAAGAGTGAAAATAGAGCCCCTCTTACCCAGGCGCAGATCTGACAACTTAAAAACTCCAGCCTTCCACTTCACTTAAATACATATGGAGAGTGGCTTGATCTGCTCACAGAGGATATCTGTAAAGATGTTATGTCTATGAACATTTGTGTGTTATTAACAAGTCTATCTTTTTTAACTTTAAGACGTGTAACTTCAGGGACTAAGACAAATATAAAAGAAGTCTTTTGCAAGAGCTCTGACAGTTTGGAAGAACGAGTAGGCATGTGCCTGTTTGTGTGAGGCTTATTAAAATCTTTATTTATGTCTTCTCAAACATGTATTTTTTGCTAGAAAAATTGCTTGCAAATTTCCCAGATTTTATTTTCACAGTTTTATATCCCACATTATATTTTGTGTGCACTTTGGTTGATTGTATAGATAGAAACAGAGAGCATTTAGAAACTAAAAAGCAGAGGGAAAAAATGAGGGGCTGTAAAACTAGGGTGCAAAATGAAAAATATTTGTGCAAAAGCTGCAAAGCATGTTTGGTCTAGGAGACATGGACCACAGAGTTAGGAATTGGCTGCAGAATACCATTGGACTTGTTCACAGGCAGGGTTCATCCACTAGATAATTAAAATCAGAGTCATTGCTGGAAAGTGTTTGTGCAAATATCATTAAATGTCTTTTAGTTCCATATTTGATTTATGCATGCTCTTAACATTCAAGTGAATGCTTTTTTCCTTTAAATGAAAGTTCTTCAGTTGATAGAAGGGAGATGAATTATGAATAGTCTATTTTCATTTTAAAGAAGCCCAATACCATTTAAAAAAATCATGTCACTGCAACTGCTGGTATCCCAGAGGCCCCATTTGGGAAGTTGTGGTTATGGATTTGGATCATTACTGTTGTCCAGTCATGTCCCATGAACGGGGAAAGAGTAATATTTGAGTATCCTTTCAACAATATTTTGTTGGAAAATATTTAGCAATTATAGCCATTCTTCTTAAAAAGTGGTCTTAACATGATGTTTTATAGAGGACAATCTGCCCTGCATGGTTTGCTTAATGCTGGTTGTAGGTAATGGGGTGAATTTCCATGTTGGTGGCCAGAGTGTGATGCAGATTTGTGCCCACAACTTGCATACTTTAAATGCCCCATCTGTCTTTGAGTGTGAAAACAGCATAGTTGTGCTTAAGTGAGCATAAAATATTGTGTCTACTCTCTTCCTGGGTGGTGTTTGTGGTGAGTGATGTACAAATGTTAGTGGGTTACAGATTACAGGAGAAGCTTGGATATGATACAACACACCAAAAAAGGGCCATGATTGTTTGGCACATAGTAAGAGTTGCAGATCTGAGAGAAATTAATGTGATGAAATCATGACATGATGGGAAATTTGACTTCTCATGGTTAGGATATCGTTTCAGTATAATCTGAAAAATGAAATGTTAATGGTGCTAGGAAGGCTTTGTTGCACAGACACCCTTCCCAACTGCTCATAACTTGGGTTCCTGTGCTGTGTTGGAGCAGTCTGTTCCACCACACTGCTACCACAGCCAGAGAAGCGCTCACCTGGCCCCTGGCTGTGAGCTGGGCACACACAGTGTCCTGGAGGAGGGCATCCCAGCTCTGTCTCCTCTCACCCTGCTTCTCAGTGGGTGTACTTCTTGTCAGTACATTTCTTGCTGCTTGGTAGGGGAGATGGGTAAACTGTGGCCAGCTAAGAAACTTGCTCAGTCCAGTGGCATGCAGTAAATAATGCACACTCTTTAGGGGTTGAAAGCTTCAGCTTTTTGTTTGGGTTTCAAGTACCTCCATTCCACTGCGAGCCTGCATTCTCTCTTACCCTTTCCCCCAGCTGCCTCAGCTAAGCTATCAGCACCTCGTTTTGTTTTGTGGAAGATGACATGTCTTCAGAAGGTAAGTATTAGTCTGAGTAAGGTGGCTTCTTCCCTGAAAACAAGAATGCTGCTTCTCCAGTGGAGCTCATTTGCCAGAGGTATCAGTGCTTGGAATCCATTGTGTTGCAGTGTCTGTTCTTCAGCTGTGTGTTGTCTGTCTGCCAGAGCGTTTGGGTTATGTCAGAAACTCCCTTTTGCTAATAAGCAGGATTAAAAGGCCTCTTCTGCTGTGCTGTATTAGTTTTGAACTTGCAAACCCCAGAAATGCTGTAATTCAGAGCAAGAGATAAAACACATCATTGATGTTGGCTGAACATATTAAATTTGATATCCACTAGTGGCTTTATGAGCTATAAAAGCCAATATCTAGAAATCACCAACTACAAGAAGTCTATACAGGAGATTACAAAGGGCTGTGTGTGACATGGCCTGCAGAGTGCAGGAGGAAACAAGAGAGCACGTTACCAAGTCAGCTGTGCAGATAACTAGTGGCAGAGAGAAAGATGTTCACACTCAAGGGACAGCTTAATCTCCAAGTATTATGGTAATATTAAGGAAATTTAGAAAAGACAGATAGCAGCTTGGACATGCTGCAGCAACATTATTTTGCTTCTGTCCTGCTCGGATTTAGTAGGGGAAGAGGGCAGTCTGAATAACACTCTCCAGCAGAAGGATAAAACAGAGCCTAACAGCAGATAGCAGCTCTGGATCTGTGAGAATGAAATTATTTAGAACAAATATGCACTTCCATATCTCCTCCCTGTGCTGCTCTGAAGGGACACCTTGTTTTGATTTGGTTTTATTTGGCATTTTTTTCCGGAAACACGTATTCAGGTTCCCAAACCTTTTTTATTGTATCTGACTGAAATAATACTGAAAGAAAATCACTTATGCTTCAGGTTTTAAGATCAGACTTGTTTGCATTCTTTTGCATGTCCTGTGAGCCTGCATCAACCAGCATCTTACTTGTAGAAGGGATAGGATTAATTTTTGTATTGATTTGAACTTAATCTGGAAGTTTTCAGTTGGTCTGTGAAGTACTACCAGGGGTATCAAGAAAATTAAGCCTAGCTGGCAACCAATTTAATATATTTACTGTCTCTATCTACAGATTTGCTAGTATTACATACTAAAAATTGTTGAAGTTAACTAATCTAAATCCACTGATAAATTCTCTGTTTCTTCCAATTTATAGTGTCGTTAAAGTCAGACACAGAGCTGATTTGATAGCTTTGCCCCAGCATATAAGCATATATCTGCTGTAAGAATTACTGCTGCAGGACATTGTTATCCACTGCTTTCACCACATCCTCTGCAACATCTGCAGTGCAAGAAGAAAAGCAAATGATAATCAGCACACAAGAGGCAGTTCCTAAACTTTGTAAAGAAGTAACTGTCTTGAGCCTCCACACAAATACTCATGAAAGGATGTGGTAAATTGTAGGTTCTGAGTTCAGAAAATTCCAATAAGAAGTTTTATACGAAGTTTTATAAGAAGTTTTCCTGCCATGATAGAAGAAGGACGGAGGACCTCATCTCTTCTGTGACTGTGTAGCAGCAGTCACCTACCACTGCAGAGGTAGGTGGGCCCTATGTATTATGCACACGCTGTATGTAAAACAGCAGCAGAGCTTCCAGGGCCAGCCCTTTGTCATCTGTGCTCCTTTCCAAAGTCTTTGAAAGCCGTTTACTCACCATGTGTCCTGCAGGACCCTTGTATTTCTGATGTCCTTTAATGAGCTCGGAAGCTCTTGTGAGTGTGTTCTGCAGAGATCCAGGATTGCAGCTCCAGCTTTCGGAATCACAGAAGGCAGAATGAGCTATTCCGGTCTTTCACATCCAAGTTGTTGTCGTAAGAGGGTTCAACAGTATATTTCCTGTTCTTGCTGCAGACACTGCTGCAAAAGTTGAGTCATCAGCATATAAATACTTTCTTGGCCTCAGAATATCTGATTTTTTTTGTGTGTATGTTGATTGGCTGCCCATTTAATTTCTCTTTCCACACTTACTGACTCATCTAAGAATAATGAAATTGGGTTGCTGCCAATCATACTTCATATTGCTTCAAATGTAGGAATGCTAAGGCAACTCATAAATACTATCTTATCTGCCAGGAAATCCATGAAACCAAATTTCAAGTCATTCCCATTCACAGCAGTAGCTTGAGCAAAAGACCTGGAATAGTGTTGGTAATAAAGTCTGGTTCTGTGGACAGTCTTGTGCTGTGCTCTCTTTTCATGTGCTTGTGAGCAAAGAAATTAAACGAAAGTCTGCTTCATGAAGAGAACAGGTTTTATTCTGTTTTCTTGAAATGTTTATCAATCTGTCCAAACTCACTTGACAGGTAGAATTGACAAGGTCTCCTTGCTTTAAAAAAATGACAGTTCACTAACTAGTCTGATTTTTTAATTGTCAGAGTTCAGTTATCTAGACATGCTATTCGTCTTTCAGGCAGTAGGAACAAGCTGGTGTGATGGCCAAAGAACACATAAAACTTCTCTTTTCTCAGACACTTCATAGCTGGTTGGAAAGCAAAAGTTTTGGCCTTATGGAAGAGGAATGCTATAGACAGTTCTTTCCATGCTTTGTAATTGTCAATATGGGACAAGTTTTAAATAATACCAAGACCTAAGCAAAGGAAAAATTTTAAATAAATTACTCTATTCTGGTGTGCCATATGGTTTTAAATTAAACTACAGTTTAACAGTTACATCCATTAAAAGTCCAATGATGGTATTTTGCTCACTTTTTCTCTCTTTTTATTTTTAAATGTTATGTTTCCTTATAGTTCTTGGCAGATTAAACATTTTCATTTCAAAATAGAATGGCTGTAACTCACATGGTGCTCTTACAAATGCGAATTTTGAGTCTCAATAGTTTCTATAGGCTGAAACTAATTTCCCAGAAAGGAGGATCAATGTGGCAGCCTCAGGAAGTGAGTACAGTGGCCCAAAGAGATTTAAAGCTAAGATGCTGCCTTTCTGTCCTACATCCTTCTATTGACAGCTCTTGCTTGCACCAGCAGTTCTGCCATGAGACTCCTGAAGGGAAGTGTGGGGGGCTCTCTGACTGCAGCAGTGTTTTGGTGGGGCTCATTTTGGGATGGCTCGTGTTGCTGTGAGCATCTTTGCAAGGCAAGGGCTGGTTTACCTTGCCTTGAACTGTCAGAGAGGACTGTGTGTGTCTTACAAGCTGAAGTGTCTCTTGCTGGTAGAGCTGTGGAAAGGTCCTTACTCCACCACTTTATTTCCATTCTCGTGTTGCAGAGGCCACTGACACGCCATACGTGACTGGAAACACATCTCTGTTGGGCAAGCACTGTGCAGCAGAGCCAGAAACTTGTGGTTTGAACACCTCCACATGGCTCTGAAGCTGTAAGGTGAGGTGTGCTCAGGAATTACAGAGCCCAGGTCACAGCACATAGGGCAGGCAGGATGTTGCTAAATGATAGGGTCTACTGCAGGGATGTTCCTGATCAGCTCAGGATTAGTGCATCATAAAGGACATACAAAGTTGCTGTCAACCTGTCCTCTCCCTTAGGCTAGTAACTCCTTTTTGATATACAGAGGTGCATATCTAATACAACTCCTTTCCTTTCCTTTCCTTTCCTTTCCTTTCCTTTCCTTTCCTTTCCTTTCCTTTCCTTTCCTTTCCTTTCCTTTCCTTTCCTTTCCTTTCCTTTCCTTTCCTTTCCTTTCCTTTCCTTTCCTTTCCTTTCCTTTCCTTTCCTTTCCTTTCCTTTCCTTTCCTTTCCTTTCCTTTCCTTTCCTTTCCTTTCCTTTCCTTTCCTTTTTCCTTTTTCCTTTTTCCTTTTTCCTTTTTCCTTTTTCCTTTTTCCTTTTTCCTTTTTCCTTTTTCCTTTTTCCTTTTTCCTTTTTCCTTTTTCCTTTTTCCTTTTTCCTTTTTCCTTTTTCCTTTTTTCCTTTTCTTTTTTCCTTTTTCTTTCTAATAGGAGTTCAATTTGCTGGTGGCCTCCAGGAAGTGCTGTTGATGTGGGTAGAACACGCTTCATCTTTCATGATTCCCAGTCTGTCTCTTTTGTTAACCGTAGATATCAGTTTTAAAAACAGCTGGCATGAGAGTGGGTGGTTTTGGTTGTTTATGGTTTTAGGGATTCTTTTCTCTTGTTGCTTACTTTCCTGATGCACAGGCTGCTAAATTTCTATTTGTTAAGGAAGTTCAAAGGAGGAAGAAGTAAGTTCTGCGTCATTTCAGTTTGCCTTTGTGCTTAGATCTGGTCAGAGCCAGCCAAACTCTAGGCAGTCAGCAATGTGAGCAAACATAAAGCAGATATCTAGAAAAGGACTGGGAGCTTTAAAGTCACATTAAGAGTTTGTTATAAACTTCTGCTTTGAAGACTTGCAGTATGACACATGAAAAAAATGCTAACTTCCATTAAAGGCTCTCATGAGATTTGTTACCAAATGTTAGCAAAAATTCAGCAGAACATTTCAAGGGGTACAATCCAGAGGTTCTTATCATGCATTTGATGAAAATGTCTTTAAATAGCCTAATTAGTGTAAAGGAGGAAACACTGTACTTGCACCAGATTGATATTAAATGCAAATTTGTTTTGTGCGAGCATGTGGGAAAACAATGACTTGTAGTGAGAGCTTCATGGAAATAATGAGAACAGAAATGGTCTTTGCTTGACAGTCTGTCCAGGGGAAAGCAAATGATTAGATGTTTACATTGTGAAACAACAGGAAAAAAATAGCAGTTTATTATCAGTATTCTAAATGGAGTACTATGGGTATTCTACTGTTTCTCACAATATTTGGTTTTTGCAAGTGTTTCCCCTGGATTGGCTTGCATTCACTAACGGGTATATGCACTGCTCCTATATGTACTCTTATATACATTTGTCTTTCTCCTGTTCATTCTGTAGCCAGTGGTTGGAGAAGGGCTGTGTGAGTTTAGAAAGAGGAAAATAAGGTTTAATCAGCAGCACTGTGTCTTTTTCTAAAGGCTCTGAAATTCAGTCATTTGAAACAAATGCCCTGTTTGGGGCCAGCTATGGGAGAGAGCTGTCTCCCCTGCCCAGGCCTGCTTGCAAGACAAATGGCTCCATTGTTTCTGTGGTGTGCAAATATCACCGGTCCTGGGAGGTCAGGATTGCACACACACACTGAGTGGGTGCTTAAAGGACTTGGATGAAATACACATAGAAGATTTCCAAGATAAGGAGTCAGTAATGGCAAGACTTGTGTACTCTCTAGCTGTGTTTTGGTGGTACAGTAAAAACACAAAGCACTGAGCTTGTGTAAACTTACTCATTCTGCTGGATCAAAATATGTCAAGCTGCTTTCTACCAGTAGGCTTGGTGCCAGATAAGGTATCATTTTTCCCTCCACAGCCAGCCTAAAAAGCTGAGGCTGCCATGAGCCTTCTATCTTTTACAGAAATGCAGCGGTGTCCTTGTGCCCGGCGCTGTCCCCGCGTGCTGGGGCTGACCTGGTGTTCCTGGTGTTCCTGGGTGTGGGGGCACAGGCTGGGGGACATGGGGACAGCACATGGCTGAGGCTGGGCTGGGGTGCAGCTGGGCTGGGGAGGCTTTCCAGAGGACTGTACAGCTCTGCAGGAGTCTGGGCCTAGAGTGAGGCTGAAGGTAAGCCGTGGAGGAGCGTATGGATTTTTAATTTGAGAGCTATAAAGATGATTTTTATTTCCATTTTAAAAGCAGGAAATGTCATAGGAATAAGGGCTTATCTAGCAGCCAGCAAGCTGATCAGATATTACAAAAAGGCACAGCAGTGCTGGTGAGCTGGTGATCTTTGCTTTGGCTGCTGCTGCTGGTGCTCTGCATTAGGCTGAAACAGTTCCTCACAGAAGATCAATGGTTATGGAATTTTGGCAGACTTCTAAGTTACTTATGTTCCAAATAGAAAATGAAAAATCTTCCTGATGTATTTTACAACGCTGCCTGTTGCTCTGACCATGTACTTTGTGGTGCAGCTTTGTGCTGTCTTTGAATTACACAGATGGCTTCTGCTGTGTAGTGTCCTTCATAATTAGCTGCCCTCGAACTGGAGCAAAACCGTGCTAAGTTGTTTGGCATCTTAAAATGCCATATAACCACCTAAGATTTTGGAAGGACAGTCTCCACAGCTCACCCCCTGCCCTTAGTCTTAGGAGGAGAAATACTTCTCTCTGTTGTCCTGCATCTTTTGCAGTGGGAATTCCCCCTTCAGCTGTGTCTACTAGAAATGGCACTTTGCCAATATCTGGGACCATTATTGGCTTTTATATTGCAGACAATGAAAAATCACTCACAAACAGCATTGTTATGATGGTTGCTTGGTATGTGTGTAGAACACAGCTGGGTGAGTTCTAGTGACATGTCAGTGTCTGCACTCAGCCTGAGACTCTATAGAAAGTGGTTGTGGTGGGGGATCCTTGTCAGAATGAGACAATCCTGATGACAGGACTGAGTGAGCTCTTTGAATTCCACTGCAGAAAAGTGGTTTTGAGGACCTGCTTTTCCCTTATTTGGAAACAGCATTTATCTGACTCAAGGATTCCTACCTTGACTGCAACCCTGGGGTAGAGAGGGAGCACCAGAACTGTATGCAGAGTTAAATTTTTTAAATGCTAATTTATCTATATTTTTAGATACCTTGCTGATCTCATATTTCTTTAGCTCACCAGAAAGGGCATATTTTCTTAATTCTTCTTTGAATTATGGGCATAATTTCATAATTCTTCTTTGAATGCAGATATGCATTGGAGTATAGAATTCTTTCCAATGCATGTTTTGAGTGAAAGATTAAATCCTTCTCTCCCTATAATTTTATCACTCCTGTCATTTTAATTTATAAGGGTCACTGCAGACAGATTTTTTTTTTCCTAAGGTGGGTTTTCTGGCCTTTTCTTAAGAGCTTGGAGGAAGGAGAAAAACAATTGATGTAAGAGAATGATTTTCATTCCAGTAATGTTGGTTCTCTTGGCTAATAAGAAGAGCTTATTTCTTTGTTTACTTGGAAAGAATGAATATCAACACATAAACAATCAGCTGGGAACTAGATTTCCAGGAGGAAGAATTTTCCTAGTCACTTTTCTCTTAATTCAAAGCAATATCTTTTAAAATTGATGTAACTCACAGCCTTATGATGATCACATTGCTTTCCCCTAGGAGTAAACACAGACAAAAGTACCTGCTTAGTTTCCAAACTAGAGGAGTGTTGTTGCCTCAGGTACTCATATTCCTATAGAAAAAAGCTTTCCACAGCTCCTGTAGCTGTACATACTGAATGTATCAGTGTACCTGGGGAGTTCCATGCCAACTTTGCGAAGTACCACAAACTCTTCTTCAGAAAGACATGGAAAAACAATTTACTGAACAAGCCTCCCAAAAGTGCTTTTTTTCAGACAGTCTTTCACCTAGCTAAAGTACACAGGCCTGATGTGCTGTAGCTGGCAGAAACTAACCACATCATATAATTTCTGAGCTAGTTTTGCCCTTCTTTTCACTCTTGGAAAGAAATGTAGCCTAGCAGAACAACAGGGTTGATCCTTTCCTCAAACCCCATTGCAGTGCAATACCGAAACCTCCTTCTGGAAAACCCTCAGGGGCTAATACTGCAAGTCCACATTTCAGAATTTGCAAAACCTAATGCATTTGTTACAAACATCCCACAGAATCTGAGTTCCCAGGGACAATCACTGTCCTTCACAGCTCAGGGATTTTGTAATACTCAACAGTGAGAGATTTGTCCAGTAGGAAGGCCAGGGCCACTAGTCACGGACATCATCTGCAGCATTATCTCTCTTAGCAACATAACTTTGTTTTTAATGTTATATTGGGAAGTGTATTGCTTCCATTATGCATAAGTTCTCAAATGCTTTTATCAAGTACTTCAGATGTTCCAGATTGCAAGCATATTTTTGGGCTATGTACTTCTATTGGCTTGTTTCTTTATCATAGTTTCATAACACTGGAAATAGAGAAGCAGATTCATCTTCCTCAAACTGCTTGATGTGAGAAAATTGCGCTTCTAGATTCTGCTGTTATAAAAGGTTGCTGTGACCCAGAGATGTACTACTTAGCTTATCATTCTCCAAGTTTAAAAGAATTAGCTGCCAGCAACAGAAACTTACTTTCTGCTTGCTTTTAAAGCATTTTGCAGAATGCAGTGCTGCTGGGTGTCAACAGACTTTGGATGCTACACAGGAACACTTAAATAAATACAAGTAACCAGTCATCACGCTGGCTTCCAGATATTTACAGTAATAGTGCCAAAATCCCTTCTTCAGACATTGGACTTCTATAACCTAAAGAAGCAGGAGGTGCCAAGAATTCAGTAACTTAGAGGGTAAGAAGTTGGAGACAGAAGCTGCAAAGGAAGAAAGCCTTACAAGTATAACTTGAATGCGCTTGGGGCATTTGGAGGTGAGGTAGAGTTATTGTTTGTGCAGAATAGCTGAGCAGAATTGCTAAGTTTTGAGTCAGCAAAGTGCGACTGGCTTTAGAGCTGAGGAATGTATTTTCTACCCAGACTGAGTCAAATGGAAAACCAACTTTAGTTTTGTAAGAAGAAATGCATGTGATTATTAAAAAAAAAAAAAAAAAAAAAGAAAATGTAGATCCTCTTGTGTTTTCATAATAGGAAAGTATTGGTAATTTTTAGTGGTACTTGGAATTGGCCAGAGTCTCTTGTTCAGGTGTTTCTGGACATAGTTCAGGACAGATATCCCTGGGGATGGTTAAGCTAAAGAGAGTTTTTGTAAGGTGTACAGTTGTCTGAGTTACCAGTAAACCTACTGTTTAATGCTAGCATGAAATCTCACTACCAGAACTGTGCTGGAACATTTTAATTAGTATTTAATTATAATTTTAGAAGACAAATCTGACCTTAGACTTCAGCTTGCTCCATGTGGCAGCAGAGATTGAGCCTATGCAAAGAGAACTGGTGTGTTACTTTTCCCCCCATTGTTTTGAACTTTGTGTTCATTTGCTTGTGACATTACAGAGAATGAGCATAAAATACTGCCAAGTCATGACTGTGACAAATCTGCACCTAATTGCACATAAGGTGGTCAGAAGTCCAGCTCAGGGATATGTACTCCCTGCAGCCTGTCAGTGGTCTGGCAAAAATACGAGTACACACCCTTATCCAGAATAATGTTAGGGCCTCATTCATGTTTAGCTGAACCTTCTTTGGAAAGGGAAGTACCTTGTGACATTCTTCAGTGGCCTCCATGGACAAATAAATAAAAGATTTAATGGAGCCTTCACAGTAGGGTATTGGCAACAGAGAAGGACCCTGAGGACTGGGTTGTATAAATTAGGCAAGATTGGGATGTTCTCAGAGCTCCGTAAGGGATGAGGAAGAGGTCTTTCATCCACCCAAGTTCCTGGGGCTCTGAGGGAAAAAGCCCTGCACCATGTTTAGGACAGGGAACAGCCCTTTTCTCAGGAGTGTTTCGAGGCTGTGTTTGTTCATCTTATAGTCTGGCCTTGCTCCATCAGATACTTCCCTCTGAAGTGGACACTGGATGGTAACGGCTTTTATTGTGCCAGCAGGTAATTAATTCTTATAAACGTGCAAATTGTCTATTGTCTCAATAGGCTCTGTAGAGCCAAAAGGGTGCATGTGACTAAAAATATTCTGATTGAAGGTCTGCAGTAGTAATGAGCACTGCAGCGCTGTTCCACACTGAGTCACTGAGAGCTGTGCTGTCAATTACCTGTGGATTAAGGACCAATGCGATTTGAACCAGATCCCTTATGACCTAAGTGGAAAGTCCCAAAGGGTTTTGTGGCACTGCCTCTTACAAATGCTCCATGACAGATCTGTTTTCAATTCTTATTCTTTCTCTCTTTTTACTTTTTTTATTTTTATTTTAAATTTTTTGAAAGAAAGTCAGACTTCAAAGCAACAGCCTAACTTGTTATTAATATGCCTTACAGTACATATCCTATGACTTCTTTTCCTTGTCCCATCCATTAGCCTTCACTGTCATTTCTGCACCTGGATGCTGGAGGCAAGGAGGTGGGGCGGGATGAGGGGGAAACAGATGATGCATTCCAGAAGAAAAAGCAATTGTGCTGGTAAGAAGTTTTAGCAATTTGGAGAAACATCCTTTCTCTCACAATTTTCTGACCTCTTTTGGCTTTCTTGTTAGCTTTTCAGTGGTGGGTGGGTGTTTGTGTGTGTGTGTGTGTGTGTGTGTGTGTGTGTGTGCACATATTAAACACATCATTATATGTAAAGAGGATGGTTTTTCACTTCAGTGCATCAAAGTGAGCTCAGAACCACTTTGTCAACATAAATAAACTATTAGACTATCCACAACTGACATCTTTGAGGTCATCTTCCCTAGCCAGAATAAATTTCTCTTTAACAGTACAGATGGATACTAGGAAAGCCAGCAGATGCATTGTAGCTAATCAGAAGGAGACTCAGCAGGGTAACTAAAATCTCTGCTAGAATTCATATCCCTTCATGGAGTTTAATTAAAGAGCTTTGTGTGCATCCTTTTGTTTTATCTGTTGCCAGTGTTTTGTCTCCTATTGTGGCAGTTCCTTCAAATAACCATCAATTTGCTGTGATAATCTGCTGAGGAGAATGAGCAGCACTGTTTAATTATATAAAAATGATAATGAGCTTTGGCTGTCAAAGAGTTAAGGAGCTGCTGCTGGCCCCTGGAATACAAAAGAGCTGCTGCCAAAGGGGCCCCTGGAAGTGTGTGGCACTTCAGACTTCATTGCTGAGCAGCAGAAACTGGCTTGAGCAAGCAGCAGGCCAGCAGAGCTTCCTTTGGGGAGAGATAACTGAATTATTGAGCAGCCTCCTAACAGCAGGAAGCAGAACAGGCATGGACAGATTTCTGTTTCACACCCCAGCAAAAATACGAGGCAATCCAAAGAAAGATCTCTTGTCCTACATAAGCACAATGCCTTTGGCATTTCTGCCTCATCCTCAGGGCAGAAATTGGAGTTTGGGCATAGCCAGGTGTCATTTGGTGCCATTTTGCTGCAGGAGGTAGCAGGAGAACTTGGGGGAATGGGGTTCTGGCTGCTGAGGAAACATGAGCCAAGTGCAGATAACTGCAGATAACACAAGTGCTTGTGCTCTACCCAAGAATAGTGTGGATCCAAGTTTATCAAGAAGTAACTCTTCTAAGATGCAAACACTTACTGTTCTCAGGCCTTTTTTTCCCTTTTTTCCAATTATCTTCTTTTTTTCTTTTTTTCTTTTCTCCTTTTTTTCTTTTTTTCTTTTTTTCCACCAAGAGGTGGAATAAATTCTTGTGCATCCTCCATATTTGGCATCCAAACTATTTACTCTCAGAAGCTGTTGTTTTCCCCTTTATGTTTTCTCTAGCTGGGATCATGCTGAAGGAAGCATGGGGCGGGGAACTTTGTAAAACAAGAACAGCACTGGATCCAAGGAGGAGAAATCGCTGGAAGCTCTATTTCTTAAAGCAGAGAAGCAAGAATTCAGCTTAATATTATGTGACTGGCTTACCATGTGCTTGGCATCCAGATTATTCACAGCATTAATGAACTCCTGAGGTGCAGAGTGCCTGCAGGGGCCTCCAAGCTGGATCTCCAGGCATGGAGCTACTTGGGTGGAACGCATATGGTGGAGCTGGCAAAAACACACCCAGAAGCAGGGATGTCTCTGGAGGCAGAGGTGTGACAGGGCCTGCCTTCCTTCTCTCAGTGCATGGCCTGGCCACCCTGCTGTGGGAAGCCAAGGACTCCAGCAGTGTGGAGGTAAGCAGGGACATGACCTGTGAGAGAGCAATGTTGTTTCAAGTGTGACATGGACAGGGCTGTGATGGTGCCACTTTGGACTGACACTCCTGTGCCACTAAACCATGGAAAGGGAAAAATGCTCTGAGGAGCTCTCTTGTTTAGTTGGTTGTCTGCAAGGAATGCTGGCAAGGGAAGTGTTAGTGCTGGGTTGGCAAAAGATGCAGCTTTGCTTTTAATGCAGCGCTCATTCTACAGGTTGTATGTCTGTAGCAGAAAAGGAGTGATGGGAGAGAGTTTTAAACAGCAGGGTTATGGTAAGTTTACATTAGGAGCATTTTACAGGTGTGGGACTGCAATTGCATTATACAATAAAGCATTTTTATTGCTGCTGACAGTCTTTTAGACACTGGCACCTCAGACCAGGTCCTCTGTGTGTGATTCTGCAAATTTCTCACAAGAGCAAGTGAGCACAGGTGCCATCTTTCTTTCTTTCTTTCTTTCTTTCTTTCTTTCTTTCTTTCTTTCTTTCTTTCTTTCTTTCTTTCTTTCTTTCTTTCTTTCTTTTTCTTTCTTTCTTCCTTTCTTCCTTTCTTCCTTTCTTCCTTTCTTCCTTTCTTCCTTTCTTCCTTTCTTCCTTTCTTCCTTCCTTCCTTCCTTCCTTCCTTTCTTTCTTTCTTTCTTTCTTTCTTTCTTTCTTTCTTTCTTTCTGCCTGCCTGCCTGCCTGCCTGCCTGCCTGCCTGCCTGCCTGCCTGCCTGCCTTTGCCTGCCTTCCACACCTCTCCTCTGCAGCAGTGTATCCATTCTGTCCACAACAGGGTCATTGATCCTCTTCCCTTTGTGGGCCCTCCAGGTGCCACTGTTTCTGCTCTTATATTTCATGATCCTCTCCAGCCTTATCCTTTTTGGTCCCTGTGGGCACTGAACCCAGACAATGCTGCTCAGCCCCAGAGCCACAGAACTCCTTTGGCTCTCTTGTGCTCCAGTGGCACACCACAGCAAATCCTGTAAGACCAAGGCACGCTGTCTTTTTTTGCATGAAGAGTGCCATGCACCTTCCTCATTTGGAAAGTTGTGAATCTGAATCACCTCCTTTCCTTTTAAGCTCCCTCTTTTTGACATCCCTTTCATTTATAACTCAGTGTCCTAACTTCATTCTGCATGCCATCTATGCAGCACATCCTTTTCTCTCTGCCCAGACAACTACAACTTCGCTGTTACAACTTCAGCTCCTGTTATCTTACGGATCAATCACTGCACTCATCCTGTCATAAATGTGACAGATAGACCATACCAATCCCCAGTGCTCCTGCAAAGATAACTTTCCCAACGCTCAAGTTTAACCACGTTGTCTGTTCTCTGTGCTTGCCCACTGCCTTGCTCTTGAAAATTAAGCTACTTTTTATTACTTCAAGGTTTATCATGACCTGTCTTCTCCCTACCTGTAATCACCTCCTTAGTACTGAAGAGTTAGCTTCCACCTCTATTAGCACACAGTGCTGGTCTTCTTTGAGCACTCATTCCATTTATAAACGTTTTTCACGCTCAGAAGGAGCATCCTGTGGAGCTCTGCAAAGCAGCTTCTTTTGGCTCTCAGCATCCATTCATAAGGCCCTTCCTTTCCATGTTGCCTTTTAAAAGACTTTCTGGCTGGCTGACGTTTCCTTATTTTGCTCCTCTCTCTGGCCATTCTGTCCTACCATTTTATGCACAGGCCCTGAATGCTTTGGAATTGGGACTGTCACACTGTTCTGCCCAGGTACAGCACATGGCAGAAGGGGAATGCGGTCTGTGGAAAGGGCTCCTACCACACTTTGGGAGAAAATCCTTATGCAGCAGGAGTGCAGCTGTAAAAGCAAAGTCCTATAAGTGTAATAACACAGTAAAGTTGTCACCCTGCCCCTGGTGAAATAAGCAATCCAGAAGAAAAGCAGATTTGCTGGTATCTTTATGTCCACGCTCCGCTCGACCACAGCCAGAAGATGTTCCATCTCCTTCTCCTCCTACCTGGCTGATGAAAGGATGGTGCAAGCACACCTTCATCTCCTGCAGCACAGATTCCCTGGCTTATCTCAAACTGCTTCGTTGGCAGCTCAGACTGGCAGGGCTGGGTGTGCACTGCTGCAGGCTGGGGGGCACATGTGGGTCTGCTGGGGAGCCCCTGGGGCAGTAAATCCCAGCAGTGGGATGGTGGCAAACAGCCGGCTGTGGGACAGGAGGAGCAGCTGGAATGTCTTCAACCCTCTCAGCTGCATGCAGAGGAAGTGTGTCACAAAAACCTGTCCTTTCCTTTTGCAGAGACCCAGGAAAACATTGCTGTTTTTCCATAGGAATGGAAATCCTTCATTATCCGTGAAGTTTGACTGGTGTCGCATTGAAATGAACTTCAAAGCAAATTCACATCGAAACTGCTAGAGACTTCATGTTTGCTTGGTTTTGATACAAAACATGAAAATCACCTCAGGCTAGCTGGCAATGCTTGTGTCGAGCAAATCTTTTGGTGAAACAAGAGAGGGCTTCCAGTTACTAATGAAATCCTCCCATCCCCACCCCCAATCCAGTGGGCATTTACATGGTTTTCTTGTGAACATTTCATGCAGCTTTGAAAATCAAATGCTTCCTTACAGGAAATGTTTTTTCTCTGTTGTGCATCTCTTGTGGCCAGCTGCCAAGGGATCCTGATCCGACACCCAGCTGTGCTTCTATGACTGGCTTTTGTGACCGTGGAAAATCTTTTTTTTTTTCTCTTTTTTTTTTCTTTTTTTTTTTTTTTTTCACTTCTGCCTTCTCAATTTTCTTCTCTGGTAAGTAGGTATAAACAACTTGGAAATCAGGGCCTGTATGTTCTTTGCAGCCATACTGGACAAAAATGTGATAGCAAAAGGTTAGGGTCTTGCAACCTTAAAAAGCCTTCGAGAAATAAAATGGATAAACTTTTTGTTAGTCTGAAAAAAAATTGGTTTTTATTCCCATGGTAAGAACCATGCCATATTTCAGTGTAATTTAGAAGTGACAAAAGGCTCATCCAACATTAAGTTTTGTTACATGGAGGAGGAGATAAAGTTCATGTAAGGAATACACAGGAAGATCAGTTTGCTTTTCTGGAAAACATATTTTAGTGATATGTACCCTTCTACACTGTTTTTAGGCATTCTGAAGTAAAAAGGCTGCAAAAGCAATCCATGTTAGCCTCATTTTGACTTTAATAATGAGGTGATTGCTAATGAGGTAATTTCACATGGGCAGATGTGTCAAAATCCAGAAGGACAGCTTGCTTTACACTTATGCAACTGGAAAGTGTTGCAGATATAAATACCAAAAAACAGAGAAGGGGCATGGGGAAGAGGAGCAGGCCTGACAAAAAAAAAAAAAAAAAAAAAAAAAAAAAAAAAAAAAAAAAAAAAAAAAAAGCCAGCCAAACAGCCCTTCATTTACATTCTCAAAGCAAGACCAAATCAAAATCAAATTAACAAATAGAAGGACATTATGAGATAATGTCCAGCAGGAACACTCCATGTTAAAGAGATTGTCGAGCCTGTCCTTGGCCAGGCTTGTGTGCACCTGGTGTCCCCAGTGGGGCATCACTGCACTCAGGACACAAGGGCTCAGCAGTGGAGGCTTTGGGTGGTGCTCAGGTACATACCAGGAGAAATCCATCTGGCCCTCATGGAGGGCACCTTACCAAGCAGGAATTCAGCTAATATGTAGAAAAAATGCCCATTTTGGTCTGGGAAACAGATGCAGTCCTGAACATACAAGGAACACAATGCTCTGTGTTCAAAAATAACTTGGATATGATGGTAACTTTCTTCGGATAATCACAAGAAACTAGCATTAAAAATATATTTTTTTTCCTTTTGATTTGTCATTATCATGATTTGGAATATTTAAGATTTATGATTCCAGTTTCTCCTCATCTTTGGCAGTAGATTTGATGTATGTTTCTTTTCTTGTTAGTGAAAGTTGAGGTTTTCTCTGACTGTGAAACTGGGTTAAGTGTTTCCTGCTTTCCCAAACTATCTCTCCAGTCTGTTAGCAGGCCTGGAACAGTAGTCTGTGGTTCGATTTCAGATTTCTGAAAATAACATTTAAAAAAATTTCCCTCCGTTTTTCATGAAGATTTACTTGTTTTATTTTTTCATACCCCTTCTTCGCTGTAGTCAGTAAAATGTTCCAAATGGCACTGTGACTATGGCTTCCCCATGCTCCAATAATGCCCTTTTTTGATCATAAGGGAAATAAAAGATCTCTCTTAGCAGGCTGACGGTAGTGGAGTCTTCAAAACATATTCTCACAGCCTGCCTCTTTGTACCCAGGAGGACTACTGAATAGTCCTTCTCAAAGGCACAGCATCTGCCAGAGGTGTGGAACAATTCTGCACCAAACATCCAGTTATTGTGTGGACTGTGGAACAAATTTGTGAGGGGGAAAGTCCTGCTTGCCACTGTGCAATTTTCTAAATCAAGAAAAAAGCCTGTATTGACCTCTAATTCAGTCAGGATCACAGCTGAAGAACATACCAACTACAATTGCTCCTTTCTATGAGGAGTTAATTTTTCCTTTTATCATGTCTTCTCAACTACTGGAACTTGGTTAAAATAAACAGAAGTTGAAAAAATATTAGTGTTTCAGAAAGGGCTCTATAGAAAATTCAGAAAGTCTTTAAAAGACAAAAAGAAGGAGGTACTCTGTGTACTGAGAAGTTGCACTTTCCATGTGGGGAGGCTGCTGTGGCAACCTCAATAAGCAGTTTAGAGATGCCATGGATTGGTCTGGTGGTGAGTGGTCGTTTTTAATGCACAGCATTGTCCTCACCTGTGGCCTTCAGGGCACGTCAGCTGCAAGACTGGCAGGGTCTTCACTTGCTCTGTCCAGTCTGAAGGGTTGGGCAGTAAATCTGTGCTTGCAACTCCCATCCGTAAAAATGATCCATAAAAATGTTGTGGTACTTCATGGTGGTCAGGGGGGCTTGGGCTGGCATTGCCACTGCAGTTCTGCTGGGGTTACGCTGAGGCTCCTGCAGTTTTATCCCTAATTCCCAGAAAACTCTACAACATTTCTTTTTACAAAGCGAGTGAGCTTTCTAAACAGCAGGTCAGAGATATCCCTGTTTCCTTGAATCTCAGCTCTGTGGCTGTTTGGGTGGGGACAGAAGTGCCTCAGCCTGTGGAAAGAGTTTGGGAATTTGCTTAGCTGGGATAAGAGAAGGAAGTGAATTCTTTGACAGTCAAGGAGGCCTTAAAGGAGTGTTAGAGGAGCTGAGATTTTTGTTGTTCCCTTCTGCATCATATTTCCTTGTCAGCTTGGATCGCTTAAGAATCTTCCTCACCAAATCCCAGCACCTATCACCTCAGTTTGTGAGGATCTCAGCTGGCATTTTCTTGAAGCACATTTCTGTGCCTTATGGTGTCCAAGAAATAGTTGGAAACACTGCTGAAGTGTCTACACAGGAGTTCTTTCCTTTCTTTCAAAGTGAATTAGCAAAAAACAAACAAACAAAAAAAAGCTAAACCACAATATAATTACTTTTTTTACATTTAATAGAATCTTAAAATTTTAGAGAGACTGACTCATGATGTTTGAAAGCAAGGAGCTGGCAATCCTGCTAGAAGAAGTGTTAAATCCCTTCAAGATCTGCCCTGCTCATCAGCTTTATTTCACAAAGAACAGTGGGGCAGGCAATATGCTTATAACCAAAAAATTAAGCTCATGCAAAGGTGTCATTAAATGCTCAAAGGATCTCAGGGAGATCCTCTCCCTGAAAGAATTTTGACCTGAGAATGATTATGCTATTAGCCACTCATGTGTTACCTTCCAAGATCCAGGAAAAAAAATCTATTTGAGCATCTCTCTTGAGATGAAATTGTACTATTGGAACGTCTTCCCTTACCTTGTGCTGCAACATATTAATTGGAAGAGTGATAGCATTTAAACTGTGTTGTTCAAGTGACACAGCCCTTGCCCACCTGGTTTGGATATTTTTTCCCCCTTCCAAAAATCTGAAGGAAATGCACAAATATTTTACACTAAATATTGACCCCTGTGTATGTCTTATCGCTTGCACTTCTCCCTCTTCCCACCAAGCACAAAAAAAAATCTTTTAGCTTTGTAGTTTATGTATGGTGTTGTGGTATTTTCTCTTGCTATTTGTCTAGCTCTACCCTTATGAGGTACACTTATGCCTCTGGGGCAGAGTAGTGGAGGAGAATGTTTAAAATTGGGTGCAAAATTATAAAACGTTGATAAATATTTATGTAATGTGTATTTAGAATCACTCAGAATCAAGAAATTATGTTACCAAATCACAAGCTAGCAGTGCTTTTTCATGTTACCAGAGTCCCATTGGAAAAAGGCATTCTGGATTTGGATTTTCTGTCAAAACCTTATTTTTTTTCTAGGTCCCACCATCCTTTGCACAGAACATAAAATGACCATTTTAATGGTAAGGTAAAATAAACACAGTTGGATGATTTTGGAATATTTCCAGCTAAGTCTGTTTGGCCAATAGGAGAGGTTTATCATGAGATACAGAGAAGTTGGGATGTGTAGGGACAAAGAAGGAACTTCCTGCTGTGAAAGCTGTACTGTGCCTTAGAGGCTTGTACACTGCCCTCAGCTAATAAACTGAAGGTTAATGCCCTTCTTCTAAAGGGCATTAGCATAAGTGGGTAAAAAATGTATAAATTGCATATATGTTTCAACTTATATTAATTAAAAAAAAATTGTTTAGAAGCAGGGTCATTGGTTAATCCAAAATGCCATGGAAACTTTAGCTTTAGTAGAAACGATGAGATCATAAGCTAAGTCTTTAAAAACAGCACTGACTGGTTTTGTGAATTTCTTGACTTCTGCACTTAATATTTTTAATCAGAAATTACCAATGAAAATATCTGCTGCCCTGGCAGATATCAGGCACAGGCTCCCGACATGGTGGGTAAAGCCAATGTCCTAGTATCTGCTGCAAAGGCAAAGTGTGCCATATTTTTTCATAGGTATTTAAGGCCAAAAGGGACCACTACAGCCTTGTAGTTTTACCTTCTACATAACACAGACCAGAGAATTCAACTCAGTCATTGCTACCCTCCAGCAATATTTCAAAAGTGGAGAGAGATTTATTCGTTTTTTTTTTCCTTTTGATCCCTCAGCGTGCTCAACTGCCTGAATCAGACTCTTTTTTAAAATTAAGAGACTGTCATTTTTATTTATGGGGGCTTTATTCGGAATATGTACATAAATACATTCAGATATAGATATAGAGATAGATATAGATAGGTATAGATACAGATATATATGTACACACATGTGTATGCTGACAGATGTTTAAAATGTCTTGCATTTGTATTAATAGTTGGTGCCACCATGGAGATTACCTCAGATTTAAAAGGGTCCATAGAGCCATAGGAAACTTGGGAAAGGATGGCAGAAGGTAGCATGACCTTCAGATGCAGCTATGCAGCTCATCTTGGGCCTCTCTGGTGAAGAGTTTATCCTTGCTGCCAAGTCGGCACAGGGAAGGATTAGAGGTCTGCAGAGGGAAACAACTTGCCTCACCCTAGAGAAATTGCCAAAAATGTGATGCAGGACAGAGACTTCTTGGCCACTTCTGAGTGGCCAAGGCACTCAGCTGTCTGCAGGGATGTTGAGAACCCCTTCCCTGTGCCCACTGTGGGAAGAGGCTGGGTGGGAATGTGCACACTGAGTGAGGAGCAAGCGTGGAGCCTGCTCTGCTACCCACTGCAGCTGTGCTGGACTGGAGCAGCAAGGCTTTTATCTTTCACTTCACAAAGTTTTCAGTGAAAGCGCCAGTGATACTGCAATTACTTTACCTTATGTGGGCTAGAAATAACTTTTGAAAGGGCCTGGAATCACGTCCTGCACTCTGAGGAGTGTGGGACACATGATGGGACACTGTCAGGCCTTCAGCCACGTTGTGTTCACTGCCAGGGAGGACCCTTGGCCACCCTCAGAGAAACAACTTCTGTTAAGTGGCCCATTAAGTGCTGTAGTCTGATTAATGAGGCAGACTTATTTATTGTCACTGGAACTTGACCTGGAAGCTTATTTTAAAGGGAAACTGCAATGGAAAGTTATCACGCTTTGGATAGGTACATACTAAAGAAATAAGGCCATATAAAAATGAGTTTTTATTACTATAGCTACCCTCTCTTTCACAATTCCCATAATAACCATGACCAGTCTGAATGACCTCCCAGTGGGTCTTTTTATTGATACTTCCCAGCAGGAGTTTCAGTCTGATAAGTAGGTCAGGATTCAATTGGTCTGGTTCCCATTTGAATGCATGACAAAACAGGAGGATTTCAGCTTCACTGTCAAAAAGGTTCTTCTCTTTCATGTTCAGGTTATCTAATATCTAGAGGGCAGGTGCAGAGGTAAAAAAAATAAAATCACAGTGGGGAGAAGGATATTAAAGAAAAGAAAGTAGCAAAATTTAATCCCCTTAGTGATAGCATGACTAATGACTCCATATCTGTGCTCTGCCATTTCCTATCTAACACAAACTTGTCCTGCTGCAGATAGTCTTAATGTCCGAAAATATTTTGTAGCCGTAACCACCTTGAATTTCTGAAGTGATCTCCCACTTATCATCCTAGCACTATCTTTTTGGAGTGGAAGAGAGGGTGTGTTGATGCATTCTGCCCTCCTCCACAAAAATGCAGAAGGTCCAGGGGGCAAAACTGAACTTGCTCTGACAATTCCTGCTTCTCCCTTTTCTCCACGTGCCTTGTCCTGGGAAGGGAGCTCATGCAAATTTCCCAGTGCCCCTCTGGCACTGGGAAAGGAAATTTAATCTAATTTACTAATTCACCCATAGGCTTATGATGAATGGAAAATGAAGGGGTGTGTCATCTTGTCCAGAGAAGTTGGGGGTGATGAGCTGAAACCAACAAATATATTACAGAGAAGATATCAAGCTGGACTAAAACCAAATTCTCATTGGTGAACTATTAGTCCACTGTTCATTATGATGTCTAGTTTCAATCCTAATGAGGTGGAACTTGATGAGATAATTACTTTGAACTATAGGGTTCTGTTTGCCCACAACAAAAGCTTATGGTATGGTGTCATCTCATCCAGCCTTTCCCATTTTCTCAAAAGTTACTAGTCTTCTTTTGAATGGGATGTTTGCCTTTTCTCATTTAATGAAAGCAGCATCTTGACTGCAGATATCTGGTGCCTATCAGGATTTATCTAAAGGTAACCACCATCTGCAGACAGTTCCTACTCAGTCTGGTTGAGAAGAATCTCAGAAAAGGAATGTTGAAAGGGTATTTCTCAGGGGAAATCTGGTGCAAAGTTGATGCTGTTTGTATATTGTCTGGTACAAAAGACATGAAGTGAACTAGTGCTGTTGGAACATTTTTTGAGTTGGGTGTTTCACACAGCATGGACCTCTATTATATAATTGGCACAAAGTGGGTTGAAGCCCACAGAGGTTGCAGGTTCAGCTGACTGGCAACATCACTGGTGTGTGGACACCTCAGGTCCCTCTCCCTTCCCACCCTTGATGACAATTTGTTTCAGCCTAGAGAGAATCTAGGAGCACTTGTGAACCTATGGGTGAAAGAGTTTCTGCAGCTTATTGCTTCATCCCGTGGTGTTAGGGTATGTTTTTTTCACTGAGCAGTTACTCACACTTATAGGGAGGTTTAAATCTTTTTTCCAAAAAGGATGTGATGTACTGGTTGAGCCTCATCACTTTGTTCAGGAACCTAGAATTGCTGGATTTCCCATCATTTGGTAAGGAAAGGGGATGAAGGAAGCAGCCTTCAGACTAATAATAACAGAAGGATTTTTATGTGGGTTCTAGTCTCAAGGATGCAGCAATATGTTATAGATAGAGTACAGGACAAGTATTTTGGTACCTCCTTATCTTATTTTCCACAAATATCACAGACTCTGCATGAGGCATTGATTTTTATCTGACCACAGCTTCTTACTCAAAAATCAGATTGATACAATACAAATATTTGGGGATGTCAAAGGGCCAAATACATGCTTATTTTCAGAGAGTCTAAGGTTGAGGGACCCCTGGAAGAGCTGACTTAATAGCAATCAAGTGTGATTCATTGAAGGAATGGGAGGGTGTGTTGAAATGTCATGGAACTAAGGAAAAATGAGGAAACTAAGCTAATTGGATTAGTAGTTAGGATGGAAACAAAAGGAACTATCTAGCACTATAATACAATCTTGTGCACTTTAAAATGTGGAGGAAAAGATGAAGGCACATATATTTTCCACTCATTAGGATCTCACATCAGTAATGGCACTAGTACAGAACAGTGGCTTTGTACTTTGAAGTCCTTGATCTTCTCCACAGAGACACAGACAGGGAATGGACCAACTCTATAATGAGGCCATAGAGCTGCCATTCCGGATCAGACTTTCTAGCTAGCCTCCACATCAAATCTTGGCCTTGTAAGCAAAATCTCATGTAATATCCATCCTTGTCAACTTAATGCCAGATCTATCTCCACTTTCAGGTCTCAATATTGCATGGGTGTGAGGAGCAGAAGGTCAGCTTGGAGCTTTCTCTGTGCCTGGACACAGCAGTGCAGCACACCCAGGAACAGGGTGATGGGAATATGGAATGCAGAGACAAAAGGGTGCAAGCAAGGGTGAGTATGCAGCAATATTTCTCAACAGTATTTTCCCAGTGACTCCAGGGACTCATAGTTCAAGGACTGTCTGGGCCAAAGCAAGACTTTGTGTGAACTCTTTTCCAGGAGTTCCAGACTTTTCTGAGCCAGGTAAATTTTAACATTCTGCAGCAAGGAGAGTGCAGTAACAGTCTCAACACAGTGTGTAAAGAAGCATCCTTTTCTCTAGGCTTTGAAGCCCCTACCTGCCTTTCCCATTTATGCTCCCCCAGTTCTTTTTTGTTTTTTGGAGACGTAGAATAACCCTTCTCTCATTCACCCTCTTTGTGGGCCACTTAGGATTTAGAAGGACTTTGTCATGCCTCTTTAAAAACTTGTAAATTATGGTTACAATATGAACACAGTTAATTTAGTTTAATGGCAGGCTGTGTAAGAAAAAAGCTAGCAGGAAGTTAAAACAATGATACATCCTTCAACAGATATTTCAGTGTGATTAAGAGACAATACAGGAGCTATTAACTGTCAGGCTGCAATGAAGTTAAACAGCTTGTTTTGTTTTTACTGGAAAGCAGAAGGACTATAAAGATTTTAAAATGTCATTCAGATCGGGGCAAAGGAGTTGCTAAGAAGCTATTTCCTCATGTAAAAACCTTACTGAAAGGTCTGAGGAGCTCGAAGCTCCTAAATTCTTTTCATAGGGAATAGGTAGGAGAGTTGTGTAGAGAGACCATTTGTAGCACTAAAACTCCTTCTCTTTGAAGTTTGTCCACTTACAATTCAGACAGACAATACTGTGGTACTTGCTCTTTGTTAGAAGAACAGAGGGAAGAAACAGAAGTAGTGAACCCTGTCAGACCCGCATGGATGAGCCCTGTTGACATCTTGGGCATTGAAACCCATGCCAGAGCCTAAGCAGTGAAGACCTTGAAAGTTCCCAGGAGAACTGGTGAAAAATCAGGTTTTGTCAGTTAAGGAGATGCACTGAGGACACTGTGGAGGGCATGGGTGTTTGGGAAGCCCTCCAGGCATTGTTTTCATTTTAATGTATTTTTAATGGTTTCAGGTATTTGCCTCCAGGATAGATATGGTTTAGGGAACTCGTAGAAGCGTGCAGTAACTTTCAAAACCCCCAGCCTATATCTCTTTAGACTTTAATACCTTTGTTGGCAATGATATTTTTTATTAAATGAATTTTTAGGGGCTATTTGTCTGAATATTTTGGCACTGGCTATTTTGAATAAACTTATGCTTCCATAATCCTGACGTTTTATGCATAAATGCTCTTTTCTCTTTTAGCTACACATGCTAAAGCAAAATGTGCTGACTAGCTTCAGGTACTTTTCAAAACTAGTTGTCTCCTAACATTATCTCCTAAATAATCTTCAGGCCGGCTCAGTGTTGAATATGCAGATGTTTAACCATGAATCCCAAAGGTTGTGTTCCTGGCTGTAGAAATGTCCTGTATCTATTAGAGCAGGAAATTCAAGCTCCACTTCCAGGGTTTCCTACTGACCTGCTTAGAGTTCTTTTGCTGAGAACACTGAAACCACTGGGGTACTTTAGCCTCTGTGGAACAAGTACACGAATTTCTTACAAGCATGTTGTCCATCGTGCTGTTTGGAAACTCAGTGCGATTCCTCAATGAAAGAAATTTGAGAATGACACCTTCAGTTGTAAGGTTGGTGTTTGAAAATTTCTCAGAAAAATATCCATTGTTGTTAGCATCGTCATTTTATCTAGGTTGTTAGCCACCAAAGGAATTGAATGTATGAGCTACTTCTTCACATGCAGCAAAATATTACTGCTGTGGAGAAGTCATCATCTGTGGAGAAATAAATGTGCAGCTCTCGCTCTGCTCTGAAGCAATGGTTCTTGTTTCCCCTTCTCTTTCTTTGAGCCTTGTGAAGAAATTACGGAGAGAGTTGTGGAAACATCTAGCTTTGGAAATTCAGGCCTGGAGTTCTCAATCTTAATGTCTTCAGGGCCAAATGTACCCACAGCATCCATAGGTGGCAGAAGCCACAGATACCTTGTGGGGTACTGGCCCAGGGACTCCTTCCTTTGCTGTATGTTCATGACAAGATGCCCATCACCCTTTTCTCTTCCACAGCCTCATCCCCTCAAACTTGGATCCCAGCCAGTGTATTTGCCCCACACAAATAAGGGGATCACAGCCACATACTCCCATCTACCTCTTACACCCCTGCAATCTGTCGTGGTAACAGCCCTTTGCTATTTTTATTTACAGATTAAGCCCATGTTTGCTTTGTGTCAAAAGGTACTTGCAGATGCTTGATAAAAGTCTGTAGCCATGATACTGCTCTCTCTATTTTGTAACTACTTACATGTAAAATGTCTGTGTGTGATCATTGTACATTTGGATTAGAGATTTTAGGGATTATTAGCCAATGCTCCTGGCAGCAGCTGAGGAAGACAGGCTTGGGAGCCTTGGCTGAGCACTTGTCACTAAACCTGCACTTCCTTCCTTCCTCATCCAGCTTCCTCTTCAGCTCCCAAGAGTATTTCTGATCTGGGCAATGGGCTCTTGACTCAAATGTTTGCCTTTTACTCTTGGTTGAGTCTCTGAGTGTTTCCAAGCTGTGGTATGCTGGCTGCTCATGGAGCCCAAGTGCGCTCAAAATGCTGCCCAGCTGGGGAAGAGATCAGTGCTCCCTTCCCTCTGGTGGTCCCTGCTGCTGCAGGAACTGTCACGGGGAAAAAATGCATGGGTCTGTGCCTTTTGTGTCTTATGGCCAGAGCCATCTCTTGTAAAGCCTTGCTTTGGCCATTTTCCAACTGGGAGAGGTTAGAAAACAGTCTGGCAGCAGCTTCCATGGGTCTTTCATGTCTGACAGACTGGACCAGGTGGACCGTTTCACTCAGGAGTTCGTGTGCCTTGCCAGCCAACTTCTCTTCTGTGCTTAATGACTTTTACAGCACATTCTGGGCAGCTCCAGTTAATCTCATACTTTCATCCTCCTGTGATCTCACTCCGTTTCCTGGAGAATGAAGTGTGAAGGTGCAGTTGGCTTTTTCTGCACGCTAAACCCTCAGGCTGCCAGTGCTGGAAAGGGGCGCACATGGTAGTGCTCCAGCTCATGCCTGATTTTGGAGGTGACTGGAAAGGTACCCGCCCTTGCAAAGATCAGTCCTCCATTGGAGAAATCCTGACAGCAGTGATATTTCAATGCAAATTAGTTGTAAATTATAAGGTCTGTATGTATGAAAACACTCAGTTACGTGCTGAATTTATGCAGGAATTTTTTTTTAGAAAAGAATGTTGAAAATGGTGCAAATATTCCTAGAGAATAAATGGGTGATTACTATATTTATGTAAAGAGGATATAGAATACACAGATGGCTGGTTTGGTGCCTACCAATGTACTGACATATGCAGAGAGCTGCTTCATGTACATCTATATAGCAGTAACTGAATATTAAAATTGAACAGTCATGAAGCACTCTCTATGTTTTCCCTCATTTTAAAAAATCTGGTCTGCTTTATTTAGGCTATGTATTTCTATTCCTTTTGGAATGTCTGCACAATATTTACTGAATTCATAAGTCAAAATATTAAGTCAGTTTTCAGAAATTGAAGAACA
The DNA here is from genome assembly GCF_027477595.1 of Haemorhous mexicanus. Lineage (NCBI taxonomy): Eukaryota > Metazoa > Chordata > Aves > Passeriformes > Fringillidae > Haemorhous > Haemorhous mexicanus. Next base: position 63,629,338 of record NC_082341.1, on the reverse strand, counting down.
CTAACCATTTCTGTGGTCTCATCTTGTTTGCATTTAATAGAAAATTCACAAGTCAAATAATACATTTTGAGAGTAAAAAGCATTTTGCAAAAGAAATTCATAAAGATGCCTAGTTCAGAGAGGATGCATCAGATGCAAAAATCCCCAACATGTTGTAATAATTGCAAGCTCCTTTTAATAAGATTTATTAATGGGATTTTTATTCTTAGGATGATCACATGGAGCATTTAATAAAATAAAGACTATAAACTCTCTCTAGGTTAAACCCACCTAGGGACTGGAATCATTATTTGGACCATCTTTAAAAGTTCTTCTGTCTATTCAGTAGTCTAAAATGGGCTTAATAAGCTGTAAGATCACATTATGCAAATACCTGTTTAAGACTTGTATGGACCACAAATAAAAACATAGCTGGAGAAAATATGCTCTTTCTACATGCCTGGTAGACACGCTCCAAAGAGAAGTATCTCCACTAATTCAAATTATTTTAGCTCCCAACTAACTGAAGAAAATTACATTTACACTATGGTTCCTTACTTTCTCTCTCTGGTTTTATTTCCAAGCCCAAGAGTAGAGACCAACCACTGAATGAGGACAGAGAATGGGACCTGCTCTCACTATTGCCTGTCACTGCCAGGGCATGCCAGGGCATGCTCTGATGAGAGCTTTGCTTGCCAGAATCCTCAGTGGGGTTATGTCTTCCAGTGCACTTCTTTCTATAAACTTAAACAAGCTGAATTTCGTAAGAGATTTTTTAAAAGAGTAATTTGCCAGTCATGGAGTGTCAGTAAATTATTTCCTTGAATCCTTAGCTCTCTGCAAGGGTTAACTCTGCAAATGTTAACAAATACTTGCCTTCCCTCTGCCTTTTGTCCCCAGCTGCAGATGTTTTATTTACCTGGAGTATGATCTAATCAAAGGAGTGCTGCCTCCTTCCACTGCTTTTTATGGAAGCTCAGTGTACAGAGTCTCCTCTGGCACTGACCGTAAAAGACTTTAAGCAGAAGCATTTTCTGAGGCATGTGAGGTGCAAATAAAGTCTACAAGACTCTCTTCTGGACACTGAAATATAAAATCTTCACCCCACAGCATTATCATTCTGGTGTCAAGTTGCAAATGAAGTGGAAAATCTTCTGTGATAACAAGACATAATAGTGAAGCTTTGTGCCCCATTTTTTGTGACTTACAGGAAATCATTACTAGTATGAAATGGAGAGTATTTTCTTCTCTTCCACGGCAGTGGCATGAATTTTGTTTTATGGACTTTGTGGTTGTTGCATTAAACTTGCTCGTGTCCTCACCTGCGAGTGCTAGCAGTAATATTGCAGGTGATGTGTTGTTTTGTGCTCTTTATCTGAAGATCCCACAACAATATAAAATGAAATTACCCGTGCTGGAAGCTAATCACATATTTTCTGTCTCCTCCCCTAATCATGCCAGATTGTATTAATCATAAATGTCAATGAAGTCTCCAGATGACTTCCTGACTTTCGACAAAAGGCCTTCATCTCAGCCTCTTAAATTCCAAGGTCATGGGGAATGTAACATTCAGAATAATTATTAGCATTATTTTACCTTGACATTTCAGCCCTGCTTTCAGTTTAGCATTCCAAACAGGCTTAGAAGACGAATGTTGTCTTTCAATTCACTGGAGGGAATTACCCCAATTAAACCTGACTTTAAGGATATCTAAAGCCCTGTATTAATGTGCTGTCCTGTTTTTTTAGCAAGAAATACTTCATGAAGGAGAGAAACTTTCATTAAAAACAGTTGAGATTTACTGTCAGAAGAACAAGCAATTTTTGAATTGCGCATTTTTCCCCTAGGCTAGGATAATAATCAGAGCTTCTCATTTTCAGAGGAGTAAGTGGTTGTGCTGCCCTAAAGATTCTTTAGCCTTTCGTTTCAGCTAAAAGGTTAAAGTTATAATTTTGTCTTATCGTAAAATATAAGTGGTACCTTGTCAAAACCTTGTTATTTGTCCATCCTTGATCTTGCACCCATCCTTTGTACATACCTGCATTTACTTTATTTTTTAACATCCTGTCAGGTAACCAGGACAGAACACATTTTTTGTGGATTTTTTTCCCAACAAGGAAAAATGTTTTCACCAAAGCACAGATGAAAAGAAGACACAAACCACTGCACCACACACAACCCTGCAGCTATTTGACCTTGATTGGGTGGAGAGCTGGCAGTCTGGTTCAGTCAAACAATTTTACTTACTCACTTCCTGCAAACTTTTGATGACCCTTGAGATTCTGGAAGTCTGTGTGGATAATGAGATAAATAACTGTATAAACATTGTTCACTGTAATTTGGTCAGAGAGCAGGTGCATGCAGACAAACCACAGACACTGGTTAGTCTTCAGACCATGGGCTATTTTTTGGTACGGTACAGAGAATAAATTTAGTTCCTATGATGAGAACAATTTCTTTTGATACTGATGTGTCCTTTCAGTTCCTGGCAAAGTTTTCCTGTAGAGAAAAAATGGAGCCATACTGCAAAAGGATATACAAGACTGCATAAAAAAAAAAAAATTAGCTCCCTGTTCTTTTTAAGCTGCTTTTCCTACTTTTCTATGCCTTTCTGTGAAACCTTGAAGATAAAATTGTTTTGCATGTTTTGGGCTGTAATTCATGGCTACTCTCCAGCTGGTAACAAATTGCTGTTTGCATCTGTTGTGGTTGTGTGCCCAGTGTGTGATTTTACACAACTGCTGTGGCCCATACTGTTTCAGTGGAAGGTATTTTATTGACTTTTACTAAAATTTGACTTTGGGACTTCACTTAACTGGAAAGTAAATTGATTGATGCCGACACTCCTTTTCTTCCAATCTCTAGCTCCATGCAGATTCATACTAGAGATGTTTTTGTCTCCAGCACAAACACGCTCTTTCTCTTATTCTTTATTTTAAATTAGAAATCTTACATAAGTATCAGATAAATGTATAGGTCACCACATAAGCATAGAACAATCTGCAATGTTTATTCTCCCAGACTTTTCAGGCAAATTTGACATTGCCTTCTTACTTAATCGCTGTCAGTTTTGACAAGGCTTCTTAGTTAAACGTCAAATTGTACACAAATATCAGAAGGCTTTCTGTGAAAAGCTGCTAAAGAAATGCACCTCTGTAATGCACCAAGGAAGTCCACAGGAGTCTTGAGCCCTTTTCCATTCTCCATTTCCTTCCCTGTTTCCTCCTATTAGATATTCACTAAGAATAGATGACTAATCTTCAGTGAGTTTATGGCCAGCAGTTCCTGACCTGTTCCTAGTTAGCTTTCAGTGGCTTAAGCAGTGCTGTGATTAATTGTGCTGATAAGAGAAGTGGAAGCTTCTTTCCTTCTGCCCGCCAAGCTTAAAAAAAACAGTGGATCTGAAGAACATGGCAGGAGTAAAGAATTGATATTAAACCCTGTGGAAACGATCCTGTGCTGCCTCAGCTAAGGTTATGGCCCATTTTGTGAAACAGAATTGTTCGTCCATTTCATTACATAGATGCTGCAGTAAAGCACATACTCTGCATGCATATGTACTATGTAAGGATGTAAAAGAAGCTGTTGCTGGTCTTTTACATCATAATTTTTACTTAGTACCATGTGGTGTTGAATGAGGGTGTGAAAAGCATTCCGTTGAACATACATATTTTCCCTTCTTTGTCTCCCCTTTCCCTACATGTATAATGTACTTTTTAATTTTTTGACAAGGTTTTTCCCCGATATCTGAATGTCTCATTAGTGCTAATTTACCACACGGGACCCTGCAGAGTGAGAAAGAGAGATTCAGAAGTTCTAGCTGTAACCCAGTAAAGAAAGGTTTTCTAGATCCCTTATCATCCAACTTCTTTGTATTCCCTTTTGGGGGGCTGCCTTCTGGAGTTTCCTTTATATTCCATTAGGATTATCTGACCCCATAAAATCACTCTTCCTTGTGCTAGCATTTACTTCTGTGTCTCCAGCAAGCATGAGATGGGTGGTTTTAGGGCTGAGAATGCAAAACAATCACTTTCTAGAGAGCTCTTTTATTTTTGCACAAGCACTACAAAAATTCTTTCCTCACAATGCACTGCAGCCCAGAAATTCACCTTTTCAGGAGACCACACTCTGGTGCCATTTCTAACTTAATTAGTCCTTTGTACAGTCCTGCTTCTAAGCCCTTGGAACCTAAAACCTGGGAGATAATTATTTTCATTCCTGAAGAGAGGTCTTTCAAAATCCCTTTGCATCTTGTGGGTTAAGTGTTTAATGTTTCAGCTGGAGGTTGGTAAGCACAGGAACAGAAACTGAATGGAATGCATTGTATTTGGTGCCCATCCATTTTAAATAATTTTCCTTTTGGCCCTAAAGTTCCCTTTCTTAACATATAAAAAATGTATTTGGAGTTTGCAGTGAAGAGCAACTTTCAACTGAAATAAGCTCAGAAGGAGTGTCTGGCTGATAATGGATCTGCAGCAGCACAACTCCAAGGCCTTTATTGTCTGGGTTTTTCATTAAGTGATGTATGTCTTCCCAGTGATACAGAATTGCTAACAAAGGAGTGTTGTCAAGTGTGGAGGAGCAAATTGATTCAAATCTATTTTTGGAGTCAAATAAATTTTCTTGAAACATTAAAAATAAAAAATTACTCCATGCTGACAAGAAGTCCTAAAAAATTGGTCTGTTGAGGTAATTTATATCTGTGTACACAAACAGACAGGTATTCTGGTCTGGCTTTTTAGTTTGAGACAGTTATAAAAGTGATTGAAAACAAAGGGAGCTGTTTGGGAGCACTGCTTCAGTGAATCAAAACTATTAGGGATTTTACTGTTGTGAAAACAGGATTTATTTAATAGGCCCCTCCAAAGTGTTTTTCCCCTCTGCCTCCAAGCCAGAGTGGACACTGGCATGTGAGATGATTGCAGGCTGTGAATTTTCAAAGAGGTTTAAAGTAACAAGACCACCCCGGTTGCTGCGCTAGGGCTGCTGCCCTTCGAAGGAATTCTGTGAGTGTTTGGATTGCAGCAGCAGCCCAGTAATTGAGGAGGCTCGTTCAGGAAGCAACTTATGAATGTTTCCTTACCCAAGAGCTCTTTGGTCAAGAACATGAAAGCAAATGTAGCTTAAAGAAACCTAGTAAAAACCTTAATGTAACAGCATTGATTTTCTGATTCGTGCTTTTTTTCCCCCCCCTCCTTTTCTTCTATTTTAATGTACTTTCTAACAAATTACAGTATTCCACCCATTGCCTAAGAAGTTTAAAAAAAACCAATTGAGCAATTAAACAGGTTTCCAACAGCTTCAGTTACAAAGCCATTGGGCTGCATGGAGAATATGCTGGCAACAAACAATTGATATAATTTAATGATGTGTAACTGAGTAATTTGGGGCATCCAGCAGGTTTTTTGCTATAAAGGGCTACATCAGAAGGCCTCTTTAATAAGTATCCTGTGATTGGCTTTTGGAGTTGTCCTTACAGAGCAGTTTTGAAATGCATTGTGGTGATGCTGATCTATGGGCCCTGAACTCCCTCTTTTCACTCATTTAATTAATTAGAGAAAAACAGAGCCAGAGGATAAGTGACTCTAAGGTCTCCTACTTTCTTTTCTCATTGTAGCATTTGCAAAACAACTTGAACAGGGAGAAGGTGACCTTGCTTGTAATTGTAACATTCCTTATTTTTTAATATGAGGAAAAATCTTTTGTCCTTTACATTCATTTGCTCTTAAGTTATGAGTAGTGAGTTGCTTCAGATTTGGATTCTTCTGTTAGGAAGGTTGTGTACATCTTGTGTTGCAGAGGTGGTTCTAAGTTTCCTGAACTAGTGTGCTATTTCAGTAATAGCACTATTTTGAGAGCACTGAGTGTTGCACACTTCGTGACACTGCCTATGTACTCTGTGAGTCTGAAAACATCTGTGGTGTGGTTATTAAAAGGGACAGTAATGGCCACTAAACCGAAAACTACTACAAAAAGAGATCATTTTTGCCCTTTTATTTTTCAAATACTAAATTGAAATGCATTGATCCATGTAATAGCCATTTCTCTGGTGTGAGCTGCCACCAGGCCCATTTTTTCTTGTCAGTGCGACGTGAGTCCATAAGGCTCTGGCTTTGATCAAGCCTTCCCTGCTTTTGGAGGGCCAGATGTTTGGAAGAGTCTTTCCTAGGAAGCAAGTCCCTTTGATCAAATGCACTCAGATCTTCCCCAGAAAGAGAGAGCCCCCTCCCAGAAAAATGCCCATATCCACAGCCCACGCGGGCCAGCTGCTGGACTCGCCAGCTTTCCTCATCCACTGAGCAAGAGCGTGGCAGCAAGTAGGGAGTTTCAGCCTTAGGGAAGTGTGAAATACAGATTTAAATGTATGGTGCCTAGTGCTGGCTGTTCATATATTGTGTGTGTGTGTGTGTGTGTGTGTGTGTGTGTGAGGATGGGTAAAGAGTGTACTGGAAGCTTCCTGTGTCCCGTATTTTTAACCCTTGCCAGAGGATGTCATCGGAATCACTGCAGTGAGCAAAGATGGCACTCCCAAAACATCAGAAGCTTTTGAAACACACATCATGCTAAATAGCTAGTAGCCAATGGGAGGCCTCTCCACGAAATGCTAATTTTTAGTTCTGGTCTGTTTGATCAGTTTGCTGCCAAAATATGTCCCACTTCCAAAATGTGCCCAGTAGTTTGAATCAGTGTGGTACTTTGGTACCATCATTTTATCACTATTATTTGAGACGTTTGTTTCTAAAATTTACACTTTTGAAAATTTCCTTTTGACAATTTATTTTTTTTTTACCGCTGCTTTTCAACTTCATTGCCTTCCAAGCCCCAACTATTTTGTAAATGATTCTTACTAGTGCTTTATAGAGAAGGTCCATAGGTAACATTTCTCATCATATTAAGAATAATTACAAAAATAAATCTGTTTCTTTACCTTAACCTTGATGACTGAACCTTAAAAGAAATATGTAAATCAACACCCAGTAACTTCAATATTTATGCTGAAACCGTATCTTGTAACTGGAACTCCTTTTAGAGAAGTGTGGTTTATAAACCAATAACTTGAAGTGTTGCAGGATGAAAGGAGATCTGGTGCTTTTGACAGTGTACTCAAAACACCACCTAGTATAAACCAAGCCTGAGTGAGGGTTTAGGTGGCTGTGACTCTTTACCTGTGAGCAGTTGCTTTTGAAAAGCATTGTATTTCAATCAGATAGTAAAACAATAAAGATCTACATCTGCTTGCGTACACAGGCCATTATGGAAACTGCTGGAAAAGCTGCTTGGAGCTTAGCTTGATGATGTCTGCTTCCTTGTTTGGTTTTGAGAGTTTTTTCAGGTGTAGATGCTCAAGTTATGTAGAGATACAAATGCAGTTAGAAGTGCTGCAGTCAGGCTGTTGAAATTATATACACACAGGATAGCTAGGAAATATGTTTTGCATGGGCAGCTACTTGAAATGTTTTGCCAATGCTTCTCAAGCACCTATGGAAAAAAAAAAAGTAAAAGCTGACAGGAAAACAAAAGTCTGGCATTGCTCGCTCTGATAGTTGAAAGCCTGGGGTTGGAGCCAAAGGTCTGAAATAGAAACAACATAACAGTCTTTTTTAGTGAGTAATATAAAGCCTCTGTTAGAGTTCCTAACTCTGTCCTAAATAAAATAGCAGGTGAACTAGCAAGCAGTGGAGAGAAACTTGTGAAAGAAGAAGAAAATGAGTCACATTTTTGTTGGTAAGCTCTATCAGAGAACTGACTCATTGACTAAAACTGGTTCAACCAGGATGCTTGAGCCTTCAGGAATTAGATGCCTTTACAGGCATCTGCTTAAGGGAAACCCACACCTTTCATTTTAAAAAATTGCCAATCTACTTTAATAGGCCAAGTTGTCTTATCCAGAAAACTTTGATCAAAAACTTTGGTGGCTCTTCAAAGCTGATCGTAACCACTATGGGTAGAAAGCCAAAGTGAAAAGTATGTGAAAGTTTTTCATAACTCCTGCTTTCCTTTTAGTTGGAAATGCCAGAGGAGGGACTTTTGCATTTCCCATGTGGTTGTTTTCCCCCGTTTCCCATAATATTTGAAGTGAAAAGGGGGTTATGGTTCATGATTGTGAAACCTTTTTCTTGTTCAGGGAGCAATGTGACCTAAGCAAAAGGCTGATCTGTGCTAAGAAATAGGTGATACAATCATTCCTTCTGTGTTTTTCCACCACTGGCACAACCTTGGGCTTAACAGTGAGAAGTACTGAGGCTGTAGTCTGCTACAAATGCCCTCATCTCATCTGTGCTTAATGGAAGTAAATGATGCTTAGCATCTCACAGGACTTGCCTTCATACCCTGGTTTAAAAGAGGGATTAAGTAGGTTACAGGAGGTCTTTCTGCTGCCTTTCTCATAAAGGTCATATTTTTCCATCCTCTGCTTCAGAAACAAATCAATTTGGGAAAATTCATGAGTGGTAACAGAGAGGGGCAAGACTTTACTCCACCAAGCCTCCCCCCTGTAAAGCCAAGGAAAGCACTGCTGGTATGTGAAATCAGTCAGCTCAAGGGGGAGTTTAAGTGCTCTCCACTCATCCGAAACTGTCTCAGGGAGGTTTATGAAACTCCAGAAAGCCAGTTGTAAGATTGTAGTGGGTGGGAAGACCCAAGAAACTGGGTGGAGTGGTGAGAAAATTTTAAGAATAGCTGGCAATTAATCTTAGCTCCTGGGACTTAGGGACTTTCCAATGCTGGCAGGTCTCAGTATGTGTGTTGTTATTCAGGCTGCGTGCCAAGAATATTTAATGCTGACTGCCGAGTGTGTTGGAGAAAAGTCATTGTGCAGACACTGTCACTCAAAGGAAATGTGCCACACCATAATCATTGGTTCAGCAGTCATTTTGCAGACAATAAATGCTGACATTTGGATACCAAATGGAACAAATAGCAAAAAAGGTGGGTGGGTGGGGAAACCTTTGACTTTTTGCTAGTTAAGACCATTAAATCTGTTAGTATATATTTTCTGTATGTGGGTCCTGAAGTGCTGTTGTAGTTTTGATAATGACAGCTCTGTGAGAGGGTGTTAGGGCACACAGGGAAAAGCTGATAGTTGAAATAACAATGGCCCTTTGTCATGAAAAAAACCCCCATGAGTCACTTTCCTGAAAAAAATGTAAAACATAAAGCAGTAACACCAGAGAAGAATTAATAAAGGGTGACAGAAAAGAAGAAAATTGAGTTTGGATATAATGTAAATATGTGAGTTGCCCTGCAGATTTCAACTGAGCCTGGACTTCAGACCTTATTTTGTGTAATATGCTACCTGTCAGTTGTGACAGGCTGGGATGTGCCCTTCCCACTGTAATATGTCAGTGAGTCCTTATGGAATGGATTTATTTAGAGAGCTGGGATGAGTGGGGCAACTGACTGAGCAAATGAAGATATGGGGGTCTCTTGCTGGACTGAGCCAAGCCAAGATGCAGGGCTAAGGGAAAGGTGGGAACACGGCCATGCTGCTGCCCCACGTATGTCCATGTGAGGAGCTTCTAAGGCACCTCCTCACACAGGGGATACCTGGTGCACTGCATGGGGTGCCCCTGGCATTAAGCAGTGATGCTGGCACTCCTGGGAACCTTGCCTGCACCCGCCACATCCTGCCTGTCACCCTCCAGCCCTGCCAGCATGCTGAGGAAGCTCCAGGAGAAGGAGAGAAGAGGAGACAGCAGAAAGGCAAGCACACTGCAGCGAGCAGCAGCCTCTCAGTGGTTGCTGCAGGGCCAGTTGGCTGCCTTATCTTTGAGGCTTGACTTGATAACCCCGGCGCCAGCGCCGGTCTCTTGCAGATATCAGCCAGCCACTGCCTCAGATGTGCAGGACAGGATCACTGCCACACTTTGTCACGGTCCTTGAGGGAATACATGTAGTGCTCCAGGGCACTTTGAGAATAACCTCAATTATTAATGACCATTATGATTTTTTTCTGTCAGACTCTGAAGTCTTGCAGATCATCATGGATTATTTATTCCCTGTAGTGCTGATTGCACCAGCTCTGTATCATCAGCCCTCTAGCACCTGCCTTTCTGGCTGGCATCTCTTTTCCTATGCAACACCCACAGTTAGACCACAATGGAGTGATCTGTGTGATCAACAGATCTGTTCTCTGCTCCCCACATTGTAGATGCAGCCACAGCCTTGTGACTTCAGAAAGTTCAGCCATGTCCTTAGCTTATCAGGATGTGTTTGTGGTAAAGGACAGGTAAAGGATTCACGGGGCTCAACTTAGTTTATGCCTCAAGGTTGTGTCCCATGGAGGTCGTAGTGGTATTTTTCATACGATCCTTTTGGATGTTCAAGATGTCCTTCTCCTCATCCGACTGGTGGTGATGTGCTTCCCCTCCTGCTGCTGTTCAGGGATATCTTCATGCATGTTCATCATCATCATGGCTTCCTTCCCAAAGGCCATGTGAGACAGCTTGTTCTGGAGGCAGGATCACCTCCAGCTCGGAGAATTACTATTCCTGGTCTTGTAAAAGCTATCTTTTTTTATCCATCATTGGAATACAGCCTGTGTGTATTCTTTTGACAGCCTTGACCTCACAAAGAGATCTTACTTCTGCCTGAAAAGTACTGCCTAACTAGAACTGGTAGGGTGTTTTTCAGACAGACAGACAGGTAGTTGTGCCCATTGCAGGTCGTCCCTCTGCCACAGCAGGCCTGTGCACACTGCATGGCTGTGACAGTGCAGACCCTTCTCAGGCTCCAGCATCCACCACACAGAGCTGACTGACAGCAGGGTCTGTGGGGGGCAGTCTCAAATGTGGCTTTTCTGGGATACCAGTTACATGGAGCTTTTGTGGAGGTCCCACAGGGCACAGGATACTCCTAAGGTTTATTGATGGAGCAATGAAAGCCCCTTCACATCTTTGTCACTGCAGGCAGATGGCATTGTGTCTCCTGCATGCCAGCAGAGCACTCTGCAGAAGCAGCTGAGGAAACCAGTTCTAGTAAGAAAAATTACACAGGAAAAGCTTAGGCTAAATAAAGGAGCAAGAAACAGATTAAGAAGAGATTGGAACAAGTGGTCAATGTACAAAACCTCCAAAATGAGATCTAGATACTGAACTGAGCAGATAAAGGGAATGAGCAACAAGGATTTGTTCACAGGCACTGAGAGCAGCAAGCATCCAAGTAAGTTTGTTGTCCACCCTTTTCTTTATTAATTGTCTTTTCTTCTGCCTAAATATGAAGAAAAAAAATGTATTTCCTACTTTACATCACAGAATTACACTGCAGAGGAAACCAAGCATAACAGTCCTGGGCTGGGGAGACAACTCCTGGGCTAGAGACCTCGACTGAGGGAAGTGAGTACACAAGGGGTTGAGAGTGCACTTGATGGGTAATGTTAAACCAGTCTAAAGGCTTAGTGCCTTCAAAAAGGCAATATTCCCTTGCTGTATTCCTTTGCTTCTGCAGTGAGCAGGGAGTTACACTAGCAGGAAGGATCTCAGCATTTGAAGGTCTTTGTGTCTTCAGAAGTTGTTTCAGCCCCAGGAGCAGGAAATTGGAGTCTGAGGCTGGGGAAGTGGGACCCCTGCTTTAGGTGGTGGGCTGCTACAGGAGGAGCCAAACCTGCTGTGCAGAACTGAACTCTCCCTTCAGCATCACTAAAACTCCCAGAGCAGGTTCCCATAGGAGCAGAGGAGGTGTAGGCACCCCCAGGTGCCCAAAGCTCTGAGGTTTAGGTTTACTCCTGGAGGGGTGGAGGCTTGTCTTTTAAGCCAAGACTTGAAGCAGGTCATGTGAGTTGGAGAGAAGAAGAGCTCCAGAAGAAAGCTGAACACCAGGAGTTGAATGTGGAAATAGGAACAATGTTAATGTTGAAGTACTCTTGTGGATTTCACCGTGTTTACACATGGCTAATTTCTAACACTGCTTTCTTTGCTTGTGAGATATAGATAGCCCCAACACTGTCACAAAAGCAGATAAAATAATTTATAGAGAATGTGTGTGCATATTGCATTCAAAAAATAACCTATGGGCTTTGTGGTATATAAAATGTTAACTGAATGCTTGTATAAAATTGGCATCTGGTGTCATCAGCAGGACAAGATTGTAGACAGTGATGAGACAGTGATGTTACTAATGCTACTGACATGTGAGAAGAAGCAGCAGGAATTCTTCCCTTTCGTGTCATCAAAGTCTAAGCATATGGTTAAAGCCAGAGAAGAGTGTGTCTGACAGGAAAGAGCACAAGAGAATGTTGATTTTCTGTAATATTTTGTTATTGTTATTTTGTTTTTTCCATTTATTTTCTTACAAAGAGGTTGGTTTGTTTAGCCTTGAGGCTGACATTTGCCGTAATTTCCAAGGACGGTAAATTTTGGGTGTGTGTTACAAGCAATAGTATTTTCAAAAAAAACTATCCTTTCCAAGCTTGTGAGTACAAAAATTCAGAGGTGTTAATTTCTGGGATGCACAGGGATAGGGTAAGTGGAATCAATATTCAAAATTCAGTTAGAGTAAACACGGCATCACCTTGCAACCCTTATGAGGAAACCCCAGCATTTTGTACAAATAAGTACAGGCACCCAGGAATCTCAGAAGAGATTCCTCAGGTGCAGGCAGAGAATAGGACTCAGCCTGAGCTGGGGGTGTCTTTTAAATGAGCCCTTGTTCCTGAGTGTGCCACACTCCTCCCCCCCAGGATGTCTTCTGCTTTAAGGGCTTTGCTGCCTTAAAGCACTGAAGGAGGAGGGAGTAGCATTGCTGAGGACAGGAGGTTAAGGAGTAACCTGATTGGGGAAGAAGCCAAACCAAACAAAGGTTTAGAAATATCGCTGAAAATAGCATAACTTACCATTTTCCTCTGCCAGTGGCTGACACACCACATTTTTGTTCTTTTTAAAACCACAATGAACCATTCCCAAAAAAGGAAGTGTAACCTCTGTCTTCTACTCTTCTGTCCTTCCCCTCATCTGGGGAAAACCTTTGCTTGCTGTATTTCTCATGACACATTTGACTGAAGGGTTTCTTCACAGAGTTTCTGCTGGGGGCTGTTTGTTTTATCTCACATTTTGCAGCAGATAACAGACCTGTGTGCTGCATAGATTAGAGTTGGCAAATTTTGCCACTGACTTCTTCAGGCACAGATAAAATGCCTTAGTCTCCCACTCATACCTGCACTTAAAGCAAAATTTTAGAATATCTGCTAATGGGAGCCCTGAGTGATCTCCATATTTCCTTTGCTTCTCAGCTGGCCACGTGTGCTCGCTAATGAGACTCACGAATATTAAAAGTGGAATTTGGAGCAGAGCAGAGGCCAGCCCAATAAATCTGCTGCTAGTTCAGGCTCTGTGGTGATGTGGCTGCCCCCGGGGGGAGGAAGGGCAGAAGCTGGGCGTCGGGCCCGAGGGACAGAAAAGGAAGTCAGCCGTGGGCAGGCAGAGAGGCAGAAACTCCCTTGCTGAGGGCTGGAGGCAAAAAGCAGCTTCTGAAGGAGTGCTGGGGGCAGGAGAGTGTGCAAAAAAGAAGCTGTAGCAATTGCATTTCAGGTGGCTGTACTGCAATGAGAGGATGAGTGGTTCTGGCATAAAAGGTTCCCTATATCTAAGAGTAGAAACTGAGAATATTTTTATATATAGATATATGTAAAATGATAAAAGGTTGGTGACTTAATTTGGAAGTCTCTTCCAGGAAGATAAAGCAACCCATTTTTCTCCTTCTAGTACAGCCAAGATTTTATGCTGTCCAAGCTCTGACTTCAAAGCTGACCCTTCTCTGAGCAGGGGACTGGGCTTGCTGACCCTGAGAGGTCCCCTCCAAACCTGAAGATTCTTTAATTCAATTATTCTGGGAACTGAAGGTGAAAGCTCTGCTCCATTACCCCTGATACCAGCAAATCTGGAATATTACCCTAAAAGAGTGTTGATTGTAGTAAGTCATGGCCAACAAAGGAAAAGCCATTTGGATGTGAAAGGCTCTGTGTGTTCCAGGTTTGAATTCGATGGATGTCAGCGACAGTAGCTTGCTTGCCATGTTAGAGCCATGGACTCCTGTGAAACAGACAGGTGATGCCCACTTCCCACTCAACAAAGGTCCTTAGCAAGCAGCACTCACTGAGAAATTGGTTGGTCACCCAGCATCAGAGGCGAGGATTTGAGCTGTCACAGTGGCCTCGCTACTTGCTCGTGTTCCTCTCCCATGTGCAAGCACAAAGAATGTTTTAAAGAGTGGGATTATGGCTGTCAGGAGTTTCATGTGCCTCCAGGCCAGGCACGGAGCAGGCTGGAGCTGTGTCTGTTTGGCACATGGAGAGGGAGGTTTGGTTTCAGGAACTGGAAGTCTGGTGCTGTTGTGAGCATCAAGTCCATACAAGTGTGAGAGAAGAAAGCTGTTGGAAGAGAGAGGTTGTTCTCCAGAAGGGACACACTGGCTTGGACTGGAAAACCCTATCAAAGGCAGAACATACAAAGCTGCAGATGATTAAAGCTATGGAGCAGCTCTAAACCTATGATGAATTAGACACTTGGTGGATGCCAGAATCTCTGCAAAGTTACTTGCAAATGCTAAACTTCACTGTTACTCACTCATGAAGTGTCTGTGTTTTTTTTATTGTGCCTTCTTTAAAGATGATCATGAGTTGTAGCTATTCAGAAAAAATTGTTTCCCTGAAGTTATTTAATTCCAATGGTTTCTCCTCAATCACATTCAGAAGAGACTTTGTAGAGGGAGGAAAACAGATCTGAACATCTGAACCTCCTCACTTAACATTCCTGCTACATTCCTTCTAAAGGAGAGATGAATGCTTTTGCTGAGGATTATGAATTTCTTCACAGAATTTATTTGGGTTGTTTCATCTAGTCCAACTCCCTGTGATGAGCAGGGACATCTTCAGCTAAGTCAGGTAGCTCAGAGTCCTGTCCAACCTGTCCTTGAACATTTCCGGGCATCAGGCATCCACAGCTTCTCTGGGAAACCTCTTCTAGTGTTTTACACCTATTCATCATTTTTTTTACTTATACCTACTCTAAATCTACCCTCCTATACTTTAAACCCATTCACCTTTGACCTAGTGTAACAGACCCCAATAAAAAATTTGGCCCCATCTTCCTTTTAAGTTCACTTTGAGTATTGAAAGGCCTCAAAAAGGTCTCTCCAGAACCCTTTCTTTTCCAAGCTGAATAACCCCAGCCCTTTCAGTGTTTACTCATAGCAGAGGTGCTCCATCCATCTGATCATTTCCATGGTCCTGCTCCAACAGGTCCCTGTTCTTCCTGTGCTGGGGACCCAGAGCTGACTGCAGACTCTGGGTGGGGTGTCACCAGGGTGGGGCAGTGAGGGACAATCCCCTCCCTCACCAGCTGGCTGGCCTGCATTGGATGCAGCCCAGGACAGAGCTGGCTTTCTGGGCTGCAAGAGCACATTGCCAGCTCATGTCCAGCCTTTCATTCGCCAGCAATCCCAAGTCCTTCTCCTCAGGAATGCTCTCAATCCATTCTCAAGCCTGATTTATGCTTGGGACTGACCCAACTCAGGTGCAAGACCTTGCCCTTGGCCTTGTTTAACCACATGAGCTTCTTCTCTTGAATTGCAGCACCTCCAGCTATTCCCATCCTCCTTGTCCTTTTGTGTTCCCTTTGTTAGGAATGTGTGCTTCAGCTACAACCACTGCATGCTGGCTATTTTGAAGCTGCTGTTGACTGAATTTCTAAGAAATGCCATCAGATGTATCTCTCCCTATCTCATTTTCCATTTCTACAAGTAGTACACGTTGAACAGGAAAATAAAATGTGTTCCTTATACCATTCAAATTGCTGCTTGGAAACAATACATGTCAGCTCCAGGCTTAATGTGCTAAATAACCTTGTTTCATAAACACACAGCTATTTTGCTGAACAAACTGCTTCATCAAAATGTTGGAAAATGTACTATACCACTGGGACAGTTCTGCCCTAGACAGCTTTATTCCCCTCTCTTCTGTTATTTGTGCTTTAGGAAAATAAAAAAAAAAAAAAGGAGCAATATAATCACTATTGTTTTTATTACTCAAATATTTGCTCTGGAGCCTGGAGAACAGAAATAGTTATTATACATAAAGTAAATTATATCTTTAAAGAAAGCAGTCTTAAAAGAGTGCTGCATTAACCTTTCTGTAGCACCTAGCACCTCATTCTTCTCTGGCTGTTGACAAACAAGGCCAATTAACATCAGCAAGATAATTAACTACAGCTCCAGGTAGTGTTTGCATCCGGTCTTTTGCTGTTTGGAAGCTGTCTCTTCTCCATACCTCCCTGCAGCTTGAAGGTGCTAATTTTAACACCTACAAAGTATGAAGTTTAGATTTGGTTGAAAGGAGAGCAAGACTTTTGGTTTGGTTTTTTCTTCTTCTTTTTATTAAAACATTAGGTGAATAATTATGATAGTGAAGTGATTTTAACCTTCTGCTAGACTTTTTTATGTTTTCCCCAAAATCATTTGCACATTCTGGGATGCTTTAAAATTTTTTCTTATATTCCATATGGCAAATAATTCTTTTTCAATGTCATGTTCTTAGAGTGAGAACACTTTGTGGATGGACTTAACTGGTGGTCCAAAACCAGGGTAATCATGTTTGTTGCCAAGGAAGGAAGAATCTTTTTCCTGGAGGCACAACAGTCATTTTATTAAATGACTGTACCAGCTGGAAACAAATTATTGCCTTTATTTTAAACTGCCATTCAGAAGTCTAATGCTTTTATTTCAATGGGAAACAAATTTTTAGGATGACTACAGCTCACCTGTTCTTGTAGTTTTTACTGGGGTGTGCCAAATTCATATAATTATCCATTACAGTGTTATTTGCCTTGGTTTTGATGAGCCTGTTCTTAACCTGCAAATCAATAGCTGATCCAATTGTTATTTCCCTTCTGTCTGATACCTCAGTTCATTTTGGAGTAAAGAAGAACATATGCAGCAGGTGGGCTGTGTTTCTAAAAACACAGTTTTTAGTTTTCTTAAACATGTTATAAAGAGCCTTGCCAAGAAAATATCACTGTAGTGTTTGAGCCCAGCTGGCTATGTATTGGAGCCTGGGGAGGAGAGGATAGAACAGCAAACTGAACCATGTTCACCTTTGGAGTCTCTCAGCCAAACTCACCTTGGGTGAATTTGTCTCTCCCTGTGCTCTAGAAAATGTTTTTGCCTGAGATTCTGTGGAAGGAAACTGTGGCACATCTTGTGGGCACCTGGCATGGTGAATGTGCACATTTATTTTTCCCTCTTAATGAAATTCTTATAAAATATAGTTTCAGTCTAGACAGGAGCTCCTGAGGTTGAGAGGAACTGCACAGCTCAGTTCTCTGGCTCAATTTCTTGAGTGTGTGGGCACCCAGAACAAGAACAGGCTGATGGACAGAGAAGTTTGAACAAAAGCTCCCTAGGCCTTCCTTTCCCAGCTTTCCAAGCCAGAAATAGATAAGATATGTCTAAGAGCAATTACAGTAGGGGTGCAGTATGAGTCTGTGTTTTGGCAGCAAGTTGGATTTCACGGTCTCTAGATCAAAAATGCCTCAGCCACGTAATGCAGAGTGCTGACACACTATGAACTCACATCAGCATTTCAAATCTCTTCCAAAATGTTGAGGGATTAGGATTTTGACCACTTATCTTACTATCAGTTCAAGCTGTTATCTAACTGTAGCAAGCATAAAATCCATATGCCTTGGCTAATCAAATGGAAATATGATCTTGGGCCCGTTCCTGAACTGAGTTAAATTTGTATTGCTGAGTTATATCTGTCAGGCACTGCCCTGGCTGTGCAGGACCAGTGTGGCTGCTCCCCTCCCTTCTGCCAGAAGGGAATGCAGCAAGGCTGGGGTGGTATTCCTTAGCACTTTACCAGAGGTTGCTGAACTGTTTTGGCTGGACCACTCAAATAAATTCAGTTTTATGAAACATGGGAAAGTTCAGTATGGTTACTTGCATTTGAAAAGTGCCAGATAATCCTGTCAGCCCTGGGTCTTGTACAGCAAGTCAGACCCAGAGTATATATTGCTCTTCAGGTAACCATGGTTAGCAGATGGGTGGTATGGCACTCAGCTGATTTTAAAAATTTCATGTCAAGTAAACTCTGTCATATATGTGAGCTTCTTTTCGTCAAATTAAATATGGTAGGAAAGAATCTGGTTTTTTAAGGTGTTTAGACTTGGATTTTTTTGGCAGAAATCAAATCAAGGGCCTCTTCCACCTCTTTGTGACATTGCCTGGATAGAAGCTTGGTGTAGAGAATGCTAATGTCCCCAGTAAAAGCTTAGCTTTTATGTCTGCAGTGCTATATGTGTAAGATAATTTCTGTAGCATTGTGCTATAGTCTCCTGACAGCCTCTGAAAAAGGAGTGGATGTTGCCCTTTTCCTACCCAGTAGGGTAATTCTGAAAATGTTGCGAGGATGCAGCCACCTACCTCAAACTATTGCTAGAGGCACCTTAGCAGCAGTGCCCATTTGTGCAGTAAAAGCTCTGTGATTAATTTAATACACAGGAAGCACTGCCTTCCCTAGGGAACAGGAGAACAGGATCAGAGAAGATAACCAGAGAGTTTGAAGGTTTCAGGAGGACGAACAGGTGTACAGGTGTTGTCTGTGCCATGCTGCCTCCCCCTTTGCATCTTAGTCTGGAGGATACATTATTTTCTTCTTTGACATCCAGGTCTTTTGCTTCAGGAAGGCTTTTTTCTTCAACAAGTCTGAGCCCTGATGCATGAGCTAAAAGCCATCTGTGTGGTTTTTATCCTTTTTTCCTTTTCGGGTGTTACTGTCACAACTGACTCTGCAGTCCATGGACACAAAAAGGTTGAACAAGACAGTAAAAAAGCACAAAATACCCTTTGGGGAAAGGAACATACACTCAATCACCTCAAGGTCATATAAAGTACAGTGGGCTTGTGCACTGGTGCAGGTTGAACAGATTTGATTCATTAATCAGAACTCATACAGTGTTGGCAAAAAATAATTGACATTAGCAGAGCTATGCTACTTAGGATTTTTATATTAACCTGCCTGTTTAGTTATATTGAGTTTTAGAGTCAGAAAATAAGACTATGCTTGTTCAGTAACAGTCTCTTTTATTAGCAGAGCAAACCTTTTGTCATATTATGTAGGAAAAATATTTTATTTTTATCAATTTAGTAAATACCAAATTATTGTGCTGTGGTTTGGTAGAGGTCAGTGCCAGATTCTGAAAGGTGCTGCACTGTGAGGGAGTTCTCATGCACATTTGTGGGGGGAATCAGAAAGAAAATGTCAAGCATTAGTACAATATGTTTTTTAAAAGGTATATTTTTCTCAGGGGGGAGGTGAAGAGGAGTGGGAAAAGAGAGAGGTCAGGATAGGGAGGATATGTTGTGGAGAGTAATTCATTGGGTGGCTGCCTGAAAATGGAAAAGTGAAGGCAAGAAAGAGTTGTATAGGTATGAATTTAAAGGAAATTAAGGTGGATTACATTTTTCTCTAGTAAGATAAATTCAAAAATATTTGATCTTGATCTAATAATTGCATGTTGCGGGTGCTGCTTATCCTGCAAATCATGGAATGGACTAGGTTGGAAAATACCTTTAAGGTGATCAAGTCCAGCTGTTAACCCAGCACTCACCACTAAATCTTGGTCCCTGAGCACCCCACCCAGACACCTTTTAAATGCCTGCAGGGATGGTGACACAACCACTTCCCTGGGCAGCCTGGTCCAGCGCCTGACAACCCTTTCTGTGATGAAATTTTTACAAACCTTCCCCTCCCAACACTTTTTGTCTTGTGGGACCATGCCGCCTTGCTGCCCCCTCTGGCTGGGCTCAGTGGTGACTGACAGACTGTATTTCTCTGCAAAAGCCAGCAGCAGCCCCCTAATGGGATGGTGGGCCTGGAAGAGGACACTCAGTGCTGCAAACCTGCTGCTCCCAACGCTCCACCCGGGCATCTGCCTTTCCCAGCGCTCCTGCACATCTGCAAGCAGCAGCTCACTGGGTGAGCTTTGTGCTTTGTTGGCTCAGTGCCTGCTAGAATGTGGCTTTGATCTGTGAAGCACCCATAAATATTGCTACACCCTGCATGGCTGGTCCACTCTTTCTGATGCTAAGTATCTGTCCTCTGGGAAAATCCTGGTGAAATCAATGGCTCGACAAAGCTATTGCCCACTTTAACAAAAATGGCAAAACTTCTCCTCCTACACTTCATTCTTAATTGAAGATGTGTTCCACAGCAGAATTGCCTGGTTTGTGTCCAGTGTGATCACTCCTCCCCTTTTTTCCCATAGCTGGATTAAAAATACAGATTTTTTAGGACAGAGAAATTCAAAATGGATTTTTTCTGTGAAAGTGAGCACCTCTCTATAACCACTGTACTCCTCCTGGGGCCTCCTTTCTTCACCATTTGAGGCACACTCAGCCAGTCATGCTGGAGGGAGGTGAGCTTGGGGAAGTTCCCAGCTGAAAGGAGACAATCCATGTCTCCCAGGTAGGTCTCATGAGGAACTGCAAAAGTGGTGGCTAAGAGAAAGAGCATAAATTGCTCTTTGCTTACAGAAGCTAAGTCCTTGCCCTTGTTCTTGGGCAACTTTTGGGTAGGGAATGGTCTGCTCCACAGTTTCCAGGTGCATGTGCTAGGCTGAACTCTCTGACCAGGGCTGGGGTCCTGCTGGTTGTTCAGGAAAGCCTCAGCACAGAGATGCAAATGTTTTCTCATGGCATGGGAAAAGGGCAGTGGCACTGTCCTTCTCCATGTTCTCAGTGGAAGGAAGGCACCTGTCTAGAATTAAACTGCTTGGTTCTGCCATCCCCCAGGGACAGCGGCTTTGGCACTGCCATTGGCCTCAGGAATTATGTTGCTGAAAGAACCTTCTAGCAAAAAAGTTGGTCCAAAATGGGTGGGACAGCAGTGTCCCTTCTGCAGGTCACTGTAAAACAGTGCTGCACACAGCCACAGACACACCTTGCAGTCTGCTTAGTCAAGGGATCCCACAATAAAACAAGGACTTTCTCCTCCTCTAACTCTGCTAATTTCTGTTGCTTCTATTTCCCATTTTCATCTGTCTATCTGTCCATCTTGTCACTGTCCTCCAGTTTTTCATTTTCCTGAATAAATTCACTCTTTCAAGTGGGAATAGGCTGTCTGCTCTTTGACCCAGCTGGTTTTCAGTAAGTTTTGTAGCTAAAAATCCTTACCTACTACCTGATACTTCTGGGTTCACCTCCTGACAGACGGTATCAGCCAGGGAAAGCAGCACTTCCTTTCTCTATCTGAAGCAGTTCTGTTGCCCTGACAGGACCCATTTTTACGGAAAGGGCTAATAATACCTTGCTTTTCCTGCTACTGCTCTGCATTTTTCCAGGACTGCAGACAATTTCACTGAAAGCCTAACCAACATGCCCTCCTCTGTTTGCTGTGTCAGGTCAGGGTGCCACCAGTAATTTCAATGTAGCTTTGGCATTTTTCCAGCATTAGCTGCCTCTTCACTTCAGGATTCAGCCCATGCACCTCTGCATTGTTGACCTCTGGAGCTATTGATTTTTGTAGCTGGAACACATTCAAGTTGCTGAGTGAAGAATCTGCTTTACCTTATCATTGAAAAAAAATGTTTGGTCCTTCTGTAAAACTGCAATTTTAATTTTGGGGCTTACTTTCAGAAAATGTCATAAACAATACTTGTTTATCAATAACATCTTGTTTATTATTTTCTATCCAGATACCTAATAAAAAGTAAATACGAAAATATTTTGTTTAGAGATTACAAACTTAAGCACAAATCTGTACATCCAGTGGCAGAGTTCAGTGAGATTTTTTACAGAACCTTCTGATTTTCATCATTTTCCACATCAGAAAGATGTTTTCCTCACATCTGGGGGGATAATTAGGGGCATCTGGAAAAGTTTGTGCAAAAGGGCATTCACCCTTCCACCCACCCTACTCTGAATGGAAGAGGAGATACTTCTCCAGGCAGTACTGACTATGGAGAAATGTGCTTCTTTCTTTGGGAACACTGGAGTCCTTTGCTGCCAAACTTCAGTTGTTCTTGTGTTCTAATCTTTTATTTTCTTACTCATTTTATCTGCCAATGACTGCTGTTTCTCATGCTTGGAAAATGTAATTAAAGACACCTGTACATCACAGACGGTATAGAATCATTTCCATCATCCTTAACAAATTATGGATTGTTGATGAATTCTCAGCAGTGATTTGGCTCAGGAGAAGCAAAGTGTGTCTGATTTCACTGGCCTTCTCATTTGCACCAAGTCTGCCTCACAGTGTTCTGCTAAAAGAGGCCTTGAATCGAGAACAACATTTGTTTACTGCCTCTGCTGCCTTCTGGCATGTCCTAAGGAGCTCCAACATTGACATATTTGTTAATTGTGTTTGGACAGGCTGCATTTGGGACGCTTTGTACACTTAGGCCACCATATAATGGGGGAAAAATTAATCTATGGCTGTATTTTTCTCTGGGACAGTTTTGTTTTTCTTGGTTGTCCGGGGTTTGTGGGTTTTTAAAGAGTTTCTGATTATGTGGTTCTGTGGGGCAGCTTCAATGACTGTGGTTACAGAAGTCTGAGAAAAATGGGCAGCTGCTGATCTTGCAGTTGTATGTTTGTCTGTGTACCTGTAGGTTGAAGGGCACTATTATTTCTTGAAATATTCCCATCAGCTGAAACACAGAGATTGCTTTTATGAGAACTGCAAAAATGGAATGTAAATGTTTATTTTAGTCTTAAAAAAAAAATACTGATGGCTGCCAAACAAAGCTATAAATTTTATTTTGTCTAAACCAAAAGAAAGGTTCAATCTTCCCAACATGAGACATTATGCTTTTTAATTCTCTTCTGAGACTTGAAGGCTGATTCAACTTGTTTAATTCCTCCCTCTGGAGCTTGTTATCCATCAGTTTAATAGGTTGATACAAACTGCTGTTTCCTGGTCCTGGTCTTTACCAGTTTTCTTTTTTAATTAACTAAATATTTTTTTTTCTCTCATTTATTTTTTTCATACTCTACCCATCTTTCCCATAATAATGAACCTTTTTTTGAACAAGAAATTGTCTTAATAAATTGACTTAAATAAAGTCTGATTACTGTCACAAATATTACCCAAAACACGTTTGTGTGGAGTGAGGAGTGGGAGAGTCTTTTGTTTCCTAATAAGTACCTCATGTCTTGCACACAGGTTTCTTCATCTGCTTTATCCTCAGGTGTGTCTTGCAGGTTCAGATGGACAGACTGTGCCCATTGTGGCTGTGCCAGCTTCCCTGCTAAATGTTTGGCAGAGGAAGGTGTAAAACCCTAGTCATGAACAGTCAAAAACAAGACCTGAAAGCAAATTCCCCTAGTGACCAGATCTTACATTTCCTCCCCATCCCACTGCTTCTATCTCATCATGAAACCTCAGTTCCCAAGCAAAATTAATTCTAACTGTAAAAGCAGATTTTCATTATAGAGAAATGGTATTTTTTTAAAGTTATCCTGCCTTGTAATTTGCTTGGTTTACAAGAGTGCTTATTCTAATTTGATATTGTCAAGCCCTGAATGTGCAAGTTGTAAATCAGAAAAAATAAAGTCAGGCTTTAGTCTCTATACAGCCACCTCAGGTCTGTGTCCACCTGCCCTGTCTGGTGCAGCTCTGTCCTTCCAGGTCTTTGCTTTGTTGCTGGAGAGAAAGAGCCCTGTCTTCCAAAATCTGATAGTATTTTTTAAATTGAGATGATAGAATGTTTACAAACATCCACATGGACACACCAAATTTACACTTTTCTCCCCAGGAATCTCTGCTCACTCTCCAGCAACTGCTGCTCTTTTCCTTGCTCTTAATTTACATCGAAATATCTGACTTCCAGGTGTCATCCCTTTTCTTGGTTTTGGCAATACAGGTTTACTTTTGGAATCTCTTCTTACAAAAGATTGACGTGAAGGTTTTTGTTCCAGTGGCATAAAAGCTCCTTCCATCCACACTGAAAATCATGTTGCTTTTCAAGAGCTCCAAGTGCATCCAAGTAAAAAGGTGAGGGCTTCATACAATGTGAACCAAAAACCAACAATATAGGCTATTAAAATCAGTCCCAACACCCTGAGCTCAGAGAAATAATTTCCTACTGAACTGATTGGGAATCTGGGGAGAATAACTTTGGTGTCCCACACAGTTTTGCAGACAAAGCCCTTACAGAAATGTGCTACGCTTGTTGGGGAGTTCAGCAGAGCAGTGGACACCACAGACACAGGAGAATTGTTTGTGCCCAGGTATTTGCAGAAGGGTGTTGGGCTCAGTAAATCTTCTGTTTTCATTTTCACTGTGAGCTTTGCTTTCACTTTACTGTCACAGGAGGGTCACGTTTTCAGCAAGGAGACTGGCAGTGATGAGCCACTGACAGCAGAGTTGTCTGGCACTGGTGGAGGCTGAGAGTGACTCCTGAGATGTACAGCCCTTTGTGGAATAACCATCTCAGTAGCACTGCTTCAGACTTCAGACCCTGGGTCTCTGATATGTATTTTTGTACAGGTGCTGATCTTTTTCTGGTTAGTTTGGTTTTTAAAATAAATTTTCTGGTATGTGGTAATAGAACACAATATGTATTCAATATTTTTGGCCCAAATTAGCTGGAATTGTTTTGCGATACTTCTGGCTACACAAAAACCAAAACCCAAAACCACAGACAAACAAACAAACAAATAAAACCACCAACAAGAAAAAGGTAGTGCTTTTGTAAAATCCAACCTTTTTTCTTTCTCTTTTAAATAAAGTCTAAAATCCAAGCTGTATGGCTATGCAAATCTACTAAAAAATATGTCTCCCCCTATTTCTAAAATCAGGTGTTTATGGGAGTTTCTTTTTCTAGGATTCATTTTAAAAATAAATGGGATTCTCTTTAAAAAATATTTTGGATTTGTTGCAATGCTGGCATTCCCTAATTTTTGTGAACTGCCTATAAGCAAATTATATTATATGGACCACTTAAATGAATTGGGAATATCTCTATAATCTCTGCAGGTTTACAAAAAGCCTGGTGAGAAACGGTATTGCCAAAATCTAACAAAAATATATTTAGAAAAATTACATCACACTGGCTATCCTAGGATACAAGACTGTTGGATTCCTGATATATAAAAGGATTGTTTACTCTTGGCTTCTCCACATGCTGTACAAGAAAAGTGGAACTATAAATCATACCTTGCAAAACTTGGTCAGGCTTCGATGCCTCAGACTTGGCAAGTTTATCTTATTATGAAGCAGCTGCTTCATACACTAAAGTAAATAGTAAAAATTAAATTTTCGAAAATAAAAGGAGGGAAAGAGGGTAAAAAGAGAGACTGTCAGTGGAGATTGTTCCAGCACATGTAGCTCTGAAAGGGCATCTGATTCCCTGGTGTGTGATAATAAGAATTGCCTGTTTTTTCCAACAGGCTGCATGTGATCACTGTTTGAATCAAACCAGTGATGAGGAGAAGCCCAGACTCCCCTCATTTTGGGGGACTGTGGTGTACATGTTGTGCTCCATACACCTTGTCTTTGGCTTGTTTGGTTTCAGGGCAGCAGGGCACGCAAGTTCATATTTGTTTGATTTGGAGCTAAGAATGAATTAGAAACTCACAGGGAAATAACCAGTGGGTCCAGATGTAACAAAGGTCTTGCACTTGCCAGCTCTGCTCTCCCCAGAGCGTGGCCCCAGATCTCACATGGCCAATTCCTTCAATGGAAAGAAGTTAAGCCTTCTTTGAATCCGGTGTTTTCTTCTTGCAGTTGTTTACTTCCAAAAATACTGCTTATGAGAGGTGTAAACTGGAGAGAATTACATTAGCAAGATTGGAAATCCATAGAGTTAGCAGGGCTGTGGTTGACTGGTTTGTCTTCTTGACTTACAGCATAGTGGTATTCAAACTGTCACCCACATTTAAGTTGTATTTAAATGGAAGTGACTCCAAAGTGGCATGTAAAATTCAATTAAAACACCGTGACAGCTCCTCTATTTGCATTCTGAGGATTGTGAGCAAAATAGCCATTAATGCTATGTCTTAATACAGAATAATGAAATTTCTGGGGTCAGTTTCCTGGTGAATGATAAACAACAAAAATACAGAAGTAATGAAGCCTCATTTTAAAATGCAGCTGCTGTATTCAGCAGAAAATTAAGTTAATCAATAAACTAATTTGACAATTTAAATTCTGAGTAGAGGCTATGCATTGGGCAGATTTAATGCAGTTTGAAAGACAGATTAAATTATTAATAACATAACCAGGCTGAATATCTCTATGCATTCATTCATACTGAAGGAGTGGGGTGACTTACTCCTAAATATGTTACAATAGCTGTAATAAGTGTCTTATGTAGGAAGAATAAGTTAGTTCATTTTTGTCCATTTTGTGTATAGAAACTTGTTTGAGGGAATCTAAGCAGGAGAAACCCCTGTAAATTGATGCTGTGGCTGCAGCTTGGTGTTGGTCATAGTGCCCAGCACAAGGCAAGCACAGTCTGTGTAGGCTCTGTCTGCTGCATGTCTTACATTTGGTGGTGGGTTTGTTTTTATAGTGACATACAGGTATGGGAGACCATGGCCACAGAGTGATGGTCCTTCATATAGACATTGCACAAAATATCAGTGCAGAAAACCTGGAGTGGTGGAGAGCAGAGAGAAGGGAGATCCTAAGGTAAGTGGATGTGGTTCCTTGAGGTATTTGGCTTCATATGAGCCAGATCCTAAGCAGAGAACAGTGTATTTAAAACTGCTTCGAAGAGACAATTGGTCCCCTTTACTTCCTCATGCTTTTTCCTTTGTCCTGTTTTTCTAACCAGTCAATCTTACCTACCTGTGTAATCTTTTACTTGGACAATAATTCTGTATCTTTCTTATATTGCAGATAATGAATTTCTCTGTCTGATCGCCTTACTTCCTTTTTCTGCAGCATTGGGATTGTCATCCAGCTGCTGCCCTCCACTTGAGTTTCCTTCCTCGGCCTCTCCGTTCCCCTTCTTGCATGCCTGTATCTTGTTCTTTATAAACTATCCTGACTGCTGTGATATTTTGGAGTCTAGTATCTTGGAAATATACACAGTTTGATGGTTGGAAAAAAATGATGTCAGTAAGCCAAAGAATCTGGTAAGAGACAAGAGACAGAGTTCACTTGAAAAGACATCCTGATGGCTCAGTATACAGCACTGAATCTTTGCTGTTGTGTCTAAATACAACTGTATTTTCTTCCACCATCACTGACCTTCAGACTATATGAAGAGGATCTTTCAAGTTTATAGACTTCATAAAAATACAAGTCCAGTTTTTCCAAGCTTCTTGGGGTCTTACACCATCGTGCAGGAAGCTGCATCAGTCATAAGGACCCTGCAAAGCTGAAGTCATTGCAGCACTATGAAAACAGGTCCATCTTGTTGGGTTTTGTCAGGTAAAAACTGTACAAAGCCTGGCCTTGGCTCTTACAGTGCTTTTAGCCTGTCAGTGACCATATTACTTTCCTTCCATGCACAAATAGGTGCAGAGGTCATTTTGCACACTGGGTGTAGCTCCTAAAATGAGCCAGAGAGGAGGGGATATGAGCATGGGGGAACAGCTTCAGGAACTGTAAGGGAACCACTCCCAGCTAGTTAAAAAATTATTTCCATGTGAGCTAATACAATTCCTAAATCTCTTAGTGGAAACAGAGTTCAGTATTATCTAGCTACATCTGGAAAGGCTCTTAGAGTAAAAATTTTATAACATGGCTGTTCTAGAAGCAAAGTGGAGCTCTGTTAACTTTCAGTTTTGTTCTCTGAATGCTCTCACAACACTCAGGGTACTTTCCCTGCTCAACTAGCACCTGAATTCTAAGAACAAAAAATTTAGATCCAGTTGAACACACCTTGTAGTTTTTAATGAGTTTTCTGAGTAGCCATAGTGAACATGATTCCTGCATGGACAGTTTGTGTCTACATGAGTGTGGTATGTGTTGTGCCAAGTGTGTATTAGAGAGACCATCAGAGTACTGAGTGCCCACACTCCTAATATAAAAGCCTTTCTCAGGTTGCTTATGATTTCACAGCAATACAGCTTGAGAGTTTATGAACACCTGGTGAGCAGAGCAAAGAAGCTGCTCTATCTTTGTCAAAATGGGGGTGGGGGGGGTGCATGTGTCTACACATCTTGTTCAGCACAGTCACTGTTGAGTGGAGGGAGCTGAGCACAATCAGCTTTCACTGACATCACAGACCATCATGAAAATTGTTAAGGACCATGCCACTTCCCCATCCTCAAACTTGATTTTCTTATTCAGCAATGTCTGAAAGGAGGTGTCAGGTGGAGAAACATGGGAGGGTGTTTTGGTTGTTGGAAATACTACTAATTTTAGAAATATCAGAGAAATTAGAATCTGGATTTTTTTTTTTTTTTTTACTTTCCTGAAGGAACTTCAGAAGGTCTAAGTGAGATTTATCCTGAGCATAGTTACCCTTATTCAATCTAGTTTAGACATGTACCTTTTTCTCCAAGTCCCTTCATTCAGTCCCTCTGTAGGTCTCCACATGCTGTGGAATTTTCCAGTGCAGACAGGGCTGTTGTTTTGAATCTAAAACAGTCTGGGAAAAACACACCCCATTTTCAGTGGCTTCTCTCCATGATGAATAAATCTATAGAGGGGAACAGGCTTGTGCTTTTCCTTTCCTTGCTTTTCTGCAGCATTAAATACAACCTTCAGTGCCAACAGGCAGCCCCTGTACTCTGGGTAAGTGCGATGCTTAAAAAAACCAGGTTTTAGAAGTAATCCTTTATTAAAGATCTGCCATTTTTATTATCTAAATAACAATAGATAATTTTTATTGCTCTTCTTTTACAACTCAAGCCAATGAATCTCCCTGAGCATAGTTTATATACTAAACAGCTCATTTGCATGCCTAGAGACTGTTAGAGCAGACAACTACCAAACTTGGTGCTTCCAAAAACCTTTTTAGGTTGCTCTGTGGAAATAACAAAGCAAATACAACCTGAAGCAGAAGTGAGATGGATCATTTTGAACAGAAGCTAGGCTGAACTTCTGGATGATTGAGCTATGAAATGAGGCAAAGCCACTACTGCATCTGAAGTTGTGCCTTTGTCCACTTCTGCCTAAAGTCATTTCAAGCCTTCAAATGAAATAATTGACCCAATGTATGTAAAACACAGAGGGGAATTTGTTCTGTGACAAATGCTTACTTTCCAAACATATCAGTAAACCTTCCACCATTAATAAACTGGCTTTAGTGGAATGACTGGTTAGAAAATGTGGACAAACTGTATTTGGAAAGCACAGGGAAGAGAGAAACATATTGCAAGTGTTTATGTTATTTTCCTTTCTATGTATAATTTGAAGGAATTTGTAGAAAAAAAATTGCAGCATATTGTCCTCCCTCCCTTCTCAAAATTAGAGCAGAAGATTGGGTTTTGCTAACCAGCAGCCAGCTGTGATTCTGTAATTTTCTCTAATGCTCTGCCATGGCTGGTGCAGGGCTGGCTAGCAGCAGGAGGCCATCATCTCCCAGGTGCTCCTAACACAGAATTACATGTATCATGAAGCTAAAAACGTGGGCACAAGATCACTCTGCTAGCATTTTCTGGCATTTTTACCAGATTTCTAAATAGGTCAGGCTGATAGGAGTCTTTAAAAGCAAACAAACAAATAAAGAAATCTAAACACAACCAAAAATAACAAAAGACACCAAACAAACTCCTCACAAGTGTCATGAGAGGAGAGAGTCCATGTGCTGTGATACTCAGACAGAAAGGCACCACAGCTTATATGAACAATGAAAATATGAAAAAAATCAACAATAAAACCAAGAATGTACCAAGACACATTTTTTTCACAGCTCTGCCAACCATCTTTGTTGTGATCTGCAAATGCAGGTAATGATGTCATGTAAATATACCTTCACATTATTTCCACTCCTTGTGGATCATTTTCCTAAAGTGCCTGTGGAGTGGATGTTCTGCAGGTGGTAATGGTTGGTGTAATGGTTTTGGGGTTTGGTTTGGTTTGGTTTGGTTTGCATGGATTTGAAAGAGAAGAGATTATATTAAGAAAACAGCATAGATAGATAGATAGATAGATAGATAGATAGATAGATAGATAGATAGATAGATACATATGCACACATATATATACATTTAGGGGAAATGGAAGTGTTTCAATCTGTGTGACAGCAGACTCTTTACTGGAACTGAAATAGCCCCATCTGCACAAGCAGGTCATTCCCTAGAAGGTGTGAGCAGTAGTGAGGACAGAGGTTTTTCAGGCTGGTGGTGGCAGGTTGAACACATCCAATGTTCCTGTCAATTTCAGCATTTTTCAGCCTGAGGGAAAATGCAGCCTGATGCAAACTGCATTAGGGTTGGGGCACCCAAATGGGAAGCATTTTTATAATCAGTCTATTTCCTGAAATGAAAGGAGAAGACCCACTGTGACATGCTGAGATATATGTTGTTAATTGCTCGTCATAACAATTCTGTTTCTTCAGTAAGATCTCTCTTTTCCCTTACCTCCTCTCCCTATGAAATGATCTTGTCAATATGGAAAAAGCAACCCTGAGGAATCTATAATTTAATGAAAAATTGCTGTTGCCATGGCATAGAGTTCATACGTTTATATTGAAATAATTTCTCAGTCTTCATTTGCATCCCCTGACTCTCTAAACAGCTATATCAGCTGTTGAGATTCCAACAATTAAAAATGCTCAATTATTAAGGAGAAATTAAAAGAAGTAATCAGCTTAACATAATTTCAGCTCAAAAAAGCCTTCCCCGGCAGCTCACAGGAAAAGCACATTTGGATCTGTTAACATCCCAAATTGGCTTAAGTTAAAATACACCGGGGCAAGATTAAACCAATGCAAAGACAGTGGAAAAAGAGCCAGTGTTTTCTTTTCACTGTGAACAATATGAAATTTCATCAGCTCTTGTTGTTAGGATGTCATATGAAAATACTATGCTGAAGCCTGCTGTGCAGGCTGTTACAGTTTCCTAAATGAGATTCTGCTATAGATTTCCTGGCATCTACTGAATTCCTCTGTTTATTTGACTGAAATATTTGTGCCAGGGCTGTTCTTGTCCCTCTTTCAGTGATTGAACACAAGAGAATTTTTGCTCTTCTGTTTGGGTTTTTTTTTTTTTAATTCCTTGGGTTTGTTGTGGGGTGTAATAAAGGTTTCCAATCCTGATGGACTGATAGTAACTGGGTTGAATTTAACAGAAAGAGAGGCAGATGGTACCTACCCTCCTTTGCTATTCCTAAGACACCTATTGCCACAGTTAGAAGCCTCTGATGTTGTGCAGGATAGATGCTGCAAACTGCACTGCAGCTCACCAGATGATTTTGTGGCACATGGGGTGGTGCAATCTGTTGTACAATCACCAAGAGCATTGGCCAGCTTGTATGCCCCAGGTTAAAAAGCCTAAAACCATAAAAATTTGGCTCCTGCCCCTTTAGATGTCCTGAGCCAAACTTTGGGAATGTACTGCTGAGAAGTAAGAGTTTGTGTTTCCATTTTATTTCTGTCACTGAAGATTTTAGCTCAGATTACCAGACACAGGCAAGAGACCCAGGCCTTCCTGGGATAATCAGCTTCAAAGCTCTAAGTCATGGTGGCTCTCTGTCCTATCTTGTCTTCTTCCCTTGGTGCCCTGCTCTCCAGTATTTTTTCTATTCCTCCCTCTTCCCTTCCCTTTCGAGAATATCCACTTCACTGTATGTTTGACCCTCAAACATTTTCACATCTGTGGTTGTAATTCACCTCTACAAGAAAGTTCAAACAGCACCTTAGGCACTTCCAGACACTCCTAGACTTTGAGGAGTGAGTCATGCTTGTGCTCTGTGGTCTGGGACTGTACCGAATGACATCACTGACCTTGGTTTGATGATTTCACCTCTGCGTGGGCGAACCTCAAACCACTGCTTTGAAAATGAAACTTGCTTTGCTCAGAAGGAAGCTCTTCACCTTTGTGCCATTCCACACAGTGTCCATACACCAGGGTTAACATGGAAGTCCTAATGGTTTTTCACTTGGCAGGTTAAAAGGCAATGATGGTCCAAGAATTGTTTACTTTTTTCAGACTTCCCATTCACAGTCCCCAGTTTGCCTCCAGGCCAGCTGATATACAGATGGTTCTTTAACCAGCTATTTAAGAGCTAGCTTTATGGTACAAGGTATGGTCTCTTTCCCAGGCCAGGATGATTACTCAGGAAGGTCTGTCTGCTTACTTGATATAAGATTATTTTTCTAGCCTACAGCAGTCAGGAAGGCTGAGGTTTTTTGCCTAGAGGATTGGTTATTATTTGCTTTTTTCCCTAGTCTACTGCATCTGTGGGGCAGAGGAGGAGGAAAAGGTGCAGGTGAAAGCCTTCTAATCTCTAGTGCTTGATGAATAGTTAGTTTTGTTATTCTAACCTCATACATCCATCTTAGGGATAGAAAATAATTGTGGACAAGTAATTTCTTAAACTTATCTGGCATAGCCAGTCTTATCTCTGAACTTCAAGATTCATGTACTTGCTCCCAAAGTGTCAAAAAAACTTACTATTTTTATTTTGTATTCCCAAGTGACTGAGTCACTGAATGTTAATAATCAAATCACTAGTGATTGATGTGGTCAAGAAAAAATGAAGCTCCCAACAAATTCGTACCACCCACCTGGAGATACTCAGTTTAATTTCTATATGGAGCACATCCCAAACTTTTAACTCACCTTGTAAATCAGCTGTAACTTCTTGGGCACATCAGTGCCCAGTGGTAGCTGGTGCTCTTTCTCTTTTGCCAAACTGGCTCAGTATCATACTGTGACAAAAACAGGTTCTTCATCTGTCATTTAAGAAAAATATTTTTACTGCTTAGAGCTTCAAAGCTGAGGTAGTTGAATAAAATATTTATTAGGGCCTGGTGAGGTACTGTCAAAATGTGTAATGAACTCTCAAGACATGGATGATGTTTAATGAAGAATCTTCTCAACATTTTGCTTTCATAAGAAATTTGTTCATTAAACATGCTCATGTTTAAGTGTTGAAGCTTATGTAACATCCTAGGCAGGGTCCAAAGGCTGCCCAGTATTAGTTGTATGACACGGATTTTTCTTAGAGTCCTTGATTTCCTGTTTAGTCCAATAGAAACATAAATGAATCTTGGAGTGGCAAACATGGACAGCTGCAATCAATAAGTGCACACATGTTTCATACACATATTTTATAGAAACATATCAGAGATGAGCATGAGCTTGGATGGTGCTAATTAGAGGAATGAGACTTTGCTAGTGAATCAATTCCTTGGTGAAACTTTTTGTAGAAAGCATTTTAAGTTGGATTATTGCTATCCTTTGAAACCCTGATGAAATCTTCGTAGGAATTAGGTGACAATGTTTGTCAGTAAGAACACCCAAGTTGTGTCTAAGAGCTAAACTGACTTTTGATTACTTAGAATTATCTCCTGAGAACAATTATTGATTGCTTCTGCAAAATCAGATTTAACTTTATATGTTCTCCTCCAAAGTCCTTCCTACCCTCTGCTCAGTGAATAAATAAAATGTTTTTAGATAGGTAAATATTACCCTTTCATAAGAACAAGAAAAAGATATGCTGTTGTGAGCATCTGACCTTTCCTTAGTCTTTTTTCCATTTCTCAGTGAAGCAAACAAAACCATGTAAATCTCATCCTTCCTTATGGGAAGGAAGAAAGAGGGACCGGCCATCACTTCTCTTTTTTTGGGTCAAGGAGCAGTGCCCAGAGATACTGAACAGAAAGAAACTCCCATTGTGCACAGGTTACACAGACGTGGAAGAAGCAGCCTGTTGTTTCCATATTACTGTCATAAATGTGTGCATGTATTTGATAACCCATAGTGTGCTGTCTCAAAGGTGTTTGTCTCCCAGCAGCCTCCCAGGAAATGTGTGAGTCTGTTTGCTTCGCTTGTTCACAGCGCTGGAACCTGGAGTTGTTGCTTCACCAAGCAGAGGAACATGAGGGTGAGTTTAGATTTGTTTGGGAAGCTGGCTCCGATGTGGTTTCCTCCTGTTTGCCAGGTATCAGCTCTTGCTGACAGTATTCTGCATGGGAATTTCCCCTAGGAAGAAAGGTTTTTATTGGACAAGTGCTTCTCTGAAGGATGTATAAAGGAAAATAGCACTGGTAATTTCAGGCATGAAAAAAATAACTGGAAGAGCTCCAGCAGGCCTCCCTAAATATTAGCACATGTTCTATGATACAGGGAGTAAGAAAAATAAGTAGTGACTATAGGAAACCACATTTATATATTTTTTTGTTGTCCACAAAGTCAGTATTGTATTTGAACAGAAGGACCTCTCATACAATGACAATTTTATATTTGTACCTTTTATAAGAGGGCATGAAATTTCATAGTTCTATAATCCAGAAATATGGTAATTAGCTGCTTCAATATTTAAATAATGAAAAGCTGTTAATAACATGGTCAGCCAT
This sequence comes from Haemorhous mexicanus, assembly GCF_027477595.1. Classification (NCBI taxonomy): domain Eukaryota; kingdom Metazoa; phylum Chordata; class Aves; order Passeriformes; family Fringillidae; genus Haemorhous; species Haemorhous mexicanus. Next base: position 63,594,947 of record NC_082341.1, on the reverse strand, counting down.
GCCCAAATACTATATGAAAAGTAGCAGAAAGTATGCAAGTACTGTGTAGGTACACAATTTGTTAAGCCTCTGTATTTTGCACTGATGAGAAATACAGTGCAAATATATACATGCATATATATATACACACACATATATATATATTTGCAAATGAAATCAAACTTTCATAAATTGGTGCTTCAATTGCTAATTGTAATGTGGGATCCAATACAGCAATAAGCATCTACAGTAAACAGAAGCTAACTGTAGCTCAAGAGTAAGCTTTTCCCATATCTGAATCTCACTTCTAAGTGGACATAATCCCATTTTTCCTTATTCTCTCCCCAGAGATGGTTTTCTTCCATGTTACAAACAGTTCCAGCTGTCAATCCAGCAGTAATTCTGAACTCGTATAGCTTAGGTCTGAAAAGGAGGGCCATATTCTATCATAGCTATTTAGCCATGAAGGAAAGGTACATCAGATCTCCTGCTTCAGATTTTGACTGATAGGGACAAGCAACAAGAAGAGAAATCTCTCTCTCATTTTCTACCTCTGCTCAATTCAAAACTTTGGACCCCACCTATCTCCCTGAGCTCTCTATTGCCTTTTCTCTGTGCTTCCTCTGAGGAGCTGTTCCCTCTGCTGTCCTTAATGGTATGTTTGACTCCCTGGGTTTAGAAAGGCCAGTAACCCAGATTGTTGTTTTTTCTGTTAGCAGGAATGAAAAGAGAAAAAGGAAATATTAATTTTTTTTCCATTCATGTATATCCTTAAAACTTTATTTACAATTCTGTTTGTAATATAGGAGTGCTACATTTTTTCTCCTTTCCCCAACTGTCCCTCATTTTCTTGCTGACCTTTTAATGTAATGAGCCTGGAGATTTTTCCACTCGTTTTCAGTGGGGAAGATCCACTACTCCTGGAAATAGATATACCTGTGTTAATCAGTGAGTGACTGAGCAATTATCAGCACATCCAGATTACTGGACTGCTGTGGAGGATTTAGACCAACTTGTACCTTTATAAGCAAAAAATACAGTTGCTTCAGCTGAACAATCCAATGGAGAAAGAAGGAAGACTAGAGTGTGCCTTCTATTTTATTAACATTTCTCAGTTCAGGTCCTCAGGAAACCTCTGACCAGTATTTATTTGACGATGTCTCTGTCCAGGATAATATTATGATTAGAATCAAAGGAAGCAGAAAAAGAAAAAGTTTTCTTACTGAAATAAAGTGAAGGACAGTCTTTTATTTCCCCAGCTTAAAGAACCTCTGGAAGAGTAACTCAAGATAGGACTTGGCAACTGCTTATTATGCTCTCTGCCAAATAATGCCTAGAGATCTAGCAAATCTAGTTATTAAATGAGCTAAGCAGGAAGAGCCTGTTTGAAACTGCATAGAAATATGAGCACTCTGCTCAGCAGAGGACCAAAGATGCAAGGATTATGAACTGCAGTCACTGAGGCCTTGTTTTAACCAAGATCACAGTCACGAGCAGGAGAGGAGCAGGAGAGGGAAAATGGGTGTTGTTGGGGCTTGTGTGCTGCTCTTGGCACTCCACCTACTCTTGTTATTGTTGCTTTGCTTGGCTTTTAGCTGATAAATAAAATATGGAGCAGTGTCTAGAAGCACAGACAGAAGACAGTTCATCTAGTGCTGCTTAATTGCTGGGTGCTGCAGTTGCTGCAAAAGAGCTCTCTTTTTGGAATTCAAATGGGAACCAGTGCCATTTTATGGACTGGGACTAGCCATAGTGGTTTACAGTAACAGACCATGAATACGATGGTTGAGAGGAGTATAAAGGCTTTATTCCTAGGCAAATCCTGGGAATGGCATTTAGACAGACTGTCCAGAGAGTCTGGTCTGTAGCTGAACTGAACTGGCACCAGTTGCTGGAGCAGATTGCATAAGTGCCCCAAAAGGGATGGCAGAGAATAGCTTTCCAACTCCCAAGAGCAGAGGGATCCTATTCAGGGAAGTTGTCTCAGCTGTCAGGGCAATTTTTCTTCCATGTCAGTGGTCTGAAAAATATCTCTATTTTCCCCTTTGCAATCAAAAGCAAAAGCTGGCTTTTGAAAGACTATTTTAAAAGTAACAGGGCTTCTGAGGCTTGATCTTCCAAAATTTTAAAGGTGGCTCACAAAAACTAGTATTCTGCAAAGAGACATTGTGCAATTTCTGCATTGCATCTCCCAAAAAGGTGACTGCTGACTCAATACGTGGACAATTCACTTGCTATTTTAAAACTGGGGAAGGTGCAACTTAATTTAATTCTGTAGCTGTATGGTCTCTCTTTTCCAGTATTGGGGAGGAGGTGCTGCTTCTTCCTACTGAAATCCTGCACGAGCGTGATGGAGAGAAATCTTGCCAGGAGCAGTGTGGCTGGGGTTCCCTAGGCAGCTTCTCTATCCTCCCAAGAGGATACTCATTTTGAGGCAGTGTACTTGGGAAAAGGGGTGAGCCCCGAGTGACTGAATTGTGCTGTGCCTTGAAGAAAACAGGGGAGAGCAGCAGCTTGCATTCTTCAGGGTTTCTGGGGCAGTAGACCAGGAGAGGTCTCCCGTATCTTTTTTCAGTCTGCTTTGGCTTCCCCTTCTTGCCTGGTGAAGGAGGGCCTCCATGTGCTTGGGGCTTTACTCCAAGCTCAGGGGCTGGGTTTGGGAATGGCTTTCGAATGTTAGCCAAAAATATTCGTCTGTGCATGTGTATGTGGAGGCGTGGGGGAGGGAGCGTTGCTCCCTTGTGCAGTCACACAGAACAAGCCACAATCTGGCGTGCTTTTGGTTATTAATAGCTAGAATATGGAAGTAGGGCAAATATCCATCCTGATTTATCCTGACCTGAATAATCCGTATAGTCTTCAGGCCATAGACTAGCGATTCTGTCTCTAGCTGTCACATTCCTGAATTTTAGGAAGCGATATCTGTGACCATTTTGTGTCATGATGATCAATGTCACATTAAAGGGAGAAGCCTGCAGGCAGGCGTGTGAGCTGTGTGAGCGCTGCTTGATTAGGGAGGCGCTGGGGTGGGGATCCTGCTCGCTGTCACTCCTGCTCCCTGTCACTCCGCGCTGTCTGAGACCGTGAGACAAAGGATCCCGAGGGAGAGGTCACCCTGGCCTGAGGCTGCTCTGCTGGGCAGGGGGAGCGACAAAGATGCTCTGAGAGGCAGGTCACAGGCGGAGGAGAGGAGTCACAGAGCCATGAAACAGCACTGGAGGAGGCAGGAGATGTTAGATTCAGGAGTGGGAGTGGGGAGTGGAAGAGGCAGAGATGTGCAAAACCTTGTATCCTTATGGTTAACTATTCCTAGGCATTATCAGGGTATTCAATTACTAGAAGATGGGCTTTTTCTCTCATTTTTGCTTTTAAAATCATTAAGACATTGAATCCTATATTTTTATTCTCCTCTCAGCTTGCAATATGTTGTTCTCCACATCTATTTTTGAAATCACAGCAACTTTTTTGACCAAATCTGTAGATTTCCCATTGTGGCCTACAAACATTTCTAGCATGTGAAGAGAGACAAGCAAAAAGACATTAGTTGTGACAAATCCAACACGCCTGGGACACAAATCAGAAGTCCTCATTTGGTCAGGTTTCCCACTGACTTCCCCATGAACTGACATGATTCTTGAGTGAAGCATGCAAGCTGGAAGAATAGGGTGCACATTTGCATCCTGTTATTGTTCTGAGCATTATTCAGGCAACAATTTTCTTTTTATGGACGGGCACACAGAAAAGCAATAAATATTATTGCTGATTACATTTTAGAAACTACAGGCATTGTTGGAACACAGGCTTATTTATTAAGGGTAGAACGAGTATAAAGGGAAGCAAGTTCTTGCCCAGAAGTATTTAAAGACTGATATTAAATCAAGACACGATGTAAGAAATCAGACTGACATGAAACAAAGATGGTTGTGCTAACAGTGTGCTGCTATTTAAGCCAGCTAATGAACAAATTGATGGCTTCAAATCACCTAACATTTTGAGTGTGTTGTGGCATGTTTCTGTTCTGCTTTAACACAGATAAGCAAATACAAAACTGGTTTCTACCAAGCTAATTTTTGGGGGTCCAGTGTTACACCCAGAGCAAATTAGTCCATTTGTAAACACTGCCTTTCAGTGCTAGGAGCTTACACGCCAGTATGAAACCTCCCAGCCTTCCGTGCTGCAACTAAGCAGCCGTGGTTACACAAGCCACAGCAGATGAGGATGCACTAGAGCTCCCCCGGCTCTTCCCTGCGGATTTCACACTCTTCCGCCAACAATTGTGAGCCTCCATTGCCCTTCTCTCGTGGGAAGCTCTCAGCCAGAATGGCAGGCAGGGGATGCTGCCGCCTTCGCAGCGCCCCGCCTTTGTCTGGGAGCAAAGGGCACTCGCGGCAGCATTCCCTTTCCTCTCCCAGCCAGGGAAACCGCAGGGTTCCCCGTCCTGACCCAGCCAGGGAGGCTGACATTCTCACAGGCAGGGAAGACAGAGCAGGCCGGGGTTTTCCTGTTTGTTTTCGAAAGGCCGGTGCTGGCTGTCCGGGTGTCTGTGTGCGTCTCATGGGAAGCGGGAACAGGCGCTGGGGCACTGCGGCTTGGGCTCGTGTTTGTGAGCCCGGATTGTCAGCGGCAAGCTATTCTTGTTGGATTTCCAAGTAAACATCAGACAGATCCTTACCCCTTTGAGCTGTCATAGTCTGCCAAGAAAACTGTCTGAACTTTGAAATTTCTCCTTTTATTTTCCGCCTTCCTGACCCTGCCTCTGCCGCCGACAGCAGGTCCCTCTTGTCAGGGGAATGTCCTCCAGGCACAACACAGGGAAACGGAGGAGGGGAAATTTCACCTCCAGAAATCCTGCTTGGCGAGACAAGGATGTCTGGGCCCGCGAGAGGGACGGGGCAGGCGGCTCGGAGCAGCCCGGGCTCATGGATGAGGCTCTCCCAGAGCCTGCCCGAGCTGCTTTCAGCGGAGAGCGGGGGCGGGCAGCCGCGGGTGCCTGGTAACAGCGGCTCGGGTGACAGGCGACAGCTCATTAAGCTGTCAGGCGCCATGGCAACAGCGCGCATGGCATCCGCGTCTAAAGCAAACGCGCCGCCTTTGATCGGCTCGCTCTGGCTGCCCCGGCCGGGCTCAGCTGAGCCGGGGCTCCTCAGGAGCTGGGCACTTGGCCGCTTGAAGAGTAAGCCCCGTCTCTTCCTCTGCGGGGACGCTTTTCTACCAGGTTTCGTTTTGCCCTGCCCAGTTCCTATCCAGGGCTAATGTGGAGGGTCAGCTTCGCCATCCTCTGTCGCTGCGTGCATTGGCTTTTGCTGCCTTTATTCCCATGGCTCCCTTAGTGAGGTTCTACTCGGCACCTGAATACACAGTCTGGGGGGAGGGGAAGGGTTTGAAGGGCTTCTGTTGCATGATCCATACCCTCCTTGGGCTTCCATAGACCCTATGATTGAGATAATAAAACTTGGAAAATGCTAAAGTATCTTATCCTTCTGCTTGTTTTCCCTTTAGGATATGACATAAATTTCATAAAGCTAGCAGTCTGAATTCTGGAAAAGAGAGCATGAGCCATACTCCAGAACAGAACACCTTTTTGCTTTGAAAAATGAGCAGCTCTGGAAATGGTGTTTGAAGACAGTTATTTATCATGCTTGAGGTGTTGCGTGCAAAGCATTTATTAATTACAAAAAGTAGTTTTATAGTTTTGGTCCTTGGAAGTGGTGAGGACTTCTGGCCCTTAGGGATTTCTTTGTCTAACAAATGATCCAGCTCTGCTGAATCAATGGGGTTTCTTCCATTGACTTTATACATTTTGGCTAATGTCCAATCTGACCTCCTTCAGCTTCTGTCTGTGTGTTTGAACAGTTAGATCATATTTGGCAGCTAGTAATATATTTTTGAATCTTTTATACCAAAATGAATCTCAGTGTTCAGCAGGTTATCAAAACACAAGCTTGCCTTATTGCAAAGAAAGCATTGCTGTTTGCTTTTCAAAACCCAGTCTAGTTGGGGAACAGCACTGTAAATGAGACAAGGAAACAGAGGCATGGTTCATATGCATCCTGACGGTGAGCAGGTCTGTAAATACAGATGTTTTAGGAAAGAATCCTTCTGATGGATCCATTTCACATAGGCTTGCCAAATGTTGCTGGGGATTGCATCTTTCATATGCCATGCAGGTCAAATCCTTAATAAAGGTCTCCTTTTTCTTGTAATTCATAGGACTCACAACTTCTTCCCTAAACAAACACTTTCCTCTCTTCTTGCAGCCCGCTTTGTCTGGTTGTGTCAGGTCTCTGTGCCACAGGATACTTCTGTTCATGTAGGAATTCCTGCTGGAATTCCTGCTTCAATTCTGGCCATGCCCATCTCCTGTCCTTGTCCTTTTCCTTAGAAGATGACCAAGAGCCAAAGTCAGTCGGTGATGGAAGGTCTGTAAACAGTTGTTAGAGCTGCAGTAGCCAGCTTCAGTGGTGCTTGTCAGAGTAGGACCCAGCCAGCCTAAAGGGTGTGCTGAGCTGAACACATCCCAGTTTCCTGTCATAACATACAGTGTGTTCCATGCTGACAGTCATTTGTTTTTAGCATAGGTAATCACTGGCATGTTCTTTAAAGTGAGATTCATAGATGCTGATTACATTTACTGCATAAATTACTTCATTATTAAAATCAGGTCATTTGAGCCCCAAAACCATTAACATGCAAACTATTACCATAATTTCATAAGCTAATAAATCAAGCACAGGAAAAGAATTAAGCGGTTCCTAGTGATAAGTGTTTCTTCAGAGATTAAGAAACACAATTTTCTTATGCATATATTAACATTTTAAAAGTAAATTCATGCAAAAGCAATTTTTCTGCATATATAAAACTTACATTTAATAATCTCTGTACTCCAGAGCCTCCAGAGTTGCTTCAAAATGAATGTTTTTCTTCTCCCATCACTGTACAGGAATTTGATGTTGAACCAGTCAGCCTGTTTCTGTATACCCTACCTGTAAAACTCTTTATGCCTTCATTAAATAGTCAAAGTTAAGAAATAAAACAAGCCAAGATACAATTGAAAAGAAAAATAACCTGGGTTCATCTTATATAATGAGCTGTTCATCAAAGGTAAATTTTGTATTCTTAATATTAAGCAGTACCAATGAAATTGTAATTATCTCCATAATTGCAATCGAGAACTGTGGTTGTAATCTTACTAAAATGGGGCATTAAAATGGATTTAACTCTCATTTCTTACACAGTTTAATATAATATTGGCCAGAATAATGCAAAGATAGACTCTTCTACTCACATTACTCACTAGTTTTAAAATAATACTGTAACACAGCTGTTGCAGGAAAACAAAGAAAATTCCAATGTAAATGAAACTGTAACAAGCAACAGATGACAATGCCTAAGTATTTTACTATATTGCAAGATGTCCATGATTTATTTATGTTTAGCTGGTTTTGTTTTCCAGGTCCTAACCTGCTGTTTTGGTTTGTTTAGTTTATTTCTTTTTCGGTATGAGGCACCGAACGTATTTGCTCCAGGGAATAAGGGAATGTGTTTTCAGAATGGTGCTCACCATACCACTTATTTCGGGTCTCTTGGTTGCTGCAGCAATACCACAGCCTCACACTTTTCTAGCCCACATGTGAAAAGACACTCAGAGAGCTTTTAGCAGTGCCTTGTGCTTGCTGCTGTTTAATGGCTCTCTCGACTAAGACAACACCACACTGAGAAGTGCCCCTCTGGGGAGGGTTGGCTTGTCCCGTCCCTCCCCCTGCACCAGTTCACCCAGGGGCCAGATAAGGAGCACGGCTGGTGGTAAGGAGGAGGTGACAACAAGCGACATGTGGGGACACCCCTCGTCGTGGGAGCGGGCTGCTGCCTCAGATTTGCTGCCATTTGGAGCCACAGCCTCAGCCCCAGGAGAGACAGAGCATTGGGCTGAGCTCACCCACAGGCAGCTGAGGTAGTGGGACAGTCAGCATGCAGCCTGTGCAGGACAGGAGGCAAAACATGGGACATGTTTGGGTCATTCTTGTTACAGAGGTGTAGCTCGCTGGTGTGGTAGATGAATTAGACCTGTGGCTCAGAAGGCCAAGTATTTATTCCCTAAATAACAAAACAGCACTGTTGATTTGAAGTTTTCCATGTCTGTTGTGCTTACCCTTCTGGTTCTGTGTCCCATCCTCACCACTTTGCCCATCAGAAAGTACATGGATGCTGTAAATCTCTCAAATTATTAGCATCCTCCTTACCTTCCTTCTGCTGCAGGATTCAGTGCCTCATTCCTCAGTTATGGTCTCTTTTACATTCTTCATTTCAAACCAGATATTGAACTACTGCTGCTCCTGGCAGGTCTTCACTTTGTTTGGAGGCTGTGTGTGCTATTGTATATGCATAAATCATTTCTATCTGTTCAGGATTCCACGGGGCTGTGTTTCAGGTATGTCTTCAGAGGAGTTTATCAAAACTCCATTCCAGGTCATAAACTCATTTTTCAGTGTTTGTGTAATTAATTGCAGAGCAGAGATGATATATCTAACACAGGGCAGGTGACAACACCCATGTGAAATGAGAATTTTCTAATCAAAATGTGAGTAATCCAAGTAAAATGGTTATGAACTATTTGGCAGCGTTGCTTTCCATATTGCTGAAGCTGAATATTAAAAAGGAGATTTGATATCTCGTCTGGACAAATTGGCATGATTTGGGCATTTTTACAACTCAACAGTCCCTCTGGAAGATAAATGGAGGTGACTGCAAATGCAAAACATGGTTTGATTGTTTTGTTCATATATGGCAGAATCCCATTGAAGTCAAAGGCAGATTACTCACCTGAATAAAATTTCTGGGTCAGGCTCCACATTTGCATGAATGAATATGTGTAAAAACAAGAATTTGAATTTCCAGGATTCTGTAATAATTATGTTCAGGTAACACTGCTATCTTCCCTTTTAAAATGCCAACAAGTCTTTTTTAATGTGGAACATCCAACGTGAAGTACTTCACTTAGCCAGACAGTGTCCTAATTTTCAGCAGTGTGTGAAGGACAAGATTCCTGCAGGCAGTGTTTAGTGCACCTACCCAAACTCCTGCTCTCACTGCCTCTCAGAGGACTGTGCTCCTCTCCACATGCTGGAGGAGAAACCTCAGAAGACGTTTAGCTGGCAAAAAAGGCATTTCTGCCCAGGCTCATTGAATGTTCTCCCAAGAAAACAACAGAGAAAATAATCTGAACCACAGCACTTATGTTTCACTGTTAGGTTTTTTCCACTGTTGTTCATACTGCCATTCTTTTCTCTTTCACCCTATTTATCTTTTTCTCTGTAAACTTTCCCCCCCCCCCCCCGACAAAGAGGTAACTTCAGCTTGGATGCAATTTCTAGCATAAACTGGTTTCTGGTGCACCTGTTTATCAAGGCTTACTAAGCAATGGAAAAGGATATTTAAAAATCAGTCTTTGAATGACAGCTTATTCATTACCTTAAAAGCTTATTCATTCACTAATTTGACCACTTCTGGACTACTACTAGCACATCATGTGAACTTTCTGGCTTCAAGAAGGAAGAAGATGAAGACAAGTGGGCTATGTTTTCTGTGCCTGGTAATCACAGTGCACATTGGTGGCGGGAGGCTGAACAAAAGTTCAAATCCATCTCTGATGGGTTCCTTCAATACAAAAAACTGCTTTCCATGTAATTGTGTGAAGGTTGCACTGTACACACAGAGGTCGGAGCCTGGAAGGTCAGGAAGAGTTGGGCTGAGGGGTTTGGTTTCACTGGACTCTTTTCTTCCTGTGTGTCTGCAGGGGCTGCTGTGCTGCCATGTACCTGTGTAACCCATCCCAGGAAATATGGACATTTCTCAAGCACCACTATCAGAAGGGAAGCAGTCTGTCATCCTATTCCTTACTCCCTGTCATGCCTGCAAGTGTATAGCAAGGAATATTCCCTGGTGTTTGGGGAAGAGTGCTATGCAGTCAACATTCCTGCTCTAGGCTGTGAAGGCTTTCCTCCTTCTTTCCCAGAAAACCAAAATACTTATTGAAATCTTGACATTTCTCTCTGAAAATTGCGACATTTTGAAATCTTCTCAAAAACTTCTTGAGAGGTTTGTCTTCCGGGAAAATGGAATTGTCACAAAGATCTTTCCCAGAACAAGAATGGCTGCTGTTTGGGGGCTTTTGTTTTGGTGGGGCTTCTTTTGTTTGGGTCAGTGGGTTTTTTAAGATCTCTGCCTACAAAATAGAATGAATGCTGCTTTATTTTCTTCCCATAAACAGAAAATTCTGCTGGGGAGGGATGATGTGTAAGAACCAAAATACTGCTCCTGTAAGATGTTAAAAGCAGGCTCATTCTTAGCAACTAAAAATGTGATTTCTTGCTTTTTAAAATTGTCATTCTCCCAGTTATTCACCACATACAGCATTTTAGTTAGAAGTAAGTAATTTGGATGGTTGAGGTGGAAATGGGACCATCCACGAGAGGTTCCTACAGGAGAGGAGGCACCAAGTCTTTTGGGACCTCAATAAAAACCTCTGTGGCCATTTCAGTAAGTTGCTTTCTTACCAAATCCACTTATTATTAAACTAGTTACCCAGCTCAATCATCACTCAATTTCTGAATTGGCAAATATTTCTCTAAGAACAAAACAGATGTGTAGTACCTGCCACTTAAAATAGATAAATAGATCCACAAACACCAAGACACAGGAAAGTGTTTTCTGAGCACCAAAGCTTTTGTGTCAGAAAAGAGTTCAAGAAAACTAGGATACAGATAGTACTCCTGCTTTCTTGCAAAAACTGTGGAGTTTGGTGAGTGTGCTGGAGGTCTCTGATGTGGTATAAATAGCCTTGGATGATCAAAATCTGATCCTCATGATCATGCTGACTCTATTCCTGTTTTTGGGAGTACATGAACTGCATGAACCATTCAAGAATAAGAACCAGTTCACTCAAATGGTTGTCTCTTAATTACACATCAGCAGTCATGCAGTTTCTTCATTTTCACACATAACCTTAAATAAAGTGGGTCAATAAACTTTACAATTTTATGAGTGTATTTGAATTTTTTGGAGGATTTTTTTTTTTTTTTGGTTTTAAATCTCAAGATACCTGAAAAATTAAAAGACTAAGGACACAGTGGGTTTTGTAAAGTTAATTTTATTTAAACAGAATTCAGAAGCTTACTTGACACCTTAAAGATTTCTGTAGAATTTTATACAAAGCAATGGGATTGAATATTCTTAAGATATCGTAATAATCTGCTTGTGCTCTATTTACTGTTCTGTGAGCCACTCACTAGAAATGGTGAAAAACGTTTCTTGAATTCATTGCAGATGACCTTTTGTTCCAGGTTCTTCCTCGAGAAAAACTGTAAGTTTTTAATCAAATTGAAATATTTTAAGGTAAACTGCAAAGGACAAAGAAAACTGCTCTGCCAAGGCCAGAAAGTGAGCCCACAGGAATTATCTGAATGGCTGTAATACATCTCCCATGAAAACTGGAGGTGTGGGTTATTCTTCATTTTTATGTGATGCATGTTAGCTCACCTTTGTTTACCAATCCATCATGGACACAGCAGAGGACAATTATGCATATTAGTATATGTTTAGAACATTCTGGAAGTATGATGTGCTTTCAAAAATGAGCCTCCAAAACTTACATAAAAATCTATCTATAGCCTGTATTTCAAATAAACAGATTCTTTGCTCTGACACTCTAGCAGTGTTTATAAATTGACTGATGCTTGCAATTAGCTCATGTGGTAGCATGCTGTCCCCTTGTTTCAGCTGGCTTTCTGACACTGGGGACCCATTTTTAAACCAGGACACTTCCTGCTCACTTTCCCAATACCCTTGGAAAGTTCCAGGAGTGTCATTCAGAGTACAAAGACAGTCATCTCTTGACACTGTGGCTTGGCTGGGTGCTGACTGACCCTGGTCACTGAAGTGTTTCGATGTGCTAAGGCATCAGGAATCTGACCCAGCAGAGAGAGACCTTGTGGTTTTTTTGGTGGGCAGCCATGCAGAAATGTCTCTCAGTGGTGAGTGTCAAAAGTGGTGCAAGGATAAAGGGGGGTCAGCTCTACCAGCAGGAGGAGGGAGCTGGCATGTCACCTGAAGGGGAAGCATGGAACTGCAGCCCGTACAGGTAGCTGCAGTGTGGTTTTCCCCACCCAGATGAGATATGCACTGCTGGTGATGTGAACCTCATGCTGTCTGTTGAGAAACCTGTTTATCAGCATGGGGTATCAGCTTTAAAAGATTTGATGCCCAAATGAAGATGTAAGATGTCTGTGCATTATCATAACAGAAAAAGTCTTATCTTGCACAACAGGTAAATATTACTGCCAGAGAGGACTGCATTTTAGGAAACCTGAAGAGAGGATAGAGTGACAAGCTTATTACAACTGACATGTGTATGTAATTTAACACTTTTGATTGCACAGATTTTGTTGAAGTGAGCCAACATCAGCTAAGTTTGTTTGCTGGTATGACATGTACTTTCCTTCTCTTCAAGTCTTGTGTATGGAGAACTGCAACACTGAACACAGAACCTTTACTTCCAGGCAATGCTAAACAAACTCAGCCAAGAAAGTTAAGGTAAATCAAGTGAATTTGGGATATGAATCCAACTTCCTTAAATTAAAATGCACTAAAAGGTTCCTTCAGGTGTAGTGCTGCTGTAGGCTTGCTCAAAGATCGAGCTCGCTTCTTGTGATTGTTTGCTCTTAAAATTAATGAACTTTAGAAAAACCCCAGGAGTGAGGTAAAAAAAGTTGAAATGTGTGTCGTTTCTAATTGAACTCTGAAAGGAAGAGAAGAATGTTTTACCAAATTACTTACCTAGGTATAGTTTGAAAGAATACAAAGTTGCTTAAATAGTCTCCTTCTCCAGTTCATGAAACTCCTAACAACAGTGGCACTTGCCTAAAAGATATCTTGGAAGCTGTATTCAGTGTGAGAATCATGGATAAATCAGGGCAGATATTCCTGAAGTGATTCCAAGGTAAACATATATATTTACATATTTTATTAATGTTTTGCTAATATTTATTAACATGTTATCCTTGAGAAGAGATGGCTAGGTGGGATTCATATCCGTTTACATAAATACTGGATGATGCAAAGAAGACAAAACTATTTCCTTCTCACTGATATCCAGGGAAGGGTAGGAGGCAGTGGGCCCAAATTGAAACAAGGAGAATTCCATTAAGCAGAAGAAGAAAATTTTGTCCTGTGAAGGTAATCAAAGCCTGAATCAGAGACAAATGAAGTGTGTGTTTTTGGAGATAATTCAAAATGCAACTGGATATGGCCCTGAGCAACCTGATACCTTTTGGACCCTGCTTTGAGAGCAGTTGGACCTGAAGATCTCCAGAGGTCCCTTCCCTCCTTAGCCTTTTGTGTTTCTGTGTAAACAAGATGCTGTTGGCAATCTTCTCGGGAAGAAATACGAGCAAAATTTCAGTCTCTAGAATTTCCTCTGACATCATCTTCTTTACAGAATTCAATGTCTCAAGATGAGGTTTAAATTATTGAATTATTCTTTCTGTAAAGCAGGGAAAAACATGTTTCGAATGTAAGTGGTCCTTTTGAGTATTAAAGTGAGAAATCAAAATGTTATGCCGTTATGCCAGGTTTGGGTTTTTTTTTTTTTTTTTTTTTTTTTTTGTAGAATTCATGTTCTGTTGTCAATTATCTGGACGCTGGTTTTATCTCTGCTCTACAAGAAATATTCCCTCAGATCTTCACTGATTTTTCATTTTGGATGATTTATGACATATGCCTTTTGACAATACACAGGCTCATCTTCTTTTTCTCCCCCCTTGCTAGTTTTAGGATAGTATAATATGATAGAAATGGAGTGCAACCATGAACGACTTAGGAAATTTCAGTAGTCTGAGCATTTTGCCCAAACTGGCCTGTTTGACATCTCTGTTCCAATGTTCTGCCTTTGCTCCCTTGCTGAGCAATCCAGCTGTTCAAACACCAGTTAAAGAGAAGCTGCATCCACTTAATGGAAGCGTGCAAAGATCTGTAACACTGCAGAGAAGTGGAACTTCCTCTAACTTAGTCTACTGTCTATATTTATCACTGCTCATTTGCCATGTGCCTTCCCTCCCACCCCAGCTGCCACCTCACAGATGGCATTCCCAGCAAAAGAAGTTCGGATTCAGTGCACTGTCATCTGGAAATGTCAGCAGATGACATGGTGAGGGGAGGAAGAGGAGGGCTGCCTCCACATTTTTTCAGGACAAAACTTGACCTCAAATTCTACTCAGTCACCACAGAGTTCTGGGCAATACCAGGGTGGGCACAAATGGAGCAAGAAAGAGTTTGATATCGTGCATATAATGATCTTTGTTTTGTTCTGAGGTTTGCTGGATAGAAATTTCCATACTGTGCAGTTATTTACTTCTAACTCTATAAAGCTTTAATGTATTAAAGGACTTAAAAAAAAAAAAAAAAAGTTTTGTTTGCCCTAGAAACCAAGTGAAAACAATGAGGGAGAAGAAGGCATCCCTGCAAAGTTGACACTATTAAGCCCAGGCAAAAAGTGGAACATTTGCAGTGCCTATGAACAGATGTCTTATGACAAGTAAATAAAACAATGATTCTTAAGCAATTACTTATTTCTGGTTTAGTTTTTTAGTGTCTTTCATTTAGCCCTTTCATGTTAGTCGTTTCTATATGCTTTTGGTGTTGTATGCTTGTTCCAGTGTTACTTACAAAAATATGGTGGGCCTGGAACTTGACACAAGGAAAGAGACAGGGCAAGTTTTTAGATTTAAGGATAATGTAGCCACAGGTGTCCAATATTTGCCTTCAGAAATTTCAGATGTCACTAACTGCGCTCAGTTTTCATTCTGAAAGCTGAAGTCGGGAAAACTTGTGCGCCTCAGAGTAAAAAAGTTTCAGATAGTGTTATTTTGTTGAACTAGGCTAAGAGAAAATGTTGCTGGGTTTGGCATCTTCAAAACATTCTTGCAACTGTTTCTCCGGGGAGCTGCGGTACCTTCCTGTGTTGCAGCAAGGGCTCAATATTCAGTACATTTTAACAGCAGGAGGGGTTTTGGCTGCCTTGTGAATATTCATTCAAAATAGCTCCAAGAGTACAGGCTTCTGAGAAATACCCACTCATAAACACACAGAAGATGCTGCCCAGCTGCAGTGGGGCTGCTGAGGCGCCCGGCCTGAGAGCAGAGGCAGATGTCCTTTTCAGTGACTCAAACTAGAGCACTCTAAGCAGGTATTGGCCCATCTGCTCCCATATCTCAGATGTCGTGGCTGATTATCTGAACACTCAAGCTCTGTTGTAGTGAAAATTCAGGGAAGCAGTGCCATTCACTGACAATGACATCTTAACAGCCCCCAGCTGCTCATTCCCAGCCTATGCCCTCCTTTAGCTCTTACAAAATTGTTTATGGGGCCAAGAACCTGGCTCCTGCCCTGCCATACTCCCAAAAAAGATTGGATTATTTTTAGCCTGAACTGACTCTCACTCCTGGTTCAGCGCAGGGATGGCTGTGGTTATATTTGCTAGAGGACAGCTGTTTGTGCCCTGCCATCAGGGAGATGGTCTTTTCCAGGCCCTGCATTTTCCTCTTGCTTTTCAAGTGCAGATGTCACAGGGAGACCCAAGTGTGTTTGTGCACGTTCTGCAGTCAGGAGAGCAAGGGGAGCAGCTGAGGGCTGGCACCCTGCCCTGCCCAGGGCAGGCAGCTGCGCTGGTAATCCCCTGGACTGCCTCTGCAGGGCTTGATAAAGCTGCTCTGGCAGAGCACATCAGGCACTTCGCTTGCTTTCCTACCGCCCTAACAAGTAACCAAGCCTTAATAAGGCTTAAGTGTAAAGTCAAAGTCTCTGCTGGTGCCATGAGCACTTCATTATGCTCAAGAAATGTAGTAGCATTTTTATTTTGCACCACCAGCACAATTCTTTATTGAGGAGAAGGAAAATTTTCTCAAAGTGGTTTGGCAAAATCCCTGGAACTGGAACCAGAAAACACAGGACTATGGGTCTAGGTAATCAACCAGCTTCCTAATCATAATCCGAAATCTCCCATTGTCACTTGGACAAGTTACTTAGAAACACAGGTCTGTGTTTTTAATCAGAGTAGCTGAATTTGAAATAAATGGATTTTTTGAAAGCAGTGTAAAGGTACTTCACAGTCTTTGTGCACTGTGAGGAGTTTCTAAATGGAAACAAATTGTAGTGCTGGTGCTGCTTTCCACACATAGTCCACGGATTCAGGAGGTCTGTGAATTTCTTACAAAAGATCTGTGCAAATTTACCTATAAAGAGTCAGGGAGCTTTGATTTCCTACTTAAAACTGTGCCTTTTTGCCAGGAAGAAAAAGAAAATAAGGAGTCTGCTGACAGCTATGACTGAAAGACACTGATTTGGTGAAGCATTCATTTGTGGTATAAATGACTGCGTGCTAATTTCCCAGGCAGGCTAGCATGTGTGTCCATAATGGGTTTACTCATCTCCTGGGTTCTCAAGGTGGTTTCTCTGTGACCTGATTTCTTGGGATGCAAATAAAATTTTCAGTGAGTTTAGGTAGTGCAAGGTACAAGCCTTGTGAGCAGGAGAGCAATCTGTGGATTAGGTGAATACATGGGGTTTGAATAGGCATATAAAGTAAAAAAAAAAAAAAATAAAAACCAAACAAATAAACATCCCAGGAAACCAAGCTCCAATTCTTTCTCCTGACTAATTAAATTTTACGAGCTCCCTTTTTGAACAGCATATGGGACACAGATTTCCTAGTCAGCTGGGGATCAGTTAGATACGTGTCTGCGTGTTAGTCAAGTTCCAGCTGATTAAGCCTTTGCATATACCAGAAGTTTCCTGTGATATTTGTACAGACTATCATGGACAGCAGAGCTAGCTTGGAGCTCTTTTGACAAAATCAGTTTCATCCAAAAATGCCTCTATTTGTCTTAGCCAAAATTTTGGCAGAAATGGGTCAAATCAGATTTCAAGGCCATGAAATATTAGTTTTTATAAAACAAGATTTTGACACATCAAATTCAAGATTTTGGTTTTTTGTTAAATGGCTTTTAGTTATAAAACATAAGTACAGTTGAAATGCTTTGAAGATCACATAAATGAAATATTTCTATTGACATTTTATACATTATTATTACTCTTAGTTAATAAAATGTGTCAAGTTTTTGATTATTTTGTTGCAGTTTAAGAAAGTCAGCTTTCTACAAGATTGGAAAGAGTCTAAGTCCAGTCCTAGTTCAGCCCATTATATGGTAGAGATTGGAAAGCAAAACTCAGTGGAAGAGAATGAAAGAGAACACATAAGTGTTCTCAGAAAAAAAAGAAATGAGGTATTCTTGTTCTACTGGCCCTTCACATCTGCTCCTTAGCTTTTAATCATTCATTAGCATCTTTAGTTCTGGTACAATTCTTATCAGGTATCTATTCCTACAAGTGAAGCATAATAGTAATGAATAATGGGGATACATTATTTTAGGAACTGTTCCTGATTCTGTTTAGTGACTGAATACAAAATGGCTTCTCCTCCTTCTGAGGTGGCTGTTTAATTTAGATGTACTACAGATAACTGCTTACAGAAGTCATTCCTTAAAGCAACAGGAAACTTTTGCATGCTTACATATCTAATACAATAATGAAATACCTTTTGCATTTTTGTCAAGGTTATATAGAAAACAAACTAATATGTTAACTATGGATCATTAGGGAGTTGCATTACAAGAGAAAAATTCTACCTCCCTGTATGTCCTGAAAAAAAGATTACTGGTTAACTTCAAGATATGATGTTTACTAAATGACTGAAGTTCTGCTTCAGTGGTTGAAAATGCAAAAAAAAAATTATTGCATTTTTGTTCAAAGTGTTTTCTATGAATTATGTATTATTTCAATTACTTGATGCAGTTATTTGACCGAGAGATTGGAGTGAAAGAAAGTTTAGGTGGGACAGCTAGGTGTGAGCTATGTAAGTCTCAGAGATGTCACTGTAAAGTATTGCAGAAGAAGCATGTACCATCAGGGATATTTTCTTGGGGAAAAGGGAACAGAATATTTCAGCCAAGTCTTCTAATGAAAATGATCCATGAAAATGAAAGCTGAAGGTCCCACAGTGTCCTGGTCTCGCTTCATCACTGTATTATGTAAATCCTAGAAAATCCCCTGAGAGCAAAGGGCTGCAGGAAAGGAGGGCTGCAGGCTCTGCACCATTGCTTCTCTTTTTCCTTTCCCTTTTGGTAGAGGTTGGTGCACGGGAAGCTCAGTAAATGCTCAATTGACAGTCTTGTGTGCAATGAGCTCCCTGAAAACTGCTTTGTGAGGCTGGGTTTCCAATTTTGCTGTGTCAGCCAGCATGGAGTGTTCTGAGCGGGTTCTCAGCTGCTGAGACTTGTTACAGGTCTGCCAAAGTGGGTGAATCCTGAGTAGTTCATACTATGTGGGGATTTCTTTTACAGAACAAATATGAAAGAACATTTTGTATTTAATCATTCTCTGTCTCAAGCTGGAAAAGATCCATCTAGCCCAGTATTCTGGCTCCAAAAGTGATGAAAAGTTGTCAAAAACGGAGGGTGATTACTAAAGATCATTATGAAATGACAATCATGTAGTGACAGCTACCCACCTTATATTCTGAACTTCTAGCAATATGACTTCCAAAGTCAGAGGTAGAATCTTTCTATTTAACAAGTGACAATGGATGAGTTTGTCCAGGAGATCTTTAACTCATGTCAAGTTCTGTAAACCATAGCTCTTTGTGGCAAGGAGGTTCCAAGCTACCACCATGCTGTAGGAAGAAATACTTTTGGTTTCCTCTGTTTTCAATCAGATAATGATTTGGTGTATCCTTGTTCACTGCCACCCATGCCACAAAAGACTTCCATTCCCTGTTAGACCTTTTTTTGCTACTCATGAAGAGTTCACTTCATTGTCTTCTCTTTGTCATGCACACTAATCCTAGTTTTTTTTATCCTTTGAAATTGTTACAACTCAGCTTTCTATTTCTTCTATTTTTCTGTTTCTTCTATTTCCTCTTAGAAATAAACTGATTTATAATTTTCAGTGATCTCTCCAATGTATGCTGTATAAAAGGCCGTGCAAGGGAACCTCCTTGAGTTTAGAACAAACAGGGATGCAAAGAATTCCTGCAACTCCCTGGCAGCACCTTCTCTCTCCTGTGTATCTTAGCAATCTACTGCAGCATTCTTTGGCAGGTGTCTTGCTTGCTACAGGAAAGTATTAACTAAAGGTTTTTGATACCTGCCAGTGTCTTTTTGGGCATATGATCACTTTATGGTTTGTGTCTTATTTTCACCTTAAACTTTGTGAGGGATGTAATCTTTGGTAATAAACTACCTCTGTAACCACAGCAGCTTTTTCTGTGCTTACTCTGAGACCTCAAGCTGCTGGGAGGTATCTTCCTCTTGGTCTTGCCCCTTTTGATGCATCTTTTACAAGCTTCCACTTTCTTTTTCTTAACCTCAGGTGCTACCATAGTAGATTTTTTGGGGGGGTTTTACTGCTCATGCATGCATAATAAGTCTAATTTCATTACAGTTATTGTTAACATGGTCCTTTGATACAGAAGGATTCAAATGACAGGTCAGATGGCTTTCATGGTCTGCTTCATGTACTGTGTCTGTGGATTCTTTTTTCTCCAATTACTTTTCCTTTCTTTTAAAATGATGTGACCATCTACCTTTTTCAAGCTGTTGTGAACAAAGTTCAAAAATGGAAGAAGTTTCTTTTTCTCTCAGGGCACTACCTTTATTTACTGCCATAATTGTGTTATTTACAATACCTGTGCTTGTAAAACAAGAGGAAGGTGCTGGAGTTCTTCCACACAAGGAGCAGCTGGTGAGTGCCAGTAACTCAACCTGTGGGGCTGAGTCTGGCATGTTTTCTGGTGGCTGCCCTGGTGTTCTGCTGCATGGGACAACTCTGCCCGGGGTGCCCAGCCACCCATGGCAGGGCTTGGAGCAGGAGAGCAGGAACACCCTTCCAGAGAGGCCAGGGTTTACAGTTTCCCTCTGACCAAGGTCTCTGGGCCAAGTTCCACCCAGCACACCTTTGTGGAGCTGCAGCACACATTAATAATGACAAAGAGGCATATGGGGAGCGGGCAGGCTGGTGCATGGGGCATGCTAACTGCAAAAAGCCAAATTCGGGGAAGTAATCTGAGAGAGTGCTACCAAAAAGTATTTGTCATTTTAAAATATGTTTCCCTAGTGCCTTTGCATTTGATTGATGGATTTACCTTACCTGAAATGTACCCTGAATGGCTCTGGCTGTTCAGCAAGCAAGAAAATTTCAAATAAGTACTTTTAGCTGTATCTGCAGTGATGAAAGCTAACCTGAAGGAGAGGAAAAACTATTGAATGATTTTGTGCTTCTGGAGGAAATTAAAACGTGAAAAAATACCTTTTTTTTTCCCCAAAAAATCACATACTGGAGATGCCAGGGGAAGTGTACTTAAATGAAAACTTGCATCCCAGGTACAATTGCTCTACCATTAGTGTGCTTGCTGGGCTGGGCCCTGCTTACAAAATGCACCATCTATTTTGCTGTTAACTTTTACATCAAGGTGTTACAAAAGCAGCAGGTGACCAGGACACAGGAACTATCCTCATTTTCTTTGGAATGTGCCCTACACTGTCAAATACAAGGACAAGGCTATAAAGGAGCCAGTAAGGTTCAGGGAGGGCTCAGTTCTGTTTCAGATTGTGCAAGGTTGCACTGTCACAAGCACCATTAATCTGAGAGCATTTAAGACAGTGGTATAATTACAGTAATGCACAAATGAATTAAATTCTTGTTTAAAGAGACTGTCTTGTCTTCCCTCATGCTTCATTTTAGTGAAAGAGGCTTTATGTCTAGACAGGCAAAGACTTGAGACCTGCTTTTATACCAATCATTTTGCTTGTGCTCATTGAGGACTTTAAAAAATTGAAACCTTTGAGGGATCCAAGTAAATTTTTGCAGGATCATAAATTTTTTTTCTCCCTTTATAAGTCTTTAGTGCTGAGCTGTCCTGAAACATGTGCAGAAATAATCCTCTGCCAAGGTGTGGGATCCAATATGCCTGTAACCACCCTGGCTTCAGGTTACCTGTAAACTGAGAAAGACATTCCTTAGTGTTCTTAAACATGATGAGAGCACCCTTTATGTTCCAGCAGAAATTAAAACTTGCAATCAAAAATGGATCTGGAGAGAGAGCATTCCCAATGCACACGTTGATTCAGATATTCTCAGTGCGGGAAGTGTGCCGGTCTAGGGCTAGAGCTTTAGGTGACCACTTTGTGTCTCTTTGTTTCTGTCTGGCCATCCCTCCTCATTTGCTGGGGACTGGATCTTGGTCACCAGGCTGATCCTTGTCCAGTCTGCTCCAAGAGGTGAGGGCTGAAGGCATATGAGTGGGAGCCCAGACTTTTGAGGTGTTTTGCGCCTTTTTAGCTCGTGGTGACATCAGACTGAAATGCACCTTTAAATCTCTCTCAGTGTCTCCTTTAGGCCTTTGAAAGCAGCTCTCCAACAGCACAGTGCAGAGCACCTGCAAGAGTCCACAGGCAGTGAGTGACTGAAGCTGCATGTGGCAGTCTGAAGCAGCTTTATTGCCACATTGCGGTGATGCCATCCAGACTGAGCTCTTCTTATAAAGGGCAGCTTTGTTTGCCAGACCGATGTTAACATGCGTGATTTAAATGATGGCACAAGCAGAACCTCGGCTCCAAATGGAGATATTAAAGATACCAAAATATTATCTTTCCTCCTGCCAATAAGAACAGCTGGCAGGATGGGTTTGCTGAACAAAAACTTTGGCCAGCAGACAAAGGTTATCATTTTCACAGACTTTCTTTCTGAAGCATGGGATTAACAAAACATGCTATTTTTTTTTATTTCAAGATTGGAGGGTTTGTGTCTTTCATCTGGTCAAATTTAGCTTAAAAGTGGAAATAATATCAAAGTTACATGCACCATAGGGAGACTGTTAATGTGGTAACAAAGGGCATTTGGCCAGTGAAAATAATAAAAGACTATACAGCTTTCCCAGTGATGGCTGGAGCCCAGTTAGTACTTTCCAAGTTGAGCCACAATATTCTTTTCCAAATTATGTGGTTTGGCACGATTCAGAGTGAGTAAACTTACTTTCCTACAAGGGAAAAATATAATTAAGAGAGAAAACAAGGTCATGCAGTGTTACGCTTCAAGTAAGCAATAATACACCATGGGGTGTACATAAGTCAATATTCATACACCCTGGACAGGCTGAGACAGAGACAAAGCAATGGCTCAGCATACAAAAAGATACATATATTATCTTAATAAACCTATGTGCAAAAGTAAAATGCAAATGCATGTTTTATTTCCTTACTAGATTATTTTAAGTGTATATATGTTGGATGTTCATGTCTATAACACTCAGAAATGCTACTTAAAAATACCCTTTGTGTTAACATTTTATACTTTTTAGTAATAAATGGACTTGATTTTTCATTTTGTCAGGGTGTTTATTTTATTGGGGATTTTTTCTGCTATTAAAGCAAAAAATGGCTTGAAATCTCTTTTTTTTTCTTTTTTATCATTAACTGATTAAGTTTGTTGAAAGGACGTTCAACCTGGATGGTCACACTGGAAGCCTCTCAGAGTCTATTCTTACTTTACAGTAATCCACCTTCCAGGATTCTGCAAGTGACACAAAGCCTGCAAAGACTCAACAAAGTCAAGGATAAAGTCTCAGGATTGGAAAAAAAAGAAAGAGCAGCTTCAAGTTTGGAAGTGAACTTTGTAAGGGCTTTGTGTTAGTGTTTTTTGAACGGACAAATTGTGAAGCTCAGACAGAGAGGGGAACATGCAAAAAGAAAGCTTGGTGACCCAGTGTGTGTAATACTGTGGTACCAAAATGGGAACAGCCCTGTGAGACGTCTGCTTGGCTTTTGCTGCTGACACGGCTCATGGGAAAGGCCTGTGATATGCCAGGAGGAAAATGAAAAAAGAAGAAAAACTTCAAAAAACATGGAACCACTCCCATCACCTGAAGCTTAGACCACACACCTGAAAGGGAGTAACCCACATCCAGCTCGGGTGCACAGCCTGAGCAGCCTTATCTCCCTTTCAACTCAACTTTCAATTTTGCACATCTCGTATATAAAGAGCTTGCAAGGGAGGAATTGAGTATTTATTTCCTGCTTCTTTAATAATTACGGTAACCTGTAATTATTAAAGAAAAAGAACTAAATAATCAATTCATTTAAAGAAATTGGAAATATCCTTGTATTATAAACCTTCATGAGTTGCAGCATCTCACCATTGCTGCTATTTGGCTCCCAGTTGGGACAGTTTCTTTCACTTCCCAGCTCCACTGGGGAATACCTGCTGTACTAAGGTCCCAGAGAGCCTCCTAAACCAGCCCTGCCCATTGCAGTTCTGTGTGCAAAGAAGCAGGAAATGTGTGGGCAGTGAAACTGGGAGCACATTTGTGACTCAAATATATTGTTTCAGTAGTCACACAGGCTGTGCTCAATACTCATACTGCCTTCTCTGAAAGCACAAGTCACCAACCACTTGCATACAACACTCCAGTCATCTACACAAAATGTGCCCTGACACACCTGATTTTAAGGTGTCACTTGAAAGACAGACAAATCCTCATCAGCTATAGAGTTTCTCTCAGTATTACACTACTCTGAAGCAGGACCCAGGTGCTGAAGCCCTCCTATTGTAGACCTGTATCATTGCAGACTTTATTATTTTAAGCCACTGCCATCCCAGACTGAAGGGGAAGCTGGAGTCAGTGCTGGAGCAAGACACAGGGCTCTGTCCCATCAGCCTGCAGGCACAGCAGCATCCATGCTGGTGCACAGGTCCTAATTCCCAGAGTGGACTTTTGTCCCACTTTTTATCTTGAATTAACATGGCACTCCTTACAATATTGAAACTTATCTTTCTGGTTTGCATCCACCTAAACCCTCTCAAAAGATTTATGTCACTTAAGTTAACTTACCATCTCCATACTAAATAATCTTCTTTCAGGAAACAACAGATCTATTTCACCCTGAATCAGAGCTCCAAGAAATCTAATGGCAAGGAAGCCAACACAAGTAACAAGGAGAAAACAACTGAGGGGGAAAAAAAAAAAATCTCTGTTTTACACAGAAAATATTTTCTGGATGCTTCTCTGTATAGGTGCCAAACACTATTAACTTACTGATGAGGCCAGCTTCTCAGAGAAGCATAAATTTTCTCAGCTTGGGAAATTATTATTGATTTTCATTTCAAAATGGCACCAGAAGGTGCTGCACAAGAGGAGATACTCCTGTTTTGTATTGAGCGTAAATAAAAGTTGAAGGATGATTCTCTGCTCTTCTTTGTGTCCCCACCCCAATCTTTCTTAAATCACTTAACAAATATTTTTCTATATATAGTCTGTATTGATAACAAAATTATACTGTGCAAAAGAACATCCTGTCAAACAAGTATGCCGTGTTTACCTGCAAAACCCACTGTTACTTGGATGCAGAAACTGTGTTTTATTTTTCTTGTGTGTTCTTGCAATGACCCCCATGGTCCTATGTATCCTCCAGCAGTATATGAAGCAATGTGACAGGTATCTGTCATGTGTAGTTTAATTCTTTTTTAATTAGCCCAAACCCTCTGTGAGATTAAAATCAGTAGAGTAGTGTTACCCTCTGCTACATGTTTTACTTTCTGTGGTGTTTCACTTCGTCAGGCCCTTTGCAAATCCCTTTCCTTTATCAACACAAAAAGTCCATAATTGTCTAAAAAAGAAAGACTGATAACAAACCTTTGTCCCAGTTTGACAAATACTTTTATTAATTACAACTAGCAAAAAGAGAAATGAGTGTATTAAGGGAAAGAAACATTTTAAAATTAATCTTGCCTAGTTAATATGATCACTTGGTTGTACCCTGCTGTAGTGAAAGCCTGCAAGTTTTTGATGCCTCAAATATTTATAAAAATACAGTGAATTATGGGTAAAGAAAATAAATTCTTATAATAGAAATATCAATTAATTTACTTTTTGAAGCCACCATTTGCATATCACAGAATCCTAGAATGGTTTTGGTTGGAAGGAACCTTAAAGATCATCTAGTTTCAATCCCTCTGCCAAGTGCAGAGACACCTTTCACTGGACCAGTTTGTTCAAAGCCTCCTCCAGCCTAGACTTGAACACTTTCAGGGGAGGAGCACCCACAGCTTCTTTGGGCAACTTGTTCCAGTGCCTCCCCACCTTCACAGTCAAAAAGTTTTTCCTGATATCTAATCTAAACCTTCTCTCTTTCAGTGTGAAGCCATTTCCCCTTGTCCTTTCACTACATGCCCGTGTGAAATGCTCCTCTCTACCTTTTTTGCAGCTCCTGGAAGGCCACTATTGAGTTACCCCAAAGCCTTCTCTCCTCCAGGCTGAGCAATCCCAATTCTCTCAGCCATTTCTCACTGGAGACATGCTCCAGCTCTCTGATCATCATGTTGGCCCATGTCTAGACTTGCTCCAACAGGCTGATGTCCTTCCTGTGTTGGGGACCCCAGAGCTGCATCCCAGAGCACTCCAGGCACTCCCTACTTTGTACAGCAGTGATTATTGCACAGCTATCAGCTCCACAGGGGTGCCAGTTTATTTATTATACATATAATTTTATATACTGTGTATTTATTATATATAGTTATATTTATCTTTTCTCTATTATAATATATAACATATTACATATTATTAATTTATTAATTTTGTCAATAAATTTTATTAACGAAATAAAATTTATTAAACATTACTTATAATGCATCAAAAAGTTAATGTGTTCACTTTACCACTTCAACATCAAAGAAGGTATTATGTAGCAATAGTCAAGGAGGGCACACTAAGTAAAACTACCTTTTAATAACTTAATGAAATAATCCTGAGCAGATACAGATTCCCTTCCCATCAAATTTAAAACTGCCAAAAAAGATTTTTCAAGATCTCTCTAAAGCTGCATGCACTAGCAGATAACTCTTTAAAATAAATTTTCTCATCCAACACTCTTATGCAAAATTTAAAAAAAAAAGCTATCACATGACTTTAAAATAATCTTTCTCTCTCTAAAAAATCCTTCAGGAATCTATTTTATCGTTCTAATGAAGGGTGAAGCTGCTAAGTGTTGGAATTTACTACCCTTCTGCTACCTGTGATTGCACAGCTAAAGGTATTTTATGGATTTATGGCTTCCACATCAAAATGAGGAAATATCTGTCATTTTCTTAAGGATTCAAAGTTTCTAAATTCCTAGCAATTTGAACTTGCAGTCCAATATCATCAACATGCTGGTGGAAGTGTCCATGTCTTTTAAAACTTAAGAGTTCTATAGTCTTCATTCCAGAATGTACAGTCCTTAAATGGACCCTTTACAACCAGGCAGTATCAAAGCTTTTTCTACCCTGGAACTAATTGATCTAATAATCCTAATTATTTTGAAATGCAACGTTTAAGCAGCTGTGAGAATACAAGGCCAAAAAAGAATGTCCTATTGTATTGTATGCAGTGTATCACACTCAAACATTTCTGTTCTATCATATTACACTGAAGCATTTGTAAAAAGTCCTCAATGCACCACGCCTGGTGCTGTCAGCATGCTGAGTGCCTCTCTTTGGTCCCACAACATTATTCCCTTTTATTTTTCTATTATCTTTGGCATCAGCTCATCCCAAACATGTGTTACCCTTGGAAAACGCACATTAAAAATACAAGCTGCTAAACTCCCTCTTGAAATGCACGGTGTTGGCAGTGGAGACATGCACTCAAGGATTAATTAAGAAACGTGTTGCAAACTAGGAGCATATCAGTTGTAAATAGCACAGGAGATAGATCTATGTATGCATATTATCTGACTGCAGGCTTGCTATGTTGCCAGTGGGATACAACCATGAAAAAGCAGATGCCACCCAAGTGTGAACCAGATAAACTATTTCTTATTAGACTAAAGTAAAAATTTATGCCAGTGCTTAAAGCACCTGAGAGATCTCACACAGATCTTTTTCATCACGTCTGTGGAAGGTGAAACAGGTGAAAAACTGGATAAATTACTGGAGTGAAGTGCTGTTAAGAGCAAGGCTCAAAAAATTTTGCTTGTTTAGTCTAGTAGAAACAAAAACTGATACAGGAAATAATTATTCTCTAAAAACACAATAGGCTGGTAAACAGTAGGCAAGGAAAAAAACTATTTACCCTAGCAGACAATGTTGGCACAAGAACAAATGGGTGTAATTTGGCCGTGAATAAATTTAGGCTGGAAGCTAGAGACATTCTGGCCATAAAAATGGTAAGGTTCTAGAGCAGTTTTTCAGTACAAGTTGTGGGGACAAAAAAAATAACAGCTCAAGCTACTCTAATGGTAAGGATTATTGAGTTCATGGAAAATGCCACGAGCATAGTTCACTTGGTAAGCAAAAGTCTGTATTTTGATCATCCAAGAGATTGTTTCCAGCATTGTTTGCCTATCTCCTGAAAGTGTGGGGTAAAACAAAAAACAAAAACATTGAAATTAAACTTGATTTATGCATACAGTGTTAAAAATAGTCTTTAAGCAAGTGCCATCCATATGTAAAAGGCCTCTGTAATTATATTTGTGCTTTGCAACAGGAAAACAACTTAACTTGATAAATAGGCATTGCATTGTACTTAATGGTTGGAAGCTAATTCTTTTTAATGTGAAGATGCAATTTGTCACACTCTAATTTTCCTGAGGTTTATAGTGTATCTTTCTACTCCTATTATTTTGCCTTGTTTTCTTTGAAGGTGTAGACAACACTACTATCACTGTGTGGACAACAGAGAGACACTGATGGAAAAGAACATCTGCCTATTTATTTATACCAGTTGAGCCACATTTGGCCCCTGAGTTCCTCAGAAGAGCATTTGCAGTTAGTCTAAATCAGTACTAAGGAAAAAAGCCCCTGATGGTCACCCTGGAAAGATGGAATCTGAATATCAGGAAGAAAGAAGCAAGCAAAACCCAAACATATTTGAGTTAGAAGAATGACTTAAAGTTCAGAAAGGATGTCCAAAGAAATCAAGGAATATGTTGTGAAGCTATCTTCCACTAACACAGAGAGAATTTGCTGAGATTGCAGTCAGGAGTTTAGTCTAGAGCCCCAACATGAAAGCATTTCTTAGGGTTTTCTTGTGCAGCTTCTGATGCTGGTTATAGTCTCACTATTAATAGCTAATAAATATGTTCACCCAACACTGTAGTGGCTCTTGAAATTCAGATCTGTGGTGTACCACTATGCCATCTGAAGACCTACAGTTATTTAAAAACTAATCTGTGTTCTCTCATCAGCAAATCCAAGCAACAAAACAACCCAAAACATTGCAAAGGCAAAAGAGTGATATTTCTCTATCAGTGTGAAACTACAAATAAGTGACAGAACCCTACTGAAAATAAAGTTAGATGAAGCATATGCATAAAGCTGTGTTAAAAATTCTTATTTGTAAGTGCATGTGTGCACATATGTATGTAATTATAAATGTATTTTTTCATAAATTATTTATAATTTGTCTTCCCTGTAAGCCTACTTGCAAAAGATCTGCTATGGAAGAAACTGTATTATCAACTACATAGCTGTTAGCCTATTGTAAAAATGTCAAAACGTAACTCAATATTCAGTTCAATTTAATTCAATTAATGAAAATTTTTTTTCTCTTCTTTTTTTTTAACCTCTTCTTCTTATTTGCTAGCTGCAGTTTTCAGCAGCTTTTGCCATTCACATCTAACTGATGCTATGAGCCTGAAGGCCTCAGTAAACTTTTGGGAGGACACCATGCCTTGTCTGTTAAACACAGGAATGTGCTTCCCCTCTGTGAAGTCTGGTCTGCCCATCCCAATAGCAGCCAGCCACCAGGTGGGACTTGGTAAAGTTTTACTGTGGCTTGTAAATGAATAGCCTCTGATTTAGCTTTTGAAAGTGAAACTGCAGTTTCCAAGGAGGATAAACAAAGAGAAGCCACCGTAAGTGCCGGGTTATTGTGTGTTTCTGAAGGCTGCAAACAATGGAAAGGCAACTACACTATGGGATGAAATTTAACACGTTTGGTGTGATCAGTGCTCAGAAGAGGTCAGAGAGATGAAAGCAAAGGTGTCTCTCTCCATTAAGTTTTACACCTTTGCTGGTGGTGTAGAGGTTATGAGCGAAACCCAAATCATTGGTAAGAATTCCAAAGATGATTTGGCTTATACTCAGTAGCAAATCCTGACAAAGTTGATTCTCAAAATGCAATGAAGAGGACCAGATTTTAGTCCTGTCCCTTTTAACTTGTGACTCATGTCTCAATCCTGCACCCCATGCCCCACTGCTAGCAGTCTCTGTTTATTAGTTACATTCAACCTCAATTTATGATCTTCAGGTTTTACATGAGGCTCGTGCCTCTTCCACGATATAATGGGACAGACAAGACCAAAATTCTGCTTCGAGTAGTTTTCCAGCTCTGAAAGGATTCATGATTTAACTAGCAAAGTGAGCTTCAAAGAATGAAATTAGTAGAAAGGCTCTAGTGGTGGTCAGCATTGGAAATATGATGAAATAAAGGCAGTAATCCATGGTTTCTGATTTATCTTTGTTTTGGACTAGTTTGAATTTCTATCTGGCATTTGGATGTGCTGACTTTTGAAATAAGTTTTCTCTACAGACTATGTTCTAATACAGCAGGAAAATTTAATATTTGGGAAGATATTAAACACAGTTTCAATACCCTTGGTGGTGTTTATTAATTATCAGAAAACTGAATAAACCAGTTTTGGAGTAAGGAAGAATATTAAATAAAAGTATTTTGCAAGTGGTGATAAATCTTAAAAGAAGTGGGGGGAAAGAGTAAATATACTTTTAAGAAACTAGGTGACAGGCACTTCTAAAATAACTAGATATTTCTCCACCATTAATGAAAATTGCATTCCTAATTGTGTAAAAACCACCTTGTTCCATCATATAATTTTGTCTCACTCATTTAAATCACTCTCTCATGCAGATACAGCAAGATTGACTAAACCTGGGCCGTGAAGGAATTCAACTAAACTCACAGCCCTGATGCAGGTTACTGACCACTCTTCTGAAAAAACAAACTGAAAACCCAGCCCAATTTTATAGTCACAATAATTAAAAAACAAATGCTCATAATAGGAATATTCACAAATACTTTTGGTGTAAATTGTCTGCCTAAACCAAGACAGTTTATTTTCTAGATTTTCTGATTTCAAATCTGTCTCTTAAAATTCAGTGTTCTGTCTGTGGGTAGGGAAAATCAGCAATTTACTGTGAATTGTTTAAATGAAAATACAGAAACTTCCCTGTTACCATGGTAAGTTGTTACATGAGCATGAAAAGATCTGTTTACATTGTATTTAACTGAGCACTGATAAATATACAGAATATTGGCTACCTCATGTCTAGAAGTCTTTGTCCAGGCCTGATAAGTTCTTAAAACTCTGCAGAAGACACATAAAGTTTACAAAACTGGTGCTGGCAGAGGAAAAGCTTTTCAAGACTTCCATGCATATTAAACTATTTTTTGCTACATGTAAGTTTATGAATGCTATAAGAATGATTGGTTAAGGGTATTATTATTGTTATTTCTAACATCTAATCAGGTCTGAAAGCAGTTATTCTTTGGAGGGAGTGGGAGTCACACTTTCTTTTAAATCCAATCATCAATTCATCACTGTGGGTGCATTTCATTTTTGATGAAAAAAGGTAAGGATTTGCAATAAGGTTGCTCAAAATATGGATTACTCTTATAATATGAATCTTTCAGCTATAATTTATAGCTTCGTGTTTTCTAAAAATTATCTTCTTTATCTGAAAATGGCATATTGTCCTCTCCAATATTCGGTGATTATCCTTCCTTCAGATAAAAATCTACTCCAAAGTATGGACCTTTTGTTTTCCCTTCATACAGTGCCTTGCACAATAAGAACGTTTTTTTCTTGACAGGCATTGTGATTAAATATATAGTAATGCAAATATTTTCCCCTGTGCTGTTATGAATGCACAGAAATTATGGAAGAAAATAGACTACTTATCCACAAATAATAAAAAATATCTGGGTAGAAATACGTACCTGCCTAGAGTCCCTAGGCTACTGCTGTAGTGGAAGATGAAAGGACCTCTCAAATTTGAAATAAAAGGGAGGCTGGGATCCTTTCAGTACTACATTAAGACAGCATTTCAATGCTTTATAAATAAAGAAAAAAAATACGGTTAGGTATTCAGTAATTTTCACACATTTATGATACACCTTGGCAGCTACATTTCATTTTTAGCCCCTAACATTCCCAAATACCACTGCAACCTAAAATTATTTGGAGTAGCCAATTTTATAACTTTTGTGTATTAGCTAGTGATGAAAATTCCCCAAAGTTATCTATGTGTGTGTGTGTATATATATATATATATATATATATATATATATATATATATATATATATGTATGTATGTATTTATCTCAAACACAAACTTAAGGTGTTCTTATTGTTCTTAAAGAGCATGAACTCTGTGCTCAAGACAAACTCTTAATGAGCAGCAATTCCGTCTTTTTTGTCCTCATTTCCTGAAGAGCCTGCTCCTAATTTACCACACACAGCACTAATGATGAGAGCACTACTTTCCATCAGGATTTCCCCCAACTTTTAGTGATTCATTATGTGACTCACATTTGTTAAATAAATTATTTTCATGAAGTGCCCTGTAAGGTGAAAGAATTGTGTTTAGAGGCACTTATTTGCAAAAGTAAAATAAAGACTCAAAGATTATGGCTACAAGTATTGTCTAGATTGAGGCAAACAGTCAGAAGCACCAGAAAACTGCTTTCTTTTTTTGTTTTTTTCCCCCCAATGAAATCCATCCTGCACATACTCCAGATTCTGCTCTGAAAGCTCAGGAAGTCACACACACTCTGAGGCATTCAGAAAATGAAGCACATGTCCTTAATTTTTTTTAAGTAATTACGTAGCATTAAGTTCTGTGGCAGAGGAAAGGGTGCACTTCTGAATATAAGAAAATAAACACAGAATACAAAAAATACAAAGTGCAAGCATTCATAACCATATCAATCCCATTAGCTTGCAAAGACAGGCTGCCCCTCATGGAAAGGTGGTAAGTTTAGTACAGGCAAGCTTTGAGGAAAAACCTTACCTTTTGACAAAAGGAGTTGCAACAATTCATGCTTACTTGCACGCATAACAAAGGGCATGCTGTGTCACTCAAAGGAAAAGCAAAAATACCTTTACCAAAAAGGCCAGTTTAAGTGGGATGTAGCTGCTTAAGCCAAATCTGAAATATACAGTCACTTTACAGACATTATGGGTGCAGTGGCACAGGCAGCTGCATTTACATGCAAATTAACAGAAATGCTCACTGTGTATGAGCAAACATCAGGGTAGCCTCTTGGGTTATGGACCCTTTTTCCACAATCGCGACTGACAATTTAAATTTCCCCCATGACGTGGAGCTTCACCACATGATAGTCATGCTAGGTATAAATTTGACAAGTTTGCAGAAGAGCTGCCTTTGAAAACATAGAAATTAAAGATGTTCCTATTCCTCTTTAATTACTTAATACTGATGTTTTCCCACTTTTGCTTTGTAGGAGAGTCAGAAGTGTGTCATGTCAATGCCCTTCTGCACACCTGCCTCTCCCCAGGCCCCACCAACTAGGACATTGCCTTCAGGAGCACAAGATGAGGGATCTCATCCTTTGGCTACCTCAGTGAAACTTCTTACCTGAAGGTTAGAGGAGTAGCCAGTTGTTGTGACTGCTGTGCCACTGGAGGAGGGTTTTGAATGAACATAGGCAGAAGAAACAGAAACAGGTGAGTACAACATAAGGTTTTTCTGTTGAGCATTTCACTGAATGTAACGGCATATAATTTAGCTGTACATTTATTTCTGCACTATCTCTGTGAAATATTGAGTATAAGTGAACAGCACAGTGGCAACACCATAATCTATCCATTTATATTTTTTTTTTATTTCAACAACATTTCCCAGTTTAGCACACAACTGCTAATTTGTTGTGTGTGCTTCACTATGCATGGCCATCTACAAATGAAATATAGCATTGCAAATATTATTTTGAATAGAGTTTCTTGGTAAACTGTGAGGCAAGGCCTGTGGCAGAAATAATGCCAAATGTAGTTAGAAAAGAAAAAAAAATCCCTTATGCTTTTGGACAAAACTTTGGCCATGTTTTGAATTCCTGCTCATTTTTAACTATGGGGGTTTTTAAGAACAAGTTCTAACACAATAAGAAGTTTAAGCTGACCTGGAAAACCCCCAGCAAGCATCTCTGTTGGCATGAGACCTGGGAAACCCATTGCCTCTTCTGTAATTCTCATTTAGGTTTTCATTTCCCTCTTTTGGTTGGTCAGAAATCATTTGATAACATAGCTTCTGGTTATGTTACACAGCTAAAAGCACAGAGCAGGTGTACACATGTAGTCCATAAAGAAACTGAACCAATAGTGTGAAATGCAGTGCACATACTTTGAAAGCCAAAAGTTGGTTGTGGTCCTATCTGTATGGTATAAACTGACATGGCAAAATTATTTACCTCTATCACATCCTGGAGTTATGACATCAAAGAGGAAGGGAGCTGCTCAGGTATTTTAATTGTGTCAGTGAAACACTTGGATTTTCTTCTGTTTAACTCTGAATTTCCTGTGTCAAAAATGATTGGTTTGGAAATGCTGCAGTTTTCATTTCAAGTTACATTGGTCTGACTTTCTCCCTAATGTTTGTCTTTGGAGGTGATGGTGTAAAATTCCCAGCAGCCAGATTGCAGGGGAATCTAGCAATTCTTCATACATAATCATTAATAATGTATTTCTCTACATTCTTAAGGGATCATATTTCCATAGGCAGCTGCAATTAATTCAAATCAACAGTACAGTGAAAAGAAAAACGCAATGAAACCCACCACAGACCCCTGTCCTCAGGGCTCTTGTCCAAATAGATACAACCATTTCAGATCAGAACTTGTGTGTTTTATAGCAGATGATAATGCAGAATTGACAAGCAAGTGAGCACAAATATTATCAGCTACAGATGAGAAGCTCTCTTCAGTTGTCAAATAAACCTATCCTGAGATGTTGATTTCAGTGTATGTTTGGCTCAGATCTTGTGTCCTGAGAAAGAATCTTCTGTTCAGGGTTGTGTCAACTATACATGACTCTTGTAATCAAGGAGAAAAAAAAACCCCAACAAAATAGCAGCAACTTTCACAAAAAGGATGTAATGGAAGTACATTAATGGATCTATCTTTTATGTTGATGGCACAGGGAGACTTGTTAGCAAATTCTGTGGTGATAGAATGGGCTCCAATATGTTTTTCATGTGTGTGATTGCATCATGGATGCTGCCTAGATGCAGATGAGGGTTCACCAAATGCATGGGAGTAATTCGACTGTGGGGGATATATGTGTTTACTTGGGAACTTAGGTAAAGAAGGGTTTTGTCCGTCCTTTGCATTGCAGATTGATTTATAGACAAGTGTAAAACAGTGAAAAACAGGCTTGAAACTAGACTAATACATCTTTTGATATGATGTATATTAACTGTTCAATCCCTACTGCTGAAATTAGTGGCTTTATGTTAGAAGTTTCTTGTTGCAGTCTGCCATTTATTTTGACTCGTATAATTATAAATACTAAACACTTCAGCTATAACTATCCTATAGGAAATACAGAAAATGCATAGATGATATAACTTGACTACATTTTAATACTTTCTATTAAATAATATTGCTATATTCTCTTCACAATCCTGCATCTGGAAAAGTTTAAAGGCTTTTTCCCCATTTGCACTTGCAGTGTATCCTGTTGACAGATTGCAATCCTGCTACCTTTGAAACACACATCACCCCAAATGGCAGAGCTCACTTTCCAAACTTTTCCAGAGTACTTTTCTCAGAATCTCATGGATACTCTCACCTCCTGAGCGCGCTGTCCTAACAATGTCTGGCAAATCCTGCAGGAGCTCACACTGGCAAACATCATTAGGCCTGACCAGCACAGCATGTTTTGGAATATGAGGCCAGTGTGGAGCAGTGGGAGAAAGCCAGCAGCATGCTTAAAACTCAATAACAGAAACACAAAGTTAGAGGACTCCAGCACAGTTCCACAGAAGGATTTGTTTGGGGCCCTTATGTGAAGCCACCAATAGCTTTTGAGCTCTTCCTTAGCTCTGCTCTGCACTTGTTAGTGAGGACATCTTGCACCCCATGGCCAGCTGCTTTCTACAGGCTGTTGCAGCAAATATGATTGATAAAAAATTAGGGTTGTAAATACCCTGGGGAATCCAGTTGGTAAACAGACCATGATTTCAATGCAGTATATGACACTGGAGGAGTGTGGCAGTAATAATAATACTGTAAATGCTGCCTGGTACTTGTACAGTGTTTTGCAAAACATTCACATTTCTGTTTGCATAGGGTCCTTAGAGTATAGTACTTATATCAGTATATGTCATATTTCTGTACATAAAAATGTAAATGCCCTTCATAAAATAGTTAAACCACAATGACTAGTTCTCTTCAGCAAGTTCAGTCTAAATGTCTTGATTTTATTACCACAGTAACATAATGTAGGTGTTACACTTTTACCAAAGTTTCAGTATTTGCTCTCAGTTTTTCTTTGTTAAGTTTCAAATACTACACGAAAACGAAGAATACAAATATAACACTGAATGGATGAATTATTTCCAGATAGTATAGTAGCTTGAGAGTCTGTTGTCTAAGAACAGCATTTTGCTAAATCACATTACTGAATCATTTAAAATTTGAGACTTTTGTATAATCATATTTTGTGCCCTTTCAAGTTCCTTTGTTATCACAGCTCACGCTGTAAAACCTTTTGCCCCTTCTACCTCTAGAGAAGTCCCCACTAATATACTGAAAATTTGGAAGTACAGTAAAATGTGTTTTGAAAAGACAAAACATATAAACAAAACATATAAAAACCGAAGGTTTCAGGACCATTAGTATTTAGGTAAAATAGGCACTTATTTAGCAACAGTAAAGAGCAAAAGATTATTGCAAACAAAATTTGTAAACTGTTTTTGTGTAACATTTTTAGAAATGCATTTTCAATAAAAATCCATCTTTTAAATATGCTTTCTTGCTCAGTTTTAACATGAATATTGAAAAATTTAATTAGAGGTCATGAGATCATGCTGTATTATGTAACTATGTGCTGTAAACGTGCACTTCCCTTAACAGAAATACAACACCGCCATAGAAATAAGAAGAAATACTGCTTACCTTCCTTCCTTAGAAAATATTCCCTGAAGGCAGAGTAAATCTGATTATAAAATGAAAAACAAGCCTGAAGTATACAACTCACACACATACAAACAGCAGATACAGTCGCCTCCATGCCTGCTTCTAGCCTTCTGTACGTTTCTCACTTCTTCACATTCTACTTATGCTACAAGGACTCAAACTGTGCTTAAAATACTGTTCTGCAGCATAGCTGTAGCCACCAACATATTGCATAAATGGTACTTACTGTTCCAGAAGTCACGCATCATCCTATAGGAAATTTACACCTTCAAAAGAGGGATTTGTTACAACTGAGCAGATTGCAGCAAAACACAGCGCCTGGCTTGTCAGAGAAAGTTGTTACTTTCAGAGATCAGCACATATTCATTCACAGAGCACAGTAGCTTTACATTTATGTATGTGCATGCATACCTACACACACACACACACACACGCACGCAGAAGGAGTCACAGCCTGTCTCTCACAACCACATGCTAATTGCTGAATGGGGGGAAAATCTTGTTAGTATTGCACGCAATCATTTCTCTTGACCATGGCTTTTGCATACATATTTCACATAGTATGACCAAGACCGGTGATGCTACAAAACGTTTCTAACTCAGACAGGAGTAATTATTCACATAAGGCACAGAACTCTTTTTTGCTTCCCCAGTGAGAGTGCTACAACTGCAGCAGCAGTGCAGGGTCCCTGTGCTGGCACTCGCTGCAGTCTTTGTGCGTGAGTATACATTATAAACTAATTAGTAACACAAAGACATCTGATACCCAAGAACTAAAGAAAATCATAGAGAATCAATCAAATCCTACAGCAGGCATGTAGATTGGCTGTAAAAACATTTAACAGCAGGTAGATTTTTTCCTGTGCTGTCAAAGTTAAAGGTACCAAAAGGAAGCACACGCTAAGGCATTTTTGTTCCACTGTGATATTGATCCAATGCCAGACGTGGTGAAACACAATGGGCACACAGTCAGCCTTGGTAAATTAGGTAGATTAGAGATCATTTGATGGTATTCTATTGTTGCTATTGTAATCACAGTAATTTTCACTGGTAATGGTGCTTCGTGATGAAGTGCGGTTCTCACAGGATAATTGTGAAAGGTATCGAAAGATTCAGGGTGTAGCATCTGGTTTAAAAAGCTCTTCAGATTCAAATTGGCATTTTACTTTATCTTGAAAATTTATTAGAGATTCAGATCATGCCGGTTTAAATGGAAAGGTGAAAGCAGGGTAATTTCAATCTATGAATTATTCAGATTCAGACTGGTGAAATTGCCATCCATGAACTGATTCTCTGACAGTCTCTTTTGCAGAGCCTCCATTACGCTTGTCATTTTTATTTCTTTATCTACAATCTCTCCCTCAGTTACTGAGCTCGTCCCTTAGGGCTGTGCTTCACAAACCAAGTATTTAAAATTGGCAATAACCTAAATGTGTTGCTGTCTCGAATCGCAGTCTCCACAGGCTGTCTTTTCCAAATCATTAAAAGCCACATTCACGATGGTGTCTGTTAGGCTCTTCGATTAGATGAATTAAATTTAAAAAAAAATAGAAAGCCAGCAAAGAGAAGAGACCAGGGTGTCATATCGAAGAAGAGCTATGTTCCTGTAACAGTCCAGCAAAGAAAGTGGTGCTTTGTGCTTGCTCCTTTGTTGTCAGTGTAACCCATTCTAGTTGCATAGCATCACGCAGAAAGAAACAACTGTTAAAGCAGGCTGACTTCGTGCCCTGGTTTCCAGCAGGAGCAGATAAGGACTGCGTTATAGACAGACTAATCCACGCAAATGGACAGGCAGAGACCAACCGCAATTAACAGCTTCTTACAGGCAAGAGAAACAGCAGTAGCAGCAGTAGTAGTTGCAGTTGTAGTATTTGTAGTATTAGAAGAAGAAGCGACTGGATACCCGAAAGGGTTTCGTTCTCTCAGACTCCAACTGATACGGATTGCAATCCCAGAGACTCTCCACTTGATGGCTGGTTGTGTCATTGCTAGTCGACTGCTGCCCTGTATCCAGAAGGACTGGGACTGATTTAGGTCAGAGAGTCTGGTTTCTTGTTTGAGCTTTGCCCTAACTGATGTAGGAAATTGCGGCAATCTGTATCACCAATCTATCTGACCCGGGGATGCTGGCACAGCTTCGGCCGTGAAGTACCTGCAAAAGGCCCCAGTCGGACGGACAGTGACAAGTGCCATCTCCTTTGTCCTATTGCTGCAGGTACATCACCGTAGCATAAAGAAAAAACCCCTCTTAGTACGCAAAGTGGGAAATCAGGCGTTCTTCCTCAGAGGCAATTTGGGTACAGAGCTCCGAGCAATCCCTGCTAAGCTGAAAATGCTGCCAGGCGGAAGCCAACACATCCAAGCTGTGTCTGTTCCTACGCTAACACCAGGAATATTCCCCTCATATGAAAAAGATAAGAATAAAAAAAATCTATGCTGCTTTGTGCCTGGTTCTATGCGTCTGCTTTGCCGCACTGCGACTAGAAAACTGCAGCAGTAAGAGCTCTGGCAGTTGCGATAATGTAGAAAGCAGCAGCTCTGTGACACAGCAGTCAGCTGACTCGCAGTGTTATCATTCAATGTCCTCTATAGAATAAGGCCAGTTTCTAAGGTAGCACCAGGAGGATGACCTTGGACGCAGAAACTGGGCAAGAAGGAGTGGCAAGGCTTGTGTACACCTGCGAGTGATTTTTGTGGTGATGTACTGCATTATCACCCTGTCGGTCTTTAAAGGTTTCTTTTCCCTCTCTTCTTTCCTCCTTGGCCAAACAGAACTTGTCATCTGTTGAGCAGTATTTCTTCCATCACAATATGATCATGTACAGACAATGACAACTATTATCATTAATAACAGTGTTTGGGTAAACTGTTTTAAAAATGTTTTTTTCCCTTGTGGATACATTTCCACAAGAAATTATAAGTTTTTATTAACTTCCCCCTCTCTGTGACTATGGACATGCTCCAGGAGACAGAAAGTTATCAGGTAAACACCCCTGAAAGGCAAATCCTAGTTGGCAAGACTATGTCTCTGAGTTCTAATTGAAGCATCTGACTACCTAGACTGATTTTCACAGTTCTCTGTAGCTCCCAACTAGATTCACGGGTAACAGCTTGTTGTTCCTGCCTCTGGGAAATCAGAGGGGAGAAATTTAAACTTACAGCTGGCAAATATGGAAACTTACTAGAGTTCTGAGTCCACAGGAGTCAAATACCCCACTGCCACCAGGGGCTTTGAAAGTTCCCATGGGGAGCATCAGGCAAGCTCTTGAAAACCTTCAGCATGTGTGTGCCTACTTAAATTATACCTAAAGCTACAGCAGGTTTGTCAGAAATTGCCATAAATCAGCTTGTCAGTCACTTACTGAAAGAATTTATATTACATTGCGTTATCCTTGGCCAAGGATGGATCATCTTCCACTCATCCCAGTGGATGTGTTGTACGTGCTCAGGCCAGAGCTAAATTGGCTCCCACAACTACTACTGTAGACTGTGCAATTTCAGTGAGACACTTTATAAGTTCATTTTAAAGTGCACAGAAAGTCTTATCCTGGAGTTTAGCAACAGCCAAGTAAGGAATAGCCATTATACACCAAGCTAGTATGTCCTCTGATTTCCATACTCATGCTAAATTACATAAGCATTAAAATGGACATAATACAGAATTTGGTTAGAACACAGCAGTTTGCACCAAAACCCAAACAAACTGTAATAAAGCCATAAAACTGGTGAAAGTCCTGGTGTATCTTTAAAGTGCAATTCTCTTGGACAACACAAAGAGCAGAGCACCCATACAAAGACTGCAGTCCATTGCTGGATTGCTTCAGGGGGAGGGATGTCTGGTCTCATGTGCAGACAGTTAATGGGTGAGTAATGTAGCCACAGTCCTGTCTCTTCCTTAATAATTTTTTATTAAATGCCCTGAAGGCCACTATTCCTGCAATCAGCAAAATCAGCACAGACGTCAAGTGGGGAAATGCTTGCGCTCTGCCCCCTGCCTTACAACCCCCAGACCTCGATTACAGCCTGTGCCTCCTCAGCCCCATGCATTTGATGCTCAAGACTATCTTTTTACTTGCTCATCTGGGATCTCCTACAGAAGCCTAGGAAAGGAGCATGAACTCTAAGCAAACTCCTGGAAGCCAGGGATGCCAGTTTTCCTGCCTTATAGGATTTGCTGAGTGACTGTTGTTGCCTTGACTGAAGGCTCTTTTCCTGCTGAGCTCTGCATAGCCCCACTTTTTGGCAAGATAAGCTGGATGGCTGTTCCTCCAAGAGGGGCCTTTCTAGCCTCAGCTCTTCCTAAGCAAAGGATGGTCTGTAGATGGCAGAATTTGTGTTTCTGCCACCATTACTGCCTTTGGAGAGGGAGCACTTCTCTCCTCCAGCCCCCACCTCTGTGGGGCCAGCTACAGCTGTAACAATCATAAATCTGAATTTTCCACCATGTTTTTTTCCCTGTAATCCTGTAGTCGCTTCGGGAGTAGATAGAAGTATTTTATTCCCCCAAAGCTCTGTAGGTTGATATATGCTTTGCAGCCTTTGCTGAGGGAAGGGTGAGGAAAGCCAGCAGTGCCTGGGGGGTCAGCAATGTGTGAAATGCAGGATGGGACATATCCACTGAGAACAGAAGCTCTTTTAAAGCCCACATCAGAGTTTGTTTCTGAGATTGACTTTTCACTTTAGTTTTCCGGTGTTGATGAAGGCTAATGCAATTTCCTGCAATGTGTGCAGAGCTCCTTTTCTAGTCATTAACACACACATTTCCCCCCATGAACAAGATCCTAATTTGGTTTACTTGAAGAAGGTTCAAAGATGAGAGTTTTGATTAGCTCTTGTCTATGTATCCATGTGTTTGTACTGTGTTTCACTGAATGATATTGCATTATGTTTTGGGTAAGAAATCACACTTGGACAAATTTGGGAAAAGAAACTTTTACCTCATTCCCCACTTAAGCACTCCAGGAAAAGAACACATATAAGTTTTGCCTCTTTTGTCCCCTTTTTCTTTTTCACTGAAATGGAAATTGCATCCAAGCCCATAAACGGGATGCCAAGTTTCAACTGAACACAATTAGAAACAGCTTAAATATTAAACTGAAAGCTGAGGGGCCAGTGACTTTTAAGGGACTCTCTCCCAGGCTCTCAACCATAGCACTTCTGACAGAATGCTGTGTTAGAGATTCATTTTGAAGGCATCACCAAATATATCCCCCATATGATCCTACATAAATTACAAATTCAGATGTTTTGGAAGTCTTTTGGATGCAGTGTTCCCTCTTGTAAACATGCAACACTGTATCCATTTGGCAGAATGGCTATTTCTTTTGGTATTTCTTTCTATATTGCTTACAGTTTTTTGTCAGTGTGTACAATCAAATGCTACTTTTTCACCAAATAATATTTATTTCAAATAGATCTTTTCAATTTTTTTTCCTTTTTACTTGTCAGATTTAAGTAAGTTTGATTGTCTTGATTTTACTGATACTATTGTGTAGGCATGTAACAGGGAATACATTAACCTACAGGTTTTTCATGTCCATTGTTCATTGACTTATTTTTTGTCATTACTTCCCGGTGTACAAAACTGGGGCCTTCAGGCATTTTAAATGATAAGCACATACTGCATAAGATCTTCCCAACAGCTAGTTCTCTTAGGATTTCACCTGTGTCTCTGTATATTCAATAAGGCCCATTAAGTTGAGTCTACTGGGAGAAATAAACTCCAAAATTCTTACTTTTCTTCCACAAAATTTGCTAAGGAACTGACTTTTCTGAGAACCAGAAAAGGCTTTCAGAACTAGTCCCTAAATACACTTTAAAAATGGCCTTCTCAAATGGGACTCAAATTTGAGACACAGAATTAAACTTTTACAAGCTGCCTTTGGAAGACTAACAGGGGCCAATTAAAAATGTAACTCCTGTCACGGAAGTGAAAGAGAATCCTGTGTATTTCCCAATCCTGCTTCTGCAAATCCTTCCTGCTGAAACAGCTGAATCAGAACAAATTGCTTGTGTGTGAGTTACTTCAGCCATATGGTGAAGGAAAAAACGAGCTGTGTGCCTCCTCAGCTATGTGGTAAATAGGAACTACCTCCATGTGGGTTTATACATTTATAGCTAATGTGGAGGCTTATATGTGAAATCAGGGAAATTAAGTGAATTTGTGGGTCCCTCTCTGGGACTTGTGGCTTATAACCTGTTAAAAAGATGATATTCAAACAAGTATAGGCATATATTGATATATTGATATGCATGTGTGTCTATATATATATATATATATATATATATATATATATATATATATATAAATATATATATAAATGCTAATTTCTGGTATGAATAACCTTTTGCCATTCAAGTGATTAAAATACAAATAAGACTGTGTGAAAAATAGAACAAAATGGTGATACACAAGCCCTGCTAAGAATAACATGGAAATTTTTTGATCCAAAGTGTGAGAGGATCACTGCACAAGGTTGGTGGATAGGATGTGACAGGAATGTCAGTAAAGGACAGGCGCAAAAGAGACATCTTGTTGTCTGTGACACATCATTGGTGTCAGTCACTAATGATCTTCTTGACATGTTGAGCGTATAGCTCAGAATGTATCAACATTACTTCTTTCTTCTATCATTACTGTTGGAAGTCAGTTTTAAGTTCCCATGATAGAAACCAAGGCTTGTGTAAAGGGGTGGTTGTGTGCCTTGAGGAGGATTACAATTACATGTTTGACCTTATTTGGTTATGGCATTTGATAGATCTGGGATAATTAATCATGGAATAATCAATGAGATTATCCATTTGGGGCCTCTGGTTTTTCAGCTTTTGTTTGTACTTGACTTGGTAGTTCTGTTTGCTGAGAACGACTGCAGTAGTGCCAGGGATGAATGAGGAAACAATCCTGGAGAGAAATAAAAAGTAAAAAATCTGGCATAAATAGGGGGGCCTCTATAAAAGGACAGAACTGAGAGA
Source organism: Haemorhous mexicanus (assembly GCF_027477595.1). NCBI lineage: Eukaryota > Metazoa > Chordata > Aves > Passeriformes > Fringillidae > Haemorhous > Haemorhous mexicanus. The sequence continues at coordinate 63,551,686 of NC_082341.1, read as the reverse complement.
GTGCACTGAATGTATTGGGCAAATGCAGCAGTCTGGAGATAAAGCCATTAATCTGCAACAGCCCACCCAGAAACTTTAAATTCTCTACAAACTCTCAGGAACATAATCCTCTAACAAAAAAATTTCACACCTATATCCAGATCCACAAGCTGTCAGTGCTTACACAGTTGTGTATTTTTTGTGTTTGATAGGTAGTGATTTTATTTAAAATTCTCATACTCTTAATAGATACATTTTTAATGACCACTATTACTTGCAAAATTAGAAAATGAATCAATATGTTGAGTTAAATTATAAAAATACTCACAGCTAAAAATAAAAATTGAAATTAAAAATTACAAATAGAAACAAACATGCAGGGAAGTGCTAAAATGAATGCAATCAGTTCCAGATTTAAAACAGCCTCCCCACACTCACCCTCCCCCCACTTTCCACTACTGGGTGGTCACGGACTCATGGCAGTTACTACTGGTTTTCTTTAGAGTCATTCCAGACTTCTATTTTCACTCATTTTAAATGGGAAGAAACAGAGGTATTGACTTAATTTTCTACATGTTCTGCCTAGGTTTCAAAATTAAGGAAGCAGCCTACTGAAATGGTGGCAGAGTGTTCCTAATCAGGGGAGCCCCAGGAGCCTGGAGGAGGCTTATGGTATGGAGAAGTTATTTTCCCTCAGGATGGATCTTGCTAGGTTTATAGTGGTGGACAAGGGCTGGGCTCCCAGGCCTTAGCAAGGGATGCAGCCCACTATCAGCTGAGGGATACAGCACAACACTTGATGCCAAGCACCTGGAACCAGCCCTGCCTGAACTTGTGGGGCTTACTTGGTACTTTACAGCTGAAAGGTGTGCTTCAAAAGACCCCTCTTGATCCAAGCTGAAGTAGTTTCTGTCTCTTACAGACAGAAACTCTGTTCCCATCCTATGGTCAGTCCTATAATACTGCACTATTTCAAAGAAAACAGATACTGGGGACCTGCCATTCTGACCTCTGCTCCCTTACCAGCCTTCGTCTGCTGTGTGTCCTGAGTCAGGCCCTGTGTGACACAAAACTGCTTGTATCCAGTAGCCAGAAGGATAAAAGCACCTGGGGCTTTGTGTAAAACTAAAAAAGAAATTTGTGTAGGAATACTATGTGGGTTGATGTTATGTAATTAAGTAATCAATTAACACAGTTACTTTTTTTTTTTCCTGTTCCCATTCAGTTACTAAATAAACATTTTAAAGGATATTGCATTGCTGCTTGTTTTAACTTGCATGTTTCTTACTTTCCCTTTCTCACAGCACAACTCTGATGGCCACTTGCCGTTTGACTCTCTAGTTCTGAGATGCAACAGTGACTCGGTCTGACCTCCCCTGCTACAGGGGCAAGAGCTCAGCCTTGTGTCCCACCCACCCAGGTGTTCTGATTTGGCAAGTCCCAGCTTGAAGTTCTCCTACGTGTGTGCAGTGCAAAGTTCAGCTGTAAATACCCTGCCTTTCAGAGCATTAAAAGAAGCATTAGCTGCGAGGTAGTGAGGAGCTAATCCACACCTCCTTCAAGGAAATAACCCCATGGGACAAGAAAAAATGTCCTGAGAGCCTGGCTTGGCTGCAGGCAAACCTGTTAAAGCCTCCTGCACAGTCCTCCTCTCTGGACACAGGGCTCCCCATACCCTGGATGTCAGCTTAGCTTCCCTAAAACTAAAACACATATTTTTAATGAGCCTTAGCAAGCTTTCCCTGCAAATATTCTTTCTGACATTCTAAAGTAAGTAGGGCAATAAATCACAGTGTAATGCAGGTTTCATGTTTGGTCTGCTGGGATCTGTGGAGCTGTGGCAATGCAGCCACTTAGTTAGAATTAACCAAACCACTGGTCTGCTCACTGGCTTAATGGAAACCATTTTACATGCAGATTTGTTACTTGTTCTTCTGTTGAACTGTAAGAACACTTGCACTTGTGCACTGCTCTTGTACTACACTCAGCATAGCTCCCTCTTCCAAAGCTGTGAAGTTGCTTGTACAATAAAGTATTATCCCTCAGAATTAGTAAGATTATTAAAACTGCTTTCAATGCTGCTGAAGGCAACCACTGTGTTTTAGTTTTTCAATTAAGAGAATAAATAAGCTCCTGTATAAAGGAATAGACAGTTCTCTCATGCAAGTGCACCCAAAGGTAACATCTGGAAGACCTTCTTCCATACATGTACATGGATTTTTGACAGGCCCCAAACTCAAGCACAATTCATGGGTAAGACACGTGGGCACACCTGCAAACAGGTTCAGGCTTGAGCACCTGGAACACTGGAGGCTCCTGTGCAGATAAAACCCTACACACAATGACCTCTCTTTCATCCTTCACCCAGGAACTTTCCTCCTTTTTTAAGCAGGGGTAAACCACACTTACACACCACATTTCATACCAAGGCAGGCAAACTCTCTGCTATGCATGTAGGACAAGCAAATTGCTAGGTCTTGAGAGATGTCTCTGTGAAATACCACCCTAGACTTACCCACTTTCTCATGCTTTGTTTTCTCCAACATTCCTCTTTCCAGAAGCAGAAAACTCTGCCTGATGGACTCTCACCGACTCAGAGGAACTCTAAAGCAATTATATTAAGCACATGGCAAGCACACATCACTTAGCAGCCATGCACTTACATCCACAGCTCATTCACCAGCCATGTGAGAGTGCTTCACAGTCACTCACAATTTACAGGCTTCTTCACTTTACATTTTCAGTTTTGCTCTATTTAATGTGTCTGTAGTTTTATACAGCCCCTGAAAATTAGTCGTTCCTCCCTCTGTCTGCAAATCAAGTATAGCTTGATCAAATATAAAATAGAATTTAAATCTATTTCGGGGGAAATAAAAATGTGCCACTCTGGTTTGAAATTTATGATGAGTAATAGTGGTTATATTTTCCCATTGACTTAACAGGGCCAGGATTTTATGTGCAGTATTTCCTCTGCTCTGCAGTCTGAGGATGGGAATCATGTTTCTGTGTGTCGTTGACTTAACACAAATTGCAGTGCATCTCTGATCTTATCTGGAACTATAAAGTGCTGTTATGCTAAACAATAAAGTAATTAATGATTTAAAAAGAAAAATCAGCAAATGAAGCTCAACCAGTTCTTCTAGTTGAGCAATTAGATGCAATTAACATTTGCCTCAAATTTATCCCCTCATTCCTTTCTGGCATAGTTTAAAAACTGAACTAAATGTTTCAAAAGTAACAGAAGCCTCATTTAAAGTATATGCTTAAAATTACATAAAACTCTTTCCTGTAAAGAGGTTTCTCGGATCTCTGTTAACCATTCTCCTGAAGGTTCACTCAGGTGAAAGTTTTTTATTTGTTTTCCTCTTTGATCTTCTTAGTTCTGTGGTCTGTGAGCAGCTTTTGGGCTGGTGAGTTGCTATGTGGTTGTTATTTATTTGGTTATAAGTTTAAGCAGTCAAATGTGTTGAGTTAGATACTGAAATTCTAGGTTAGAAATACAGTCTGCATCTATAACAGCATAAACAAGGTTGTGTATATTTACCATATCATTAAATTACTCATAGTGCATTTTAAAAATATGATGCCAATGTTTCTGAAAGATAGAATAAAATTAGTCTTAATCAGTGTAAAATAAGGTGAATCCAATCCTTAGGAATGAACAACTCCTTCCCTGCTGTGAGATACTGTCTTAATTTTATTGATGCAATACTTAAAACTGCTTAGGCTGAAATGTTTCATGGCACACATCGAGTTCAGGCTGGCAATTTACTGAGAAGTTGTAGCTGAGACCATTGTGATATTGTCACCAAGAAAGAACATATCCTCATTAGGAACACCACCACATTTTCAAGCAGCTGTCTCAAGAAGCTGCTTTGTTAAAGCATGGACTGAAAATCTGAGAGCCAAAGAACTGCATCACTGTGAAAATAGTATGACAAAATAATTAATGTTTGAAATATCAAAGCTCATGTGTTTGGGGTTTAAGGTCTAGTATTCAGTGTTTTGGAAAATTAGGAGCTGCCCACAGGCTCTGCTTGTTCCATCTCCAGAGTGACTGAGGGTGCTCCATCACCTTGCACTTCTGGGTATGTGGCTGGCCAATGCCCATGTCATTCCAAGGAAACATTATATAGTCTGAGGCTGCAGCATTTCCTTGTACTTGCAGTTTTTGACCATTGAAGGCTGCTGCAATCCCAAGAAGAATGTCACAATACTTGTCAAGAGAAAATCTATTTTCTTACATGATAAAAATTTATATATTAAGTAAATACAAAAAGTAGTTTTGCAGAATGCCAGGATTACGGTTAAAATTAAAGAAATGCATTACTAATATATCCTACAGACTTCTAGGCCAACATTTTAAATCGTATTTTAAATAGTCCTGCTTTCACCACATAATTTCATTGCACAGAACTTTGTATCTAATAACGACTTCTCAGCTTGCTCATAGCTGTTTTATAGCCATTTAAACTTTTGATAACCTCATTCTTAGCTTAACTCTGCTGGAGCTGTTTACCCTACTTACTGTTTATTTTAAGTAAGTAGAAGTCCAATCCCCTCTCTTCCTTGAGATTGCCAAATTAAAGAAACCAATCATTTTTAGCCTCCATACACCCATCAGATATCTCCACTCCCTCCAGGAGTGACTATTCTCTAAGTCTATACTAATCTGAATTAATCTTTTTGGAAAAACGAAGGACTAGTGTCCCAGGTTTCTCACTAGTATCTTACCAGGGCTGTGTTTAACAGTATTAATACTTTGCAAAACCTCTGCTGAAAAAATAAGATTGATCTTAGAATCATTATGATTTATGAAATCATTAAATTTATGGCTTTCTGTGTCTGCTGTGCCTTGACAGATACTAACCCTGCTGTTACAGACCTGTGTATGCAGAATGTTCCGTCTGCCTTTATAATTTATCAGCACTGAACACTTATTCCACAGTAATAATGATTGCTGGGAACCTCTACCAGCTTGGACTCACACTTTGTGCTTTTGTAGCCCTTTCCTCCTGCCCCATTCATATGGTAACCCAGCTCTTCCTGTAAGTTATCCCAGTCCTGCTCTCTAACAGCAGTGTCTCTGAGTTATGAGCAAATTTCTTTAATGTGCTTCCAAATCATTAATGAAAATGCTAAATGAAAACAGTGTCAGGACCAATCCTTGTCTACTTCACTATGAGCTTCCCTCCAGCTAAAATCTTCTCTTTTCAGCAGCCCCCAGAGCTGATCTCCCTGCCCCCATACCTCACTAATGTCACAAATAAAATTTCCTCTTCTTCTCCAGTTAAATTAATTATTTCCTCTGCAGCACTGCATCAAATACTTTACCGACCTCTTAATCCTTCTTTCTGTTTTCCTAGAGAATTTTTTATTTTAGCTAAGGCAGCCTTCGTGTCACTCAGCCAGAAGATGCCTTTGGTAGAGCCTAAACTGTGTTTGTTCCATCTGCCATCTGTATGTTATGCTGCCTGGACTGTTGAGGATCAAGGACATTTCTTGTCATCACCTTGATCTAATTTTGTTCTAAAACTCAATTATTACTGGGTGCAGCAATGGTACCAGTGGTATCATCTGTCCCTTCTGTGTCACATGCATTTAGACTCGTGTCAAAACTGAAGGGCAGATCCTGGCTCCAGTAGATGATCCCATCTTTCCCTGCCTGAGTTTATATCCAGCAGAGGACTTCGGCTGACAATATGAAATCTTCAGTCTGGAGCACAAACAGAAGGACCTCTGCTGTGGGACACCTGCCAGGTTTGTTAGAGTTTAAATACCACTGAGAGCCACATTTTCTCCTACACACTGCTTTGGGCAACAAATGGCACTGCACAGTCCAGGGGGAACTGTCTTTCTCAAGAAGGTTTGCTGTGAATGGAAAGGGAAGTTCCTGCATCCTTCAAATAACAGCACTCACTTCCCTTAGCTGAGGCCAATGCTTAAATTTATGCCCACTTGCTGCAGAGGTAGCATCTGAGACTGGTAACAAGTCTTTTTAAGGCTTGAAATCAAGGTGTAACGTAATAAATTTAGGAAGGAAAGAATGCATTTCTTACCCCCTTTCATAAATATTTCCCCTAAGCCGAGAAATGGAAGATTACTTCTAAAATCTAAAATTCTGTACTTCAAAAGTGTAAAAAATTAATATTCTGTGAGGGTAAAAAAAAGTCAGTTGTGTTTTCCTGCTCTGAAATCTGACAGAATGTTGGTTTAGTAGCATATTCTGAGTTGTATATGCTCACCTGTAGACTGTCAGTAATGAGTACGTGGGTGACTGAAGCATCATTATTAAAATAATTGTGTGTTTAGTCATTTAAAAGCAAAATGAATCCAATACCATTTCAAGTTCTAAACTGGCAAATTTGCAGAAAGCCTTCAGAGTGACTTGAGAAGTCATCTTGGAAGTGGAGCATTCCCTCCCTAACCTACCTGCAGGGAGAAAAGCTTGGCCCTGGCAGGGTAAAGTAGTGCAGGTTCTGAACTGCTGAACTCCCAGGGCCAAAACAACTCTATGTACCTACAACCAAAGGGAAAAAGCCTAAAGTTTCATGGCACAGGAGAGCCAGGTCAGTTCAGGGCTGCTGCTGCTGCTGCAATGGTATTTGAGCCTTGAGGACTGACTGCATGATATTAGGAGTCAGACCATGCTCTGCACTGCAAAAGGTAAACACAAAATAAAACACTCCCTTAGAGAGCACGTTGGATTAGGCACTCTCACGATGGTTGTGTCCCACACTGGGAAGTTGCCCACATTCAATCAGTAAAAGAACAGGCAGACACAAAGAGGGTGATGAGCACCTCAGCACCTGGTGGTTTGTGCTGCCCTTGGCACTGTCACGGGGAAGCACAGAGCAGCACTTCTCTCCAACATGGCACCCCTTTCAGCTGTGCACTCACCTGTGTTCCTCAAGAAAATTACATGCACCCTGCACTTCCTAAGACTAAAACTTCCCCCAGTGGATTACTTCTTACTTCAGTGGATTACACAGGGCTGCAGTCAAAAATAGTAATATAATAAGGAAGTATATAGAATCCTGATACCTAGAGACCTTTGGTGACACCTGAGCCACAGTATTTCCTTGGCAAACAGCCAAAACAGTCTCACTCTCTTTGCTTTGGGAGAAAAAAACATGAAAACATGACCCAGGTGCTAAAGCTGCTGAGATGTGTACCTTGGTGAGCAAGAAGATGTCGTGAGAATTGGGAGACTCCAGCATCTTGCCCCAGATTCCAGAGAAGAGGTGGACCTCCTTGGGAACCAGACTGGTTGGGAGTGGTATTGCTCCTGCACTTTTGCAGTTGGCTTCCCTTCAGTGCAAGGCTGATAGGAACCTCTAATGCCCTGAGTGGGCAGAGAACAGCATTTGCCTGACATCCTCCTGCCACAGCACCAAAATGGGGCACTGCCCCCTGTGCCTTTCTTCTTTGGTTTGCTCAGCAGTAAAATGTCAGAATTCAGGACATCCCTCTGGCTGTCCTGGACTGCCAAGACCCCTGCCAGGGGGCTCAGAGACCCTGGCACAGACCCCAAGATGCCTGTGCTTTTGATTGTGACCCATGGAGCAAATTACCAACCTTAAATAAAGATCTACAAGCCACGACAGTTTAAGTAGAATGATAGTGAATTTATCATGGGGTGAAAAATAGATTTTTGGAGTTTTTAGAATGGGGGTTCAGGGGGCAAGATGGAGGAATCTGCGTGTGTCCAGCCTTTCTCCTTCTTCTTGGCCTCCATCTTCTGCTGTGATATTGGCACTTTTTAGATTGGTTTAGAGTAGAAGCTCACTGTCTGACATAAGTGTTAAGTATTGAAAAGTAATTGTAAATATTGTACACGTAGTTTTTAGTTTAAAAAGATAGCACTGCCCAGGGGCAGGCAGAGTGCCTCTGACTGTCTTGCTGAGCAGACCTTGGCAGGCCAGGAGAAAGAATTTTATACATAAGAAACAATAAAAAACCTTGAGACCGAGAAATGAAGAGCTCTGACTCATTCTTTGAGTGCTGGGCTGGGAAAAGAGACTTTCTAATGTATCTCGGGGTCACTCTGACCAGCTAGAGACCCCGAGAGTAAAATACTGAAATCACATTGACAGACACTGGAGAGAGGGATGGGCCAGAGATAAGGAAAGCATGTTATGGTCCTTGCTGCTGGTATGAGCAGGTCTCAGTCTCAGAGAAAAGTGGAAAAGGAGAACATTCAGGCCCCACAGTGTTGATGTGAGGCCACATGTACCCCTGTCCCCACCCCACAGAGCAGACAGGGAGTGAACTCAGTGTGATGTCCATGACATCCCAGCAGTTGGATGTGCATACACATGTCAGCATCTTCTGCTTTGGACTGGAAGTAACATATGTGACCAAGCATAAGCAGTCAACTATTCAAATTGTCAATCTGTGAAATTTAAGAACAGATTTGACAGCTAAAACAGGTAATGAAGTAACTTTTTCTTCCAACAACTAGAGGTCCTTAAGCTGGAAGCTTAAAAATTGCTATTATGGCCCTATTTTCTTAACTGTAAATTCATGTATTTTTACAGTCTCTTTTTCAATCTAGATGATTCTGTCTCCAATCCCAGTGACAGAGTAACTGATGTAGATATATCTGGGGAAATTTTAGCCTTGGCTGGAGAAGTCTTCCCATATACAGTAATGTGATGAGCCATAAAGAGGATGAACACCAGAGCCTACAAAGAGAGGTCAGTGGTGAAAAAAGGTCAGTTTGTGCAAATCTTTGCCTGTACCCAAACATTCTTTATCTCAAATTACAAAATACTTTAAAACCTTCATCTTGGATGCTCAATCTATGAAAAACCTGGGGGAGGGGGGTTAAGAATCTATGAAAAATAGGCTTTTTTAGCAAAGATCTTATTTTTAGTGTTTTATACAGCAGTGCAAATATAATGCTAGGATTAAGAATCAGAGCAATAAAAATGTATTTAAAGGTGAAAACATAATTCAGAATAAAAAGTGAGAGGGAATTCCAATCTACCTCAAAACAATGTGTGCAGAGAAGGGGGCTAATCTGAATATTATTCCCTCCATTATTTCTTCAGGTCCCTTAAATTCACACATTTTACTGTTTCCAATTCCTATGCATGTATATAGTGCTCTTTGCCAACAGCAAGACACTGCTGGTTGTGCATTTTAAAAGCATCCTCTGGATCAAAATCCAAAATTCTTTTCTTTTCTCTTTTTTTTTTTAACTCATTTACATGTGCAAATTCATTGCTTTTAAGAACACCTGACTTACTCACATGGAAATGTGTTAATAACTGTGCTCTTTACAATTAAAACTCCTTTTGTTGGGAAGCAGATTTGAAGATAAATTTAAGAAAAACATATAGGTATCAAGGAATCATTTATTTTATCACTTTTTATCTAACACAAAATGGTCTTGATGTAAGTGAAGGCAGAAACCCCAAAATAACACAACCAAGACTGTCACCCATTACAAAAACTGGAAATGACTCATTAGTAAGGACCATATCCAATCATTTTAAACAGCATCTTTATTTTTTGTACCAGAATATGAAAGCTTTCTAGGTTATATGGTTTATTTGATTGGTTCACTGCTGTATATATGTCTACACATCCTGTTGTCCACAGTGTGAGCCATGGAGCTAAGAAGAGAATTTAAAACTTACCTTTTTTTTATGACCAGCATTTAAAACTCAGCTGTTATTTGATTATTTGGAAAGGCTGGTAGTGAATTCATCACATGACTTGATGGAACTAAACAGGAAAAATGAGTCCTCATCCATGATAGACCAGTCTGAAAAAAAGAAAAAATTTGGCTTGAAAAAACCCTCTGTTTTACTGTAAATTAGAAGCCCAGAGAGCACACTACTTTAGAGTTTCTAAATCCCTAGAAGAGGAAATGGAAAAAATGTAAACAAAAGGGGTTCACTGAAAGACATTGTCATTTTCTTCCTGAGTAGCACTAACTAACAAAAAAAACCCCACACACACAAAAATTAAATGTAAATTCAAGATCTAGGACAGTTTACAAATCATTTCTGTGGCCCCAAAGCAAGATAAAAGGAAATAAATTTACTTCATGGTTGGTAACCTATTAACTGACACCAACTGTTGCAGCTGCGAATAAAGCAAATTCATGATAAGATTAGATATGTTGTTTGCACCTGGCCATCTGTAAATTGCTGCTTACCATAAGAATCACATGCTTTCTACTAGTCACTGTGATAAATGCAGAGTAACTGTTGTTGGTAGGGTGTTTTTTTCCTTTGGTAAATAATAGACGAAATAATAAGGAAAAATTGGTATGCAGTGGATTTGTTTTCCTATAGTTTGTGCAAAGTTTGCCCTGGTGTTTCCCTGCTTTTAAAGAGAGAAGGAGCAAATTGAATAAATGAGACTGTATCTCACCAGTGTGGATGGAATAAGTCATCTAAATGTGTTTGTTTCTGATGGAGAGGGGAAGTAGTGCTCTGTAGTGAAATTGCCTTCAGGACTGCAAAGGCCTTGCAAGGTGTCCTAGGGTTTTGGACAAAACTACAGGTTAACCTACCAACAGCTTGAGGGAGTCACAAACAGCTCCTGAGTAACAGATGATGGTGGTGGTGCTGCTGCTGGTGGTTATCCCTTATTGTCTGGCTAGAAAAAAAACACATGAGGAAGTTCATTGCACGTGTGGTGTTTGGATGTTGCCTTGCCCAGTCATGAATGGGTGTCAGAATGCTGAGCAGAAGAGGGTGGCTGTGAAGAGCAGCATGGGGCTGTTGCAGAGACCAAGGCATGCAAAGCTTCTGTCACCCTCCAGAAAGCAGCAGTCATCCCCTCCAGAGCTGCTGTCCCCCTGCACACACCAGTGCTGGGGTGGGCATCTCCTCAGGGAGGGCAGCAGGGCTGGGAAGTGCCCAGGCAGCCCCTGCTCCTCTCCAGCAGGGCAGTGCCATCGGCTCAGCGGGGCCAGGACAGAGGGGTACCGCAGACCAAACCAGCAGGATGTTTTCCTGCTTTGTCATGGGAAGATGCTGCCAGAGAGGTGTTCTGAAGGATTACCAGCCCTGAGAAGACTTGCCACATGTGCAACCAGACCTAGCAGTCACAAGTCAATTTGAAGAATCCAAAGCCAGAATGATAAATAAGGAATGATTAATGAGTCCCTGAATACTGAACCTTTTCTTACTCCAGCTGAATAATTTTTTTACTCCAGCTAGATACTGTCCTCTACTCTATTAACTAAACCTTAAAAAACTGCTCAACCATACTGCTGAAAATGTACCTGTGCTATAATTTGTCTTTGTTTCAAATGACAGTATCAGCTATACAAGTCTCTCATTTAAGTAATGGCACATCACAGCAGCCAGCATGAATATTACAGCCCTCATTAAACAACACATTCCACTGCTCCTTTCACTGCTTAATATAGTGCTGTTGCCCTGTGTTCCAAAAGAAGAACAATTGCAGGAGGGAAAAAAAAGTAAATACAATCAAATGTCTGAGTTGAAGTCTTACCATGGCTGTGAGATAGTTGAGTGTCAGATATCCTTTCCCAGCTGGATTTGCTTAGAACTCTGTGAACAATCCAAAGAGCAAACAGATACCCCTTCTGCTCCCCTAGTTTGCAGTAATTTTGGCATTACATGTCGAGCTTTTCTGAGAAGCAGCTTCAATCTGTTGATGTACAGCAGCAGGCATTTTCAAACCTCTGTTACTGAATATAGATATGAAGCATATAAGATTACAAAATACATCAGCATAAATCTATGTAAGAACAGCAGAACTTCTTCCATTTATAGCAGTAAAGATGGCAATATATTTCTAGGATAAGAAAAAGGGAAAACAAAAATAGATTACTTGAGAAAGTTTTAATGGTGCATGATTTTTATCTTCATCAGTAGGTGGCCAATTTTTCTTCTTACTTGCTGTGTGTGACTCTGAAGATGAAATCAATAAACCACCCATAGGTAAATTTTTGCAAAGCTAGATGGAATGAGAGCTGTGCTCTGGGTCATTGCTGTTTAAATTTCCTTTATGGGATTAGTAACAAATTAGTGCAGAAGTTGTTCCAGAGGCTGAGAAAAGTGATACAAAGTTCAAGACACAAGAAGATGTGGCTGGTGAAGTTATGCAAAGGAGCCAAAAGCCTGCTCATGCTCACTTGGTGAAGCCTTCCCCTCAGGATGGAGTGGAGAGAAGATTTGTGCACAGGGGAGCAGCAGGACAAGAGACAGGCAGCACCAACAGCCCAGTTCCCAGCTGCCGTGTAAGTGCCTCGGAGAACTGGAGCCACCCTGGAATCACTGCTGGTGGGATGCATTAAACAAGGGTGAGAACCTAAAAAGCTAGTACTGTTTCTGGTGTCTGAGATGGCTCATATACTGTTAGCTCAGGTATTTTTACACCACACCACAGACTGTAGGGTATATCTGTCCTAAAAAGCAAGTGTCTCCAGTGTGTATTTCTATAGGAACTTGATACCTTCTGTCTTTTTTAGCCCTGTAATCTAAATATTGGGATTTTTTTCCCCCAGTGGTCTCCCTATTTTTTTCTGCCAGCGATTTTTTTCTCCCACTTGACAAGGTCATACACAGAAGTCTTGAGCACAGTGACTGTGCATATGCACATGCTTCTTTTAGCAACACGTCGTGGTGCCTCAGAGCTGCTCCTTGACAGTGGCACACCTCTGGAATGAGCCTGGCTTAACACATCGGCTACAGGACACACGAGATGCAGCCTTGTATCCTGGTTACCTCCAGGCCCTGTGAAACACCTACACTGTTTCCACATATCACCTGGGCCACCCCAGCAGGGGCTTTCTCCGGTGCTTTGTGTCCCAGGGGTGAGAGCCTGAGGAAAACAGCAAGATCTGCACTGAAACAAAGTAAGTGCCTCAACCCCCGCCCCGGCCCTGGGGCAGGCGTGGGACGCTCCCGGTGATTCCAGCCCTGGAACGGTCCATGTGTGGGGATGCTGCAGCATCCCCCACCAGCACCGTCACCTTCCACCTCAGAGCCTCCACAAAGACCAGGAGGAGTGCATGAAGGAGCAGACCTCAGACTCCTGGTGAAGGCAGGTTTGATGAAGTCTGAGCAATGTTGGTGTAAATGTTGACTTTCTGTATTGCCTGGGAGATACTTGGGTTGTAAGGACATTATAACATCTTACTTTGTAATTTACCAATAATTCTGAGCAGACTGCTGATTTGTGGAAGTCACACCCATCCTGAACTGCCCATCACCCAGACATTAAAATAAGGATTTTAAAAAACAAATAAATTAGAGTAACAACAGACTATTTGGATGTCCACAGTCTTCCTGAATACAGTGAAATTTTCTAACTTATCAACAAGATTTACACCTCCAATTTCAAAGGCAGTCCAAAAAACCAAACAAAAGTTTAGCAGGTAATGTTCCTGTGAGAGCTTTAATTAGCAGAAATGCAATATTTGTAATGTTTTTCAACTGCTGCATTTATAATCCACAAAATTACTATACACTGGCATACTCCTATACAATTTAAATATCACAATGATTTTATAAAGCAAAATTCAAGAATTCAGGGTTTTTTAAAATTAATTTCTGATACTTAGGTAAGACATGAGACTTTGTGTTATTGGTGGAAACAGGGGTTCATGATTTTAATTTAGGAAAATTCATAGAAAATGCCTGATTCTTGTAGTGTGTAATATTCCAATTTCCAGGGTTCCATACAAACAATTTATTTCTTATAGCAACTAATTCAAACTTGAATGCAAACTCTACAGAGCAATGCAAATTCAGACATTGTGCCTCAGTTGAGCACACCTGCACATTGAGATAACTCCTGTGTACACCTCTTGAGTGTGACAGCTAGATCAGGATTACATAGGGAAGTGTAGAATTCTCCACCTTCTTCCGACATTCTGTTGAGAAAACACGATTTTGAAAAAAAAAAAAGATTATTTCTAAATAAATATTCATGTTTAACATCAAACCAGTAAACTTCTTCTGCACAAACAGCCTAAGTGAGATAAGTCTCAGAGATTATAGAAGAGATCCTGGCAAGTATAGAGTGGAATCATTTGAGCAATCTATTCAGAAAAGATTAAAAAACAAAATCTGCTTAATAGTTGTCACACTAGCACCATCATTAAGAACAATTATATGGAAGGAATCAGGATGAAAGCCAGACTTCTATTTGTCCAGCGCACAAAAGGGAAAAGAGAAAATTACTTTTTTCTCTCATTCATTTTAGATTTAAATGCATTTTGCCTCTTCCCACCAGAACCTGATCAAGCTTTTTTGATCTGTGCATCAGGAACATCAAATCAGAAAAGTTAAATAAAAACTGTTTGACAGGAATTAATCCATTAATGTCTGAAGACTATGGGACTGAATGGAGGGTGATGGATTTTTTTGAGTACAAAGGCAATTTTATTATAACAAGTACTAAACACTCTCTAAGGCTGGAAATGATAGACCACTCTTTGTCTACCTCTGCCAGAACACCTTGTACATGGATAACCCCAACTGCCTGAAGGTTGCCAGAGGAATTTTCCTTACTTAGGGTTGGATCCTGTAGATGTTCACTTGCTAATAACCCAGAGCTTGCAAAAGAAAGAAAGGACCTTTTCTCAACTAAACAGTATGCAAGATATTTTTCATTTCTCCCCCCACCTTTTGTTTCATTATCTTAAATATATCACCCAAGAAATGACCTTGCAAAAACCGAGTCAGAAATGCTAAGATCTACATTTTACAAAACAACTTTTTCTTGTGTGCACAGGGAATACCTTATGCTTCCTTTCCAGGAGGAGTAATCACAAGCAGCATTTTTCTTAATACAAGAAGACATTCATACACTGAATTTAATAGCATGCAACATCCCACTTGAAGGTCTTTAAAAACAACCCACATTTAATTCAATGCACAGTGGTTTTGTAGCTCCCTCTTATCAGTGATGCTAAAATCTGGGTGACATCACAATGTTGTGGAAGTGGGCACAAATATTACTTCATTCTTGGTACTGTGTGGGCTTCTGCTGAACTGCCTGCTTGCAGCTGTCTGCTCTTTCATAGAGATGGCAGGAAAAGATGAGCTGAACGTTACAAGGGCGGGCGGTGGGGATGAGGTTGTAGAAGGCAGGGGAAGGTGAGGGCAAGCAGGAAGGAGAACACAGATGGCTGGGAGGGAGCTTTAGGGGCAGAGGAGAGGAACATGTTCAAAAAGTGCAGTGGTCCAAAGAAGTGGGGCCCTGCCTCCCTGACCCCCCTGCAGGGAGGAAGGATCGGCCCTGTCAGAGCGCTGGCTGCGGGCACCGCCAGCTCCCCTCCGCTGGCTCTCCTCTTGGGCTCCCCTTCCCGGGGTGGCCTTCACGCAGCTGCAGCTCATGCATATGCAATCTGCTGCTACATATGCAGCAGACCGGTAATTCCTCTTCAACCTTGTGGCTTTTCGCTTTGCAGAAAAGGCTTGCCAAACCGTTTTTAAAAATGAACTAAAAGCTCCTCTTATATGAAGCTGTTAAAAACCAAAAAAAAGTCTACTAAATCTTACAGGATTGAATAAGAGGTGCAATTCTCCTTTTAAGTAAATGCAAACAATGTGTTTTCCAAGTTTCTTTATTATTAATATTTTTAGCAGAGCTTTTTGAACTGGTGTTACTCTTAGGGAACAAGTTTAAACTTAAAAAGTCACCAAAGTGGATAAAGGATAGAAAGCATTATCATATTTTCTTACTAAAATCACTGGAGAGGTGTTCCTGCCTTCCCAAACCAAACATTTACATGTAAGAGATAAATATCTGAATTAATATAAATATGTATATGCAAATGGATTCCTACCTACTTCTTTTATTAAATGAGCTAGAAATGTGTTGGCATTTCATAACAGGAGCACTGGGTGTCTTTGTGCAGGCTTGTATTCAAGTAAAATGTAAGTGAATATACAGTCTGGAAGGAAACAATACCATACAACTTTAGGCAACAGATTTTCACTCCTAAGTAAATAATATCCTCCATAAAACACTTCCCAGTAATAAAAATTCTTCTCCACAAAGCTATCAGAGAGAGTTCAAAGCGTTTATGAATCACCTTAAATAAAAGTACACTGTGAATCGGAGTGATGCAATTGTACAATGGAGTTTTTTTCTTGCAAACAGGACGAAGAAGGAGGGCCCTCTTTCATGTCTCAGTTTACACCTCTGATCCTTAAGCACGCTCTTTGATCTTTGATGAATATCTATTATCATCATGTTATTTCAAAAGCCATGCCTCTTTTTTTATTTTTCCCCCTTAATGGCGAGTATTTAGTCTACTTTATTTTCTTTGGATCAAAATAGGCAATAGAAAGGTGGTGGGGAATGTGTTCTTCAGCAACATACCTCTGCCCTGGCCTTGTCACTTGCAGTTCAAGAAGGTTAAAATAACCCCAATACACCTATTTTGAATGTGGCACAAAATGTCAGGAAAAATATGTGTTACAGAGGTGAATTTTGCTTGCAGAGAGGAAAACACTCAGAAATAATAGAGGGGTTTTTCAAGATAAATAAGATGCCACCTTTCCCCACCCTGTGGATGCCTGTCACGGGAACACGGAAAGCAAGATGTTCGTGAATCGCCTTTCATTCATTCACTTATGTCCCTCAGCGTGTCCCCTAGGATGGCTGGCCAACCTCGGATGTCACTGCTCAGGACGCGCCCGGGTCAGAGCCCTGCCCCTCCCGTACAGGTGAGCACGGCCCACGCGGGTTCAGTCCCGCGGGGCCGCTGCCACCGGGCCCTGCCCTGCCCTGTCCCGCCGTGGGGACCTCGGGGGGCGGCGGGGCGGGGAGCGCGGAGAGCCACTCCCTGCGGGCACACCCGCCCGCGGAGCGCCCACCGCGCCGCTCCGCGCATCCCTGCGGGCAGGGGGCACCTGCTGGGATCACAGCGCGGAACTGACGCGCGGGGAAATGAACCCGAGGGCCGGGACGGGGTGGCTGCGGAGCGGGGAGGCGCAGGGGGTAAGAGGCGGCCGCAGCAGCTGCGGGGGCTCCTGGCTGCCCTGCGCCGGGACAGGGAAGCGCTCCGCGCCGGCGAGGGCACGCAGGAACACGCTCACGGGAGGGAAGGTCTGCTCCCGAGAGCTCAGACGGAGTAGGCTGCAAAGCATTTCCCACAGCCTACGGAGCTGGGGGTGTGGAAAAGACCGACGGCAAGGGCTGCAGTTAAAGGAGCCTGTGCGCTGGAAATCCTCAGTTTAAAACAGAAGAGCGGGGAGGAGGGGGGAGGGGGGGGGAAGAGCGGTGCTAAATCTGCGTATCCTTAAGGCGTTTTAACCGGTGGGGATTGCGTGCTGATTCACACAGAGCACCTGCAATCAAACACGGAATCATAGATACATAGAACGGTTTGGGTTGAAGGGGACCTTAAAGATGACCTAGTTCCAACCCCCCTGCCGTGGGCAGGGGTACCACCCACTAGATCATGTTGCTCAGGGCCCCATCCAACCCCGTCTTGAACACTTCCAGGGATAGGAATGCTGGAATCGATGCTTGCGGTGCCCAGTCCTGCAGTAGATTTGTCCAGAGTATTGTTCCTGGAGCAATCTCTCGCTCCATGCGCAATGCGAGCTGCAGGTCCCGGTGTGTGAGAAGGGTGTTTTCAGTGCCCCTGCCTTAAACCCCGCATCGGGGTTTGGCATCACTCGCACGCTGTTCCGGCGGCGCACAGCTGACTGCGTGGGCACTGCCGCTCTTTGATGCAAACCCACCGAATTTCAGTCAGAAACTTGCAGCGTTATGCTGCACCGTAAAACCACAGGCGGGGAAAAAAAAAATTAAAAAAATAAGAACCGCGGGTTCGCTAGCTCCACGTTTTCCCACGTCTGGCAGAAGAGGCTCAGCGCTGCCACCTCGCGTTCCATGCCGCATCCCCGGCCTCATCGAGCCTACAGGAAACAGAATGGAGTTTTAAGGCTTTTTAAGTTGTAAAACGAGGAGAAGCCTTGCCAATACTCTTAAAACTTCGTTTTAAGACGGAAGCTCAATGCTCACGCTTTATGCCTAGGCTTAAAAATTTTGGGGAGCTGGAAAGTACTTTCAGTCTGCCACTGGAGAATTAGGGGTGGAAGCAATTAACTTTGAGGAAACAGCTAAGAAATTGTTGTAAAATACTTTTTATAGAGTTTCACATCGTGTTCTTCCACTTGCTTTATTAAGTAGTCCTAAATTTCACTTTTGTGGAGTTTTTGTTCAGGAAAAAATACTCTTCTGTCTATCCCCACTTTTTGAACCAATATTAAATTGATGTGGCTGCTTTGATCAGGAAGACACTTAACTCCTCACCTGGAGATGAATTTTATTCAGGGTGGCCAAGACCTTGCAGAACTTAGCACAAACAGGTGAAAAGCTTCTTATGCCTTTTCTTTCTATGTTTGCCTATCAGTTTGGAGTTTGTTTGTTTTGCTTTAATTTGTGTCTGGAAACATGGGAATATTTCACTTGCTTTGTAGTTTAAACAAATTGATATTTATATGTAAAATACAACAGTTGGGGGTTGAAATCCTGCTGGATACCGTGCTGACAGGTGGAGCAGCCAGAAGCTACTGACTGCTCCCAGTCCCAGTTTTTCACACTGCTGCACATGAATACTAAGAGTGTAAGCAAAAGCCAGTGCTTATTCTGGACACCAAACCCACGGTGAGCCTTAATTTCTGTAGTTGTTGGTGGTATAGGGTGGAAGAGATTTGATTTTAGCTTTGGGGCTGTAGGGGAAAAACACAGTGTAATTTACTACTTACAAAGTGTAAAGGTGAGAAACTCCACTGATGTCACTGGATGTTGTCAACCTAGAGGAAAACAGTATTTTATCCAGTCTTGACCAGAGGCTGTATGAGGAACTAATGTATTATTTTTGCAAGCAAAGCTATAATTTAATTTGTATCTTTGTAAACAGTCTCAGTAATGTAGGTGGCCTACTCAGGGAGGTACTGAGAATTCAGGATTTTTCTCAGCATTTCACAGCCGTGTTCTTTGAGTCCAGTGTGAGATCTTAATATTCAAAGCCTGTTCCCAATCCAGCTAAAAACTCTGCTAAAGGATCCTACCATAAGTTTTCTTGCAAACATATGCAATTTTTTTTAGACCTCTATCTTAGATATTTTAGCTGTATCCAACCATTATTTTGCTTCTGATTTAAAAGGTGTTTTTAACTGGTGTTGTGTAGAACAAAAATTTTCATAGCTGTTTTGCCTAATAGCTTTTCTGGTCCCTGGCCTGATGAGTGATGTGAGGAATCTTTGGGAAATAACACTGCCATTGTTTTTATGATCTTACTGCCCCCTTTACCTGAATATCGAAAGGGGGGGGTTGATGCCACGAGGCCTGCAGGGGTGCTGCACAGCGCCTGACCTCGCTGCCCTGCTTTTCTTCATTACTGATCATGGCAGGACAGAGGGAGGGGCACATGAGACCAAACAGCAGTACCCGAAAAGCACATCCAAGGAAAAACCCCGGAGAGCAGGGGGGCCCTCCTCGGCGGGGCGGACTGGCAGGAGCACAGCAGCACCTCCCCCCCCGGGCCAGTACCTGCCTGCCGGCTGCGCACCGCTTCTTCCTCCCGCGGCCCCTCCCGCTCTCTGGGGACCCGGAGAGGCCGAGCCGGGACCCCCAGTCGCAGCCTCTCCCCGGGGTCGGGCGTCTCGGTGGGACCGCGGCATGCGGGAGCGGCAGGTAGCGAAACGCAGGAGAGGGGTCGGAGGGTAAAAACGCGGTAAGGGCAACACCTCTTCCTCGCACAGCGCCGGCGATTTGGGACGGGCGGCAGCGGTTACTCAGCGCCGTGCCCGGTGCCCGCCGCCGGTCCCGTCCCACCCCTTGCGCGCTCCACTCCAGCTCTGTGGCGGAGGGGGCGTGACGGCAGCGCCTCGCGGGCGCTACTCCAGGGCCGGCGACCCCTCCGTGACACTCCGCGTGTGGGCGTGGGGACGGGCGCGGGGCGCCCTGCGGCATTCCCCGGGCAGCTCTGCCCGCTGGGCGTGCGGCGGCTCCGGGGCGGCAGGAACACCCTCCCGGCCCTTTGTGTGCGCAGGTGTCCCCGCTCGCCGCCCCACAGCAGCGGCGCGCGGGGGCGGGACGCTTTCATTCCCTTCTCTCCCTTTCTTTCTCTCTTCTTTTTTTTGTTTTTTAATTATTTGTATTATGATGATTTTTTGCTGATTTCCTGATTTTTTTTTTCCCCCCTGTCAGGGAGGAGGGGAGGGAGGAGCGCGGCCGGGGGGCGGGGGGCCGGGGGGTCGCGGGCACGTGCGCGGCGAGGCGCGGGGCGGCGCGCGGAGCTGCCCTCCTGCCCCTTTTAAAAAGTTCGCCCCGCCGCCGGGAATGAGGTCAGCGCGGGCGCTTCCCATTGCACGCGGCCATTATTACCGCTCCGCGCCGGCCGCCAATCCCGGGGAGGCGGGCGGGGCTTGGCACGCGGAGGGCGTTGGATACAGCGCGCGATTGGCCGCGGGGCGGGCTGCGAAAGGATAAAGCGGCGCGGGGCGGGCGCGGGGTCCGCTCTCAGCTGCGGCCGGCGGAGCGCGGCGTGCGGGGGGCGCGGGGCAGCGCCCGGCGGGCGAGCGCGGGGGGCGGCGGCGGCTCCGCGGGGCTCCGCGCGCGCGGAGCAGCAGCAGCAGCACCGCCGTCGGCAGAGGACGAAGGAGGAGAACGGAGCTGGGCGCCCGGCTCGCCGCTCTTCCTGCCGGGGACGTACACACTCGTTCATGCACGAGCGCTTTTTTATTTTTCTTTTTTTTTACGGCGATTTTTTCAATTATTATTTTTGCCTTCTTTTTTTTTTTTTTTTTTTTTCCCTTTTTTTGCCTTATCCCGAGGGGTTTCCTTGTCGCTCGGTACCTCGCAACTGCCAAATCCAACCTGCACAAACTCCTGGCCACCGACCCCGCCGCCACCACGGGTCCTGGAGCCGGGATTTTCGGGGCTTCGGGGGCGCGCCGCCTCCCCCCTCCCCCGCGGCGGTGCACGCTGGCCGTGCCCAGCGCTGAGAGACTTTCGGCGGCAGGAGTGCCGCTCTCCTGAAACGCCGCGGGCAGGCTGAACGCGCTTGTGAACTGGACCAGCTGCTTCGGGGAGGGGGGAAACCCGATGTGGTGAGGAAAAAAAGCAGACCGACACCCCCCTCCAACAAAAAAAAAAGCAAACCAAAAAAGCCCAACACCCCAAGAAAAAAAAAAAAGGCAAACTTGGACGGGCGGCTCGCGGCGCTGCTTTTGCAGAAACTCTTGTCTGACCGCGGGCGGCCCCGCCGCTCCTGCTTCTGCTGCCGCCGCTGCCTCGAGGGGGAGAGGACCGCGCCGCCGGGGACGAGGCGCCGGTGTGGAAGTACAAGTGGTGCGGGGAGCGGGGGCGCGGCCGCGGGGGGCTGCGCCGTCCCGGTGCCGCTGTGAGAAGTTGCGCGCCCTGCCCCGCGCCGGAGCGGCGCTGAGCTCCGGAGCGGCGCTGAGCCCCGGCGAGCCCCCCGCCGCCGCCGCCGCGATGGTGCAGCAGACCAACACGGCGGAGAACACGGAGGCGCTGCTGGCCGCCGAGACCTCCGACTCCGGGGCCGGCATCGAGCTGGGCATCGCCTCCTCCCCCACGCCGGGTTCCACCGCCTCCACGGGGGGTAAGGCGGATGACCCGAGCTGGTGCAAGACACCCAGCGGGCACATAAAACGGCCCATGAATGCCTTCATGGTATGGTCACAGATCGAGCGGCGAAAGATCATGGAGCAGTCCCCCGACATGCACAACGCCGAGATCTCCAAGCGCCTGGGCAAGCGCTGGAAGCTGCTCAAGGACAGCGACAAGATTCCCTTCATCCGGGAGGCGGAGCGGCTGCGCCTCAAGCACATGGCGGACTATCCTGACTACAAGTACCGGCCCAGGAAGAAGGTGAAGTCGGGCAACAGCTCCGCCAAGCCCGGCGACAAGGCGGACAAGGGCGGCGGGGGCGGCGCCGGCGGCGGCAGCGCGGGCGGCGGCTCCGGCGGCCCCGCGGCCCCCGCCAAGCCCGCCCCGAAGAAGGGCGGCGGCGGCGGCTCCAAGCCCTCCCCCGCGGGCGGCGGCGGCGCGGGCGCGGGCGGCAAGCCCCACGGCAAGGCGGCGGGGGGCAAGGCCGCGCCGTTCCCCGGAGAGCCCTCGGCCGCGCTGCTGCCGCCCGAGCACCAGGCGCTCTACAAGCCCCGGGGGGCGGCGGGCGCGCCTTCGGGACCCGGCAAGCCGCTCGCCGAGAAGAAGCTGAAGCGGGTCTACATCTTCGGGAGCGGGCAGGCGGCGGCTGCCTCCGCCTCCCCCGGCGGCGCCGTACCCGGCAGCCCCACGCTGAGCAGCTCGGCGGAGGCCGGCGACCCCTTGAGCCTCTACGAGGAGGGGGGCGGCGGCGCGGGCCGGCCCGACGGGGACTGCGGCGGCGTCGCCTGCCCCTCGCCCTCCGGCTCCGGTTCGCCCTCGGATCACCGCAGCTACACCAGCTTGCGCGCCTCCTCCCCGGCCCCCTCGACGGCGCATTCCTCCTCCGCGTCCTCCCACTCCTCCTCTTCTTCCTCCTCCGGCTCCTCTTCGTCGGACGACGAGTTTGAGGACGACCTCTTGGACCTGAACCCCAGCCCCGGCTTTGAGAGCATGTCCCTAGGCAGCTTCAGCTCTTCGGTGCTCGACCGGGACCTGGATTTTAACTTCGAGCCTGGCTCGGGCTCGCACTTTGAGTTCCCGGACTATTGCACGCCGGAGGTAAGTGAGATGATCTCGGGGGACTGGCTGGAGTCCAGCATTTCCAACCTGGTCTTCACTTACTGAGGCGAGAGCCGGGCCCTGCTGGAGGAGGCACCGGCGCGCGTGGCTGTCGGCAGGACTCGCCCACCCCGCCGGGCGCTTTTGTGTCTTTTTCTGTTTTGTTAGGTGTTTGTGTTTTGGGGTTTATTTTTTTTTTTGAGGGGGGAGGAAGTATTTTGTTTGTTTCTGGGAAGGGGCTGTTGAGAGACTGCTTTTGAGCTTGGAGAAGGAGCGGGATCGCCCTCTCCTTGCGGAAAGGCCAGCAGTCCCCTTCCTCCGGCTGCAGACGAACCCGCACACACCCCCTCCGAGAGAGGAGCCTGACGGTGCTTTTTGAGAGACTGGCGGGAGCGAGACACTGTCCTTTTCTCTTTTTTTATTTCCTGAAAAGAGAGACAGAGAAAGGGGGAGGGAGGGGAAACCACACACACCTCTGGGTTCTTTGTTATTGCCCATTTTATACGAATAAAGAGGAGGGGAGCGATGCGTTGTGCTGAGCGCACACTGGATGTCTTGAGCATTCGCTCTTTCCAATGAAAGAGCGATCAGAACTGCTTGGGGAAAAAAAGAACAGAAAATCCACCCAAATCCTTTGCAATGTTCACATTTGTTGGGAGAAATCCTGTCCCGGTTTCTTCTGCGGTGAGAAGAGGCAACAATGCTGGGAGGAGGAGGAGGTGGATGGAGCTGGACTGAGATCCTAGTTAAGCGGAGAAGAGCCAGACTTACACTTGAGAGCTGTCTTGGAAATACGGTGGGGTAAATAATAATAAACTGAAATGGATTTGCACGTACAGATAAGGTGGCGGCAGCGCTTTTCTCAGTCACCTCATGTAATATGTAGAGAGAAAAATAAGGCTGAAACTTCAAGAAAACTGAAAACTTCTTTTAAAACAGAGACCGAGTGGGAACAGTTTCTGTCATGATGTGGTACAGGGGAAACTGAGGGCGATGGCTTTTGCAAAAAAAACCACAAACAAACAAAAAAAAAAAAAAAAAACCAAACCCGAAAATACAAAAAAAAAAGTAGTTTTTTTCTTCTTACTCAGAATCGTGATGGTGTTGGATTATTTCACTGGTGGGGTTTAATATAGCATGTTATACTGTCTATCTTTTCAAGATTTCTGTAAGACTGTTGAACAGTTTGAAAAAAACAAAACTAGTGTTAGGATAATATAAAAGCAGATAGATGGCGCTATGTTTGATTCCTACAAAAATATCACCAGCTTTTTTTCATTCTTAACTCTTTAAAGGATTCAAACGCAACTCAAATCTGTGCTGGACTTTAAAAAAATGAAAATTCAGGACCAAATTTTTTCTCAGAGTATGTATGTGTTTGTTCCTTATAGCTGTAAATGAAATGACTGTTTTTTCTCACCGATGCTCCATCCTCGTATTGTTTTTTTTTTTTTCCTTGTAAATGTAATCGGATGCCATTTTATAAGTGGACGTATTTATACTGGCCAAACATTTTTGACTTTGTATTTCTTTGTCCTTTTTTGGTAGTTCTCGTTGTTACCCGCACCATTTTTATGTCTCCTTCACTGAAGGGCTAGAGTTTTAACTTTTAATTTTTTATATTTAAATGTAGACTTTTGACACTTTTAAAAACAAAAAGAGAAGAGAGATGAAAACGTTTGATTATTTTCTCAGTGTATTTTTGTAAAAAATATATAAAGGGGGTGTAAATCGGTGTAAATCGCTGTTTGGATTTCCTGATTTTTAACAACAGGGCCGCTGGTTAGTATCTCACACGCGTGTGCGCGCTCACGCTCACTCACACTCTCACACACCCACGAATCAGCCCCTATTTTGTCCATGTTTACACTCCAATCTGCAGGCATCTTAAAGTGACAGCATCCCTCACCGCCCCCGCCGCTGCCCACTCCGCAGCCCCCCGCCTCCCCGCGGAGGGGGCGGCCGGGGGCCCGGGGGAAGGGATTCACACTGTATGCTACCGTTTTGGGGAGCCACCTGTCCCCGGATGAAGTGAAGCAACTGGTGCATTTACACAGAAGGGATCCTGTACCTTTAACTTGTAAACCACATCTTTTGCACTTTTTTTCTAAGCAAAAACGTGCCGTTTAAACCACTGGATCTATCGAAATGCCGGTTTGAGTTCGCGACACTATGTACTGCGTTTTTCATTCTTGTATTTGACTATTTAATCCTTTCTATTTGTCGCTAAATATAATTGTTTTAGTCTCTTATGGCATGATGATAGCATATGTATTCAGGTTTATAGCTGTTGTGTTTAAGATGAAGAAAGTGAAAACATCTTTGTACATTTAAGTCTGTATTATAATAAGCAAAAAAGAAGATTGTGTGTTTATGTATGTTAATATAACATGACAGGCACTAGGACGTCTGCCTAATGAGGTGGTTCCGTTAAGGGTTTAACTTTTTTGTTTTTTTTTTTTTTTTTTTTGTTCTTTTTTTGGTCATCCATCCTGTGCAATATGCTGTGTAGATTTTTTTTTTTTTTTTGGTCTACGGTCACCCACAGCACAACGTGGGGAAAGGAAAAAAAAAAGAAAAAAAAATCATGCCAGCTAACCATGTCAAGTTCACTGCCTGTCAGATTGTTGATATACCTTCTGTAAATAACCTCTCTTTTGTTTTGTTTTGTTTTTATTTTCCTTTTTTTTTTTTTTTTTTCTTCGGGAAGGAAATAAAATCAGCTGGAACTGAACCCTAACACTGGGCTGCCCTTGTCATCCTTGCTACGCCCGCAGCCCCCTCGGGGCAGGTGTGTTTTGTCTTTCCGGACGGCACGGCGGCGGCCGGCCCCGCCGGGAGGGGCCGGGGAGGGAGGGGCGGCCGTGCTGCCGAACCGCCCACCCGGGACCGGGGTACGGCTGGGGAGTGGCGCCTTTACCGCTGGGAGCTGCGGGGCCCTGGCTCGGCCGCTCCAGGGCAAGGAGGTCCCGCTATCCCGGCGCCTCGCCTCCCGGGGCCGCTCGCCCTGGCGGACCGCGAGTTGAGATTACTTTCCCTTTAAAGAGATTTCCCCTCCCCTCATGTTTTTCCTTCCTGCCCTGGCGGTTCGGGTGAGAACGGCCGGCGCGAACGGGCGAGCGGCAGTGGGGCCCCCCGCCCACCCTCCATCCAAAATAGTTTCTCCGGGGCACTTTAATGAAGACTTCGTAAGGCAAAGCGTAAGGAAAACCCCGGCCGTCAGCTGTGTAGGGATGCTGGGGGCTCATGGGGGAGGTCCTTGTCCCCTCCCCGCTGGCCGCCAGACGGGGCCGAGGCCGGTGACCCCGCTGGGTTTCGACGTCCCGGGTACCCGCCTGCATTCCCTTCCTGGCTACGAATATGTATCGTACCTCGAGCAGTGTTTTGTAAACCGATTAACGCATCCCACTGACATAATGGTTTCACTTAGCTGTTAATTTACAGCTGGCTTTGAGCCACGAACTCTTTTTCCATGAAAAAGGAGCAGCAAGCTAAAAGAGCCGTGATAGCGGCTGTTTCGCAAAGCCACCAGCGCAGGAGGTTAATGTTTGCTCTGCCTTATCCCAGTGAATTCCTGGGTTGTATTTGCCTTACAAAAAACCCCATCAGCAGCTCCACGCCACTCATTGCCTGGGAGCTTTCCCGGTTAGCCCCCTTTGCATACAACGCCTTTCCTGTCCAGGGTCATTTGCAAATACCGTGTCTGTGCCGGTTGCCTCGCATGTTCCCCGGAGCATCCCCGCCCGGCCCAGGGCGGATAGGCAGCCCACCGGAGGGGTGCGCCCAGCCCCGCCCGGCCGGGGCACCTTGCTGTGTCCAGGCGGTGTGGTTAGTGATTAACTTCCTCTTGGGTCTGGGCACTGATTAAAATCAGCGGAGAAAACGGCCAGGCGTGGTGATGGGACAGGCGACAGCATCCGGCTACATCCACTGGCGAGCAACAGGCCTGGAGCTGCATCCCTCCCTTTGCCTGGCTCCGGTTCCCGCTGCATCTCCAGGCCCCTTGGCCGTTGGCTACAGTTAACTTGAGGGGTTTTATGGTTTCCTGCCTATGTGGTTTGTGTTCTCCGTTATAATAAAGTCCAGTGTTGGCAAACGGATTGTTTCTCTGGGGACCCTTTGCTGACACAAGTTGTTGTTTCCTGATAGCTTCAGGAAGTCAGTCCACACAACAGTTACATATGTGCATATGTACATAAATAGCAAAAATTTCTCTGTTCCTTGCTGCTTGCAATAAGACAAGTCCCTCACTACAGGAAGTACCCAGAACAAAGCCTCACAAGGATGTATCACCAAAGATGCTCCCCTTCCCCCCTTTTTGTTTTTTTCTTTTTTCCCCTAATAGACCATATTTCCAGTGTAATTGCTTTGGAAAGAAAAGTAGTAGCCCTTTAGCAAAGGTGAAAGAAAGCAAATTTACTGAAAGGATTTTATAATGAAGATTAATGTAAAAGAAAAGTAGATTTTAGGGATCGCAACTGGTGTCTGACTGTAGGATTGCCTAACACTGGATCATCTCTTGGATGTGGGCCCCAGTGGTGGATGCCTATGAAGAGGTGTATTTCCACAGCTTTGTGGAATCTCCAGGACCAATCACTTGAGATTGCTGTAGCTGTCATTCCCTCCTACTGCCCTGCCACCATTGCCAGAGCCTCTGCCAAAGCTGCTCTTGGAGGCCCCAGCCTTGCTCCGGGCAGGTGTAGCCACATTTCAGCACACATGGCAAAAAAAAATCGCTCCTTACCTGCTGTGCCTTCACCCCAGTAGTCAGCATTTTAGGGATATCTACAGCCACACGTGGTCATTGTCACCAGTGAATCCCACACCACTAATTATTTATTCTGTCCTCCATGGCATTCCTTTCCTGCCTGTGGCCTCTGCAACTTCTTGTGGTAATACTGAGGGAATTCATTTGTGTGCTGAGTGAAAAAATGAAGTTACTATTTCCGTTTTAACTTCAGTGTAGATAATTTGGTTTATTCTTATACTGTGACAATTTTGTCTCTTCATCTTTGCTAGGACACTGATTTTTCTAACTCTGCTGTTTCTCCATCAGTTTATCTCATAGCGCAGAGAGATATAGAAAAGAATTGAAGTAGAAGATTTAAATGAAAAAAATCAGCATAATAGGCTGCATATGTCTGTCGCTAAAATTTATTTTTAATAGATCATGCATCTTTGTTAATCATTAATTTACCTTCAAATTAGATGAAGACTGTTCACCTCAAGAGTGTATATATAATTTTCAGTAATCAGATCTGCTTCCCCTGTGTATAATTTCATTTCCTTCCCATCCTTGTGAAGTAGTGTGTGATGTGATTGCATGCATAGACAGTATTGTATTTTCTTTCTTTTCCAACAGCAATGTAGGGTTCCCTGAGAGTTAGCAGTGCTGAGCACATTTGCAGGCTTTGTGCTCCTGTGTTATACAGCCAGCAGAAATGGCCTGAGTGGAAAGGACAGGATGGAGCCAGAGGCCTCTCCAGCCTCTCTGCTGGCTGTTGTGACATACACACTTCATCATATGTGACACAGGATCAGCCATGTGAGTGCAGAGGCTTTGTGTGGCCGGCCCCTTCTCTCCCACATCTGCATCCACAAAAAAGTGGAAAAAGAAGCAGATTTGAGCTCAATCCTCTTCCCAAGGGCTCTTTTGTTCTGCATGTTGTATCTAGTTATTGAATGTATCTATGAGGGTTAATTTTTTTCATGTAGAATAACTCCATAAAGGTCTCTATAAAGCTTTGAAGACATTAACAAGGTATTACAATGAGACCTCCTGGGTCTACACATGTTGTGATCATCTTAATATGCTAGAGTTCAAAAATTATTATCCACCTCCTGCCATTTCAACCTCTCCTCTACAGGGCCCACAAAGGAGCTCTAAACATCAGGTAGGATTTTTGTCACCAGCATGAGGAAAATACATGTAGTTTTCTCCAAGATGGGTATACCATGGCACAAAAGATGACTCAGTAATTTCCTGGTCAGTAACTGCTCTGTTTTGTGGACTGTACATAAACATTGCAAAGCAAGGAGTAGCATTCACTACTGTAGTAACCCACCCATAGAACACCAACAGAATTAAATCCCCTCAGTAGGCATAACTCACAGCATGGCTAATACAGAATCTTTGACCAGATTACACTAGTCTGAGTCACTTCCTGTGCCTTTTTTTCTTACCAGTACACTAACTCCTAGTATCCTTTCTCCCCCTGTGTTAGCTCCTCCATGTTTCTTGCAAACAAAGCTTAACCCTCCTATTTGGCAAAACACAATGAGGCTCCAAATAGCTCATGTTACATCTTTCCTTCTAAGTGTGTTTGTTTGAACCAAAGGACAGTATAATAGTGGACCAGAACATGATGTCTTACCTCCTTCCCAGACCCCATTTTTCTCATGTTTAAGAATCTATCTCCTTCCTTTGCAAAAGGCATATTGCATTTCTAGTAGAGTGAAAAGAATCTGATTTAAGATGTATCCAAGATGTACCCATGCTACCTTATCACCCTGGGCTTAGACCAAGGCTCTCAGATGAGGGTATCTCTGCACACTGACTCAAAAATAGCACCAATCTGGGTACAAACTGTGATTCTGTTTCTGAAAGCTAAATGAAAACAGCTGGTATCTGGCTGAATAATTTAAAAGGTTCTTGCTCAGGTTGGCTGTTTTGAAGAAGTGAAATTGCTATGAAACTAGACAAGATCTGACTGTGTGATCTCAGCACAGCTCACTGAAACCTGTACACTCAGGTTCAAGTCTGACTGCATCTCTCAAATAGTCACATTCTTGACGTGTCTGAGGAAACAGGACAGAGCAACCCTTTGCTGCAGCAGCCTGCCTGAAGTTTGTGACTGTGTGCAGCCCTCAGTCTGTCCCTCTCAGAGAAGTGAAGCAAATACTCCAATCTTTCCAGGCTCCTAGAACTGCTGAAGCCATTATTCCTGCCCCAGTGGGATGGTTGCTAATGAGGGTCCATTGGCCAGGCATAAAGGGACTGCAGCGCTGGTGGTAGTGAGTTAGACAGGACAGGGGGAGACCCAGTGTCTGGCAAGTGGAATGGCACTTTGAAGGTGAGTCTGGGCATTTATACAGATTTTAACACCAGAAACTGGATTGGTTTATTTCCATTACAACAAATTCAGATATCCTCAGGCTCTTTGGACTTTTTGCTGGAGACTGCTGTCATTCAGAAATGTGGCATTTGATGTGACCATGATGCCATTGATTCAGATTTACTCAGGGCACCAAGGAAGGCATAATAATTTATCATTACGTGGGGTAGTTCCTGTTTACATGTAAGTACTTATGTGCTCTAATTATTTCAGGCCAAATTTTCAAGGAGGGGGCATATTTTCTGTAAATAAGAAAAAAACACAATTATTTTCAAATGAAAGAACTTGCATAGTTCTAGCTGTAGGGAAACGAGAGGTACAGTGGATAAAACAGTCAGAAACAGGCACCTTCAAATTAATTCCTGGTCTTCCTGCAAACTTTGTCCAAGACTCAAGGTCATTCGGAGAATCTTATTAGGCTGCTTTCCTTTGGATTGGTTTAAATGTTTATTTGTGGTTTTTTTGTTGTTGGGGTTTTTTTGACTAATAAATTTAGATGGTTTCTAGGAAGCAGGGTAAAGGAGCAGAGTAAGAATACATTTGTACATTCTCATTAAAAAATAAGGAGAAGGAATACTAAGTATTTTAAAAATATTTGATTTTGTTCTCTTGTATCAGCTTTGAGGGAAAGAAAGCGTGTAAATGTTCTTTGAGCTCTCCTCACTTTTAGCACGAAGCCTTACCAGCTGAGTCCTTTGCTTTCCTATCTTGAATTGAAAATGCATATTAGTGCTCTGGAGCTTCTTTGCAAATAGAGAGTCATAAATTCCAGCTCAGCTTATCTAAAGGGTGTACTCCATGTAGTTCTAAAACACTGTATTATCACTGTGAAAGATACACACCATGAGTTAGACTTTGACTGACGCACTCCGTGATAATTACATAAAGGAAGCTTCCTAATTCCATTAACAAATTGTTCCAGGTTTAGATAGAAATGAAATCATAGTCTCCTCCTCTTCTATTGCATTAATATTGCTGTTATGTTGGTGCCCTTAATCCTAGATCAGCAGCTCATGGCCTGGATGTGCTATTAGTAGAGGACAAAAAGAGAAGATCCACTTTAGATTGTTTATGATTTAAATGTAGGACAGAAAAGCAGCCATGGATATGAGGAGAAAACAAACTAATATTGCCATTTGGTTTGGCAGCACTGATGTCACTACAGAAGCAGCCCGAGTTAGCTGCGCTTTCATTTTTTGTAGGTGTCGCAGATTGATGATTTACAGATTTAACAAGTATTAATGAGGGATTTGGAAGAGAACACATATAAATTTGCAGCCGTGAAAAGGGACCTCTTCCAAAGTATTTGCCATGATAAGAGAAAATACAAAACATAACAAGCAAGCAGTTAATAATTTGGGACCATGAGGTGAATGTGTCCAGCTCTTCACTGCTACACAGGAACAATGAGATCGTTGATAAGCCTGTGGTGGTGCTGGAAAGGACCCTGGCACCAACTTACTTGTGGAAAAGGGCTCAAAGACCACAAATCAGGTCATCATGGTCTAGCCCATAGGCCATGAAAATGGTCATCAGAAAGTCTGGATGCATGGGAAGAAGAGGAGAAAAACCTATTGCAGTAGCTGGGACCTAAGGTGAGGTGAACTTCAAGAAAAGATTAGAAAAAAACCAGTACTCATGTTAAAGCATAGCCTGGGTATTAAAGGAGAAATATTGCTGGTGACTAGAAAGAAACTGGTATTTTAAGGGAGCAATTGAGAAAGAGGTAGGAGGAGGGGTTTAAGAGCCTAGTGGAGATAAAAATTGTATCTTGGTTTAATTCTGGCAAAGCATATGAGCTGAGTATCCACAGGCAATGTTAGAGACAAAGGATAGTTTTGAATTTCTTGTGAGGTGAGGATATCTGCAAATCATTGTGTCAGCCAGTGGAACGTGGTTTCTACAGATCCATATCTTAGGAGAGCTCCTGCTACAACCTATCTGGCAGGGCCTGGAGCACATTAGCTTCATTCCTCTGGCCAGCCCTACCTGCAGCTCTCAGCCAGCCCTGACAAGCTCTGGGCCTTTCTCCTGGGTATCTCCTTGTGCAAAACCTGTAGAAATGTAGTGGCTCTTGCTCTCAGCTTCCCTCTATAAAAGTTACAGCTGTGTGGATGGATGGATGGATGGACGGATGGATGGATGGATGGATGGATGGATGGATGGATGGATGGATGGATGGATGGATGGATGAAGAGAAGTGTATGACACCTCTTGAGGAAAGCAAGTTTAAAAGGGAAGTCCAAAGAGCCTTTTACCTGTAGCCACCCCCAGCTGGTGAAATGTGTTTTGGAAGCATTTGAAGGTTATGCTTGTGCTACTCTGAGTGACTCAGGCACTCTGGTGTCCTATGGCTTTACAGATGTGTTTTCTTGTAGCTTCCTCTGAAGGATGTTGGATGCTCAATGGCAGATGTAAAGCTTTTGTGGCTCTGCTTGTTACTGGCAAGTCTGTTGGTGATCTGAAACTCAGTTAAGTATAAAATTTTCCTGTAATGTTATGAAATGTGAGAATATTTTGCAAGAATGGGGAAAACTATTTCTTAAAATATAAAATTCACATTTAATATTATTTCTTGGTAAATAAAATTGTGCCATTGGTATGCTGAAGTGTAGTTAATGTTCTTCTTGTCAGAAATGAATTATGAACTTGTAGAGTAAAGTGTACTCATAAGGAAATATCTACATGTGCACATTTACAAATAATTTTTTCATCAGAGGCTCTGAGAACAACAGGGATGACAAACAAAATGGGCTGGTTTCACATCAAGGGGATAGATTTAGATCAAAGCCATTTAAATTGCCAATTTTAATCATGATTTAAATTGTCAAGTTGGAAACCTTGATTTAAATAATTGATTTTCATCTTGTTTTGCATTTGTGCTTCCTAAGTATTTTTCTAAATAAGGGCTGATTCTCATTGGCTGTTGTAATTCAGCTTTTCCTTTTGCTAACCATTAGGCTTAAGAACCTATTAAGTCTGCATATGTTCAAGTAGTTTAACATATATTTACTCAGATTCTTAATTTATACACTTTTATCATGCCAGAAAAATTATTAATGAATATTTTCTGACTTTCTAAATGGTGTTTATTTTTCCTCATGCATTCATTCAAACTGTATTTGGTTGGTAATTAGACTTTCATTAAAAATACATAAAATCTGGAGGGGAAGGGGGATGTTAGCTAGAATATGCTGGGTGGCTAAAAAGTAGTTTTGTTACAATGTCTTCCCATTTAAAAAAAGGTCTAGATCTGCTGTGCCCTTCAGTCCTGTAGCTATTTTATATAAAGTTATTTTAGCAGGGCATTAGTTTCAGTGTTCCCTTCAGCTGGGAAGGGCTGCATTTCTAGAACCTTCACACACCTCTTTAAGACTGCATAGATGCTGTGTTGCAGTTCCCCCGTCTTTTCCAGGGGAAAGAGGGGTAAGCCGCCAAGGACAGGAGCTCATGCAAGGTCCATGGTTACTTTTCCAGCCAAGCTGGTGCCAGTGGAGAGATAAGGTCACCAGCCATCTTGAGCCTCCAGGACAAGGACAAAAAATTCTGGTTCAGAGCTTGCTTGGAGGCAGTTTGTGACAGTGGTTTTTACAAAAGTGGGTTATTTCTACCACGTCACCATTTTGGAGTTTAATGCCAAAGTGCTTCTGCAGAATGTATCCTAACTGGTTGTTAGATTGCCTGCATAATCTGTGGCTGTTGAGCTGAACTGTCACTGTGTCTTCCAATATTTTACAGATGGATTTCAGTGTCTTGTAATGTGTCCTAGCATGATAGAATAGGAAAAAAATGGACCACTCTACTTTTAATCCCTGTTGTTTAATTTGTGCATCTCATTCTTTCGTCAGAGACCTGGTTATTGGAGAATGGTCTTGATTTGTTGTGCTGGGAAGTATAAGTTATTGAATTTTTGACTCTGAACAAAGCATTTATACTTATTAATCAGCAAAAATACAGCCTAGTTTTGTGGCAGTTCATTTTTTTTAGATTTAAATACATATATGGTGCTTTTAGCATTCTTTTGTGTATAGAGTAATGGGGAAGACAGTTTTTGCTTTGCTAACTGTGATATCTTGAACATATTGATTTTATAAACTAAATAGTAAAAAAAATTAAAAAATGTTTTAACCTTTCATCCTGGTGACAAAAGATTACTTGTGAGTGTTGACTGGTTAATCATTGTCTGTTCCTTCAGGTAGTGAAGGAACTGACAGGAAACTTTGAATGAAAATATTTGGAAGGTCTATATGACCCTCAGTGTCACCCTCATTTTTACATGTGATAAAACTGAACACTGAATATATTCCAAAATATGGAAGATGTATACAAAGTGGATCCTCTGAATTATAAAAGGACAAACTTAAATACTAGTTGGTTGAAGCTTTCCCTAAAATTAACCTTCTAAATCTCTTGGTCCCCTTAAACTGCTTGACCAAGGTTGTTTCAGGTGTGAATAATTGCCAGAAACTTTTTTAATTTTTTTTTTTTTTTTTGAGACTTAACCTCTAACTCTTGATTTCTGCTTAAGTAAGTCTGACTTTTTTCCTATTAAAATTTTTGACATGACAGTCAAACCTAGGAAATGTTACAAATGCTAATTAAGCCCTGTCTAATCTGAGTCTTATCTGGCCATACATACTCATAATGTTTCTCAGGTTTAAAGGTACTAAGCACTTAAAACAGCCAACTCTGATAATTGAAATTAATGGTCTATTAATTCAGCCCTTGCAGAACAAGCTACTCATCTCACGTATTTGTGTTAGCATTTCTGTCATTGTGGTTCCAAGTGTTTGGTAGTGCCTTGTCTCTGTGATTAAGGCAGGGCCCATAATGCCTGAACCTTCAATCTTAAACATGTAGCCAATGTAAAAAGAGACACACAGAAAAAAACCTCAGAAAACAAAACTAAGTTACACTTTATATGGTGATGAAAATGATGTTAATGAGATTGTCTTTATGTGTCATAGCCATGACTAAGACTATAAAATTTGAGGATGCAGATTTTTTTTTTTTATAATACTTTGTAGAGGAATAAATATAGTCTGTTCAAAACACCCCTACATCCCTTTACTCTATCCTCAAGCAGCTGCTCTTGGAAATTTTCTTGCCTTTTTGCTTAAGATCTTGATTTTTCTCCAGCCCTGTATATCTTTTTCTGCAACACCTCAGAGTTCGCACTAACAATGTTTCTTTTCCTCCCACTTTCTTTAGTTCAAAGTTGTTTCCAAATATTTCTCTGCAACAAATTAACATATCCAATGAGTATGAGTTATAAGGATAGGATCTCACAAGATCTTCTGCACAGGTGGAATATAAATTCCTTTAATGTGTACACAAGTAGAAATTAGGAAATGTTTAAAATTCTGACAGTGCTGTGCTTGTAGGTTGAGTTTTGATTAACAGCTGATAAACAGTTCTCTAAGGTTTCCTGCCATATATAATAACATGGGAGAGGAAAGAGGATATAAGTTGCTTTAGGCCTTGTCCATGTTACTGGATGTCACATCAGAGATTAGATTTAATTTCATCCTTTGTGCAAAGAATTCTTTAATAAAGTACCCATTCAGATTAAAGGAGAGATTAATATATTATTTATAGTAATGTCTTGAATTGGATAATGTGTTACCTCTGATGCTATCACAGAAATTATTTACTCTGATCAAATACTTCTGGTTTTTGTTCAGTGGAATATAAGTATGTCCCAGAAACTGCATTCCAAAAATAAAGAAATAAAGGGGTTTGAACTATTTAAATAGGTTATAATGAAAAGTAAACAAAATAATGCTGTCCTTAGTTTAGAAAGAAGAGAGACTACTTTTAGTTCTGCTGTAGAAGTCTTGTTGAATACGTGAAACAATGCAAATTTCTCAAACACACTCACACCCAAACTGAACATTTTGGATTTGATAGCAGAGGTAACAGCAGAGAGAGACCAGAGAAACCTCACAAGGCAATGAAGTTTTGTGTCTGTCCCTGTCATTTTATGCTGGCATGAAGCTGGGTTTGAGTTGACCGTAGCTTTTCAAAATGGCATAAATTATTAATAAGTATCCTAATCCCTCACTCCTGGGGGCAAACAGCTTTGCTGACAAAGGCTGTGCAGGCTCAGGAGGAGCAAGAAGTGATCCCCATTGCAGCTCTGCCTTGTCCTTCCTGCACAGCTAAAGGCCTTTTGTGCTCTATTTGTTCCATTCTGCACTTCAGCTGAAACACCATGAGACCCAAAATCACTTAAATAGCAGCACCAGAGATGAAAAAATGAAGTTTGTTAATTAGCTAGCTTCGCCTTATTGTCCACAATACAACCTAGGGTTGTGAAAATATGCCTTGGTGTTTCAGGTTGGTTTTAATATTTAATACTTTTCTAAAGAGAACATCCAAAGTATTATTTTATGGAATTTGATGCAATGTGGGCTGAACTCAAGAATAAAAGGCACCAGTGCTTTAAATCTGCTTTGGATTATGCTCACAGTGGGACCTGAAGTACCTTTCTAGTCAAGCATTCCCCTTCCAAAATAATTCTCCCTCTGAAATTGTCTACTTGACTACTTTGTTCCACAGGGCTTGTTTATACATATATATTCTGATTTTAAAGGTACTTTTTGCCAGTAAAAGCTAAGACAATTCTCTTCACCAGTGGTTGGAAAACTGAGGAATAATTTAGTGCAAGAAGAATCTCCTGCAGGACCTGCAGGATGTAGTATAAAACACGTGACAGCTCCAGCTGGGGATGTGTGACTCAGCAGGGAAGAGGGTGATGTAAACTAGCTTAAGCTAGGAAGTGCAGGAGTGTGCAGAAGAGGAAATCTTGATTTTTTTTTTTTTTTTTTTTCCTATTTGATAAATTCTACTGAACAATTTGAGCCACCAATGCAGGTGCCTCTTCCAGGCAGGGGCAGGTCACAATCCCATGACTCCAAGAATCCTTGTAATTGCCTTTCAAAACCCAACATGCGTTATAATATATTGCAGAATATTATCCTGTCATACCACCCAGTTTCTGCTAGCTGATCAGCTCTGTGCACCCATTCTGTCCCACAGGGAAAAGCTGCTGGTGCCTACAGGAGAGCATCTGAGCACAAAGCAGAGAAATGGGATTTATTGGCAAACATCTGAAACCCATTGTGCCCACCCTTTCTGGCAGTCAGGACTGATTATTCAAGACTTTCTGTGCTAGAGAGGGCTCTCACATGACTTTCTTCCCTGTCCTCCCAATCACACAATGCCCAGATACCCTCCTGTAGGCACCAGCAGCTTTTCCCCATGGGAGAGAATTTCCTAAGGCAAATTAATCATATAGCTTCATGCTACTCGTTTATCCCCTCTCTGTAGTTCTGTTTCTGATTTTGGAGATAATTTAAGAAGTTTGTGCTGTTTGGGCTGCAGTTACATCTAAATGCTTTTTGCCTTGTAAGTTCAGATAATTTTCTTACAAAATCATTTCTGTTTGGGGAGTGTGTGTGTGTGTGTGTGTGTGTGTGTGTGTGTGTGTGTGTGTGTGTGTGTGTGTATACAGTGTTTTACAAACAGAAATTTGCACGGGCCTGGCTAAGAATCTAGTTTGTCTACAGTTTATTTGCTATCTGTCATGCCACTGGGTGTTTAGTCTCACGGTGTAAAATGTTTCCTGTTTCTAGAAAGGCATGCTGTCTGTGGTCACTTCAAAGGACATTTCCCTCTTCAGATATTCATATTTATTTATAGTTACAGATCAAGAGTATTTTAAAATGTTGAATATTTAAAAATGTTGTGATACTAGAACATTCTTTCCTTGATGATAGAACAAGGAAAGCATCACTTTTCACACTGATTTTAACTTCGGGATTTTTATTTTTCTTGGAATTCTTAATTAGAAAAATAACTTGATTTTTTTTTGGTATATAAATATAATATTTATGTAATTTTCAGAAAGAAATGCAGGAAACGAATTATGTAAGTAGACATTTTCCCACTAAAATAGATTTTAGAAGTCTGGTGATCATATGATGGCTGGAAGCTCAGCATCTGTAGTTTAATAATGACTCTGCAGCCTCTGGTTGTGGCTAGTTATCAATATGATTTTTATGAATTTCAGTTTTTCACAGATATTTGCTCATTTTATATGAGCAACCTAAACTTCACACATGTAGCTGTCTAAAAAAGCTTTTTATTTTTTTTCTCTTCCAAATCCTGTGGTTTCCCTGCAACTCATACTCTGAATTTGCAGAAACTTTTTTCATGGAGTGGAACTTTCAGCTTCTGTTTTTCAATGAAGTTGGGAGCAATTGGGTTCCACTGCTCTTTTGTTTATGTTTTCAATTGTCTGTGGCAATGGAAGTGCAGACCTTATGGACTGCTTTTTTATGTGATGGCAGATGACTAAAGAGGAAAGGAAATTTCCCAGAAATCATTCCAGTGCTTTTAAAGTGACCTTTTCAGTACAGTGTGTCTACATGAAACAAGCCACCACACGAAATACTCCCAGTGTTTTTGATATCTGCATCCAGGTGTTTCTGATAGAGGCTTTAGAGTATAAAATCGGTGTATTCAGCCATCACTACAGCTGATAAATTGCCAAAGCTGCTCTCACACACACATTGCACACGTAGGTGGCTTAGTGAATGAGTAATTCAAGCCAGAGGTTTCCAGAGTTTTCACTGAAGAAAGGAGGAATGAGGCTCCCTATCAATATCTAAGGCTCAACTCATCTTTATCTCAGATATTTCACGAGCATTTATATCTGTGTGAAGTAATCTTAAGAAGAATTAAAAAAAAAAAAGCCCTGCTCCACTGGAATTTACATGGCTCAGGAGGCTCATAATAGGATGAGTGTCTTTACTTCAGGTCACTGATTTAAATCCCAGTTAGAAATAGCCAGAAGTCATTACAATCTGATGGCCAGTTGGTGACCTATGAAATGAACTGGTGATGGGAGCCACCAGTTGCCACCAGGATGTGGTTATGTGTCACACCAGTGAAGCAAATTCAGTATCCTGCAATTATGGAAACCAGAGTTTTTCTTTTTCTTAAGGAATATTTCATTTCTCACTGCTCAGCCTGTACTAAACAGTGTGCAGTTGAGTTTTATCCATTAATAGGAGATTTTCTTAGAATTACAGTCTTGGTAGCTGATCCTTTAAATCTGTAGAGACAACCAGCTGCAGCCTTTAGGTAGTAATTTCTCCACTGCCTGGATTTTGTCTAGTAAATATTTGCCTCTTTTTATGCATATGGTGATTTTCTCCAGGCTTTTGCTGTCATCACCAAGGATGCAGCCTCTCCTTATTGTCTCCCACACTTTATTTCACTTTGTAAAAATAAAAAATATATTAAAAAAAATTAATCAGGCAGACCCTGTGAATATATTATTGAAAATAGTTTTGTATAGTTGGAGTCTAATATAAAATACCAATTGACCTATACACCCCATAAGTTACTCCTTGTCTGTGGAGGCAGAACCTGTAAACACAGTGTGTTCATGTGTAATAAATACAGAATTTGCAATTGGAATTTACACGCAGAGGTTACTGACAGATTATGCATCTCTCAAATCTGATTCCAAGCAGTCACATATTATCAATTATGTTTTCCCTTCATGACACCTCTGGCATAGTGTGAAGCATAAATTCGAAAAAATTAGGCTTATTTGAGCTTTATTATGTTTTAATTTGCTACATTATCTTAAAAATGACAGGTCAGAAAAAAAATGGAGGGGGCAAAATAGGCTGGGGTGTTTAAAATAGGTTGTAGTGTTTCAAGCTGATGTGTTTGGAACTCACCGTAGAACTTGACTGAAACATTCAAAATTACAGCTTTCCTGTATTAGTCAGACACATTTGCATGAACTCACTTGAGTGGGAGATTGCATGAGTGGGGCTGGAGAGAGCACTGACCTCATATTGTGTTTGTGTTTGTATGTGGGCAGACATCATCAATAGTGGTGTCAATGATGTTTTTTTCAGTCATTCCACTGACAGCTGGATTGAATCTCTGCTTAGAAATCATAGGTTTGAGCAAAACAATTTCCTGTTTTATGAATAGTGACAAATGTGCACCTCAGCTTCCCTGAGGCAGCACAGGCAGTCTCTCATTGAATCTACATATTGTATCTTCTTACTCATGGAATACAGAGGTAAATTCAACTTTTAGCAGACAGACGTTGTTATTACACTTATTTCCTGCATACCAAGTAACCTTTATCAAGACTGGGTCTCTTCCAGGCGCTGGCTTTCAGAGTACAGTTTGTATTTTAGTCCTTATTAAAACTAGGATAGGCTTTGAAAAATGTTAGCAGGGTAGTGCATTGGGTTTGCACAGCCGGGCTTCAGTACTGAGGCAGAAGCTAAAGGGGTGTCTTCTGTGAGAAGCTGCCAGAAGCTTCCTCTATGCCCAGCAGAGCCAATGCCAGCCAGCTCCAGGACAGACCTACTGCTGTACGAGGCTGGGCTGATCAGGAATGAAGTGACACCTCTGTGATAACATATTTTAGAAGAAAAAAATGTTATTATGCAGATGTAATTGTGGCCAAGAAGAGCAGAGTGAGAACATATGAGAGGAGCGGCTCCAGAGACAGCAAAGTCCCTGAAAAAGGAGGAAGAGGAGGAGGAGGAGGAGGAGGAGGCACTCCAGGTACTGGATCTGAGATTCCTCTGGTGCAATCCCTGGTGCAGACCATGATGAGCTGTGCCCCTGCAGCCCATGGAGGTCCATGGGGATGCAGAGATCCACCTGCAGCCCGTGGAAGAGACCCACACCAGGGCACGAGGATGCCTGGGAGGAGGCTGTGACCCCGTGGGTGTCCTGTGCTGGAGCAGGGACCTACAAACCTGTGGAAAGAGGAACCATACTGGAGTAGGTTTCCTGGTAGGACTTTTAACCCTGTGGGGGACCCATGTTAGAGCAGGCTGTGCTGGAAGGACTGTACGCCATGGAAGTGACCCACGTTGCAGCAGTTCATGGAGAACTATTGCTTGTGAGGGACCTCATGTTTGGGTAGGGAAGGAGTCTTCTCCCTGAGCCACAGGAGAAACAACATGATAAACTGATCACAACCCCCATTCCATGTCCTCTGGCACCACTGGAGTAGGAGGTAAAGCTTGGGAAGGAGGCACTGTTGGGGGAGGGTGTTTTTAAGATTTGTTTTACTTCTCATTATCCTGCTCTGATTTTTCTAGCAATAAATTCAATTAATATCCCAAATTTAAGTACGCTTTGCCTTGATGGTATTTAGCACGTGAGCTCGCCTGAGCCTTGTCTCAATATGTGAGCCCTAAATTATATTTTCTCTCCCCTGTCCACTTATGGAGGAGAGTGATAGAGCAGCTTTGATGGGTGCCTGGTGTCCAGCCAGGGTCAACCCACTACAGGGATTTTGGGTGCCAAAACCCAGGCTCATGAAGATTTTGAGACAAGGGTAGTAACAGGGAGAAGTAACAGGCAAAAGAAATACTGAACAATGTTAGAGACTGGAATAATCATGATGAGTTTTTGTTGTAATTGTGCTGAAGGGACGAGGGGTGGGTTTTGTGTAAATTGGTTTTGTGATGATGTTATTTTGTTCTTTGTGTAGGGGATTTTTGTTTTGTTTTATTTGTTTGGTTTTGCTGCTGTGAGTGGAGACTGTGATGAATGTGGATTTTAATGATAGTGCTTAAATATGTGAAACACAGGTGAGGGGTGAAAGCTGGTAAATCATTTGTTTAAATAGTGTCAGAAGAGAAATAAAGTGATAAATAAGACTGAATAGCTACCGTTTTATGAATATGGATCTACTCCTGAAAGTATTCTGTATTAGTCAAAGGCACTAATTTTTTAATAACTCACAAATAGAATAGGGTTGTAACTTTCCACATGAGGTTTTATTTGAAAAATTTGAAAGCACTGGCAGTGTTGAGACTGATAATCATATTGACCTAAAGGATCAAAAAGGCAATTTTAGAGGTTATAGGCAAAGGAACAAAGAACTGTAATAGAGGTCATAGGCAAATGGAAAACCAGACAGTTAGTTTATCTCATGTCTATTATTTACTATGCTGGTTTTACCAGAGCTGTATAGTATTTCTTAGGTGACCTTGATGTTTCTTGCAAAAACAAATTCTATTCCATCATCCTGCAAAATGGCAGGTGTATGTCCACGTTTTTGCCATACTTATTTCTGTGTGGAAAGGGTCAAACCTCGTGAGACCTAAAGATACAGTAGGTCAGTACTTACACATGCCAAAATCACAGCAGGGAGGCTGGGCTGGTTTGCTGGATCTGTGGCAGGAGAACGTGGCACTCTGCAGGGTAAACAAGCCTGGTTTTGCTGGTGGGTGGAACTGCAGTGCAGTCTCGTGGTGGCCTGGGTAGCCTCGTGTTTGGAGGAGGCTTTGCCTGCTTGCATGGCCTCTGACAGGGTACTGGAGTCTGTCCTTCATCCCCTTTCCTCAGCTCTTCACTTGCTCCTTCCTTCATCTGGCTCTTTCCAGCTGTCCCAAAAAGCAGCAGACCCCTCTGGCTGCACGAGCTTCCTGTGCCCTCCCTGGTCCTTGGTGGCACTGAGAATGTCCAGAGCCAGGAGAGCAGGAGCAGCTTTGCACTCTCTGGGCTGGTTCTTTCTCCTGTCCCTTTGTGCCTGTGGGGGAAGTGTGTGCTGTCTCATAGACTATATTTTTTTTTCTTTTTTTTTTTTTTGAGGGCTGCAGACGGTGTAACCGCACCCACATGAAGCGGAAGCGCCTTTTTTTTGTAGCACTGGCTATGGTTGCAGAGTTGGGGAAGTCCCAAATTAGATTTTGTGCTGGCCACAAAAACCTCTGTCTGTGTATCTATCTGGCCGTGTTATGAAGGCACAGAGATATATTATAATGCTACAAAGAGGTTTTTCATATCAAAACAAGGTGCACAAATCCCTCTTAAGTAAGGCCAAGATTGTAAATACGATTAAAATCTTTTTTCTGGCATTGTCTTGTATATTTGCTAAATGAGGGAATTCAGAGCAAGGATTTTGTAGTTCTTTGCTTCTCAAATATTCAGGCGACTGCTTAAGAAGTTTTATTTACCAAAGAGTTCATATTGATAATAAT
This sequence comes from Haemorhous mexicanus, assembly GCF_027477595.1. Classification (NCBI taxonomy): domain Eukaryota; kingdom Metazoa; phylum Chordata; class Aves; order Passeriformes; family Fringillidae; genus Haemorhous; species Haemorhous mexicanus. The sequence goes on along the minus strand of NC_082341.1, from coordinate 63,508,851 downwards.
TCTAGTCCAGCGCCTTTGTCAATATTATGGGGTGATTTCTTAAATCACAAAATGGTGAGCTAAAAAGGCAGACATTTTTACTATAAACAAAGAAGGAAGACAATTAATTAAATCTGTTGAAAAACTACTAGAAATGACTTGAACATTATCTGGGGGTGGGAAGAATGGATATTATCAAACACTGCGTTCAGAATGTTAGACTCACACATTCAAAACAAATTGCCATATTTTTCTTACAATATTGAAGGTGAAGGTATATACATTAGATAACATCTATACATTATCTAATTTTGTGGCTATATTGAAACTTAATACTTGTCAAACAAATCAAAATGTTCAGAAAGGAATAAGTCCAAGTTGATGTTTTAAAACTTTCAGGTTGAAGAAGGTAAGGATGAGAAAGAGCTCCCCAAACTTTGTCTTATTTTGTTGAAAATAATTTATTTAAGTAGAATGCATATATAGAGTAAATGGGAACAAGATTATGGAAAAGTGACAATTTTGACCATATCTAGTAAGAATAATATAAAATGGACCTGTTCATTTGTTCAGCTTACTATGGAGATCTCATTCTTCATAATAAAAATTTTCATTTGTGAGGAATTGAAACTGCACTAGCAATCATCATGTAAGAACATATTGCTAAACTAAACACTTTTTTGAATTTGTTTGGGAATTACCTGTTTCTCTAGGGACTCTTGTACAAGATCTATTTGTAAAACCATAGGCTCTGGAGGAAAAAGTGAAAGAAACAGTGAGAATGGAGTCATATCTGTGCCTGATCATTGATTTGCCAAATAAAAAGAGTGGGTTTGGACCAAAAAAACCCAACACACCCCCATCCCAACAAAATCCCAACAAAATAAAATATAAATGGAGGTGACAAACAGGCTCTGGTGTATGCATCTAGAAAAAAAAGTTATGTTTATGAGGTTTGCAAGCCAAGACTTTTCTTGGCTTGAGCAAAATGGAGACTTCATGGCAGAAGACCAGAGAGGATTTCACTACCCTTTTTCTGGCTTAGGAGAAAACACTAGGAAAATACAGCTGGCTGCAAATCAGTTACAAATTGTATTTTCTTTCTCCAGAGTGCAGATGTTATAAAGAACCTTTAGGTGATTAAAAAAAAAAAAAAAGCTGGAAAGCTCATGGTTTTCTACCTTTTCAGAATAATATAGTTTGTGTTGGGTTTTTGTTTTTGTTTTGAGTTTTTCCTTCTCCCCCAAAAATAAGCATCCTATGAATTTTCTGGGTATGTGTCTACAGAGAAGAATATATTCATGCCAATACAATTCTTTCATTTGCAGGTTTGTCCTTCTTGGTCTTTACATTTACATGAGTGGATTGGCCTATTGATTTGATTCACACTTCTACAAAAGAGAGTAGTGGTGCGATCAGCCTCTGCATATAGAAAGGTAAAATGAGAAGCAAAAAAATTTGCTAGGAGATCAGCGGATCCTCTGAATTATCCCCTAAGAGACCACATTTTGCTGATCATCTGCTGCACTGCTCCTCTTCCTGCACATGTCAACATCCAGAAACTCACAGTGAAGTCAGAATTTTCAGATGCTCCTGGAGGATGAGTGCTCGTTCACTTCTCAGGAGAGCGAGGTTAAGCAACCCTGAACTTTTCTTGCCGTTTTTTCTTCTCACAGTGAAAGCAAAGACAGTTACTGTAGCTGATTTACACTAAACTTCCTATGAGTTCTGTGAGTTTAATACTGATGTATTAAAATAGAAAGAACTGAAACCAACCTCCCCTCTGCTGGGGTGCTCTGTGGTAATTGGAGTGAGACATAATCAGCACTCAGCTCCCTGCTGCAGGCTGGGCTGCTCTTCATTTTCATCTGCATAGTAGGTGCTTACAGCAGCTACACAAAATACAGGGCTTGGGGAGCTTCACATCACTGTTTGGCACTGACTGTGCTTCTAAATGGCCATTGCCCTTGGTGTGGCAACCAAGTGCTGAGTGCCACAGCCCCAGAAGCCCACTCAGCTGGCAAACTTCAAGCAAATGTATGTTTTCTTGGTAAATGTAATAGAACCTCAACAAGTTAATGTAAGTAATCCCTCGAAGAGATTAAAACAATCCTGTAAGTACATTATCTCTGCAGGAAGGTTTCCTGTCCTGTGCAGCCAGCCCTGCTTTCAGGCCCCCATTTATAAAATTAACTGTACACTAATTTAATGTGGTGGCGAGACATGAAATAAATTTAAAAAATAACTAGAAACTAAAGCCAAACAAATTTTGATTTAAAATGAAGTCTAGACCTTGTTGTTTTTGTTTTGTTGTTTTCTTTTTTTAACAGCCAGGGAGGGTTATAGTTGGTTTTGTTTTTAAGAAAAGTGGTTGACTGCCTGTCACACAATGTTTTAGCAAAATGGGACACCTTTCTGGAATATGGACCACCAGGATAAATACAAGAGAAACTGGACTATGTTTTTTGTCTAGTTTGCCAAGGAAAAATATTTGACCTTTTATAAGATGATTTGATGAACTTGTGTCTAGAGTTAATTTTGATGAAGCCTTTCCTTGAGGAGGCTTGGGAAGCAGAGTAAAAGTCATATGGAGACAGAAAGAAATCAGATAGCTGAAAGAATTAAGATAAATGAGGCTGTGCAGTGTGGGAGTCCAGGATTTAAAAAGTAAACACAGGTAGTGTAGGCCAGTTGTTTCTATTATTTGGGAGCCAGACAAGACTAGGTCACTGCCATTTGGAAATGTTTACATATTGGCTCTCCATGGGAAATTTCTTCCCTGTTGTGACTTTCTTCAAGCCAGATCAGTCAGCATGTGGAGCTGCCACTAGATCTGTATTCCAACCCATCCTATATTCACTATGAAATTTAAATACAAAGGCAAAAAAGGAATTAAAGATAAAGGAGCAGTGTTTTAGAATCATAACTCTTATCCTTAGTTCTCCTTGAGTGTAGTCCCATGTTAGGCTTTCACTATTTTTTAAGGGGTGAATGTCAGGCAAAATGGAGTATTGTAATCTGTGTCTTTCTGTTTGCCCCTTTTTCATATTGGCAAAATATTAGCAATAGACTCCCATAATTTCTGTGGCATTCCAGGATTTATTAAACTGAACATAGCTGTGACATAAAGTACCAAGTACTTTCTGATGTTAGGGTGCAAGCCATGTGGGGCTAAGGATTCAGTGTTTATTGGAGATAGGTGCTGCCCAAATACCAAAAAATAGGTTATTTTCTGTGTGCAATATTTATCTTCCCATTTACAGAACACAGGTATCATTAGCAGAATTTTTTGCCTCATAATTAGAACTGAAAGGCCTATGAACATTATTATTAGATGCTTCATTCCCCACTTACTGTAAAATTATTTTAATTTCATCCATTCAAAATGTGGATTTTTATGTAATGTTTTTGACTTTTCCAAATAATGTTCTACATTATATAATTTCTACTCCATGTTAATTATCATAAACTGATCCTTTTTTTATTGCCTCTTATGTATTCCTTTTTACTGCTTAATGCTTCTCTTTACCTGCCCGATGAACCATGAAGGAATTTCAACAAAATTTTACTGTCTCAATGGCAGATGGCCACTTACCCATCAAATAAGGCCTTCTGTAAGACACAAAATCTTTTATTGAAATGTTTCTGACAATTTTTGTCCTTTCTGACAATTTTTCTTTTTTTCTCATCCTTGCTCAGTTAGCTCTTCACAAGATGTTTTGAGTGGTGACTCTCCTCTCTTTATGTGTATTGAATGGGATCCATGATTATGGGACCCTAGGCAACAGGTGACTTCTGATCCAATGATTAGTCACCTTTATCACTCATAATGAAGTGATAAGGTTGACACATACTTTGTTTAAGTAGCACCAGTACCAAAGAGTTACAATGTATATGATAATACCTTTTTAGAGGCTTTTGGCCTCCTGCTTCCAAAGGAGGAAAAGAAGGAGGCATGGGTGATCATATTTACCTGCCCCATAAACTCCAACTCAGCTGAGTGGAGTCTGGGGCAGACCATGGGGCAAGTCGACATCTTCACAAATTCTCAGCAAGTTATTTCTTTATGCAACATGTCATTGATGTCTGTCAAAACCAAAATCCCATGGCACAAGGAGCCACTTGCACAATTTGTGTTTTTCCAGAGAAAGCCACCAAGAGTAGCCCTTTGTAGGATGTTTGCAGGTTGTGCCACAATGCACAACCAGCAAACAACAGGACTGTGTTCTGCTGGATTTGGGAATCGTCTGGGAAAGAAATACAGCAAAGAAATACATATGTGTCAGCGGAGGAGTGTGTGTTTGCTGGACTTCACTGTGCCCTGCTAAGAGAGTGTATGTGGAAACCAGAGAAAATAGGGGTGGAAGTAAGGGAAGGTGCAGTCAACATTCCTCTTCCACCATAAAACCAAAGGATTAAGGAAACAAAAGTGCAGAGGTGGAAAGAGAAACATAGAGAAAACAACCATAGAAATAGTGTAGATGGAGAGAATAAAAACCTGTGAAAAGTCAGAAATGGATGGAAGGGAGAAACAGTGCATAGAAAATAACTTAGGAGGAGATTTTAAAAGTGTTTTGATAGTTGCTCCAGATCACTCAATCCATAAGAGCTGAAGAAGGTGAGTGGTAAAGAATGACTACAAGGATGCACTTCTCATGCCAGGCATTACACTCTATGTTAGTTATCATTTCACCACAGAAATCTGTAATGAAAACCAACAGCAATGTACATTCCAGCAGAACGTAGGAAGACAATGCTCAAGAGCAACATAAATAACAGGCAGCAATGGAAGAGCTGGGGGCAGTTTCTCTGGGGCACAATGATAAAAATGTTGATCCTGGGTGGGGACTTGCAAAATGTTTTGAAGAACAAAATTTTGAGGCTTACATCATTGGGTAGGAGGAAAATTTTTGAATGAGTCTCAAAGATAGGGAAGATGGGGAGGGGGAAAGGAGCTGGAAGGAGGACAAGTTGGGGGCTGTTGGCATGAAATGAACATGAACTGAAGGGAAATAGGAAGAGTCATAGGTGAGCAGGGACTGTAGAAGTTGCCAACAGGACAACTTAACCAAAGGCTAAATAGTGTGCCCTTCCGTTCTCTTTTTCCTTCTAAAAAAAAACCCTGCATCTCAGGATCATCCTCTGGTATCTGACTTTGAAAAACCAGCCCTACCATATTGGGTGTGGGCTGCTATGAACTACCATTTCCCAGTAACTTTTCCAAGGTTCCACTTGTTTCTAAGGCAAAAAAAGGCAAAACGAAACAAAAAACCCAAACAAATCAACACAAAACCAAACAAACCAACTAAAAAGAGAAAAGAAAATAAAGCAAACAGCACTAGGGACATATTTCAGGCCTGGCAGGCAAGGTCCTGAGGGCTGGAGCCTCTGGCACCCACGTCCACTGTGCACACAGAGTGCACAAATTCACAAGACCCCCACGCGTGCTGTGGACGCCCACGCACCCTCCACGCCGCCCTGCCACAGGCACACCCTGGGACAGACAATGAGCAGCGGGTCCGTGTCGTGGCCCCCCCCACCCGGCGACACCTCCCGGTAGCGCTCCCGCCCTGCCGGCAGCCCCGGGCCCGCTGCCCCGACGTGGGGGTCCGGCTCCGGGCGCGCCGCCGCCGCTTCCCCGTCCTTCCCGAGCGCGGGGCCGGCCCGCCGGGATGCTAGATGGGCACTAAAAAGTTAGGGACAGCGGGGACAGGCGGGGCTGGGGCGGCAGGGCCGCTGCCCTCCGCTTTGTTCAGCGCCGGGGAGCGGACCCTTGGAGGGGCTGAGCCGGGTGGTAGCGCCCAGGTCCCCAGCATGAGCCTGTCCCACGGCCCCGCCGTCGCCACAGGGCCGGGGTGTGGGAAGGAGGAGGAGGAGGGCTGAGGCGGAAGGTGCCTCTTCAGCCTCACTCTCCCTCCAAGGTGAGTTGCAGCGCTGCTCCGCGCTCCTTTTGTCTCGGTGCGAGGCCGCGGCGCAGTCCGGCTCCGCCCCGCCAAACTTTCGGCGGGGACCAGGGCGCCCCGACGGCCGCCCGCGGAGCGGGGCCGGGCAGGGCGCGGGCGGCCGCTCGTTCCGCCGGGGCGCGCCGGGGCTGCCAGCGACCCCCGTGCCGGGTGTCCCAGGGGAGGCTGCCCGAGGGCAGGTGGAGGGGCCGTGGGGTGCGGGAGGTCCCCTCCTTTCCTTTGGGTTTCTTTGGGACGGATGCGGTCGGCCCCATCTTTGCGCTTTACGCAACAGGTAGGGATGCCAGGAGCTGGCGGCGGCGGCGCGGAGCCGCGGACAGGAGGTTTCGGGGGGCTTTTTTTGTTACGTTCTCTGGAAAAGTGCGAAGGGGAGGGGGAGGAGAACCAACAGTTTTCCGAAATTCCCCTTCAGCTGTTTATTTATGTACTTCCCGTGTCCATGAAAAACGGGTTCGTTTCGCAACTCCGGAGTTTTATATTGTTGTCTATTTACTTTTCCCCCCCATTTTCTCTCTTTTAAAGTTACTTTTCTTTATGTCCTGCGTTTGTCCGTCTCATTCCGGCAGATCAAACTGTCCGAAAGCAGATCCCCAGAGGCTTGTCCTCACTGACAGTCGGGGGAATCCAAACAAAGAGGTGCATCTACCGGAAATAATGATTTGAGAGATGGTTCTCTCCCTTTCCAGCCCCCACTCCCCCGCCTTGAATTAAATTGTTTTCTTTTTCTGGGAGGTTCAGTTCGAGGGAAGTTTTGCGCCGGAGCTGGGGTCGGGGCTGAGGAGGGATGGAGCAGACGGAAAGTTGCGGTGGTGGGAGGAGGCGGGGGGCGAGGGCAGTACGGGACCCCGGCGGCGCCCGGACCGCGGGGGGAGCAGGGGCGCGGGGGACCTGCCGCCGCTGCCGGCTCTTTGTCTGCTCGGGCAACTTGAACAAAAGGAGAAACTCGGATGAACTCTCCATCTCTTCCTCGCCTCTCCCCGGTTAACTCATCTTCGGCAACTTTATCGGAAGAGATTTGCTCAACTTTCTTCGAGTTCTCCCGCCGCTTAAAAGCAAAGAGCCCCGCCGTAGACTTCTAAGGAAATCTGGTTTCACAGTTTAGAGAAAGGAGAAGGTACGTTTGGACTTGGGGTTTATTGTTCTTTCCCGGCTCCCTCGTCGCTCCCCCCTCCGCCCTGCCATCCGCGCCCGGGTATTGGAGCGCAGCCGAGGCGTCCGCGGGCCACCTCAGCCTTTCCTTTGTACTTTTGGGAGCACATGCAGGTATTTTTGGGGAGGGTAAGGCGGTCATTCCGCCCGAACTCCCGTAAGGCGGGCTGGGGGGCACTAGTCGGGGGGGCGGGCTTGCCTCCTTCTTGTGCCGGCTTTGTTTTATTTTAGTGGTTTAACTTTTTTTTTTCCTTTTTTTTTTTTTTTTTTTTTGTTTTTGTTTTTGGTGGGGAGGGAAGCGGACTCGGAGGGATTTCTGGATCGGGCTGTGTTTTTAAGAGTTGGGACAGAGAAAAGCTGAAGACGGGGAAAACTTGATGGGATTACAGGGAGTCCTGGCGGCCCTGGCCAGGGAGTGGGGGGCTAGCGAAGGCCGTGGGACTGGGCTGGGCAGGGCAGGGCGCAGCAGGGGCAAGGTGGGTGCTCCCGTGTGCCAGCTTGGGTCGCGGGGCCCGAGCCACCACAAAGGGTAACACGTTGTGGTGTGGGACCATCCCAGGGAGCCAAGGTGCGCAGAAGTGCCGAGGGACAATTTTTGGAGAAGAGGGACGGACCAGAGGGAAGACTTTGTTGTTCCGACTGCGTTGATCGTAGAGAAGGGAGAGTGGGAAGGGTCAGTCCAGGCTGGCCCTTCCTCGTCTGGGCTTCAGTGCAGCTCCCTTCGTCCCTTTGGAAACGCGATAGTTCTCTTGGGTTTTGTTCCATTCCTTTTGGTTCACGCTTTCTAGAGCAAGCATCGCAACTCCACAAAACTTACTTGTAAGCTCTTTGTACTTTTCTTAATTATCTTGATCGATTTAGTATCTTACTATTTCCCCATCTTCTTTTTCTATGTAATAACCTTTTATTTTTGTCTTTTTTCATCCTAGTTCTCTACTTTCTTGTGTTTTCTTGTCCCAGCCTCCTAATTGACCCCCTCTCTCCTTAGATCTACCCATTTTAGAATTTTTGAAGTCTACTTTTTACTTTTTATTGTTATTCATTCTCCTCCTCCTTAATCTCTTCCCACCTACTCTTCTACCTTTATGCTTGCATTTCTCATGAAAAACTCTTTTTGCCAGGATCTTTCCTTTCCTCCATGCCTAGAAATGCTCGTTTCTCCTGATGTGAAGCAAACATAGAGCTTCTTCTTGTTCTCTTCTAAACTTATTCTTCTGTGGACTGCCCTACATCCGTGTTAACCAGTTATGCAGACAGAGATTCTAGTGATAATTCTTGTTCATAAATGTTCACTTTCTCCTTTCTTCTCATCTTTGTGTACATGCATCTTCCAGTCTCTAAAAGCTTCTTCTAGTTCCTCTCCATTGTCCTTAGTGTGGAAGTTTGTTCTTTTCCCTTTCCCCCACTCCATCTTGGCAGACGAGACCCTGTTCTTCACGTCATTGTTCCCGCCTGTGCAGAGTACTCAGACCTTTCTCTCCATTCCTCATAGTCCCCTTCCCAACCTAATTCAAACTTGCTTTTTGCACCTCTGGAGGAATTGCACAGAGGGACTACCTGAGTAGACTGATGTGGGTTGGGCTACTTTGGCTTCTTCTGGGGCCAAATGCCATCAGTAGTGCTCAAAGTTTAAGTCCCAGCTGAAGCAGTGCATCTGCTGGTGGAGGTGTGTGGGGGGACATTGCAATGGGGCTAAGGAGGCAGAGAAGATCGCATATGTTTCCCTCAAAAGGGTTGATGAGCTTTATTTTTGCTACTTGGGGTTTTTTTAAATTGACTTACTGTTTTCATTAGTTTTTAAATACCTGCCAGGGCAGTTGAAGAGCCTATTTGTTACCCTTTTTCTCTGTCACTTCAGTGCTTTCTGGAAGGTAAGACTGTGCAATCTGTAGAGGTATATGAAAGCCTTTTTCTTAAACCTTCTTCTCTTACACTCCAGCCCCACAATGTTTTTAAAACAAAATGCTATCACCAGGCTGTGAGTTTAGGATGTGTCTAAA